>NC_065585.1:58772916-59980833 GCF_024542745.1 Macaca thibetana thibetana
GATCTGATTACCAGCCAGGAAGTTCTTCAAACCCTGTTGTTTAGAGTTTTTATGGAGGTTCCATTACATAGGCATGATTGATTAAATCACTGGCCACTGGTGATTAACTTGATCCCCAGTCCCTCTCCCCTTCCTAGAGGTTTGGGGGTAGTGCTAAAAGTTCCAACACTCTAATCACCTGGGTGCTTTCTGTCCAAGAGTCACCTCATCAGCATAAGCTCAGGTATACAGAAAGGGGTTTATTATGAATAACAAAAGATGCTCTCCTCACATCTGTCACTCAGAAAATTTCAAAAGTTTTAGAAGCTCTTTGGTCAGGAATCAGGAACTAAGAACAAACATCAAACAAAAGATACTCCTATCACCCTCTCACTTAGGAAATTACAAAGGTTTTAGTAGCTTTGTGCCAGGAACTGGGAAAGAGAACAAATACATGATTCTTATTGTGTCACATTATGCCATCCAGTTGTGATGATTGAACAGTTAATATATAAAGCACTTGTGTCAGTGACTGGCCCTTAGTGAGTATTAGCTATTACTGTTTTTATTGGCTTTGAGTTCCAAAATAGGGTATTGAAGTTTCCAAAATCAGCTTGGGCAACGTGGCAAGACACTGTCTCTAAAAAAAAAAAAAAGAAAGAAAAAAAAAAAAAAAGAAAATTAACCAGGCATGGTGGCTTGTGCCTGTAGTCTGAGTTACTCAGGTTGCTGAGGCAGGAAGATCACTTGAGCCTGGGAGGCAGAGGTTGTAGAAAGGTGAGATTGCATCATTGCACTCTTGCTTGGGTGACAGAGTGAGACCCTGTCTCAAAAAAAAAAAAAAAAAAAAAAAAATAGTTTCCAAGAGTCAACAGTCAGGTGCTTGGGAGAGGAAAGTGCTCTCAAAATTCCAAATTCTTGGCTTTAATCACCAAGAACCAAAGTTGGTAGACTTAAAACAAAAAGTATACTATAACCATTATGGAATGTGATGGTGTAGGATATAGATAAAAGGGTAGTTTTAAGTTACAAGGTAAGGAAATTAAAAAACAAAACTCAAGACAGAAACCCAACCACCAAAAATATTTTTCCTTGGCTGGAGTAAGGTATTTGGGGAGAATTTGGAAAAAAGAGCTAGAGAGCTTAGATAAAATGTGAGGCTTTGCTCCCTGTCTCTCTAGTCTTACTTTTCCAGGTTGAAATCTTTATATCAATGATGATGATAATGGTGATATTTACTGAGCAGTAACTATATGCCAGACTGTTCTAAGAGCTTTATGTGGATGATGTAATACAATTCTCCCAACAAAACTTTGGGGTAGGAATTATTATCACCATTGGTACATGAGAACTTAGGAGGCAGAAATGGCAAGTAAATTGCCCAGAGTCAGACAGTTAACAAGTGTTGAAACAGAATTAGAACCCAGATAAATGCCATGGCCTGTACCATCTCCAGTGGGTTTGGGGATTATAAAGAAGGGTGACTTGTGCTTGCATCCCATGTGGAATTTGAGGAGGAGAGAAACTTGATAGAATATTCAAGTGAGAGTGGCCCCCAGGATGCCACCCTGCTATCCACCTCCTGGCACTGATCCTTGTGTAGTCCCCTTCCACACTGCATCAGTGTCACCGGTAGAATATGGCAGCAGTGATGGCATATGACGTCTGAGGCCAGGCCAAAAAAGACAGCATGGCTTCTGCCTTGTTCTCTCTCTCACATCACTTGCTCTGAGGGAAGCTAGCTGGCGTGTCCTGGGGAGCATTCAGAACCTCTGCAAAAAGGCCCACGTGTTAGTGTTAAAAGGAAAACTTTGGACAAATTTAAGTTAGCAGAGTTTAATTGAGCAAGAAAAAAAAAAAAAAAAACAATCCATGACTCAGGGAACCCACAGAATCATAGGAGATTCTGAGAGACTCCAGGGATGGCACATGGGATGCACAGAAAAAGGAAATGAGGTGCAGAAACACCTGGATTGATTACAGCTCGGCATTTGCCTTATTTGAACATGGTTTGAACAGTTGGCTGCCGTGAGTGGTTGAAGTACGGCTGCTGGGGATCGTCTGAGACTCAGTTCTTGCTACAGAAGCATACTCCTAAGTTAGGATTTTCAATTTGCTCCCCTACTAGGTTAGGTTGTGGTTTTTCCATAAGGGCTCAAGTATGCGACCTATAGAGGCTTTCTCAGGCCAGATTTCAGTTTGATTTAACATGAGAAACTGCAGCCTGTGGTCAATAGCCAGTGAGGACTGAAGCCTCCCACCAACAGCCACGTGAATGAGTTTAGACATGGATTGACCAGCCCCAGGCAAAGTTTCAGGTCACTGTGTATGGCAGATGCACCTGACAGCAACAACTTAACTTAGACATACCCTGAGAATGACCCTATGGTTTAAGAACAATGTGCGTTTAGAGTTCCAAGCAAAGAAATCCAGGGGTGGCCAACCTAGAGATTCATTCCTTATCTATGAGAAACATCTGAACCCCTGTTCATCCCACAGAATGCAAGCCGTACAGGGGAGTGAGGCCTTTTGTTTGGGTTAAGTGAAGATTGCCAGGTGGAGCTTGATGGGGGAGGGTGCTAAGTGAAAATGCTGTATAAATTGTATACTTTTACAAGTGGATTCAGTTCCATGCAGCCCACCGCCCTTGGACTTCCCTGTATATACGTCCCCTCAATAAATCCTATGTCTCATTTGCTGGCTCCATGTGTCTTCTTCGTCCTTTTGAACATAGTACCATCCCTACTGAAGTTAATAGGGGTCCAGCACGACAAACTGTAGCACTAACTGATACTGTGATTGCAGCCTCAGATCTGAGCCAGAACCACCCAGCTAAGTTGCTCCTTAATTCTTAACCAGCAGAAATACATGTTTGTTGTTTTAAGCCACTAAATGTTGGGGTGATAGGCAGCATAGCAACACATAGTCTAGCACAAACAAAAGACAGCCTCAAAAGAAATGGTGGTGTAGCAAAGAAAGTATCAGCTAGACCACTTTCCCCCTTTAAGACTTTTTGGCTAAGAACCAAGATCTACCAGGGAAGTCCAGGGATAGGGTTATAGAACCCTGTAGCGGGGTCTGCAAGGTGGACCATCCATGCCAAGGCAACAGACTCAGTGTTATGCCAGCTGAGGACATATATGGGAAGCAGTGGAGACAGAGGTCGATGCTCAAGACCTCTGTCTCTTCCTTTCTCACTGGCACAATACAAGTCACCCAGGAACTCATACAATCCTAAGAACATTACTCAGGAAAAAAGGGCCAAAGGAGAAGGGAGAGGTGGGATAGTCATAAGAGACTGAGTTTTAAACTGAAAGTAACTAAGCTACCTTGAAGTGGTGAGAATGAATTTTCTTCTCAGATGAAAATTGGGGTTTCAGAGTAAAATTAATTTCAGGTACAGAGAAAATAAGTTATTTATGGCCTTTTGCTCACTCAACATTTGTAGTTAAAAATCTTCACACCCACTATTTCATGATTGATAGTAGCGACCTCTTTATTCCAGAGCAAGGTAAAAAAAAAATAGATCAGTGGTGTCACAAAAAATCAGTGTTGTCTTTATTTAGAGGGAATATGTGACTTTGAATTATTTTTGGTATTGGGAAATACATTTTTATGGAGCACAGTATCTCTGGAATTGCACTAATGATGGCCAATACTCCTGATGCACTCATGGTGTTCCATAAAATGATTCTCACTATTTTACAAATATTAAACTCATTCCATTCTCACAACAAATTTATGGTACACTTATTACCATCAACCCTCGCTTTAAAATGGTGAAACTGAGACAAAGAAGGTTAAGCAAAGTGCCAAAGGTCATAACTAGTCAGGCTCTGAGATCTATGAACTTAACCATTACCTTCTCATGCTCCTCAGCTTGTATCTGATAGTTCTTCAATTTTTTTCCCCCAGTATATCAGGTTTGTCCTGGGAGCTGTGACTAAGTTGGAAAAGTGTAAGATACGGAAGTAGATTTAACGTGTATTCTTATGATGATACTAGACAAGGAGCTTATTGGCTTGTGTCTTAAATGGAGTTAATTATACTCACCTACATGCACAAGTATTTGTGGATATAATTCTGTTATATCTGGACTTCACTTTAAAGGTGAATAGCATTGGATGTCCTGGCTGTGGTGTGGAGGACTGCACAGATCTTCAAGGGTTGGCTTGTAAACATGTAATCAGAAGAGCCGGTTGCTGCCTGAGAATCCAGAGCAAGTTTTAAATAGCTCACTGAGAGCTAAGCTGGTCTTTTTATGTCCAAGTTATCAAAAATAGTTTCCTAATTTGTGTGTGTGACCTTTTCTGGCTACAGATGCTGAGCCATGAAGGCCATTCTGCCTTTGCTTGTCTCTTGTCTGGAGGCAAGAGCAAACTCAAGGCATTCTCAAATATGAACTACAATTTAAAAACCTAAATAATCTCAAACATGGTGCCTGCATAGAGTCCTGTGAGGTCCATGAGTTTCTCTGAGTTCGATGGAATCACTCTCTCTGTCACATACCTTTAAGACAGGGGATGGGAAATGGAGCCTTGGTAGCTGTGTCCTACTTTCTTCAGAATGTTAAGTCAGAAACCAAAACAGCCATCAATAAAGAGAAGCCTGGAGATTCTTCTATAGACAACTTGAGACTCTTTAACATTGTCGATTAACTTGTTTTACCTGACTCGCCTAATAATTTATAGGAAGAAGCATTACTATGATCTAATGGCTCTGCTCACTACTTTTCATTGACCTAGAAGACAGGTTCAAACATTTCTAAATCTTTTTCATGACCTTTTTACTTGAGAAGAGTTCTGATAAACACTCATTATGTGAAGTCAGTGGGGAAGATGAAAAATTATGTCCATGTGGAGAGACTGTCTAGAATGCTGATCATGTGGAAATATTATGAAACATGAAAAATAAACTAAGGAAAACTAGAGAATAAACATCCAAAGTACTTAGGGAGCCAAATTTTGGCACTATTTTCCACTTTAAAAAAATCGGCTACTATAGTCCAGAAAAAAATATGTTTCAGTGTTCTTCTCTATAAAGAGATTTATAAGTTCCTAGCTAGCAGAACTTATTATATTTGTACGAAATACAAAGTTATGAACTTCTATTACCATTGCTAATCGGCAAAGAATTTGTTTTAATTTTCTAGGTGAGTTAGTTGCAATTTAACACTGTTTATTTTGCTGATCCAAGATGGTAAGCTAGCATTTATTCAAAGAATGGAATAAATAGCATTTTATTTTCCTTAGTTACAAAATAGCTATTCCTGAAAATTTTGTATTACTCTTTTCCTATGACTTTAATTTAGGCTCACTAGGTGTTTTGTTTAATTTTAGCTTACTGGTTCTTGAACCCCCCCAGAAAGAAATTTTTAAATGATGCATTCTAGGCACGCATAATGAATGCTATAAACTTCTGCTTCATCATAACTTTTCTTGCACATTAATACTGTTTACCATGGGTCTATTTCAACTCTGTGGAGCTCTTTTACATTTATGATTATGACCATTTCTGCTTCTTTTCTTTTTAAAATTTTAATTTTGCTGCAGAAATCTACTAGCCCAGCTGATCTTTTTGATCAGGTCACAGAAGGCATCTATAAGTCACTGATCTATGTATGCCTTTGGGCTGAGTGCCTACTCCTGGTAGACACACAGGCCGAAGGTAAGCAAGTCCTCAAGGAAAAAGATGTGCAATACTGGGCACTACTGGCATATTATTATTCCGTATAATACAAAGTAATAACCTAAACGTTATCCTAGTTCCTTGAATATTGAATGTCCTAGTACCTTGAATATTCTTTTGAGATAAATTCCTTACTGTTTATTATGGAGCTCTTGAACTTGATTTATTTCATAACAAGCATCTTAGGACAAATAATTAAAAACAGCTTTTGAAAACTTGCTGCCATGGTTGGTTAGCTGACCCAACAGTTCTTCTTACCTCTCAAGCTAAAGAATTTTCATGAATTTTATTGATATTCTGGTAAAATAAATATGTGGGGCAGCACAACCGCCCTCCTGTTCCTCTTGCTTTGGCTTAGATTCTGTGTCTGAAGCTCTAGCAGCCATCTATGGCTGTCAGGGAGTCCCTTTGACAAAAGGGAGCCATTGAACTGATGTCGACCCTAGGCTTCCTCTTATGCAAGAAAAAAAAATGACTCTATTTTGAAAAATTCACTCAGATTTCTGATATCTTGATTTGCACATAGTCCTAACTAATACAATGAAATACAGTTATATCAAATATGGTTAATACCAAAGTATGATTATTCCAAATACTTAGAGAACTGATGATGTTGAAGCCAAAATGTACATTGCCCCATTTTTTAATGCAATGAAGAATTTCAAGACTAATTTCAACACTGAAAAAAGTACTTACTAGTTTGCTTTCTTCCCCTTTCCGTTTGCCAGTTTACTCTATTTATAAGCTTTTAAGTGTCACCTCATATGCTGGGTAAACTGTATTGCTTTACAAGCAGAGGCTTTTATCAATTGGTCATTTCCCTCAAAACATTATATGCTAATATAAAAATTTCCGCTTTGGAAGAACTAAGGATTTGAAGCATGTAATTAAATTAATAGCAAAAGGATAAATTAGATCTCTTTGCTTCCTTTCTTCATCTCTCTTTCTCCAACTCTTTCTTCTTTCAACATTTCTCTTTAGTCTTCCCACTCTCCTGTTTTTTTTTTTCTTTCCCATAGCTGGTTCTTTATAGTATTGCACAGTGCAATGAGATATATTTTTCATGAAGGATCTAGAGATCTTTTCTTAGTATTTATAACTAAGTATTAAGTTATAAGTAAAAGCGTGACAGATACTTTTTTTCTTATAATTTTGTAAGGATTTTTTCTTTGCCAGCATGTTATATAACATATTATGCAATAGAACTAGTAATGAAAAAGTTATCCAAATCTTCAGTTTCAAGTAATTTCCCCACATTTTTTTCTGTAGAAATATCATCTTCTGAGGTACATGCCATTATGTCACAATGGTGAATTTTTGATCCAAGTCAAAATATGAGGTCTCAAGTGATAGTTAACATTTGATTATTTACCAAAGTTTTTCTGTTTACATGTAGAGAAATACTGCATCTTTTAATGGTACACTTATCAGCTAAATGACGTAAGTGCATCAGTGTGCGACAAATAAGGCAAGGCTAAAGAACATAAGTTGGTATGTTATAAATGTTTAAAACCGAACAGGATCAAAACCAAAATGCTTAATGTTAAGTAAAACGTATTTAAAGCAAACCTATATCATTTCCTCACACAAAAAGGCCACATAGAAGATATCTAAATGAGAGGAACAAAACAGAACATACTTTCCAGTTTTTACTAAACTAAAGGAAATGTAAAAGAATCTATTGGAACAATATATCTATGCCTGTATTAGTCTAATAATCTAAATAGACATTATTTAACCAGATTCCAAAGTTCAAGGACAACATAGTTGAAAGATCTCTGATTTTAAAATCAATGTTTGTATAAGTAAACCTTTGTGCCCAAGCTGTAAATTATTAAAATAAGTAAATAATGAGTTCCCAGGTCTCCTCGTTAGGTCTTCCACATGCAATGTTTTGTTTAAATGCCTCACTCACTCTTTGGTAGTTCATTACTAGTGATAGTCTGGGCATTTTTAGATTTGCCAATGATACATGGGGATTAAGTACCCACCAGCATGTCCTCATGCAAATTTCAGGTTAGCTATTCCTGCCACATTCTCAGAGTTAAAGTTTGAGAACCTCTGTGAAGGGTAGAGTTCTTTGCCTAGCAGTTTCTCAAGTGTCCATTCCTTTATTTTCTGTATAGTTCACTTTGATTTTTGTCTCTAGGCCCTTCTTTGTCATGCGGCAGAAAACTTAGTTTAGTCATTTTTAAGTAAAAGTCAATTCAGTTATTTTTCAGTCATTTAATTTTGAAATTTAATCATATTCAGGATGTTCCTTCTTTCAGTCCCTTGTTGCTGTCTTTTTTTCCTGGGTTGGAGTTTTAAATTTTAGGGGCATATGTAACTGCTACTGTGGTAATGTTGTACCAGAGTCAGGTTGGAGCTGGGTATCTTATTGCTACAAAGAGTCTGTTTTGTCAGTCCATGATCTCTATTTTAATAACATTAAATGGCTTGGACTTCCTAGCCATTCCTAAACTCCAAAAGGAGAAGGGTATAATGAGGCATGTCTGACACCCGCCTCCCCACTGCACCCTTCCTATCACGTCCTAAATTAGTTTTTCAGGTTTCTTTGGGATACTGAAGCAAGGTCCTTGTCCATTAAGTCAGCTGGGGAGACTTAGAATTTTATGTTTGGTTTACAATGTCAAGGATAAAAGAGCTTATGGCTGTGAGTTCCATCACTCTCTTTCTTCCTCTCTCTTTCTCTCCTTCTCTCACATGTGCTCTCTCTCCATGTAATGATTTCTACCATGTTATGACATAGCAGGAAGGCTCTCACTAGCTGCAAACCCTCATTCTTGGACTTCCTAGCCATTAGAACTGTAACAAATAAATCCCTGTTTTTTATATATTACCCAGTCTCAGGTATTCTGTTATAGGAGCAGAAAATGAACCAAGACAGAACATTGGTCTGAGAAGTGTAACTGTCGCTGTAACAAATACCTAAAAATGTGGAAGCAGTTTTGGAACTGGGTAATGGGTAAAGACTGGAGGAATTTGGATGAGCAGGCTAATGTCAAAAGACAAAATTACAAGTTTAGCTTGAAGATCTTAATTGGCTTCTATTGCAATTCCAGAGTCAGACAACACTTCATTGTATAAAATAGAATAAGTATTCCAATGAATTGAGCAGAAGGGATTGGTTTTCTGGACAGAAAACGGCTGAAGACAGTAGAAACAAAGAATAAAAACAGATGGTCATTTCAAAAATACTTTTCTTATAAGAACAGGACAGGGAGACCGAACAACAGAAAAATAACTGATTGGTTAACATTAGGTTACTTTTTGTTGTAAAGATTAAAACAGAGGGAACTTCATTATCATGCTGATTGAATATTGAAACTGGCCTGTTTGGGAAATTGGCTATCTCTTTTGTGATTTCTTGGAAGGTCAGATAAAAACTTAATTTTGTTATGCTGATCTAAAACTTTAGTATGGGTGACGCCATTTTGATTTTTAGTCTGGTCTGTTGAGGCCTACTTCAGGACCTTAATCTAAAACAAAGTCGTTCTATGATTTTTATTTAACACTAGAAGAAGCCTAGATTGCTATAAGTGAAGCACTAAGGAAAATTCTGACAAGGGCTCAGAAGACAAGAGCTGTAGGGAGAGCCAAAATCTTAGGGATTACGTTAGTGGTTGTGATCAGAATGTTGGTAAAAATATGAATGGCAAAGACTTTTCTGATGAGAACTCAGACAGATATGAGGGGAAAAAGCACTGGAATCTGGAATAAAGGCTCATCTTGTTATACAGTTACAAAGAACTTGGAAGAATTATGTCCATGTCCTAAACTTTGTTGAAGACAAACTTAAGCATGATGTACTGGGATATCTGGAAGAAGAAGTATATAAACAACAAAGTATTCAAGGTACTACATGGCTTCTTTTGGCTGCTTACAGTAAAATTAGAGAAGAAAGAAATGATTTAAATCAAAATTTATAATTAAATGCGAAGCAGAATGGAAAAATTTAGAAAACTCTGAGCCTGGCCATGCAAAAAGTCAAAAAGCATGTTGGAAGAGAATATTAAGGGTGTGGTCAAGTGAGCAGTTGCTAAAATGATTAATAAGGATAAAAAGAAGGGAGTTTGTATTCATCAAGACAATGGAAGAAGGACCCCAAGGGCATTTTAGAGATCTTTGAGGCAAGCTAGAACTTTGAAGGCAAGATACCCAAAGACGTACCTATGGAACTTCAGTGTTCACCGCCCTACACCACCTTGGGACTCTGCTCCCTGATTTCTGGTGCAGCGCCCCTCAGCTGCCTCAGTTGTGGCTCAGGTGGGCCCAAGTGTGGCCCAACCCTGCTCCAGGAGGTAAAATCATAAACCTTGGCAGTGTCCACATGAGTATGTGTTTGAAAATACTTGCTTTCTGTCTATTGCTTATCTTTTCATTTTTTAAATGGTGCCTTTAGAAGTGCAAAAGTTTTAAACATTGCTGAGGTCCAATTTATCAATACTGTTCTTTTACAAACCATGCTTTTGGTCTTTACCTAACCCAATATCTCAAAGATTTTCTTCTACTACTGAAGAAAATGAACTCAAAATAAATCATAAACTTAAATGTAGGAGCCAAAGCAATGACACTTTTAAAGGAAGTTTTATTGTTTTGGCTCCTACATTTAAGTTTATGATTTATTTTTAGTTAATTTTTGATATGGTCCGAGGCAAAAGTCTAAGTTCATCTTTTTGCATGTGGACATCTAATGGTCCTAGTACCATTTGTTAAACAGACTATACTTTCCCCAGTGAATTGCCTTGGTAACTTTGTTAAAAATCAGTTTAATAAAATCTAGGTTTTATTTTGGAGCTCTCAATTATGTTCTGTGAATCGTGAATCTATATGCCTAAGTACTACTATGGTCAGGGGTGGTGGCTACAGGATGAAGCTCCTCTGCCTTTGGAAAGGGGAGAGAAGAGTGGAAAGGACTATGTCTTGTGGTTTGAATGGCAGCTGAGCTGCAATAGAATAGAATACCAGGTAGATTTCTAAGGTTTTTGACTCTAGTCTCTGACTTCCGGATGGCACTTCTGGACCCACCTGGGGCCTGGGGGACCTCACTACCATGCAAAAAAAGACACAGGCCTGGATGGCTTTGCCACTTGCTGATTGTAGAGCCCTGGGATCTTGAGTGAACATAGGCAGTAGCCAGGGCATGGTTACAGCAGGCCTTGGACAAGACCCAGTGCTGGGCTGGTTTCAGGTCTGACCCAGCACAGTCATAGTGATGGTGGCTAAAGGGGTGCTTGTGTCACTCCACTCCCAGCTTTAGGTGGCTCAGAACAGAGAGAGATGGTCTGTATGTTTGGGAGAAAGCAAAGGAAGGGAAAGAGTCTCTGCCTGGTAATCCAGCAGTTTCTCCAAGATTTTGTCCAAGACCATCAAGGCAGTACCTCTACGAGTCTGCAAGAACCACAGCATCACTGGGTTTGGCATGCCCTTTAAAGCAGATAAAGCTTGGATCACAATACCCAAGTACTTCCAAATATTTGGAAAGTCTTCCCAAGAAGGATGGCTACAAATAAGCCAAGACAGTAAAGACTAAATACCTAAGCCTTCAATGCCCAGATACAGAAGAATATCTACTAGCATCAACGCCATTCAGGAAAATGAGACCTCTCCAAATGAACTAAATAGGACACCAGGGACCAACCCTGGAACAACAATGACATGTGATCTTTCAGATAGAAAATTCAAATTAGCTGTGCTGAGGAAACTCAAAGAAGTTAAAGACAACACAGAGAAGGAATTCAGAATTCTATCAGATAAATCTAACAAAGAGATTGAAATAATAACTAAGAATGAAGCACAAATTTTGGAGTTGAAAGGTGTAATTGGCATACTGAAGAATGCATCAGAGTCCTTTAACAGCAGAATGGTTCAAGCAGAAGAAAAAATCAGTGAGCTTAAAGATGGTCTATTTGAAAATATACAGTTTCAAATATAGGTCAGGTGTGGTGGCTCACACTTGTAATCCCAGCACTTTGGGAAGCCGGAGCAGGTGTATCACTTGAGGCTAGGAGTTTGAAACCAGCCTGGCCAATATGGCAAAACCCCATCTCTACTAAAAATACAAAAATTAGCTGGGCACGATGGTGCATGCCTGTAATCCCAGCTACTCAGGAGACTGAGGCATGAGAATCACTTGAACCTGGAAGGCAGAGGTTGCAGTGAGCCAAGATCATGCCACTGCACTCCAGTCTGGGTGACAGAGTGAGACTCTGTGTTAAAAAATGAAATAAAAATAAAATAATGCTTATTTTAAGAAATAAGATAAAAAAGATTTAAAAATTAAAAAAAATACACAATCAGAAGAGACAAAAGAAAAAAGAATAAAAAAGAATGAAGTATGCCTATAGGATTTAGTCATGCTAAATAGTCTCAAAAGAGCAAATCTGAGAGTTATTGGCCTTAAATAGGAGGTAGAAAAAGAGATAGGGATAGAAAGCTTATTCAAAGGGATAACAACAGAGAACTTCCCAAACCTAGAGAAAGATATCAATATCCAAATACAAGAAGGTTATAGAACACCAAACAGATGTAACCTAAAGAAGACTACCTCAAGGGGCATTTAATAATCAAACTCGCAAAGGTCAAGGATAAAGAAAGAATCCTAAAATCAGCAAGAGAAAAGAAACAACGTACAGTGAAACTCCAATATATCTGGCAGCAGACTTTTCAGTGGAAACCTTGCAGGCCAGGAAAGAGTGCCTGATATATTTAAAGTGCTGAAGGAAAAAACTTTTATCCTGGAATAGTCTATCTGTTGAAAAGATCCTTCAAACATCAAGAAGCAATAGCTGAGGGATGTCATCAATACCAGGCATGTCTTACATGAAATGCTAAAGGGTGTACTTTAATCAGAAAGAAAAAGACATTAATGAGCAATAAATAATCACCTGAAGGTACAAAACTTACTGGTAATAGTAAGCACACAGAAAACCACAGAATATTATAACATTTGTAACTATGGTGTGCAAACTACTCTTATCCTAAGTAGAAAGAATAAATGATGGACTAATATAAAATAGTAAGTACAATAACTTTTTAAGACATGGTCAGTACAGTAAGATATAAATAGAAACAACAAAAAGTTAAGTGGGGGGATGCAGTTAAGACAAGTATTTATTAGTTTTCTTTCTTGCTTCTTTTACTGTGTATGCAAATAGTGTTACATTGTTAACAGGTTAAAATAATGGGTTATAAGACAGTAATTGCAAGCTTCATGACAACCTCAAACCAAAAAACATACAAATGTATACATAAAAAATAAAAAAGCAAAAAACTAAATCATGTCACAAGAAAAAATCATCTTCACTAGAGGAAGACAGGAATGAAAGGAGAAGGAAGGAAGAGAAAAGCACAAAACAACCAGAAAACAAATAACAAAATGGCAGGAGTAAATCCTTACTTATCAATAATAATAATGAATGGAAATGGACTAGACTTTCCAATAAAAAGACATTGTCAAGCTGAATGGATGAAAAAGCAAGACCCATTGATCTGTTGTCTACAAGAAACACAGTTCACCTATAAAGACACACATAAACTCAAAATAAAGAGATAGAAAAAAGTAAGAAGCACAGATGTGTTGCCTATAAGAACCACACTTCACCTGTAAAGACACACTCAAACTGAAAAATAAAGAGATGGTTTCTATTGGTTTTCATGCTAATGGAAACACAACAAAAACAAAGAAACAAACAAACAAGAACAGATGTCACTAGACTAACATCAGATAAAATAGATTTCAAGACGAAAACTGTAATAAGTTCTGATGCTTACTTGAGTCATGTAAAATAATTGTAAGAAGAGACAAAGAAGGTTACTATACAATGATAAAGAGGACAATTCAGCAAGAGGATATAACAATTATAAATATATAAGCACTCAACACTGGAACACTAAGATATATAAAGAAAATACTATTAGACCTAAAGAGAGAGACAGCCCCCAGTACAATAATAGCTAGAGACTACAACACCCCACTTTCACCACTGCAAAAATCTTTCAGACAGAAAAATCAGACTTAATCTGCACTATAGCCCAAATTAATCTAATAGATATTTATGGAACATTTTATCCAAGAGCTGCAGAATATGCTCTTTTCCAGAGCACATGGATCATTCTCAAGGATAGACCATATGTTAGGTCACAAAACACGTCTTACAATATTCAAAAACAATTGAAATAACATCAAGCATCTCCTCTGGCCACAATGGAATAAAACTACAAATTAATAACAAAAGGAATTTTGGAAACTACACAAATACATGGAAATTAAACATCATGCTCCTGAATGACCAGTGGGTCAATGAAGAAATTAAGGAGGAAATTGAAAAATTTCTTGACACGAGTGATAATTGAAACACAACATACCAAAACCTATGGGATAGAGCAAAAATAGTACTAAGAGAAAAAGTTATGGTTATAAGTACCTACATCAGCAAAAAGGAAAAACTTCAAATAAACAACCTAATGATGCACCTTAAAGAACTAGAAAAGCAAGAGCAAACCAAAATCAAAATTAGCAGAAGAAAATAAATAATAAAGATCAGAGCAGAAATAGATGAAATTGGAATGAGGCCGGGAGCAGTGGCCCACACTTGTAATCCCAGCACTTTGGGAAGCTGAAGCGGGTGGACCACTTGAGGTGAGGAGTTAGAGGCCAGCCTGACCAACATGGTGAAACCCTGTCTATACTAAAAATATCAAAAATTAGCCAGGTGTGATGGTGGAGGACTGTAGTCCCAGCTACTTGGGAGGCTGAGGCACAAGAATCATTTGAGCCTGAGAGGTGGAGGTTAAAGTGAGTAGCGATTGTGCCACTACACTCCAGCCTGGGCAACAGAGCGAGACTCCATTAAAAAAAAAATTGATGAAATCAAAAGTTGTTTTTTGGAAAAGTTAAACAGAATTGACATACCTTTAGCCAGGTTATTTAAGAAAAAAGACAAAAGATCCAAATAAATAAAACCAGAAATGAAAAAGGAGCCATTATAACTGATACTGAAGGAATTCAAAGGATTATTGGTGGCTACTATGAGTAACTATATGCCATTAAATCAGAAAATCCAGATGAATTGGACAAATTCCTAGATACAACCTACCAAGATTGAATCAGGAGGAAATCCAAAACTGGAACAGACCAATAACAAGTAATAAGATCAAATCGGTTATAAAAATCTCCCAGTAAAGAAAATTACAGGACCTGATGGTGTCACTGTTGAATTCTGCCAAACATTTAAAGAAAAATTAATACCAATCATACTCAAACTATTCCGATACATAGAGGAGGAGGAGGTACTTGTAAACTCATTCTATGAGGCCGGTATTACCCTGATACTGAAACCAGGCAAAGACACATCCAAAAACAGAAAACTACAGGCCAATATCTCTGATGAATACTGATGCAAAAATACTCAGCAAAATGCTAGCAAACTGAATTCAACAATACATTAGAGAGATATTTCATCTTGACCAAACGGGATTTATCCCTGGGATGCAAAGTTGGATGCAACATATGCAAATCAATCAATGTGATATACCATATTAACCAAATGAAACATGATCATTTCAATTGTTGCTAAAGAAGCATTTGATATAATTCAGCATCCCTTGGTGATAAAAACCCTAAAAAATCCGGAAATAGGAGGAACATTCCTTAACATAATAAAAGCCATATACCACAGAACCACAACTATTCTGATACCAAATAGGGAAAAACTGAAAGCCTTTCCTCTAAAATATAAAACACAACAAGGATGTCCACTGTCACCACTGTTGTTCAACATAGTGTAGGAAGCCCCAGCTAGATAGAGAAATCAGACTACAGAAAGATAAAAAGGGCATAAATTGGAAAGGAAGAAGTCAAATTATCCTCACTTGCAGATGATAGGATCTTATATTTGGAAAAACCTAAAGATGCCATCAAAAGACTATTAGAACTAATAAACAAATTCAGAAAAATGGAAACACAACAGTGTCAACAGTGGACAATGTGAAAAAGAAATAAAAAAGTAATCCTATTTACAATAGCCACACATAAAATTCAATACCTAGGAATTAACCAAAGAAGTGAAAGATCTCTATAATGAAAACTATAAAATGCTGATTAAAAAAATTGAAGAGGACACCAGAAATGAAAAAATTTTCCATGTTCATGAATTGGAAGAATCAACGTTGTTAAAATGTTCATATTACTGCCCAAAGAAATCTACAGATTTAATGCAATTCCTATCAAAATACCAGCGACATTCCTCACAGAAATAGAAAAAAAAATCCAAAATTTATATGGAATCACAAAAGACCCAGAATAGCTAAAGCTATCCTAAACAAAAAGAACTAAACTGCAGAAGTCACATTACCAGACTTCAAATTCTACTACAGAGCCATAGTAACCAAAACAGCATGGTACTGGCATAAAAGCAGACACATAGACCAACAGAACAGAATAGAGAATGCAGAAACAAATCCACACACCTACAATGAATTCATTTTTGACAAATTTCCAAGAACACACTGGGGAAAGAGAATCTCTTTAATAAATGGTGCTGGGAAAACTATACACATATTCAGAAGAATAAAACTAGACCCCCATCTCTTGCCATATACAAAAATCAAATCAAAATGGATTAAGACTTACATCTAAGACCTCAAACTATGAAACTCCTACAAGAAAACATTGGGGGAAATCTCCAGGACGTTGGTCTGTGCAACAGTTTATTGAGTAATACCCCACAAGTACAGGCAACCAAAGCAAACATGGACAAATAGGATCACATCAAGTTAAAAAGCTTCTGCACAGCAAAGGATACAATCAACAAAGTGAAGAGACACCCCACAGAATGGGATAAAATATTTGCAAACTACCCATTCGACAAGGGATTAATAGTCAGAATATATAAGGAGTTCAAACAACTCTATAGGAAAAAATATAATTCGGTCAAAAATGGGCAAAAGATTTAAGTTGACATTTCTAAAAAGAAGACATACAAATGGCAAACAGAAATATGAAAAGGTGTTCAACATCACCGATCATCAGAGAAATGCAAATCAAAACTACAACGAGATATTATTTCACCCCAATCAAAATGGCTTATATCCAAGAGACAAATGGCTTTTATCCAAATAACAAATGCTGGTAAGGATGTGCAAAAAAAGGGAACCCTTGTAAACCGTTGGTGGGAATGCCAATTAGTGCAACCACTAAGGAGAACAGTTTGGAGTTTACTTAACAAACTAAAAATTGTGCTACCATATGATCCAGCAATCCCTCTGGATTTCCAAAAGAAAATAAATCCATAAATTGAAGAGATATCTGCATTCCTATGTTTGTTGCAGCACTGTTTACAGTAGCTAAGATTTGGAAGCAACATAAGCGTTCATCAACAGATGAATAAATAAGTAAAATGTACACATGCACAATGGAGTGCTATTCAGCCATGATAAAAAATGAGATCCAGTCATTTGCATCAACATGGATGGAACTGGAGACCACTATGTTTACTGAAATAAGCCAGGCACAGAGAGACAAACATTGCATGTTCTCCATTATTTGTGAGATCTAAAAATGAAAGCAATTGAACTCATGGACATAGAGAGTAGAAGGATGATTATCAGAGGCTGGGAAGGGTGGGGGAATTGGTGCAGAGGTGAGGATGGTTAAAGGATACAAAACAAAATAGTTAAAAAGAATGGATAAGGCTTCCTATTTGTTATTGCAACAAGGTGACTATAGTCAATAATCAATAATAACAACTGAACATTTAAAAATAACTTCACGAATGTAGTTGGATTATTTGCAACTCAATGGATAAATGTTTGAGGGGATGGATACCCCATTCTTCATAGTGTTCTTGTTTCACATTGCATGTCTGTACCAAAACATCTCATGTACCCATATATACACCTACTATGCACCCAGAAAAGTTAAAAATGAAGAAGAAAGCAAATAAATAAAAAAATCCATATGCCTTTATGTCTGTGTACCAGTACCAAATTATAGCTTTTATAATAAGTTTTGAAATTGGGAAGTAAATGTCCTCCAACTTTGTTCTTATTTTTCTAAATTATTTTGACTACTTTGGGTGTTTTTCATTTTCACATAATTTTCAGGATTTATCAATTTCCACACACAAAAAAATCTACTGGAATTTTTGATAGGGATTGTGTTGAATCTATAAATGAATTTGGGAGATAGTTGCTATCTTCGCAATATTGGTTCTTCTAATAAACAGACATGAAATGTCTTTGTATTTATTTAGATCTTATTTAATTGAATTCAGCAAAATTTTGTTATTTTCAGTGTATGTTTTATATTTTTCTGCTAAGTTTATTCATATTTTATTCTTTTTGTTGCTACTATGAATGGCATTTTATTCTTAATTTCACTTTTATTTAGAAATATAATTGATTTTTATATACTTATCTTGTATCTTGCAATAAAGCAATAGATTTTATCTGAAAAGCAGTTTCAGGTTTACAGAACAATTGAGCAGAAACTACTGAGAATGTCCACATTTTCCCTCCACCCACTACCACTCCCCTTTCATGCTCCCTACCCAGTTTCCCCTATTATTAACATCTTGCATTAGCATGGTACATTTGTTACCCTTGATGAGCCAAAACTGGTACATTGTCATTAACTAAAGTTCATAATTTACATTCGAGTTTCTCCTTATTGTATATTCTGTGGGTTTTTACAAATGTATAATGATGTGTGTACACCATTACAGTATCATATCTGAATACTTTCACTACCCTAAAAATCCCCTGCACTTCATTTGTTTCCTTCTTCCCTCATGCCTCCAGAAAACACATCCTTTTTCTCCCTCCAGAGTTGTGCCTTTCGCAGAATATCATATGATTGAAATCATGCAATATGTAGTCTTTTTAGTTTAACTTCTTTCACTTAACAGTATGCACTTAATGTTTATTTCATGTTTTGTTGTAGCTTGATAGCTCATTTAATTGCTGAATAATATTTCATTGTATATTGGAGTATACCACAGCTAGGATGTACCACTGTTTATCTATTTACTTAATGAAGGATATTTTGACTGCTTCCAAGTTTTAGCAGATTGTGAATAAAGCTGATACAATTCTTCATGTGCAGGTTTTTGTGTATATATTTCAGCTCATTTGAGTAAATACCAAGGAACACAATTGCTGGATCATATGGTAAACCTATGTTTATTTTTGTCAGAAACTTCCAAACTGTTTTTCAATTTTACTGTATCATTTTTTCATTCCCACTAGTAATGAGAATCTCCATCGCTCCACATCCTTGTCAGCCTTTGGTGCTGTAAATGTTCTGGATTTTAGCCATTTTAATAGGTATGTCATGAGATCTCACTGTTGTTTTAGTTGGCAATTCCCTGACGACATATGATGTTGAGTATCTTTTCATATGCTTATTTGCTATCTACATGTTTTCTTTGGTGAGCTGTCTGTTCAGGTTTTTTTTTTTTTTTTTTTTTTTTTTTTTTTTTTTTTTTTTTTTGCTCACTTATTAATTAATTGGGTTGCTTACTTTCTTATTGCTGAGTTTTGTTTTAATAGTCATTTCTATATTTTAGGTATAATGATTCATCAGATATGTGTTTTGCAAATATTTACTTCCAGTCTGTGGCTTATATTTTTATTCTCCTAAGAGTGATTTTTTGTGAGCAGAAGTTTTTAATTGTAATGAAGTATAACATCAATTTTTGCTTTCATATGTTGTGCTTTTGGTGTTGTATCTAAGAAGTCACCACCAAACCCAAGGTCACCTAGCTTTTATCTTATGTTACATTCTAGAACTTTGTGGTTTCTTGTTCTAAATTTAGGTCTCTAATCCATTTGGGGTTAATTTTTGTGAAAAGTGTATGATCTGTGACTAGATTCACTTTTTTTTTTTGCATATGAATGTCCATTTGTTCTAGCACCCTTTATTGAAAAGACTCTCTTTTCTCTATTAAATTGCCTTCGCTCTTTTGTCAAAGTTTAATTGATTATATCTGTGTCTGTCTATTTCTGGGCTGCTATTCTGTTCCCTTGATTTATTTTTTAACCTTTTGCCAATACCGTATTTTCTTAGTTATTGTAGTTTCCTTCTTTTTTAAAAAAAATTTCTAGTTTAACTTGATTTGTATAATTTTCCTCCTCCTAAATTTATTAATACTTACTTCATGACTTAACATATGATTTATCCTGGAGAATATCCCATATGTGCTTGAAAAGAATGTATACTCTTGGTGTTGATGGGTGTTTGGTCAAGTTGGTTGATAATGTTTTTTACGTTTTATGTATTCTTGCTGAATTTTTTTACTAGTTGTTCTATTAGTTTTTACTTTGTTGCTTAGGCTTGAAACTTATCAGTTTTCAAGAGTGGAATATTAAAGTTTATAACTACTATTGTTGAATTTTCTATTTCTACCTTGAATTTTGCCAGTTTTAGTTTTGTGTATTTAGGGATCAGTTATTAGATGTTTATAATTTTTATGTAGTACTGCTGAGTTGATGCTTTTATCATCATAAAATGTCTCTCCCATCCAGTAGCAATTTTTTAAAGTTTATTTTGTCTTTTATTAGTATAACCTCTCCAGCTCCATTTTGGTTACTGTTTGCATTATATGTCTTTTACTCATCTTTTTACTTCTAGCTGATTTGTGTCTTTGAATCTAAGTTCTCTCTTGTAGACAGCATATAATTGGATCATGTAGTTTTATCCATTCAACCTGCCTCTGCCTTTTGGATTGGAGCATTTAATTATTTACATTTAATTTAATGACTGATACGGTGGGATATATGTCTGCCATTTTACTATTTGTTTCCTGTGTGTCTTGTGTCTTTTTTGTTCGTCTCTTTCCTCATGACTGACTTCTCTTGTGTTAAATAGATGTCTTCAATGTTATCATTTAAATTCTCATGTTGTTTCTTCTACTCTTTTTAAAAATATTATTTCTTAGTGGTTATCCTCAGGATTACAACTGCTATCTTAAAGCAATCTAGTCTGGATGAATACTAACTTAATTTCAATAGTACACAGAAATACAGAAATTTTGCTCCAGTATCACTCCATTCCCTCCTTCCTCTTACGTGATATTATTATACAGATTACATCTTTATACATTAGACCATCAATACAGATTTATATTTATTCCTTTATGCACTTGTCTTCTAATTCAGAGAAGAAAAGCAGTACAAAAATTATAATTTTATTTGTCTTTCGTTTAAGGCTGAAGGAGCCCCTTTAGGGCAGATTTGCTGGTTGTAAATTCTGTAAGCTTTTGTTTACCTTGGAATACATTTCTCTCACAGTTTTGAAAATTGTTTTGTTAGATATAGAACTTTTGGTCAGTGGTTGCCCCTTCCCCTAACACTTCAAGTATGTCATCATGCTACTTTCTGATCTCCATAGTTTCTGATGAAATGTCAGCATTAATAGTTTTGAGAATTTCTTGTACATAATGATTTAATTTTCTCTTATTGCTCTCAAGATTCTCTCTTTGTGTCTTTCTGCAGTTTGACTATGATGTATTAATGTGTGTCTTTCTTTGAATTTTTCTACTTGGGGTTCATTTGTTTTTTCTATCAATGTTGGGAAGATTTCAGTCATTATATACTCAACTATTCTTTCTATCTCTTCCTCTCCAATCCTTCTGGTACTCTTACTATGTGTTTGTATTTTGTCTTTTATTAGTATAACTTCTCCAGCTCTATTTTGGGTACTGTTTGTATTATATATCTTTTATTCATCTTTTTACTTCCAGCTGATTTGTATCCTTTCATACAAGATGGATACAAAGGATGGAGAGGCTGACTATTTGATAGCACAACAGGGTGACTATAGTCAATAGTCAATAATAACAACTGTACATTTAAAAATAATTTACAGAATGTAATTGGATTGTTTGCAAATCAGTGGATAAATGCTTGAGGGGATGGATACTCCATTCTTCATAATGCACTTGTTTCACATTGCATGTCAGTACTAAGACATATCATGTACCCATATGTACACCTACTGTGTACCCACAAAATTAAAAATGAAAAAAAAAACAAATAAAAAATCCATATGCCTAGATGTCTATGTACCTGTATCAGATTATAGCTTTTATAATAAGTTTTGAAATTGAGAATTGAATGTCTTCCAAGTTTGTTCTTCCTTTTCTAAATTATTTTGAGTACTTTGCGTGTTTTCATTTTCCCATAGTTTTTAGGATTTATCAATTTCCACACACACACACAAAAAGCCTACTGAAATTTTTGATAGGCATTGTGTTGAATCTATAAATGAATTTGGGAGATAATTGCTATCTTCATAATATTGATTCTTCTAACGAACAAACATGAAATGTCTTTTTATTTATTTAGATCTGCTTGATGGCATCACACTGGTCTCTGTGACTCTTTTCATTTTTCTTCGTTCTTTTTTCTTTCTGTTTCTCAGAGTGGATAATCTTATTTGATCTATTTTCAAGTTCACTGATTCTTTTATTCCTGCCAGCTCTAATCTGTTATTGAGCTCCTCTAGTGAGTTTTTCATTTTAGTTATTGTACTTTTCAATTCCACAAATTGTATCTGGTTCTTTTTTATAATGATTTATCTTTAATATTCTCTATTTGGTGAGATGTCACTGTCACACTTTAATTTTTTACACTCTGTTTCCTTTAATTCTCTGAACTGATTTAAAATGTTTTTCTGAGGTCAGGTGCGGTGGCTTACACCTATAATCCCAGCACTTTGGGAGGCCAAGGCGGGCGGATCACAAGGTCAGGAGATTGAGACCATCCTGGCTAACACGGTGAAACCCTGTCTCTACTAAAAATACAAAAAATTAGCCAGGTGAGGTGGCAGGCGTCTGTAGTCCCAGTTACTCGGGAGGCTGAGGCGGGAGAATGGCATGAACCTGGGAGGCAGAGCTTGCTGTGAGCCAAGATTGCACCACTGCACTCCAGCCTGGGTGACAGAGTGACTCCATCTCAAAAAAAAAAAAAAAAAAAAAAAAAAAGCTTTTCTGATATGTTCAACATCTTGGTTTCCCTAGGGGGGAGTTTCTATTGACTACCATTTTCCTGTGTATGGGCCACACCTTTTTGGTTTTTTAAATAAGCCACATACATTTTTATTGAAAACTGGACATTTTAGTAATATAATATGGTGACTCTCAAAATCAGGTTCCTTCTGCCCAGAGTTTGTTGTTGTTATTGTTTTATTGCTGCTGCTGGTGTGTGTGTGTGTGTGTGTGTGTGTGTATGTGTGTGTGTGTGTGTTCATTCAATCACTTTCCTGGACTAATTTATAAAGTCTATATTATGGGTTGAATTGTATCCCTTGAAAAATATATGTTTAGTTCTAATCCTCAGTGCCTCAGAATGTGTCCTTATTTGGAAATAGGATCTTCACAGAGGTTATTGGGTTAAAACGTGGTCATTAGGTTCGACCCTAATTCAACATGAGTGTTGTTCTTATAAAAAGGAAATTTGGACACAGAGACATATAGGCACAGTGGGAAGATAATATGAAGGCCGACAGAGAGAAAACAGAATGTGACTATAGTAGTACATTTATAAACTAAAGAAGCCCGAGGATTAAATCACTAGAAGCTAGAAGAGGCCAGAGAAGTTCTCACCTAGAGTTGCCAGTGAGAACATGGCCCTGACATCTCAATTTTGAATTTCTAGTCTCCAGAACTGTGAGACAATAAATTTCTTTTGTCTAAAGTCACCTAGGTTTTGGCACTTTGAACTAATACAATCTATATTTTCTGTAGTGTGCAGCCTCTGAATTCTCTACTAAGAAGCGTTAGTATTCAGCTATTGACTGATTAGAGATTTCCATAAATACTTTGAACCAATAAATCTTCCATTGTTTGCCAAAGAGCTCTCTGTGTTTGTGTTGAGGCACTCTGATGCTCAGGCAATTTTCCACTCAGCCTTAAACTTCACTTACTGTTTTCACAGGGTCTCAAGGTGAGCCAGAGGTGAGATACTGGAGTCCTTTCAGTTCTTTCCTGAGCATTTGCACAGCCCTGAACATGCACATGGCCTTCTAGGTCTTCAGGGATATGCCAGGGACTTTCAAAGGCCCTATAAAGATCTTTTCCTTCAGATATTCCAGGCTGGGATTTTATTTTCCTATACTAGTATTGTTGCCTTAGGCAACTGCTGTGTTAGATAATCACAATTGATTGTTTTAGACAAATACTCTGCATATAGGAATTTTTCCCACAGAGCAATATCTGAGTTATGTCAAATGACAACAGTGCCCTGCAAATGGGACTTCTTCAAAAAGCTAAGAGATACATTAAATAAAAACAATGCTATTGGCTAGGCACAGTGGCTCACACCTGTAATCCTAGCACTTTGGGAGGCTGAGTTGGGAAGACCTCTTGAGCCCAAGAGTTCAAGACCAGCCTGGGCAACATGGCAAAGCCCTGTCTCTACAAAAAACTAGCCAGGTGTGGTATCATATGCCTGTAGTCCCAGCTACTTAGGAAGATGAGGTGAAAGGATAACCTGAGCCCTGGAGGTCTAGACTGCAGTGAGCCAAGATTGCACCACTGTACTTCAGCTTGGGTGACAGAGTGCGATCCTGCCTTTAAAAAAATTGCTCTGAAAATGGGATCTTTTGAGAAACTCCTGGTTTTCCACTTTCTAGTGGCTGAGAGACTGTGGTTTTCTGACAGCCCAATGAGTTCATCTTGCCTGCTACCCAGATATAACCAATTTATCAAGACAGGGGAATTGCGATAGAGAATTTAGTACATGTAGAGCCAACTAAACAGAAGACCAAAGTTTTATTATTAATCAAATCAGCCTCCTTGAAAATTTGGAGGCTAGGGTTTCAAAAAGATAGGTTGGCAGGCAAGTGGTTAGGGAATAGGTGCTGTTGATTGGTTGGGAATACAATCATAGGGGTAGGGTATCTGTCGGCATGGTGGGAAAAACTACAGGGAAAGGATGCAAACCTTCTGAAAGGTCGGAAGGTTTTGCAGAACAGTGGGGGAGAATAGCTGAAGGCAGCTGTTCTATAACCCTGAGGCAGAAGGCAAGGAGTAGGTACAAGGGAGTATAGGGGAATTTATCTTAAACAGTCTTGTTTATATTGATCAGGAACTGACCTTTGATCAGCTGTGTGTGTGACATTCCCTGAAAGGGGAACAATAAATGTTAATTACTTGCAGGTTGTGTTTGCTCCAGGTTTTCGGCATTGTGCCTGCACTGAATAAAAGCAAGCAGCTCCAGGTTCTTGGGGCTGCTCCCTGGCCACTAGAGCCAGGCAGTCACCTAGCTGTTCTTACATTGCATACCTACTTGTGTCTGAGTACTCATTTCATCTGCTGGCCAGGGTCTGTAGGACAGACCTCGGAGTGTGGAAAATGGTCCTAGTGTGCCAGATCCACTTCTGAATCAGGGCCACAGGACCAGTTGAATCATGAATCCCACCTCCAGGTAGAGTCATTCAGTCATCAGAAATGCAAAAATCTGAAAAGACACCTCACAAGGCCAATCTTAGGTTCTAGTAGTGATGTTATTTACAGGAGTAATTGGAGAAGTTACAAATCTTGTGACCTTCGCAACAAAGGCTGGTTATAGTTTAACTACACCTGCATTTTACACCATGATCTGTGCCCATGTAAGACAGTGCATTTAATTGATAAATGTGCATGATCTGATTGTTCCACCAACTGGCTGTTTCATTGTCTCTCTCCTTTTCCTCCGGTCTCCCTGTTCCCTGAGACACAACAATATTAAAATTAGGCCAATTAAGAACCCTACAATGGCTCTAAGTGTTCAAGTGAATGGCAGAGTTGCATGTCTTTCACTTTAAATCAAAAGCTAGACGTGATGAAGCTTAGTGACAAAAGCATGTTGAAAGCTGAGATAGGTTGAAAGCTAGGCCTCTTGAGCCAAGCAATTAGCTATGTTATGCATGCAAAAATAAAGTGCTTGAAGGAAATTAATAGTACTATTTCAGTAAACATCTGAATGAAAAGAAAGAAAACCACCTTATTACTGATATACAAAAAATTTAAGTGGTCTGGATAGAAGATCAAGCCAAACATTCCCTTAAGCCAAAGCCTAATCCAGAGCAAGGACCTAAATCTCTTCAGTTCCATGAAGGGTGAGAGACGTGAAGAAGCTTCAGAAGAAAAATTTGAATCCAGCAAAAGTTGGTTCATGAGGTTTCAGGAAAGAAGCCATCTCCATAACATAAAAATGCAAGGTAAAGCAGCAAATTCTGATATAGAACCTGCAGTAAGTTTTCTGGAAGATCTAGCTGAGATCATTGATGAAGGTGGTTACCCTAAGTAGCATATTTTCAGTGGAGATGAAGCAGCCTTCTATTGGAAGATGTCATATAGGACTTTCATAGCTAGAGAGGAGAAGTCAAGGCCTGGCTTCAAAGTTTCAAAGAACAGCTGACTCTTGTTAGGGGCTAGTTTAGTTGGCGACTTTAAATTGAAGCCAATGTTTGTGCACCACTCCAAAATCTAGGACCCTCAAGAATTATGCTAACTCTACTCTACTCTACTTTTCAAATGGAACAACACACCTTGGATGACAGCACATCTGTTTACAGCATGGTTGGTTTTACTCAATATTTTAAACTCACTCTTGAGACCTACTGCTCAGAAAAAAAAGATTCCTTTCAAAAGTTTACTGAACATTGATCATACACCTGGTCATGCAATAACTGATGGAGATGTACAAGAAGATTAATGTTGTTTTCATACCTGCTAACACAATATTCATTCTGCAGCCTATGGATCGAAGAGAATTTTGACTTTCAAGTCTTCTTATTTAAGAAATACATTTCATAAGGCTGTAGTTGCCATGGATCATGATTCTTCTAATGGATCAGGGAAAAGTAAATTGAAAGCCTTCTGGAAAGAATTCATCATTCTAGATAGCATTAAGAACACAGTGATTCATGGTAGAAGATCAAAATATCAGCATTAATAGGAATTTGGAATAAGATTATTTTAACCCTCATGGGTGACTGGTGGGTTCAAAACTTCAGTGGAGAAAGAAATTGAAGATGTAGTGGAAATAGCAAGAGAACCAGAAGTGGAACTACAAGCTTGTGATAAAATCTGTACAGATCAGGAAATGCTTCTTGTGAATGAGCAAAGAAAATGGTTTCTTGAGATCTGTAACTGGTGAAGATGCTGTGAACATTGTTGAAATGATGAAAAAGGGTTTAGAGTATTACATAAACTTGGCTGATAAAACAGCAGCAATGTTTGAAAGGATCAACTCCAATTTAGAAAGAAGTTCTACTGTGGGTATAATGCTATCAAACAGCATAGCGTGCTACAGAGAAATCTTTCATGAAGAGAAGAGTCAATTAATGAGGCAAACTTGATAGCTGTCTTATTTTAAGAAATTGCCATACTGGTCAGGTGCAGTGGCGCACTCCTGTAATCTCAGCACTTTGGGAGGCTGAGGCAGGCGGATCACCTCAGGTTAGATGCTTGAGACCAGCCTGGCCAACATGACAAAACCCCGTCTCTACTAAAAATGCATAAATTAGTTGGGTGTGGTGGAGCATGGCTGTAATCCCAGCTACTTGGGAGGCTGAGGCAGGAGAATTGCTTGAACTCAGTAGGCAAGTTGCAGTGAGCCAAGATCACACCACTGCACTCCAGCCTGGGTGACAGAGCAAGATTCTGTCTCAAAAAAAAAAAAAAAAAAAAAAAAAAGAAAAAGAAAAAACAACAAAAAAAACTGAAAACAAACAGACAATAAAACCACACAAAAACCCAAAAAAGAAATTGTCACAGCCACCTCTGCCTTCGGCAACCACCACCCTGATCAGTCAGCAGCCATCAACATTGAGGTAAGATCATCCACCAGCGAAACATTACAACTTGTTGAAGCCTCAGATAATCATAAGCAGTTTTTTTTTTTTTTTTTTTTTTTAGTAATAAAGCATTTTAAAAATATTTTTAAGGACATAATTCTATTACACACTTAAAGGACTACAATATAGAATAAACATATATATATATATATGCATATATATATGCATTGGGAAACCAAAATATTTATGTGATTTGTTTTATTACAATATTAACTTTGTTGTGGTGGTCTGGAGATGAACCTGCGAAATTTTTGAGGTATACCTATGAAGATCATGAGCTTTGGATAACCCAGGACGAGATGTAAATCCTGGCTCTTCTACTTCCAAGAGAGATGAAATGGACAAGTTCCCTAAAATCTTTAAACATTTTTTTTTTGCATTGCTGTACAATTGAGTTAATAATATATACTCTCTAAGATTGACACTTTCAGTCCTATCATCATGACAGTTCTTCTCTTAGTAGTGTAATTATAGAAAAAGAAAAACAAAGATAAAAAGAAATATCATTGTAAATCTTCAGGTGGCAACACTTAATGCCATTCAATATGTCTCCTCTCTTTTGTTTTCAGTCTCCTGTTTCCACAAGTCATTTATAAGATGATATGAACATGACAATTTTTCAGTTAGCTTTCTGAAGTTCCTGTCCAAAAGCTGAACATACCTACATGCTGTGTGAAAGATATTCATCTGGGCACTGAAGGAACTGTGCAGCTGAGTCTAATATTGGAGAACTTACACATCTTCCTCTTTGATGTATAATAGTAGGCCCACACAGAATGTCCAAGAATAGCCTCCTTAGACTAGAGGGCACTGCTTCAAGGAATATATCTCCTGAGTTTGGAGAATCTCCGATATTCTTGAAAGTTAACAGAAATGGGGATTGATTTCCCAGCCTATCTCTTATCTTACATTCTACATTTTCAGAGTCATGGACCTACCTGAGTAGGGTAGTGCACCAGGAATGCAGAATACATCATAGCCTTTTGCTCCTTATATTAGGAATCAAGAAGATTTAGAAGCAGAGCCTCTAAATCTATATCTATGTCTTTCTATATCTATGCCTATACCTTTATCTGAATCTTGTCTCTATCTTTATTACCTATTTAGGTATTTATAAAAATTAACAGGATTTACTCTGTTACAGAGATTTGACCTTAAGCAACTATGGGAGGTAGCTGGGCAGTCTCTACAAGGCTGTTGTCCTTAAGTCTGATGCTGGGAACTTGAAGTACAAGTAATTCAGAAAGGACAATATATGTAAAAGTGAGGGAGAGCAAAAACAAATTGGAACTCACAGGCATGAGTTGAAGACCAGGAAGATGGATTGAAATCTGTGCCAGTTCTCATGACCTCTGACCTCAATGGTGTGGTATCTTGCAGAAGTTGAGGTCCATTATCATGGAACTAAATATACATGCTTGTCCCAGGAGCTGTAAAAGCTGAAGGAGGATCTCACAGAAGGTGGAAGAATTGTACGCTCAGTCACAACCCCACATTAATGAGGAAAACCAGCAGATACATGACAATGACAGCAATTATATGGGTCATCACATGTTAAATAATGAATGTTGTAAAAGAAAAACTGCACCATTTGTTAAAAATGGCAAGATAGATTTCATATGAGCTACTGAAATAAGGGAGAGAGATTTCAGTATAGAACTGAGCTCAACTCCAAATACAGCAAAGACAGCTGGGGATTTGTAGTC
Organism: Macaca thibetana thibetana; assembly: GCF_024542745.1. Taxonomy (NCBI): domain Eukaryota; kingdom Metazoa; phylum Chordata; class Mammalia; order Primates; family Cercopithecidae; genus Macaca; species Macaca thibetana. The sequence continues at coordinate 58,802,137 of NC_065585.1, forward strand.
AATGAACAGAATGAGGGGGTTAATGGATGGACAGTTACCAAGAAGAGCTTGATTGTATATCAAGAGTGAGGAGATTCTTGCTAAGCTGAGCTCAGCTGGCCAAGGATGAGGCCTGGTCAGGAAGAGAGATCAAAGGAGCCTGACTGAAGTTTAGTCATGGGAAAATTTCTTATCAGTGTGAACTACCAATGCAATTGCTGTTTCACTTCTGTACTCCACATCTCACACAGACATCTTCCTTATGAGAATTCCTTCCTTATGAGAATCTTCCTAATTGAGAATTTAGGAAAACGTGGTTCAGTCTAGCCAAGGTAACAACTACAAAACGACCACACTCCCATTTGGTGGTCCTGGTTCTTCTGGACTTATATATTTTCCTGTTGTGAGATCCAAGGCTTGGATAGTGGATTCCCTCACCATCTTCCCTAAGAGTAGATTGTTAGGTAGGGAATTTATTGGTGGGACAATGGTCACCTTTGTCCCATGCTTCTACTTTGTCTCTATTGCAGCCAAGGGCAGATCTGACTAGGCTCGTGAAACTTTAACCCACTTTGCTTGCTTTTAGCTAGTTTCACTGTTTTAAAAGATTACTAACTCTAAACGAATGTCACATAGCTAAGCAGTACATCACAAGACTCCCTTGAACTTCCCTATAGATACCATCTCTGACGCATGTATGGGTCACAGTGGTAGCAGTTGCCTACATTGCTTTTCAGGAACCTAGAGTCAACTCTTGTCCAGTTTAAACCAGGTGAGACCACCACCCCTCCACCTGGGTGGGCCTCCACGAATGTCCAATGTGGGATCTTTTGACATCAGAGTGCCATTTATAAGATGTCATTTATAAGCTCCACCCTCATATCATGATAACATTATCATTTTCTGAACATCCATCCTATGGGGAGCCATGAAGCTTGAATGTGCTTGCACAGAACATCAATTATCTCACTTGTCCTTCTCCTCAGTCACCTTTCTCCATGCCTCAGACCATCTACTCCTCAATCCCATAAATATTCTTAAACCCCATCTTTGAGGAGGCAGATCTGAGACCTGTTCTCCAATCTCTTCACTTGGCTTAAAGAGAAAGGAATAAATCCTCTCTTTTTCGGAAAGCTCATCATCTTCGCCATTGGCATACTGTGCAGTGAACAAAACAGGCCTGGTTCAGTAACACAATCTTTTGGAGAGCTTTCTGGTATTCTTTTCACACTCCCAGGTCCTTGCTTTTTGAGACAAGAAAGAAGGCACGGTTTTATTTGGGACATGGACCTGGTCATGTTTACTGAAATCTATATAGTTTTTTGTTTGTTTGTTTGTTTGAAACAGAGTCTGGTTCCATCTCCCAGGCTGGAGTGCAGTGGCCCACTCTCAGCTCACTGCAACCTCCGCCTCCCAGGTTCAAGCAGTTCTCCTGCCTCAGTCTCCCTAGTAGCGTGGGCACCACCACGCCCAGCTAATTTTGGTATTTTTAGTAGAGACGGGGTTTCGCCATGTTGGCCAGGCTGGTTTTAAACTCTTGATCTCAGGTGATCCACCGACCTTGGCCTCCCAAAGTGCTGGGATTACAGGCATGAGCCACCCACTGCACCCAGCCCTATATCACTATGTAGTATTATCAGTGAATTTTCTTGGATCCAATCTGCCAGAAAATAGCCAGTTTTCCCAAACCAAAGCAAAACCAAGCAATTTCACTTTCACTTACTCTTAGGGGACAATTGAGAAATACTTTACTAGACCGGGCGTGGTGGCTCATGCCTGTAATCCCAGCACTTTGGGAGGCAGAGGTGGGTGAATCATCTGAGGTCAGGAGTTTGAGACCAGCCTGGCCAACATGGGGAAACCCTATCTCTACCGAAAAAAATCCCCACAAAAGTTAGCTGGGTGTGGTGGTGCATGCCTCTAGTCCCAGCTTTTAAAAAAAGAGAGAGAGAGAGAGAGAGAGAGAGAGAGAGAGAGAGAGAGAGAGAGAGAGAAATTCTTATTTCCTAGGCTTAAATGTGCTCCAGGCTTATGAGCCTTTGGAAATTCTCAGGACAGGGCTTTTCATTATAAAGTCAACAAATGTGGGAGCCACTCCTAGACTTGTAGGTTAGGACAAGACAGTTAGGACCCTCCTTCCCTCTGTCCCTGGGGCCAGTTCTTCTCCTGTACTTTCTGTTCACAATTTTCTGTATGTGACTAAGGCTACCAGAATGATAGGTGACTGGTTAAACGACAGGCTTATGTTTTAGGACATTTCCCTCCCTTGCCTTGCTAATTAGCTTCTGTGAATATAAGCCTGATAAATTGTTTCCTGAAAGCTTAGTGATTTTAAAAAAATGTGAAGAAGAGGGAAGCAAGGTAGTAAAAGGATAGTGAGCTAATTCCTCCATGTTCATGGGAAGAGGTCAGTATTTGCTTTCTAAAGTTGAGATATTTAGAAATAAAAGTCTTTTTGTATTATTTAGAGTTATGAAGGCAACCACCAAAAAGATCTAAAACCATACACACTTTAAAATGGTTGGCTTTTAATCCCAGCGATTTGGGAGACAAGGCGGGAGGATCACTTGAGCACAGGAGTTCAAAACCAGCCTGGCCAACAAAGTGAGATCCTCGTCTCTACTGAAAATAAAACAAAACAATAACCACCAAAAACCTTAGCCAGGTGTGGTGGCTCACGCCTGTGGTCCCAGCTACTTGGGAGGCTAAGGTGGAAGAGTTACTTGAGTCCAGGAGGTCAAGGCTGTACTCCAGCCCAGGTGACAGAGTGAGACTCTGTCTCAAAAAATAAAATAAAATAATAAAATAAAATGATTGTTTCCAAAGGAGGGAACTAGGAATGCATTTTGGAAGCAGTGAAGCAGAGCAGGAAGCCCCAGCTTTGTACTGTAACCCATGTCTTCTTGGAAATTCCTTTTTTAAAAAATCTGAGTGCATTATTTTGATAATAATTGAAAGACAAGTCAGACCAAAGCCTTCTACATGTTGGTCTATTTTATTGAATGTGTCACATATATTTTGTTACTTATTATTTTTTGTCCCCATCTTCCACCTCTATTTTGTTAATTATTAAAACCAAGCTATACTTAATGAAAAGGGAACAGAAAGGACAGCATTATTTTATTTCAGGAATCCATCAACATCCTTTGCAGCTACATAGGCAGGAAAATCTAGAAATTGTAATTTATATAGAATTTGAAAAGTCTTCAATTACAATGGATAGAGGGAAGAAAATACAGCTCAAGAGAGTGTTTGGATATTGCTGGGGCACAAGTTTTTTACTTATTAATATCATTGGTGCAGGAATTTTTGTGTCCCCCAAAGGTGTGTTGGCATACTCTTGCATGAACGTGGGAGTCTCCCTGTGCGTTTGGGCTGGCTGTGCCGTACTGGCCATGACATCAACTCTTTGCTCTGCAGAGATAAGTATAAGCTTCCCATGCAGTGGAGCTCAATACTACTTTCTCAAGAGATACTTTGGCTCCACAGTTGCTTTCTTGAATCTCTGGACATCCTTGTTTCTGGGGTCAGGGGTAGTTGCTGGCCAAGCTCTGCTCCTTGCTGAGTACAGCATCCAGCCTTTTTTCCCCAGCTGCTCTGTCCCAAAGCTGCCAAAGAAATGTCTGGCATTGGCCATGTTGTGGATTGTAGGAATTCTGACTTCTCGTGGTGTGAAAGAAGTGACTTGGCTTCAGATGGCTAGCTCGGTGCTGAAAGTGTCCATACTGAGCTTCATTTCCCTAACTGGAGTAGTGTTCCTGGTAAGAGGGAAAAAGGAGAATGTAGAACGGTTTCAGAATGCTTTTGATGCTGAATTTCCAGATATCTCTCACCTTATACAAGCCATCTTCCAAGGATATTTTGCATATTCAGGCGGGGGATGCTTTACACTTATAGCAGGTAACAATCCATTGAGGAAGAAAAAATCTAAAATCATGACTTATTGCATACAGTATGAAATGCCTATCATTTGTTGTATTTTGAGTCTTAAATGATTCAATGTTTCTTTCTTCTTTGTGACTTTCTAAATCAGATCATGCCAGCCTTGCACTTGTTACCTACTCTTAATTATCTTCCGGTTTATTCTAAGGTACTTATTTGATTGAACAGCTTCTCTTTTACAACTTTCCTTTCTGGGACCACAGATATATGACTTCTGTGTTAATCTGTTTCCTTTCTGTTAATGGATGAAAGCTGGGGTTGTGAAAATATTCCCCACCCATGAAACTGTAAATCCAGGAATGATCCAATGCTGGACTATGTTTGTGTTGTAGGTAGGTATGACACATTGAGGCTCTAAGTATTTTTATTTACTTACTTTTGGAATTATGTTTTATATTTTATTATAACTTTTTCCTTTCATTGATGAATGTAGTAATACAAACCGATTTTACATGCAATTGACCTTTTTCACATCAAGCATTCTAATTAATGATAAAACTATAATTTTCTTGTGTGCATTATAAAAGCTGCCACCCTACAACAACCTTGGATGCATTTAAAAGTTAAATTAGGGCTGGGTGTGATGGCTCATGCCTATAATCCCAATACTTTGAGAGGCCGAAATGGGAAGATTGCTTGAGCCTAGGAGTTTGAGACCAACCTGTGCAAAATAGTGAGATCCCTCTCCTCAGATTTCTTTTTCTTTCTTTCTTTTCTTTTCTTTTCTTTTCTTTTCTTTTCTTTTTTTTCTTTCTTTCTTTCTTTCTTTCTTTTTCTTTCTCTCTCTCTTTCTCTCTCTCTCTCTCTCTCTCTCTCTCTCTCTCTCTCTCTCTCTTTCTCTCTTTCTCTCTCTCTCTTTCTCTCTTTCTCTCTTTCTCTCTTTCTCTCTCTCTCTCTCTCTTTCTCTCTTTCTCTCTTTCTCTCTTTCTCTCTTTCTCTCTTTCTCTCTTTCTCTCTTTCTCTCTTTCTCTCTTTCTCTCTTTCTCTCTTTCTCTTTCTTTCTTTCTTTCTTTCTTTCTTTCTTTCTTTCTTTCTTTCTTTCTTTCTTTCTTTCTTTCTTTCTTTCTTTCTTTCATTTTTGACAGAGTTTTCCTCTTGTTGCCCAGGCTGGAGTACAGTGGTGTGATTTCAGCTCTCTGCAACCTCCCGGGTTCAAGCAATTGTCCTGCCTCAGACGCCAGGGTAGCTGGGACTACAGGTGTGCACCACTATGCCTGGCTTATTTTTGTATTTTTAGTAAAGACAGGTTTTCACCATGTTGGCCAGGTTGGTCTCGAACACTTGACCTCAGGTGAGCCAACTGCCTCTGCTTCCCAAAGTGCTGGGATTGCAGGCATGAGCCACCACACATGGCCACCTCCTCAGATTTCTGAAAAAATTATCTGAACATAGAAGTGCACACTTTTAATCCTAGCTACTAAGAGGCTGAGGTGGGAGGATCGCTTGAGCCCAGGAGTTTGAGGCTGCAGTAAGCTGTGATTGCACCACTGCACTCCAGTTTGGGCTACAGAGTGAGACCCTGTCTCAAAAAAAAAGAAAAATAAATAAATAAATAAATAAGTAATAAGTTAGCCCACAATGCAAAGATACTATAACCAGGATTATAGGAGCCCGAAAGAGGCTCCCTTCCTTCCGCTAGCCTACAGACGAGTACTCCCTGGACACCCAAAACAGGAACTTCTCCAGCAGTTCAGACCCCTTGACCACAATGACAGCACTGGGCAGCTGACTGAAGTGGGTGCCAAAGTGGAACAGCATCTTCTTGATTCACTCAGGACATCAGAGAAGAGCAACAAGTGCTGGATTTTTGCCTTGCACTTTTACTATGCTCTTAAGCATCGTTATTCTTATATATTCGGGGATCATGTATAAGTTTACTACATGGATTTATTTGTATAATAGTGAGGTCTGGGTTTCTAGTGTACCCATCACCCTAACAGTGAACATGTACCCAATAGGTAATTTTTCAACCCTTAGCCCCCACCCACTCTCCCCACTTTTGGAATCATCAGTGTCACAGTTTCCTCTGTATATCCATGTGTACTCACTGTTTAGCTCCCATATATCAGTGAGAATATACAGTATTTGATTTTCTGTTTTTGAATTATTTCTCTTAGGATGATGGTCTCTAGTTGCATCCATGTTGCTGGAAAAGACATGATCTCATTCTTTTTATGGTTGCATGATATTCCATGGTGTATATATACCACATTTTTAAAAAATCCAGTCATGCATTGATGGACACTTAGGTTGATTCCATGACTTTGCTATTGTGAATAGTGCTGCAATAAACATGCAAGTGCGGAGGTCGTTTTGATATAACAATTTCTGTTCCTGTGGGTAGAGACGCAGTAGTGAAATTGCTGGGTCAAATGGTAGTTCTGCTTTTTGGTCTTTGTAGGTTCTTAAGTATCTTTAAAGAGTAGAGAAGCATAGATATTGTAGATTGCTCTGAGGCTATATACCCTTCCCTTCAATGTTAGAACAGAAGTTTTCATCTTTTCATTTTCAAAGTCAGTCTTTTCCCTTGAATTCTTTATCTTTTCCCTCCCATCACCTTAAGGACTTTTCTTTCACATTCTTTTATTTCATTTTTTCTCAACTTCAATTTTTTTAAAAAAATCAGTTCTTTTCCTTGTTATTTAAATATATATCAGACTCTTAACTACTGAACAAAACTTTTTAAAATCTCAAGTCCCCCGCCACTAATTTATCTATCATTCATGAAATCATTTGAGTAGCCACCATCTTTTCAAAGACTGTTTTTAAAACCCTGTACTAGTGCCTCTAGATGAGTAAGATACAGTCTTTATCAAAGAGGCTTACAGTCTAGTAGGAGAGGCAATACCTAGATTTGGGTCTGCCATTACCAACTATAGCAAGTATTTTCTCCTTTCCAGTCTCTTTTTTTTTTTATCTGCAAAATGTATATCATGGTTTAAAATCACTATAATTCTTGCCTTATAAACAAATAATTTGATACAGTATTTAATGGATAGCCATAACAGAACAATATAATTACTTTGGAAATCAGCAGAAAGGTCACTTTTTGCTGTCACTGAGTGGAAAAGGTGGCAATTTGAATTGAACCCACAAAATTCCAGAAAAATATGAGTGAAGCCATGGAGAATAGAAGCATGCAGCATAGATAGTAGACAAGGTATGTAACCTCAGGTGACTACAAAATGGTTTCCATCTGAGAGTCTTGGTATTAGATATGATTACTAAGGCAAGTACATACAAAGATGAAGGACAAAATACATAGGGTTGATTACTAAGGCAAGTACATAGAGAGACGAAGGACAAAATGGCATAGGGTCGGAGGGAGGCAGATGACTGGACAATGCCAACTTTTAAGCAGGAGGTAGAGAAGGAAGATTCAGTGAAGAAGCCAGAGGAGGCTCAGAGTGTTATAGAGGAAAATCAGAATATGTTTCAAAAAGCAGGGGATAATCTATCTGGTTAAATGCTTCAGAAGTCAAGGAGCATGAGGACTGGTTAGAGCACTGTCACTGATAATGTAAGAAGTCATTGGTGAATTTTGAACATGAGAGGAAATCAGTTTGCATTGAGTTAAAAATAAGGTATTGAGAAAAGAAAGCTATGAGGATATTTCTGTTTTACGTGGCTTGTGATTAAATGGGCCAATTTCAGCAGCTGGCATAACGAGCAAAAGTTTCTCATTGTTTCTTGCTTTCAAGGCTAGAAGCAATATTTCTGGATTTTTATTTGAGCCAGTTTCATTGTATCCCATTGCAGAGATGTGCCATTGTTAGATAATTATTGTCAGCTGAAAATATATTTACAGAATTTATTCATGCTGACCTATAAACTGTTATGGAATTCCTCACAAGCCTGTAGTGGTGAACAAAAGTTGGAGGAATTTCAGTGTGTGCTGGAGTTGTTAATTTACAAAATAAGTCTTAAGTACATCTAAGTTTTAAGTAACACTTTTACCTGCAAAATTGTGATTTGTAGACAGGTGACTTTGCAAGGTGTAGGAATACCTATCTTTTTTAAAAATTTTTATTTTTTATCACCCAGGCTGGAGTGCTGCTGTGCAATCACAGTTCACTGCAGCCTTGACCTTCTGGGCTCGATTGATCCTCTCACCTCAGCCTCCTGAGTAGTTGCGACTACAGGCACTCACCATCATGCCCCGCTAATTTTTTTTTTGTGTGTGGATTTTTAGTAGAGACGAGGTTTTGGTATGTTCCTCAGAATGGCCTTTAACTTCTGGGCTCCATTGATCCACCTGCCTATACCTCCCAAAGTGCTGGGTTTACAGATGTGAGCCACCACACCTGGCTGGAATACCCATCTTCTAAGTTCAAGAGTCAAGGATATTTGTCGCCTGTCTGGCTATTATAACTTTTTATTATAAATTAAATTGTAATCTCCATCTCCTTTTTACAAATCAAGTACATGATGAGAACAAGTAAAAGGCTCAGAAGAAAGTACAATTAATCCAAAAAATTGCCCTTTTGTCCCAAAGCTTTAATAACTATAGTAATTAACAACAACCGTATATTCAGCACTTACTATATGCTAAACACTAGGATTGGAATCTTGTTGTCCCTATAGTTTTCACTATAAGGAGATTGAAACCTTGACAGCCAATACATTGTCCAGAAGTCCCACAATAGTAAGTGGTGCAGGCAGGGTTAAAATTAAAACCTTCTCAAATTTTTTACTGTTCAAGTTCTTAATCAGCTCAGATTAGTGTACCCCATGGGCATTAGATCCAACCCCTGGGCAGACACAGATAGAAGAAATTTGATATAGTCAAATGATAGATATTTATTAGCAAAGGGGGTTTGGTTTTAAATAGCAGAAACCCACTCACATTAGCTTAAGCAATAAAAGGGGAACTTACTGGAAGGATTGTGCTATATTTTAAGGAAGATTTGGGCAACCAATCTTCAGGAGCAAAAAAAATTGGGAAGCAGACTGAATGTGGTGACTCACATTTTTAATCTGCACTTTGGGAGGCCTAGACTGGAGGATTGCTTGAGGCCAGGAGTTCAAGACCAGCCCAGGCAACATAGCGAGACCCCCGTCTCTATAAAATAAATAATTAATATGAAAAAATAGGGAAGTTCTAGAAATTAAAAAAAAATTGTTTTCTCATCTTCCTTTCTTTTTTAAAACCATTACGTTGCTTTTCTCTTGACCTTTGGTTCAAATTCTTGAGATAAATTTTCTTGTATACTGAAAATGATTGGCTTCCGGTGGATCTGAGGTCTGTTCTTTGTTCCTTGCCACTGGGCAGGGCACAGGGTGCCATTGTATATTATGGTTATAGATGATCATTTCTTCATGGCACAGAGCAATTTTCCGGGTAGGACAAACTTTGGGGAAACGGTGTGATGAATGGAACAATATTTAACATAAAACTGTCCTAGAAAATCCACTCTATATGATGCTAAATTACAACTGTTTCGGCCTTCTTTGCACTTAATATTGGCATAAAGGAATGGTCAAGAGCATACAGGGAGAGAGAAGTTATGACGGACTCTTCAACTCCTTTCAATATACGATATGAGAAATGTATAATAGGAAAATTTTGCTAGCCAGGGAGAGAGTTTCCTTTCCCATTTTCCAAGAAGTAATTATTTTCCTGAGATCTGAAGGAAGGGTAGAGGTCAACTAGGCAACTAGGAAAGAACATTCCACATAAGAAAACAGACCCTATGGCAAGAAGGGAGAAGACATTGTTGAGGAACTGCAAAGGCCAGTCTGTCTGTATCTGTCTATATATGAAACACACATAGCAAGAGAAACTATCACATTGTCACATAATATATCCCCATAGCACTTAGTTTCTTTTCATACAGACACTTTCCATAGTTTCATTATTTTAACCTCTTATTTATGCAATTGTTTACTCATGTGTAGCTTTTCTTCTTGAGGTCAAACTTCATGTAGTTTCTGCTCACTGCTGGATTACCACTATCCAAACTCAGTGCCTGGAATTAATAGATGAGGCTAAACACGTAAGTAGGCTTCAAATGGTACAGGACTTATGGGCTCCGATTTCATTTTTTATTCTTCAGTCTTTCTTCAGAAATTTCACCATCTATGGAGAAAATGAAGCATATTTCATATTTTTCTTCATGTAGCTATATTAGGCAGGTGGGTGTGTAGCAGCCCACCAGTGTGTGCTTGTGTGTATGTGTGTGTGTGCGCGCGCGCATTTCAGTGTATGTGTAGTGGTGGTGGCTGAATGAATAGGAAGAGCTTAGCCCAATTTTTGACACATGGAGCGATGATGGTAGGAATGTAAGTTAGTATAATGTCTATGGAAAACAGTATGGAGATTTCTCAAAGAACTAAAAATAGAACTACAATTTGATCCAGCAATCCCACTACTGGGTATCTATCCAAAAGAAAACAAATCAATAGGATACCTGCACTCATGTTTATCACAACACTATTGTGTGTTTGTATATACATATGTATACACACCACAGTATACTACACAGTCATAAAAAATAATGAAATCATGTCTTTTTCAGCAACATGAATGCAGCTGGAGACCATCATCCTAAGTGAAATAACTCAAAAATAGAAAGAGAAATATTTTACCTTCTCACTCATAATTAACTACAAAATGTGTACTTATGGATGTAGAGGGTAAAATGATGACCCATAGAGACTTGGAAGGGAGAGGGAGTGGACAGGTGGCTGACGAAAAATTACTTCATGGGTACAATGTACGTTATTCAGGTTATGGATACCCTGAAACCCTAACTTGACCAGCACACAATCTATGCATGTAATAAAATCATAGAAAAGGCATAACCATCCTTGGTATGCTTGCACCTCATAAATTTATACAAATACAAAAATATTAATCTAAAAATAATGAATTTTAGAAATAATGTTTACCAATTATGATTTTGTCCTCTTTTGTGTTATAGGGGAGCTGAAGAAACCCAGAACAACAATTCCCAAATGCATATTTACTGCGTTACCTCTGGTGACTGTAGTTTATTTACTGGTTAACATTTCCTATCTGACTGTTCTTACACCCAGGGAAATTCTCTCTTCAGGTTTGTATGCAAATGGCTAAAACAATAAATAAAGTGCTCGTCCTTTCAACATACCTTAACTATCATTTCACCAGTCAGGACCACTGTTTACTGTTCATTATTCTATGTATATAATCAACTTATAATTTTCTAAAATAACAGAGGGCCAAAGGGAATGATTTGTCTTAGAAAAGATATTCATGTTTAAGCATGGTTATGCCTTTTCTGATAGTATGAAAAGATGTATATAATGTTGATGTATGCTGTAGATCAGATTCAAAATATTAGTATTCCTTTCATGATCTCATCTCACCAGAGTGACACTATGTAATCAGTGTTTACATCTACTGTAAAACTTTCAAAATGTTTGAGTCTCAATGTTTTTCCAGGTGTCACAAAAAATGATCAAGTTGAAATGTAGAATATTGGCAGTCAAAAGAGTAGATGCTAATGTTCAATTGATGCATATCAATATTTCGAGTAGCTGGGATAACAGGCATGGGCCACCACACCTGGCTAACTTTTGTATATTTAGTAGAGATAGGGTTTTGTCATGTTGGCCAGGCTGTTCCGACTTCAAGTGATTCTCCCTCTTGACCTCTCAAAGGGCTGGTATTACAGGCGTGAACCACCAGGCCCAAACCTAGGTTCTCAAATTAAGAAATTTTAAAGATTAAGAGATGTATTTTTTTCAAACAGGTATATGTAAAAAATGTGAAAAGTTCCCAGATGAATATAGAGCATCTATGATATGGCATGAATTGTATGCTGCATTTTATTTAAGGAACATTGAAAGAATTATACCAGGCTGTGATAAATATTAGATTCTAATATTTGTGGTTTACATAGAAAAAGAAACAATGGTATTAATTATGTAACATTTTCGTCTGTGTCCATGTCAGAGCTCTGACTTGTGTTTCTTCACATATTTTCCTCCTGGGGGGGGAAAAAAAAAAAGCCTTTATTGTGAATAAGTACCACAACTGAGAAGGGAAGGGTGTTCTTCTAGAACAAGGGGTATGGAAATGACTTAGTGAGGAGCCCTGTCCCAGCTTTGAAAATTGAGGATTTCATTGTTCCCAAAGTCCTGCCACAGACTGCTGACAGGGTGCTCACATTTGGTTTTCTTGAGAGTTCCATGCCATATTTAAAACTAGAGAAAATTGGCATGGGACAAGATAATCTAAAACAGTAAATACATTTTATGGAAGCAGAAGCTGAGAAGGTTTCCCTGTCCAGATACAGCCTAAAAGTAGCTGGTCCCAAGTACCCAGATATGGTTAAGAATTTTGGAAAGATAGCCAATGATAGGCAATAAATAAATAAATAAATTAAAAATAATAATAATAAAAGAATGTTGAAGAGAAAGTGAGAATTTTAGAATCATTTATTGGTAAATTAATGCAATTATTTTCTGAGGTCAATTTTGTAACATCATCCTTATTTTAAAATGTGTATACCTTTGGACTCACAAGTCCCACTTCTAAGAATTTACTCTAAGGAGACTTGAACAACTATCAAGAATGGAAGGCATGAGTGTTTTCATTAAAGCCCATTTTATATTAGCAAGAAATTGAACATAAACTACAAATAAAACAATATGAAATGGGTAGATAAAGTCATTGACAGTTATATAATGGAATGCTGAGAATTTGCTAGAATAATTAGATGCATGCAAATGTACCAATAAGAGCAAGATGCACCTGCAAAAACAAGCCTAAGTGAGCGTACACAAACATGCACACTCATACACAACCCTAATCAGTGCTTATACATTCATACCAAATTTCTGGAAGAGGATCCAAACAGCTGTTAATGGTGGTTACATTTGCTGCGCATGAATGGGAGGTTGGTGAAGAGAGGGACATTTACTTTTCACTTTATGTGCTTCAGTGCTATTTATTTTACTTTTCACCCAAAACATGTATGAAATCATTTTTAAAAGAGAAGAAACAACATGTGGAAAGTGTAACAAAGAAAAAACATCCCTTATGGCATAGAGCTAAAGATGATGTAGAAAGATGTATCGTTTTTGCCAGCCAGCACTGACAGAGCTGCACCTGATCCTCCTCAAGTTATAACTAACCACGTTTGTAGAATGCACACTGGTAAATTGAAGGGGAATTTCCTTTGCATTACTGGAAATAAATATTTTGGAAATGTGACTGAAAATGTGAAATTTATGGAGGTATGGGTGTCCGGGAAAAACAACTAACAATATCTTCCTGAAAAGAACAATAAATGAGACAGGAGATATTTTTAAGGAAGATCCAAAGTTGTAGAATAGCACTAAGGAAAACAAGTGAAATGGCACTTGAGGCTATTTAAAAAGGGTTACAAAAATTAAAGATCTTTAAGAACAAGGGCTATTAATGATATTTTAATTTTGTCACATTTGGGAAGTCCTACCTTGTGTTACAAGCCAGTATGTTGATGTCCCAAAAGTCCCTCTAGAAACCAACCTTGGTACAAGAGCATAGGCTCCAAGGACACATACCCCCAGGGACCTCAGGCCCCATTGTGCTCATTCCATTGAAAAACTGAGAATTTGTTTCTCTCTGACCAAGTGATCTGTCCTAGCATATATTCACATAATATGAACTGAATCAAGTGAATTCTCACAAACAGTGGATGCTTTTCTTCACAGGTTCGTTTTTTTTCCTGTGGACTTTTATTAAATTAGTACCTGTAAGGTCTCATCTTTAAGCAAAAAAAAAAAAAAAAAAAAAAAAAAAAAAAAAAAAAAAAAAAAAAAAGTAGAATATTCTCTAATGGTTAGTTTCTTAATCTCAGTACCATGAACATTTTATACTGTATAATTTTTTGTTGTAGTGAACTGTCCTGTGCATTATAAGATGTTTAGCAACATCCTTGGCTTCTACTCACCAGATACGAGCAGCAACCTTCTACCTCCCCAGTTGTGACAGCCAAAAAAGTCTCCAGACATTCCCAAATGACCCTGAGGAGTAAATTCAGCTCCAATTGAGAGCTATCGGTCTATAGAAAAGTCCCAAATGTCATACATATTTTTAATGGTGTGTAATTTATTTTCTTCTTCTACGTGGTTCCTTTTTCTGCGAAGTATTTCAAATTGCACTGTGCTGTGGGAAAGTCTCATTCTGGTGTCAGTAGTGTTGCACTGTGCTTTTTGGCCTCTGAATGTAACTATTAAGACTCTATAAACTAGTTTTAGAAAATAAGCATGGATTCAATCGTCCATTCAACAAAATCAATTCATTTCACAAGTGTTTATTGAAAGCCTACTATATGTCTGTCACAGAGTGAGCCACTAGTTTTATAGAAAATAAATGGATTGTCCTTGCCCTCTAAAACATTCTTGGTCTATTGGGGAAGACATATAAAATGATAACCATTTACAATACAGTGTGATAGGGCTCAAATAGACACCTTTAAAAGGTGTTATGTAAGTGTAACTAAGGAAATAAACAATAAAATTAAGCAAATTGAATGTTATTCCTTAAGTTTATGTTTTTATGTTGAAATAATATTAAAGGGTTTATCATTAGTATTTCTCTTTTAACACGTTTTCTTTTGTGTGTTTTTGTTTTCCTGCAGATGCTGTAGCTATCACATGGGCTAATCGAGTTTTTCCCTCATTGGCATGGATTATGCCTTTTGCTATTTCTACCTCATTATTTAGCAACCTTCTGATTTCTATATTTAAATCATCGAGACCAATATATCTTGCAAGCCAAGAGGGCCAACTGCCTTTGCTATTTAATACACTTAATAGTCACTCCTCTCCATTTACAGCTGTGCTGCTACTTGTCACTTTGGGATCCCTTGCAATTATCTTAACAAGTCTAATTGATTTGATAAACTATATTTTTTTCACGAATTCATTATGGTCTATATTATTAATGATAGGAATATTAAGGCGGAGATACCAGGAACCCAATCTATCTATACCTTATAAGGTAAAATTTGATTTTCTAATTCTTTTCTGTGTGAAAGAACAGATATTGAGTATAACTGTATTTCAGATTATAATCAAGGCATCTATAAGTAGATCTTCTGAATACTCAGTTATTGTGAAACATAAGAATAATCTGGTCTTGGTTTTAATTTTCATTTTTATTGGCTAGGTTACTCAATATAAAGTCTCTTATATTCCATTTAATGGTTTATTAGAGAGAAAAACAGTTCTCTGGATGGTTAGACAGATCATTATGAGTCTTTTGAACAGATATTATTTTGTCTACCTATGTAACTAGTTATGCATATGAATGTCTTCCACAGTCAGGGTCAGATTTAGCAGATGAGAAACAGAAGAGGCAAGGTGAGGTCACAAGTGATAACATCCACTGTTCTGAAACATCAACTTACTTTGTTGGCAAATTCCAGTCTTTCAACTTTACTTATTTTAAACTGACTTTCAGTCTGGATGAAAAAAATTTTCACAGGAGAGGAGACAACCATTTAATTGTAGAAAAACAAATAAGCAGCAAAACTTGGTAGCATAAGAATGTTATTGGAGAAAGATGGCCCTGACACTGATGATCAGAATAATAAAATAATCTTGGTTGCCTAGGTAGGTTGTTCAAAGCTTGGCTTGGAGGATCACCTTTAATCCTCTCAGTAATAGAAAGGTGGATTCTATTGTTATTCCCATTTTACAGATAAGAAAACAGACTTAGAAAAGTTAGGTCACTTGCCCAAGCTCACACAGCGTGGATTAGAGCAAGATTTAAATCTAGGCAGTCTCTTTGGAGTGTTTGACTCTCGCTAAATACAAAATATAAGAAAGAACTGCTGAGAGAACGAAAGCAATGTTCCCATCACCAGCTGTGGTTGATTTATGTCCTTCTTTCCTTTCCAGCCTTCTTTTCAACTTCTTCCATCCAGTCATCTCTTAATTGTTGTGTATCTGAGTATTAGTTGTCAAGAAGCAACTATATTTTAAGCACCTTGCTAGGTACTCTGAGTAGAAAAATAATTAAGACTTGGCTCCTGCCTTTAGTCAGGTTATAATCTATCTGGACAGTCATGTAAACCAAAAATCATGGCGTGATGATTGCTACCTAGTGATCTGCAGAGGAAGCTCAGAGAACACATACGGAGAGAGATCGAATCTACAGCAGGGTTGATGGTCGTAGTCCCCCTTGGATGTGCCTCCCTAACGTCTGCTCTCTGTATAGTTTCACATGCTGCATCTTTTTAATGTCTTTTGCTGTTTTCTCACCCACACTTTTGTTAGATCACTGACCCTAATAGATACAATTATGAAGAAGTTATGAACTGGGGGATAAATTAGTTCTACACAAATAACAGCATAAGATAATCATTAAGAGCTTTGGGCTCAAGTCCAGTTGCTTGGCTAATAGCTGAGTTTAGTCTTGTTATTGAACCTCTGAACCTCAGTTTCTTCAGATGTAAAATGGGAAAAAATAATACCTACCTCCTATTAACATTGGATGTATTAAGTAAGCTAAGGCATGCAAACAATCCAGGGTCTGACATTGATGGCTATTATTGCTTATATTATTATTCAACTTACATTTGCATCAGAAAGGAAGGCAAGAACAGCCTTAAGTACAAGTGGCTAAAATTTGTCTTGTATGCCCCCAGGAGTGCTCTTTTCTTTTCTCTCAATTATTTGATAACTGATACTGAGCCATGAGATGATAAAGTATCTTTATTATTTATTTATTTATTTATTTATTTTGTTTTTTGAAATGGAGTCTCACTCTGTCGCCCAGGATGGAGTGCAGTGGCGCAATCTCAGCTCACTGCAAACTCCACCTCCTGGGTTCACGCCAATCTTCTGCCTCAGCCTCCCGAGTAGCTGGGACTACAGGAGCTCACCACCACACCTGGCTAATTCTTTTGTATTTTTAGTAGAGACGGAGTTTCACCACGTTAACCTGGATGGTCTCGATCTCCTGATCTCGTGATCCGCCTGTCTCAGCCTCCCAAAGGGCTGGGATTACAGGTGTGAACCACCGTACCCGGCCTAAAGTATCTTTTTCAAGGATGCTTTATAAACTAAGAAGAGATTATTATTTTTTTTTTTTGAGACAGAGTCTCTTGTCGTCCAGGCTGGAGAGGCTGGAATGCAGTGGCGTGATCTTGGCTCACTGCAACCTCCGCCTCCTGAGTTCAAGTGATTCTCCTGCCTCAGCCTCCCAAGTAGCTGGGATTACAGGTGCCCGCCACCACACCCAGCTAATTTTTGTTTTTTTAGTAGAGACGGAGTTCCACCATGTTGCCCAAGCTGATCTCGATCTCCTGACCTCATGATCCACCAGCCTTGGCCTCACAAAGTGCTGGGATTACAGGCGTGAGCCACTGTGCCCGGCCAAGAAGAGATTCTTAATGATTAAATCCCAACAAAAGATCCTCTAATGAAAGGGTTTTGTTTCATAAATTATGACTAGCTGTCTTATATATATCTTTGGGGAATGTAGATTCATATTAGTTATATCTTATATCAATTTTCTCCCTAGGTTGGGTAATGTTGTAGAGAACTCTTACAATTCTAACACAAAGCAGGTACCAAGGACTGGTCTTTAAGGCTTTTGGCAAAACAAAAACAAAATAGAAAACAGGGAAAATTGTTTTAGCTAAAATTTTTGTCTTGATTTTTTTTTTTAATATGTTGAGCCTATAAAGTTATAACATTTACCTGTCAGTATTTACCTGTGTAACAGAGGGTCTGAGGATGGTTCTTCTGTTTTGTCATGAATTTCTTACTGCCTTGAGATATTTTCCAAAGAAGATTTTTGTTACTTCCATTGGGCCTTAGAAATTCCCTCTTAACAGATTCATGGTACTCAGATCAGTAGATTGTGATCTTATCAGCAAATGGTTCTAGTTATTTCCATTCATGGACAGTCAAATGCTAGATGCCCATTCCCTCCAACCTGACAATGAGTCTTCAACGTCTCCTTTCACTCAGGCATTTATCTGACTTCTAAGCCAGGTTTATTCAACTTTACAGCTAATTTAGCCTGTTTAATTAGCTTGTATCTCTGCATTTTTATTTATATAAAGATGCAGGTATCATTCATGGATGTTCATATCTAATATTTTTTCAAACTTTGCTCTTTTCAGGTGTTTCTGCCATTTCCATTAACCACAATAGTCATCGACGTGGGCTTGGTTGTGATACCATTGGTAAAGTCTCCAAATGTGCATTATGTCTACGTGCTTCTGTTAGTTCTCAGCGGATTACTATTTTACATACCTTTAATGCATTTTAAAATAAGATTGGCTTGGTTTGAGAAGATGACTTGCTATTTACAATTACTATTTAATATTTGCCTCCCTGATACGTCTGAGGAACAGATGTCAGAAGTGCAAACTGTTAAAAAATAGCCTTCTAAAAAACGTATATCAGATTCCAAATCAAGGTTAAACATGATAGAACATTCATGGTGAAATTCCTATGATAACTATTTTTTTTTCTCAAATGAAATAAGTAATGTATACAAAAGTACCCAAGACAGTACCTGGCTTCAAAGTCACTAAGAAATTGTTATGCATAACTAAAGCTCTGCTTTGTGTGGTAAAAAACTTAAGTCCTGGTTTGCATAGCTTGATAGAGTGATTATACATCTCCCATTCTCTAACTCTTTTTTCTGTATCCCACCCCTTTTCTACTGAATTTGTGGGAATCCTATAATAAAAGTGAATGACTAAAAATTTTAAAAGCATTCCTTATCTTCATCTTTCCTGAGTCCTTTTTTTTTGAGGTGGGCGGGGCCAGGGAAGATGCTGATTTGAAGATGAAAAGAATAATTCTATTTTTCCAGTTGGCTTTTCCCTTCTAGAATGCAGCACTTTTTTTTTTTTTTTTTTTTTTTTTTTTTTCTCATCGAGATGGAGCTTCACTCTGTTGCCTGGGCTGGAGTGCAGTGGCGTGATCTCGGCTCACTGCAACCTCCACCTCCTGGGTTCAAGGGATTCTCCTGCCTCAGCCTCCTGAGTAGCTGGGGTTATAGGCACCTGCCACTATACTCAGCTAATTTTTTGTATTTTTGGTAGAGACTGAGTTTCACCATATTGGCCAGGCTGGTCTCAAACTCCTGAACTCGTGATTTGCCTGCCTTGACCGCCCAAAGTGTTGGGATTACAGGCGTGAGCCGCTGTGCCTGGACCCAGTTTTTTTTTTTCAAGCTAATAACTATTTTAGAAGCATGGGGCTGGGCGTGGCAGCTCACATCTGTAATCCCAGCACTTTAGGAGGCTGAGGCAGGCGGATTACTTGAGGTTAGGAGTTCAAGGCCAGCCTGGCCAACATGGTGAAAACCCGTGTCTACCAAAAATATAAAATTAGCTGGGTGTGGTGGTGTGCACCTGTAATCACAGCTACTCGGGAGGCTGAGGCAGGAGAATCACTTGAACTCAGGAGGCAGAGGTTGCAGTGAGCAGAGATCGTGCCACTGCACTTCAGCCTGGGTGACAGAGTGAGACTCTGTCTCAATAAAACAAGAAGCATGAATCTTTAGGTTAATTTACTTTGAGTGCCTTTAAGAAAAATGTTGACATGTCTTAGAAGAACAGCATTACTGTGTCTTCATTTGATTTATTAATAAGTGTGACCTACTGGGAATGATGTAGTTGTATATAAAGTGTGTGTAATAGATGGCTAAGTGGATAGCATCCCAGGAGTCACACTCATCCAGCATCATTCAGTTTAAAAAATTCATCCACATAGCTTAGAATTTTAAAAGATCTGGTTTAGAGTTGTCTTCAGAAAGTGGGAATGTGGGAAGATGTCCAGTGACCTTTGTTAGCCAGCTTTATTCCCAGCCTCCCTTTATCCCTCAGAGGTGGCATCCACAGATGTCGAAGGACTTGTCAAGTTTGAGGAACTATCCCCTGGTGTGATGGTTAGTTTTATGTGTCAACTTGGCTGGATCATGGGGCCCGGACATTTGATCACACATTATTCTGGATGTTTCTGCAAGGGTGTTTTTTGGATAAGATTAACATTTAAATAGTTGGATTCTGAGGGAAGCACAATGCCCTTCCTATTGTGAGTGGGCCTCGTCCAATAAGTTGAAGTCCTTGATAGAACAAAGACTGACTTCCCCAAGGGGGAATTCTGTCAGCAGATGGCCTTCGGACTAGAATTGCGACATCAGCTCTTCCATGGGTCTCTAGCCTGTCAGGCCACCAGGCCACACTACAGATTTTGGACTTGCCAGCCTCCAGCCTGCATGATTCCGTGAGCCAAGCCAATTCCTTAAAAATAAATTCTCTCTCTCTCTCTCTCTCTCTCTCTACCTCTCGCTCTTTATCCATATACACATCCATGGGTCTGTTTCTTTGGAGAAGCCAATAACATATTTAAGTTAGCATGGTAGATATCTATTTATAGCATACTACTTATTTATTCCTAAGACAGTTGCCTTATGTGGGCCTCATGGTTCAACATTCCCTTCACATAAACCTCCACTACACTTAGACAACTGCCCAACTTTCCTCTTCCTATGAGCTTTCAACACAGTATGCGACAAAATACTTCCTGAGCTTAGTTTCATAGACATCATCCACATTTTATAAATTCAGGATCAGAGCTTCAGATTCTGGAGACCTGGAAGATATTCAAATTACAAGTGAGAAGAACCAACGATTTGACTGACATTAGATTGAGAAAAAATCTTAAATGTTTACAGCAGCCCCACAAAGTAACTCTCTCATCTATGTTTGTATACTGCCAGGGATGGGGGAATCACTACTTGCTAAAGATGCTGGTCCTATCTTTGGACAGCTTTGTTTTCCAAAAGCTTTTCCTAATAATATGAAGCTGCAATGTAATTTCTATCTGTTAGGTAAGTCTAATCATCTTTCACATGATATCCTTTTAGATATTGTGGCTCTGTGTCTTTTCCAGATTAAAACCCCCCAGTAGTCCAAAGTTGCTGCTTTTGAAAACCTTGAACCCTGTACACCTTGCCAGGCCCTTTTAAACGTAACGATGTCTTAAATTTTTATGCCATAAACATTGTAGTCTTTCTGAATGTGGTCTGACTATGGCAGAGCAGAGTGGAGCTATCATTTCCCTTATTTTAAATATTCTAGTTTTGTGCACTGTTTTGGTGCCACTATACACTTAAACGTCCTACGTCTTTCATGAAAGTCATGGCCGAGACCTGCCTATTCTAAGACTGTGTGGGACATTACGTCGGCAAGTCTAATAGGTCAATACAATTTCTCAGGGAAACTTTTGTTCCACAGGACGATAACAAGAAATTGGCTGACGGTAGCAAGAGCGGGGTTATAAAATTTCAAGACTTCAAGGAAAGTCGCAACATGAATTTCATTATAGCTTTTATATTTTATATTATTTTTGGAAATAAGGCCTTACAAAATATATGTGTAGTAAATTTTCTGCTTTGCAATTCCTTTTGTTCTACTTCAGACCACCAGCAATTCATCTTCCTGCTATGTTTCTTTTAAGAAGAGTCTATTTCGAAGCCATCTATAAAGAATTCCTGGCTGGGCGTAGTGGCTCATGCCTGTAATCCCCCAACTTGGTAGGCAGAGGTGGGTTGGTCACGAGGTCAAGAGATCGAGACCATCCTGGTCAACATGGTGAAACCCTGTTTCTACTAAAAATACAAAACTTAGCTGGATGTGGTGGCGGGCACCTATAGTCCCAGCTACTCTGGAGGCTGAGGCAGAAGAATCACTTGAACCCAGGAGGCAGAGTTTGCAATGAGCCGAGATAGCACCACTGCATTCCAGCCTGGCAACAGTGTGAGACTGTCTCAAAAAAAAAAAAAAAAAAAAAAAAAAGAGTTCCTTTGATGACGTCGGGCAAGGACTTATTTGCTATACTCTCTGAGTTGAGGCTTGTGGTACTTAGCTATTTGACACAGGTGTGCTGTGAAGATTAATGAGTTTCGTGTGACATACTTTGAAGTTGAAAAGTAATCACTTTTCTATTGTACATATAGGGCCTTCAAGGTGTTATCTCTTGTTTGTATCATGAAATTTGCAAAGCAGACACTACCTGAGAAGCTTCTACCTCCTCTCTATTCAGAACAGGTTTACTTTTTTTATTCTATTTTTTTTTTTTAATTGAGATGGGGCCTCACTCTGTCATCCAAGTCGAAGTTCATTGGCACAATCTTTGCTCACTACAACCTTGGCCTCCCAGGCTCAAGTGATCCACCCACTTCAGCCTCTCAAGTAGCTGGGACTACAAATGCATGCCACGAAGCCTGCCTAATTTGTTTGTATTTTTGGTAGAGAAGGAGTTCTGCCATATTGCCCAGGCTGATCTTGCACTCCTGAGCTCAAGCCATCAGCCTGCCTTCACCTCCCAAAGTGCTAGGATTACAGGCATGAGCCATTGAGCCCTGCCCGGAACAGGTTTAAATAGCTTTGTGAGGTTGTATTCACTTCCTAGAGCTGCCGTAACAAATTATCACAAATTCAATTGGCTTAAAATAACAGAAATTTATTCTCTTGCAGGAGGTCAGAAGTCTAAAATTATCCTAAGCAAATTAACACAAGAACAGAAAACTAAATACCATATGTTCTCACTTATAAATGGGAGCTAAACATTGGGTACTTGTGGACAGAAAAATGGCAACAATTGACACTGGGGACTTTTAGAGGGGGGAGTGGGGAGAGGGGCAAGGGTTGAAAAACTGACTACTGGGTATTATGCTCAATACCTGCTGATGGTATCATTAGGTCTCATACCTAAACTACAGCATCGTGCAATGTACCCAGGTAACCAACCTGCACATGTACCCCCTGAATCTAAAAACAAAGTTGAAAAAGAAAAAGATAAAATTAAAATTAAAAAACAAATCTCCCTCTCCTTTCTCTCATCAGATTAGCAGTCATTGGATTTAGGGCCCACTCCAAATCCAGGATATTCCTGTCTCAAGATCCTGAACTTCTTACCTCTGCAAAGAACCTTATTCCAAGCAAGGTCACATTCTGATGTTTCCTCTAGATCTGTTTATAAGAAGACCATTATTCAACCCACGAAGCTAGGTCCTCCTCATTATCCAACTCCATTCCCAGTTTGTGTGGTGGCCTCTTGCAGCTATAGAGGCTGGTTCAAGAAGGCCACCCTGATTTTGCTTCTCTCTGTAGGTAGTAATTCATCTGCATGTTGGAGTTGGAACTAAAATATGGAATCTGAAAAAGTCTCAAACTTCATCCCAAGATGTAGTACTGTGAGCCTCCATTATTAGCAATGTCTCCTAAAATGATGGGATCAGTGTTTCAAAAGGAACCTTAAACTAGACTTGAGAAACAGCCAGGTAATGGCCAGAGCTGGGTTATTCTGACTGATGCCAGGGTGTCCCAGCAGACAAAGAGAGAGTATTGGGAATTCTTGACAAGCAAGAACCTGGATGTTACTATTTACATCATGTTTTCTTATCTTGACTAATGATGTGGTTTTGAAGGAAATAATTGTCCTGCAATCAATCTGTTCACATCTTTCCATTAGGCCTAGGCCTCTCTGAGATGACTTCTCTCTGAGTTGCTGCTTGTTCAGTATCTTGTATATGAAACCAGTAGGAAGAAAAAAAGTCACTTTGCTTAAGTGTCAGCTCTGTGCCAGAGGGTTAGGAATGCTGGCGTAGTTCCCAGAATACAGGATATACGCTTATTTTCAAGCATGAGAAACAAACTACCTGAATGTAGAGAAGTCACAATAACTTTATAGGGAGCAAAGTTTCAGAATTGTATTTCTAAGTAACGGACTTCTATTACTTTAAGGTGAAGAAAAAAATAAGCGTCCCTTTATTTAGCTGTAAAGCGGAAGTGGGTTATTTCTCAGATCCTTCCCAGGTGTAACAAATGACAAGCATTCTTCTTGTTTTAAAAAATGTCAAATTGTATTTTAGATTAAGAGGTACATGTGTAGGTTTGTTACATGGGTATATTGCATAATGCTGGGGTTTGGGATGCAAATGATCCCATCATGCTGATAGTGAGCATAGTACCCAATAGGTGGTTTTTCAGCCCATGCTCTCCTCTCCCTGTCCATCTAGTAGTTCTGATTGTCTCTTGTTCCTATCTTTAGGTTTATGTGTACTCATTGTTTAGTTCCCACTTATAAGTGAGAACATGCAGCATTCGGTTTTCTGTTCCTGCAAAAATTTGCTTAGGATAATGGCCTCTAGCTTCATCCATGTTCCTGCAAAGAACATGAATTTATTAATTTTTAGTACAGTATAGTTCTATATGTATGGTGAATATAGTACTGTATATGCACCACATTTTCTTTATCCAGTCCACCATGGACGGACATTCAGGTTGATTCCATGTCTTTGCTATTGTGAATAGTGCTGTGAAGAACATATGAAGGCCTGTGTCTTTTTGATAGAATGAATTATTTTACTTTGGGTATATACCAAATAGTGGAATTGCTGAGTTGAATGGCAGTTCTCTTTTAAGTTCTTTGAGGAATCTCCAAACTGCTTTCCCCAGTGGCTCAGTCTACATTTCCACCAACAGTGTATAAGCGTTCCCTTTTCTCCACAGCCCTGACAGCATCTGTTACTTTTTGACTTTTTAATAACCACCATTCTGCTTAGTGTGAGATGGTATCTGTGGTTTTGATTATAATGCATTTGAACATTGTGTGGTATAAATCAGCTGTTTCTCACTTTGTCTTATTTTTAGTTTAAGGATCCACGGTCTTGAGACTGCTAAATCAGTTACCTTTTATCCATTCACTTTCTAGTTTCCAATATTTTGTTGCTCTCTTCTTTGTGGGGTTATTTATTTTAAAAGTTCCTTTATTACCATTTTTGTGAGATTCCAGAAGGGTGGCTAAAACAGATGTTTCTTTAATCTGCTGTCTTAATGTGGATGCTTAAAAAGTTTCAATAATTTAAGAGTGTTTAAAATGTTGCAAATGTTTTTTTAACAAATAAAATGCCAGTCAAGAAATCTGGATCAATAATACTAACCACTCTCAATAAAGTTTAAAGGAAAAACGTTGAAAGAGATTTGACTTATAAATCTCTGTCTCAGTGATCCAAATTGTTCTAAAACAAAAATATAATAATTTCTGAGTTAAAGTCTTATGGAAGAAGGCTGTCTATAGCAAGCAAGAACATTCTTTATCACATGGCAGCTATGAGCACTTTAGTGGATGAGGGAGACTCTATTGTTTGCCTCTTTCTCCTTTGATAAGAAAAAATTGATTTTATATGAATAAAAGGTAAAATCACTCCTGTCTTAAGAGGATGTATCATAAATGATCTTAGCCAATCACTGTCATCCTAGGCTCCTTGCCTGTGATTGGCTTTGGTGTAGGCATGGGACCCAGTTGTTGCCAATAAAATGTAAAGAGGAGTCTAATGTAGAGTTTATAAGAAAGACTGTCCTCCCCAATTGAACGACAAAAATCCAAAAAATTCTCTATTCTTTCCTTTCTTGGATTTTGTCATGTAAAGATGTGATACTTGAAGCCGTGCTGGCCAGCTTGTGACCCTGAGGTGAAAGCTGGGAGAACCAGGGACAAACAGACAGAGCCAACGTATTGTTTTGCTGCAAACCTAACCAACTCTGAAACTTCCTGCTTCCAGACTTTTTATTATGTGACTTAATTAAATATGGCTATGGTTTAAGACATTGTTGTCCAATTTTTCTATTTCAAGCCAAAAATAGTTTTGTGTTTGTTTATTCGTTCATTTTTGCAACGGGATCTTGCTATGTTGCTCAGGCTGTACTCGAACTGTGATGGCCTCAGCCTACTGAGTGACTGGGACTATAGGCAAGCACTACCATACCCAGCTAGTCAATGTCTTCAAACCTGTTTTATCCTCTACAAATTAGAGTTAATACCTAGCACTTAGGTTTTTTTAAAAAATGAAAACCAAATGTGATAACATGTTAAAAATGAGAAAAGGAGTGGGGTGCAGTGGCTCACACCTGTAACCCCATCACTTTGGGAGGCTGAGGAGGGTGGATTGCTTGAGCTCAGGACCAGCCTGGGCAACTTGGGAAACCCTGTCTCTACAAAATGAATAAATAAATAAATAAATAAATAAATAAGCTAGATATGGTAGCACGTGCTTGTAGTCCTAACTATTCAGGAGGCTCAGACAGGAGGATCACTTGAGCCTGGGAGGTCAAGGCTGCAGTGAGCTGTGACTGCAGCCTGGGTGACAAAGCAAGACTCTGTCTTAAAAAAGGAAAAATTTAAAAGAGAGAGAGAGACAGTGTTTTTCTCGGTGTCTGGCACTCTAAAGAAATGGTAGTTAACAATTATTTTAAATTAAGACTTCTATTTTTAAGATTTTAATAACTGTCTTCATAACACCCATGATTTGGCCTAATGAGTGTATGCAAATTAGATACATACGCAGCTTATTTTTCATGCCCAATATCTGGCGCATAGTAAGTACTCCATAAAATTTTAAAAACAAGTAAACATAGTAGCTATCCAATACATCTTTACTAAATGAGTAAAGAAAAGAATAGATGGGCAAGTGAATGAACTAATAAGTGTAAACAGTTTCAAGTGACTTGATTACTTTAAAAAGCTAGAAGAAACAGTGGCATGGTATCCAAATCAATTCTGTGGAAAACATAATAGATACAATTCCTCTGGAAAACAGGATAGCATGATAAGTAGCAAAATATAAACCCTGCATAGGGCATTGTGTAGTGTCACTTAGTACTGATGAAGTAGTGCATTGTACCATGGAAAATAATCCTGGAGCCCCTCATGGGAAATCTCTCTGAATTGTATAAAAGACAGACCTAGTCTCTCACCCTCTCTAGGATTTTATCTGGGAATCTCACATGCTTGTGTAGCATCAAGTTTCAATTGATATAATACATGTATAGCATTTTGCCATAAACAAGACTCAATAAAACAAATGGAATGTGCTGGAGAGTTTTCTACAGAACGAGGTGTTCCTCATAGAAGCCTGTGGCCTCTATAATTAATTCTCTTTCTTTTCTGAACTGATGGGCTCATTCTGGGCACCAAGCAGAATTTTAGCTAGAATTTCATCATCTGTTGGTCCCAATCTTATCACAACAGTTTGTATTTTTAAAAGAAATACATAACATTGAAAAATAATATGATTTTCTGTTGCTCACAGGAAACATGCATTGTGCTTTTTATTGGAAAATTCTGGCTCACATACCTCTTTATGTCACATCTGAACTCAAAGCCCATTCTTGTTTTGGAATTTTTTTAAAGCCTGATTCCAAATTCTCTAGAAATCAGCATTTAAAAAGCAAGAGCTCAAAATTTTGTGATGTTTTTGATGCTGATTCAACAGAATCCAAGTTACCTCAGGTCAATATAAAGAAAGTGACTTAAACCAATTATTCAATTTGTGTAATGTTTTCTGGAAAGAAGTAAATGATTTATTTCTAAATATTTTATGACTCCAAAGGCTGAATCTTAAAGCTATGGTTTTAAAAAGCCAACACCATCGAAGAATTAATGCTCTAATTTCTTTGGTTGTTCGTCTGGAAAGCTATTGTAAGATTATGGGCACATATGCGGTTGAGAGAAAAAAGCCACTAAGAGACAGTGCCATATGCTTTCTTTACCTTGGATCTGAGCTGAAAAAAATGACTCTTGTTGAGTCCCAGGGGTGAGTAGGCTTCAAGTTCAGTGGAAGACTCAGCTTGTGGTTTGATGAGGGCACACCCTAGTTCACAAATTCATGAATCAGTCATGATGGAAGAGAAAGTGTGGCTGGTTTGCGTAGAACCTGACTGCATTGAAGAAATTTCCAGCTCTGGCGAAAGTAGTAAAATGAAGGTTCAAACTCCAGTTGGAGAGTAGAATATCCAGCTAAAGTGTTTCTAAATTTGGGTATATGAAAATTTGAGAATGACAATTATCACTCTCTGCACTGGAGATGGAGCTTTTGTTTGCAGGTTCCCAGTGACGACGGAGTTGTCTATGACAATACGTCATCCTCCTAGCATTGCTGTGAGGCTTAAATAAAATTATGTGTAGCCATTGTTTAGCCTATCATAAGGGTTCAGGAAATGTTAGTGTATCATTATTATATGTGCTGTACGAAACAGCTATTGCACAGAGACAATATCTCTATAGATTATCTCAGATGCTACTCCAGATCAGGTGATTATAAAATGAGCAAGTCAGCCATTCAATCTCAGACATCCATGCTTTACTGATTCTTATTTTTATAACAAGATAGAGTGGATGAAATAATTTCTGATGTTTTAAGAGAGAATTACCTTTTATCCTACAAGCATCAAGGCTCCTCAAAAAATTACTGGAAAATTTTCAGTAGAGTTGAATGAAAATGATAATGCTGATTATTAGAATCAGAGTGTTTTGCCAAATTATGTGTCTGAGACAGTGCAGAAATAACCTGCCTGCCTCGCCTGCCTCACAGCCTCTTCCCTCTCTCACTGTCTCTTGCCAATTTTCTATCGCATCTTTTCAATATTTCAAAGAAGGATAAGAATACAGTCAGCTACCTGTGAAAAAGTTGAATATACATATTAAAGGAAATTGCTAAGCATGTATTATTGTCATATTTTGAAAGGGTACATTTTAGAATATAGAAAAATCAGAAAGAAAAGAAAGCCCTTTAAAACTATGTGAAGGAACAAAGGAAATAGAAACCAATCTTCAGACACAGAAATATAATTAACATACTACACAGATAAAAACATTATCTGGCTTGGAGGTCAGTAATAGCATATTTTCTATACAGTTTCTAAAGGCAAGACCTTCAGGGATTTATTTATAATTTATATTTTCTTCTTACCTTGGAAATAACTATTTTTCTCAACTTGATTTCTTGGTAGTGAAAATGATTTCCAAATGTTTGAGTTTCTTTTGAAAGGTATCTGATGGAGAGAATAAAATGTCAACATGTCCCTAAGTTTCATGTTGGTTGATCTAATCTCCAAGAAGCAATTTTTTCAATACAGTATAAAATTGTTACTGAACTGAACCCTGACATTTTCATCTGCCTACTTGCGCTGGTGCACTGAAATGTTTCACTGGAATTTCAAACTCAGCATGTACAAAATTGAACATCTTTTCTACCAGATTTCCTCTACTTTCACCTCTCAGCTAGGGGCCAATATATTCCTAGCAATGTAGACTCGTAGGTGACAGTCACATTTGAGCTCTCTCTTCTCCCACCTCCCATATTCAGTTGGTGATCTAAATTCCATTTGTTCTACCTTGACAGGTTTCTTGCACTGATCCTCTCCTTTCTATTGCCACATTTACTTTTCTAGAAAAAGTCTTTAATATCTTTTTCTAGCAGTTACTGCAATATCTTTGTAATTATTCATCCTGCATTTAGTTGCATTCTTTTCCAATCCATCTTTCTCATTGGTGCTAGTTTCATCTTCCTGAACCATAGCTACGAACATGTCATTCTCCTGTTCAAAATCCTACAATGTGTTATCTCACTAAGATTAGAGCAGCATTTAAAGTTCTTCCACAATATTCACATATCATTCTAATCTTTAAAATGTCCATCATTTTTAGCCACAGGTAATGGCACACACATGTGATCTCAGCTACTCAGGAGATTGAAGTGGGAGGATTGCTTGAGTCCAGGCAGTCAAGGTTGCAGGGAGCTGTGATTGCACCACTGCACACCAACCTGGGCAACAGAGCGAGACTCCATCTCTATTAAAAAAAATTAAAATGTCCATCATTTTTTAAGCATCTGTGTCAGGAACTGTTAGAGCCTTCACCTGTATTAACTTTATTTCTCATTACTAGGCCAATGTGGTAAGACTCTATGAGCAGTAAGACTCCTTGAGACAGGGTGGGACAGGGGTGGATGGTGGGTGCATTCTAGCTATTAAGAAGGTGCTGGTGATCGTGGAGCCCTCCCATGCTAACTCAGTGGAAGAGGGTTTTGAAATACAACCAAGGAGAGAAGAACATAGCTGTTATTTTACTTAAGTACTTGAAGTTATGCTACTAGGGGAGATATGAATATCTTATGTAGGTTCATGGAGGGAGGCTATCTGGTTTTATATTCTAAAGATAACCAAAGAAAAACAAACTGAACACCCAAACTCCAAACCACATTGGAAAATGATCTTCCTCTTCTCCTCCCTGAGACTTGAATCTTCCTCTTCTTTCTCACCCTGCAGTGAACACAGAGAAAGGGGAGAAAGACTATGATTCAAAACTTATGCTAGGAGGTGGGGCGTGGTGGCTCACGCCTGTAATCCCAGCACTTTGAGAGGCCGAGGTGGATGGACCCTTGAGATCAGGAGTTCGAGACCAGCTTGGCCAACATGGTGAAACCCCGTCTCTACTAAAAATACAAAAATTAGCTGGGCGTGGCGGCACATGCGTGTAATTCCAGCTACTCAGGAGGCTGAAGCTGAGAATCACTTGAACCCGGGAGATGGAGGTTGCAGTGAGCCGAGATCATGCCACTGCACTCCAGCCTGGGTGACAGAATGAGACTCCATAAAAAAACAAAAACAAAAATAAAAACAAAAATAAAACCAACCAAACAACAACAACAACACAACCACCAAACCTTATGCTGGGAGGAAGCAATATTTCAGATACTAAGGAAAGCTTAAGAATTCTAGCTGCTGGGGGAATGGAAGTGTCCAAAGTCAGGAAAGAATGAGGAAAACATGATGGTGAAAGTAGAAACTTTGCGGAGAGGTGGTAAGAGGATAAGGAACATAGGAGAGGGTCAATACAGGACAATCTGTTGACATAGGAAATATTCATTTGAGGATACCCGGAAGACCTGGGTAGTTCAATTGCATGCATAAAATTTTAATTGTGATGAAATACATATAACATAAAATTTACCATTTTAACAATTTTTAAGTGTACAGTTCTGTAGCATTGAGTATATTTCATTTTTTTCTTTTTCTTTCTTTCTTTCTTTTTATTTTTTATTTTTTTTGAGACAGAGTCTCACTCTGTCACCCAGGCTAGAGTGCAGTGGCACAATCTTGGCTCACTGCAACCTTCATCTTCTGGGTTCAAGAGATTCTCCTGCCTCAGTCTCCCGAGTAACTGAGACTACAGGTGCCTGGCTAAGAGCTACGGACATGTCATTCTCCTCTACAAACTCCTACAATGTGTTATCTCACTAAGATTAGAGCAGCATTTAAAGTTCTTCCACAATATTCACATATCATTCTAATCTTTAAAATGTCCATCATTTTTAGCCATGGGTAATGGTGCACACCTGTGGTCCCAGCTACTCAGGAGGTTGAAGTGGGAGGATTGCTTGAGTCCAGGCAGTCAAGGTTGCAGGGAGCTATGATCGCACCACTGCACACCAACCTGGGTAACAGAGCGAGACTCCATCTCACCTGTCTAATTTTGTATTTTCAGTAGAGACAGAGTTTCACCATGTTGGCCAGGCTGGTCTTGAACTCCTGACCTCAAGTGATCCGCCCACCTTGGCCTCCCAAAGTGCTGGGATTACAGGCATGAGCCACTGCACCCGGCCGCATTAAGTATGTTTCACATTGTTGTGCAACCATCACCTCCATCCATCTCCAGAATT
This sequence comes from Macaca thibetana thibetana, assembly GCF_024542745.1. NCBI lineage: Eukaryota > Metazoa > Chordata > Mammalia > Primates > Cercopithecidae > Macaca > Macaca thibetana. Next base: position 58,833,566 of record NC_065585.1, read on the forward strand.
TATTCGTTTTTCCCCCACTGAAACTCCGTACTCCTTAAACACTTAATTTCCATCCTCCCTCGCTGCTGTTTCCCGGCAACCAGCATTCTAATTTGTGTCTCTGAATTTGACTACTCCAGGTACCTCAAATAAGTGGGATCATAGTACTGTTCTTTTGTGACTGGCTTATTTCATTTAGCATAATGTCTTCAAGATTCATCCATGTTGTAGCTTGTATTTCCTTCGTTTTTAAGACTGAATAATATTCCATTTTGTGTATATATCACATTTTGTTTATCCATTTATCTTTGACAAATACTTGGCCAACTCCATGTTCATATAACTAGAATAGAGGGTAAAATGCTCCCCTTCTCCCAAGGCTATGTTATTTGGATTATCACTGAGATCTTGATAGGGTGTCTCGAAATTTGCTTGAAATTTTCTGTGTGAAGTCATAGAAACGCCTCACCATCTCCGGGGCTAATGCAATACCAGGTACCTGAGACTCTTTTTTTTTTTTTCTTTAAGAACACTGAATTCCTTACCCACCTTCGCCTTCCCCAGACACCTTATACCCAAATCTTGCCACCCCCAAAGCCAAAGTCAGGACCATATGACCTAGATACAACTACTTTCCATCAGAAGACCCTCCACCTTTTGCCAGACCCATTTTAATGCAAATGTTTCTTAATTTTTTTTATTATACTTTAAGTTCTAGGGTACATGTGCACAACGTGCAGGTTTGTTACATATGTGTACATGTGCCATGTTGGTGTGCTGCACCCATTAACTCGTCATTTACATTAGGTATATCTCCTAATGCTATCCCTTTCCCCCTCCCCCACAATAGGACCCAGTGTGTGATGTTCCCCTTCCTGTGTCCAAGTGATCTTATTGTTCAATTCCCACCTATGAGTGAGAATATGTGGTATTTGGTTTTCTGTTGTTGCGATAGTTTGCTGAGAATGATGGTTTCCAGCTGCATCCATGTCCCTACAAAGGACACGAACTTATCCTTTTTTATGGCTGCATAGTATTCCATGGTGCATATGTGCCACATTTTCTTAATCCAGTCTGTCACTGATGGGCATTTGGGTTGATTCCAAGTCTTTGCTATTGTGAATACTGCTGCAATAAACATACGTGTGCATGTGTCTTTATAGCAGCATGACTTATAATACTTTGGGTATATCCTCAGAAATGGGATGACTGGGTCAAATGGTATTTCTAGTTCTAGATCCTTGAGGAATCGCCACACTCTTTTCCACAATGGTTGAACTAGTTTACAGTCCCACCAACAGTGTAAAAGTATTCCTATTTCTTCACATCATCTCCAGCATCTGCTGTTTCCTGATTTTTTAATGATTGCCATTCTTACTGGTGTGAGATGGTATCTCATTGTGGTTTTGATTTGCATTTCTCTGATGGCGAGTGAAGATGAGCATTTTTTCATGTGTCTGTTGGCTGTATGAATGTCTTCTTTTGAGAAGTGTCTGTTCATATCCTTTGCCCACTTTTTGATGGAGCTGTTTGTTTTTTTCTTGTAAATTTGTTTGAGTTCTTTATAGGTTCTGGATATTAACCCTTTGTCAGATGAGTGGATTGCAAAAATTTTCTCCCATTCTGTAGGTTGCCTGTTCACTCTGATAGTAGTTTGTTTCGCTATGCAGAAGCTCTTTAGTTTAATTAGATCCCATTTGTCAGTTTTGGCTTTTGTTGCCATTGCTTTTGGTGTTTTGGACATGAAGTCCTTGCCCATGCCTATGTCCCGAATGGTATTACCTAGGTTTTCTTCTAGGGTTTTGATGGTTTTAGGTCTAACATTTAAATGTCTAATCCAGCTTGAATTAATTTTTGTATAAGGTGTAAGGAAAGGATCCAGTTTCAGCTTTCTACTTATGGCTAGCCAATTTTCCCAGCACCATTTATTAAATAGGGAATCCTTTCCCCATTTCTTGTTTTTGTCAGGTTTGTCAAAGATCAGATGGTTGTAGATGTGTGGTATTATTTCTGAGGACTCTGTTCTGTTCCATTGGTCTATATATCTGTTTTGGTACCAGTACCATGCTGTTTTGGTTACTGTAGCCTTGTAGTATAGTTTGAAGTCAGGTAGCGTGATGCCTCCAGCTTCGTTCTTTTGGCTTAGGATTGTCTTGGCAATGCAGGGTCTTTTTTGCTTCCATATGAACTTTAAAGCAGTTTTTCCAATTCTGTGAAGAAAGTCACTGGTAGCTTAATGGGGATGGCATTGAATCTATAAATTACCTTGGGCTGTATGGCCATTTTTCACAATATTGATTCTTCCTATCCATGAGCATGGTATGTTCTTCCATTTGTTTGTGTCTTTTTTATTTCACTGAGCAGTGGTTTCTAGTTCTCCTTGAAGAGGTCCTTTACATCCCTTGTAAGTTGGATTCCTAGGTATTTTATTCTCTCTGTAGTAATTGTGAATGGGAGTTCATTCATGATTTGGCTCTCTGTTTGTCTGTTCCTGGTGTATAAGAATGCTTGTGATTTTTGCACATTGATTTTGTATCCTGAGACTTTGCTGAAGTTGCTTATCAGCTTAAGGAGATTTTGGGCTGAGACAGTGGGGTTTTCTAAATATACAATCATGTCATCTGCAAACAGGGACAATTTGACTTATTTTTTCCTGACTGAATACCCTTTATTTCTTTCTCTTGCCTGATTGCCCTAGCCAGAACTTCCAACACTATGTTGAATAGGAGTGGTGAGAGAGGGCATCCTTGTCTTGTGCCAGTTTTTAAAGGGAATTTTTCCAGTTTTTGCCCATTCAGTATGATATTGGCTGTGGGTTTGTCATAAATAGCTCTTATTATTTTGAGATATGTTCCATCAATACTGAATTTATTGAGAGTTTTTAACATGAAGGGCTGTTGAATTTTGTCAAAGGCCTTTTCTGCATCTATTGAGTTAATCATGTGGTTTTTGTCTTTGGTTCTGTTTATATGCTGGATTACATTTATTGATTTGCGTATGTTGAACCAGCCTTGCATCCCAGGGATGAAGTCCGCTTGGTCATGGTGGATAAGCTTTTTGATGTGCTGGATTTGGTTTGCCAGTATTTTATTGAGGATTTTTGCATCGATGTTCATCAGGGATACTGGACTAAAATTCCCTTTTTTTGTTGTATCTCTGTCAGGCTTTGGTATCAGGGCGATGTTGGCCTTGTAAAATGAGCTAGGGAGGATTCCCTCTTTTTCTATGGATTGAAATAGTTTCAGAAGAAATGGTACCAACTCCTCCTTGTACCTCTGGTAGAATTCGACTGTGAATCCATCTGGTCCTGGTTTGGTTGGTAGGCTATTAATTATTGCCTCAATTTCAGAGCCTGCTATTGGTCTATTCAGAGATTCAACTTCTTCCTGGTTTAGTCTTGGGAGAGTGTAAGTGTCCAGGAAATTATCCATTTCTTCTAGGTTTTCTAGTTTATTTGCATAGAGGTATTTATAGTATTCTCTGATGGTAGTTTGTATTTCTCTGGGGTCGGTGGTGATATCCCATTTATCATTTTTTGTTGCATCTATTTGATTCTTCTCTCTTTTCTTCTTTATTAGTCTTGCTAGTGGTCTATCAATTTTGTTGATCTTTTTCAAAAAACCAGCTCCTAGATTCATTGATTTTTTTGGAGGGTTTTTTGTGTCTCCATCTCCTTCAGTTCTGCTCTGATCTTAGTTATTTCTTGCCTTCTGCTAGCTTTTGAATGTGTTTGCTCTTGCTTCTATAGTTCTTTTAGTTGTGATGTTAGGGTGTCACTTTTAGAACTTTTCTACTTTCTCTTGTGGGCATTTAGTGCTATAAATTTCCCTCTACACACTGCTTTAAATGTGTCCCAGAGATTCTGGTATGTTGTATCTTTGTTCTCATTGGTTTCAAAAAGCATCTTTATTTCTGCCTTCATTTCGTTATGTACCCAGTAGTCATTCAGAAGCAGGTTGTTCAGTTTCCATGTAGTTGAGCAGTTTTGATTGAGTTTCTTAGTCCTGAGTTCTAGTTTGATTGCACTGTGGTCTGAGAGACAGTTTGTTATAATTTCTGTTCTTGTACATTTGCTGAGGAGTGCTTTACTTCCAACTATGTGGTCATTTTGGAATAAGTGTGATGTGGTGCTGAGAAGAATGTATATTCTGTTGATTTGGGGTGGAGAGTTCTGTAGATGTCTATTAGGTTCGCTTGGTGCGGAGTTGAGTTCAATTCCTGGATATCCTTGTTAACTTTCTGTCTTGTTGATCTGTCTAATGTTGACAGTGGGGTGTTAAAGTCTCTCATTATTATTGTGTGGGAGTCTCAGTCTCTTTGTAAGTCTCTAAGGACATGCTTTATGAATCTGGGTGCTCCTGTATTGGGTGCATATATATTTAGGATTAGCTATTCCTGATGAATTGATCCCTTTACCATTATGTAATGGCCTTCTTTGTCTCTTTTGATCTTTGCTGGTTTAAAGTTTGTTTTATCAGTGACTAGGATTGCAACTCCTGCTTTTTTTTGTTTTCCATTTGCTTGGTAGATCTTCTTCCATCCCTTTATTTTGAGGCTATGTGTATCTCTGCATGTGAGATGGGTCTTCTGAATACAGCAAACTAATAGGTCTTGACTCTTTATCCAATTTGCCAGTCTGTGTCTTTTAATTGGACCATATAGTCCATTTACATTTAAGGTTAATATTGTTATGTGTGAACTTGATCCTGTCATTATGATATTAGCTGGTTATTTTGCTCATTAGTTGATGCAGTTTCTTCCTAGCATAGATGGACTTTACATTTTGGCATGTTTTTGCAATGGCTGGTACCTGTTGTCCCTTTCCATGTTTAGTATTTCCTTCAGGATCTCTTGTAGGGCAGGCCTGGTGGTGACAAAATCTCTAAGCATTTGCTTGTCTGTAAAGGATTTTATTTCTCCTTCACTTATGAAACTTAGTTTGGCTAGATAAGAAATTCTGGGTTGAAAATTCTTTTCTTTAAGAATGTTGAATATTGGCCCCCACTCTCTTCTGGCTTGTAGAGTTTCTGCTGAGAGATCTGCTGTTAGTCTGATGGGCTTCCCTTTGTGTGTAACCTGACCTTTCTCTCTGGCTGCCCTTAACATTTTTTCCTTCATTTCAACTTTGGTGAATCTGACATTTATGTGTCTTGGAGTTGCTCTTCTTGAGGAGTATATTTGTGGCATTCTCTGTATTTCCTGAATTTGAATGTTGGCCTGCCTTACTAGGTTGGGGAAGTTCTCCTTCTCCTGGATGATATGCTGCAGAGTGTTTTCCAACTTGGATCCATTTTCCCCATCACTTTCAGGCACACCAATGAGACGTAGATTTAGTCTTTTCACATAATCCACATAATCCCATATTTCTTGGAGGCTTTGTTCATTTCTTTTAACTCTTTTTTCTCTACACTTCTCTTCTCACTTCATTTCATTCATTTGATCTTCAATCGCTGATACTCTTTCTTCCAGTTGATCAAATTAGTTACTGAAGCTTGTGCATTTGTCATGTAGTTCTCGTGTTATGGTTTTCATCTCTATCAGTTCTTTTAAGGACTTCTCTACATTGGTTATTCTCGTTAGCCATTCGTCAAATCTTTTTTCAAGGTTTTTAGTTTCTTTGTGCTGGTTACGTAGTTCCTCCTTTAGCTCTGAGAAGTTTGATCGACTGAAGCCTTCTTCTCTCAACTCATCAAAGTCATTCTCCGTCCAGTGTTGTTCCGTTGCTGTTGATGAGCTGCGTTCCTTTGGAGGGGGAGATGCGCTCTGATTTTTTGAATTTCCAGCTTTTCTGCACTGCTTTTTCCCCATCTTTGTGGTTTTATCTGCCTTTGGTCTTTGATGATGGTGACGTACCAATGGAGTTTTGGTGTGGGTGACCTTTCTGTTTGGTAGTTTTCCTTCTAACAGTCAGGACCATCAGCTGCAGGCCTGTTGGAGTTTGCTTGAGGTCCACTCCAGACCCTGTTTGCCTGGGTATCAGCAGCGGAGGCTGCAGAAGATAGAATATTGCTGTACAGTGAGTGTTGCTGTCTGATTCTTGCTCTGGAAGCTTTGTCTCAGGGGTGTACCCAGCTGTGTGAGGTGTGAGGCGTCAGTCTGCACCTAGTGGGAGATGTCTCCCAGTTAGGCTACTCAGGGGTCAGGGACCCGCTTGAGCAGGCAGTCTTTCCATTCTCAGATCTCAATCTCCGTACTGGGAGATCCACTGCTCTCTTCAAAGCTGTCAGACAGGGACATTTACCTCTGCCGAGGTTTCTGCTGCTTTTTGTTTAGCTCTGTCCCCAGAGGTGGAGTCTACAGAGGCAGGCAGGCCTCCTTGAGCTGTGGTGGGCTCACCCAATTCAAGCTTCCTGGTGGCTTTGTTTACCTATTTAAGCCTCAGCAATGACGGGCGCCTGTTCCCCAGCCTTGCTGCCGCCTTGCAGTTAGATCTCAGACTGCTGTGCTAGCAATGAGGGAGGCTCCATGGGTGCGGGACCCTCCGGGCCAGGTGTGGGATATAATCTCCTGGTGTGCCATTTGCTAAGACCCTTGGTAAAGCACAGTATTAGGGTGGGAGTTAGTTACCCAATTTTCCAGATGTTGTGTGTCTCAATTTCCTTTGGCTAGGAAAAGGAATTCCCTTCTCCCTTGCACTTCTCATGTGAGGTGATGCCTTGCCCTGCTTCAGCTCTCGCTGGTTGGGCTGCACCCATGGACCAGCGCCAACTGTCCGACATGCCCCAGTGAGATGAACCCAGTATCTCAGTTGAAAATGCTTAAGTCACCCATCTTCTGTGTCACTCACACTGGGAGCTGGAGGCTGGAGCTGTTTCTATTCGGCCATCTTGGGCATGCCCTTACATTTCTTAATTTTTAAAGTTATAAACAATGTAGTCTTTCCAGACTATGGCAGTGCCAAGAGTTGAACTTAAATCTGTCTTGATCAACACTCATACTATTTCCACCATCCCATTATCTTTTACCTAGAGACAGTCAAAGTCTCCCATCAGGTAGAGACCACCTGGGCCAGATGGAGGGGAAGGTGCACTGTTGGTGGGGAGGAATCAACAGTGGTGGTAGGAGCGTGTTTTGTATAAAAATGGCATTGATCTTTGACTTTTAAGTGTCTCAAGTTGCTGCTTCATATTTCTTTCTTTAATACATTTTTATTATAGCCTTAAAAGTCACCAGTCCTGTTACTTTAAAAAACTAAAATATCAGTTTTAGAGAAACTGCCCAAGAGAAACAATTGCTCTTCCTTTTCCTATCTCTTCTTCTGATAAACAACCATCTCCTCATTTCTGGGCTTAAATTTTACAACTTCCCAGTGTACATTCTGACTAAACTAACCTAAACTGATTAATTGTTCCTTCAACATTCAATTTACTTCTTCATTTCAGTCTTTTTGTGTATAATATCATCACCTGGAATGCTTTCCTTTGTCTCCATCTTTGTTATCAAGACACCAGACTGAATCCTTCCTTGAAATCTCTGTTCTCCAAGCAGTAGGAGTCTTCTCTTTAATGAACTCTCAAGTTCCTACAGAGAATTTAACAAATTCTGATATGCATTCTAGATATGATGCATATATATTTCCTCATTTCAGATTACAGACTTCTAAGAGGCAGCAACGTATTTTATTGTTAAAGTGTAAGTTCCAAAATGGTAAAATCATGACTCTTATACAAATATAACTCTTATACAAACATGTATCAAAGATTATATCATTAATTAGTGAGAGAACTAGTATGATGTTAAAACTGGTTCGAATTTGACTTACAGAGATTTGTTTTCCTCATGGGACAAAATTAATTTATGTCATCACGAACAGGAATGATTTACATTGTTATCAGTTTTCTACAACTTAACTTCTACCCTCACAGATTTGCCAAAACATAGTCAACCTAAAAGAATCAAAGGTCACATCCCTAGAGAATCACATAATTCCAGATAATCTTTCTGCTAACTTCCAGGATTCCACTGAAAGGACACCAAGTAGTCTCTGCTGGCCATCTCCAAGTCAGTGACAAATTTTTCTTATATTACCCATCTTCATTTATCATAAAATGCCAAAAATGTGAATCTTATACTGGAAAAACAATATACCATTGAATAAGTATTATTACTGTTATTTAGAAAATATAAAGTAAATAGAAATATGAAAAAAGTCACAATTAGGTAACTCTTACAAGTACTTCCTACTAATTTTAGACCACTTAATGAATTCTAAGCTTGTCAGGTCTTTAACTTTAGAACAATTTTAGTAGTACTATTTAGGAACTCTTCTAGTTCCAGGGAGTAGGCAGACCCAACTCACCTAATTTTAATTAGCTTACCCAAGACATATTTAATTTTAATGATCAGTAGCACTTAACACCAATTTTTAGGAAATGAAATAAATTATGCTCTGGGCATTCCCAAAATATGTTGTTTTGATTGTTACTACCTCAAACAACTTAGTTCTCCCAAATGATTCAGTAAGTAAACTAATCTTTTTATTATTATTATTATACTTTAAATTCTAGGGTACATGTGCACAGCATGCAGGTTTGTTACATATGTATACATGTGCCATGTTGGTGTGCTGCACCCATTAACTTGTCATTTACATTAGGCATATCTCCAAATACTATCCCTCCCCCCTCCCTCCACCCCAAGAACAGGCCCCAGTGTGTTGGGAAAAACTACTTTAAAGTTCAAATGGAACCAAAAAAGAGACCACATTGCCAAGACAATCCTAAGCCAAAAGAACAAAGCTGGAGGCATCATGCTACCTGTCTTCAAACTATACTACAAGGCTATAGTAACCAAAACAGCATGGTACTGGTACCGAAACAGAGAGATACACCAACGGAATAGAATAGAGTCCTCAGAAATAACACCACACATCTACAACCATCTGATCTTTGACAAACCTGACAAAAACAAGAAATGGGGAAAGGATTCCCTATTTAATAAATGGTGCTGGGAAAACTGGCTAGCCATAAGTAGAAAGCTGAAACTGGATCCCTTCCTTACACCTTATACAAAAATTAATTCAAGATAGATTAGAGACTTAAATGTTAGACCTGAAACCATAAAAACCCTAGAAGAAAACCTAGGCAATACCATTCAGGACATAGGCATGGGCAAGGACTTCATGTCCAAAACACCAAAAGCAATGGCAACAAAAGCCAAAACTGACAAATGGATCTAATTAAACTAAAGAGCTTCTGCACAGCAAAAGAAACTACCATCAGAGTGAATAGGCAACCTACAGAATGGGAGTAAACTAATCTTAACTGTATTTTATCTAAATCTTCTAAAAAATATTTGATAATAGAAATCCTTTAATATGCTGGTTGTGGTTGGTGGCTCACGCTTGTATCCCAACATTTTGGGAGACCATTGTGGGAGGATCACTTGAGCCCAGGAGTTTGAGAGTAGCCTGGACAACATAATGAGCCTCTGTCTCTTTAGTAAAAAAAGGAATATATATATTACATGTTATATATATACATGTAATATGTATATATGTATGTGTATGTATATTGATAGGTAGTACTATGTGTAGGTTTTCCAAACTGTATATTATTTGTTTTGATAGGTAGTACTATTTAATTAACAAATAGTACATGTTTTGGAAAACCTACACATAAAATAACACATGAGAAGTTTATTGAAAATTTTTGTCTTATAAATTAAAAAAGAAACTAAGATTATTTTTTCATGCAAGGAATATTTATATGCCTACTATTTGCCAGGAAAAAACTTTTCAGGAATTGAAAAGTGTTTTGAGAGTAGAAATGGAAAATAATCTAATAAGTAGGAAGCCACAGCATTATGGCCCATTTACTATGATAAATTATCTCTACACAGTGATGTTTTCCTGGTACCTAAAGGAAAGGCTATGAATCAATGTAGAATTTACAAGATGCAGTTTCAGTTGAGCTTAAAGAGCTACCAAAGAAACCAGGTCAGTTTTGTGCCTATGTAGAACCAAACTAATCTCTATAATTAGTCCAGCTAAAATCACTTAATTAATGAATATTCTTAATTAATTCATTAAAAGACAATCCAAGGTTGCTGACTTTAGGTTTTCAGAGGAAAATTCAGATTAACTGGTTTCTGGTCCAAGAAACTTCTCACAACTGACTTTTTGCCAAATGTTTGACGGACGTGCAGACCACATCAGGTATTAAAATGGCAATTTCCGTGGGCAACTTGGTTTGCATTCCTCTCATTGTTATCAGTGTTGGCACTGCATTAGTTTATCTTCGTAATCACTTCAAGGGCCAGAGAACGTTCGAAGGAGCTAGGGCCACATGTCACCTTCACAACAAGAGTTTTGGAAGCTGTTTCTCATGGATGTTGGAGGAGGTTAGAGAGGCGTTCCAGCATAGGGTCTGTTGGGAGGAAGAGGAGGCCTGAGGCGACTGCTGAAGGTGGCTCTTCCACTCCCAACAGCAGCTGAGGAGTGGCAGGGAGGGTGCTAGGGACAATTGTTGATGCTTACTGGAGGAAGCCCTGGGAGAAGATGTGGTGCAAAAGGAAGGGGGATGCAGACAAAATCAGGGGCAAATTTCCCCTGTGAAATCCCTGAGATTTCATCATTGCCACTGAAATTCTGTCATGGGAAAAAATATCTAATGCATGATGGATGATTTTTTAAAATGTTGAATTTAGTCACCCTTACATCCTACATTACTGCTAGCATGGCCATCATTAATGTGTAATTATTGAGTGCTTGCTGAGTGGATGCCCTTTAAATAGGAAGTCTGGAATTATTGTAAACCATGGGAAAAGGGTGGATAATTTCTGGAGGATTTAACAGAGAAACTAACAGTCACATATTAAACATAAAAATTAAATATAAATGTATGTCCATATAAACAACTGAATGGCTATTTTAACTTTGAGTTAGTGTGTTCAGATTGGAGATGATACATTCAAACTGAGAACAGGTTATAATCTGTTTATGTTGGAAACAATATAACGTTATAAAAGAATTTTATACACTTTTTCAATAGTTACTTAATTACTTTAACATTAAGCTTATGAGATAAATGCTATTTAATAAGGAATCAGTTATAAAACTATTTCATGTACTTAAAGTACTATGTTCTTTAAATACAGTCTTATTATGCCACCTTCATTCCCACCAGTGGTCCCATGAATCACTGGAACCACTCAGATAACAATGACAGACTTAAGTTACATAATATCTGTAGGCTTTCTGGCCTCTTACTTATAGGCAAACTCTTTATAAATGGGAATATGAAAGACAAGATTAACTACAGATATGATTCTTTTAAGGATTATGGTGTCTCTTAACTCTTTGTCAAGTTAACCCAAAGAGATTCAAATAAGGAGTAGGTCAGAAAACAGTTATCTGCCTTTTGGGGGAAGGGAGCTGCAATCTTGCATTTGAAATCTTGACTCCCCTCTGTGTGAGAGTGGTCCCCTCAGAGCACACCTGCCCTACTCTGGCTCGACTGCAAGCCTGATCAAAACCCATAAGCTCCTATCCAAGGGCACCAAGGTAGACCAGGTTAATGAAGTAAAGGCTCACTCTCCTTTACCAACACCCACCATTGCAGTATACAGAACTGTTTCCTCAAACTTTATTACATTGCTCAGTGTAATTCAAGAGTGATATCCAATATGCTTCAAATATGACTGTTCCCAAAGTTCGTAGGGCAGGGGTCCTCAGGTACAGATCTGTGGCCTATTAGGAACTGGGCCACACAGCAGGAGGTAAGCAGCAGGTAAGAGAATGAAGTTTCATCTGTATTTACAGCTGCTCCCCATGGCTTGCATTACTGCCTGAGTTTCACCTCCTGTCAGATCAATGGCAGCATTAGATTCTCATAGGAACATGAACCCTGTTGTAAATTTTGCACACAAGAGATCTAGGTTGTGTGCTCCTTATGAGAATCTAATGCTTGATGTTCTCTCACTGATATGGTTTGCCTGTGTCCCCACCCAAATCTCATCTTGAACTGTAGTTCCCATAATCCCCATGTGTTTTGGGAGGGATCTTGTAGGAGGTAACTGAATCATGGGGATGGTTACCTCCTTGCTGTTCTCGTGATAGTGAGTGAGTTCTCATGAGATCTGACTGTTTTATATGGAACTTTTTCTGTTTTGCTTGGCACTTCTCCTTCATTCCACCATAGGAAGAAGGATGTGTTTGCTTGCCCTTCTGCCATGATTGTAAGTTTCCTGAGACCTCCCCAGCTGTGAGGAACTGTGAGTCAATTAAACCTCTTTTCTTTATAAATTATCCAGTCTTGGGTCTTTCTTCATAGCAACGTGAGAACAGACTAATACGGTAAATTTGTACCTCAGAGAGTGGGGTGCTGCTATAAAGATACCCAAAAATGTGGAAGTGACTTTGAAATTCTGTAACAGGAAGAGGTTGGAACAGTTTGCAGTGCTCAGAAGAAGATAAAAAATGTGGGAACGTTTGGAACTTGCTAGAGACTTGGAGGCGTCAGAAGACAAGATGTGGGAAAGTTTGGAACTTCCTAGAGACTTGTTGACTTTGTTTGACCAAAATGCTGATGGTGATATGGACATAAAGTCCAGGCTGAAGTGGTCTCAGATGGAGATGAGGAACCTGTTGGGAATTGGAGCAAAAATGATTCTTGCTATGCTTTAGCAAAGAGACTGCCACCAGGTGGCATTTTGCCCTGGTGCCAAAGATCTGTGGAACTTTGAACTTGAGAGATATTATTTAGGGTATCTGGTGGAAGAAATTTCTAAGTGGCAAAGGATTCAAGAGGAGGCAAAGCATTCAAGAGGAAGCAAAGCATAAAAGTTTTGAAAATGTGCAGCCTGACGATGTGATAGAAAAGAAAAACCAATTTTCTGGGGAGAAATTCAAGCCTGCTGCAGAAATTTGCATAAGTAGTGAGGAGTGGAATGTTAATCACCAAAATGACAGGGAAAATGTCTCCAGGGCATGTCAGAGACCTTCATGGCAGCCCCTTCCATTACAGGACTGTAGGCCTAGGACAAAAAAATTGTTTCATGGGCTGAGCCCAAGGCCCCCTGATCTATGCAGCCTCAGAACATGGTGTCCTACATCCCAGCTGCTTCAACTCCAGCTGTGGCTAAAACGGGCCAAGGTATAGCTTAGGCTGTTGCTTCAGAGGGCACAAGCACCAGGCCTTGGTGACTTACACCTGATGTTGGGCCTGTAGGTGCACAGAAGTCAAGAATTGAGGTTGGGGAACCTCCACCTAGATTTCAGAGGATGTGTGGAAATGCCTGGATATCCAGGCAGAATTTTGCCATAGGAGTGGAGCCCTCATGGAGAAACTCTGCTAGAGCAATGCAGAAAGAAAATGTGGAGTTGGAGCCCTGACACAGAGTTCCCACTGGGGCACTGCCTAATGGAGCTGTGAGAAGAGGGCCACCATCCTCCAGATTCCAGATGATAGATCCACCAACACCTTGCACTGTGCACCTGGAAAAGCTGCGGGCACTCAATACCAGCCTGTGCAAGCAGCCAGGAGCAGGGCTGTACCCTGCAAAGCCACAGGACCAGAGCTGCCCAAGGCTTTCAGAGCCTTCCTATTCTATCAGTGTGACCTGGATGTAAGATATAGAGTCAAAGGAGTACTTTGAAAGGTTTAGTGGCTGCCCTATTGGATTTCAGACTTGCATGGGACCTGTAGACCCTTTGTTTGGCCAATTTCTCTCATTTGGAAGGTATTTACCCAATGTCTGTAATGCCATTATATCTATAAAGTAACTAACTTGCTTTTGATTTTACAGGCTCATAGGCAGAAGGGACTTGCCTTGTTTTAGATGAGACTTTGGACTTGGACTTTTGGTTAATGCGTGAATGAGCTAAGATTTTGGGGACTGTTGGAAAGGCATGATTGTGTTTTGAAATGTGAGAATGTGAGATTTGGGAGAGGCCACAGGCAGAACGATATGATTTGGCTATGTCCCCACCCAAATCTCATCTTAGACTGTAGTTCCCATAATCTCCATGTGTTGTGGGAGGGATCAAGTGGGAGACAATTGAATCATGGCCATGGTTACCCCCATGCTGTTCTCGTGACACTGAGCGAATTCTCATGAGATCTGATGGTTTTACAAGGGTTTTTTTCCCCCTGTGCCTGGCACTTTTCCTTCCTGCCACCATGTGAAGAAGGATGTTTGCTTCCCCTTCCACCATGATTGTAAGTTTGCTGCTGCCTCCCCAGCCCTGTGGAATTGTGAGTTAATGAAACGCTTTTCTTAATAAATTGCCCAGTCTTGGGTATTTCTTCATAGTAGCATGAGAACAGACTAACACAGTCACTGTCTCCCCTCACCCCAATATGGGACCACTTAGTTGCAGGAAAAAAGGCTTAAGGCTCCCATTGATTTTACATTATGGTGAGTTGTATGACTATTTCACTATATATTACAAAGTAATAATAACATAAATAAAGTGCACAATAAATATAATGCACTTGAATCATCCTGAAACTATCAACCCCCACCTTCAGTCCATGTAAAACTTGTTTTCCACAAAACCAATCCCTGGTGCCCAAAAGACTGGGGACCTCTGCCATAGGGACAGCACCCAAGAAGCTACAACATTCATAAGGGAACTCCTCTTGGGCTCATCCATGTTACTAATCAGGCTTCTTCCACCCCATGTGTCATGTTTCTGACTTCTGTTCTGCAGATTTCTACCCTCCTTTTCAGAAACTATTTTGGGAAACGTTATGTTCTGAATGTTTATGTTCCCCATTCCCAAATTGATATGTTGATGTCTATGCAGGCAAGATGATGGCATTGGGAGGCAAGGAGTTTGAGGGGTGATTAGGTTATAAGGACATAGTCCTCATAAATAGGATTAGTGCACTTATAAAAGAGACCTAAGAGAGACCCCTTGCCACTTCCACCATGTGAGGATACAATGAGAAGCAGACCCTCACAAGGCATGAATTGCTGGTGCTTTGATCTCAGTCTTCCCAGCCTTCAGAACTGTGAGAAACACATTTCTGTTGTTTATAAGCCACCCAGTCTACGGTATTTTGTTATAAGCAGCCCAAGTGGGCTAAGACAGAGATGATGCCTCTTAGCCAGAGAGATTAATCTGTTTCCATGCTATTCTCTTCCACAGAAGTATTTTTTCCTAACTCTGAGTCCTTGCTTTTGAAGTAATGTTCTTGAGGCTGGGGGCAGTGAGAGAGCCAAAGACCCTGTCAACAGTGCAGTCCATAACCTGTGCTGACACTCTTCGAATAGCTTGGCAATATCCAGGGTGGGCACGAGTTCCCCAGGACAAGTCAACCTGTGAGAACACTGTAAGTGGAAGGAAGGGCACTTTATTCCTCCAACTGTGCAGTGAGGAACACACAAAACACACACACACCACACAACACACACACATACAAACACACACACATACACACAGAGAAAACACACACAAAAACAAAACACACACACATACACACACACATATGTATACACACACACTCAAACCACACACACCACCTTCCAAAGCTATATGTTAATCCTTAGAGACAGTGAATTCCAGTTCTCTAAGAAAGTTGGGAAATATCTTTTTCATCCATAACTAAATTACTATTTCATATTTTTTAGGCTAAGCAAAAAAATAGTTTTGCCTTCTTCCCTTGTTTCCAAATATTTCTTACAATGAACAACCCCTTTACTTCCCAAAGGCCCTGCCAAGGTGCTGAGATCAGTTTCTTTCAAGAAGAGGGAGGTGGAAGTTTTATTCTTCTAGTTACCTCTTATTCCTGCAGTTACATTTTTAACACAATAACCCAGGAGATTCATTAATTTATTCAATAGTTCTTCATTCATTCACTGATTCATTCAACAGATGTTTGTTGAGTACTAATGTGTGCTAATCAATGCTTGGGAAAATACAAATAAAACAAGATATGCCTTCAGTCCACAAATATCTCACAATATCATTAATTATAATACTATGTGAAAAGTGCTATGGGAAGTGCGAGGTGGGCATAGAGACAGTTGCAATTACATTTTCCTTGAAGAGTCATGGTCCTATTTTCCATCTGTTTTCATTGATAATGAGAAGTAGTAGCTCAGTTGTGAAAAAGGATTTTTTTCCCCTTTTTCTGAATTTGTACAGGACCATCACTCAGAATTAATGTTGGGTTTTTGGAGATGTGTGTGGTATGTGTGTGTTTTCATTTCAACTACCCCCTCTGTTCAACTGGAAGAAGAAACTGCCACACTTTCAACTTAGGGTGGTGGGCGATGTGGCAAAGATGACTGGACCTGGAAAACCCACCCACCTGGATACCTTCTGTAAAGTCTTCACTTCATTTCAGGAATTAAAGATTCTTGGCTGGGCACGGTGACTCACGCCTGTAATCCCAGCACTTTGGGAGGCCGAGGCAGGCAGATTACCTGAAGTGGGGAGTTCGAGACCAGCCTGACCAACATGGAGAAAGCCCGTCTCTACTAAAAATACAAAATTAGCCAGGCATGGTGGTGCATGCCTGTAATTCCAGTTACTTGGGAGGCTGAGGCAGGAGAATCGCTTGAACCCCAGAGGTGGAGGTTGCAGTGAGCCGAGATTGCACCATTGCACTCCAGCCTGGGCAATAAATGCAAAATTCCATCTCAAAAAAAAGCAAAAAAAAGCAAAAAACAAAAACAAAACAAATCTAAAGATTCTCATAGCACAGATACCAGTCAATCTCACCAGCTTCACCCTTGCAAGAAAGCCACTTTGTAACTGTACACACAGTTACTCTTGTGCTTCTGGAAATCTCCTGGGTCTTCTACTCTCCTGGATCCACAGCTGCCTCTGGTAGAGGAGAGTGAAGGGGTGAGAATAAGGTATGGGTGATGTCAGTGATGGTATGAAGATGTGAGGTCCATTCGTCAATCCATCTTATGAGTATTTGTTGAGCAGGTGCGCTGGAGCAGGCACTGTGGTAGGCTACAGAGACACTGTGTTCATTGATAAGACACAGATCTGTGGCAGACAGCTAGTTGTCTCCCTATATTTATTTTATGTCTTTATTTTTTGAGACAGGGTCTCGCCCCGTCACCCAGGCTGGAGTTCAGTGGTGCAATCTCGGCTCACTGCAACCTCCGCCATGTTGGCCAGGCTGGTCTCGAACTCCTGACGTCAGGTGATTTGCCTGGCTCAGTCTCCCAAAATGCTGGTATTACAGGCATGAACCACCATGCTTGGCCTATCTCCCTATATTTAATCTCCTCTCCTTCCCTAGTATTGATAATCGCCAGTAAAGCCTACAGTGTGCAGGTTCTTTTGCTATTAGGTGTACTCATGTGACAAAGTTGTGGCTAATGTAATGTGAGTGGAAGCAGCATTTGCTACTTTGGAGAGCTCAGCTTTTAAAGTATTCAACTTGTGCACCTCTCATCCTTTTCCTGTTCTTATTGACAAAGAGGTAGCAAGAACTTGGCAGCTTGACTGAGAGATGGAGGCTACGTATTGAGGGCAGCAGAGCAATCTCATCAGTGCTAGAAGATTATATGAAAAAAAATATATGTGCAGCTTGTATAAGTGACATTACTTGGAGTTCTATTTGTTAAAGTGTTTTAGCCTGTACCTTAATTAATGCAGGCCTTGCCTTCCTTGAGCTTACAGTCTACAGGGAAACTTAGTAATCAACTGATCTCAAAATAAATATATAATAAAAACTGAGTTAAAAGTTACATCTGTAAGGGCCAGAATAGTGAAGTGAAGTAGTACAATAAAATGAAAAATATTTAGCAAATTATAAAATGCCGTTTTAGGGTAAATTATTGAACGGTAGTGTCTAATAAGATGTACAAGCTCTAAGTCATATAAAAAGGAAAAATACTAAAGTTTGAACAGAACAACATTACTAGTATTTATATTATAATGCTAGGTTTAGAAATAAAAGGTAGAGGCCAGGCACAGTGGCTCACACCTGTAATCACAGCACTTTGGGAGGCTGAGGCAAGTGAATCACCTGAGATAGGAGTTCGAGACCAGCCTGGACAACATGGTGAAACCCTGTCTTTACTGAAAATGCAAAAATTAGCTGGGCATGGTGGAGCATGCCTATAATCCCAGCTATTCGGGAGGCTGAGGCAGGAGGATTGCTTGAACCCAGGAGGCAGATGGTGCAGTAAGCCAAGATTGCGCCACTGCACTCCAGCCTGGGTGACAGAGTGAGACCCTGTCTCAAAATACATACATACATACATACATACATACATACATACATAACAAAGAAAAATGTTTATATAAGGTAAATCTATCTAGACAAACATGAGGACAGATGAAGTACAAATAACATCCAAGCAAAAAGTACAAGCTATTTCTTTTATTAAGGAAAAGAATGAGATTATTTTTTGTCTAAATCATTGGCTTGTCCACAATGATCAGATGCAACTGAAAGACTGTGCAAATGTCTGCTCATTTTGTGTAGACTTGAGACTAATTTTGTGTAGAAGCCAGAGACTAATTACAACAAAC
Source organism: Macaca thibetana thibetana (assembly GCF_024542745.1). Taxonomy (NCBI): domain Eukaryota; kingdom Metazoa; phylum Chordata; class Mammalia; order Primates; family Cercopithecidae; genus Macaca; species Macaca thibetana. The sequence goes on from NC_065585.1 coordinate 58,851,993, forward strand.
AGTGTGTACTGACAGGAAAAAACAACACACAACTAGAATAATGCTTCACTAAAGAACAAGAAGCACTTTCAGAATGATAGACACACAAGCAAATTTAATAAGGTAATGCATAAATGTGCAATTTTACAAGCAAGGAACATCGCATCACTGGATGACATCCAGATACAAGAATAAGAAAACCAGTGGGAGAGGCCAACTCATGAACTGAGAGCTGACCACTTAGTCTTATTATTCTATGTAGAATCTTTGTTTCTGTTATGCCTAATATGGAGATAATTTGGACTTGAAACCATGGGAGATTGACTAGGCCCTCAATGTCAATCTAAAACATATCTACTAAAGCACACTTTGTATAAAAATTAAAAACAACAACCACTAATTATGGAAAATAGTAGCAACTCTTACGCCATATTATCCCATGGTGGGGAATTTCAGTATCCCTAAATTAAGATGCAATAATGTGGGAGAAATAAATATATCAAGTAAAATACAATATTTGCAAAAAATATTGCCTTTACTAATTAGTTCACATGCTAAACTAAATATAATTTAGTACCATAGAGACCAAAAAAAAAAATTCACTGGAGGGGAAGAGAGAAGAATGAAAAATGTATGAATGGTTAAAAATACCAATATAGCAATGAATATATTTTTTCCATATAAATGCAAATTTTGCCAGTGGATATAATCTTAATAGTTATGATGATGATGAATTTTCACTTCATTAGAATTCAAGTTAAATGAGTTACTGGAAGTGTTTTCCAAGAGAGTTCTGATAATTTAAACAAATCTCTTCATGAGAAAATAGTTTACTACCATGTTTTGGCTTTATCAGCATATAAAGGAGAAGAGTGTGTGTTTCTGGAAAGCTGACTTTTAAAATGGGAAAGAAGAACATTTAAAGACTCCATTGAAAATATTACCCTCATTTACTCTGACATAATTAAAAACATTTTTTTTTCTGAGTCTTCTTGCTACAGAACGTAATTTTATTACAACAAAAGTCATATCTAATTCAAGTTAAGTATGTGTTAATATCATGATTCAATTATGGCTGCTTTAGAGAAACAAACATTTCATCATTTAGAAAATAAATTGTGATACCATCTTAAGTGGAATATAGAAAAAACTAATAAAAATAGAAAAATCTAGGAAACATTTTAATATGCATAATCATATCTACGTATTATTTTATCATTTTCAGGACATTATCACAGACATCACATTGTTTTGAGATCTGTAAAATCCAGGTGAGAGCAGGCACTTATTCAATAGGTACTTACCTAGCACCAACTATGTGCCAGGCACTGAAAAGCACTAAGGATTTAATGTAGGGCAAACAGAGAGTCACTGATTTCTTGGAGTTTATGGTTTCCTGGGAAAGGCAGCCAACATATTTGATAGTTCTTAAATATAAGGAACTATGACACATTAGAGAAACTTAAAGTTGGTCGATATGGTTAAAGTACAGAATGGAAGAATGGTTAAGTCTGGAGACAGAAGTGAGTGCTGCTAAACTGGTTCTCCTGCGTGAAGGAGAGAGGGGAGGTGTGGAGAAAACCCTTTGTAGCATTTGCCAGTTTCCACAGGGTACATACTCTCCCCACGTCCAATGATTCAGCAATTAGCTCGCAAAATTCCAGAATATTTAATCAACTGTATGCAGGTTCCAGCCAGTACGAGCCAGATCTAACACACTCCCTTTCTTCTCCAGAGGCTAGATCATGCAGGATCCTTGTATGCCATAAGCAGTTTGATTATTATCTTAAAGAGCAACAGAAGAACATATTTTTATTATATGTTATATATAGTGGACTTCTTCAGCATCAGCTTGCAGCATCAGCTTGTGAGGGTCCAAGAGAAAGACGGTGATGGCTAGAGTAAGAGTGATGGCAATAGAGAATAAGCAGTTGACAAAGTCAAGAAACAATCTGATGGTAAAATCAACAAGTCTTAGTGATGGACTAAGACACAAGGCAGAGGATGATGTCTACAGGTCTCTGACTTGCAAAACTGGAAGGGTGGATGGGTAATGGTATCAAGATAGAAAACCCTTGGGTCAGGAGAAATAGGTTTTAGGGGAAAAGACCATGAGGTCAGTTTTGAATTTGTAGATTTTTATGAACCTTTCTTTCAGATCTCCAGATCTCCAGAAAATGTTGAGTGGGTAGTGAGATGTGCGGATTTGGAGATTAGGAGAGGTTTGGGCTGAAGATAACCTTTCGGGAGTCAAAGTTTCAATTACATGATAATTGATACCATGCACTGATATTATAACCTAGGGAGAAAATACAAAGTGAGAAAAATGAGGACACTTAGGAATGATTCTTGAGAATATGCAGCATTTAAAGACAAGCAGAAGAGGCTGAGCCAGGAAAAGAGGGACACCATGGCCAGTGGGTAGGAGGAAAGCCAGGAGACTCCTCGGCTTTTCTTGGTCACAGAAGCCAAGAGAAGAGAGTGCTCAGGATGGATGGAGGGGGCAATGTTGCTGAATGTCAGACAAGTAGCTTGTCCAAGCTCACCCTGGGGATTAGGATGCAAACATTCTCACTGTGTTTGTCAAGAACAAATTCTTAGTCTAACCAGAGCAGATAGAAAGAAAAGATATTTCAAGGATATGCAGATTTCGTTGATAAATGAAGACAGTATCTGAGATTAATGAGAATTGGAACTGGAAAGAGCTTATCTTTTATTGTCATTGTATTTGATTATAATTATTATATGTAGTATTGGATATAATTATGCTATGTTATTAGCATTAACTGTAAGTTTACTGTGAGACACTGCTCTGCACTTCACATGCATCTTTCTTTTGATTCTTACAATCCTGTGAGAATGATACTACTATTAGCTTCATTTTACAAATGAGAAAAATGAGTTTTAGAGAGGTTAAGTAACTTGTTCAAGGTCACACAAGGTGATAGGGGAGTCAGGGTTCAGAGCTAGGTTTAAGTGATTCCAAAGCTCATACCCTTGAACAATGTACAGATTGGCATTAATCAAGGCATCTATTCCCAGGGGCCAGGCATGGTGGCCTTACACCTGTAATCCTAGTGTTTTGGGAGGCCAAGGCAGGAGGATCATTTAAGGCCAGAAGTTCAAGACTAGCCTGGGCAACATAGCAAAACCCTCTCTCTAAAACAAAAATAAAATAAAATAAGTTATCTGGGCAAGGTGGTACAAGCCTGTGGTCCTAGCTACTTGGGAGGCTCAGATGGGAGGATCACTTGATCCTAGGATGTCAAGGCTGCAGTGAGCTATGATACCATGCCACTGCACTCCAGACTAGGTGACAGAGTGAGACCCTGTCTCTATTAAGAAAACAAAAAGTGTCTACTCCCTCGATCACCGCTCTCCCCTCAGAGGCCCAGTCACATATGCTCTGTCCAGAGTGCTCCATTCTCCATTCTTATAGTGGACTTCTTCAGCATCAGCTTGCATACGACCCATCATAGTCTTAGCCCTGATTCTTTATGAGCTTAGCACCTACACATCCCAATTCTAAACCTCACAGAGGAATGTGCTCAGACCAGTTCATCTAGGATGTAGAAGGAAGGCAGGTGCCCTCTCATGATTCAAACAGCTATGTCTAGGGATTGAGGTCATAAAGAGAGTAGTGTTTTGGGGCAGGGACTGTTACCTCAGAGTGAAGCAGAAACAGGATTGCTGTTTTGGATACACATACTCTCAAATTCTCAGTCTTTTTGTATCTTCAACCTTTCTTCTGACTTTTTCCTAAACATATAAACATGTTCCTCTCAGTTTTAGTCGGATATTTTTAATGGTAAATGACAGAAACTCAGCTACAATTTATTTAAGCAGAAAGAGAAATTTTATTGTAGAAATACTGATGATCTCAGATCTTGAGAGAAAGAATGTTTCTGGCTCTGCAGGAACAATCAGAAGCAAGGATCTAAATGTTGCTAGCACTCTTATCTTTCTTTCTGTCTTTCTGTTTGTCTTTCTTCTTCACATTTCTCTACATTTTTATTTGTCTTTATCATTGCAGGTTGCTTTTCAAAACATGATGGAAAACATGGCTGCCAACCAATTTTACAGCTTACAGTTTCAATCACTGAAATGAAATTGATTTGGTATTTCTCCAGTATAAAATCTAAAAATCTCATGGTGGGGAAACTGGCTCATTTGAGTACATTAGCCACTCCTCATTCATCCAGGTGGTTCATTGGAATGGATTCTTTGGACCAATTTGGATTAGATTAACTACCAATTAATTCTGACAAGGAAATGGATCATATAAGAAACATGATATCTCTCAGCCAGGTGTAGTGGCTCATGCCTGTAATCCCAGCACTTTGGGAGGGTGAAGCAGGTGAATCACTTGAGATCAAGAGCTCGAGACTAGCCTGGCCAACATGGTGAAACCCCATCTCTACTTAAAAATACAAACATTATCCCAGCGTTATGGCAGGCACCTGTATTCCCAGCTACTCAGGAGGCTGAGGTAGGAGAATTGCTTGAACCTGTGAGGCAGAGGTTGCAGTGAGCTGAGATTGTGCCACTTCACTCCAGCCTGGGCGACAGAGCAAGACTCCATCTCAAAAAAAAAAAAAAAATACACAAGAAATATGATATCTCTCATTCTTCTATCCCATGTTAGTGGAACTGCTTTGGGAGGACATCAGAAGAAGAAGTTTCCAAGAGAAGCAGGTTGCTCCATTCTCGTCTTCCTAATGGCTGGTTTCCTCTGCCTCAGCTTGCACATGGCCCATCAAAGTCTTATCCATGAGTTCCTTTCTCATGAAGGTGCTGAGCTAACTACAGTCTTCCTTCTCACCTTCCTTTATTCATCCCTTGTCTCCAGGGTTCTATCTGGTGATCACTGAATATTCTAAGTATTTTACATGTGAAACCTCATCAATATTCACACTTAGAATTGCTATATTATGTTGTTGACTCAGAAATACAAGTTTCTAGTCTTTCCCTCTTCTTTTGACTGCAGACCCAAGTTTGCACTTAGCCTCTGAATGATTTTAACTTTTTAAACATTCTCTTAAGTTGCTTATATCAGTTAGTGACCTCCCTATCTAGCCTGAGAAAGAAGACTGAATTTCTCTGGACCTCTCTAAATGGTCTGTTGCAGCAGTCTTATAGCTGGTCTTCTCTTCTTTGAATTCTTTTCCACATTGCTGCCAAAGTTGTCTTTTTTTTTTTTTTCTTTTGGCAGGGTCTCACTCTGTTGCCCAGATTGGAGTGCAATAGTGAGATCATGGCTCACTTCAGATTCAAGCCGCTAGGCTCAGGTGATCATCCCACTTCAGCTGCCAAAGTGGCTGGGGCTACAGGCATACACCACAATGCATGGATAATTTTTATGCTTTGTAGAGACAAGACTTTGCCAACTTGCCCAGGCTGGTCTCAAACTCCTGGGCTCAAGAGATCCATGTGCTCAGCCTCCCAATGTGCTGGATTATAGACATGAACCACTGTGCCTGGCCAAAGTTGTTGTTCCAAAACCAACTCCAGTCATGATACTTTCCCAAATAAAAAATCTTTTAATGACTCTCCATTGTCCAAAGCCTCAACTTCACTCACCTTAATGTGCATAATAGAAATTTCAGGTACTGCTTCTCTCTCCAGACTCATTTTCAGTAATCTCCTCAGAATCCAAACCTTCAAAAACACTGAACCATTTGCAGCTCCTACCTGAGCCATGCTCTTTGTAGATACAGGATGCTTTGAAATGCAGTTTTTCTATAGTTTTTCTCTCTTCCCATTTCATAGCAAATTCCCACTTATCCTTTGAAATTCAACCCAAACATTCTTTCTTCTATAAAGTTTTCCCTGACATCATCAAGTCTATGTAGATTGATGCTTTTCTTCAATGCTTCTAATAACTACCTAAATAGGTGCAAGCCTGCATTATACCTGCTATGATGCTAATCACTTTAGTTACACATCTGCATTTTCGACTTGAGGTAGAGCTTATTTTTTTATACCTGCAGTGTCGTCTTCTTCCTGGTACACTGAAGGTATTTAATAAAGTGTTGAAATTATTAATTTATAAAGATAAAAATATGGAAAAACCAAAGTTCTGTTTATTACTAATTCATCTGGAACTTGATTATGAGCTCATCAAAAATAGCATTCCCAAATCAGGTTGCTACTCAGTACATGATTCTCTGAGTGGCCCTGTCAGTATCACTCTTCCTTTTATGCTTATCCCATATCATTTGCATTGGCTATTAATCCAAAAGCAGAAATTCTAAGTCCAGCTGGGCCAACAGGATATTCCCCCCACAGGCATGTGAAAATGACTTGAGGTTTTTCAGAAATGGAAGTTTCTGAGAGCTGAGTCATCCGATGTGAGTGTCTTACAGAGAGGATTTGTGAGCAACCAGGCCTGATGATTTCCCTGGATCTGTTCCCATTTCTGTCCTCTTCAAGGACTACGTACACTGCTTTTCCTTTGATTTTGTGAGCAGCCCTTTTCACACGCTCCCCTATTTCACTGCGATGAGCTAGAGTCAGTTTCTTTTGCTTATAAATAAAAGAATCTTAACCAAAGCACCAATTATAAAAATACTGAAAGATTGCAAACACTATTGACTGATTCACTATTCTGAGGGTTAATGACTAGGTTCTCATAAACGCACACAGTGAAGCTCTTTGAGCATACAGATTTTGTAGCTTTCTAAGAGGTTAGATTTAGCAGAAACAAAGGTAGGCAAATTCTTGTTACTCTTTTCTACAAAACCACATGAACTCAATTTAAACATTGTTTTCATTTCAGGTGTCCTTTTTTCATTTTTTTCATAAAAGAATATATTTTTCCCTTTCTAGAAATAGTCTTTTCACTTCAAATTTAAAATGCCATGTTAAGTTAGCATAGAATTTTGGCTTCAATTGTTCCTAGATGTTAGGTCCACTTCTCCTCAATGCCAATTAAAATGACATAGTCTGACGTATGTGTATCTGATGTTTCCATAGCAGCTAACACTAAGCAGCTTTACTTCCTAATTAGCTTGACGGTACACTGTGAAATTCCTTCTATCCAAAGACGAGATGTTATAAGATATGGTCTTTGTGTAAACATAACCTTCTATGACAGGAAGCCAAAAAGCAAAATTTATCCAGATGAAACAGAAAGGGGAAATGTGCTCAGCCAAAGTGTTAAATTCAAGCTGAGATTTGGCAGAACACTGGGAAGAAAATATCCTCTACCGTTTTGTTAGCACACGCACACTCAGTGGAATACTTAATAATCAGAATGAATGTAAGGCTTGGTTTTGTAATGCAGTTTGGCAACTGACATCTCCAGTACCCGAGGTCTGTACATATCGTCACAAGACATTATTTAATATTGATTTAGAGGACACATCAGCCTGCTGATTCAGCTCCACTACTTGCTGTCAACAACAGTGATAATATTATAAAAACCCTCATGTACTCAGCGGTTATTTAACAAAGTAATCTCAGCTTTCAGGAAATAGAAAATAATCCATCAAGCTAAAAAGCTTACCAAGAATTCAAAGCAGCATCTCAAAGTCCAGGTGCTAAAGCTGATCTGATCTCTATTTACTCTTATGTTAGACTTAATTCTAACCAGTATAAAAATTTAGTTTTATGGCTCCCAAAAAATAAGCAGCAAATAAGAAGACAGAGACAAGTGACTTCTATTACACTGACAGCGAAAGAGGGGAAAGAACATTATAGAAAAGCAAGAATAAAACTGCAAAATGTATACTTGTCTGGAGTCACTTCAAAGAAGGACAAATATTGGTGTAAGGAAGAGACTCAGTGAAGAAATAAAAGAAAGAAAGAAAAAGGACAAATAGCCCAATTTAGCTTAGTAGCCCCCGAGGCAACTCTGTATTATTATTGGAAGGGTGGGCATCCTGAACCATCAAGAAGAGTTTGGTAAATTCTGTGTGGTGGCCTCTAGTTATGAAGAAAGCAGCTGGGTGGGGTGGCTCATGCTTGTAATCCCAGTACTTTGGGGTCCTCAGGTGAGCGGATCACTTGAGGTCAGGAGTTCAAGACCATCATGGCTGACATGGTGAAACCTTGTCTCTAGTAAAAAACAAAACAAAACAAAACAAAAAAACAAAAGCTAACTAGGAATGGTGGTGCATTCTTGTAATCCCAGCTACTCAGGAGGCTGAGGCAGGAGGGGAATTGCTTGAATACAGGAGGCTGAGGTTGCAGTGAGCCAAGATTGTGCCATTACACTCCAGCCTGGGCACCTGGGCAACAGAGCAAGGCATGGTTTAAAGAAAAAAAAAAGGAAAGAAAAAAGAAAGCAGAAACATATTTAAATTTCAAGAAGAATGTATTATAACACTGAATGGAGGCAGGGATGAGGGGAGGATACTGAAGGAAGAGGAGCAGCCATGAGTCCCAGGAGCCATGAACAAAATAGATGTGACTAAGGGCTCAGTTGTTGCAGCAGACCTTACCACGAAGGACTTGGGAGTGGAAACAGAAAGGAGGGTTAGGAGGAGTAACTGGAATTGCCAGATAAGCACGTAAACTGCTCCAGGGTCCTAGGGAAGAGAGGCCTTGAGATGGTAACAGAAGAAATCACTTACAAAAGAGACCGTACAGTGTAGTGTAGGCTGCTGTGGAAGTTGAGAGGTCCCATTGCTTAGAATTCATCTGCAGCCAGCTGTAATTTGGGAATAAAGCAAAATTATTTTAGTCACGCATCTATAAACAGGTACTTTGATATCTAATGCCAAATGTTTGATTTAATTTGAAAAGCATGTTTTGCTTATTTTCAGCAAGCATTGTGCTGTGAATTAATGAAGGCATAAAAGATAATGAAGAGATTCTTCCAAGATGGCCGAATAGGAACAGCTCCAGTCTGCAGCTCCCAGCGTGATTGATGCAGAAGACGGGTGATTTCTGCATTTCCAACTGAGGCAAGGGTTCAGGGGATTTCCCTTTCCTAGCCAAGGGAAGCCGTGACAGACAGTACCTGGAAAAATGGGACACTCCCATCCAAATACTGCACTTTTGCAATGGTCTTAGCAAATGGTACACCAAGAGATTATATCCCATGCCTGGCTCGGTGGATCCCATGCCCACAGAGTCTTGCTCACTGCTAGTGCAGAAGTCTGAGATTGACCTGAGAGGCAGCAGCCTGGCACGGGGAGGAGCGTCTGCCATTGCTGAGGGTTGAGTAGGTAAACAAAGCAACTGGGGAAGCTGGAACTGGTTGGAGCCCACCACAGCTCAGTCACGCCTGCTGCCTCTGTAGACTCCACCTCTATGGGCAGGGCATAGCTGAACAAAAGGCAGCAGAAACTTCTGCAGACTTAAACATCCCTGTCTGACAGCTCTGAAGAGAGCAGTGGTTCTCCCAGCACAGTGTTTGAGCTCAGAGAATGGACAGACTGCCTCCTCAAGTGGGTCCCTGACCCCCATGTAGCCTAACTAGGAGACACCTCCCAGTAGGGGCCGACTGACACCTCATACAGATGGGTGACCCTCTGGGACGAAGCTTCCAGAGGAAGTATCAGGCAGCAATATTTACTGTTCTGCAATATTTGCTGTTTTGCAGCTCTGCTGGTGATACCCAGGCAAACAGGGTCTGGAGTGGACGTCCAGCAAACTCCAACAGACCTGCAGCTGAGGGAGCTGACTGTCAGAAGGAAAACTAACAAACAGAAAGGAATAGCATCAACATCAACAAAAGGGACATCCACACCAAAACCCCATCTGTAGGTCACCAACATCAAAGACCAAAGGTAGATAAAACCACAAAAATGGGGAGAAACCAGAGCAGAAAGCTGAAAATTCTAAAAACCAGAGCACTACTTCTCCTTCAAAGGATTGCAACTCCTCACCAACAACGGAACAAAGCTGGATGGAGAATGACTTTGACGAACTGACAGAAGTAGGCTTCAGAAGGCCGGAAATAACAAACTTCTTTGAGCTAAAGGAGGATGTTCGAACCCATTGCAAGGAAGTTAAGAACCTTGAAAAAAGATTAGACGAAAAACTAACTAGAATAAGCAGTGTACAGAAGACCTTAAATGACCTGATGGAGCTGAAAACTGTGGTAAGAGAACGATATGATGCATGCACAAGCTTCAATAGCTGATTTGACCAAGTGGAAGAAAGGGTATCAGTGACTGAAGATCAAATCAATGAACTAAGGTGAGAAGAGAAATTTAGAGAAAAAAGAGTAAAAAGAAATGAACAAAACCTCCAAGAAATATGGGACTATGTGAAGAGACCAAATCTATGTTTGATTGGTGTACTTGAAAGTGACAGAAAGAAAGGAACCAAGCTGGAAAACACTCTTCAGGATATTATCCAGGAGAACTTCCCTAACATAGCAAGGTAGGCCAACATTCAAATTCAGGAAATACAGAGAATGCCACAAAGATGCTCCTCGAGAAGAGCAACCTCAAGACACATAATTGTCAGATTCGTCAAGGTTGAAATGAAGGAAAAAATCTTAAGGGCAGCCAGAGAGAAAGATCAGGTTACCCACAAAGGGAAGCCCATCAGACTAACAGCAGATCTCTTGGCAGAAACTCTGCAAGCCGGAAGAGAGTGGGGGTCAATATTCAACATTCTTAAAAAAATAATTTTCAACCCAGAATTTCATATCCAGCCAAACTAAGCTTCACAAGTGAAGGAGAAATAAAATCCTTTACAGACAAGCAAATGCTGAGAGATTTTGTCACCACCAGGCCTGCCTTACAAGAGCTCCTGGAGGAAGCAGTAAACATGGAAAGGAACAACCTGTACCAGCCACTGCAAAAACATGCCAAATTGTGAAGACCGTCAATGCTATGAAGAAACTGCATCAACTAATGGACAAAATAAGCAGCTGACATAATAAGGACAGAATCAAATTCACACATAACAATATTAACCTTAAATGTAAATGGGCTAAATGCCCCAATTAAATTGGATAAAGAGTCAAGACCCATCAGTGTGCTGTATTCAGGAGACCCATCTCACGTGCAGAGAGACATATAGGCTCAAAATAAAGGGCTGGAGGAAGATCTACCAAGCAAATGGAAAGTAAAAAAAAGCAGGGGTTGCAATCCTAGTCTCTGATAAAACAGACTTTAAACCAAGAAAGATCAAAAGAGACAAAGAAGGCCATTTCATAATGGTGAAGGGATCAATTCAACAAGAAGAGCTAACTATCCTAAATACATATGCACCCAATACTGGTGCACCCAGATTCATAAAACAAGTCCTTAGAGACCTACAAAGATATTTAGACTCCCAAACAATAACAATGGAAGACTTTAACACCCCACTGTCAATATTAGACAGATCAACAAGATAGAAAGTTAACAAGGATATCCAGGACTTGAACTCAGCTCTGCACCAAGCAGACCTAATAGATGTCTACAGAATTCTCTACCCCAAATCAACAGAATATACATTCTTCTCAGCACCACATCACACTTATTCCAAAATTGACCACATACTTGTAAGTAAAGCACTCCTCAGCAAATGTAAAGGAACAGAAATCACAATAAACTGTCTCTCAGACCACAGTGCAATCAAATTAGAACACGGGATGGAAGAACTCACTTAAAACCGCAGAACTATATGGAAACTGAACAACCTGTTCCTGAATGACTACTGAGTACATAACAAAATGAAGGCAGAAATAAAGATGCTCTTTGAAATCAATGAGAACAAAGACACAACACACTAGAATTTAAACAGTGTGTAGAGGGAAATTTATAGCACTAAATGCCCACAAAAGAAAGCAAGAAAGATCTAAAATCAACACCCTAACATCACAATTAAAAGAACTAGAGAAACAAGTGCAACCATATTCAAAAACTAGCAGAAGCCAAGAAATAACTAAGATCAGAGCAGAACTGAGAGAATTAGAGACACAAAAAACCCTTCAAAAAATCAATGAATCCAGGAGCTGTTTTTTTGAAAAGATCAACAAAATTGATACACCGCTAGCAAGACTGATAAAGAAGAAAAGAGAGAAGAATCAAATAGATGCAACAAAAAATGATAAAAGGGATATCACCACTGATCCCACATAAATACAAACGACCATCAGAGAATACTATAAACACCTCTATGCAAACAAATTAGAAAATTTAGAAGAAATGGAAAAATTCCTGGATACATACACCTGCCCAAGACTAAACCAGGAAGAAGTTGAATCTCTGAATAGACCAATAACAGGCTCTGAAATTGAGGCAATAATTAATAGCCTACCAACCAAAAAAAGTCCAGGATCAGACAGATTCAGAGCCTAACTCTACCAGAGGTACAAAGAGGAGCAGCCGAACTCTACCAGAGATACAAAGAAGAGCAGGTATCATTCCTTCTGAAACTATTCCAATCAATAGAAAAAGAAGGAATACTCCCTAACTCATTTTATGGGGCCAGCATCATCCTGATACCAAAATCTGGCAGAGACACAACAAAAAAAGAGAATTTTAGACCGATATCCCTGATGAACATCTGTGAAAATCCTCAATAAAATACTGGTAAACCGAATCCAGCAGCACATCAAAAAGCTTATCCACCATCATCAAGTTGGCTTCATCCCTGGGGTTTGATGCTGGTTCAACATATGCAAATTAATAAATGTAATCCATCACATAAACAGAATCAATGACAAAAAACACATGATTATCTCAATAGATGCAGAAAAGGCCTTTGACAAAATTCAACAGCCCTTCATGCTAAAAACTCTCACTAAACTAGGTATTGATGGAACATATCTCAAAATAATAAGAGCTATTTATGACAAACCCACAGCCTATATCATACTGAATGGGCAAAAACTGGAAGCATTCCCTTTGAAAACTGGCACAAGACAGGGATGCCCTCTCTTACCACTCCTATTCAACATAGTGTTGGAAGTTCTGGCTAGGGCAATCAGGCAAGAGAAAGAAATAAAGGGTATTCAATTAGGAAAAGAGGAAGTCAAATTGTCCCTGTTTGCAGATGACATGATTGTATATTTAGAAAACCCCATCGTCTCAGTCCAAAATATCCTTAAGCTAATAAGCAACTTCAGCAAAGTCTCAGGATACAAAATCAATGTGCAAAAATCACAAGCATTCCTATATACCAATAACAGACAGAGATCCAAATCATGAGTGAACTCCCATTCACAATTGCTACAGAGAGAATAACAAACCTAGGAATCCAACTTAAAAGGATGTGAAGGACCTCTTCAAGGAGAACTAGAAACCACTGCTCAATGAAATAAAAGAGGACACAAAAAGATGGAAGAACATTCCATACTCATGGTTAGGAAGAATCAATATTGTGAAAATGGCCATTCTGCCCAAGGTAATTTATAGATTCAATGCCATCCCCATCAAGCTACCTATGACTTTCTTCACAGAATTGGAAAAAACTACTTTAAAGTTCGTATGGAACCAAAAAAGAGCCTGCATTGCCAAGACAATCCTAAGCAAAAAGAACAAAGCTGGAGACATCACACTACCTGACTTCAAACTATACTACAAGGCTACAGTAATTCAAACAGCATGGTACTGGTACCAAAACAGAGAGATAGACCAATGGAACAGAACAGAGGCCTCAGAAATAACAACGTCTAGAAAATCTAGAAGAAATGGAAAAATTCCTGGACACATACACCCGCCTGTGAAAGAAGATCTACCAAGCAAATGGAAAGTAAAAAAAAAGTTACATAGGTATACATGTGCCATGTATATCTCCATCCCTTTATTTTGAGCCTATGTGTGTTTCTGCACATGAGATGGGTTTCCCGAATACAGCACACTGATGGGTCTTGACTCTTTATCCAATTTGTCAGTCTGTGTCTTTTAATTGGGGCGTTTAGCCCATTTACATTTAAGGTTAATATTGTTATGTGTGAATTTGATCCTGTCATTATGATGTTAGCTGGTTATTTTGCCTATTAGTTGATGCAGTTTCTTCATAGCATTGACGGTCTTTACACATACACATCTACAACCATCTGATCTTTGACAAACCTGACAAAAGCAAGAAATGGGGAAAGGATTCCCTATTTAATAAATGGTGTGGAAAACGGGCTAGCCACATGTAGACAGCTGAAACTGGATCCCTTCCTTACACCTTATACAAAAATTAATTCAAGATGGATTAAAGGCTTAAATGTTAGACGTGAAACCACAGAAACCCTAGAAGAAAACCTAGGCAATACTATTCAGGACATAGGCATGGGCAAGGACTTCATGACTAAAACACCATAACCAATGACGACAAAGCCAAAATAGACAAATGGGATCTAATTAAACTAACAAGCTTCTGCACAGCAAAAGAAACTACCATCAGAGTGAACAGGCAACCCAGAGAATGGGAGAAAATTTTTGCAACTACCCATCTTACAAAGGGCTAATATCCAGAATCTACAAAGAACTTAAACAAATTTATAAGAAAAAAAACCCAATCAAAAAGTGGGCAAAGGATATGAACAGACACTTCTCAAAAGAAGACATTTATGCAGCCAACAAACACATGAAAAAATGCTCATCATCACTGGTCATCAGAGAAATGCAAATCAAAACCACAATGAGATACCATCTCATACCAGTTAGAATGGCGATCATTAGAAAGTCAGGAAACAACAGATGCTGGAAAGGATGTGGAGAAATAGGAACACTTTTACACTGTTGGTGGGAGTTTAAAGTAGTTCAACCATTGTGAAAGATAGTGTGGTTATTCCTCAAGGATCTAGAACCAGAAATACCATTTGACCCAGCGATCCCATTATTGGGTATCTACCCAAGGAATTATAAATCATGCTACCATATGGACACATGCACATATATGTTTATTGAGGCACTATTCACAATAGCAAAAACTTGGAACCAATCCAAATGTCCATCAGTGATAGACTGGATTAAGAAAATGTAGCACATATACACCATGGAATACTATGCAGCCATAAAAAAGGCTGAATTCTTGTCCTTTGCAGGGACATGGATGCAGCTGGCAACCGTCATTCCGAGCAAACTCTCACAAGGACAGAATACCAAACACTGCGTGTCTTCACTCCTAGGTGGGAACTGAACAATGAGAACACTTGGACACAGGGTGGGGAACATCACACTCTGGGACCTGTTGTGGGGTGGGGGAAATGGGGAGGGATAGCATTAGGAGAAATATCTAATGTAAATGATGAGTTAATGGGTGCTGCAAACCAACATGGCATATGTATACCTATGTAACAAACCTGCACATTGTGCACATGTACCCTAAAACTTAGAGTACAATTAAAAAAAGAAAAGAAAAATTAATGCAAGGTTTTTTTTTTTTAAAGATAACGAAGACATGGTATTCACTTTCCAGATGCATTCAATACAGTGACTGGGATAGTCACACATGCAAGTCATTCTAATGCCAGTCTGTCTGAAGGTGGTATGAATAGAACATTTATTGAGCACTTTGTACTAAGCTGTGTACTGCCTGTGCATTTAAACATATTAATATATTAAACATAGCAATTATATTTAACATATTAAACATACTATATAATTTCAATCCTATAGAAATTTCAAGGAATAGTTGCAATTATCCCACTTTCATAGATGTGGAAACTGAATCTTAAAAGTTCAGTAACGTGCCTCAGGCCACAAAGTTCTGGAAATTAAAATGGATTCAAATTCCTCTAACTCTTCTCTTAGACTTGTTTTCTTTTCTGGTCTAGCCAGTTCCTTCCCTCCCTCGCTTGCTTCCTTCCTTCCTTCCTTCCTTCCTTCCTTCCTTCCTTCCTTCCTTCCTTCCTTCCTTCCTTCCTTCCTTCCTCTCTTTCTTTCTCTCTTTCTTATCTTTTTTTCATAGTCTCCCTCTGTTGCCCAGGCTGTGATCTCGGCTCACTGCAACCTTTGACTCTGGGGTTCAAGAGAATCTCATGACTCAGCCTGCCGACTAACTGGGATTACAGGCACGCTCTATTATGCCTGGCTAATTATTATTATTATTATCACTTTTAGACATAGCCTCACCCTGCCACCCAGGTTGGACTGCAGTGGCGTGATCTCAACTCACTGCAAACTCCTTCTCCTGGGTTCAAGCGATTCTCCTGCCTCAGCCTCCTGGGTAGCTGGGATTACAGGCACGAGTCACCACATATTTTTAGTAGAGATGGGATTTCACCATGTTGGCCAGGCTTGTCTCGAACTCCTGACCCCAAGTGATCTGCCCACTTGGGTCTCCCAAAGTGCTGGGGTTACAGGTGTTAGCCACCGCACCGGGGCCCCAGTTGATTTCTGAAAGTTGATTTTATTTGTTTCATCCTCAAAAAGAGTCAAAGCATTTATTTCTAAGACCCTCATCAGCCGGGCACTGCCTAGCAGAGTAAAGGGGATCCGTTTTGAAGGGTGGAACAAGAATAGATTAAGAGGGGAAGATCTACTTGGAGGTTGGAAACCTTTTCATTATCCCAAAGAATGAATATGGAGAATGGAGTTCGCCTCTGAATTTGGCATTTTGACCTTTTAAACTCTCATGCCCATGTATTACCAAAGCAACTAATAGTCTTTGAGGTAGCCCTGTTTTAAAATATTTCTCAGCACTTTGGGAGGCCGAGACGGGCGGATCACGAGGTCAGGAGATCGAGACCATCTTGGCTAATACGGTGAAACCCCGTCTCTACTAAAAAAATACAAAAAAAACTAGCCGGGCGAGGTGGCGGGCGCCTGTGGTCCCAGCTACTCAGGAGGCTGAGGCAGGAGAATGGCGTGAACCCGGGAGGCGGAGCTTGCAGTGAGCTGAAATCCGGCCACTGCACTCCAGCCTGGGCGAAAGAGGGAGACTTCGTCTCAAAAAAAAAAAAAAAAAAAAAAAAAAATATTTCTCCATGACTATGAAGTTGGTTCTAGTCAAAGGACTTAAGCACAGATCAAAAGAGCTACAAATAATCACCAGTATGTGTAAAATAACTTTATCTTTTCGGACTTTCCTTAACCTAGGCCAGTATTTCATAGATCTTCCTAACTGTATACATATTACAGTATTAGGATTATTGAACTGGTTTAACCAGGAGGTGTCTCCTTGAAGCACTTCTATTTTGGAATGATGCGTTTAAGAAACTTTTGACAAGATTAGATTTATTGTTTACATGTCTAGGAGGAGCAAGTGTTACTGAGGAAACAATGCCAGTCCACAGTGAATGCATTTTCACCATTCTTCACCTCAAAAGAAAATTGCACAACTACAGAGGTTTCATAAAACTCTGTGCATTCACGTGGCTTTTGGTCTGTGTTTAGACATGGTTTGTTTCTTAATCTTAACCTATTCCTGAAAAAGTCCATTGTGAAATGTCCGTCCCCACATCCCCAAGGTTTCTGCATTTAAGTAAAAATCATTGTTTGAACAGACATGGAAATTGTTTGAACAGATGCCTAAATGCTACCTAATAATCAGAAAAGCATATTATGCTTATGTTATAAATATGAAATTCCTAAAACAATTTTTTTCAGACGATCTTATTGTTCTAGCTGAATAGTATCCCATCTGAGAAGCTTTCTGTTCTTAATAGGATGAATGATTTGTGGCATGGTGCCTGGTGTACAGACACTAGGTTCAGTCAAATGTCGGGGACTTTGGAATTACCTTAAATGCCATTTGCAGTTGTTTGAAATCATTTCTATTCTTCTCCTTTTTCTTATTTTATTTGTCTTTTTTTCCTTAATACGTCCATTAATTTTTATCACTGAGATGGAATATTCTAGGCTTCTGCTTTTTTCTTGCCTTCAACCCTTTGAAGGAGAAATAAGATAATTAGTTGAATAAACAAACAGTACATGGCAGAGTAAATCTCCCTTGATAATTCAGTGTAATTTTTCCTCCTTTAATGCACCCCAGACTAGAGGAAATTAACCAGTCTTTTAGGTATTCTAGGTTTCTGTGAATTTCAAGATAGATATTAAGTATTTGAACAGAAAGGCAAATTGGATTGAGAATCATTGCGCATTTGTTTTAGCAATTAGGGGACACCATGGAGCAATCTGTGAATTTACCTGTTACTAGGGTTTGCCCCTCGTAGACACCTGTATTTGTAGACTATGAGAAGTAGGCTCTATTTAGTTAAGGGGTATATTTCTGTGAACTGGCTTGCCTACTGTCTGGTGATGCTGTGCCCAATGTTATGCAGGCAAAGAATGGCACTCTGGCTGCTCCCACTCTCAGTGGATGCTGTGCTTGGTGCAGATCCTTGTTTGTTGCAAGGATCAGGTGTGGGTGCTGATGCAGTACTTGCCCCAGCTATACATTTATTCATCCAAAAAATATGTTGGATGCCTACTATGTGCTGAATATTGCAGTATGCTCCAGCGATTCATCAGTGAAGGGACAGCAGGGGTCCTTTCTAAAGTGTTGCTCTGTGTTTTCTGAGTGAGGCAGTGACATCTTTTCAAATTAAGTGTCTTCGCCGTTTCCATTTCTGGGCACTAAAATGTCTGCCTTCAGTGAAAATCTATGAATCCATTGGCCTAATTATGTTTTGACATTTCTTTCTGTAATTTGAATCAGAATTTACAGGTAGAAGAATTTGTTCATTTATTCACTAAACAATTATATATTTAGTACTGCCATATGTGCCTGACCCTATGCCGAGCATTGAGTAAACAGCAGCGATCAAAAAGATAAGTTCCTTACTTTCACAGTGTGTATTTGGATGGGAAGACCAACATTGCAAAACAAAGAAACAGATACATTTATGATTACAAATTGTGATAAGAATTATGAGCTTAAAAAACAGGGTGCTTCGCTGGGAGTGGTAGCTCATGCTTGCAATCCCAACATTTTAAGAGGCTGAGGCAGGAAGATTGCTTGAGGACAGGAGTTTTAGACACCCCAAGCAACATAGTGAGATCCCATCTCCAAAAAGAAAAAAGAATAGCTAAGTGTGGTGGTATGCACCTCTAGTCTCACTACAGGTACATACCTGATGGGGAGGCTGAGGCAGGAGAGCCACTTGAGCCCAGGAGTTTGGGGCTGCAGTGAGCTAAGATCATGCCCCTGGACTCCAACCTGGGTGACAGAGTGAGACTCTGCCTCTAAAACCAAGCAATCAAACAGGGAGCTTTGAGAGAGAATAATATAAGGAACCTCCTTGTGCTTGGAAGATCTCTTTTAGGAGGTGATATGAGATATTGTCATGTACTGGTGATTTGCACAATTCTAAAGTTATGGGAGGTGGTCACTGGCGTTGGGCAACCTGGCAATGTGGTGACATTGAAACCTGAAGGGAAGAAAGAGCCAGCCATGTGACAATCCATTGGGAAAAGTCTCTATGTAGAGAGAACATGTATGATGGCCTCAAAATGCACATCAAAACTAGGTGTATCGGCAACCTCAAAAAAGGCCAGTGAGAATAGGTTAGCAGACAGCAAGAAGCCAACAGGAGAAGAGAATGGAAAGGTAGGCAAAGACCTGACCATTATGGGCCTTGTAAGTCACGGTAAAGTTTTTGAGTTTGCTTCAAATCTAATGAGATACAATGGAGAGTCTTAATAAGAGGGTGACATGGTCTTAGGTTTTTAAAGCTCTCTCAGTTGTAGAAGGAGTAATAGGTTGAAAGAGACAGAATAGAGACAAGTTAGAGGTTTATAGCCCTAATCAAAACAAAAGATGATAAGGATTAGGTTTAGGAGATGGGTTAAAGGAATATAATTGGGAGAATTTATTGATGGGTTGCAGATGATAGGTGAGAAAGATTAAGATCTCATAATATAACTTCATTACTGACATTTTAAATTTAAAATCTTAATAAACCAAAGCTTTAATAACTAGCGTTTTAAATAATTTTAAGGTTGAACAATGACAGAATTACTTGCAAATAGAAGTCTCAAATTACACTGAGCATAACATAATCTGGTACTCAGTAAATAAGCAAATATATATTTAACAAATAACTTGGTAAAGTAAGTAGAATTTTGCCTCTTCTAACAACTTATGAAAGTAAATTAACACTACATTATTTTTATCGTATTTACTGATTTCTCAAATATTAGTGAAATAATAAATATTAAGACTGAAAAGGTTTACCTGAAGTGCCTTGGCAGACAGTCACTGGCAAACCCAGAACATTTTTGTTGCTGTTGTACAGAAGGGACTCTTTCTGCTGGGCTGGGTAGTTGGTGAGATGGGAGCCTGAGCCGCTGCTGCTGCTCCCTTTGTCACTACCTGGGGAAAGACAGACAGACAGTTCTTCATGACATTTTTGAAGCCCTGGGTACAGTTCCATGAGCTCTTCAACTTTCCAATGATGCGATGTGATATATTTACCTTTTGTATTTTAAACTAGTGTGATAGGATTTCTGTCATTTTTTGACAGAATGTATTCTGAGCAAGCAAGGATCTTAGTCTCAAACTAGAGGCTGTAACTTAAGGAGAAGGGGAAAAATGAAGCTAACATTAAGAATCAGGACCCTTGACATCTAATTTTGACTCTTCTACTCTTAGGTTTTCTGACTTTAGTTTTCTTATTTGGAAAACTAGTATCCATTCTAGCCCTGAAATTTCTATATTTCTAAGGACCTGTTTTATGTCTGTATTTTAGAATCTTACTTAAATCACACATCCTTTTTTTTTTTTGTCTCTGTAGGAAAGATAGAGCTGTAAGGAAATAAAGATGTGTTTCTTAGAAGGCTAAATTGAATAAGAAAACCAAGGAGTATTCATCTTAATGTACTAAAGTTGTCAGCTCAAGATATGATCATAAAAGTAGATTGATTTACTGTAGAAAAATTAATGGGTCATACATGTATGTAAATTTATTTATGGAGATATTATGTTGACATTTAGCTTGAATTTTTTTTGTAAGATAAAGACCTAGCTATCGATAACATAGAGAATGCTAATCTCTTAGCAACATACAAAACGAATTGTGCTGACCAGGTGGTTTGAGGTCCATAAAAGGTATCATAAAAATATAAAAATGGACTCTCATAGTATTGGCTTGTATCTCTTTGGAGAAACCATGGGTTATACATCTGTTCTCTGGCTTGGTTAAAACTGTTTCCTTTATTTTCCACATCACTGAGTGCATACAAAATGATAACAGAGGCTGGGTTCAGTGGCCCACACCTGTAATCCTAGCACTTTGGGAGGCCAAGGCAGGAGGATTGTTTGAGGCCAGGATCTCAAGACAAACAAAGCAAGACCCTCTCTCTACCAGCAATTATATATATATAAATTAGCCAAGCATGGTGCACCTGTAGTCCTAGCTACTGAGGAGGCTGAGGTGGGAGGATTATTTGAGCCCAGAAGTTCAAGGCTGCAGTGAGCTATGATCACACCATTACACTCAAGCCTGGGGGACAAAGTGAAACTCTGTCTCTAAAATCAACCAATCAATAAATAAATCAATCAATATTAAATAAAAATTAAAAAATAAAATGATAACAGGTGTATGCTTCCCTTTGGAAGAGAAGACTGATGTTGGGCCAAGAATACTGGAAGCCACAGACATCCTGAGACTGTGAGAATGAACGTTTGTACAGCCCTGTAATTCACACGAGGTGCATGTGTGCTTTGACATACTGGCTGAGAAACTCTGGCTTAAAAACGTAAAGGTGACATAGATGTTCCCATAAATTTTTTTGTTTTTTTTCCAAATGAATGCTCAAAAACTCCCTTCCTGGCCAGGCACGGTGGCTCACGTTTGTAATCCCAACACTTTGGGAGGTCGAGGTGGGTGGATCACGAGGTCAGGAGTTTGAGACCAGCCTGGCCAATGTAGTGAAACCCCGTCTCTACTAAAAATACAAAAATACAAAAATTAGCTGGTGGACATCTGTAATCGCGGCTACTCAGGAGGCTGAGGCAGGAGAATCGCTTGAACACGGGAGGTGGAGGTTGCAGCGAGCCGAGATTGCGTCACTACACTCCAGCCTAGGCAACAGGGTGAGACTCCATTTCAAAAAACAAACAAACAAACAAACAAAACCTCCCTTCCTTAAATTCTGGCCTTAGATTTGCGTCAGTTGGCAGTGTCATTTAGTCCCTAAAACTTAATATAACAGGGGTGCTAGCCCTTTTATAAGCCTGTAAAGAAATACTCTTGCTCTACATAAACTTTATACAATAAGCAGACTACTTCGTAATTCCTATTTAATAAAAAGGGAGCTTTTCCCTTGTGTCTGCAACAACCACATTAACAGAATGCCTAAGATGAGGGATCACTCTCTATTAAGTATAGCTGTGCAGGTGGGGGTGGGTCCTTTGGCTGTCCAGCAAAAGCTGCCATACTGCCTTCTCTTGGTCTGTGAGAGGTTAAATGCTTTGCTTCCACAGTGTCTGTGAGTTTAAAGCTAGCATTTGTTTTCTTATTCTGAGTCTATTCTTTATAAATTTAGTGTTTACAATAGTTAAAATTGGTAAAATACATAGGGAAAACCTAAAGAACTTAGGTGGGAAAATGTTCAAGCATTAGCTTGATCTGAAAAGAATGTGCTTCTCATTCATATGCTTTTACTTCGTTTTCCTCAGGTAAAGTTATCTCTCAAAGCAGGCTACTCTCATGGCTCCAACCCAGAGTGAATTTTCAAAACAGTCCTACTCCCTGTTGAGGTTTCTTCTGCATTGACTGTTGATTTTGGCTTTATTTATTTATTTTTTTTACAGAGGCGTTCCATTTCTCTTTGCTGCTGCCTTCCCATATTTTAAAATTACTCCTGTCTTGAGTCAATTTATGTTTTCCATGTGGCTTTGGAGGGGTGAGCAGTGTGCCCAGCTGTTTTTGATTTATACACACTCATTCTCTCCACAGTCTTGCCTGAAAATGGCCTCATCAATGCAGGAGAGCAGAGGCTACTTCCTGAACATAAAGATACATGCTTCCCCCTGGGAAATATACTGATTTAAATTTCCACCTGCTCTTCCGGGATTTATAGTATTTACTGAGGAGGTTATGTGTCTGTCCTGCTCACTATTTACTCTTCCACTTGGCTTACTTTTATTTGACTTTAAGCAATAAAAGTTGACTAAAAAGATAGAAATGATTCATTTCTAGGTGACACGAGGAAATGTGAGAGTGCAATTTCCTTCCATTTCACCAAAGGTAAAGGCTTAAAAGTAGTTTTTTTTTTTTCCATTTGATCATTCAGTCCTGGAGTGTGCTTCAAGAAACATCAGCTGTTCAGCATTTACTTTTATTTTACTTTATTTTTTATTTTCCTACAACATGGTCACTGCACAATTAAAAAAAAAAAACTCACAAATTTTCACCTACTGTTCTTGCAAAAACCAGTAGCATTGGGTAATGCATTTAATGAATAAGAACATTAATAGTTTTAAGAAGTAGAATATGGATGCTTTGGAGTATAATTTCAATTCGTTATGTAAGCAAACTACTTGTGACCTTGGTCTCTTCACCTTCTCCGTGATTGACATGATTGACTTGGTTAGGCAGGTAGGGAGCCCTTCTCCAGCTAAGAGGTTGCCTCCATCCTGAAGCTACTTGCTCAGCACAACAGGATGTCCTTCTAAGAGATGGGAAAAGTATGTGTGTACGTATACTTTATTTTTCAAATTAAAATTATTTTCCATTTATTGCTTTCTAACCTGTCATTTCTTCCATTCCCCAACTTATGCAATGGAGATGTCTATCCTGGACTCTATAGAGGTCTATATCTAGATTGCTCATGAATGGATTTTAGAGCATCCATAGCCCTTTCATGCATTATGCAAAAATTTTGGGAGGATGTGCAAATGTCTATTATTCTGAAGAAACATATCCATGGATTGAAGTCATTGTTAACGACTTATTAAATTCTATAAATAAAATAATCTTGATGTTTCATGGAGTTATATCCAGTATAAGACACAGTTAAACTATGAAGTGTTAATTCCCTATGACATAATTTATGTTTGTTTATTTATTTGCATATCTGGATCCTACAGAACTTCCTTATGATCCACCTACTGAAAAGCATTGGGGCTCTGAAGGATTTATTCAACATATGCAACTGTCATTATACAACCATGGTGAATCCTTGTGTACAAATACATGATCTAGACACTGGGATCTGGGATTTTGGTCACCCACCCATCCAAGCTGATCTTAATAAATATATTACTGAATTTTTAAAAATCGAATAATGAAGATATTAAATCTGAATTCTGTTTGTTTTTTATTTTCAAAATAATCTTTTAATTTTTTAAAATTCCTGATGTTGTAGAAATAACCGGAAATATATTGGTATCCACTCTTACATTTATATGAAAAACAAAATTTAAAACTCAAGTTGAAATAAACCCAAAATGTGAAACAGTGAGCATCTTACACAATGAAATGTACATCTCAGCATTAACAACTAAGTAGCTAAATAGATGCTTTAATTTTTTAAAACCTACAAAAGTAGGATCAGAAAATGTATAAATTATTTAAAATCTAGAATTGCTATTTGCTTAAAAGATAAAGGTAATAATGACATTCACCACTGAAGAGCTTGACTCAGTGTCAGCGAATCTGGTGCTGCCATCTGACCATCGATAAGAGATCCATCCCACTAGCAAGTATCACCAGTCTCAGGGATACCAGGAGTCTGCTATTGCCGTAGAGCTACCGATGTAGGTTTATATTTTGTCAGTAAGCCTAGCTTTTGAATGGCGTTTGTGGATCTAGTTAGAATGGTAATTCTCAGGGGACAATTCCTTTCTAATGTATTGATACTCACAATGGTCTCTATGTGCATCTTCTTTACTTATTCTGCTTTCATTCCAAAGATAACTCTAACCTGGCCTTGCTTACATAAGAAGCCAGATGTCATCCATGTTGAGTAGGGCTGTGATGAGTTGGATTTCAATTACTGACCAAATGTTCAGTAAGTGGTGGAAGTTGAAAACTGCAGCACAGCTGACTGAGGAGAAAGGGGGAGTCAGTGGAAAAGCCGTATGGAATAATGAAGATGCTGGAGAGAGGGATTACTTAGGTAAAGTAGTTTGGGCATTATTCAAGTTTCCACGTCCTGTGTTTGTGCATGTATAAAACTTACACATCTTATGACTATGCAGTCATCCAAGATGACATCAAAACTCTTGGGCTCAGCTATTGTGAGACATAAGGGATGAAATCACTGAGAATAATGCCATCTGATAATGCCACATATATTCCTCAGCAATTCTTACTCAGTATATATAGTGTATATAAGTACTAGTGATTCCATTTGCTGAAGTGAAGAGAAAATGACTCAAAGTGAATAAAATGAATCATATAACAGGGAGAATTTTGTCTGCTTCTGAGAGTAACTAAGACAAAACAGAATGAAACTGTAATTGCATCTTTCCTGTGTCTTGTCTGTGAGATCTAAGAGATCTAAGTGGTAGACTTAAAAATTACTATTAATGAAGTGCCTCAGATCTGATTATCACCAAGACTTTCTTCTCTCTACAATTTGTTTTGTTATTTGAGTTGGAGTCTTGCTCTGTCGCCAGGCTGGAGTGCAGTGGTACGATCTCGGCTCACTGCAACCTCCACCTCCTGGGTTCAAGCGGTTCTCCTGCCTCAACGCCTGAGCAGCTGGGATTACAGGTGTGTGCCACCACGCCTGGCTAATTTTTGTATTTTTAGTAGAAATGGGATTTCGCCATGTTGGCCAGGCTGATCTCAAATTCCTGACCTCAAGTGATCTGCCCACCTCAGCCTCCCAAAGTTCTGGGAGTACAGGAGTGAGCCAGGCCTATAAATATTTCTTTTAGCCTCCCAATGCCCTGTTACACTGTTGCCATGCTGTGGAGGGGATGGGGGGCCCTCCAGGGTGCTTAATGGAATTCTGTCA
Source organism: Macaca thibetana thibetana (assembly GCF_024542745.1). Classification (NCBI taxonomy): domain Eukaryota; kingdom Metazoa; phylum Chordata; class Mammalia; order Primates; family Cercopithecidae; genus Macaca; species Macaca thibetana. The sequence goes on from NC_065585.1 coordinate 58,877,714, forward strand.
TTGTTCAGTAATACTTAGCTTCTGGGCCAAACTCAAATTCACTATCCCCACCAGCCCTCAGTCAGTGTTCCTTTTTCCTAAAGCATCTAAACAACCAAAATGACTGCATTTCTTCTGAAATGTTCTCCAAATGTCCTGAGAATTGCAGCTGCTACATTTGTATCCCATAGAGCAACACAATTCTGCAACTGCAAAATCTCATTAGAGGACTAGCAAATTCTGCCCTCAGATAGGCTGATAGAGGACCTGGGAACCTCTGAGAGCAATGGATGGGAGCAGAAGGCTGGAGACCCTCAGAATACAGACAGGACTGGCTGCAGACCACCAAGAATTCTGCCTAGAGTTTAATTGGAATATAATGTTCTGACACTAACTGCAGCAGATAGAGGAGGAATTTGAGGGACTGATGAAATGTTCAGGAGGAGAGTAGAGAAGGGATGGTGAAGTGCCTCAGCTTCAGTCACTTAGAACAAGATTTTTTTTTTTTTTTTGAGACGGAGTCTTGCTGTGTGGCCCGGGCTGGACTGTAGTGGTCCAATCTTGACTTACTGCAACCTCCGCCTCTCAGGCTCAAACAATCCTCCCACCTCAGCCTCCCGAGTAGGTGGGACTACAGACATGTATCACCACATCTGGCTAATTTTTGTGTTTTTAGCAGAGACGGGGTTTTACCATGTTGGCCAGGATGGTCTCAAATGCCCGACCTCAAGTGATTTACTTGCCTTGGCCTCCCGAAATCCTGGGATTACAGGTGTGAGCCACTGCACCCTGCTCAAGAAATTAGTTTTTGCTTCACTGTTTTCCGTGTTCCATATATAGTACCTGAACTTTTGGGCCTCATTTTATAAGATGTTTTTCAAAGGTTCATGTTTTCCATTGCAGCCCAGTTTCCTGAGGCATGATGAAGCAGTCAGATCCCCGCTCAGCCACTGAAAAGCTGTGAAACTTCAAGGTAAATTCTTCAAATCGCAACATATATATCCTTATCCATGCCAGGGGCACACTTTCTACTTGCCCCAAGGGATTAGGGAAGTTCCTTTCTTCTATATTCACATAACGGTTGGACTCTTGGGTAGCTGAGGAAGGGGTTAGAAGGATTGGAATCTTCTGTTTATATCCAGGAAAACAGAATTTAACTTCAGCCTACAGCCTTGTGGCACATTAAGGGCCCTACCCATACCACAGAGAGGTGGGGTGGGAAGGGGATAGTCTGAGAATCACCTTGGAGTCTTTCTTCAAGCTACCCCTTTCCCATCAGTGTCTTTTCTCCCAACCTTTAAGGGAGCCCTAAGCCTTAAATCCATCATCAAAAACCACAAGTTAAAATGAACAACAGGGGTGTCTCTGGGTCCAAGTCCCCCACCGTGAAGGACAGCATCCTGAGCAAGGCGGGGAAGATGCTTTCCAGACCAGGGGCCTTACTTGGTCAGTGGCTGCTTTGGTTCCAGCTGAGGGGTCTGCACTGGAGTCCTCCAGGGGGATACCATCAGGACCCCAGTGTGGGTTGGGCCTCCTGCATAGATGTGAGGCGGGGCACTTGGCTTTCTTCCTGGTTCTATGAGCCACTACTTTACTGTATGCTTAAAAGTTCCATTGGCTGGGTGTGGTGGCTGTATTCCTAGCACTTTGGGAAGTTGAGGTGGGAGGAATGCCTGAGCCCAGGAGTTTGAGATCAGCCTGGGCAACATGTAGAGACACTATCTCTACCTTAAAAAAGAAAAAGAATTAGCCAGTTGTGGTCGCACACACCTCTAGTTCCAGCTACTTGGGAGGCTGAGAAGCAGGAGGATCACTTGAACCTGCGAGGTTGAGGCTCCAGTGAGCTGTGATCCCACCCCTGCATTCCAGCCTGGGTGATGGAGCAAGATCCTGTTTCAACAACAACAAAAAGGTTCCTATCACTAAAATTACTAAAATATTTAACTAAAAAAGCTGGATTTTTGCAGAAAATTTGATTTACTCCTTGTTCTATGCATCTAATTCTAGATATCAATATTTGTATACTCTCTGTAAATATTCTGATTTGAAGAATTTTCAAATATATATGGGTTTATTTTTTAAAACATAGCAAATGTAGATTTTACATTTAGGAATATCTTTTATATTTAAAGGAAGGACTTGAGCAGTGCTGTGTTGCCTTTGTTTTCCTGGTAGCTCTATGCACCATTGCTACTGAGATTTTAATAGAGAATCCATACCCTGCAAACTGAACTTGCGGTTTTTGAATGAGTAAACTACAATTAAGGAGGTCATTTTCTTCTCATGTAAAGAAGGAAGAAACCACAAGAAAGAGAGATATACCTTTTATTTAGAGAAAGGTGTGAAAAGCAAATTTATTAACAAATTGAACACTGCTTGCATCTAGAAGATAGAATTTGGAGTTGTGTTGCTTTCTCAAGCTGATTGGATCAAAGTATATTAGAAAAACAAAATAAGGGGCCAGGTGCGGTGGCTGAACAAGGGGCCTGTAATCCCAGCACTTTGGGAGGCCGAGTAGGGTGGATCATGACGTCAGGAGTTCAAGATCAGCCTGACCAAGATGGTGAAACCCCAGCTCTACTAAAAATACAAAAAATTAGCCAGGTGTGGTGGTGGGCACCTGTAATCCCAGCTACTTGGGAGGCTTAGGCAGAGAATTGCTTGAATCCAGGAGGCAGAGGTTGCAGTGAGCCGAGATTGTGCCACTGCACTCCAACCTGGGCGACAGAGCGAAACTCTGTCTCAAAAAAAAAAAAAAAAAAAAAAAAAAGCAAAACAAACAAACAACACATTTTCCAACAAATGTGAACCATGTTGGCTACATACAGCTTTGGATTTCTGTGAATCTAGGCAAGGAACAGACAGTTAAAATGTCAATGAAGCCCAGCACAGTGGCTCACGCATATAATCCCAACACTTTGGGAGGCCAAGGGGGATTGTGGATCCCTTGAGCCCAGCAATTCGACACTAGCCTGGGTAATATGTAGAAACCCTGTCTCTACAAAAAATACAAAAATTAGCTTTGTGTGGTGGTGTGCACTTGTAGTCCCAGCTACTTGGGAGGCTGAGAAGTGGGAGGATCACTTGAGCCTGGGAAGTGGAGGCTGCAGTGAGCTGTGATCACACCACTGCACTGTAGCCTAGGTGACAGACTGAGACCTTGTCTAGAAAAAAATTTAAAAGAGAAAAAGCAAAGGAGACATTCAGTATTTGGACCTGTAGCGAAGCATGGAAAAGCATGAATAAAATACTTTTATTAGGTCCAATTTTTAACATGATCAAACAAGAATAAGAAAAATACCATAGGGTTAATTAAAATTAACCTGTAAGACCCAGTGAAGAATGAGACAGACATGTGGAAACAAGATCTAATGCCACTGAGAGTAAGGAAATGCTTTGTTTCAGGGCTGGCTTACTGTGTTTCCATGGATTTGCAGCTCAAGAAGATATAGTGTGGCTTACTTTTGTGTAGTCTAGATAATACAACATAATTTCTTTTATTTTCTTCAATAACTTCCTTTCAACATTTATAATTTTCTGCATTTGAGAACTTCACTTGGGTTATAAAATTGGAATGTAACTGTTGATTTTAGTTCGATGCCTCTGTGAAATACATTCTGCTATCCACACAATATTTCTCATTTCCTGTTCCTTCAGCTTTACATATGCATAAAACACACCGTAGTGGAACTGTCTGTTGAATGCCAGCACATTCATTTGTACCTGAGGAAAGAAAAAAAGTAACACAGATCATCAACTTATTTGGAACATTATGAAATAATATTAAGCTGCTGACTGGCTTGTACATTTGCAGTGCTTATTTGTGTTTAAATAAGCAATCTCTAAATTGGGCCTAATAGAGGAGTATGGTGACAACTCAGAAAGTTCTAAATGGAGAGTGTCACTCTGCAGATAAATGTAGACAATGGAAGTTATTAAAGTAGAATCACAAGAAAAGCTCCAAATTGAAATAGGATAACTTTTACACTGTTGGTGGGAGTGTAAATTAGTTTAACCATTGTGGAACATAGTGTGGCAATTCTTCAAGGATCTAGAACCAACACCACCATTTGACCCAGCAATCCCATTACTGGGTATATACCAAAAGGATTATAAATCATTCTATTATAAAGATACATGTGCACATGTTTATTGCGGTACTGTTCCTAATAGCAAAGACTTGGAACCAACCCAAATGCCCATCAATGATAGACAAGATAAAGAAAATGTGGCACATATACACAGTGGAATACTATGCAGCCATAAAAAATGATGAGCTCATGTCTTTTGCAGGGACATGAATGAAGCTGGAAACCATCATTCTCAGCACACTAACACAGGAACAGAAAACCAAACACCACACGTTCTCACTCATAAGTGGGAGTTGAACAATGAGAACATATGAGCACAGGGAGGGGAACATCACACACTGGGGCCTGTTGGTGGCGGGGGCAGGGGGGAGCATAGGGGAGGGATAGCATTAGGAGAAATACCTAATGTAGATGAGGGGTCGAGGGGTGCAGCAAACCACCATGGCACATGTATACCTATGTAACAAACCTGCACGTTGTGCACATGTATCCCAGAACTTAAAGTATAATAATTTTTTTTAAAAAAAGAAACATTATCTCGTATGATTAACCAAAATTTTACACTAAAATTTGTAGCATTTGTAATAACGTTCTTCAGCAAATTCCATGAGGAATGGAATGTACTTCCATTAATTCCTGCAGTTTTTAAGTAAACTCTTTTAGAAGGGGGAAAAAAAAGAAAAAAGAAAAGCTCCAAACTTTAGCAGCACTGCTAGCATGAAGATTCCTAGGTGTGTGTGTAACTTTGTAGTAATAATACAGTAATACTGCTTATCAGGCTATGAATGTGCCTAATCAATTGATATGATCAGTTGTAAAAAGAAAATCCAAAGTAAGAAAATATATAAAATCCACAGTAAAAGAAAAATAAGCTAATAGCATTTTCACTTATCATACCTCATGCTCGTAAAACACGTCCTCCAATGTCTTTCCCCCACTGCCACCTACAGCTTCAAATAAAGGTTTGTATACCTTAAAAACAAAAATGTTAATTTTAAATACATTTTCATTTCTTATAAATGTATGTAAGTATATTTTTCCTAGCATTATAGAAATTGCACACATATTTAAGAAAAAAAACTATACCAGGAGGACTGAAGGTTTTTTTTTATAGGATTTTGGCCTCCCAAAGAAACAACAAAAAATCCAAATAACAAGAGTGAGGATGAAATTCTAGCCTACTGGCTTGTTTAGGGCTACAAGGCAATTCAACTCTCAGTATACAGTGTTTGAACTCATTTTCTCACTCAGGGTCTTGGGGCTAGCTAGGTACATTATAGAAGCTCAGTGAATGCTCATGATTTGATCGGTATGGGCTCACAGGTTCTTTGAGATGAAAATTGATAAAATTCACATGCGATTTCCAGTGTGGAAGGGGTCAAATGTGGGAGAAATTCAAATTTTCATATTGTGCTAAAGAGTCTCACGCAATTACTTATGAGATGTCACAAAGTTTATGCATTTGCTGACTTTCATCTTTCCTGGAGTGCTTCAGAACCCCACAGGAAAAGATGAGTGTCATTCTAGCCCTGGAAAAGTTACCTGGAGGTTATGTAACTCTGTGCAAGTCAGAGGGAATGGAAGCTGAGCCGACGCGTACAACCTTAAGCTGAGGTGTTTTAGGTGCTCCAAGAGCAACTGGATGCTGGAGTGGGGGAAGGACACAAGCAGCTGTCTTTCCTCTCCTGATTTCTGGCCACTCAGCAAGGTGAGTGGAAAAACTAATACATCCATATCCTTCCTTGCAGTCCACCTAGACGTTCTGTGCCTAACCTGGTTTTCTTAGTGGGTACCTGAAAGGGCTGCTGGATCAGACTATTTTACATAACGTTGATATGAGCTCACATTTCCAGAACACTCCACCAGTCTCCTGGGGGAACTTGCTTTATCAAACACTTCAAAAGGAGTGCTCAGATGACCATTCCCCAGAGATTTAAACAAGTACTTGCTTGGCAGGAACCTTAAAAATTAGCAGCTTGGGCTAAAAACTTAACGTGTCCCTTGCTGAAGCTTGCTTCAGCACTGCTTGCTACCTTACAAATGTTATTACTTCTTTTGAGTGTAAGTGGACATTTGATGTGTGAGCTTCTAAAGCACATGGAAATGAATTAACACAAGGGACTTAGGGAAGCCAGGGTCATCACATACTCCGTAATGATCTGCTACGTTCTTCATCTGGTCAAAGTCTTCTGCTTGAGCCAACAGCCGCAACCCCTCAGGATAGAGCTTGCCGAAGGTTGGATAGAGGGTCTCCCGGTCTTCTTTGCTCAATTCAGTACCAAAGGAGTTAAGAGTGATGATAAAAGCACGTCTGTCGGCCTCAAACTGAATTTGCAAGACAAAAACCAGTAAAATCTAATAAACTGCTAAATGCTATAAACAGACTCTTAACTACACAAATTCATTTCTGAAATGATTTGCTTTCCTTTCTGGATCTATGTCTAATTATACTCCAGACATGTGTTATTAGTGTTCCCCTAGTCTTTTCTTGTAATGGAGTAACTCTGCTTGCCAGAGAAGGATCACACAGCAGCAATGATGACCTATGACTCCTGAAACCCCAGTAAGCTTTATTTCCCGGGCACCCTGCAATGAATTCCTCACGTGTCTCTGTCACATTAGGCCACCAGCGTCGCAAGTGTCTCTTCTATAAAAAGGAGAATAATACCTATTTCTTAGGGTTCATTCAGGTACAGAACCAGGTAATATAAGTGGAAGTGCTTAGAATGATATTTGGAACAAAAAGTGCATGCCATACATGTTAATATCGCTTCCTAGTTGTCAATGTCAGCATAACTTTTTACATAATGAAATTTTGTGCTACCTACCATTTGTTTATACTTTCATGCCTTTGGTTTTCTTTGTTAGTGTCCTAGGTGAGGTATCAATAAATCTAAGACTAGCTAAGAACTATGTGGGGTGGGACAAGTAATGTTTCTCTCAAGAAGTTTTCTTCTTTGTAAGATGCTGGAGTGTGGCTAACGATCTTCAAGATAGGTCAACACATACTCACAGCCTGTCTTCTCTGTGCTGAACTAGGCACCTGGGCTCCCATCCCTCCATCATTCCTATTTCATCTGACCCCTCAAGTCTTTCTTGAAATTTCATTTATATTCCTTTGAGCTCCATGTTTCTACTGTCTCTTGGTTCTCCTCCTATCGACTCTGGCCATTCCATCTCAGTCTCTCCTTCAGGGACTCCTCCTCTGCCTACTGTGGGGGCTTGCCATGGTTTCCTTGGGCTAAGCAGCAATTCTCTAGGTACTGCAAATGTCCAGTACTTACCACTTCATTTTGAAATCTGTGCCTGTGTTTCTCCCCACTTCATTGTTCTTTTTTTTTTTCTTTCTTTTGAGATTGGGTCTCACTCTCTCATCCAGGCTGGAGTGCAGTGGTGGGGTCAGGAGTCACTGCAACCTCAACCTCCCAGGGCTCAGGTGATCCTCCCACTTCAGCCTCCCAAGTGGCAGGGACTACAGGCATGTGACACCATGCCTGGCTAATTTTTCTTGTAGAGATGGGATTTTGCCATAATGCCCAGGCTGGTCATGAACTCCTAGGCTCAAGAAATCCTCCCTCCTGGGCCTTCTAAGTGTTAGGATTACAGGCATGAGCCACCATGCCCAGCCTTTTGTTCCTTTTTTAATAGCCAGTGCCTGACACATAAGAAAGTCTTAAGTACTTACTGAATCCAACAGAGTGATGTGTGATCCCCTAATACTTTGAAAATTCTCCAACATTCTCCATAATGTTGCTATTCAAAGCAATATTTTGTGGCTCAGTAGCTTTGACGTCACCTGGAAGCTTGTTAGAAGTGCAGAGTCTCAGGCCACAGTCCAGCCCTACTCAACCAGAATCTGCATTTTCATAGGATTCCCAGGCTATCCGTATGCACATGAAAGCTGAAAAGAATTGCTGTGCTATCCTCTAATCAGCTTTTGACTGGTTAACCGATAACAAAACCCAACTTGCAACAGATTTCACCGGAACTGTTATGTAAGAACAGGTGTTTTCTATCAGGAGAGTGAGAGTTAGTTCCATCTGATCCTTTTGATTGCTCTCACGGAGATTATGGGTGAGCTGAAAAGTAGGGAGTGGCTTTATTTGGAAGCAAAGGCAGCTGTCTCTGGCTACTGAATATAACCAGTCCTGTCAGTAATTTTAGACCTTCTAGGGATAAGAGAAGAAGTGCAAGAGGAAGATTTCATGGCAATAAGAAAACTTCAGACAAAAATTAGGGCAGCAAGAGCAACAATGGAGGTAATTGTCCCAGATGTTCTTTAATGTGCTCTCTGATTCTAAAATGTTATGATCTTATAAGAGAATTAGGGCAAGGTAGGCAGCATTGCAGACATGCAAACAGCAGAGGCCAGGTTGGAGGAGGGAGCTGCAGGAAGTAAAACAGGATGTTTTGGAGGAATTGTCATCGCTCAATCATTGGAAAAGCAATTGGAGAAGTGGGAAGGACAGATAGCTGGGGAGAGAATATGAATACAAGAAGAAAGGACTTTGTCTGATACAGGTTATCAGAGCCCCCCATCTTCTCACTACCTTCTTGTCCTTGTTACCACTTCTTCCCTTAGCCTACCACACATGTGCTCTCTTCCATAACTCTGCATGCCGAAATCCTCCCTGCATTCGCGTCCCATCAATTGTCATCTTTTTCATAAGAAGTCCTTCCATTTCTTCTCTAATTGGATATGATTCCCTTTGAACCCTGATTACATTCCATTTTCCTTTTATCATAACTGACTATGTATCTACCTTGCTTTTCTAGTCTAGAGGCTCTTTTGGGTGTGTATATTATCCTCTTAGGGAAAAAAACCCATCATTTTAGAATTGGAAAAGGACTGTTCTTTGACCATCCCCAAGCAGAGTTTGACACGCATTTGATTAGAGGAGACCGAATGGTCTGGTGTAGTGTGACTTAGCTCCTGTTTCTTGCAGAGAGTTGGCATGCTGTGTGGTATGGTGTATGTTGGTAGTCCTGTACCTTTCCTTTTACTCTTCCCTATAAAAACATACTCATGTTAAAACTAGACCTTATTTTTTGTTGTTATTGCAAGAGATAGCAATATACTGTTGGGAAGAAGGGCACACCTGGCAGGAGGCAGTAGGCGGAGGTGTCAGTGGCAATGGAAAAGAGTAAAGTGAACTGGAATGGAGCCCAGCCTTATCAGCATACACTGACCAGTAGAGATTAAACAAACATATTTTATGCTTGTTTTTCACTGCCCTATTAACTATAAGATTGAAGAGTAGGAGTAAAAGGCAAATATTATACTACAGTGCATTTGCCTTGAACATAAGTCAATTTCTTTTTTTTTCATATGAAGTTATAATCTTGTAATTAGGTCAGATTTTCACATGTAAGCTGAGCTTAATGGTCTCTTCTACCATATTAAGTCTCCGGCCAAATGAGAGTAAATGAGAATATACATGGAATTTATAAATAGTAAGTGCTCTATAGTTACAAAAATAAAAGGGAGGTAATTACACGATCGAAAGTATTTATGTAAACTGACAAACACCCTTTGATCATATAATTATAAACGTTTTAACTCCATGCCCTATGTAGCTGATATTTCTATATAAATAAAAATGGTTCAATGGATTTTTATTTTTATTTTTTAGAGACAGGATCTCACTCTGTCGCCCAGCCTGGAGTGAGGTGGTTTATGGCTCACTGGAACCTGGAACTTCTGGGCTGAGGTGATCTTCCCACCTCAGCCTCCTGAGTAGCCAGGACTATAGGTGTGTTCCACCAGACCTGGTTAATTTCTGTATTTTTGTAGAGGTGGGATTTTGCTATGTTGTCCAGGCTGGTCTCAAACTCCTGGCTTCAAGCAATTCTTCTGCATAGGTCCCCCAAGGTGCTGGGATTGCAGGCATAAACTACCATGCCTACCTGCATTCTTTTTTAACGCTGTTTGAAACAAACAAACAACTAATTAATCTGATACCATGAAGATTGGAAAAGTACAATGAGAACACTGGGCATATCATAATTTGATCATATCATCCCAGTGATAAGCATTTTTCTGATACTATCTTTTTTTTTTACATTACCGAGGATTACAAAGACATAATTCTTACCTATTTCTTACCTATTCAAAGACAGAATTCTTACCTTACCTATTTACCAATTCTTATAGTACACAGTATGATCTTGCTTATGAATTAGCATTTATGTTTATATAAAAGAATTGTGAATGGTGAATTTAATGCAGAGGCACTATGGCACAGTGGATAAGCACATAAGTACCGGAGCCAACTGCCTGCATTCCAATCCTGACTTACTAGCTGTGAGACACAAGGTAAGTTACTAGCCTTCTCTGTGCCTCAGTTGCTCCTTCTGAAAAACAGATACTAGACTACCTATTCTGTGTGGTTTTGAAGTCTAAGTGAATTCATGTATATAAAGCACTCAGCAATAGTGCTATTGTATACCTTTGATAAGGTTTTGAGTCTTCATATAACTTTTATTTCACATATTTCACAGGTAGAAAGTACACAAACCATTTCTAAACCACAAGAATTATGCTGAGTAGAAATTCTACTTTTGAGCCATAGATAATACAGATTCTTATAGTGTGGCTAGTAGCTGAATTTATGAAAAGAAAGGGTAAGGCTTCATAGGGTCACTAGTTACTCATGTTGCATGATTAGCATGACTGAGAGAGACTATTTTTCATTCTGTCATTTACTATGCCTTAAAAATGTTATTTATTTATTCGATATCCACTTTCTGTACAATATAGATAAGGACAAAAATATTTTTTGGAGATCTTTAATGATAAGATTTTCACTTCATAATTATTTAGGCTTTATTTTAAGAATTTCAGGCTGGGACAACATAAATACATAAATAGACCTCATCTTTTTTTCTTTTCTTTCTTTCTTTCTTTCTTTCTTTCTTTCTTTCTTTCTTTCTTTCTTTCTTTCTTTCTTTCTTTCTTTTCTTCCTTTCTTTCTTTCTTTCCTTCTTCTTCCTTCCTTCCTTCCTTCCTTCCTTCCTTCTTTCTTCTTTCTTTCTTTTCTTTCTTCCTTCCTTCCTTCCTTCCTTCCTTCCTTCCTTCCTTCCTTCCTTCCTTCCTTCTTCCTTCCTTCCTTCCTTCCTTCTTCCTTCTTTTCTTTCTTCCTTCTTTTCCTTTCTTTTCTTTCTTTCTTTCTTTCTTTCTTTCTTTCTTTCTTTCTTTCTTTCTTTCTTTCTTTCTTTCTTTTTTCTGATGGAGTCTCACTCTGTCGCCCAGGCTGGAGTGCAGTGGCGTAATCTCGGCTCACTGCAACCTCCACCTCCCAGGTTCGACCTTCATGCCTCCTGTGCCTCAGTCTCCCAAGAATCTGGGATTACATACGTGCACCACCACATCCGGCTAATTTTTTTTTGATTTGTTATTAGAGACAGGGTTTCACCATGTTGGTCAGGCTGGTCTCAAACTCCCAACCTCAGGTGCTACACCCACCTTGGCCTCCCAGAGTGCTGGGATTATAGGTATGAGACACCATGCCCAGCCAAGACCTGGTCTTTTCAAAAAAATAAAAAACTTAGCTGGGCATGGTGGCATGGGCATGTGGTCCCAGCTACTCAGGAGGCTGAGGTGGGAGGATCGTTTGAGCCCAAGAGGTCGAGGCTGCAGTGAGCCATGATCATGCCACTGCACTCCTCCAGTTTGGGTAACAGAGTGAGGCCGCATCTCAAAAACAACAAACAAAATCTCAATAAGGAATAGCAGAATATTTTCAACTATAAAACTTTTTGTTTCTTTTTTCTATATCACCAGTCATCAAGCAAGTAAAATTTTAATGATTAGATGTTTTGAGGGGAGCTAATTTTATCATATGTGATTTCAGAGCATTAGGTTGAAATATTTGCAAATGAAGTTAATTTTTTTTCTTCTTACCTAAAGGGTAATGCTTATTAGGCTTTTCTCAAAATCAGAATTCCACCCACCAGTGAAGTCACTGTACCAGATAATGTAATGATGAAAAATATTCTTTAGATAAAATGTAGTTTCACAGGGCAAAGTAAGGGCTTATAAAAGCCCAAAGTGATATTTTTTTCTTTTTAAGTGAATTAGAAAATTATTTACTAGCAAGAGGAATAGATGTAAAGTACTCAGTGCAAATTATGTGCAGGATGCCCCACAAATCCTTCTGATCTCTGCCCTGAATCTCCCATGCATTTGTGGGTCAATATTCTTATGCAAGAGGACTCCTAAGCATAGATGAAATCTGTAGTCCTTAAGAGGAATTAACAAGAGTATCACATCACCTAGAGAGGTAGATACCCATGGTGGCGTTTGACACGTAATTAAATGAGCTTACCCACTGTGAATCACATAGCTAAGGGGTCTTCCTGCCAAAAGCTGGAATGCTCATGGGATGCTTGGGGCAGCCTTTATTTTAGGATTTATAAGGTACAATGTCCCTGTGGATGAAGTTATAGTGGACTTTTGGTGCCAAGTTGTGGGGGTTCCCAACTACTCAATGTTCCCTCACCAGAGGGAATCTGGGTCATTATTGAGTGTCTATAGTCCATTCATTACTCATAGGGTCAGAGGCATTTGAACCAGAGCAACTCCATCTTGAATAGGAGCTGGGTAGAATAAGGCTGAGACCTACTGGGCTGCATTCCTAGATGGTTAGGCGTTCTAAGTCACACGACGAGATAGGAGGTTGGCATAAGATACAGGTCATAAACACTTTGCTGATAAAACAGGCTGCAGTAAAGAAGCCTGCTAAAACCTATGAAACCAAGAGTGACCATGGTCTTCTTTACTGCTACCCTTCCACCTGCACCATGACAGTTTACAAAGGCCATGACAATGTCAGGAAGTTACCCTATATGGTCTAAAAAGGGTAGACATGAGTAATCCACCCCTTGTTCAGCATATAATCAAGAAATAACCATAAACACGAGTAACCAGCAGCCCTCGGGGCTGCTCTGCCTATGAAGTAGCCATGCTTTTACTCCTTTACTTTCTTAATAAACTTACTTTCACTTTATAGACCCAAATTCTTTCTTGCTGAGATTCAAGAACCCTCTGTTGGGGTCTGGGGTGGGACTCTTTTCCAGTAACAACAGTATACTAAATTTTTATTGTTTATAATCTATTTTTTACATACTACATCAAAATGAATCATAGCCTAATCTGTGTAAGCATTATTATTTTCTAATTCCAAGATAACTTTTCCATGTAGAAAACTTCCAGGCTCCAACTTAAAGAGTTGGAAAATACAACTCTTAACCAAATACATCAAATAATATATATAGTAAAATGTACTGCTTGTCTTATTTCTAGATTAAAAAAAACCTTCAAAGATAAGGAAATTTAAGTAAGGTTAAAACAATAAAAAATATGGAAGCACCTTATATAGCATAACAAAATTCAAGGACTCTTTCTTACCTCAAGAATGGGACACATAACGTCTGCTGTGACATCACCATGATTCTTACAGAATTTATAGAATGCCTCAAGGTAAGACTTAAAAAGAAAAAAGATCATAAAGTGATATAATGAATATATATATTCCTTTTGAAAATTTCTAGATCAGCTTTTCATGGTTTATCAAATGCTTTAATGGAAATTGAATTACATCTCCCATAGGGAGATATTTTATAATAAATTTGGTAGAAGCTTTCATATTGCAGCATGTTGCACAGACTAAAAAGGAAATCCAGAAAAGGACAAAACTGCATTTATCATAACTTATAATTACTTAACAAGCACTTTTTTTGCATGGTTTTGGATTATTTCATATGGTTAATTCTTGCTATTTTAACAAGAGTGCCAAGTTCTTTTCTGAGATCAGTGAATAATTTTAGATTCAGCCCTATGCTGACATTTAATCTCTTATAGAGGCACATTTGGGACAGCTTTGAGCTTGGAGCTATATGGGAAAGGTTGTAGGGTCAGACTGCCTGAGTTTGGATCCCAACTCTAATACGTTTTAGCTAACTGACTTCTTCCAAAGAAACCTTGGCTCTCCAAGCCTCAGTTTTCTCCTCTGAGGAATGGAGATAGCATAAACATCATATTTTTGCCAGGTGGATTAAGTGAGTTAAGGCCTATAAATTACTTAGAACAGTGCCTTCTGTTAGTTATATCTCAAAGATGCCTCCTCTAGGCCCATAAGTCACTTTACCAAAAGGAACACTGCCTGCAATACGCTTTTGAAAGGACCACAAGTTTGAACACAGGATGCCATGTATATGGCATGGCCGTATATATTCAGTTACTCTGTGTGAGTGTCCAAAGAGGCTATGGTTATTTGAGTAAAAATGGATAGATTTTGCTCAGTCTATAGTATATACAGCTACTCAAATGGTGGCAGCACAGTCCAGACAGACAATCAGATTATGCAAAGTGGTACCTATGATGCAGTGTACACAAATTGTTCATTCTGGTATGCTGCACAGTGTAGATTAAAATTGTGTGGGCAGATTAGCTGTGAGATTCAGGGATACTAACAAGATTGAGGTCAGAGATGAACACTGCATAACAGAAGGTTTACTATGTGTGCTGGTTGCTTTAAATGGATTGATATTGTTCATCCCACTTATTCACCTACCACCATCCAAACACCTTTTATGTTCCAGATACCATGCAAGGAGCTGGGAATATGGAAGAATAGGGCATGTTATTTCCTCTCAAATATCTTGCTGGCTAGGGGAAGCTGACATGCATGCATTTAACTAGAGAATAGGCCAGAACTATAAAAGTTATATTCCAAATATGCACAGTTTCATAATTGCAGAAGTTGGTTAATGAGCAACGTAACTTTTATTAGAGAACACTAGTCACAATATATTGTGTAATCAAGAAAAACGCAATATTTGGGAAAACCATTACCTTGTATAGTTTATTGCGCAGCAATTCAATATTCAGTTCATCTAGAGCATTTTCAGACATGCAGTCTTGGAAGAACGGAGCTGAAAGCAGAAATTGCCATACCAAAAAATGAATCTTAAGCAAGATTATAAACTGTAGAAAATGTATCCTGAACACACCACCCTCTGCTCACTCCTGACAAGAACACTGCAGAGTTGCAATCCATACACTCAACTAAATAAGGCTAATAGTAATGAGGATGAAAGCACTTATTACTTTTTAAGCATTTATCATGTGTAAGCCCTAAACCGGGGGGCCCCAACCCGCAGGCCACAAACCAACACCGGTCCGTGGCCTGTTAGGAATTGAGGTGAATAGTGGGCCAGAGAATGGCTTCAACTGTAATTATAATTATATAACCATTCCCCATTGCTTGCATTACCACCTGAGCTCTGCCTCCTGTTGGATCAGTGGCAGCATTAGATTCTCATAGGAGAGCAAACCCTATTGTGAACTGTGCATGTGAGAGATCTAGGTTGCACGCTACTTATGAGAGTCCAATGCCTGATGATCTGTCACTGTCTCCCATCACCCACAGATGGGACTGTCTAATTGCAGGAAAATAAGCTCAGGGCTCCCACTGGTTTTACATTATGGTGAGTTGTATCATTATTTCATTAGATATTACAATGTAGTAATTATAGAAATAATGTGCACAATAAATGTAATGTGTTTGAATCATCCTGAAACCATCCCCTCTCTCCCATGTTGGAAAAGTTGTCTTCCACGAAACCAGACCCTGGTGCCCAAAAGGTTGAGGACTACTAAACCTCACTCACTACACTACACACTGAATATACTTTCACTTAATCTTCACAACACCTTGGAGCTATTCACTTAAGGCTTTTTTGGAAGTCCCCCCTCCTCTACTATCTAATGATAATATTTATTATTTGCAACTTTAGTATGTGCCAAGCATGGAGTTGTACTTAAATTGTGTTTTATTTTTAAAACTCTGTTATAAAAAGACATGATTATTTCCAAAATGAGGAAACTGGGATGAATTGAATTGCTCCTAGTCACCTTGTTGGGACCGGGCAGAGCCTGGCTTCATGCTCATGCCTGTCTGATTGCGGTCTCAACCTCTCTCGACTAGCCTATGGTATCTCAGCATCGGGTGCTTAATGATGACACAAATATTTTTTTTTCCTTTTTAAAATACCTATTTTAAACAGCAACTATTTTGACAAATGATCAATAGTGAATTGCTACTATCCAGATTTCCTGACAATATTAGATAATGATGCTTATACAATTATCTCTTTAGCATTTTGAATACTACAACTCTTGTTAGTGCCAAATTATAATGAAATTAACAATCATTTCATCATTGCTTCTGATGACTTGACATCTCAGTCATGCTCTTGAGCATCTCAGAAAAATGACATTTTTAAACTTCCCGAAACAAAATGCTTCCTATATGCAACCGTATCTAGACAGAAGTTTAAATGGAAGGACAAGAAACTAATCCTATAAAACCAAGCTAGAAAATTACATTTTTTTGAAGAATGACAAGTTCTATTATTTATTTGCTATGACCTGGTATAAAGTGAAGGGTTTGAAGGTTGAGAGATGAGCCCCAATTCCTTCTCTACTACAAATGGTTCACATGTGATCTGAGCAGGTTGCTTCATTTGTCCTCATCTGAAAAATGAGGGAGCTGAACTAGATGATTCCTTAATGTCTCTGCCACTTCCGGGAATCTGCATAGTATGCTACTGTATACATGGAAAAAAAATTGTGAAATCAAAGTACATTTTCTTTTGGACCACAGGGAAGAAAAAATAGTACATTTTCTAATGACTGTGATAACATACACAAGCAGCTACCAAATTACCTAAGTGTTCCTACCTAATGGCGTTTCGATCAGAATGGCATTAAAGAGATCTGAAGGTGTCTCTGCAATGTTGACAGCTTCCATTTCTGTGAAACGGCCCAAGGGGTGGCACTTCCCCAGAATTTCTTTCACAGATTTTTTCTGCAATGCACCATTCATCAGCAGAATCACATTGTCTATCATGTAACCGCACCTGGTTTAGAAGACAACTCAATCATTAGAGGACAACTGCAAAAGGATAAGAAGAATCCTACAAGTAAAAAATACACACCTTTGAGGTACACACTGTTTCATTCAGAAAATACATGAGTCTCTTTTTATTTTGAACACTGGAGTTTACGAGATGTGGAGAAAAATATATGACCTCTGAGACTGTCATAAATTGAAAAGGCATATTCAATACTCTTTTTTTTTTTTTTTTTTTTTTTTTGAGACAGAGTCTCTCTCTGTCACCCTGACTGGAATGCAGTGGCCCAATCTGGGCTTACTGCAACCTCCGCCTCCCGGGTTCAAGTGATTCTCCTGCCTCAGCTTCCCAAGTAGCTCTCGCCACCATGCCCAGCTAATTTTTGTATTTTTAGTAGGTACAGGGTTTCAGCATGTTGGCCAAGCTGGTCTCAAACTCCTGACATCAGGTGATCTGCCCACCTTGGCCTCCCAAAATTCTGGAATTATAGGCGTGAGCCACTGTGCCTGCACCTGGCCATGAAAAAGCATATTCAATATTCTAACAACTAACTAAATAAAACCTTGGCTGGTGGGAATATGCGGAAGAAGCCCCTCCATAGTCACTGTCAAATGCGATGGGGCAGGGGTAAGCGTGTGAACTTGTTTGGTTTATCAGAATGGACAAAGGGCTTGAAAAGTTGAAAAACACAGACCTGAAGCATCTTACTCTACTTTAAAAAGTGACAACTATATTTGAATCTGCAATGAAGTCTATCACTGAGGATTCAAAATTTAATGCTAAAAAATACTGTGTAATTCTGTCCTCATATGAGATCACATTGTGAATTTTCTAGGCCACCTTCCCCACATACCCAAGAGTTTATTAATTCATATTAATTCATATTTTAATCCTTTTAATGTGATTTCTTTATTTGATATAAGCTCTGCTCAGGATATCCTGGGTGCGTGTCCTGGTTCACTCATGTACTCAGCACCTAGGATATTCCAAGCAATGAGGTTGAGAAGTAAATGAGACCGGGGCATTCCTTTACAGAGAATAAAGCTTAAGTGAGGAACTGGACACAGAATCATTTACAATAAATCACAATAGGGCATACATGCTATGCAAAATAAATTATAGGGTGGTGTGGAGAATCATAGCTGGACACTAAACCAGTCCTGGAATTAGACTTGCTAGAGAAATGACAGTCAAGTAGAAACTTGAAGAATTAGTAGGAGCCGGTCAGCCCAAAGGGGCTGGGAACTGGGGGAAAGCACGTTTCAAGGCGGAAGGAAGAACGTTTGAAAAGCCCCAGAGATGAGAACACGAGGACACTCAGGGAGTTTCCTTTGCCTGGGCCGAGCAACGGAGGTTACTGACTGCCCTTACACTGAAGGGACCATTATGACCTATGTAAATATTAAAACAGGAGAAGAGGTAAACAAACACCTATACAGTAAGGGCAGTCAGTATCCTCCGTTGCCCTTAACATCCAAGTTCCTCATCTTGTCTTTCAGTACCCACATGCTCAGCCCCAGCCCCGGCTCCAGTGCTCGGCCCAGGCAAAGGAAACTCCGAGTGTCCTTGTGTTCTCATCTCTGGGGCTTTGCAAACGTCCTTCCTTCTGCCTTGAAACGTGCTTTTCCCCAGTTCCCAGCCCCTTTCCAGAGTCTGGCTGCATGGGGGACAGACTTCCTGGGCAGGGAATTCATTTCTGGCTGGAAAAGGGGGTCTCCTTCATTGTGGAGCTTCTACAGCTTACTCCCAAAAATTCTAACTAAAGAAGTTTTTGAAGCAGGCAATTATCCCTTTATAAAAAGCACATGACTATAAAGTTTCTTCACCTCCTGAACAGCAGTACCAAATTTAGACACTATGGAATTTTAGAATCCTTTTTATCTCTTCAAAATGATATTAAAATGGAAGTGCTTATTTAACTGTCCCTTTATGGCTCAAAAGCAATTACCTGAGAGGGCAATTGCTAGCACTTAATAATCCTTAGCAGACTCTAGACATTTAATTGTTCCCCACAACCCCCCTGCAATGTAAAAGCATCCGAGCTGTGAACATTCCCAATTAGCAGAGGACTATTAGAGCAACGTTGACGGGCAACCAACGTCAATGGTGTGAGTAGGATGCAGCCTGCGTATAACACGCAGACGTGCCTCTACAATGTGTGCATGTGTGTGTATTAAATATTTTTATTTTTACTTTTTTACTAATAGGCTAAGCCCTATATGGCAATGAGCAAGAGCTTTATAGATTGAGTTCAATTTTATTTCAACTCTTACTGAGAGGCCTTGTTTCTAAAATGGAACAATAACACCAGTTCTTGCAGTGTTGCTCAGAAACACTGAGAACCCAGGGCTTAGCCTACGATGAGGGGCAGGGGTGTCTCTTTCCTGTCCCCTTTCTCATTTCCATCACACATTGGTACCAGGTATATAATTATCATTGGCTGTTGGGGTGACAGGGACATAGTGTAACCAGAAGACAGTTTACTTTCTCCAGACTATAACGTTTGTAGCTCTCCAGGGAGTCATGCAGGCAATGGTTGCGAAGCAAATAATTGCTGACATTACCTGAGTAATTTTTGAACAAAAAGACACTAGGGTGTTTACCTAATTCAAACCCCTGTTTTAGATAGTTATCCTCATAAGTAGTGACAGAGCCACCCATTCAGTTAGGTTAATTTTTCTCCTACTCATGGTCTAGACAAATGTCCTTTGACACCTGTAAAAATCATAGTCACCTAAAACTGTGATGAGCAAATTACTCAATTTCAAAAATTTTAGGATATTAAAATTTTTTTAAATGCTGATTCTTTTTGAGGTTTTTACTATGTGGCAGTAATTATGTGCACACTCTCACTCAAGCTTCACAACAACTCAATGCTGTAAGAACCATTATTAAGGAAAACCGAGTCTTAGCAGTACTAAATACCTTGCCCAAGATCACAGTGCTGGCAAGCAGCAGAGTTGGGTCCCTAAAATCAAAGTGCTGGCTCTCCCTAGAAGGTTCAGATAAAAGAGCTCAAGCCAGATGATATTTTAACATTTCCATTTGATCTTAGAGCTATTCTTTCTCCTCCTGCTCCCTAGCTTAAGGATCTCAAAGATAACTATATTTTCTGTATGATAACTACCACATTCTGGTGCTATAACAGTTGCTAAGAGGTCAAATAATATAGAGCCATAATTTGGTAAGTTAGAAGAATTGCTCTTCTCTGAATAAAAATTTTAGTACTTCAGTGTCATTAGCAATAGCTGAGAAATGACTGTCATTCACAAAGCACTCTGGCATGAGATAGAAAAAGAGAAACGCCTTCTAAGAAAAACACAGTTCAGTGAAGAAGCTCTCCAGGGTATTACCTCTTCATTGTCACACCCACCCTTTCCCACCCACCACCCCCAATGCCTAGAAAATGCGAATCAGTTCTCCCACTCTATAATTTTGCCGTTTTCTGAATAATATATAACTGGCAGCAGATAATAAGTGACATTTTGAGACTGGCTATTTAGCCCTGCTCGGTGTTCTTGAGATACATGTAATACATTCAAGCTGTTGCATGTAAACTGTTTGTTCCTTTTTATTGGTGAGTAGTATTCCATGGTATTGATATACCACAGTGTATTTAACCATTCACCTATTGATGGACATTTGTGTTTTTTTCTAGTTTTTGGCTATTACAAATAAAAACTGTTAAGAACATCTCTGTGCTGATTTTTATATTAAAATAAGTTTTTATTATTCTTGGATAAATGCCCTGAAGTGCAGTTGCTAAATGGCATAGTAAGAGTATGTTTAGTTTTTTAAGAAACTGCAAGACTATTTTTTAGAGTAGCTGTCCCAATTTTAGCGCAGTATTAAAAACTTTACTTCTTTTTAAGTGTCTTTTCTTTCCCTGTTTATAACTGTTATAAATATTTCCTCTATATACATCAAGAACCACATCAGACAGTGTAATGATTTTGCTTCAACTGTCAAATACAATTTAGAAAACTCAGGAGGAGAAAGAGTGTATTGTATTTACCCATATTTTTCTCCTTTCTGTTGTTCTTTCTTTTTTCCTGTTGTTTCAAAATTACTCTTTTTATCATTTCCTTTGTGTTTCAAATGCTTTGTTTAGCCATTCTTTTAGTGTAGGTCTGCTGGTGACAAAATCTCTTAGTTTTCCTTCATCTTAGAATGTCTTGATTTTCCCTTCATTCCTGAAGAATATTTTCACTGAATACAAAATGCTAATTTTTTTCTTGTCTTTAGTGCTTGAAAAATACTACACTGCTTGCTTCTGGCTCCGTGGTGCCTAATGAGAAATCTATGGTTCAAATTGCTTCTCTCTTATTGGTAAGGAGTCATTTCCCATAGCTTTCAAGATTTGTTTTATCTTTTTTTCTTTCAAAAGTTTGATTATGACATGTCTTGGCCTGGATTTCACTGGATTTTTCCTGTTTGGACTTTCACTTAGCTTCTTGAATCAGTGGGTGTGTGTCTTTTGCCAAATGGGGGGGAATTTTCAGCCATTATTTCTTTGAATACTTTTTCAACCTTTCTTTTTTTCTCCTCTCATTCTGGGATTTATTACTACTCTGCACGTGGCCTCTATTGACACCAAGGCTAAAAGAGGGCTTATTACTGCTGGGAGGTGGTCAAAGGCCCAGCTTCCCGCTTGGCCCTCTCTGACCCCATTTACAGCCAGGTGAGGGTAGACATCTGGGCCCCCACTAAGCCTTTGCTTAAAGGGGTAGGGTTGCAGTTTTTCCCATGGCACTTGGTTAGAGTAGAGTCATTATTATCTAAAGATATTCTTGTTGTGGCCAGGCGTGGTGGCTCACGCCTATAATCCCAGCACTTTGGGAGGCCAAGACAGGTAGATCACAAGGTCGGGAGTTCGAGACCAGCCTGGCCTTGGTGAAACCCCGTCTCTACTAAAAATATAAAAATTAGCTGGGCTTGGTGGCGGGCGCCTGTAGTCCTAGCTACTCAGGAGGCCGAGGCAGGAGAATCGCTTGAACCCAGGAGGCAGAGGTTGCAGTGAGCCGAGACTGCACCACTGCACTCTAGCCTGGGCGACGGAGCGAGACTCTGTCTCAAAAAAAAAAAAAAAGACTTTCTACTTGTGAGGTTGCCCCTTTCCTGGTCCTTTGGCTAGAGAGAACAGGCTTTTCTTGGGGCTTTTTTGTATGTGCCCGTTGGCTTTCTGGGCTGTAAGAGTCTCTAGCATCCAGCTGGGAGTGTATGAGACAAAAGGAAAACCCAAGAAACTCAAAACCAAGCCATTTCCTGGGTCTCAAGTTTCTTAGCCAATCGGTCTTCTCTCTACCTTTTAGTCATTAGTGTCCTCCAAGATGCCAATACTTCAACCGCAATAAGATAGCATCTTACCCAATTTAGAATGGATAGTATTAAAAAGACAAACAATAAAATATACTGGAGAGAGGATGTGGAGAAAAGGAGATTCTTATACACCATTGGTAGAAATTTCAGTTAGCACAGCTACTGTGGAAAACAGTATGAAGATATCTCAAAAAACTAAAAACAGAAACACCATACAATGCAGCAATCCCACTACTGGGTATCTATACTAAGGAAAATAAATCAGTATATCAAAGGGATACCTGCATGCACATGTTTATTGCAGCACCATTCACGATAACAAAGATATGGAATTAACCTAAGCATCCATCAACAGATGAATGGGTAAAGAAAGTATGGTATAGATACACAATAGAATACTATTCTGTCATAAAAAGAATAATATGTCATTTGCAGCCACATGGATGGAATTGGAGGTCATTATGTTAAGTAAAATAAACCAGGCACAGAAAGCCAAATATCGTATGCACTCACTCATGTGTGGGAACTAAAGAAAGTTGATCTCATAAAGGTAATCAATAGAATGACAGATAATAGAGGCTAGAAAGGGTGGGTGGTGGGGAGGGGGAGATGAGGAGAAGCACATTAAGAGGTACAAATATACAGTTAGATAAAAGGTATAAGTCTATAGACAGTAGAGCAGAGTGACTATAGTTAACAATGTATGACATATTTCAAAATAGACTGATGGTTCCCAACATAGATATGACAAATACTCAAAGTAATAGACTCATCAAATACCCCGACCTGATCATTACACATTCTATAACTGTACCAAAACATCGCATGGACCCCATAAATATAGAAAAGATTATGTATCAATTAAAAAAACAACACTCTAATACTTCAAATAGTCCTGTGGTTCGTTTAGTGCCCTGAAGTTTTTTATACCTCAGGGCTATACATCACAGTATGGTGTAAAAGGATGGTGGAAAAAGAACAATTGTGATAAGGAGGTGATAATGGGAACCCAGCACAGTGTTCTGGCTTCAAGTACTCTTAGGTAGTTTTAGTACATATACATATAGGCACTCAGGATCTGGAAACTGGTCATCTTGTAATCACTCCTGTCTCCATAACCCTTGGAAAGCATCCTGTAGACCTAGGGGGACACGTACAACAGGGGAAAGATTGCTGTACTATAGAATGTTCAAAATTATTCACTAAGATAGGTTTTAATTTCTTTCTTTTTTAAATTTCAATTTTTGCATATGTTTTTAAATGGACATAAGACTGGGTGCAGTGGCTCACACCTGTAATCTCAGCACTTTGGGAGGCCGAGGCAGGCAAATCACCTGAGGTCAGGAGTTCGAGACCAGCCTGGCCAACATGGTAAAACCCCATCTCCACTTAAAATACAAAAATTAGCCAGGCATGGTGACAGGTGCCAGTAATCCCAGCTACTTGGGAGGCTGAGGCAGGAGAATCGCTTGAACCGGGGAGGCAGAGGTTGTAGTGAGCTGAGATCGCACCACTGCACTCCAGCCTGGGTGACAAAGCGAAACTCCGTCTCAAAAAATAAAATAAATAAAAATGACTGAGTGCGGTGGCTCACACCTGTAATCCCAGCATTTTGGGAGGCTGAGGCGGGCAGATCACGAGGTCAAGAGATCAAGACCATCCTGGCCAACATGGTGAAACTCTGTCTCTACTAAAAAATACAAAAATTAGCTGGGCGTGTTAGTGTGCACCTGTAGTTCCAGCTACTTGGGAGGCTGAAGCAGGAGAATCGCTTGAACCCAGGAGGCAGAGGTTGCAGTGAGCTGAGATTGCACCACTGCACTCCAGCCTGGTGACAGAGTGAGACTTCGTCCCCCTGCCACACAAAATAAATAAATAAATAAATATAAAATGGACATAATATATTAGAAAAATGCATATAATATATAATTAAGTATGTTAGCATATTATGTTGGTCTTGTGTTTTAATGATTGAGGTATATGATTAAAGGATGGTGATCACTGATCTAAGGGGACAGAAGGGACGTTGGACATTATATAACAAAGAACTGCTAGCCACACTGTTATTTGTCTCTAAGATAAAATCCAAAAGGGTCTCTGAGGTAGAGAAGGGGAGAGTTAAGATTTCTGATGTACTTACGAGTACTGAGTCAGAGTGAGCAGAGATGGCGATAAACCCAGACCTTGAGAACAGAATCGAAAGGGGAAAAACTGGGGTGAGGGGTCATTATGCCAGCAGAAATGCTCCGAGGCTTCCCCAGTAGGGCACATGGGGAGGAGGACAGAGGCAGGCAGCTGGGCATATTATTCTTCCTCTCAAGTACCAGCAAGAAGGTGGCTTCACTCTGGGGAGACAGTGCTTTTCAGGCTGCATCTGCCAGGATTTGCAATGGTATTTGATGAGTGTAAACACCCCTCCAGGACACCTTCCTTCTCATTCCTGGAACTTGAATTCTGTGATCACTTGTCTTATGATTGCCCTATCTCCCAGGCCTGTCATTTTCTTTTTCTTTTTAGCTCATTTGTTGTTTTGTTTTTCCTGTCTGTCTCTTAAGCATTGCACACCCTGAGACTAGA
The DNA here is from genome assembly GCF_024542745.1 of Macaca thibetana thibetana. Lineage (NCBI taxonomy): Eukaryota > Metazoa > Chordata > Mammalia > Primates > Cercopithecidae > Macaca > Macaca thibetana. The sequence goes on from NC_065585.1 coordinate 58,902,598, forward strand.
AAACCTCTGTTTTGTAAAATTATTTTTAACATAACTTAATTTTTAGAATAAGTTTAGATTCACGGAAAAAATTGGGATTATGGTACAGAGAGTTTCCGTATACCCCATACCCAGTTTCTTCTTATTAACGTCTTAAAATAGTTTGGCACATTAGTTATAATTCATGAATCAATATTAACATATTGTTATTAATTAAAGTCCATATTGTATTATTTCCTTGGTTTTTAAGGGATAGGAAGGAGATTTTTGCAAGGAAGAAGGAGAAAGAGTGAAAATGGTAAAAAAAAAAAAAAAGGAGCACAAAGAGTTGTCACAGAATGAGACAAGGACATCAACAACGGTAAATGACATGGTGAATTAGGAAAGAGCTGAAAAAATATCCATTGGACTTAGCTGTTAGAATGGCTTTTGGTGACTTGATGGGGAAGGAAATAAGTCTGAAGTGGAATGAGGAAATAAGTGAGAAAATAGGGAAGTATAGATTATTATTTTCTTTTGTTTTTTGAAACAGGGTCTCTCTTTGTGACCCAGGCTGGAGTGCTGAGGTGCAATCACAGATCACTGCAGCCTCGACCTCCTGGGCTCAAGCAATCCTCCCACCTCAGTCTCCAGAGTAACTGCAGCTGCAGGCATGCACCATCATGCCTGGTCAATTTTTTCCTTTTTTTTTTTTTTTCCTGAGGCAGAGTCTCACTCTGTTGCCCAGGCTGGAGTGCAGTGGTGCCATCTCGGCTTACTGCAATCTCCACCTCCCAGGTTCAAGCAGTTCTCCTGCCTCAGCCTCCTGAGTAGCTGGGACTACAGGCATGCATGACCACGCCCAGCTAATTTTTGTATTTTTAGTAGAGATGGGGTTTCACCATGATGGCCAGGCTGGCCTCGAATTCCTGACCTCAGGTGATCCGCAGGTCTTGGCCGCCCAAAGTGCAGGGATTACAGGCGTGAGACACGCACCTGGCCATTTTTTTTTTTTTTTCCTTTTTTATAGAGAAAGGGTCTCCCTGTGTTGCCTAGGCTGGTCTCAAACTCCTGGGCTCAGGCAATCCTCCCACCTCAGCCTACCAAAGTACTGGGATTACAGGCATGAGTCACCATGCCTGACCAGATTATTCTTTTTAACAAACTTGGCATCACAGGGTGAGAAGAGGTAGACAACTACTGTCTTCACAGGGTCACTGCAAACTAAATCAAATTACATATAGGAAAGCAGTTTGTAAATCATAAATAAATTGTCACAATAGAAGGAGCGCAGGCTTTGAAACAGCTAAACCTGATTTAAGCCCAGCTGTGTAACTTAAAAACCCTAAAAGTTCCATTTCTTCAGTTTTGAAATTAAAATATTTATTCAATATTGAATGGTTGGTATCAGGCTTACATATGAAAGCACTTGTAGAGTGCCTTGGATAAAGGAGGACATACACTGTTAGAAGAAGATATTTTCTTGTAAAGTGGACTTTGCAGGAAATTATAAACCACATCATCTTGAATGTAAAACATCTGAGAAAAGTTTATTTGCGGTAAGCCTGAGCTTTCTTCATCTCCGTAGTTTTGGATTTAGTTTTAGCTAAGAGAGTTCTTTCTAAATTTACCTGTTGCTCTTAGATAATAAGAGATTATCATGTCAGCTGTGGTGTGAAGACAAGAAGCTGAGTGGTAGAGTCATTTGGAAGGCTGGGACACCAAAAAAGATCATAAATCATATTACTCAATAGTGTTGAGATACTAGCCCTCAAGTCTGATTTATACGTATTTCATAAAACCTGTTACCGGCCGGGCGCAGTGGCTCACGCCTGTATTCCCAGCACTTTGGGAGGCCGAGGCGGGCGGATCACGAGATCAGGAGATTGAGACCATCCTGGCTGACCCGGTGAAACCCCATCTCTGCCAAAAACACAAAAAATTAGCTTGGCGTTGTGGCAGGCGCCTGTAGTCCCAGCTACTCGGCAGGAGAATGAAGTGAACCCGGGAGGCGGAGGTTGCAGTGAGTCGAGATCACACCACTGCACTCCAGATATAGGCTCCGTCTCAAAAAAAAAGAAAACCAAACAAAAAACAAACAAACAAAAAAACACAAAAAACCTGTTACCGTCTTGTTTTGTGTCTTGTAACCCCAGAGCTGTCTTTGTGTGGTCATTATTTTATATGATGTTTTCTTTAAGTTATCTGAACTTCAAAAAGTTCAATGTTACCTCTTTGGAAATGTAACCACTAATCTCAAAACAATGCTTGCCAGCTGTTTGTCAAAACTGGTAACAGCGTTCATATAAAGAGACCTGACCCCCTTTGCTAGTTGGAGGCACCTTAAGACTCAGTCTGAACTCCGTCCTTTGTACCTGAGGGAACATTTAACTTGGTGATGACAACAGCTTCACTGTCTACACACATTGTGACTAATATTTGACTTGATCACAGGAGCCACATCCCTTTTATTGTTTGTTTGTTTGTTTGTTTGTTTTGAGTTGGAGTTCCACTCTTGTTGCCCAGGCCGGAGTGCAATGGCGTGATCTTGGCTCACTGCAACCTCCACCTCATGGGTTCAAGGGATTCTCCTGCCTCAGCCTCCTGAGTAGCTGGGATTACAGGCACCCACCACCATACCCAGCTAATTTTTTGTTTTTTTTTTTTCATAGAAATGAGGGTTTCACCTTGGCCAGACTGGTCTTCACCCACCTCAGCCTCCCAAAGTGCTGGGATTACAGGCGTGAGCCACTGCCTGGCCTTATTTTATTTTTTTAGAGGCAGGGTCTTTCTCTGTCATCCAAACCCAAGTGGCACAATCATAGCTCACCACAACCTCTAATTGCTAGGCTCAAGTGATCCTTCCACCATGGCCTTCCAAAGTGCTGAGATTATAGGAGCGAGCCACCGTGCCTGGCCCAGAAAGCCACATCCTTGTATCAGGCCTTGATTGCTACAGGTTTCCTTTCTACCTAGAAGGCCGCATCCACATCCTTCATCTGCAACATGTAATCAAATTCTTAATGACAACCATTTTGTTTTAGGTGACCAGAACTATGTGAGATGTTGGCTAGGTAACAATTATACATAGAGAATGTACGGGGGTAGGGACATAAAATGCATGTTCAGGCTGGGAACTGTGGCTCATTCGTGTAATTTTATCTCTTTGGAAAGCCAAGGCAGGAGGATCGCTTGAGCTCAGGAGTTTGAGACCAGCCTGGCCAACATGGCAAAACCCCCCTCTCTACCAAAAATACAGAAATTAGCTGGGCGTGCTGCTGCGCGCCTGTAGTTTCAGCTACTCAGGAGGCTGAGGTTGCAGTGAGCCATGATCACACCACTGCACTGTAGCCTGGGTGACAGAATGAGACCCTGTCTCAATTAAAAAAAGAAAAAAAAGCATTTCAGGGGTCATTGTTCATGGAAAGGACCGGGGTGTGTGTGTGAAAGGCATCTTTCATTTAGGAGTTTCATTGAGGAATTAAATAATTTATAAAAATACACCAAATGTATTTCACAATTTTTCAGTATATGAATTTTCAAATGAAAGTTTTCCTTGATTACATTGGTAAACATTTTTGTTATACCGTGGATTTGTTCAATCCAGCACTAACCACATATGCTTACATGGGGCAACCCTGTCATATTGCATGATTTGCTAGTCAGCTGAATTTAGAATATCCCCATAAACATTCTTCTGTCTCTTAAAATTTGACATTTTTGGTAACATTTCTTCCTTCTCTGAAGCTTCCCTATTTTAAATAGAGGAAGTGAAAATTAAAATAATTTGAAAAAGCAAACAATTTTGCTGTCACACTTGTTTTTCCTTATAGCAAAAAAAAAAAAAAAAAAAAAAAAAAACTGAAAAATTACTTAGATGTCAGCATTGCCATAATAGCATATTTTAGAACAAGAATGCTGATCACTTTGCATTTCCCAAGCCCTTGGTGGCTCTGGAATTTTAAGAAACCTCTTCAGTATTTAAGATTCTCTACAATCTTGGTCTAACCCAACTGTTTAGATTAAAAATTCCTCAAACTTAACTTGTCCTTTTCTAGATTAATGTCTTGGTTCCTACTCTTATCTAGATGTATAATTTCCCTTCCTTACCAATTGTTAAAAGTTAAAATCCTCCCCATCCTTTAAGGCCATATTCAAGTATCATATTCTTCCTGAAGCTTTTAAAATGTCTCCAGCTAGAGGTGATATCTTTTTTCTTTCTAGATTTCTGTATTTATATTTATCCTGGGGTGAAATTAATTTTCTATATACATTGGCAGTAGCAGTGATGAACATAAGGAATAGTTAGCTCATTCATTCACAAATATTTATTACGTATTTAGTGTGACATAAGGCTTGGATTCCAGTACTAATTCTGCCACTGTAGAGCTGTATGTTCTTGAGTAAGTCATTTTACACGTTCATTTCAAACATAGTTATTTACAGAGAATAAGTAACTGTGGGGGAGTGGGAGTGGGAGAGCATCAGGAAGAATAGCTAATGGATGCTGGGCTTAATACCTACATGATGGGATGATCTGTGCAGCAAACCACCAAGGCACACATTTACTTAAGTAACAAACCTGCACATCCTGCACATGTACACCTGAACTTTATACTATATACATATTAATATATATAGATTGAGCATGGTGGCTCATGCCTATAATCCCAGCTCTTTGGGAGGCTGAGGCAGGCAGATCACTTGAGGTCAGGAGTTCGAGACCAGTCTTGCCAACATGGCAAAACCCAGTCTCTACTAAAAATACAAAAATTAGCTGGGCATGGTGGTGTGTGCCTGTAATCCCAGCTACTCAGGAGGCTGAGGCAGGAGAATCACTAAAACTCAGGAGGTGGAGGTTGCAGTGAACCAAGAGCGCACACCTGCACTCTAGCCTGGGTGACAGAGTGAGACTCTGTCTCAGAAAAACAAATAAATAAATTAATTTAATTAAGTAAATAATACATAAATTAAAAATGTATTAAATAAAACATATCTGTATATATTTATGCAAAAAATTATAATAGATTACATTTTAAAAGGACAAATTGTAGACAATACATATATGATCTCACTGTTCTAAAACAAACAATAAGCCCAACTGTGTACATTTATATTTGTGTTTACATATAATCACATGCATATATAAAAAAACATTTTTCACAAAGAAAAAGTTTAGAAAGATATGCATGAAAGTTTTGAGTGGTTACCTCTGGACTCTGTGACATGAATTCTGAAGTATAGTCTTTACTTAATCCGTTTCCTTATTTCTAAAAAGCCAACAATATTAGTACACTCCATACGGTTGCTGTGAAAATTGATTAAATTTAATACAGGAAAGTGATTATAAAGGTACTAACTTGTGTAGTGAGCACAAAATACAATTTAGTAAAAAAAAATCTCTCATTTTTTTAAAGACACGTGATTATTTTCAATTAAAAAATAAACAAGATAAAATAAAACTAGGACAATGGATAAGTGTGGATTTCAGTCTCCATCCTGAAAATGAAGGTTATGGGACAGTTTCAAATCTCTTAAACTAAAAGGAGTAGTATTTCGGAAAACAGGTTACTGGGATCAGTATCGCCCCCTGGTGGTTGATTGATGCCTTGCCAGACAGTTGCCCAAGCACAAGGCAAAGACTATGCCCACCTTGGTCCTGATTTGTATCCCACTCAGAACTGTTGTAGCGATGGCATCCTAAGCTCTTTCACATCCATTACCTTAACATCCTCAACCTCAGACACTAATTTTGCTGACATGTGGCATCAGCAACCCAACAACAGTAGTGGCGGGGCCTGTGTTTTCTGTTCTCTCTGCTGTTTGCCTCTCTCCAGCCATGTCCACCTACAAATGCTTAGCCTTTCAAGCCTGAGCTTGGGCATCACCTGCCTCATGCCACCTTTTCTCACTCACACAGGTGAACATTATACTCAAATACACAAATAAAATTAGCTACATTTGTTGAGCATGTGTATGGATGTATGGGTATATTTATGTACTGTGTAAGTATACATTTTTTCAATCAGTCAGTTTCAGGGGATTGTGATCTGTGTAGTCACACAGGACTCCATGCTTGGTTTAATTCTCTGCTGCTGTTCTCTTGAAATCATTGAACATATTTTAAACAAGGAGCTCTATATTTTGCACCGGGCCTCACAAAATATGTAGCTGGTTCTGTTTTTAAACTCACAACTCTATATTGTATATAATTATGATCCCTGTACTACAGATGAGGAAACCAAGGCTTTGAGTGACTAAGGGACTTTTTTTGAGATCCTACAGTTGGTATATTGTAGACCCAGTTTAGAGTCTACCTACTGGTTATAAGAATTTCCCACCTGTATCAGGGTCACCTGGAGAGCTTTTAGAAGAGCAAATTTATTGACTGCATTCCAGAACCTAGTAAATCATAATTTTTAAAAGTATGTTCTTAGAAACTGCACCTTAAGTAACTCTTCCATTGGTTAATGAACAAAGTCTATATTCAATTCATTTCTAATCTTAGAGTCTCACATAAGCCTTTACTCATAGCCACTTACTGTTCTGCTGATTAAATGAATATCATTCAGTTTCAGAGAGACCAAGTATAGCTTCGGCAGAATAGCACCAGTGTTTTTCAGTTCACAAAATGCTTGAGAGTTTTAAACACTGAAGGTCTTATCAGCAACTGTAGTAGGGACATGTTTGCCCTACACTTGCTCCCCTTTCACTATTCCCATTGAATACCTGAGTGCAAAGCCTTTAAGACAGTGCAATCTATAAGACCACAGAAGAACTTTTCCTACTAGAGACGCAGGATCACAAGGGCATGGTGGTGTCAAAAAGCCAATTTCATATTATTGGAAATTTGATTGTTGAAGTTAGAATTCAACAAATTAAATACTATGCAGAATTTGGGGAAAGAAAGACACAAAACTCAACGCATCTGTGTTCATGACCAGATGGAAGGCTATATACTCATCAAAAGATGTAGGAAAAATGCCGATAATATACAGAGAAAAACCAAGATTCAAAATCAAAATGATGATAATGTTAGTTCTTTAAAAATGTATAGAAAAAGAGTATAGGGATATGTCAATTGATGGTGAGATTTAGGGTGATTTATTTACTTCTCTAATTTCCTCTAATTTACAATGGTCTTCCTAGTCTCTTTGGTAAGAACTAAAAATAAAATCCACTTACCTGACTTACAAATCCTTGCTTTCGGCCGGGCGCGGTGGCTCAAGCCTGTAATCCCAGCACTTTGGGAGGCCGAGGCGGGTGGATCACGAGGTCAGGAGATCGAGACTATCCTGGCTAACATGGTGAAACCCCGTCTCTACTAAAAATACAAAAAACTAGCCGGGCATGGTGGCGGGCGCCTGTAGTCTCAGCTACTTGGGAGGCTGAGGCGGGAGAATGGCGTGAACCCGGGAGGCGGAGCTTGCAGTGAGCCGAGATCACGCCACTGCACTCCAGCCTGGGAGACACAGCGAGACTCCGTCTCAAAAAAAAAAAAAAACAAAAAAAAAAACAAAAAAAAAACAAATCCTTGCTTTCCTTAACTTAGAATTCCCAGGAATTATTGTCTGCTTTCCCTCATGCCTCGTAAATCAAGATACTAAATCCTGTTAAGTCTATCTCTCAAATGAATCTAATCATACTCCCCGCCTTCCTGTCTCTACCCTTCAAAGTTCCAATCTAAGCTTTTAAAATAGCTTCCTCTATTGTTTCTCTGCTTTGAGTTCCATCCCCTCCATGCATCTTTTATAATACTAACAAAATTATTTTCCTAAGATATACATCAGATCAGCCCCCTCACTTTGCAAAGCAGTAGGAGTTAAAAAGTAAAAACATGCAAATAAGCAAAAAAGAAAAAAATGATCACTTTTGGAATGCTATTTGGAGTGACTTGATATCACCTCTTAGGCTCTTTACTTACCAGCTACAAGGACTTGGACACTTTATTTTTAAATATGCCCCAGGAAATCAGCATAATAATAGCAATCGACAGTTATTGAACAAGTACTACGTGCACAATAATCCTAAGAACAGGTACTCTCCCATTGGCTAGATGAGAAATTAATGCTTAGATGTCAAACCGCATTTGGCCACACAGCCAGAGGTAGGGGAAGTGTTCAACCACTCTATCACATGGCCACCCAGGGGGAGAATACTTCTCCCCTTACAGGGTGGTGACCATTAAGTGAGGGGGTATCGTCTGCAGCACACAAGAAGCATGTAATTGATAGCACTTTCTGAAAGCCTTCAGACACTTAGCGGCAAAGCCTTTCACCCGGTCAAACTCTTTACTCTCTTGTCCAAGTATCTATTCTCCCTACTCATGTCTAGGTTCCAGCAACATCTGAGTTGCCATGTCATCTCCAAACACAAAATCCTTTCATGCCTCACTTATTCTTTCAATCCATGCCAATTTTAAACAATGGCCAAAATTCTACTTTCTCTACAAAATCATTTAAAGTCAAAATTCGTTGTTCCAGTCCTCTAGGTTCTTCTCATTGAATGTTCAAGCTTCTATTATAGCTATGGCTTAATTCTGTCTTACTTTTACACCATTTGTGGACTTGCTTGCTGCATTAGAATGTAAGCTCTTATTGAGCTAGAGTTATGTTATTCGTTTTTTGACTCTCTGGTGATAGAGTGATCAACTCATCTGGTTTTCCAAGGACTTTCCTGGCATCAACACTACAAGTTCTGAGTCCTGGAAAACACTTTGGGTAAACTAAGGTGTTCAGTACCCTAATTTACAGCACACCACAAAGGCTGTAGATGGTTTATTATGTGTCATTGGGATATTTTAAAACTTTGATTAGCTGTTGGGAATGAATCTTTAAAGATTTCTTCAGTGTGTGGTCCTTAACCTCAGATTCTCAGTAATCTGAGAATTAGGACTTTAACCTAGGATTACTCATTACTGTTTAAGTACCAAAGATGATATTTTCTTGGTCATCCTCTATTCAGAAATTTTACAGCCTCTGAGGTGGGATACTTCGAATGCTTGAGAGATTATTTTTAAAAAATGTCTAGTTTTAAAAAAGATGAGAAGTTGAAATGCTGATGGAAAATGTTGGATAGGAAGGAAGAAAAATAAAACAACCAAGGCCTATATTAAATGGTCTCTTCATTAAAATGTTATTGGATTCATTCCTTTGTTTCACACAACTGTGTATAATTATAGTATACAAACCCTCCAGCAGATCTTCCTGCTATTAAGTATTTAAAAATATCCATTCCAGATTTTCAAAATAAGTTTCACATGTACAGTAATTATATCTCATAAAATGTGCAATGCTTAAGATTATATTTATTATTCCAACTTAAATTTAGACTGTCTCTATTAAAATTGATTTAATCATTTGTATAATGTTGTCTTGGGCATTTCCTAATAGGACAGGAAGTTACTTCATTTGATGGAATTTCATGGGTGCTAAAGAGACCCTTGACTTTGGAAGACATACTGGAAGAGAGATAAGAGAAAGGGTTTCAGAACTGTGGGATACCTTTCCACCATTTGTATACCCTTTCTCCCCTTCCTTCCTTCCTTCCTTCCTTCCTTCCTTCCTTCCTTCCTTCCTTCCTTCCTTCCTTTCTTTCTTTCTTTCTTTCTTTTTCTTTCTTTCTTTCTTTCCTTCTTCCTTCTCTCTCTTTTTCTTTCTTTCTTTCTTTCTTCTTTCTCTCTCCTTTCTTTCTCTCTTTCTTTCCCTCCCTCCCTCCCTCTCTCTCTCTCTCTCTCTCTCTTTCTCTTTCTTTCTTTCTTTCTTTCTTTCTTTCTTTCTTTCTTTCTTTCTTTCTTCTCTCTCTCTCTCTCTCTCTTCTTTCTTTCTTTCTTTCTTTCTTTCTTTCTTTCTTTCTTTCTTTCTTTCTTTCTTTCTTTCTTTCTTTCTTTCTTTCTTTCTCCCCCGCCTCCTCCTTCTTGTTGTTGTTGTTCTTCTTCTTCCTCTTCTTCTTCCTGAAATAGTGGAGTCTTGCTCTGTCACCCAGGCTGGAGTGCAGTGGCATGATCTCAGCTCACTGCAACCTCCACCTCCCAGGTTCAAGCAATTCTCATGCCTCAGCCTACTAAGTAGCTAGGACTACAGGTGTGTGCCACCACACCTGGCTAATTTTTGTATTTTTAGCAGAGACAGAGTTTCATCATATTGGCTAGGCTGGTCTCAAACTCCTGACCTCAAGTGATCTACCCACCTCGGCCTCCCAAAGTACTGGGATTACAGGCATGAGCCACTGTGTCCAGCCATTACCGTTTCTTATTGTAATAAATCTCTAAGCTCCACAGAGAGCAGCTGAATGCTGCCAGGGTTGCAAGTCACAAGACATTACATGACATGATGGGACAGATCATGGATGGAGATTCAGAAGACCTAGGCTTTGGTGCTATCTAGTTTCCGACGGGGAGATAATGCTATCTGTATAGGTAACTGTCAAGAGAAGCTCATGAAAGTATTTGTGAAAGTCACCTCCAAGTAATCAAGCTGGGGCACCCTGATGAAACATTTTTAATCAGAGGTGCACCTCAGTACAACCTGGGTGCCTTCCAAAATATAGATGGGCCCCACTCCAAGGCCAATTAGATCAGAATCTCCTGAAGTAGGGGTCAAGAATATAAGTGGTTTCTGAAGACCCACAGATATTTCTGATTTGCTTGCCTTATTATAAACTACCTGGACAGTGGCAAGATCATTAGCTTGCTAGACTGATAGACCTGGAATGGAATCCTTTCATGTCTCTTGCCTTTGTGACTTTGAAAAATGCATTAGTTCATTGACCCTTCATTTCCATGCTTTGCAGGGTTCTTGTGTAGAGGTGAAGGTAAAACATCTAGGTCAGAGTAAATATGTTCAGGGGTCTGATAAGTAGGTTAAATACAGGAGTGTTGGAGACTGTGGCTAATGGAAGAATGCAGCCTTGAAAAAATGGTTTATTTATTTATTTATTTATTTATTTATTTATTTATTCATTTATTTAAAGAGACAGGGTCTTGCTCTGTTGCCCAGGCTGGTGAATCAAACTCCTGCATTTAAGTGATCCTCCTGCCTCAGCCTCCTGAGAAACTGGTATTACAGGTGCAAGCCACCACACCTGACTTCAAAGTGTTTTTTGTATGTTTGCTTTTGTTTTTGTTTTGTTTTGTTTGGAGACAGGGTCTTACTCTGTCAAGCTGAGGTACAGTGGCATGATCATGGCTCTGCAGTCTCAATCTCCTAGACTCAAGCAATCCTCCTGCCTCAGACTCCCCAGTAACTGGGACTACAGGTATGCACCACCACACTGGATTAATTTTTAATTTTTTCTCTTGTAGAGACAGGGTCTCACTATGTTTGCCAGGCTTTTGAAACTCCTGGCCCCAAGTGATCCTTCTGCCTTGGCCTCCCAAAGTGCTGGGATTACAGACATGAGCTACTGTGCCTGGCTCAAAGTGTATTTTTTAAAAGTTATTTTCTAAAACACTGAGCTGGCCTCACAAAATATATCTGCAGGCATGACATCCAGTTTTACCCCTAACATAATGGTCAATAAAAAACCAATTCTCAACTGCTATATAAAATATAAACTGCTGAGTTATCTGGATATATTTTTCTAGCTCTGTGTAACGTACTGCTGAATGCAGAATTCTATATTGATTCAACAAATATTCAATGCCCATTAGGTAACAGCGAGTCTAGACAGAGATACTAAAAGCACTAATTCAAAGCATGTATTGCCAATAGGAAGAGTAGATACACTAAAATATATCCTTTAGTAACAATACTAATACTACCAAAACCACCTTTCCAATTTTAATTTTGCATTAACATTCTACCCTGGGCTTTGTGACTATCTGTATTTTTGTAAACCATTAAAAAAATACGGCTTATAACTAGAAATATTTAAAATTTTAAGTAATTATTTTTGTTTTAGAAACAGTATATTTTAACACAGTAATTTGTTGTGAAATAAGGACACTTGCTTAATTAATGAATGCTAAGTTTCCTTCCATGTCTAAGAGTCTATGATTAGGGCCAGGCATGGTGGCTCATGCTTGTAATCCCAGCACTTTGGGAGACCGAGGGGCGTAGATCACCTGAGATCAGGAGTTCGAGACCAGCCTGGCTAACATGGCGAAACCCCATCTTTACTAAAAATACAAAAATTAGCCAGGTGTGGTGGTGTGCACCTGTAATCCCTGCTACTTGGGAGGCTGAGGCAGGAGAATTGCTTGAACCTGGGAGGCAGAGGTTGCAGTGAGCCGAGGTCGCACCACTGCACTCCAGCCTGGGTGACAGCGCGAGACTCCATTTCAAAAGAGAAAAGAAAAAAGATCCTGTGATTAGGAAACAAAAAATCTGTGGGATCATCAATGAGAGGAACCTTTGATCAAAGGACTCACAGCTGTCTTTAGAACTAGAGCATTTCCCAGTGTATTCTGGGCACATTTCCTTTATATGAGATTTGTTTCCCAACCCCAAAGTACAAACCCTGGCAGCTTTCTGACTTAGATAAAATTGGGCTGCCCTCTGTCACTGTCATGGTCAGATTTTCTGAACTCAATGAAAATCTGAGCAAAATAATTTAATGAAGCCTACTGCTAACAGTTATTTCAAACCACGACGCCACCACTTGTTAGATCTGTGATCAGGGCAAATTATTGCACTTAAGTTCTAGGTTCCTCATCCTTAGAATGGTGATGGTAAGAATTGAGTAAGACTTGTCAGGAGGGTTAAATGAGAGAATGTTTGTAAAGCACTTAGCTTTCCAACCCAATAAAGTCCCCGGCATATAGTAATATTCTGTAAATGTTGTCTAGTATGTTGATTATTATTTTTCCTTCCACACAACTAGGACCATCTTGTCCCTCAGCTCAGGAATCTTTACTGTTTTCCGTAATTATCCATGCCAGGCATTTTTGCAGGAGGCACCACTGCTTGCAGAGCCTCTCTCACGGCAGCTATTGAAGATTAGACATGAATTTGGATCTGACTCAGCCCAAAGCCTAAGCACTTTCTACTTCCTCCCAACCATCACTGGGAGGAGGAAAATGTTCTGTGAGTAATCCCGGCATCTTCTTTCGTCTCTTTTACATTTTGGATTTCTCCTTAAGGTTTTTACTTTTTAGGAAGGGCCTTGCAGATACCAACAAAATACACCACATACACACACAACCTTGAAAAATACTCTGCGAACGGGTGCGTTGGCTCACGCCTGCAATCTCAGCACTTTGAAAGGCTGAGGCCGGTAGATCACTTGAGGTCAGGAGTTGAAGACCAGCCTGACCAACATGGGGAAACCCCATCTCTACTAAAAATAAATAAATAAATATATATCTATATACAAAATTTAGCTGGGCGTGGTGGCGTGCCCCTGTAATCCCAACTACTCCGGAGGCTGAGGCACGAGAATCACTTGAACCCGGGAGGCGGAGGTTGCAGTGAGCCAAGATCATGCCACTGCACTCCAGCCTGGGCAACAAGAGTGAAACTCCGTCTCAAAAAGAGAGAGAGAGAGAGAGAAAGAAAGAAAGAAAGAAAGAAAGAAAGAAAGAAAGAAAGAAAGAAAGAAAGAAAGAAAGAAAGAAAGAAAGAAAGAAAGAAAGAAAGAAAGAAAGAAAGAAAGGAAGGAAGGAAGGAAGGAAGGAAGGAAGGAAGGAGAGAGAGAAAGAAAGAAAGGGAGGGAGGAAGGAAGGAAGGAGGAAGGAAGGAAAAGAAAGAAAGAAAGGAAGGAAGAAAGAAAGAAAGAAAAAGAAAGAGAGAGAGAGAAAGAAAGAAAGAAAGAAAAAAAAAGAAAGAAAAGAAAAGAAAAGAAAAGAAAAGAAAAGAAAAGAAAAGAAAAGAAAAGAAAAGAAAAGAAAAGAAACACTATGATGTGATAAAGCTCAACTTCCTTAGCCTGGCATCAAAGACTTTCTGTAACGTGACTGGAGTTTGCATCTCCAGCCTCCTTCCCCCACTTCCTCCTTCCCATTTGGCACACACACTCCAGCCAAAACTGAACTGTTCCTCACGCATGGAACAACCTTCCCATCTACATGTTTCAGCCCCGGATGCTGAGGCTTCTCCCGTGTGTCAAATTCTACACTGTTTCCAGGCTCAGCAACATCAGCCCTTCTGGAAGGCTTTCCAGAATCGCGGAACTGAGTCCTATGTAAGTTCATATCTAATCTCTACCCCTGACTAGCTTTTGTGAATTCTTTGAAATTTGTGAATTCTTTGAAAACATCAGCATCTGTGTCTTGCCTGTAAGTAATATGGAAGGAATTATCCTAACCCATAGCGCTGATAGGAGGACTGAGAGGGGCAAACAAGAAACATTGGCACTAACGCCATGTCTCAGGTATATCCACAATTCCTTCCTTACTTGACCTATGGTCATTTCTTCTACTTACTTACTTACTTATAGAAATGGAGAGCTATTTGGGAAAAACAATTTCAGCTAGATCTGTAGTCTAATTCTTTACATGAAAATAAATTCTAAGATGGACCAAAGTTTTAAATGTAAAAAAATGAAACAACATCTGTAACAACAAATAAATAGAAGAAAAGACAAGTGAATTTATTCATGAATTTGGAGTGGAGAAGGCCTTTCTAAACAGGGTACAGTAAAATACCCAGAAGCCAATGAATAAAAACATTGATGAGTATAGCTAATTTAAAGCATTCAATGTTTCCACAGCAAAAAAAAAAAAAACACAAACATAAAAATTAAATTGTATCATACCAAGAAAATAGTTTTGCAACATATATTATGAAGGGCTAAAACTTTCTTAATTTACAAAGAGCTGTTTTACGTCATCAAAAACTGCTGAAAACTCTAATAAAAATAGGTAATTAGGTCATGTATCAAATCCACATAAATAATATGAAATGATCAATTTCACTCATGAAGAAATATAAATTGAAGCAAAGAGATACTATTTTTTTTAACCTATGGGCTGACAAAAGTTAAAAAGAAAATATCCAATGTCGATAATGGTGTAAGGACACAGGCCTTTTCACAGGCTGTTTTAGGGGATTCAAATTGGTGCTACCTTTGTTGAGTACTTAGAAATATTTACTAAAATATGAAAATGCACTTTCCTTTGATTCACCACTTCCACTGCTAAAAACTGAGCTTAGAAATAAGTTCAAGATCTGCATGGAAATAAGCTAATTGGTCTACGGCCATACCAGCCTGAACGCACCTGATCTCATCTAATCTCAGAAGAAATAAGCTAATTGCAAAATTTTTTGTAATGGGAAAAAATAAAAATAATTTAGCTACTTGTCAATAGATGATTGGTAAATGGAGTCATGACACATATAATCAATTCTATGCAGTTATTTAAAAATTATGATGTTTTCCAGGCATGATGGCAGACGTCTATAATCCCAGCAGTTTGGGAGGCCAAGGTGAGAGGATGGCTTGAGCCCAGGAGTTCAAGACCACCCTGGGCAATGTAGTGAGACTCTGTCTGTAAAAACAGAAATAAATATAAAATAAAAAGAATGACATTCGCAAGCATATTTCTAAGAAATAATAAGTGGGAAAAAAGTACAGAAGGAATATGTTTCCATTTGTATAAATTTGAAATGTATGGGTGGGAGACTGTGTAGCAATAGACACACATACATGTAAGTATTTTTCTGGAATAACACATAAGAAACTGAGAAGTGGTTACTTTTGGGAGAGAAACTGAGTGGGAGAAGAAGGGGACATGTAGACACAGAGTGATATTTTTATTTTATGCTTTTCTGAACTCTTGAAAGATTGTAATCATGTCCCTTAATTACTTTTCTTTTTTTCTTAAAGATATTATTCATTAAGTAAAGTTGATCCTCGGATTGTATGATGTGATGTGAAATCCCAAACAGAAGAGACTTCCTTTACTTCTGCTCTTGCCTGCTGTCAATAATAGGAAATTTGCATTGGTTTTCCTTTGTGCCAAAGGCCTAGGAATGCAGTTCTGTTTTCATGGAATATTTTCTGGTTGCCATATTTAGATGCCAAGGGATATCTGCTACAGTGTGAGAAATCTTGCTGACTGATATTTTCCCCTGAAATTAAAGGCATGTGTACAAATTAAGGTCCACTTAACTTTGTTCAGCTCAGCAAGTACATTTGGATCTTCTTAGTTCCAATCTCTTGTTTGCAGGACTCAAGGGCAGAGATACTGTTATTTGTAAAGTGGAAGAATGGATGATGGAGGCTGGGCATGGTGGCTCACACCTGTAATCCCAGCACTTTGGAAGGCCGAGGTGGGTGGATCACCTGAGGTTGGAAGTTCGAGACCAGCCCAGACAACATGGTGAAACCCCCGTCTCTACTAAAAATACAAAATTAGCCGGGCATGGTGGCACGTGCCTGCATGCCTCCTTCCCATTTGGCACACCCACTCCAGCCAAAACTGAGGTTGAGGCAGGAGAATCGCTTGAACCCTGGAGGCAGAGGTTGCAGTGAGTCAAGATCATGCCAGTGTACTCCAGCCTGAGTGACGGAGTGAGACTCAGTCTCAAGGAAAAAAAAAAAAAAGAAAAAAAAAGAATGGATGATGGAGATATGGAAGGACAAAGAAAGAATAGAAGGATAGAGGGAGTATCTGCCTGGTCAGATAAGCGGATTCTTTCATTCCCTGGTCCTTGAGGCAACACTGTCATTTTATCGTTCAACCAGACAGATGCTGAAACTGCTCTTTCAGAAAGAGTCTCTGCCTTCTACCTTTCCAGGCTTTCTCTTGTGATATTTTCTTGGAATCTGCCTCTAAAAATCTTAAGTTGTCTCCCAAAGCCATGCCTTCACACAGCCAATGCCCAGTTTCCTTTATTCATACAACATGTCTCTAATTTCCTTTTTCTAGTACTGAGCAGTGTTTGACATGAAGTCCTGTTCTTTTGTTCCCCTTTGATTAATCTTTGGCTTGTATTATCCAGCATTTTTTTTTTTTTGATATTTTCTTTCCACAAATATATTGATGCCTTAGTGCCAGGCACTAGACCTGGGCTAGGACCTAGTCTTCAGAACTTTGTGCTTTACGTCTAAATTTTATCTGCATAACACACAGCTCATCCATTTGTGGGTCTTTGTTCTGTTTTTCAGCTAGGAGAACTGGAAAGGCACAAACCTATTTCAAATGGTCCATTTCAGCACTAAGTAAGATTTATCAATTGGTGTCATAAAAGTGCAGTTTACTATTATGTGGGAGTTCAATTTTTTTTTTTTTTTGAGATAGAATCTCACTCTGTCACCCTGGCCGGAGTGCAGCAGCACGCTATCGGCTCACTGCAACCTCCACCTCCTGGCTTCAAGCGATTCTGCCTCAGCCTCCCAAGTAGCTGGGACTACAGAGGAGCGCCACTACACCTGGCTAATTTTTGTATTTTTAGTAGAGATGGGGTTTCACCATATTGGGCAGGTTGGTCTCGATCTCCTGACCTCATGATCCACACGCCTCGGCCTCCCAAAATGCTGGGATTACAGGCGTGAGCCACCGCTCCCAGCACTAGATATTTTTTAGAATGAGGAGCTCATGTGTTGCACAATTGGAACTGTGGGTGATGGATAAAAATAAAACACATACAACTTTCACAACAGCTACTTATACTGTTACAAAGGGAATTAGCCGCGGTATATGTGACCTTATGAATACTGTGAGATATTGTCAACCCCATCCTCAAAAGTGATCTAAAAATGTCACATAACATTTACCTTCAGCACTAACACCTAAACACTGGCAACACTTTTTTTTTTATTAAATGAAAACTGAAAATATTCCTTTAGATGGAGGCTACCACCACTGATACAGTCACGTTTATAAATCAATGAAATCCATTTTCTAATGCAAAAATGTGGCTCTGTGAGCTGATCGGTTGCTAAAATTTGAATGAATTTAAACTTACAAACAATGTAAAAGGTCTTAAGTCTCACTCTGGCTTAATACCCCCCAACCCCACGAGTACTCTTAGGGGTCATCCGCACAAGTACATTGGGGCTTATTGGGGCTTTCTGTCGTCACTTACGTCATATAGGTGAGAAATGTGCTAAGGGGCTCCAGGGAATGATTCCGGAAATACTCAAATTCTCCACATAGTCTTTTCCTCATCTCGGTGTCAATTTTGGAAACAGTAAGAGGATTTGTTTGATTAGCCAAAAAGTTACCATAGTCAGTAGTCTGGAGATGAATTTTCAGGTCTGAAATTAAATAAAACCCAATTCAGGTTAAATTTTGAGCATACACAAATAGCTTTTTCAACATTAGTTGAATTCATGACAATTTTATGGTACATACATATGTATTATCTTATTAGATTTTAATATGAGGTCTAAATATGATTTAAACTTGATCTCTAAAGCAACAGAAAATGTAATGTGAATATGGATAATCCAGCACACCACAAAATGTGTTTTTCTTTTGTTTTGAGAGGGAGTCTTCCTCTGTAGCCCAGGCAGGAGTACAGTGGTGCGATCTCAGCTCACTGCAACCTCTGCCTCCTGGGTTCACGCAATTCTCCTGCCTCAGTCTCCCATGTAGCTGGGACCACAGGCGCATGCCACTATGCCCAGCTAATTTTTGCAATTTTTAAAGTAGAGACAGGGTTTCACCATGTTGGCCAGGCTGGTCTCGAACTCTTGACCTCAAGTGATCTGTTTACCTCAGCCTCCCAAAGTGCTGGGATTACAGGCAGGAACCACTGTCCCTGGCCCTCACAAAATATTTCAATTACCTAAGAAGTCTGGTATTATTTAGAAGGTCTGAAAAAAAAACAAAAAACAAAAAACTAACAAACACCTAATCCACAGATAGCAAACAGGTTTTAGTCATTTGGAAATAGCTACCTGGGAAACTGTTGAGGATACTAATGCTCCATCTCAGCTTGATGGAAAAGATAAATGTATTAGTAGTAGCTACCGTGGGTGTGGGGGCAGGTGGCATGGGCAGTCATCGCTGCTCTGTTTCAGTATCCTTTTATTACAGATGAAGAAATTGAAGCTCAGTGGGACTAAATGGTGGAGTTATCTAATGAGATTGAAGTAGGAGATTAGTCCCCTTATTCTTATAACCCAGCATCGTTTCCACCAGACCATGCCATGCATCCGTTAAATGTCATCCATTTTGGTTGCCAGGTAATTGGATTGAACTGAATTTCAGCTTTGTTGATTGTCACTTCCTCCTGAACAAACCTTGTGTTTTCTAGCATCCATACTTCAGTCAATGCTGACCCAACCCCACTCTAGAATTTTTTTCCCGCACCCCTTTTCAGATTGGCTTATTATGATCTACCCTTCAAGGTCTGGTTGTAACATTAAAATAATAGTTGCCAGTGATTGAGTGCTTATTAGGTACTAGGTACTGTACTGAACTTGTATTATCTCATTTAATACTCAAGGCAATTTTATGAGGTAAAAATGATTTCTATGCCTTTGTGCAGATAAGAACACTGAAGCTCAGAGAGGTTAGTAACTTGTTCAAGATCACATAGATTAAAACATTTAAAAATCTCACGTAGATAAACTGTGATTCAAAACCAGGTATACCTGACTTCAAAGTCACTTAAAACTTTATTTTATTGCCAACCAATTCAATTAGATTATCACTTGCTCTGTAAAGATTTACTTATCTCAGGCAGAATTATTCACTCTCACTCATCTGAATTTGAAAGTACTTTGATAAAACCTCTAGCATAACATCTATTATAGGATATTATATAGTCTTAAGCATGTTAACCCAGAAGGCAGTTACACTATCTTAGTTACATATTTTATCTGTGACTGCTTGTGCAGAACCCAACATGTAAGTGTTATTGCATATCTGAGTGTCTAAAATGTCCTTGGCAACATCCAGCACACATATGGAGCTTATTGGATCTGCATTCAAACATTTATTAAGCATCTATTACATGCTGCCAACTACAGGAGACCCAAAGATAAACCAGACATATTCCTCATTCCCAAGGAAACTCACTGTTTGGTAAAGGAGGAGGCAGCCACAGATGATTCAAACAATGTGTTAATTCAGTGATAAAGATAAGGTCCTTGATTTATGGGAACATAGAAAATGAGACCCAGATCCATAGCGATAGGAGCAAGAAGCCTAGGAAAGTGTCTTGAAGGAGATGAGCCTTAGAATACTGTGTTAAGAGTGGAGGAAGAGGGGAGAAAGAATAAGAATAGGGGCAGGCATTCGATGACTTAGTACAGGTGTGGTGTGTGCAAGGAGCTCAAAGCAGTTCAGTGTTGCTGAAGCATTAAGTGGGAGAGAAATAAATTGAAAATAGAACTCCCATATGATCTAGCTATTTGGATATATACTACCGGGTATATATCCAAAGGAAACGAAATCAGTATGTTGAAGAGATATCTGTACTCCTACATTCATTACAACATTGCTCACGATAGCTAAGACATAGAATCAAGCTAAGTGCCCATCAACGGATGAATGGACAAAGGAAAGGTGGTATGAATATACCATAGGATACTGCTCAACCTCCAGAAAGAAAGAAATCCTGTCATTTGTGACAACTGAGAAGTAGAGAGTAAAGTAGTGGTCATCAAAGGGCGAGGAGTGGGCCAGGAGTGGTGGCTTATGCCTGTAATCCCAGCATTTTGGGAGGCAGAGGTGGGAAGATCCCTTGAGCCCAGGGGCTCAAGGCTGCAGTGAGCTATGATCACGCCACTGTATTCTAGCCTGGGTGACAAAGCAAGATCCTGTCTCTACATTTAAAAAAAAGAAAGAAAGAAAAGAAAAAGAAAAAAAGAAAAAAAAAAAAGACAGTGGGGGACAGGTGAGAGGGTGAGGGATCGGAAAGATGTCAAAGGATACAAAATTCAGTTAGATTCAGTTAGACAAGAGGAATAACTTCAAGAGACCTATGGTACAAAACGGTGACTATAGTAAATAGCAATGTATTGTATCTTTAAAATCATGTAAATAGTAGATTTTGTGTTCTCCCCACAAAATTTGGTATGTGAATTAACATATATGTTAATTCACTTGATTGATAACATATAGGTCACATTGGGCAGGCTTCCAAATTAACCTGCCTGGCAGAGTTCTTACGATGCCTATCCTGTCCTGTCCTATCCCAGAGTAAAGAATCTTACCGTGAGTCCCTCAAATTGTTGATGTACTGATTAATACATAACCTACTGACACTGAAAAGGACATTGATTTGTTTCTGAATCATCAAATTTTGGTGATTAGTTTCTGCATCATGAAGTTTATTGATTGTCTTGCATGTAGACATTGTAGCCTGTATATCATCTGTAGCCAGTGATCGTAACCTCTATGTTGTAACCTCCAATGAAAAGAACAACGGTAGTATGAAGAGTCCTCCTCTGTTCTTCTAAACTTTCCCTTAAAAGTCTTCCAACTCACAGCAGACTCTGGGACACACCCAGCTTTGTTGCTGTGTCTTCCTTGATCAGTCCTCACACTTGGCTTCCAATAAACCTTTGTTGAACTATTTCTGCCTTAACAGACTTAATTTCGGTTGATACAACAATTAATACATATATTAAAACAACGTAGGCTGGGCGTGTGGCTCACACCTGTAATCTCAGCACTTTGGGAGGCTGAGGCGGGTGTATCACTTGAGATCAGGAATTCCATCCAGATCAGCCTGGCCAACATGGTGAAACCCCATCTCTACTAAAAATACAAAAATTAGTTGGGTGTGGTGGTGTGTGCCTGTAATCCCAGCTACTCAGGAGGCTGAGGCATGAGAATTGCTTGAAGCTGGGAGGCAGAAGTTGCAGTGGGCTGAGATTGCACCACTGCACTCCAGTCTGGGCAAAGCAATGAGAGACTGTCTCAAAAAATATAAAATAAAATAAAACATCATGTTGCATATGATAAATATATGCATTTTTTGTGTGTCCATTTCAAAGGAGCGGTAGAGAAGGGCAGGTAAGAATTGAAGCCAAAGAAATAAGCAGGACTGTCCTAAGGACGGTTTGGTATGCCATGTTTATCCGGAGATAACAGGAAGCCACTACTGCGGGCTGTGAATTGACTGCTCTGGTAGCTGGGGGAGGGTGGATCTGCAATTAGGGACAATGTGGTTCTTGCAGTCTTCCTCAGTGTCTGGAGTAGATTTTGTGTCAGAAATGCTGTTTATCTGATGGCAGAATTTATTTGCTCAATTGCCTATTTAATTAACTTAAAACAATTCTACTTTGTTGCCATGCCTTATTTGGCTTTCATTTTGGCATTTCAGATTTTTATGCAATTTGACAGTTTGAATCCTCAGCACCAAGGAATATTTGCCAACAGAAGTGACACAAATGGTATTTCTTTCAAAACCATGATATTTTGCTCATGTGACATATGTTTCTTTCAAGCTAAATAACTTTCAAACCTTTCAGCTGCCAGGGACATCCTGAAATTAAATGTCTCAGTGTTTCAGACCCTATAGGAATCTTACAATACTGTAATCAGTGAAAAGGCAAATGGAATAGAAGGAACCTCTCTTTCCCAGCACGAAAATGATCCAAGGGATGCTTGCTTTCAGATTCTAAGAGAATCTTAGGGTCTGAAATGCACTCTGGGATGATGATAGACTGTCAATAATAACAACAATACTCACAGTTTTATAGTTTTCAAAATGAGTTCACTTAATTTTTGTTCCTGCATTTCCCTAAATGCTTATCCAAACAGGTATGTGAGTAATAAGAGTTTGTGGTAAAATAAATTTGGAAGGCACGAGCTTCTTTACTGTAGGAGTTGAAAGCCTTTACTACATGAAAGTGATTTCTTCGAAAAGAGTATGGGACAGAACCTCCCAAGCCACTAAAAAACAATGGGCTGCCCACAGAGCACACTTGGGAAAATTACACTACTTTTTATCTAGAAAGGTAGCATGGCAAATGGTGTTTTTTCCTTTTTATTAAAATAAGGAAAAAAGAATGTATTCCAAACTGTAGGATCACCACCAACTAAATCAATTTAATAGGTGTCACACAGCAATAGAATTAAAAAAACTAGATTATACCATTTTAACAAATAGAGTCTATACATAGTGTGAATGTGTGCCTGCATGTATGCACTCAGACATAATATAAACATGCGTTTTGTGTGGGTTGCAGTCACTGTGTGAAGGGAATTATCTGATATCACTTGGCTAGCGAATGAGTCAGGATAGGGAAGTTAGACTTCATGATTATTGTCTACTAATTTGTTGGCAGACTATTTTTAGAACATTCCTTTTTGCTGGGCGTGGTGGCTGATGCTTGTAACCCCAACTACTCTGGAGGCTGAGGTGGGAGGTTTGCTGAGCCCAGGAGTTTGAGACCAGTCTGGATAACATAGGGAGACCCTGTCTCTACTAAAAATAAAGATTGTCTACTGTTCTATCCAAGCAGCCTCCTGCCTTTCCCCACACTCTGCTGCTGCTGAACTTAGGGAAATTATCTGACTTTTCTGAGCTCAGTTTCCTCATCTACAAAATGGATATAGTCTATGCTTTCAGGCTGTTTTGGGGATTAAACAAGATTGTCTGGTACAGTGGCTCACGCCTGTAATCCCAGGACTTTGGGAGGCCGAGGTGGGAGGACTGCTTGAGGCCAGGAGTTTCAGACTAGACTGGGCAACATAGCAAAACCCCATCTCTACAAAAGAAAAAAAAAGTTAGCTGAGCATGGTGGCACATGCCTGTGGTCCTCCTACTCAGGAAGCTGAGGTGGGAGAATTGCTTGAGCCTGGGAGGTGGAGTGAGCCATGTTCAAGCTACTGCACTCTGGTTCAGGCAATAGAGTGAGACCCTGTCTCAAAAAAGAAAACAAACAAACAAAAAAAGATGATGCAGGTAGGTAAAGAGCCAGCATAGAAAATCCACCACAAAATATTATTTTTTCAATTGTACTCACCTATCTCCAAAATAAATTGCTAGGGAATTCAGCTTTTATTCTCTAAACCAGAATTTTTCCAACCAACCTATTGGAATCAACCATCAAATCTGATAATTACTCAGACTTTTAATAAGTACACCAGAAGATGTACAACCGGACACTTCTTTTTTTTTTTTTTTTTTTTTTTTTGAGACAGAGTTTTGCTCTTTTTGCCCAGGCTGGAGTACAATGGCACGATCTCAGCTCGCTGCAACCTCCGCCTGCTGGGTTCAAGCGATTCTCCTGCCTCAGCCTCCCAAGTAGCTGGGATTACAGGCATGTGCCACCATGCCTGGCTAATTTTTGGTTTCTCCATGTTGGTCAGGCAGGTCTTGAACTCCCGACCTCAGGTGATCCACCCGCCTGGGCCTCCCAAAGTGCTGGGATTATAGGCGTGAGCCACCGCGCCCGGCCACAACCAGACACTTCTTTCTCCATTTTTGCTAATGTACTGCTATTCTCAGGGTGTTGAAACTTCAAAGTCCTCTTTGGTGCTTTATTACTCCCAATGTCCTGCATTTCTTCCCTGATTTCTGCTCCTTACTCCCATTTTGAATGACATCTGGCACTTCGATTACTGCAGCAATCTTTGAAGCGATTTTCCCAGGCTCATTTCTCCTCATGTGCTCCCCGCTTCAAGTTTAATCTTTCCTAAGAATTGTTTTGGTCCTGTAATGATCCTAAAAATAGCTCGGAGCCACTGAAAAGCTTTAGGCAGATTAAAAACAACTTTTATAAAATTTGTAGAGCGTTTTACCATTGCCAGAATGGTTTCAGTATACATAATCTCTTAACTTGAGCAATAATCCTGTTTCATAGATGAAGAAACTGAGGCTCAGAGAAGTAACTTCTTCCTATTTTCCACGCTGGCAAGTAGTTGACTGAGGTAATACCTGACTCTTGCCCTCATTCAGTGTTAGCTTCAGGATCTTGAAACTTCAAATCAAACCTTCAAAGTTTTTCAGAGTTTTCCCAACCTGAATTCCAGCCTTATCTCCAAGTATTCTAGTATTGCAGCCTAACTGGTTTATTCCTCATCCACAGGCTTTTATTTTTTCCCTTTTTTAATTCATTTGTTTTCTCTGACTGCTAGAATGTCTTGACATCTCAATTCTTCTCCTCCTGAAAACCCATTTCATTGGCCTTTTATCAACCTATTATTCAAGACTTGGTTCACCTTCAAGTATATCTGCTATCAATAGGTTTGAACCATTTTTGGATTTTGAATTTTTATCTCACTTTACTTATTTGTGACGTCCTATCAACTATACAGTTGCCTAGGTAGTAAATGGTGTCTTTTTTTTTTTTTTTTTTTAAAGACAGATTCTTGCTCTGTCACCCAGGCTAAAGTACACTGGCATAATCATAGCTCACTGCAACTTTGAACTCCTGGCCTCTAGCAATCCTCTTGCCTCGGCCTCCCAAAGTGCTGGGATTACAAACATGAGCCACTGCATCCAGCCTTTTCTTTTTTGTACTCTCCACAGCTCCAAATGCATTTTTTTTTTTTGCCACATAAATGAGCCTCAAATATTAGATTTAATTTGTGATTAAAACTGAAGATCTTATAGCAGTGACCCCAGAGAACTTCATTATGCAGTCCAGTAAATCTTACTGATGTTGAAAATCTTCATTTTAATTTTTATTTACCAAAATAAATATTTTCAAAACTGGTGCTTTCTGAAGGAGAACAGAATAAACTAAATGGAGTCATATCCAAATGCCGTTATCCAAAACCATAAAATGGAAAGAACTATTTCAGGAATTCCAAAGTCTAGCAGAAGAGGGAAAACAAATTCTTGTTGTATATAAACTACAGTGCAGGGGTGTATTTTTAAGATTTACAATTTACAAAACATCTTCAGATATTTTGGATCCTCCCAGTGAACTGGGAGTTAGGCCAGGGAGATACCATCTAAAGATGAGATAAGAAAGCACTTATCAGTGCTCACGCTTGTAATCTCAGCATTTTGGGAGGCTGAAGCAGGAGGATTGTTTGAGGCCAGGAGTTTGAGATCACCCTGGGCAACAAAGAGAGACCTTGTCTTTGCAAATGACAAAAAAATTAGCCAGGCTTGGTGGCACACACCTGTGGTCCGCACCCAGATACTTGAAAGGCTAAGGTGGGAGGATCACTTGAGCTTAGGAGGTTGAAGCTGCATTGAGCCATGATCACGCTACAAGCTACTGCATTCCCTGGCTTGGGCAACAGAATGAGACCCTGTCTCAAAACAAATTAAAGAAAAAAAAAAAAAAAAAAAAAAGCACCATGTTAAAGGTTAAGCAGCTTGCTTAGAATCCCAGAACCATAAAGTAGAAGATCCAGGACTTGAACCCAACATGCAGATATTCCCAGCGTGTATTTTCAGATTCTTACTACATGCAAAATACACTCTCAGGCTTAGGGAGGTAGAAGAGAGAAAAGTTTAAGGTGTGCTTTCTGCCCTTAAGAGGTTTATAGGCAACCGGGCACAGTGGTTCACGTCTGTAATCTCAGGACTTTGGAAAGCCGAGGTGAGCGGATCACGAAATCAGGAGATCGAGACTATCCTGGCTAACGCGGTGAAACCCCGTCTCTACTAAAAATACAAAAAAATAGCAGGGCGTGGTGGTGGGCGCCTGTAGTCCCAGCTACTCGGGAGACTGAGGCAGGAGAATGGCATGAACCCGGGAGGCGGAACTTGCAGTGAGCCGAGATAGCTCCACTGCACTCCAGCCTGGGCAACAGAGACTCCATCTCAAAAAAAAAAAAAAAAAAAAAAAAAAAAAAAAAAAGAAAGAAAGAAAAAGAAGTTTACAGGCTGGGCACTTGGTGGCTTATGCCTGTAACCTCAGTACTTTGGGAGGCTTAGGTGGGCAGATCACTTGAGCTCAGGAGTTCAAGACCAGCCGGGGCAACATGACAAAACCCTGTCTCTACAAAAATTAGCCAGGAACAGTGGTCCGTGCCTGTAGTCCCAGCTACTCAGGAGGCTGAGGTGGGAGGGTCACTGAAGTCCAGGAGAGGTAGAGGTTGCAGTAACTGAGATTGTGCCACTACACTCCAGCCTGGGTGTCAGAGTCAGACCCTGTCTTAAAAAAAAATAAAAAAGCTTGCAATAAAGCAGATAGAGCTATGCATTTATTTATCGGTTAAGCCTGTAACTGCAGCAGCCTCTAGAGCTAGACAGACAGATGAGGCAAATGTTCTGCCTCAGGATGACACATCTATGCAAATGTCACAGATGTTATACAGGATAGGTTCATTACAAGATACCGTGGAGCATAAAGTTGAAGCTTGTCAATTCCATCCCATCATAGATACTGTAGAAGGGGGCTTACAGAGGAAGTGGCTTAAATGGAGACTTTAAAGGGAGATGGTCGCTTTCCAGGGACATGGGATAAGGGATGGAATTTGTGATTGAAGGAGCAGCTTTAGAAAAGGCAAAGCATTCTGGGGAAGGGCTTACAAGGTAGATCAGCTTTTTAAGCACAGTGTCATTTATTTTGCCTGATGGAAGCTATTGATGAGTGTGTGTGTGTGTGTGTGTGTGTGTGTGTGTATTTTAAATAGGAAAGAGAATTGGATATGTCTCTTTAATATAAGGCAGAAAAAACACTATAATTAGAGGTACAAATAATGTCTAAGGAAGCAAAGACAAAACTCTTTGAAATCAGTCATCTTCCTATATGTTATTTTGAAATTAAAAATAAGTAATAGGTGTATATACGGGTAAACAGTGACAGGTCCCTATGCTTGTAACTCACCTACCCACCACCCCCTGCCACTCATTCCTAGCTTCACGTAACCTCTATTTTTAGTTTCTTTTTAATCCTTTCACAGTTTCTTTGTATCTAGGCAATCATATAGGAAGTATATTTTTAAAATTTATCCCCCTTTTTACTGAAGAGTGCCATGCCACACCTGGTTCTTCCCCTTGCTTTTCTGACTTAATGTATCTTGGTAATCTTTCCATATGTCTCATTTTAGACTGCTTCCTCATGTGTTTTTCCTTTTATATGCAGAATATTCTATTATGTGAATGTTCCGTAACTTACTTATTCCTGGCTGGTTGTGGTGGCTCAGGCCTATAATCCCAGCATGTTGGAAGGCAAAGGTGGGACGATTGCTTGAGCCCAGGAGTTCGAGAGTAGCCTGGGCAACATAAGACCCTGTCTCTACTAAAAAATAAATTTAAAAAAATGAAAACTTATTTCCTGCAGAGGGACACTTGATTTGTTACCATCGTTTGCTATTCCAAACTATGCCACATAAAGGCCAGCCGCGGCGGGTCATGCCTGTAATCCCAGCACTTTGGGAGGCTGAGGTGGGTGGATCACTTGAGGTTAGGAGTTTGAGACCTGCCATGGCCAACATAGTGAGACCTCATCTCTACTAAAAATACAAAAGATTAGCCAGGCATGGTGGTGCACGCCTGTAGTCCCAGCTACTCAGAACGCAGAGGCACAAGAATCACTTGAACCCAGGAGGCAAAGGTTGCTGTGAGCCGAGATTGCGCCATTACACTCCAGCCAGGGTGACATAGCAAGACTCCATCTCAACAACAACAACAACAAACTCTGCCACATAGAGAGTCTTGTACAGCTGTCATCTCACATGTGTGTAAGTTTGTCTGTGAGACTTGGAATTCCTGGACAAAGTGTATAAGCATTTGGAATTTCGGTAGGTACTACCCAATTGCCATCCTTAAGGGGTTCTCATTTTTCTAATATTTTTATTCTCCAGATGGGATGCTTTTTAGGGCAGGGACTCTATCTTATTCATCTTTACTCTCTTGGCCCTAGCTAGAAAGTACTTACTAGATGGTGTTGAATTAATTCCTACCTGAAGACACAGTTGGAGAAGCTCTGAAGCTCAAGCCCCTTGACAGGGCACCATTGTTGGTGAGATATAATCAGCTTTCCTAATTCCCTTCTAAACAAATTGTGGCAAGGACAAAGTAAAGACTTAATCCAGGCCGGCAGCTCACGTCTGTAATCCCAGCACTTTAGGAGGCCAAGGCGGGCAGATCACCTGAGGTCAGGAGTTTGAGACCAGCCTGGCCAACATGGTGAAATCCCATCTCTACTAGAAAAAAAAAATTAGCCAGGCATGGTGGTGCATGCCCGTAATTCTAGCTACTTGGGAGGCTGAGGCAGAAGAATCGCTTGAACCTGGGAGGCAGAGGTTGCAGTGAGTCAAGATCATGCTATTCGACACTAGCCTAGGTAACAGGAGCTAAACTGCGTCTCAAAAAAAAAAAAAAAAGGCTTAATACAGAATGACCTCCCACATCTTGAGAGCCAGTGGACACTGCTATCATATGTTTTAGAAAAGACTATTTACTACTAAACTTCAAGTATTAATTTACTATTTTGTCTTTTTTGAGAAGGGAAGAATATTTCCAAAAGTCTTATTTGTAATTTTTAAAAATTCTGATGCTGTTGTAGTTCTGGACAGCTTTGTAGTTCTGGATGGCCCCTGAAGACATGCACTAGCCTGGGAAAAGTGCGAGTAATTATCAGGCATCACAAGCAATCTGTCAGGTGGTAGGTAGTCAGGGTTTGTGTGACTAGTTTCCTCTGGTTTCTGTGGCTTTCAACACAGCACACTCAGCCCTGTTTTTACAGCAACAATGAATCAGCCAGATGACCCAAGTAAACCCAGGCAACAAACCACCATTGGGAAAAAAAGATATGAGAGTCAGGGGAGGATTCAAGCTCAATTCTTACTCTCCCACAGATGGGACCCCTCCCAGCTTTGCTATTGGGAGGCTTTGGGAGTCCTTTGCTATTGGGAGTCCTTTCAAAATAACAGTAGTGTTATTTTTTTAAAAGAATATCCTATGCTCTTTCAAAGTTACTGTTTTGGTTCAAAGTCACTTTTAAAGACCCTAAAGTTTCTTTATAGGTACAACTTTAAAGCAGTACCAGTGACAAAGGCAATGGGAACTAATTTCCTTCTTCTGTACCTAGGAAAGGCTGAGTCACAGTGGATCCAGAGATCTGAATCAAGTCACAATTAGTCAGGGGCAGGCGTCGGAATACATGAGTATTTCTTACTGCACTGAACCCAATTATGCACACAATTAAGCACAATTATGAATACTAACACTTTTCAAAGCTTTGCTAGATGATCTTTATTTTCTCTCTTCTAAATTTACCCAAAACCTTATATGTTCCTTGCAAGTTGTTCTAAAACAATTTGTTGCTATCAGAACACTTTCCTTTTAAAGACCAGATGACTTAAAAAGACTAAAAGCAAATTTAATCTTGGCCAAGTTAGTTTTTCTTTTACAGAAAGTGCCTGCTTCAACATATGGTATTGGAATGGCACAGTGTAACATGTTCTTTATCCATAGTTTGTATGGTGTATATTTTGCGCAAAAGTAAACTAAAATCCTTAAGCCCTGAGAATTCTATTCCAACAAGTGCCTTTGATTCTTCTCAACTCTGAATCTAGCTCCGGGTGGACTGAGTCTCCCTAAGTACATTCACAGATGCAACTGTTGCATTGCTGTTCACACACTCTTTATTTCTCAACATCCTATAAAATAATCAGGTAGAACACTCATTATTTTCTATTTCAAAATGGAGTGGACATCAACTCAACACAGACCTAGTCATATATCTTCAATTTATACTCAGGAGGCAATGGCATATTTTTGTGGAAAAGGAGACACAGATAGCTCTATCCATCCTCCATCACTGTGACAGCCTGTTAGGTGGTCACAGCCATTCTAAGTCCTAGTGTCCTCAACTAACAGAGGACATGAAATTCTTGTTTAGATTTGTTTTCTCAGCAGTCAGTCATGATAACCTAAACATGGTTTGATGATTCACGCTTGATATTTCTGGGAGTCTCTGAACAGTAGACTGGCATACAGATTCAAATGTAGTTGAGAATTGGGAGGAGAGAGAGGTAGAAATCATGAGACACAATGACAACAAAGCAATAGAGCACAGGTGGGGTGGCTTCAGGTGGTTTCCCATCCCCTGACGTTGTATGGAAAATTCTGCATATGCCTGATTTACAAGCTTTATTTTTGAGATCTTTGAGAGGGTTTGAAACCTTTTCTTCTCTCCCAAACTGAAAATGAAGATACCAGATTCAGCTTACTGTCTGCGTAGAGGATAGATCTGTTAATCTCATTTCTTCCTCCTTCTATCTATCCCCTTGCCTCAACAAGTCTTTTGATTAAAATGGACTTTGGCAGAAAATATAGGGAGCAGTTTTTAAATTCCTGATTTTTATCTTTTTACTTTCTAGAATTCTTTTTTTTTTTTTTTTTTTCCTGAGACAGGGTCTCACTCTGTCACCCAGGCTGGAGCACAGTGGTGCAGTTACAGCTCACTGCAGCCTCAACCTTTTAGGCTCAAGCCATCCTCCTGCCACAGCCTCCCAAGTAGCTGGGACTACAGGCATGCACCGCCATGCCTAGTCTATTTTTAAAATTTTTAGTAGAGATGAGGTCTTGCTATGTTGCTCAGGCTGGTCTTGAACTCCTGGTCTCAAGCAATCCTCCCACCTAGGCCTTTCAAAATGCTGGGATTATAGGCATGAGCCACTACACCCAACTTATTTTCTAGAATTCTTTTTTTTTTTTTTGAGACAGAGTTTCACTCTGTCGCCTAGGCTGGAGTGCAGTGGCGTTATCTCAACTCACTGCAACCTCTGCCTCTCAGGTTCAAGAAATTATCCTGCCTCAGTCTCCCGAATAGCTGGGATTACAGGTGTCTGCCACCACACCCGACTAATTTTTTCTATTTCTAGTAGACATGGGGTTTTACAGGTGTGAGCCACCTCTCCAGGCCTAGAATTCTTTATATGGCTTTAGATACGGCTTCCCTTGATTTATCTCTGAATTTTCTTTCTTTCTTTCTCTCTTTCTCTTCTCTTTCTTTCTTTCTTTCTTTCTTTCTTTCTTTCTTTCTTTCTTTCTTTCTTTCTTTTCTCTCTCTCTCTTTCTTTCTTTCTTTTTGTATCACAAAGATATTTTATGTTTTCCTTGCATTTAAATTTGCATTCCTTAGCTCATTTAAGAACTTGGCTGAAAACTAAATATAATTCATTAAAATGGCTTCTCTCAGAAACACTTAGTCAGCCCTGTGTTCTTTATTTTATGCAGATTTTCTATACATGATTAACATTCTCCAGTCACCAAACTCCTATTTTCATACGCTGAAGTGACTTAAGACTTGGGGTTTTACTGTAATTATTTGTAGTCAACAGAGTTAGTTATCTGAAAGGTTCTTGCTGTTTGCAATGCTAATGGAAGAGCAGGGTTTGTCCTAACTTGGGTGGTTCTGTCTGAACTCTGGCTTTAACTGGTCAGAACTATAAACAAGTGGCCTCAGGACCCTTCAGCCCTACTTGAGGAGGCTGCAAAGTCACGTTTAGAAGATTCATTGGTTCGTTTTTGCCTTTTAATATCCTTCCTAGGAGGCTTTATTCTTAGCGCTTTCTTGCCTTTTCTAGGATAACCTGGAAGCGCTAAACCACCTTATTATTGACCTATATGGGTTTTATAAGTATGTTTCAAAATGAGTGAGTGTAGCTGTTTTTAATAATAAAAATACTTTTACAGATGTGGAATCTTTGGTAACGTTTTGGAAAAAAATTGTGGTTTAGAGACAGTTTCCACTTGTTGAGTACTTATTTATTATAACTGAGAACACTGTGGCTCAGAGGCTTGGAGCCACAGGTCACCTACTCAGGCATGACAGAAGTCAAATCCAGGACTATTGAATCCAGG
This sequence comes from Macaca thibetana thibetana, assembly GCF_024542745.1. Taxonomy (NCBI): domain Eukaryota; kingdom Metazoa; phylum Chordata; class Mammalia; order Primates; family Cercopithecidae; genus Macaca; species Macaca thibetana. Next base: position 58,935,126 of record NC_065585.1, read on the forward strand.
GCTGGCCCCACCAGTAACGTCTCTTGATTTTTTTTTAAACTTCAGTTAAAGGTAAACTTCAAACTCTCAAATTAATAGATACTGAGAAATGTGATAGAATAAAATTCTATAGAACAAGGTTTTAAATATATATATTTTTTTCTTTGCCATAGATCCCTTGGCAGTTTGGAGAAGTCCTTCTCCAAATAATGTTTATAAATATGTAGAATGAAAATACACAGGATTACAGAGGAAACCAAATATTTTTAAACATAGTTATCAAAATGTCTTTAAAATGTATAAGAATCTGGCCGGGCATGGTGGCTCATGCCTGTAATTCCAGCACTTTGGGAGGCCAAGGCAGCAGATCACCTGAGGTCAGGAGTTCGAGACCAGCCTGGCCAACATGGTAAAACCCCATCTCTCCAAAAAGTACAAAAATTAGTCGGGCCAGGTGGTGGGCACCTGTAATCCCAGTTACTTGGGAGACTGAGGCAAGAGAATCACTTGAACCCAGGAGGCAGAAGTTGCAGTGAGCCAAGACCACGCCACTATACTTCAGCCTATGCAACAAGAGTGAAACTCTGTCTCAATAAATAAATAAATAATAAAAGATGCGTGTAATATCTAACTTCAAAATAGAGAAAACATACATGACATTTCAAGGTATCTGCAAGAACTTTAAAGGGATATGAAAACATTGAATTTTTGTTGGTGACAGTGTCACAGCTACTACTTATCTTAACCACTGTGATTTGTTGCCTACATTCGTAATGAAAGATGTTATATTTCACTTAGAGATTAAAAATAGAGATGTATTTTTTTTCCTCATTCAAGTTTATGGACCCCAGAAATCTGGACTGCAGGAATAAGGATCTGCTCAGAACTCTCAAACCATAGGATTATGGGTTTTTTTTCTCCATGCTTCTGGAGAGCGACATCATTTCAATTTTTTTTTTTTTCTTTTTAAAGGGTGAGAAGAGTTACACTTACCTTCTAGGGTCTCACACTGGACCAGGTTGATATAGTCTTGCTGGGTCAGGAGACTGGCCTTGCATCCTCGAACCAGGCCCTCCAGGTAGCCATGGTCCACGTTGAAGTACAGCTCTGCACCTTCGAGCATGGGGGAAGAGATCGAAGCCAAGGTAGGGTGAAACAGCTCTGTAGTTCTGGACGGCCCCTGAAGACATGCACTAGCCTGGGAAAAGTGCGAGTAATTATCAGGCAGCACAAGCAATCTGTCAGGTGGTAGTCAGGGTTTGTGTGACTAGTTTCCTCTGGTTTCAGTGGCTTTCAACACAGCACACTCAGCCCTGTTTTTACAGCAACAATGAATCAGCCAGATGACCCAAGTAAACCCAGGCAACAAACCACCATTGGGAAAAAAAGATATGAGAGTCAGGGGAGGATTCAAGCTCAATTCTTACTCTCCCACAGATGGGACCCTTCCCAGCTTTGCTGGGAGGCTTCAAACACCTGAATGTTTTGTAAACATTCCTACCACCAGCTGAGCTTTCATCTGTAATTTACACTAACCCAGAATTCTTTGAGGATTATCAACATGAACATCAACATGAACAAAGAGAGGGTTTTTTTTTTTTTTTTTTTTTTTTTTTGAGACGGAGTCTCGCTCTGTTGCCCAGGCTGGAGTGCAGTGGCCAGATCTCAGCTCACTGCAAGCTCCACCTCCCAGGTTTATGCCATTCTCCTGCCTCAGCCTCCCGAGTAGCTGGGACTACAGGCGCCCGCCACCTCGCCCGGCTAGTTTTTTTGTATTTTTTAGTAGAGACGGGGTTTCACCGTGTTAGCCAGGATGGTCTCGATCTCCTGACCTCGTGATCCGCCCGTCTCGGCCTCCCAAAGTGCTGGGATTACAGGCTTGAGCCACCGCACCCGGCCTGAGAGGGTCTTTTAGTAAAAATAATTTAATATAGACCGGCATGGTGTCTTACCTGTAATCTCAGCACTTTGGGAGGCTTAAGGGGGCAGATCACCTGAGGTGGAGACCAGCTTGACCAGCATGGTGAAACCCCGTCTCTACCAAAAATACAAAAATTAGCCGGGCTTTGTGGTGCATGCCTGTAATTCCAGCTACTTGGGAGGCTGAGGCATGAGAATTGATTGAACCTGGGAGGCGGAGGTTGCAGTGAGCTGAGATCATGCCATTCCTCTCCAGCCTGGGGGATAGAGTGAGAGTCTGTCTCAAAATAATAATAATGATAATTATTATTATTATTATAATTATATAAGTAAATCAAATGTGGCTAGGCAGTTTGAAGAGTCATGAGAACCTAATTCTGCTACACAGTTCATTTGTAAGACAAATGGTCAGAAATGTCCTAAAATTGCCAAAGGATCGTAGCTGCTTCCTAGCCAGTCAAAGGGCACAGCCCAGAAAACAGTCCTGGAAGCAGATACACAACGCTATGATTCTATAATAATAAGCCACTACCTCTGCAAAATTGGACTGCTTATAAGGCACCCTATTTTCTTTTTCCTACTTAAATCTCATGATTACTCTGCGATGTGGATCTGCACGGACAATATTATTACTAAAATCACAAATAAGGAACAAGTCCTCAGAAGCTGTGAGGCAGCTCAAAACGCATAGCTGGCAATACAATAAGTATTTAATGAAGCTGGGACTTAAGTTGAGTTTCATGCTTCAGAAGGAGTGCTTGTTCTCCCATATATTGTATTTAGTTAAAAAATTATGTCAAATATCCTGAATGCTATTTGCATATAGAGTGTTTCATATATATTGTGTCAAATCTTTAATTGGAACTAAAGTCCCAGGAATTCTCCAGTCTCTACCACGGTATTTCCAAACTGTGTGGGAGAAGCTAGATAAAATGGAATCAATGTAAATTCTGCTTTGATTGTTGAAAATCACAGAGAATCAAACTTACCTTTATGCAGTGCCCAGACTTTGAAAGTATTCAATAAATAGAGGCTCTCGTTATGTTATCATTCTCTATCCACCCACCACAATTCCACCATCCTTAAACACCCTGAGTGTGTTTTATGTTGAATCAATCACTTATTTATCACTTCTGTGGTCTAAAGACGGTTACCTATCCTCAGTTTTATAGAGTTCAAACTAATACAACTTAAATAAATTATAAACACCACGCTTATCTTTTCCTAATTATTTTACTATGTTTAACTATTATTTGTGCACTTGAGGTGATTATGGCTATTGTATTTGTAAGGTAGATATTCTATATAATGACATGCTGTCATGCATCTCTTCTCAACTCCGGGTTGAATGACATAATGATGGTAGCTTGTAGCAGACCATGGCAGGAATGAAGTATTTTACCATGAAAATAGTCAAATGTTGCAAATCAGGGCTTGATTCATTGGTTAATTGTCCGGTCTTGAGAAAAAGATGGAGAAAATGTTAATAAAGCAAAAGTATGTAATGTTTATAGTCATTATATTGTAAATTGCAACCAATTTGAAGAAATGTTCTATTAGTATTTAAAAACTGTTATCTGATTCAGCAAGGAAGCCACTCACTTTATGAAGAACAAGAGAAGTTTTGACATATGTCTTCGTTGTTTCACTTTCATGTTATTCATTATGTAAACAGAAATATTAGCCAGCATTTATGTTGGATATTCACTTATTTGTCAATTGCAAGTATAGGTTGGGTACAGATAGAAGAATTGAACAAACAAAAAAATCAATGAAAATGTTCTGTGAAAATCAATTCACTATTGAATTGGAATTTACAATGAAGAGTGTTTTTTTTGGCTGGGCGCAGTGACTCACGCCTGTAATTTCAGCACTTTGGGAGGCTGAGGCAGGTGGATTGCTTAATAAGGCCAAGAGTCTGAGATCAGCCTAGGCAACATAGTGAGACTTGGTGTCCACAAAAAAATTTTAAAAAATTAACCAGGCATGGTGGTGCACACCTGTGGTCCTAGCTACTTGGGAAGCTGAGGTGGGAGTATCACTTGAGCTGGCTAGGCACAGGTTGCAGTGAGCCAAGATCACACCACTGCACTCCAGCCTGGGTGACACAGTGAGAGCCCATTTCAAAGAAAAAGTATTATTTTATTGTTACTTATAAATTGGGTGATACACATTCTTTGCATCAATAAAATTGAAAATAAACATGCCATACATTTTTACGGACAGCCAGTTGTTACACATGCATACCACAACATCTTCAGAGTCTTGCCTAGAGCCAGTCCTGCAGGTCAACATGCTCAAAAAAAAAAAAAAAAAAAAAAAAAAAAGGATTTTGTTGCTGTGTGTGTGCAGAACAACTTTCCAATTTGCCATATTTTACATTTATATGTAGATACAAGTTTCGATGCATCTTTAAAATAATAGTCACCCACATTTTTTGCTATTACGAAATTAAGGCAGCAAAGTGTTCCCCTTTCCCTCCACATTGTCCTTCTCACCTGGCAGAAGTAAAAATGTCTCACTCCTGCTAAAGGTACTTGTCATAAATGCCATCAAGCTCACAAGAGATGAGAGGAAACCAAAAAGAATGACAAGATCTGGAGTTTCTTTATAAATGGGTCCTTATGGTGAAAACATAACAAAATTGTCATTCCAGTGTTTCAACTACCAGTGATGTTCAGGAGAGTGGGCTTTGGAGTGTGACGGGCATGGGTTTGTGACTCTGTCTCTCTAATGGCCATGTGTGAAATGGAAATAATAACACCTGCCTCATAGGTTGTTGCCAAAACGAAATAAGATAAAATCTTTAACATGCTTAGCACAGGTGGGCATGTGTGCTAAGTACTTGGTGAAAGGAAGCTACAGTTTTAGTTATCCATGATTAATGACGGTCTGAAAATATTACATGGAAAATTCCAGAAATAAACAATTCATATATTTTAAACTTTGTGTCATTCTGGACAATGTGATGAAATCTCTCTCTCGCCAGCCCTCTATGCCCCAGCCAGAACATGAATCCTCCCTTTGTCCTCCAGGCTGTAGGCACCCCCGATTGTGAGTCACTTAGTAGCCATCTCAATTATCAAACCAAGTGTCAAGACATTTGTTTTGTGTTCAAGTAACACTTATTTTACTTAATAATGAACTCAACGTGCAAGAGTAGTACATCTAATTTATAGATAAACTTTAAATTACGCAGGTATGTATGTACAGGAAAAAACAGTACATAAAGAGTTTCCATTGGGGTGGATTAGGAGGGTCTATTGTACAAAAACCACTGTAATCACTTTTATTTATTTGTTTATTTATTTTTTGAGAAGGAGTCTCACTCTGTCCCCCAGGCTGGAGTGCAGTGGCACGATCTCGGCTCACTTCAACCTGTAACTCCCGGCTTCAAGCGATTCTCCTACCTCAGCCTCTGAGTAGCTGGGATTACAGGCACATGCCATCAAGCCCAGCTAATCTTTGTATTTTTAGTAAAGATGGGGTTTCACCGTGTTGGCCAGGCTACTCTCAAACTCCTGGCCTCAAGTGATCTGCCCACCCCAGCCTCCCAAAGTCCTGGGATTACAGGCGTGACCCACTGAGACTGGCCTGTAATCACTTTTAGATTGAATTTCCTAAATCCAGGAACAGTGCCTTATTCATTTTTCTTTTTTCTTTTCTTTTCTTTTTTTTTTTCTTTTGTTTTAAGAGGCAGGGACTCACTGTCACCCCGGCTGAAGTGCAGTGGTGTGATCATGGCTTACTTCAGTCTTGAACTCTTGGTCTCAAACCATCTTCCCACCTCAGGTTCCTGAGCAGCTGATACTACGGGTGCACACCAACAGTCCTGGCTCATTTTTCCATCTCTCCAGTGCTTAGTAGCATGCCTTGTTGGGGGCCAGAGAATTCAATACTCATTTCATGAATTAACTAGAGTCAGAGTTTTAAAATGACTTAAAATTGCTTTTACAGAATATTTAATTCCCCGTTTCTCTAGGAAACACTATAATTGGTAAGTGTATCTGAAGAGTGAGGGTATTTTGTGGTTTTGTAGTGTAATGCACATACATATATAATTGTGGATGTGTGTATATCTGTATAGGATGTACAGGAATTATTGTGACTTTCTGTCAGCTTCAGGGGTTCCCAAGAGTCATTATCTTCATAGCATTAGAGGATCAATTTATTCTGCAAGGAAAGGAGATATTCCTTGACGAAGTATAGTATAGTGTCTGTCACACTGAGCATAAAGAGCTTCTTTCTAGATGTAGTAGGTTCTTCAAAGCACAGTGTGAAAGCAAAGGAGAGGAAGGCTGCTTCCCACACACAGTCCTCCGATGTCTTCGATGCAGCTAAGGCAGCCCAAGGCTTTGCCAACTCTAAAGTAGTTGTCAGGGTGGACAGTCATATCCACTCTCAAACAGCCCCTGAGAGCATCTTTAGAGGCAGTGTGTGGTACACAATGCCCCCCAGAGCAGACCTATGATGCCATGGTTAATAGCCAATCAAAGGCCAGGTCAAAGCCCTTTCCTAGGACTATCGCACTTTAAAACCAAACCAAAACAAAACTTTTAAACTTTTTAGGTTGGGTACAGTGGCTCATGCCTGTGATCCCAGCACTTTGTGAGGCGGAGGCAGGTAGATCCCTTGAGCCTAGGAGTCCGAGACCAGCCTGGGCAACAGGAAAAAATCACGTCCTTACAAAAAGTACAAACAAACAAAAATTGACCAGGCATGGTGGGCACGTGCCTGTAGTCTCAGCTACTTGGGAGTCTGAGGTGGGAGAATCGATTGAGCCCTCAGAGGTTAAGGCTTCAGTGAGCCTTGATCACACCACTGCACTCCAGCCTGGGCAACAGAGTGAGAACCTGTCTCAAAAAACCAAAACCAAAAACCAAAAAAAAAAATCCCAAAACAAAAAAACCAAAACCAAACTTTTAAGTTTTTTATGATGGAAAATTTTAAATATACAAGAAAGAAACACTACTATAATTAACTCCCACATATCCATCACCTACGTTCAATAATTATGGACTCATGGCCAACCTTGTGTCAGTTATACAAGGGATCAGTAAAGTATCTTTTATATAGGTCAAATAGTAAATATTTTAGGAATTGTGGGCCATTTCATCTCTGTTGAAACAACTCAACGTTGCTATTGTGGTGGAGAAGCAGCCGTATATCACACATAAATGAACGAACGTGGCTGTGTTCCAGTGTAACTTTTTTTACAGAAACAGTTCATGGGTCAGATTTGACTTCTAGGGTATAATTTGCCAACCCCTGATCTATATATAACCTTGCTCCCTTTCTTCCTACCCTGAATTATTTTCAGTTAAAACCAAGATATATTATTTTATCCATAAACATTTCAGTACTCTAAAAGATAAAGCTCCTCTTGCAATATAATTACAATTCTATTAGCATACTTAAAGTTATTCCTTAATATCAACAAAATCTAGGCTGGACACGATGGTTCACGCCTGTTATCTCAACACTCTGGAAGGCCAAGGCAGGTGGATTACCTGAGGTCAGGAGTTTGAGACTAACCTGGCCAACATGGCAAAATCCCGTCTCTACCAAAATACAAAAATTAGCCAGACATGGTGGTGGGTGCCTGTCTTCCCAGCTGAGGCTGAGGCAGGAGAATCGCTTGAACCCAGGAAGCAGAGTTTGCAGTGAGCCAAGGTCTCTCCACTGCACTCCAGCCTGGGAGACAGGGTGAGACTCAGTCTCAAACAAACAACAACAAAACCCCAAAATCTAGTCAATGTTCAAACTTTTCCAATTGTTTTATAATTTTTATTTTCTATTTTTGCAGTTGGTTTATTTGAATAGGAGACACTACAATTGGTTTACATGTTTTTATATTTTCTTTTAGGTATGACTTCCCTCCTCTAACCCTTCTTTGCAAGAAACTGGTGGGTCATGTATCCTGTAGAGTTTTCCACATTTGGAATTTGCTGATTGCATCCTGTGGTGTCATTTAACTTGTGGTGGTGTCCCCTGCAATTCCTATAAATTGGTAGTTAGATCTGGAGCCTAGATTACAATTATGTTAGATTTTTCTTTTGTAAGAATACTCATAGCAGTACTGAATACTTGCATCAGAATGCATGTAACATTTGTCTCTCACTTTTTTTTTCAAAGCAGCCATTTATGATCACCACCTAGATCCACTATTTCATTAAGAATAACAAAATAATGATATTTTTAGTTTATTATTCCTTCATTCATTAGCTGAAATACTCTAAAAAAGAAACATCAACTATTGGTTACCCTAGTATACAGTTTGTATAAAAAAGTCAGGATAGGCCAGGTGCGGTGGCTCACACCTGTAATCCCAGTACTTTGGGAGACCAAGGCAGGTGGACCATGAGGTCAGGAGTTCAAGACCAGCCTGGCCAAGATGGTGAAACCTGGTCTCTGCTAAAAATACAAAAATTAGCTGGGCTTGGTGGCAGATGCCTGTTGTCCCAGCTGAGGCTGAGGCAGGAGAATCACTTGAACCCAGGAGGCGGAGTTTGCAGTGAGTTGAGATCACACCACTGCACTGCACTCCAGCCTGGGCGACAGAGCAAGACTTTGTCTCAAAAAAAAAAAAAAAAGGAAGAACAAGCAGGATAAAGGCCAAAGTGACCAATAAGGGTTTCTAACAAATAAAGATATTATTAACGTACATATTTAAACATGATTAACACGTTCTTTTGATATAACTCTGGCAAGATTTTTTGTCCTTCCTTCCTTCCTTCCTTCCTTCCTTCCTTCCTTCCTTCCTTCCTTCCTTCCTTCCTTCCTTCCTTCCTTCCTTCCTTCCTTCCTCTCTCTCTCTCTCTTTCTTTTCTTTCTTTCTTTCTTTCTTTCTCTCTCTTTCTCTCTCTCTCTCTCTTTCTTTCTTTTCGACAGTCTTGCTCTGTCACCCAGGCTGGATCACAGTGGTGCAATCTTGGTTCACTGCACCCTCTGCCTCCCAGGTTCAGGCGCCCGCCACTGCACCCAGCTAATTTTTGTATTTTTAGTAGCAGCGGGGTTTCACCATGTTGGCCAGGCGGGTCTTGAATTCCTGACCTCAAGTGATCCACTCACCTCAGCCTCCAAAGTGCTGGGATTACAGGCGTGAGCCACCACACCTGGCCAACTCTGACAGTTTTTGATAGCTTCCTTGCTTTCTGTAATGACTGGATCTTCCTAGCTCATTTTATACAATTTTTTGCCCAGACCTAGAATGAGCTGTTCTTGGAGAAGCTCTGGTTTAACCTTGCAGTTTTTATTCCTGCTGCTTTATTAAGATATAATTGACAAAATTTGAATATATTTACTGTATAGAATGTGAATTTTTGATACATGTATACATTGCGAAATGATTACCTTTTTTTGTATGTGTATAAAGAGAAAAATTTAAGATCTAGTCTCTTAAATTTTAAGTGTACCATACAGTATTGTCACCTATACTCACCATGCTGCACATTGGGTCCCCCAGATTTACTCACCTTGTAACTGAACATTAGTACTCGTGGACAAACATCTCCCCATTTCCCCCACCTCCAGCCCCTGGCAATCAACATTCTACTTGTACTCTCTGTTTCTTTGAGTTCAACTTTTTCAGATGCCTCATATAAGTGAGGTCATACAGTTTTTGTCTTCTTAATCCCACTTCCGGGCATGTGTCCAAAGGAAATAAAGTCAATATCTCAAAGAGATATTTGCACTCCCATGTTCATTACAGCACATTATTCACAATAGCCAAGACATGGAAACCCAGTGTCCATCAGTGGATGAATGGATAAAGAAAATTAATAAAGCAAATACATTTATATGTATATGTGTATATTTATATGTGTGTGTGTCTGTGTGTATATATATAATGGAGTATGTATTATTTATTATTATTTATTTAGTCATAAAAGAGAAGGAAATCCATTTGTAACAACATTGATGAGCTTTGAGAAGATGGCAGTCCTTTTGTTAAAAAAAAAAAAGGAAATTAAAAGAAAAAGATATGGAATCTCACTATGTTGCCCAGACTGCTCACCTGGGCTCAAGTGATCCTCTACCGGGGCCTACCAAAGTGCTGGGATTCCAGGAAGACTGCAGTTCTTAGTGCATGTTCAGAAAAATGCAAAGCCCTTGCAGTGTGTGGACGATATAATACGTGGTGTGATGGCCCCACACTCGTCTCTGGAATCTAAAGTGAGGGCCCAGGAGGCACACATCTAAGAGCAGATGTGCTCAGTAGGGAACAGTGCTTTTGTGGATGGCTATGTGGTTACCTTTTCTTAACTTTCTCTCTACTAATTAAGTTTTTTAACTAGAACATGTCAAAACAAAACAAACCTTCCGTATCAGTCCAAGAAAAACATTTTCCTGGAAAAAGTGAATTATAAAGTCATATGAACTTGATGCCTGTGTATGTTCTTCAAGGATTCTAGCTTCACTAAGGCAGATTACAGTGAGAAAACTTAGCATGTGACTGTCTTCAGTATCAGAACACTGCAGGCAAACATGATAGCTCTCTTGACATTGATTCAGAACAGATATTATGCTCCTCAGCCAGAACACACTTCTGGTTAACTTGCTTTTGATAAACAGAGGAGAATTTGTGAACTGTCGCCAGAACCATTGACTTCTTGGACTACTTCACCCAGAAGGATCTCTTATGTTTGGGGTTGGAAGTGGGGACCACTTATGCTTTGTTGATTTTGGCAATTTAAAGTTATAAGAATATTTTAATAGTTTCTTCTTCCTGAAGAGAAGACTAAAAGAATTTCAGGTGTTGGTTGGCTGTTAAGTCTTCCTTGGCAGTAATTTGTAATGTGTTATTTGCCCAAATGGTTTACCTTTTGTATTTTAACAAAATAATATTTTTGCTATTATATATTAATTAAACCTGGACCTAATTTAGTATATCTTCCTTCATAGTATCTCACTGTTCTTCAGTGACCTTATTTCATTTCTTGTTACAAAATCTGTCTAGTGGCAAGAATTTTTATTTGAATTAGAAAAATGGAAAAATCGATAATCATTTATTAACATTTAGATAAAATATTTATGTAGGTATTAACTACAAAGCAAAGGTAAAAAGTGCAAAATCATGGAATAACTGTATATTTCAAATGCTTAAGGGAATTACTTCGTACTTTAATCCAAATTCTATATTCTGATTGCAGTGAAATGAATAATTACCTGGGAAAGATGATAATTTTTTTCTATATTTTATTGTATTTTATTGTCGTTATTTTCTTTTCTGCTTACCAGAGCAATGCATACTTTTTAAAAAATTGAGCCATTAAAAAAATATATGAGATTAAAGCTACCTAATACCACTCTTAAAGAGAACCTCTCATAACAATTTGGGGAACCACTAAAATTGCTTATTGAAGCACCGAAATACTTGCTTGGGGTGGCAGAATTAATTTTCAAAGGTCATTTTGATTTTGAACCACAAGAGGTCACCATAACATTATAGCAAGTGTCTACATTTGGTTCCTCCCATCTGCAAATTTTTAATTTGAAATTTGTCATGTCAAAGTTTTAACAAGTGGCTTCAGGTTGTTTATGTTAAGAGATTCTTTAGACATCTCACTAAGTGTCAAGGAGTTCTGCTATTCCCTAGCTCTTACTCACTCCTCAAACCACTGTTGGTCTTCATCACAAATGTCAAGCCCTTCTTCTCTTTCCTAAACGGCAAGTAACTTTTTACCTCTTTGGCTGTTATTTCACACTCTATGTATGTTTTCATTTCCTCTGTATATTCACAGTGACTTATTTCATTTTAAGAATCCCTGAGTTTGCTCTGTTAAAAAAGAGAGCTCTGTGAACAAACAGGTTTGGGAAATGCAGTAGATAATCAACGTGTCATCTTGGACAGTCAGCATGCGTATTAACATAGTAAAGTCTCTGAGAAGCCCTTCATAATTAAAGGTGTCTAACTTTAACCCAGCACTTTCCAAACAATTTATTGGACAATGGCTTCCTTTGTTTAGACAATTGTATTAGTCCTTTTTCACACTGTTATAAATAACTACCTGAGCCTGGGTATTGTATTTTGTTTTGTATTATATTATATTATATTTTACTAAGAGACAGGGTCTCCCTATGCTGCATAGGCTGGTCTCAAACTCCTGGATTCAAGTGATCCTCTTGCCTCGGCCTCCCAAGTGCTGAGACTGAGTAATTTATAAAGAAGAGGTTTAATTGGCTCATGGTTCCACAGGTTATACAGAAAGCATGGCTGGGGAGGCCTCAGGAAACTTACAATCATGGCAGAAGGTGTAGAGGAAGGAGAAACGTCTTACATGGCCAGAGAAGGAGCAAGAGAGAGAGAGGGAAGATGCCACACACACACACTTTAAAACAACCAGATCTTGTGAGAACTCTATCAGGAGACAGTACTACAAGAATGGTGCTAAACCGTTAGAAACCACCCCCATGAGCCAATCACCTCCCACCAGGCCCCACCTTTCACACTGGGGATTACAATTCAACATGAGATTTGGGTGGGGACACAAAGCCAAACCTTATGACTATTTAATACCTGTAGCAACCTGAAGAAGTGATATTCTTTTGAACATTATCTGGGAAATTCTGATTTCTAACATTAACTATTTTAAAAGTGTTACAAAACTCATATGTCACACTATTCTATAAATATCCACTTCATTTTTAACTTGAATAAATTATATCTTTTGGATTCGCATGAATTTAAAATTTGTATTTTAAAATATGTATTTTTAAAGCTTGACAGTATTTTCTTCTCTCGTCCAAATATTTCCTATTTTTATTTTTTTTTTTTTTTGTATTTTGATGGCAATGATCCCAGGAGCTGTCTTACTACAGCAATAACTCGTATGGTAATTACACAAACTAATGATGGAAAATTCACCAGCTGGAATTGTAAATGGCATTATTATGTTGAGAATACTATTTTCATGAGAAATAATGAACTAAGAAAAGTGAATAATAGGCAGAAAAGTCATTATTTTAAATTATTATAAGGCTACAAAAATGTCACAGAAGAAAGATTAGTAATCAGAAAAAGGTTTTATACTAACAAACCTTGTAATCTTAGTGTATGAAGAGACCTCAGTGTCATTTGATATAATGTCATATCACCTGCAGAAATCGGGAAGAACTCATGACTGAGGCTGATCATTAAATTTTCAGATATCTTCAAGTAGTAGAAATATCTGTTTACTAGCAAAGCAAAACGTGTTCCCATGAAACTAATCTATTGGTTCTATTTCTGCAACGTATAGGTTTTCTTTTTTTGAAATGACCTTTTTATTTTCCGGAAAATAAATTTCTTGATGTAAGAGTTCTCCAAAGATCACATGCAATAGAATAATAGAACATATTGGCAATAACAGAGAACTTAGGACAACAAAAACAGCCTTCTTACCTTAAAGAAAGAGAAACTCAACTTCTGGAAGATTAAGAAAATTTTTTTAAAATGTTAAATTAAATTAAATTAAAAAATTGTAAACATCTTTATTGAAATATGATTCAATGCCATAAAAGCCAACCATTTAAAGTGTGCAATTCGGTGGTTTCTTATATTCAGAATTGTGCAATCATTCCCAAAATTTAAGTTTAGAACATTTTTATCACTGAAAAGAGAAATCTCATGCCCATTACTACTCATTTCCCAATGTCTCTCTCCTACTTTCCCCCACCTCTACACAGTCGCTAATCTACTGTCTTTATAGATTTACCTATTCTGGGCATTTCATATAAATGGAATAATATAATTTGTGTTCTTTTGTGTTTGTCTTCTTTTGCTCAGCAACATTTCAAGATTCATCCATGTTGTAGCATATACAAGTACTTTACTCCTTTTTATTGCCAAATAATATTCCTTTCTCTATTTTTTCTTTCTCAAATCTTTTTAAAAAATAATTTCAACTTTTATTTTAGATTCGGGTGTGTGTGTGCAGGTTTGCTACATAGGTATATTGCATGATGCTGAGGTTTGGGGTACAGATGATCCTGTCACTCAAGCAGTGAGCATAATACCTGGTAGGTAGTTTTTCAGCCCATGCCCTCCTCCCTCTCTTTCTGCTCTAGCAGTCTCCAGTGTCTATTGTTCCCATCTTTATGTCCATGTGTACTCCATGTTTAGCTTCCTCTTACAAATGGAACATGCAGTATTTGGTTTTCTGTTCCTGTGTTAAGTTGCTTAGGATAATGAACTCCAGCTGCATCCATATTGTTGCAGAGGACATGATTTCATTATTTTTATGGCTGCATAGTGTTCCATGGTGTATATATGTACCACGTTTTCTTTATTTAACCCACCTTTGATGGGCACCTATGTTGCCCAGGGCTGATACCCACCTAGGTTGATTCAGTGTCTTTGCTCTTGTGACTAGTGCTGTGATAAACATGTGAGTCCATGTGTCTTTTTGGTAAACTAATTTATTTTCTTTCTGGTATATACCCAATAATGGGATTGCTGGGTTGAATGGTAGTTCTGTTTTAAGTTCTTTGAGAAATCTCCAAATTGTTTTCCAAAGTGGCTGAGCTAATTTACATTCTCATCAACAGTGTATAAGCATTTTTTTTTCTCTAAAACCTCACTCACATCTGTTATTTTTGTTTGTTTTTTAATAATAGCCATTCTGACTGGTGTGAGATAGTATCTCATTGTGGTTTTGATTTTCGTTTATCTGATGATTAGTGATCACGAGCATTCTTTTCTTATATTTGTTGGCTGCTTATACGTCTTCTTTTGAGAAGTACCTGTTCGTGTCTTTTGCCCACTTTTTAATGGGGTTACTTATTTTTCACTTGTTGATTTGTTTAGTTCCTTACAGATTGTGGATATTAGACCTTTGTTGGATGCACAGTTTGTAAATATTTTCTCTCATTCTGTAGGTTGTCTGTTTACTCTATTGATAGTTTCTTTTGTTGTACAGAAGCTCTTTAATTAGTCCCCATTTGTAAACTTTTGTTTTCGTTGCAGTTGCTTTTGAGGACTTGGTCATAAATTCTTCCTTAAGGCTAACTTCCAGAATGGTGTAAGAATTAAAAAACAAACAAACAAACAAACAAAAAAAACAGACATCACAAATCAATAATGGCAGAACTGGGGGTAAAACAAAGATATTACAATTCCAGGTTTATGATGCATTTATGTTTTATTTTAAAATTGATTCATAAACTAAACATAATTTTGTTCAAATATGAGTTAACTATTCAATTTACCTTAGAGCTCTATTCTGAAATGGGGTTTATTCTTCTGGGGAAAAACTTCTACCTCTCTATTTCCACCATGAGACGGCAGGCTACTGAATAGTACACAATACAGGATCTTAGATACAAGTATCAGTGAAAAGAGCGGTAAATTGCAAAGTCAGCAAAGATAGGAGGTTGTAAGATTTGGGTGAGTGGAATTTACTTGGGGAGAATGAGGTCGTCACTTTCCCACTCCACTCTACTGCTAAAGCAATGAGATCCAGTCTAATGTCTCCTGAACCCTAAGATGTAACTTGCTTTGGCGATCTCACTTGTGTGGTGAGTAGAAAATGAGAAAATTTAATCCAGAGAACAGAGATTGATCACACAGCACATTTCAGTGTCATCATGTATCCAATATAGAAGGCTTTTCTGGGTATATGCAAAAGGCAGAAACAATAAAGGGAAAAAATGGAAAAATTTCTACATAAATATTTAAAATATCTATATGTTTAAAAATTACCATAAACAAAACTGAAATACAAGACTGGCAACATTTATTTTTGAGTCCCAGAGACTGAACCATCTGCTAAGAAGGGAGTATTCCTTTGGGCAGGACTGAATATACCAAAGAGTTAATATCTTTAATTTATAAACAGCACATTAATAAAGGAAAAAAAAATTGACAAAGGGCAGATAGTTTTATTGTGAGGGTGGAGGGGAGAGTAACCCAAAAGAAAAATTGACAAAAAAGAGACAATTCGCAAACAGGAGTATAAGTGGCCGAAAAATGTCAGGAGCAAAATTGAAACTTTCTAATAATCAAAGAAATGTAAATTCTAACTATCAGGTTTTATTGAATTCTTCATAAAATTGAAAAATTGGTATTACCGGTTGAGTTCCTCAGGAAGCAGGATGTTTAGTTAATTTTTAACTTTAATTTTAGTGTGTAGGACGTTTATTAGGGAGGGTCCTGGAATTAACACCTGTGGAAAGAGTGGCAGTAAGATTGGGCAGAGGGAGAACTTGAGCTCTGACGCAGACTCAAAGAAGGCCTCAGCCTACCCTGCAAGGAGCTCTGGAGTTGTGATGACCTTCAGAGTGACTGGAGACAAAGAACTGGGCCTTTATACCTTCTGTATATCGGTCCTTAGACATGAGCTTAGGCATGACCTTGGGCGAGGCAATTTTCTTTAGCTGAGTCATTCCCAAAGAGGAACCAGCCAGGGGCTTACAGACGGTGGGGCAGTGGGAGCAGCCACCTCTGGGTGCAGGTAAGAAAGAAGAGCGATGCCTATAGAGAATTTAAAAACAATAACGAACTGCCTACAAAGTGGGTCTGCTTTTTAATACCACCATACACCACCAAGTCTAAACAATGTCAGTGATAAAATACTGTCTCTCCAAACTTTTGTTGGTCTAAGGTCAAAATAATTGAAATTACTGTGGAATTTAATAATATGTAGGTAAGCTTCACATTTGCACAGTTGTATTAGTCATGTGTGATACAGTGATATAAGAAGAAATATCTATCTGCATATCTATAGCTATATCTATCTATATCTGCTACCTCTCTATATCTATCTATATCTGTATTTGCTATCTATATCTATATCAATAGATACAGATTTTTTCTAGCTATCTCTATCTATATTTATATCTATATCTATCTATATCAATCTATATCTATATCTGCTATCTATCTATATCTATTGATATGAATAGCTATATCTATATATTTGTTGCCAGGAACTGGGGACAGATATGTAGATATGCTTCTCAACTATATATGTCTATATCTATATCTGTCTATATGTACAGATATAGATAGATATAGCTCTAGTTGAGGAGCATCTGTATAGATATATTTATAGATATAGATATATTGGTCCCTGCCCTCAGTTCCTGGCGTAGAGCTCCTAAAACCCTCACAGACGGGGGTGCTATAAGTATTTTTTGTTCTAATATTTGTTCTAATAGTATTCGGTCTCTGACCCCGGTTTCTGACACAGAGCTCTTAAATCCCTTGAAATTTCTTGGGTGACAGGATCTTTTTTATTGTTCTAATGAGGCAGATCTTGGAGATTCCTCAAGAGCCTCAGGATGTGGGCTGTTGCCAGGGGAACCAACCATGTGATGAGAGGGGTGGAACTTTCAGTTCATTGGGTGCTTGTGAAAAATGAAGATGTTTGGCTTTCCCAGGCTGGTATTTTGAGAACAGTGTTCTCGAATTTGTGCTTTTTTTTTTTTTTTTTTGAGACAGGGTCTTGCTCTGTTGCCCAGGCTGGAGTGCAGTGGTGCAGTCACAGATCACTACAGCCTCGACCTACTGGACTTAAGCCATCCTCCTGCCTCTCAGCCTTCCTAGTCACTAGAGCCATAGGTGCATGCCACTATGCCTGGCTATTTATTTATTTATAATTTTTTGTAGAAATGAGGTCTCCCTATGTTGCCCAGGCTTAGAATTTCCATTTTTAACTAGCTCCCTGGGTTATTTTTACATTAAAATGAATTATTATTATTATTATTATTATTATTAGAAATGGATTCTCACTATGTTGCCCAGGCTGGTCTTGAACTCCTGGGCTCAAGTAATCCTCCCACCTTAGCCTGCCAAAGAACTGGGATTACAGGCATGAAGCAATGTGCCCAGACCCTGATTTATGCACATTAAAGTTGTAGAACTGTTGATAATGACTGGGATCAAGGGTGACAAAAATAACAATACACATATTGAACTAGTGAATACTTTTTTTTTTTTGAAACAGGGTTTGGCGCTGTCACCCAGGCTGGAGTGCAGTGGGGCAATCTTGGCTTACTGCATCCTCCCCATCCTGGGCTCAAGTGATCCTCCCACTGCAGCCTCCTGAGTAGCTGGGACTCCAGGCTCGTGCCACCATGCCTGGCTAATTTTATTTTGTATTTTTTATAGAGATGAGGTTTTGCCATGTTGCCCAGGCTGGCCTCAAACTGCTGAGCTCAAGTGATCCTTCCGCTTTGGCCTCTCAAAATACTGGGATTACAGGCATAAGCCACCGTTTCCGGCCCCTGAATACTTTTATTTTTAAATTTTATTTATTTATTTATTTATTTGAGACACGGTCTTGCTTTGTCACCCAGGTTGGAGTGCAGTGGTGCAACCATGGCTCACTGCAGCCTTGACCTCCTGGGCTCAACCAATCCTCCCACCTCAACCTCCTGAGTAGCTGGGACTACAGGCATACACCACCAAGCCCAGCTAATGTTTAAATTTTTTGTTGAGACAGGGTCTCGCTGTATTTCTCAGGCTGGTCTCAAACTCCTGGACACAAGTGATCCTCCTGCTTTGGCCTCCGAACGTGTTGGGATTATAGGCATGAGCCACGGCCCCCAATCTGTGAATGCTTTCAAATTCTGAATTTTATTTGACTCCTTATCTAAGCTATTTTCCTAGCAAGTGATTATATAATCAACATTTTAAAAGGCCCAAACACATAGAGACAATCAATGATGCAATTTTAATAACCTGAGAGCTCTTTTTCTCTCAGAAATTTACTACTTCATTAGGGTACCCAACATGTATTTAGAAATTGAAGTAAATAAACCAAGAGCCAATGTCTTAAACAAAACAAAGAAAACATGAGATAGCATTTCAGAAAGAATACTTCACATAATGGAGGAACAAATTCTGGATCTAAACGTCCTGTGGTATTCCTGAAACTAAATGACCCCTGACAAATTTGGACACCAAACAAGTTGATAACAGGATGAAGATAATTAGGTCTTGAGAGCTTTCACAGTTGGCTTCAGCTTGACCATAGTCTTCTCTTGGGCAGTAGGGCTGTGTCCCACATTCCGAGGCTAATGTTTGGAAGGAAACTGTGACCTCCCATTTCAATCCACAGCAGGGTTTTCCAAAATGTTGCAGAAAGAAAATTGGTCACAGACTAACAGTTGGAGAGAAAAGTATGGTCAAAGGTGCAATTGATGGTGTTCTAGGAAGAAAATGCTATTTCCCTGGAGAGAAAGAATTGTGTGGAAATTATAGATATATGAGAAGTATCTTTCATAGATTGTGAAAATGCATAGAATCTACAAATCAAACAAGAACCAAGGTTCTTTACCCTGTTAACTTTTTAAAACCTTGTTTATCTTAAACATTGCAGCAAGGAAAGCCAGAGTACGTTTCAGTAAATAGTTAGGAAATGTTGATCTATTTAAATTAGAAATCAGTTTTGAAATGTTTGTGAAAACTTTGCAAAAATTCTTCAAATAAAAGTGCAGAACTGATTTTTACTTGTTAAAATGTTCATTTGAAAATAGTTTATCTAGATATTCAATGTTATTTTTTAAAATAATAATTACATTGAACACTTGATATCTATGGCATCCATGAAAATTGTGTCTTGCAAACCTCCTACTATGGGGAACACAGTTGATCGGGGGCCCCAGGGTCCGAGCTTTGAAATCCATCTTTGAGTTTGCATAACAGCTACACCACCCGTGAGCAGCTCCTCATCAGCTGTCTGAGTGTGGTGAAGATGCTACAGCTGATCTTTTTCTGACAGACAGGGGACTCCTTTCTCAGTTGACTTTGACTCAAGGACTCCCTGATGGCCTGCATAGCACTCCGAGACACTTTCTCTCAACCCTCTTCAGTGGCTTTCCTAGTCTTTCCCATCACTCTCTTTATTTTTTTTTACATGAATATTATACCTAATAAAATCCTTGCCCATTTAGTCCTGTCTTGGCATCTGCTTCTTGGAAGATCTAGAATAACAGTATCTCGTTGGTAGCTTCTTCCCTCAGAATTATATTCTGATTGGAGGTTACAGTGGTTGAATTTGAGGCCCAGGAATAAAAATGCATTTTTTTTTTTTGTAAAAGAAAAATCTACTATGAAACTGGAATCTGGACTACAGTGTTGGAAAGTTTAAAAATGTCTAACTGCTGACATGCCACTGGTATTTATTTAGTTTCTTTTTGTTTCCATTATCCTCTTACTTTGGATGATTTGGTCCTCTTTTTCATATTTATTTCTCTATCACCTAGTAACTGCACATTTTCCTTTCAAGATGTTTTACTTGAAATTGCATGAGTTAATAGTTATCTTAGGACTTTAAAAAGTTTATGAAATGGAGGGAACATCCCCTGAAGAAATGAAACATAAATAAATATAAATAACTGATTATGGCAAAGTCAAAGAACTTGATTAAAAAAGCATAGATATAAATATATTTAAAAATAAATAAGCATACAGATACAGCCTCATAATAGTGTTTTAAAGTTTTAAAATTTAAATATTATTAACTTATTTTTAGAGATGGGGTCTTTCCATGTTGCCCAAGCTGTTCTCAAACTCCTGGGCTCAAGCAATCCTCTTGCCTTAACCTCCCAAATTGCTGGGATAAGTGTCAGCCACCGTGCCCAGCAAGTCTGATAATAATGTTAATGTCATATGAGGGATGGGTGTGGTAGCTAGCTCCTGTAATCTGAGCACTTTGGGACGCTGAGGTGGGAGGATCACTTGAGGTCAGGAGTTCAAGACCAGCCTGGCCAACATGGTGAAACCCTGTCTCTACCAAAAATACAAAAATTAGCTAGGTGTGGTGGTGTGTACCTGTAGTCCCAGCTACTCAGGAGGCTGAGGCGAGAGGATCCCCTGGGAGGCAGAGGTTGCAGTGATCTGAGATTGCACCACTGCATTACAGCGTGGATGACAGAGTGATACTCCCTCTCAATTAAAAAATATCTATCTATCTAGATATCTTTATCTATAGATATCTAAATATATCTATGTATCATATGGGCTACAGACAATTAACAAACATTTATAGATTGAAGTCAGGTAGCATGATGCCTCCAGCTTTGTTCTTCTTGCCCAGGATTGTCTTGGCAATGTGGGCTCTTTTTTGGTTCCATATGAAGTTTACAGTAGTTTTTCCAATTCTGTGAAGAAAGTCAGTGGTAGCTTGATGGGGATAACATTGAATCTATAAATTACCTTGGGCAGTATGTCCATTTTCAGGATATTGATTCTTCCTATCCGTGAGCATGGAATATTTTTCCATTTGTTTGTGTTCTCTCTTATTTCCTTGAGCAGTGGTTTGCAGTTCTCCTTGAAGAGGTCCTTCACATCCCTTGTAAGTCGTATTCCTAGGTATTTTATTCTCTTTGTAGCAATTGTGAATGGGCGTTCACTCATGATTTGGCTCTCTGTTTGTCTGTTATTGGTGTATAGGAATGCTTGTGATTTTTGTACACTGATTTTGTATCCTGAGACTTTGCTGAAGTTGCTCATCAGCTTAAGGAAATTTTGGCTGAGACGACAGGATTTTCTAAATATACAATCATGTCATCTACAAACAGAGACAATTTGACTTCCTCTCTTCCTATCTGAATACCCTTCATTTCTTTCTCTTGCCTGATTGCCCTGGCCAGAACTTCCAATACTGTGTTAAATAGGAGTGGTGAGAGAGGGCATGGTTATCTTCTGCCAGTTTTCAAAGGGAATGCTTCTAGTTTTTGCCCATTCAGTATGATATTGGCTGTGAGTTTGTCATAAATAGCTCTTATTATTTTGAGATAAGTTCCATCGATACCTAGTTTATTGAGAGTTTTTAGCATGAAGGGGTATTGAATTTTGTCGAAGGCCTTTTCTGCATCTATTGAGATACTCATGTGGTTTTTGTCATTGGTTCTGTTTATGTGATGGATTATGTTTATTGATTTGTGTATGTTGAATCAGCCTTGCATCCCAGGGATGAAGCCCACTTGATCATGGTGGATAAGCTTTTTGATGTGCTGCTGGATTTAGTTTGCCAGTATTTTATTGAGGATTTTCGCATCAATGTTCATCAGGGATATTGGCCTGAAATTTTCTTTTTTTTGTTGTGTCTCTGCCAGGTTTTGGTATCAGGATGATGCTAGCCTCATAAAATGAGTTAGGGAGGATTCCCTCTTTTTCTATTGTTTGGAATAGTTTCAGAAGGAATGGTACCAGCTCCTCTTTGTACTTCTGGTAGAATTCAGCTGTGAGTCCGTCTGGTCCTGGACTTTTTTCGGTTGGTAGGCTATTAATTGCTGCCTTAATTTCAGAACTTGTTATTGGTTTATTCAGTGATTCGACTTCTTCCTGGTTTAGACTTGGGAAGGTCTATGTGTCCAGGAATTTATCCATTTCTTCTAGATTTTCTAGTTTATTTGCATAGAGGTGTTTATAGTATTCTTTGATGGTAGTTTGCATTTCTGTGTGATCAGTGGTAATCTCCCCTATATCATTTTTTATTCCATCTATTTGATTCTTCCCTCTTTTCTTCTTTATTAGTCTGGCTAGCAGTCTATCTACTTTGTTGATCTTTTCAAAAAACTAGCTCCTGGATTCATTGATTTTTTGAGGGTTTTTTCATGTCTCTAATTCTTTCAGTTCTGCTCTGATCTTAGTTATTTCTTGTCTTTTGCTAGATTTTGAATTTGTTTGCTGTTGCTTCTCTAGTTCTTTTAATTTTAATGTTAAGGTATCAATTTTAGATCTTTCCTTCTTTCTCTTGTGGGCATTTAGTGCTATAAATTTTCCTTCAAACTGTACTACAAGGCTACAGTAACCAAAACAGCATAGTACTGGTACCAAAACGGATATATAGACCAATGGAACCCAACAGAGGCCTCAGAAATAACACCACACATCTACAACCATCTGATCTTTGACAAACCTGACACAAACAAGCAATGAGTAAAAGATTGCCTATTTAATAAATGGTGTTGAGAAAACTGAATAGCCATATGCAGAAAACTGAACCTGGACCCCTTCCTTACACCTTATACAAAAATCAACTCAAGATGGATCAAAGACTTAAACGTAAGTCCTAGGACCATAAAAGTCCTAGAAGAAAACCTGGGCAATACCATTCAGGACATAGGCATGGGCAAAGACTTCATGTCTAAAACACCAAAAGCAATGGCAACAAAAACCAAAATTGACAAATGGAATCCAGTTAAACTAAAGAGCTTCTGCTCTTTAGAAACTATCTTCAGAGTGAACAGGCAACCTACAGTATGGGAGAAAATTTTTGTAATCTATCCATTGGACAAAGGGCTAATATCCAGAATCTATAAGGAACTGAAAGAAATTTAAAGAAAAAAAAACAACCAACCACATCAAAAAGTGGGCAAAGGATACGAACAGACACTTCTCAAAAGAAGATATTTACGCAGCCAACAGACATGTGAAAAAATGGTCATCATCACTGGTCATCAGAGAAATGCAAATCAAAACCACAGTAAGATACCATCTGACACCAGTTAGAAGGGCAATCATTAAAAAGTCAGGAAACAACAGATGCTGGAGAGGATGTGGAGAAATAGGGATGCTTTTACATTGTTGGTGGGCATGTAAATTAGTTCAACCATTGTGGAAGAAAGTGTGGTGATTTCTCAAGGATCTAGAACTAGAAATACCATTTGACCTAGCAATCCCATTACTGGGTATATACCCAAAGGATTATAAATCCTTCTTCCATAAAGGACACATTTACACATATGTTTACTGTGGCACCATTCACAATAGCAAAGACTTGGAACCAACCCAAATGTCCATCAATAGTAGACTGGATAAAGAAAATGTGGCACGTATACACTGTGGAATACTATGCTGCCATGAAAAAGGATGAGTTCATGTACTTTGTAGGGACATGGATGAAACTGGAAGCCATCACTTTCAGAAAACTAACACAGGAATAGAAAACAAAATAGCGCATGTTCTCACTCATAAGTGGGAGTTGAACAATGAGAACATATGGGCACAGGGAGGGGAACATCACAAACTGATGTCTGTCAGGGATTGGGAGGCTGGGGAGGGATAACATTAGGAGAAATACCTAACATAGGTGATGGGTTGATGGGTGCAACAAACCACCATGGCACGTATATATCTATGTAATAAAACTGCACGTTCTGCTCATGTACCCCAGAACTTAAAGTATAATAAAAAAATGTATAGAGATCATTCTTTGTTTGGAATACTTGGGTGGACACAAAGATTCAGGTTTCCAAGAGGCTTACTACCTAGTTATGATTAGAGTTGACCACATGAAAGAAAAAGTCATAGAAGCCCAGGCTTGGAAGGGATCTGAAGGTTCAAGTCCAATCACCCTTGTGCTTGAGTATCCTTTTCCTCAGCAAGGCCAAGAGATGCCCAGGCTGCTTAAACAGCTCCAGTGACAGACAGTCTGCAATTTCCTAAACATAGTGTTCATCTCTAGATTTATCTTTGACTTTCAAAATTCCTCTTTGAGTGTGGTTGCTGAAGCCTATAATCCCAGCACTTTGGGAGGCTGAGGCAGGAGGATCACTTGAGCCCAGGAGTTGGAGACTAGCTTGACCAATGTAGTGAGATCCTTTCTCAAAAAAAAAAAAAAATTTATCTCTGTAGTGAAATTTCACTCTTCAGTCCCACTTCCATGACAGTAGAAGCCAGCCTCCATGACGGCTTCTCCAAATCCCCACCGCCTGGTAGCCACACCCCTGCGGAGTTTCCTCTCATATTAACAAGAGTTGCTCTGCGTGACCAATATCATGTGGCAAAAGTGATGGCATGCCACTTCTGAGATTGAGTTAGGAGAGACCGAAGCTTCTGTTTGCATGTTCTCCTGCTCATTTGCTCAGGCACACTCACACTCCTCACTGGCTGTGGGGGACGCCAGCTGTCATGCTGCAAGGACACTCAGGCAGCCTATTGAGAAGCCCACGTGGTGAGGAGTGGAAGCCTTCTGCCAACAGCCAGCTGGGAACTGAGGCCTGCTGACAGTCACGTGCATGCACTTGGAAGGGGATTCAGTTCCTGTCAAGCCTTGTGATGACTATAGCCTCATCAGACAGCTTGGCTCCAACCTTCCTCCTGAAATCCTGAGCCAGATCTACCCTCTCAGATACTCAATCTTCAGAAAATGTGAGAAAACAAATGCTTGTTGTTTTAAAACTGTACAATTTTGGGGAAATTTGTTATGCAGCAATAGATGACTAATGCAACACCTTGAAGCCATTTCTTTATTTATTTTTGAGACATTGTCTATATCAAAAGAAAAAAAAGACATTGTCTGTATCAAAAAAAAAAAAAAAAAAAAAAGAAAAGAAAAAAAAAAAAAATCAGCCAGGTGTAGTGATGTGCACCTGTAGTTCCAGGTACTCAGGAGGCTGAGGTGGGAAAATTGCTTGAACCCTGAGCCCGGAGGTCAATGCTGTGGTGAGCTGTGATCATATCATTGCACTCCAGCCTGGGTGACAGAAAGAGATATAGTCTGTAAAAAATAACAAATACAGAGTAAAAGAATTAAATGATTCCCAACAACCCTATGACATTTGTGTTACTATTATTTCAATTTCACAGATAAGAAAACTGAGAAGACAGAGAGGTTAAATATCTTTCCTAAGGTCACAGAACTGGTAAGTGGTATACCAGGACTTGAACCTGGAAAGTCTCTTCTCAGAGCTGTCTCAGGAGGTTGCCATCAGGCTGCCGGCCAGAGCTGCAGTAGTCTCAAGGCTTGGCTGAGGTTGAGAATCAGTTCCTAGGATCACGCCCATAGTTGTCAGCAAGCCTCAGTTCTTTGCTCTCTGTCAGCTGGAGACCTCCCTTCCTCATCATAGGAACTTATTTTATCAGTGACTTTTTAAAATGAGATCATGCTCTGTAGGCTTTTTTTTTTTTTTTTTTACCTTGCAACATATTGTAACTGTTTTATCATGTAACTAAACATATTTCTAGCCATCATTTTTGAAGGTTTTGGATGCGAATTGCCAACTTGAAAAGGCAGAAATCCTTTAGGCAAATCAGCAGAACAGTGAAATACTCTATCACTTTATCTTTTGAAATTTATACACTAAAATAAGAAAACTTAATTTCCTGTTGTGCCTGGAGACTTCTTTGAGTCACTACTATAACAAAATGAAATGTGTGTTTTTACTGGACAGTAGAGATTTTTTTCTATCACTTATTACTATATACTAATTTTTTTTTGTAGTTTTAAGACAAAATTTATAAAACTTGAAAAAGCTAAATATTCTTTCTTTGGTGCTAAATATAAAGATATGCAAGTTAACATGAATTATTCATTAGTGTAGTGACAGAAAAATACTCCCAGTAATTCAAAAATTATGACTGACTTGTCTGACTTATTCAAGTCCTGTTTTTGTAAGGTGTTGTGATAGTGCAAAATAGTTTGGCAGGGTGGCAGGAAAGCGCTCACCATCTCCGAGTTTCACACAAAGCCATCCTACTCAGAGGCTCGTTATTATTTGTTTATGGGAAGAAAACTGTGAGAGTAGCTTTGCATTGTTGGTTTCACACGTCATGGTGTATGTGAAATTGGCTTAAAAGAGCCCCATGCCAGTTGTCATTATAAACACAGATCCTACACCTTGGGGAAAAGGCAGCTGATAAGCTGTATGCCTTCAAACTGATGTTTAAGGCAGGAGATCACTTTAGAGAAAATTAATCCCAGTAGGGGGGATCTAAAGAGACATAAAACTTGAAAAGCAACAACATTGAAGCTATTTCAAGCAGAACTAATGTCTAAATGAAGCAAGTTCTTCATCTTACCTGTTAAAAACGAAGGTTCTATCTTTTTAGCTGTAAGGTAAAGGGGGGTATAGTATTGTAGGGCTTCCCAGTGTATCACTTCCTTAGGGTATCCCTAGTTACTTGTTGTGTACTCTTTATGTTACTGGAGTATGATAAAAACTGATGACAGAATATCATGATTGTATTCTTTTCCATATTTTCCATCAATATTGTTCATCAAAGAAAGAAGTGAGTTTTGTCTAAATGTTAGTCTAAATCAGCAATGATTTTTTGATTTGGCATAGTTCCTTAAATCCTTGCAGTGGAATACTCTTTAGGGGTTGGATTATACTTTGTGAAGAATATCTCTCATAAACCAAGCCACTTAATTAAATCGCTGTATGAAATGTAAGTCAGAGAGTTATTCTAGGAAGCTGCTATAGTTTCAGAATCTCGATAGTCCAGGACACATTCTGAATTTAATTCTTTGTGTCCTCCTAATTCTTCTTTTTAAAAACTTCGTGTAGAGTAGAATCTGGCATCAGGTGACGGGAGCTATATATTACACATTATTAGGAAAGTTACAGTTGACTAGTAAGAATTTGTGACTTTTGAGAAATAAATGGCAGTTGAAGTATGATTTTTTTGTTGTTGTTAAAAAGGAGGTCCAATCTAATTACTCTTTATAATAAATACCATGTCACAGGACCATTTCCATTTATTAAGTTGCTTTAAGTGTCACAGGTAGCCACTTGTAAGCACTAAACACGTTGATATAAAAATAAAGCTTCATTTAAAGCTGGCCTTAAGTCTAAGTCTAGAGCTATTTTAACATTTTATTACTTTAATTAAGTTAAATATATAATTTAAAGAACTATGAAGAGTTAATTAATGGGTGAATAGCAAATGGTCCCAAACAATGCTTGCGTGGTCTCCATATAATCGAGCAATTGTACACAATAAAGAGAAATACATGCAGGAGAGTCTATGTATTTGGATATTTTTCTATACGTTACTTTATGAATTATTCTTTCTGAGACTAGTCATATTAAAAGGATATACTTATGACCATTTTAACATTTCAGAGCTTAGTGGAAGTCCTTGAAAGTAAAACTTTCAAGTGCACAGGTACTTACATTTTGTCTCCAGGCAAAGTATTTACATCAACAACACTTCTAGTTCATAGTTGGGGCTTTCCAAAAGAGAACTAATCAGTGGTTCTATTAATGTTTTCATTTTTAAAGGGCTTTAAAATCAGCGACTGTGTTTTCCAATTTTCAAGAAACACGGTTTAGGCTTAGCGGGAGGCTTGTGACAAAGCTTTCTCTGCTGTGCGGCCAGCCGCAGCCAGCACAGAAGAGGCTTCTGCAGCCTACTGTGAAGGCCCTCATTGCTGGAAGAAGGCAGACAGGCAGAGGGACTGTGTCTGCTGTCTTCACTGCTGCCCAGGTTTAGGTTTTATAGTAGATGCTTCCTATATGCTGTGCGATCCTTATGCAAACAATCCTTACAACAGGCTCTCTGAGGAACGCATTTTGGTTTTTTCCTGAGCAGTACCTTAACATCTGACTTCAGTTTGTTCCCTTTGTTTCTGTCTTCCATTCTGTTTATGCTATTAGGTTGATGCAAAAGTAATTGCAGCTTTTGCCTTTATTTATTTATTTATTTATTTATTTATTTATTTTTGACATGGAGTCTCGCTTTGTCACCCAGGCTGGAATGCAGTGACGGGATCTCAACTCACTGCAACCTTTGCCTCCCAGGTTCAAGCAGTTCTCCTTCCTCAGCCTCTCAAGTAGCTGGGTCTACAGGCACGCACCACCAGGTCTAGCCAGTGTTTGTATTTTTTGTAGAGATGGAATTTCACCATGTTGGTCAGGGTGGTCTAGATCTCCTGACCTCAGGTGATCCACCTGCCTCGGCCTCCCAAAGTGCTGGGATTACAGGTGTGAGCCACTATGCCTGGCCTTGCCTTTACTTTTAATGGCAAAAACACAATTGCTTTTGCTCCAGCCTAATAAATAGCCTATTCTGCAAATTAATTCAAAAGCTCAAGACATGTAAGAACGAGTTGTTTACCTGCTTAAAATAAACCTTGTTTCCTTGTTTCTTAGTAGTTGGAAAATTCTGAGGGTTCTTTAGGAAGAAAAGTCCATTATTTGGTAGTTATGCTCTCTTTGCAGGATGAACTAATTTTCCCTCAGCTATATGCAAGCCATATTTTAAATTTTCCATCAAAATATAGCTCTGGGAAAATTCATGACTACTTTATTCATCACAGACATTCCTTGTTAAACCAAACTACAAATTAAATGAAATTAGAAAGGAAATTACACAAATTGAAGTAGCACTGGCCTGGAAATCAGGAAACAGCCTCCAGTTCCAGTTCTACAACTTGTGAGGCATGTGATCTTGATTTGCTTGATCGTGACTGGATTTCATTTCCCACACATCATTTGTGTGTGTGTGTGTGTGTGTGTGTGTGTGTGTGTGTGTATGAATGAATATAATTGACAAATGTCAATGAGGTCTAATCAATATAGTGATATAATCAATATACCTTTATCAAAATGATAAATATTTATAAGTATAATACTGTGTGTGTATAATTTATATACACACATTCACATACATGTATAATATATATAAATAATATAAGAATGAAATGTATAGAAAATGTAAAGTTACTATATATATTTATATATACACACACATATATATACACATACATATATATATACACACACACACACACACACACAGGTTTTCTCCTTGTATTTGCTTAGGGTGTTCGTCTGGGTTCTAAACATCTATTGTGGCCCTAAGTTTTTCTGTCTTAGATGGATTACCCGTAAGATGGTCATGAGGGCCAGACACAGGCCTTTGTCAACTGTTTAATGCAATAGAAGGCAGTGAAGTTCTACTTTAAATATTATAAGCTCTTAGAATTTTAATTGTTCATGTCATCCGAATATGAGCTCAGCGAAAAGTTCTTTAGAGGGGCGATATCCTTTATAGAATCGTATAACTGTATATGTTCACTTCCTCAGGTTAGAGATGCAGAAAGTGAAGCCCAGAGAATTAGGCGCAGGCTCTGCCTGCTGGTTGACTTTGCTTTCATCACGTCAGATTACACACACAGACGGTGACCAGCGATGCTCCAGGCATCTCGGTCGTCAGCGGGTATCCTGAGGGCTGTCCGCCTGACCACGACCCCCCAGTGGGGTTTCTTTCCGAGTGTGCCGCCCCTCGCAGCTGCTCTGGGATAAAGGGCGGAGGAACAGAGCTGGCTGCTTCCCGAGTCCCCGGGTCCTGCGAGCGCCGGTCGTGTTGCGGGTATGGGGTGCGGCGCCAGCAGGAAGGTGGTCCCGGGGCCGCCAGCGCTGGCCTGGGCCAAGCACGAAGGTCAAAGTCAAGCCGGCGTCGGAGGTGCGGGGCCACGGCCCGAGGCGGCGGCCCAGGCGGCGCAGAGGATACAGGTGGCTCGCTTCCGAGCCAAGTTCGACCCCCGGGTCCTTGCCAGGTAAAGCGCCACGTGAGGAACTGGCCTGGGACTGGGCTGACAAAGAAAAATCCCTGGCCAAGACCGCCTCAAGGTTTCCTTCAGCTTGACTCAATTTTGGACAGGGTTCTTTCGGATGATAGACCACTGATCTACCCTTCTCTGCCCTTTTAAGATGTAAATCTTCTACAACCCAAGAGTGTCCTTTTCAAGCACCTGGGAGCCATCCCTTTGAAATGTAGTCATCAAGAGAGTCAGGGCCACTGTCTCCCAGTCTCTGTGGGAGGGTAGGAGCCTAACTTCCATTAGGGCCAGGTAGCAAACACAGATCTCATTGACCACCTCTCCCTAACCTTCCCCCATTCTTTTCCACTAGCTCACCCCAGCGCTTAAAAACTTTCTTGCCTTTTCTTTCAAAGGCGTCCATTTCCTTTCCTCTGTTGCAGAAGCCTTGACCCCTATTGCAATAGTCTGGGATAAGCCTTCTTTGCTGTGTTCCATAAGTGCCCAGTACAATTTATCTTTGACATCTCTGAGCAGGGAGTTCAGAGGATGGGAAAAAAGAGAGCAGGAGCAGCAGCAAACAAGGGAAAGAATTCCTGTCTTCAGAGGTGGGGTGTGGGGCTGTGAGAGGACTGCCTACCAACCTCCAGCGTCTGTGGCAGAAGACAGCTTTGCCACCAATATCCTGGGGCTGGGTCCTACCAGACCTGGTGTGTGAAGGATCTTCCACTAAATTCTAAAAATTGGGATTACAGTGAGTGAACTAGAGACACGCCTTTGAGTCAGCCAGGCTTAAGGTCCAGTTCTATCTCTTCTATCATGTACCATTTAGACTATTCCTTAGCTTTTTTCCTTCCTTAGTTTCTGCCTCTGTAAAATGGGAGTATCTATCTCATAAGACTGTTGGCAGCATAATTAAAGTAACACATGCAAATTATGCTGCACAGTGCATGGCACCAGTCCTCCTGTAGACATTAGTGCAATGCTGATTACTGTCTTCATGAAGTACAAATAAGCCCTCGCTATGTAGAAGATTGCAAGTTGGTTGGCCTCCTCAGAGTGTACCATGTTGGACATGTTGGACATTTTGACCAAGTAAATCACAGAATCCCCTTCTCCTCTGTGTGTTTGGGGGCACACAATAATGGGTGGCTCAGCTGGCTTCCCAAGGCACTTCTGGTCCTAGAATTGCACACTCACTTCATCACAGTGCTCTGTCCAGAATCTATGCAGAGCCATTTCCTGGCTCTTTGAGAACTTTTAATGACTCCTGGAGGATTAGTCCAGTGGCTGCTAAGTTTAGAGAAGAATAAAACTGACTAATATGACTGAACTGAATCTGAGTAGGTACAGGGTCTTGTCAAGACTGAATGGGTTAAATAGCATCTCTGGTCATTTGTAGTCAGAGAGTTGATGCTAGTCTGATCTAGTCTTCATCCACCCTCCTCATTCCCAATCCCCGGGTAGACCCAGCCCCATAGAGTGTAAAGGGATCACAGAAGTAGAGGATCTCAACATTACAACGGGCTTCAGAGACTGTAACTCAAGGCTCATCTTTAACCAATGAGTAGTTGAGTTCCCAAAGGTTAAGTGATGACTTGTCCAAGTTAATGGTAGAATTGGGACTAGAACACAGTCATCTTTCTTCTCCATTGTGATTCCATCTATAACTTTTGCAGAAAAGAGATGATAGAATTTAAATATGAGTATATTTACTTTCTTTTTTTTCTTTTTTTTTTTTTTTTTTTGAGACGGAGTCTCGCTCTGTCTCCCAGGCTGGAGTGCAGTGGCCGGATCTCAGCTCACTGTAAGCTCCGCCTCCGGGTTTACGCCATTCTCGTGCCTCAGCCTCCCAAGTATCTGGGACTACAGGCACCCGCCACCTCACCCGGCTAGTTTTTTGTATTTTTTTAGTAGAGACGGGGTTTCACCGTGTTCGCCAGGATGGTCTTGATCTCCTGACCTCATGATCCGCCCGTCTCAGCCTCCCAAAGTGCTGGGATTACAGGCTTGAGCCACCGCGCCCGGCTATATTTACTTTCTTGTTGGGAGTTTATTACAATTGTTTCTCTCAAGCAGATTGTGACATTATTATTATTTTCTTGTTTCAAATCTTTATGTTCAAAAATTCCCAGTTTGTATAATAGCAACTGAGGTTAAAGTAATATTTCCAATTTATGTAGTCTCTGGAATGATACAAAATAGCCCCACCTATAAACTGACTTTGAGGCTACTCTTTTAAGAGAGTGGAGGGGTAAAAGTGAAGGAAATGAAAAGACCTTATAGAGGCATTCTTCCCTGCTTGATGTGATTTTTACTTAATATTTTCAATATATATATGATGATTCAGGAATAATATGTATTCAGTGAATGATTCTTTTGTTCAATGTTTATTGCTACTTCTCTGTGCTAGGCACTTTACAAGGTATAACCACGCAAATCATAAAGATGGTCACCGTTCATGGCTGTTGAGGACTCATGAGCACGGCTGCAGCTGTAAGAATTTGTTATGGGACAAATTGAATAACAATCTGAAGCATTTACTTCCACCACTCTAAATCTTGGCTTAAAGTGTACTGTTTCCTCCAATGCCAAATTACTAGCAATTTTTCAAATATTGGAAATATGAAGGCCCCTTAACAGTATTGAAAAAAGCTTCTTTTATTTGAGCAAAAGAGTGTAGTTCTCAGAAATGGTAGTTTGTTTGATATGATTAATTCTGTGAACAAATGAGTTTGGTGGCAGCTTTGAGGGCATGGCGATAAATTAGCATTTGCAGAGTGCTTTCATCCATAATAGAGGTAATATAAAACTTGGTTGGTCTGCAAAGCAATAGAATTTGAAATGCCTGTGATTATCTTCAAAATCACACTGGGAATGCATGTAAATAAAAAAGCAGAGATGGAAAGGGAAAAGGGGAAAGAATCTATTTAAGATTACTAAATTGCTATCTGTTTTGATAAGGTAATTGGCCAGAAAATTAAGTGCTCTGTGGAGAACAAAGCTGTTTTCTGTAATCTGGTACAGCCAAATGTCATTTTTATTCAATACACACAGGAATATAAAGAACAAACAAGAAGGCAAAGAAAAAAAAAACGTTACAGGAAAAATAAGCTCAATAAAAGAAGTAAGACTATTTAAAGAATAGTTTAGTATTTGTATTTGAATCTTCAGTATTGAATATGTGGTATAAAAACGTGCCTTCTCCCTGGGTGCTCCCTGAGTACATTCCATTCTCTGTCATCCTTAGCTAGGAGAGGTTTTATTAAAATGAAGTCTGGGTACAGTGGCTCACATCTGTAATCCCAACACTTTGGGAGGCTGAGGTGGGCAGATCACTTCAGGTCAGGAGTGCAAGACCAGCCTGGCCAACAAGGTGAAACCCCGTCTCTAATCTAAAAAAAATACAAAAATTAGCCGGGCAAGGTGGCGTGCACCTGTAATCCCAGCTACTCAGGAGGCTGAGACAGGAGAATCACTTGAACCCAGGAGGCAGAGGTTGCAGTGAGCCAAGATCATGCCACTGTACTCCAGCTTGGGTGACAGAGCAAGACTCCATCTCAAAAAAAAAAAAAAAAAAAAAAAAAAAAAAAAAAAAGAAAAGAAAAAGAAAAAAGAAAAGAAAGGAGACCTGTGTTCTAATCCTGACTCTGCAACGATTGGCTAATGTGTTCTTTAAATTTCCTCATTGGTAAAACAAGAAGTTGGATTAAATACCCAACTTTAATATTCTTTCCAGCTATAAAATAATGATTTTAAGTCTAGCATTTTCTCGACACATCTTAAATATGAGGTAGAGGGCTAAATTTGATAGGATTCCTTTTTAATTTTTTTCTTTTTAATTTTTGAGACAGAAGTATCACTCTGTCACCCAGGCTGGAGTGCAATGGTCTGGTCACAGGCCACTGCAACCTCAAATTCCTGGGCTCAAAGGATCCTCCTGCCTCAGTCCCCCGAGTAGCTGGGGCTATAGCTGTGCATCATGATTGGCTAATTTTTAAATTTGTTATAGAGAAGGGTTCTCACTTTGTTGCTCAGGTTGGTCTCAAACATCTAGGCTCGAGCAATCCTGCCATCTCGGCCTCCCAAAGTGCTGGGATTGCACAATGAGTCACCGTGCCTGGCCAGATTCTTAAATTTTAATAGAGGTTTACACAGATAATTAAAGCTTAAGATCCCTAGCATTTGAAATCTGAGCTGACATCCAGGCCTTTTTTTTCTTCAACTTTTATTTTAAGTTCAGGGATACATGTGCAGGATGTGCAGATTTGTTACATAGGTAAAAGGGTGTTCTTGGCCTTTTTGTGGGATAATTGGTTTACAGATTATTGACATACATTCCATGTTAAAATTCTCTTCACTGCCTAGAGATTCCAAGCGCGGGAATGGGGATGGAGGGAGACTGTGAGAAACTACTGGCTGCAAGGTGGCCATAGCACTACTCCCACCAGACTGCTGAAACCTGCTCTTATAATAGCACAGCTGCATTTACTTCTTCCTTAGTAACAGCTACTGTGTACAAGACGAGCCTGGGGCTGAGCTCACAGCCAAGCAACACAAAGAAACACACTGTTTATTTATTCTCTGTCTCCTGATATGGGATCCTCTGTCTTTTGAGAAATTATAAACAGGAGTAAGCTTCTACTGTATTCTCCCCCACTTGATTTGTTTGTTGTTGAAGAATGATAAAAACAAGGGCTAGAGGAAGGGAAGAAAGTAGTAGAAGGGGGTCTTAACATTCTTGAAACAGTTTTTGTAAAATGCATTTGAAGGGGCTGGATTTGAATCCCATCCATTCCAACCATAATCTGGGGGGCCTTGAGAACTCATTTAACTTCTTTTTAAGTCTGAATTTCTTTATTTGAAAAAGGGGGGTATCATTATATTACCCAGCAGGGTTTTAGTACGGATAAGATTTTTAAAAATTGTTGGTATATAATAACTGTATAATAAATGGTAGTTATTGTATTTAAGGTTGTCTTTCTACCAACAAATTACCTTTATAGCATTTTCTTCCATTTCGATACAGGATTTGGGGCAGCTTTCAAAAATAATAAACACAAGTAATAATTAGCAAAGAAATCTGATGGGAGGAATAGAAGGATAGAAAAAATGATATAAAGCATGGACTTACGTAATTTTGAGAATCATCACTTCTGGGGATAACATGTTTGTTTTTTCTTCCCAACAGATATGATATCAAAGCTCTTATTGGGACAGGTAGTTTCAGCAGCGTTGTCAGGGTAGAGCAGAAGATCACCAAGAAACCTTTTGCAATAAAAGTGATGGAAACCAGAGAGAGAGAAGGTAGAGAATCGTGTGTGTCTGAGCTGAGCGTCCTGCGGCGGGTTAGCCATCGTTACATTGTCCAGCTCGTGGAGATCTTTGAGGCTGAGGATCGAGTTTACATGGTAATGGAGCTGGCTACCGGAGGGGAGCTCTTTGATCGACTCATTGCTCAGGGATCCTTTACAGAGCAGGATGCTGTCAGGATCCTCCGGATGGTTGCTGATGGGATTAGGTATTTGCACGCGCTGCGAATAACTCATAGGAACCTAAAGCCCGAAAACCTCTTATACTATCATCCAGGTGCAGAGTCGAAAATTTTAATTACAGATTTTGGTTTGGCACACTCTGGGAACAAAAGCGGTGACTGGACAATGAAGACACTCTGTGGGACCCCAGAGTACATAGCTCCTGAGGTTTTGCTAAGGAAGCCTTATACCAGTGCAGTGGACATGTGGGCTCTTGGTGTGATCACATATGTTTTACTTAGCGGATTCCTGCCTTTTGAAGATGAAAATCAGACAAGGCTTTACAGGAAGATTCTGAAAGGCAAATATAATTATACAGGAGAGGTAAGAGAGCATTATTTTATTTCTATGGTGTTGGTTTAGAGTGGGGTTTCTCCACCTTGCCACTTTTGACATTTAAGACTGGATTCTTTATTGGGGTTGTCCTGTGTGCTGTAGGATGTTTAGCAGCATCCCTGGCCTCTACTCCAAATACCAGTAATGCACCTCCTCCAGTTGTGGGACCCCCCAAATGTCTCCAGACATTGTTAAATGTCCCCTGTGGGGCAAAATCGCCCCTGACTGAGAGCCATTTGACTCAAGATAGCAAGGGCCTCCATTACTAGCTGCCTGTGGTTAGCACATGACACTGACAATCAAGTAGATAAATGAGTTTCTCTGCAGTATTTTTTCTCCAGTCTGTGCAGAGCCGGAGCTGGCTGACTAGACTAATGTGTTCACAGAAGCTCAGCATGACGCTTGGGTGTTTGGTGAGAGATTTTTCTGCCTTAAATCTTGATGATCCAAGCCCTTTTTGTGATGAAGTGTTTTCTCAGCGAAATGTTTAACCTCACAGCTTGTGTAAAATATTTATCCACTGATTAAACTTGAAACTCCCAATGTTCATGAACGTGTTAACTTTTTGTTGTTTTGGGTAGGGAAGGAAAGTTGCCAATGCTTGTGTGTGGGAAGCCTGACAAAATAGGAAATTCAGTTCATGTGCAGCAGATGAGCAGATTTATTTGACTTTTAATTTCTCATAAAGAAAAATATTGATATTTGCTTATACCTACTTAAAACGTAGCATGTATATCTACAGCAACATCTTTGAGCAAAATTAAAGTTAAATAACAAATTTAAATATAATGTTTTCTACATTCTGACAGACCTTTAGTGCCTTATGGTACATGTATAGGTTTTTGCAAACTCATATAAATTGATAAATAAGAACTAAAATTTACACAAGGAAGTAGGAAGGGATGGGAAAAATTCACAGACAATGCAATACCATTGATTTTTAAAAGTCTGAAAAATGTCCAGCCTCACTAATGACCAAAGAAATGCAAATGAACACAAAAATGTCTTTTTATTTGTCTTTCAAATTCATAAAGATAAAACAGAAAACAACTAAATTCTACTCATGGCTGCGAAGGGTACTGAGAGAATAGCTCTCTCACTAAGTACTAGTAGAGGACAAATTGTCACAGGTTTCTTGGAAAGTAGTTTGAAAACATGTATCTAGAACTGTATTAGTCCGTTTTCACACTACTGTAAAGAAACATCCAAGACTGGGTAATTTACATTAAAAAAAAAGTTTAGTTGTCTCACAGTTCTGCATGGCTGGGGAGACCTCAGGAAATTTACAATCATGACGGAAGGCAAAGGGGAAGCAAGCTTGGACCTTCTCACATGGCAACAGGAGAGATAAGAGAAGAGGAAAGAGCCCTTTATAAAACCATCAGATCTCGTGAGAACTCACTCACTATCATGAGAATAACATGGGGGAAACTGCCCCATGATCCAATTACCTCCACTTGGTTCCCCTCCTGACACTTGGGGACTACAGGGATTACAATTTGAGATGAGATTTGGGTGGGGACACAGAGCCAAACCATATTAAGAACTTTAAAAAACTTATGTATTTTGATCTGATAATTCAACTTGTAAAAATCTAAGTAATCCCAGATGCAGCAAAAGTTTCACTATAAGAGTACTAATCCGAACTGTATTTACAAAAGTAAAAAATTAAAAAGAGTCCTGAGAGAATGTTTGAATAAATTATGGAACATCCATATGATAGAGTATGATAGTCCCCAATTTATGCACATTTAAAAATTGTAATGACATTGGAAAATTTTCACAATATACTGCCAAGTGGAATAAAAGCAGGATATAAACTGTGTATACACTATGATCACATTCATGTGGGAAAATGTTTGCATGGGAAAAGGCTAGGAGGAGATACAATAGAATGTTTACAGGGCTTTTCTCCTGGTATGGAGATTTGGATCATTTTGATTTTCTTTATAGCTTGAGTATCTTTGTATTTCTGTTTTTGTTTTGTTTACAAAGAATACACATTTCTGTTTTGGTTTTATCTGCCACTGCATAACAAACCATCCACAAACCTAGTGGCTTAAAACAATCATCACCTTTTTATGACTCATGAACCTGTGGTTGACGAGGCTCAGCTTGTGACTCTTCTGTACCACATGATGTTGGGTGGGACTGCAGTCATCTGGGGGCTTGACTGGGATGGAATATCCATGAGGGTCCCACTCAAACGTCTGGCATCTTGGTGGGGATGGCTGGAATCTGGGTTCAACTAGATCACTGGGACTCCTAGGACTTTGTCTCTCATTCTCTCTATGCATCTTTG
This sequence comes from Macaca thibetana thibetana, assembly GCF_024542745.1. NCBI lineage: Eukaryota > Metazoa > Chordata > Mammalia > Primates > Cercopithecidae > Macaca > Macaca thibetana. The sequence goes on from NC_065585.1 coordinate 58,973,396, forward strand.
GCTCTCTTTTCCTCCACGGGTTTCTCTATGTGCTTTCTCCAGCAGGGCAGCCAGATTTTTTACATGACAGCTGAGGGAAGGGGATATTCCAATAGGGAGCTATGGAAGTTGCCAGTCCTCTTCAAGGCTAAACTTGAAAATAGCACAGATCCATGTCTGTCTCATTCTGTGGTTACTGAGTCCTAGGCCAGCCATGATTCAGTGTTGGGGGGAACTACACAGAGTGTGATATTGGGGTTATGGTCCATGGAGGCCATATTTGGACTAGATATTATAATTATTTTTTAATGTGAAAGAATAATAAACAACATACAATATTGTCTGTTACAAAGTCCTTTTGTTAGGTTTAATTCAGAGAGTTCCTAAGGTCAGTATCCCCAGAAGCAACTCTGAGAAGAGGATTCATGTGCAAGTGATTTATTGTGGAGAGACTCTAGGGGAGACAGATAGGGGAGTGAGGGGAGCAGGACAAGAAAGGCAAAGAGGCCAAGGCCACAGAGGGTAGGCCTTATTCAGCAGGGGAGATATTAATACTTCTCAGCATTGTCCAGAGGCTAATGGGAGGGTTTTCACACCACACCTATCTGTTGGTCACTGGGGTTGGTAATGGTGGTAAATTCTCAGGCCCTCTGAGGTCAAGGCAAAGTGACTCCATGAGCCCCGGGGCAGACTGCTGAAAAAGAGCAGGGGGCTGAGTTTTAGAAGCAAAGCACTTAAAAAGAGGGGTGTGTGCATGCATACAGGAAAGACAGGCCCAGGGTCTAGATGAAGCACTGACAGCATCTCCAGAGTGGGAATTGCAAGGCACCCTCTGTTTCTTGAGGAAATGCCTGCCTATAGCCCCAGAGTACTGACAGCATACACCACAGAGGAGTGCGGCTGCTTGTAATGAAGTTCTGGATTTATATGATCTTCATTTTCTTCCCCAAGTCTGTCAGGAACTCATGTCCAGCATATTAACATTTCTTTTGATATCACAAAGTGTCTTAGTCAGCGCAGGCTGCCATAATAAAATACCACAGGCTTGGTGGCTTAATTACTTGGAGGCCTCATCTCCAAATATAGCCACACTGGGGGTTAGGGCTCAACAGATAATTTTGAGAGAATAAAATACTCAGTCCATAATACCAAGGAATCATATATTGGTAGACTCAGAAAATATCATCATGTTTTCATTTGTCATCATATTATTGTATATTTAACATCTATTGTCCATCTAGTAATTGCTAATTATACTAATTTTATTTAAAACCAGGTGACCACTGTAGGGTAAAGAGAATTTTCCTTCCCCTTCTTCTGAATATAATTTGAATCTATAAGACCTACTGACAATAGGCAGATTAACAGGAGAAGATGTATGCAAATTTATTTCTGTGCACAGGAGCCACACAAAAGATGAGACTTAAAGAAGGGCCAAATGCCTGAAGTTTTTATACTGTACAGAAAGGAAGAGAGAATTGGAGTCTGGAGACAGGTTACGGGAGGGACAGGGGAGCAAAGGCATGCTGAGCAACGGCTGTCTTGTTTTGCAGATGGTGTCTCTCAGGTAGCAGCTCTCAGAAAGAATAGATGGAATCCAGTGGTGACGGTTTCCCTGTTGGAACTTTAATAGTGTCAGATATTTCCTATGAGTGAATCTTTCCTAGTTCAGGATAAGGCTGATAAGGGGTCTCAGAGAAATCCTGTTTACATCCACTGTTTACTTTGCTAATGTAGATTTCCTCTACAGATGCAAATCTTTTCCACAAAAGGACAGTCATTGCTGTGTCTGCAGCCCCTCTAAAGAGCCATCTCAAAATATGCCAAAGAAGTATATCTTGGTGGATATATTTTGGTTTCCCATATCATCAAGTCTGGAAGCATAGATGTGGTAGACAGAATAATGGCCCACCAAAGATGTCCACGCCCTAATACCCAGAACCTGTGATTGTTACCTTATGTGGTAAAAGAGAATTTGTAGATGTGATTAAGTTAAAACTCTTGAGATTGGGAGATTATTCTGGATAATCTGGGAGGCCCAATATGGTCACAAGTTTCTTTATAGTACGGAGACAAGTGGGTCAAAGCTAGAGAGAAGAGATATGACTATGGAAACAGGTTGAAGTGATGTGCCTTTGAAGGTGGAGAGAGGGGTCATGAGGTAAGGAATAAGGACAGTCTCTAGGAGCTGGAAAAAGCAAGGAATGCATTTTCTCCTAGAGCCTCTGGAAGGAACACAGCTCTGGTGACAGTTTGATGCTAGCCCATAAGACCCATTTTAGACTTCTGATTTGCAGAACTGTAAAGTAATAATTCACATTTTTAAAAAAGGCTTTCTTTTGCCTATAACTGAAATTCCAGATATGACACATGTATAAATCACTTATTTTTCCCAGAATTCAGGTATAAAAATCAAATTAAATAGGTCGGGCATTGTGGTGCACACCTGTAACCCCAAAACTTTGGGAGGCCAAAGCAGGCGGATTGCTTGAGCTCAGGAGTTCTAGACCTGCCTGGGCAACACGGCAAAACATTATCTCTACAAAAAATACAAAAAGTTAGCCAAGCATAGTGATGTGTGCCTGTAGTCCCAGCTATTCTGGAGACTGAGAGGGGCAGATTGCTTGAGCCTGGGAGGTCTAGGTTGCAGTAAGCTAAGATTGCAACACTGCACTCCAGCCTGGGTGACAGAGTGAAACCCTGTCTCAAATAAATAAATAAATGAAATAAAATAAATTGGATGAAAACTTCCAGAGATTTATGTGGTATACCTCTTATGGTGAAGGGGAGTGATGTGTTTAATATAAATACTAAATATTATACTAGTATCTAACAGAGCCATACTCTAGCTCCACCCATATATAAGTAAAAATTAGCCAAAATACTAATGTTTAACTTTTTTGGATTTTGTTTTGAAATATATTCTTTTTCATGAAATCTGCAATGGTCATTCCACTTCTGTCGTTCTTTCCCTTTTCCGAATACCGTTTAGAATTACAATTAATTTCATTTGTTCTAATTTAATCTGGTTGCTATAGGTTGTTGCTTTAAGACATTATAAGCTCCTTAAAGGCTGAGATACTGCCATATTTTCTCTGTGTGTTCAATAAGACATCTAAACGGAATAAGCATGGAGAATGCATTCAATTACAAATAAATTGCTTTTGAAAAGTATTAAAAGTTTCTGATTTATAACTGCATGAGTAAATGTATCTCAAATATAACTGTTTTGAACACAGCCTAGAATTTCTGACTTATAGTTAGGTAGATTATTAGATAATTAACATCTTTAATTGCTGAATGTATTAGATCCATTCTGGAACATGTAGATGGTCTGAAAGGCTACATTTACCCTATTCACTGGGTTTTGCAGGGTAGGCGTGGGCTTTCCCTTTTCTAGTTGCTTTCTGCAATGCTGGAGGAGCAGCCAGGGTAGACAGGTACAGCAGATGGTGGAGAAGGGATGGAAGAGAGCAAAGATTTCCTCCCCAGTGTGCAAGGAAGGCCTTCATTTATCTGCTTGATTGCCAGTGCCATCACAATGGCTCTTGGATGGTGGCAGAGCTCGTGCTTGAGACACTAAGTAAAGGACTCATCATGGAGACCATTTGAAGACATGTTTATGTGGTCCTCACCCCTTCCTTCTGGTCAGGCCTTCCTCGTGCCAGAAATTTTGTTCAGCTCTGGGAATAACCCCATAAAAATTGCTCAGTGTCTCTGCTTTTAGGAGCCTGATGGTCTTGGCTGAGAGATCAAGTATGATTATGTATCTCTTCTACTACAAGTGCTTTAATACAAGTGGGAACAAAGCCTCAAAGTTCACAGGGGCAATGGAAGAAAATCTATCATTTCTTAGGAAAATTGGGTCAGGGTCCAGGAAAAGGGCCACATCTGTGCTATCTTGGAGGAAGGGTAGGAATTTCTGGAAGGAAGAAGATTCCAAATAGGCAGAATATATGCAAAAGCATATAAGGGAATACACTAACTAGTAAAATGTAAAAACTTTAGGCCAGGAGCAGTGGCTTATGCCTGTAATCCCAGCACTTTGGGAGGCCGAGGCGAGCAGATCACGAGGTCAAGAGATCGAGACCATCCTGGCCAACATGGTGAAACCTCGTCTCTACTAAAAATACAAAAATTAGCTGGGTGTGATGGCGCGTACCTGTAATCCTAGCTACTCAGGAAGCTGAGGCAGGAGAATTGCTCCAACCCAGGAGGCGGAGGATGCAGTAAGCCAAGATTGTGCCACTGCACTCCAGACACTGCACTCCAGCCTGGTGACAGAGTGAGACTCTTTCTCAAAAACACAAAAACAAAAATAAAAACAAACAAACAAAAAACTTTAGAGCTCAGATGCATGCATATGTGAGTGTGTGTGTGTGTGTGTGTGTGTGTGTGTGTGTGTGTACATGCATGCATATTGATATAAGTATTTTGAAAAACTATGTAATATAATAAAGAACACAATCTGGGCCAGGCATGGTGGCTCATATTTATAATCCCAGTGCTTTGGGAGGCTGAGGTGAGAGGATCACTTGAGCCCAAGAGTTCAAGGCCAGCCTGGGCAACATGACAAGACCCCATCTCCACAAAAAACATTTTTTTAAAATTAGGTGGGCATGGTGGCATGTGCCTATAGTCCTAGCCACTTGAGAGGCTGAGTCAAGAGGATCATGGCTGCAGCGAGCTATGATCACACCACTGCACTCTAGTCTTCTGGATAACAGAGTGAGACCTTCTCTCTAAACAAGAACAACAACAAACAAACCAAACAAACAAAAAAAATCCATGATCTGGAACAAGACTGGCTGGATTCCACTACCAGCTCTGCAATTTACTAACTCTATAACTTTGGACATTAAAAAATTTTCTGTATCTCAGTTTCTGCATTTGTGAAATGGTAATCATGGTGGCACCTACCTAACAGGGTTGTTGTGAAGATCAATTGAGCTAATAGATTTAGGTGCTGAGACTATTTTCACATGCTACTATGTACAGAGTTAGTGCTATATATATGTTCGTTATTTTTGTTATTGTTACTATTAACTTGGGAGACTGGGACTGAAAGTTTGAATTTTGCATAAGTAAGTGATTAGTTTTATGGCTTTTTTCTGCAGTACAAACTTCATTTATCAAGTGCACCTTTTAAATCTTTTACATGGAATAGTGAAGAAAGGTTGGTGTTAGAATTTTAATATTAATGATTAATTACAAGAATTCTCATCAATGAGTTGTGAATCATATATTATTGTCTAATTATATTCCACTGTATCACAGTCATGTTTTTTTGGTGAGCAATACACTGATTTTTTAAAAAGGAGTCTTACAACCATATTAGCCAGCTGACAAGGACAGACAGTGGTATTAAAAACATTTTTTTCTTTTTTGAGAGACAAGGTCTCACTCTGTCACCCAGCAGGCTGGAGTGCAGTGGCGTGATCATAGCTCACTGCAACCCCAAATTCCCTGGGCTCAAGCAATCTTCTCACCTCTGCTTTCAGAGTAGCTGGAACTACAGGTATGTGCCATGCACAGCTCATTTTAAAAAAAAAAAAATGTTTTGCAGAGATAGGGCCTCATTATATTGCCCAGGCTGGTCCTGAACTCTTGGTCTCAAGTGTTCCTTCTGCCTTGACCTCCTGAGTTGCTGGGATTACAGATGTGAACCACAGTACCTGGCCTAAAAACGTATATATGTATATATATTTTTAAATCCCGCATGGATATTGATAGAAAATGGTCCCTATCTACTTAGGTTCATCTATGATTCTCACACTGTTAGGAAAAACTTTTGCTGATATTCTCTTTTAGAAGTAACATGTCTGATTGATTAAGCTCATTTTCATCAGCCATGATCCCAATTTTGTTCTGTCTCCTTTTCTCCACTAATTTCTCTTATTCTCTTGTTCTCCATTCAGGTTATTAAGTAGGAAAAAAGGAAACAAAAGCAGAACCTTCAGTATTTTAATTCTCTTTCCATCATGACTAGAATTCTTGGAATGAATACTCTACCATATTTCAGATAGGTCTGCTAAGCCTTAATTCCTGTAATTTGTTTCCCATTCCTATGATTTAGTTCCTAAGTACTTATGCTCACCAAAAAATGTGGTGCCTAACAGTTTTTAATGATATTTTTACTTTAAAAGTTATTTTATAGAAAATAATTTTAGTGGTTTTAAATCTTACAAAAGTAAATTCATTTTCTGCTCTATCACTTTCTTCGTCTCTTCTCTGACTTGCCTTAAACTGAATGGATATAAACCTTCATCTCTTAAACTCAATCACAGACAATAACGTTTCTAGGAAGGGAAATGATGGTGGTGCATTTTGTTTTGACTGTGTAGATTTCACCTTGCATTAGTGATTAGAGTATAAACGTAACTATGCTGTCTGCTTCCTTGATTAGGTTGCATCTTGACCTTGGTATCATCAGTGGAATTCACAGAGTTGAGAGGAAGGGAACTATTTGAGTAAAGTTTCCAGAAACTGACTTAATATTAATACTATGTTTATATTATATTTTATTAGTTTTATACTGCAAGAACTAGTTATAAATAATAAACACATTATTCTATATGTTTATACTATAAGCACTAGTTATGAATAATAAATGTATATTATGCATAGAAGAATGAGTCATCTGTTGATTTGGGATTCAAAGGCCAGTTTTAAAAAAAATTATTTTGGCCACTCTTGTGTTGTTTTTTCTTTGGAGAAAATGGAACACCCCTCTTGTTAACTTCTGGTGCTTTGAAAAATAGTAGGTGCTCAAAAAACTGCAACTGTCCCCAATTTTACTTAAATTTAGTGTTTTCCAATATGAGTAAAGAAATGGAAGCATTCCTTCTCTCAAAGCAGAACCCCTTCACGCACAAAAATATCCTCTTTATGAGCCTAGTGTAAGATTAGTTAACTTTCCATTTTAAAATTAAATGGTACCTATGACTTGTGAGTATGTATTCACTCTTCCCAGAGTTTACAAATGCCCCAGCAGACAGAGCATTCTGACATAATTAGTCAACGCTTTTCCTTCTGCAGTTTCATTTTTGGCAAGATAAAGCATTAAAAATCTGCTTTGTAGATTGAGAAATAAAGAAATAAAAATATTAAATATCTATGACAAAAATGATGTATGGAATCTTCTGCTCCCTGAGAGGTGGAAGAGTAATTTTTGCCGTGTCTACTACTAACACAATCATGCAGAGTAATCAGTTTGGGGCATATTTACGTAACTTTTTTTTTTTTTTTTTTGAGACGGAGTCTTGCTCTATCACCCAGGCTGGAGTGCAGTGGCCGGATCTCAGCTCACTGCAAGCTCCGCCTCCCGGGTTCCCGCCATTCTCCTGCCTCAGCCTCCCGAGTAGCTGGGACTACAGGCGCCCGCCACCTCGCCCGGCTAGTTTTTTGTATTTTTTTAGTAGAGACGGGGTTTCACCGTGTTAGCCAGGATGGTCTCGATCTCCTGACCTTGTGATCCGCCCGTCTCGGCCTCCCAAAGTGCTGGGATTACAGGCTTGAGCCACCGCGCCCGGCCTACGTAACATTTATTTGCAAAGCCTTGAGTTAAATTCTACAAAGACCATACACTAATGTTCAAAGAAGGAAGGAAAATTCATCAGAAGGTTGTCACGAGTAGAAATTTTTAATAAAACTTAGGATTTTTGTGGAGATAAATGCGACAATGAGTTCTTCTAGTGCAAGGAATTGAAGGATAGCTTATTTATTTATTTTTTAAAAATAGAGATATTTGTAGCTTTTAAAAAATTATTTAATGAAATCCACTGATAAGTACCCTATACTTCAAGAGCTCTATATTTAGCAAATTGCAACATTAATTACAATCTTAAATTCAAAGGTTTGCATCTAGAATTTTAGGGACTGGGTCTATGTTGTGTGTGTGTATGTGTGTATAGTGTTTAGCTTTTTAATACTTTTTGTTTCTTTGTATTTTGAGACAGGGTCTTGCTCTGTCACCCAGGCTGGTTACTGTGGTATGATCACAGTTCACTGCAGCCTCAACCTCCTGGGCTTAAGTGACCCTGCCACCTCAGCCTCCAGAGAAGCTGAGACTAGAGGTGCGCGTCACCACACTAAACTAATTTTTGTATTTATTGTAGAGACAATGTCTCACTGTGTTACCCAGGTTGGTCTTGAACTCTTGGGCTCAAGTGGTCCTTCTGCCTCGGCCTTCCAAAATGCTGGGATTTCTGGCATGAGCCACCACTCCTGGTCCTAATAAGTATTTTTAATAATGATTCTTTGTGGGCATTTATGCAAAGGAACTGAGAAATATTAAAGCGTTGACTAGTTGTAGGACTGTTAGTCATTTTTAAACCAGTTACCTAGTTAGCTTTTGGATATTTACTAATCTCTTTCACAAGATATTAAATTAGCCCCACTAATTTGTGTTCATAAAAAAGAAGAGAATGAAAATATTGATCTTGAATATATGACTCTTGTCTCCCGGAAGAGGAGCCACCAATCTCCATGGGATTCCTGGGACTCATGGTGAGGAGGAGAGATAGGGGAACCATAGTACACAAAGTGATGGGTGATCCCTAGATAAAGAGAAACCTGAACAGAACATTTAATTTGGAAACTGATGCAGAAAACTGGAGAGGGAAGGGTCTGACTACCAGACCATGGAAGGCAACTGAAAGGAAGAAGAGGACAGAATAGGAGGGAGTTGGAGAACAGAGCCAGCGAGCGGCAAGTTGGGGAGATGGGTTAGAGAGTCACCACTGAGAGGAAGTTAGAGAAATCGTGCTGGAGAAGAGTCCAGCAAGGTCCTCGCCAGGGCAGGTCAGGCTGTGTTGTGCGACGAGAGCCAGACTCTTTTAAAGGGCCTGGATGTGGGCAAGCAGTAGAGGAAAATTGTTCATCAAAAAACTGGAAAGCAGTAAACTATAATCATTTTTTACTTCTCTGAAGGTGAGAGTCAAGATATCTAGAGCATGTAAGATACCATCCCTCTGAATTCCTTTGAATCCTTTAAAGCTAATAAGTAGTGCAGTTGCTGGTATAAGGTTCAGTTTTGTGCCTGTTTTGGGTTACTGTTGTTTTACACGGTGAAGCCAATCTCTATTGGAAAAGACAGAAAAATAAGCAAAGAACCAGATGAAGAAAATAGAAAGGGGGAAAAAAAGCCCTGAAATATCCACAAATGTTACAATTTACTTGCAACTAAATTAATTTAATGATCTTGGGATAAAATAAAGTTCTCCTTTTCTTTGTAACATGGTTCATCACCTCTTAACACATAACTTTTTTTTTGAGGGTGCACATTTATCATGCTATCGCGAGTGGAACTGGTTTGAGAATTATTGGATAATTTTCATATTCCAGTTCTCTAAGTTCAGTTAGTTAATCTGTCCACAAAAGAACTGAGGAAGGAGTTAAGGTGTAAGGATTTAATACAAACAAGAACAACAGTAACAATATTTACAGGTTGAAAATCATTTTTCACATCCTTGGTCTAATTTGGTCCTAATGACAATCTCGTGAAGGAGATATGATGATCCCCATTTTTCTGACAAGGAAACTGAGACCCTGAGGTGGCAGAGCTGTGTGTGGTCAGACAGCCTGTCTAGTCCAGATCCACTGACCTCATGCTTTTTCCACAGTAAGATGCGTTAGCAGTGGGGCTCGGGGCGGTGTCTACCTGAGACTGTCGAGAAACGCCAAACAAAGAGGAATTTTGAAGCAAAGAGTGGAGATGGCCAAATTTGGGAGGAGAAATTATAAGGAAAGCTTATTGGACATCAAGTGGATGGGAAAGCTGGTGAAAAGACTAAATGATGTTGTCAGGTGACAGCTGGTCCATAGTGGGTATTCGATTCAAGCTATGGTTTCGTAGTTGTTTTTGGTTATATAGCACTATTAGTTAAACATCTGGGGGCATGCATACTCCATTTTTATTCATTAATAGATATGTACATATATGTATATTAGTCTATTTTATACTTTACTAAACAGATGAAAATCGATTTTAGATTAATAAAAGAAAAATGAAATAGTTCATTTTCTTTCCGTAGCTGCCCTTTTCTAATACGAAATGTGAAGTTGACTCCTAGATACTCTCCAGTTGTTCTTTATGGCTCAGGAATTCTGCAATTTATAACTCATGTTTGAATAATAAGCTTTGGCTGAAGAACTTTTTTTCCAGTTACTTTATTTTCTGCAACTGCATTTTAATGTACAATCATTTGGGGTCATCTTAATAAGCTCTCCATAAACCTTGCTGCACATATTTTATATTCTTTCAGAAAGATTCAGTTGCTTGTCTTAAAATGTTCCAGAGGAGCCATCTAATTTAACCTTCATTTAAATAGTCTTGAGCTCAGATAAATGTGTCTGGATTCAGGGCCAAATAGATGTCTAGCCAGAACCAGAGGGCATGGCATTGTGAGTGTCAGCCACTGATGTGCTTTTTCTAGACTTGCAGAGGTTATACTTTATTTTTCCTGTGTTTGAGTATTTATCAGATATGCTCATTTATTTTATGACTTTTATTTCTGGGATAAATATTTCTCATGTCTCATTTACCTAAATACACTGAAGGAAAAAAAAGAAGAGTTCTTTTACTGGTTTCTTATTCAAATTCTGGATTAAGGTTGGGGGGAGTGGTTCATGCCTGTAATCCTAACACTTTGGGCGGCCGAGGCGGGCGGATCATCTGAAGTTAGGAGTTTGAGACCAGCCTGGCTAACGTGGTGAAACCCTGTTTCTACAAAAATACAAAAATTACCTGGGCTTGGTGGCACATGCCTGTAATCCCAACTAGTTGGAAGAGTGAGGCACGAGAATCGCCTGAACCCGGGAGGTGGAGGTTGCAGTGAGCCAAGATCGTGCCACTGCACTCCAGCCTGGGCGACACAGTGAGACACCATCTCAAAAACAAACAAACAAACAAATTCTGAGTTAAGTTGGCGTGGGTGGGGGTAGCAGTGGGCCTGTAGTCACAGTTACTTGGGAAACTGAGGCAGGAGGATGGCTTGAGACCAGGAGTTCAAGTCCAGCCCGGGCAACATAACAAGACCCCATCTCTAAAAAAACAAACAAATTAACAAAAAACAAAACCTAGAGTTAATAGGGTGCGCAGAGATTGGAGAGTGTGGTGTCTATGTATGGACTCTGATTTATCCTTACACAAGGGCAAAGACAATACATAGAAGGATTCCCTTGTCTTTCCTTGGAAACACCATCTTTTAAAAACACTCATCAACTAGAAAGTATATTTGAGATACAGCAAACGTACGGGCAATTTTCTCAATGTTTCTCTTTTGTAGAGGACAAAGGATACTAAACTGCAGTGTTTTCCAGGTATGTGGTATCTGCTGGTAGTGTCAACCTAAAGGATGAGGCTGAGGCACAAAATATAATTTTTAAGAGCTTGTGTGATCAGGCCAAAGTGAGGACAGCTGCTCTGGAAAACGTCCTAACTTCTGTGAGGCGTGTGCTCTTCGGTCTGGGCTGATACAAAGTTGTTTGAGAGGAATTAACACTGGTTTACAGAAATAACATTGATTAGTGATTGGCTATGTTGTTGAACTGCAGGGTATGAGTGATGGTGTCCAACCTATGGCACTTTATGGCTACTTGGTGTTAGTTAGTGTAGAACCCACATAGCAAGTGGCTTCAGGAGGTAATTATTTAGCTCAAGAGGGGAATGAGAAGTGAAGGCTGTTATATTTCAGTGCCTTTCTTGGCCTGATAATTTAAAGGGGCTTGCATTCCTCAGATTAAATGTTTCTTTTCTTTCTCAGCAGATAATGCAGAAAGCAAATTTGAGTATAAAGCAACAGTCTTCTTATCCCCATGCTCACAAATGCCACAATGAAGTGCTGCTATTGTACTTAAAGTATATGCAATTGCTGTAAACACTGCCACAATAAATCCCTGAAATAGGAACTACTTAGCCGTGCATATTGTACTGTGTCATCGCTGTTACATGTCGAATCTATTTGTAGTCAAATCTATTTTAATCTATTTATTACATGTTGACTCTATTTGTTCCCAGCTGACTGGGAACAGTGAGGGCCCAGTGTGTTTGAGGAAGTGCACTTCACTTCATTCCCTCCTTTCCTTCCTTCCTTCCTTCCTTCCTTCCTTCCTTCCTTCCTTCCTTCCTTCCTTCCTTCCTTCCTTCCTTCCTTCCCTCCCTTTCTCTCTTTCTTTTCCTTCCTTCCTCTTTCTTTCTTTCTTTCTTTCTTTCTTTCTTTCTTTCTTTCTTTCTTTCTTTCTTTCTTTCTTTCTTTCTTTCTTTCTTTCTTTCTTTCTTTCTTTTCTGTTTTCTTTCTTTCTTTTCTTTCTCTTTCTTTCTCTCTTTTTTTCTTTCTTTCTCTTTCTTTCGTTTCTTTCTTTTCTCTCTTTCCCTCTCTCTGCCTCTCCCCTCCCCTCCCCTCCTCTCTCCTCTTCTCTTCTCCTCTCTTCTTTCTCTTCTCTTCTCTTCTCTTCTCTTCTCTTCTCTTCTCTTCTCTTCTCTTCTCTCTCCTCTCTCTCTCTCTCTCTCCCTCTCTCCTTCTCCTCTTTCTTTCTTTTGAGAGACAGGGTCTCACTCTGTCATCCAGGCGGGAGTGTGGTGGTGCCATCATAGCTCACTGCAGCCTTGAATGTCTATGCGCAAGGAATCGTCCCACCTCAGCTTCCTGAGTAGTTGGGATTACAAACATGTGCCAGTGTGCCTGGCTAATTTTTACATTTTCTGTAGAGATGGGGTCTTGCTGTGTTGCCCAGGCTGGTCTCAAGCTCCTGGACTCAAAAGATCCTTCTTCCTCAGCCTCCCAAAGTGCTGGGATTACAGACGTGAGCCACTGTGCCTGGCTCAGAGCAAGCTTTCAAAGGGAGGGGAAAGCTGATGATTTCTCAATCCATTCCACTTTCCCCTTCTACTCCTTCTCATTCTTGAAGTCACAGGAACTCTGTGAGATGACCACAATGTTGCACACATTGACCTGATGTTGACATAGTTCATAAAAGACAGCTGCTTTGCCTTGTCCAGCTCCTGTAAGTGCAGTATGGGAACTCGTATTGATAACAACAGCACAATGGACAGATTTCTGAGAAGGTTTTCTCACTCATTGGACAGAGTTTGGAAGAGAATTTCTGTGTTTGTGTTTGTCTTTTTCTTCTGTGAAAGTTTTTTCTTTTCCTCCCTCAAAAGTGGTTGTTTAGTTCCTCTATGTATGTAATGACACAGTATTAAAATTGCTTATTCGAAAAAGTTTTTTTGGATTTGATTGACATTAATCTATGTAATTAAGAATAGGGTTCTTTGTGTTTGTGTATATTTCTATTTTGTTGATTTTATTCTAACTTATTTATTTTTGTTCTCAGCCTTGGCCAAGCATTTCCCACTTGGCAAAGGACTTTATAGACAAACTACTGATTTTGGAGGCTGGTCATCGCATGTCAGCTGGCCAGGCCTTGGACCATCCCTGGGTGATCAACATGGCTGCAGGGTCTTCCATGAAGAATCTCCAGAGGGCCATTTCCCGAAACCTCATGCAGAGGGCCTCTCCCCACTCTCAGAGTCCTGGATCTGCACAGTCTTCTAAGTCACATTATTCTCACAAATCCAGGCATATGTGGAGCAAGAGAAACTTAAGGATAGAAGAATCGCCACTGTGTGTGTCTGCACTTTTGTAAGCAGATGACCTCTAAAACCATTTTGGCCTATTTTAGGACCATTTCATCATGATTTGGGCACCCTCAAGTTCCAAGGACATGGGACTCCGTGGTATTATTGATACTGTTGACCTTGACTTTTGACATTTTCTTGTTCTATAATTTTTCCTATACCTATATTCATTTTCCCAAAATATACTGCTGCAAACGATTAATAGTTTAGTAAATACTAGTTATGTTTAGATAACTGGAAACAATAAATAGATGAGAAAAACTTTAAAGTATTTAATGGATTAAATAAAAGATAATACTATAGGAATAAGGGATTGTATGTGAGCATGGTGAATCAGAGATATAGCAGGAATAGTTAGATATGGGAACATATGTCTTTATCCTGAAATCACTGATTTTTACCTAAGCCCCAGTATACAGTGTTAACTAGGTAACACTCAAGGTAGTTATAAATGGCTGTTAATTTCATATTTAGTGTGCAAATATTTATGAAAAATTATTAACTATGGGGCCTATAAAGAACTATAAGATATTTCAATCTCTCAGAAACTTTTAGTCTAATTGGGGCATTACTCACGGGAAAAAGTGGAGATTTTTAAGAATCATAAAATAGTGATTTTTTTTCTAGTATTAGCATTCACCAACCACCAGTGTTTAGAAAAAAAAAAAAAAAAAATGATCATCTTGCTTCTTATCACTACTGTCAACCCTTTTTAGTATGTACTGGTTTCTTCTAGAATTATTTTATCAAATATCTTGATGACTTTAAACACTCACCATGAAATAATTATAGGTAACGCAATAAAGAGGTATGTTTCAGAACTTAGTTCTCTAGGCAAGTCACATATGGCCTGATCTCTTATACAGTAAATTTTTGTAAAATGATATAAAGATTGAAATATTATTAATTATAATTAATCTAATTAAAAATCTGTGAGTCACTCATATGTGTGGGTAAACATAGTAAATAAATGATTGATTGATATTGCTTATTTTATTAAGTAAAATCATAAAATGCCAGAACGACATTTATTGTAACCTTAAAATCGGTCTCAATTTTTTCATTTTATTTTTCTCTTTTAGGCTATATAGATGGAACAGCTATATATCTGATATATAGATATGAATATGTAATTAGTGATGCAACTAGTTTCTTTTTAAGTTGTAATGCTGTATCACATGATATATGACAGTCCTGGATTAATTCCTTTAATATAGAAAGACACTTACAAATTTATTAAATAATAGAAAAATGGGCAAATATTTTACCAGGTGGTTTGTAAACATATAGATGGCTAATAAGTACATTACAAATGCTTAGTTTCATTTGTAATTTACAAAATGAAAATTAAAATGACAAAGAAAACAAAAACTTAAAAGGCAAAGAATTTGTTTACCTGTCAGATCAAAACAATTTAAAACTTAGATAATACATATGGTGGAAGGTTGCAGGCAAGCAGATACTCTCATGCCCTGCAGAGAGAGAGGAGTGCAATTTGGTACCACCCCATGGCATTGGGGGACAGTTTGGTAGTAATATCTACTCACATTAAAAATACATTGATCTTTGACCTAATTGTATCATTTGTAGAAATTTGTCCTACACATATTATTGCCAAGGTATGTATAAAACATTGTGCATAAGGTATAAAACACTGTTATTATAGTAACAAGAGTCATAAATAAATGCCTATCAGTAGGGAATGCCTTAAAGCATGTTACATTTAAGCAAAGGTCTACCATGTAGCCATTAAAAATAATGCAGTAGATCTATAAGTTTTGTTATATAACATGTTATTGTGTTAAATGAGAAAACAAGAAGCACAGAAGTATTATAGTATGGTCTCCTTTGTGTGAAAAAAAAAGTGTTCAGAAGCTTGAAAGATTGCTAAGAATTTGATAAAGGAGATAGTGATTATTTCTGGAGAAAAAAAGAATAAGTCTGGGTGGGAGGGAAAGGTTTACTTTTCATTTTACATGTATTTCTACCCTAACTTTAAAAAAATTAATGCATTTCGGCTGACTGCAATGGTTCACACCTGTAATACCAGCACTTTGGGAGGCTGAGGCGGGTGGATCACTTGAGGCCAAGAGTTGGAGACCAGCCTGGCCAACATGGCAAGACCTCGTCTCTACTAAAAATACAAAAATTAGCCGGACGTGGTGAATGCCAGCTACTCAGGAAGCTGAGTCATGAGAATCACTTGATCCCCGGAGGTCAAGGTTGCCATAAGCAGAGATCACGCCACTGCACTCCAGCCTGGGTGACAGAGTGAGACCCTGTTTCAAACAAACAAACAAAAAAGATGCATTTCTTTTAAGTCTATAGTAAAGAGAAAATGCAATTAAAAATGCAAGTGGCAAAAGGGAAACAATCTAAAAGGGAGAAGCTTGAATAAGCACCCCCATAGGAACTGCGGATTGACTAACGAGATGTGAAAACTGGTTCTTTTTAATTGAATTTTTCATATATTTGCCCCCTGAAGTTTTTAGAATACAAAAAAGCAATCAAAATTTCTAATGCTAATATTTTTCAGATTTCTTAAGTGATCAGAAAATCACTTTCACATGCTGCCATGGTCATTTTATCCTAACATTTATTGAAAACTTACTCTGTGCCAAGTACCATGCTAAGACTTTAACATACATTATTTCATTTGCTCCTCACAACAAAGCTATAAGGTATTATTCTTAATTTGGTTTCTATCTGAGGAAACTGAGGTTCACAGATGTGAAGTAACTTATCCAAGGTCATCAGTACATAAATAGCAGATTTGGAATCAGAAACTCAGAACTTCTCCCTTAATCTCTTTGTTGGATCATTTCCAAGAATTGAGAATGCAAAAGGCAGGTTCTGATGACTTAGATTTTGTCTATGCTGCCACAAAGAAACAATGCCATACAATATTATGCTGAGTTATGGTGTAAATATTTGTAGTTTCCATGGATAATTGACTTTCACCTTTGCCTGTGTAGGTTGCCTTGAGGTGCTTTTCTACCCTCACCAGCCCTAATGAGCCTGCCCAGCAGGCATCCTCAAGTCCAAGGGCAGGACAAGGTTATTGCTTGGACAACAAAGGATATTAAACGCAGGAAAAAGTGCGAGGTCTAGGAGAAGTGGGGCTGGGCTAGGAAGACGGTCAAGCCTCAGAGATCAGCAAAGGCAGGGAGTTTGTAATCTGGGAAGGGTGTCTGGAGAAGAAGAGACCAGAAGAATCTCAGACACATGCTCTGGGCAACCCAGGCTCAAGAACCCAGGTAGAGGGAAACAATTAGGTGTCAGAGCCTTTGAAGAGGGGCTTAACAGTGAGTCAAAAATTTCTCAAGGTCAGAGTGCTTGTGTACATGGTGACTGGGGGACCATTAGTGAGACAGCCTACATGATGGGAGGATTGACAGGTAGGCAGTGCCTCTTGACTCCTACGTTTTTAAGTTCTCAAGAGCAAGGACCAGTCTTATTTATCTTTGAAATCCCGGGATCTGGCAGCCCACATATAGCTGGCGCTCAGTTAGTGTTTGAAAATGAACTGTGGACTGGTCTCTGTATCCCCTTTTCTCTGCTCAGCAGCCAGAGTTTCCTTTGAAGATCTTCTAAATCACTCGCCTCTGTTTAGAAGGATGAATGAGATGGGAAAGGAAGAGGCATGACGAGGGAGACAAGATGCCTAGCAGGATGTACAGTGGGAATTTTCATTCGTAGAAAAGAAATCCTTCTGTCCCCTGCTGAGTACCCCCCAGCCCTCGCTAAGAATCCTCCCAACCTTAAAGGCTTTTGAATGGAAGGTTGTGGTTGGGTAATTAGTTCTCTTCTCTCCAGCTTTTGTAAAGTTCTTACAAATCAACTCAGTTTGTTTTTTAACTGCTCCTCTAGTAAGCTCATGGTTCTCTCAGAGGCTTAGCTTCCTGTTATCTTGATTTGGTGTGACAAGGAACTTCTACGTCAGTTTATCCCCCAGAATGGAATTCTCCCCATTCCCTTTTCCTACTGCAGATGAAACAGACCAACAAGCAAATTAACCAACCAACCAATCATCTTACCTTTCTAAATTCTACTTTTGAATAAATAGGTTTTGACAGTCCTACAAATTAGACATATCATTTAGCTTTATTGTGAACTCCTGAGAGAAAAATAGATAAACTAGCACTTTTTCATCTATTTTGACCCTATTCTACCATCCTCTGGTGAAATTAGGTATTGCAAATCAATTTCTAAATATGAGGATATTATTTTCTTTATTTGACCAGAGTTAATATCAGTAGAGTGAAAAGAGCACTCAGATTATTTTATAATAAACACATTAAACCTCACCTTTTCTTTTCTTTTTTTTTTTTTTCTTGTGACACAAGGTCTTACTACTGTTGCCCAGGCTGGTATGCAGTGGCATGATCTCAACTCACTGCAGTCTCAACCATCTGGGCTCACGTGATCCTTCCACCTCATCCTCCTGAGTAGCTGGAACCACAGATACGCCTCGCTATGCCTGGCTAATTTTTGTATTTTCAGTAGAGACAGAATTTCCCCATGTTGCCCAGGCTAGTCTCAAACTCCTGGCCTCAAGTGATCTGCCTGTCTTGGCCTCCAAACATGCTGGGATTTCAGGCACGATCCGCCCCGCCCAGCTGTGTTTCATTTTTCTTATTACTTTTGTGGAATCACTTTTACTTAGTTCCTAATAGAAAAAAAACAAGTGTCTCCTGAACGATAATGTAAACTTCTTTCATTGCTATGTAATATTCATTTAGGTTTCGTCTTATATTATTATTTGTTCTGAGCCCTCTTACCTTAGTATATTCTCTCTCACCCTTTTTCTGTTTCCTGGAAGCTACGTGATAGCTCGTTGTCATCTTTGCCTGCCATATTTTATTTTTCAGTTTTTATGGTGGTTTTATTGAAACACAAAAAGTGCACATGAGCTGTCTCTTCATTTTCTTTGCTGCACAGCCTGGCATTGTGGTTGGTGACTCTGATGGCCAGCTGGGTGGCCCTTTCCATGTGACTTTGCTATCCTGGAAGGAAACACTGTGAGTGATCTCAGCACAGTAAGATTTGTTGCACATCAGCAGCACTTTCAGCCCCTTGACGTTGTGGACCGGGAACTTCTGGAAGCCATGGGCAGCATATGTGTGTGTGTGTGGTTTTTTTTTTTTTTTATGTGCTCATAACTAATGTTGGGCATCAATATCTGGCCCTTGAACTTTCTACGAACCATGTTGTCAATACTTCTGGGTTTCCCATCAGTTACACTTAATTTTGACATGTTGGTCTGACTGGTGCTGGATGAACCTCTTGGTCCTCTTTTTGACGATCTTGGGCTTCATGAGGGATCTAAGAACCGCCATGATGCTGCAGAGAAGATGGCTGCCATCTCTGTAGGCAGTGCTGAGGAAGACAGCTTTGCTTGCCATATTTTAAAAATGTTTGTTTAAAAGATCTGCTTTCAATGACATACACAGAATGTTAATGACTATGCTTTGAAGGGTTCTATAATGTTTGACATAACCTGTATAACAGAAATCATGCTCACATGAGTTGTAGTTAGTCACCTTTTCATACTATTGTGTTATACCATTGTCTATTAGCTACATATAAATATGTGATGACAAAAAGTGTATAGAATTCTGGAAAGTTAAAATCTTTAGGCTAATGTACAAACACTTTCCATTTAATATGACAAATAATGACTGACTTGTGCTTGGGATTTTTTTTTTTTTTTTTTTTTTACTTTTACTACAGATGCTTTATTTATTTATTTTAAATTTTATTTATTTATTTTTTGAGGTGAGGTCCTCCTATGATGGCAGGTTGGTCTTTACCTTTTGGCCTCAAGCAATCCTCCCACATCGGCTTCCCAAGGTCCTAGGATTACAGATGTGAGCCGCCACACCTGGCCATTAGAAGCTTTACTTTAAAAAGTCATTTTTACCAAGAGTTAAATTCACAGAGGAAGGTTCTAAAACCTTAAACATGAGTTAATATGAATTTCAATCTTGAGACCTAAGACGATGCATTAGATTCCTAGGGTTGCTGTAACAAAATACCACAAACCAGGTGGCTTAAAACAACAGAAATTCATTCCCTCACAGTTCTGGGGGCCAGAAGTCCAAAATCCAGGTATCTCCTGGTTTGGTTCCTTTAGGAGGCTCTGAGGGAGAATCTGTTCCGTCCCTCTCTCCCAGCTTCTGGTGGTGGCCGGCAGCCCTTCGCGCTCCATGGTATGTGACTGGCCCCCTGTTTCTGCTGTAGTCTTCACTTGGCTTTCTCCTCTGTGTGTCCCTGTGTCTTTTCCTCTTCTGTCTTTTATAAGGATTCTCATCATTGGATTCAGGGGTCCATCCTATTTCAGGATGATTTCATCTTCAGATCCTTACCTTAATTACATTTGAAAAGACTCATTCCAAGTAAGGTCACAGTCTGAGATTCTGCTTGGACATATCTTTTAGGGGTCATTTTGCCACCTACCACACATGGAAATCATGACCTGTGGTGTGCAGCTCTGAAGAAAATACGTGCTATCTTCCCTGAGCACTGGCATCCTAAACCACTTTCTTTGTCTTTCTGTTGTCTCTGGACTTGGTTTTGTGGCCTTACTTTCAATATTTTATGAAATGGTGCTTTCAGGATTAATTAGTGGATTTTTTCAGAACAATATTCTATATAATTGTTCCAATTCCATAAGATTATATAATAACATTCTATTTCTTGGTATATAAATTCAGGAAAAGAGAATCTTATTTGCCTCTGAGAAATAATTAATTGAAAGTACCAGATATTACTGTCTGTTTATTTATTCATTTTCCTATTTTAAAAGTTTTAAGGTATCTTATGTAAATAGATAAAAATGAGACAAAAGTCCATTTGACTTGAGTGGAAGAGGAATGCAGGAAAAAAAACCTGAAAGTAGAAGGGATAGGAAAAACTAAGATAATATTCTCACATAAAAATTAGAAATAAAAATATAAAAAATTTAAAACCATAAATTACAGCAGGTGACTTTGTATTTGACTTTGTTTTCTGGCAGCCCATTCAAAGAAGAAAGCAGGCACATGGTTCAATGTGGTTATAAAATTAAAACAAATAATTTTAATTAGTTGCTTGAGGGAAGCACATACATTCCTGACCCAGACTCAAAAGAAAATTTCTTGTGGGATCTCCCAGGGAGGATGTACAATGTAATTAACAAGTGCAATGCAATTAGCAACATCCTCTTAGTAAACACAGTGAGCAGTTTCCGCAGTTTCTTGTTCATAATGTCCCTCAATGTCGGCCAGTGGGTAATTTGATGAAAATAAGTCCAGGGAGCTCAAAAGAACATGGTCCAGGGACGGAGCTCTGTGTTTGTCTGGATTACTGGAGAGAGGGATTTTTAGAAGATTCGAATGAAGGAATAGCTTACTTGCTTTTCAAGTAATATTCCAAAAATACTGTTTCTCACCCTGATTTTAGTTTGCATTGCACAGCAGTGATTCCAGGTCCTACACACAACAGTACCTGCAAGGTGGCTGCCCGCAGTGCCAGCTCAAGGCATAGCCGTGTGGCTGAACTGGCAGCTGGTAGGCTGGGCTGACAACCTGTGCCACACACATGCTGGGCAGAAGCTGCCTCCCCTCCACATGGAGGTGGGATGAGGGCACATCCTTGGATGCCCCAGAATTTTCTTCAGAAACTGGAGCCTGCTGCAGTGCACAAAGGAAAGGGCAACCAAGGCCACCAAAACTCCAGAGTGAATGGCATGGATTATTTTAATATTTGAAAAACCTTAAAGTGACAGTGGCAAAATACTTACTTCTGATACGTAAAATAAATTTAACAAAGTATCACATGACTTTTATTGTTAGTGTCCCCTCTTGGTGTACCTTCTTCTAAAATAAACTGGCATAAAGAACTGTTTCTAGGGAAATTGAATAAATTAGTGTGTTATGTAGAATTAATATCTTTATGCTAGTTAAAAGTTGGGGAACCTCTGATAAAGATGATGACTATGATTTAAAAATAGATCTCTAGTTCTTCTTCCCAGCAGATATCCAACAGGAGGGTCATTTATCTATTTAAAGCATACCTAGTTTCTGATAAGAGAGCCTCTTCATCTATATTTTGGCTACTTATGATTTTATTTTTATAGGATTCCTTATCAATTATTAACACATTTTCTTGATAACAATAAATCATCTAAGTAC
Source organism: Macaca thibetana thibetana (assembly GCF_024542745.1). Taxonomy (NCBI): domain Eukaryota; kingdom Metazoa; phylum Chordata; class Mammalia; order Primates; family Cercopithecidae; genus Macaca; species Macaca thibetana. The sequence goes on from NC_065585.1 coordinate 58,995,188, forward strand.
AGATGGAATCTCCTCCCACCGGTGAAGGCAAATCCTTGTCTCAGCAGAAGAGCAGAAAAGCAAGAGCAAGCAGCTTTTCCTTGGATACCTTATACCACAGCAAAGCCAGGGAGAAGTCAATTACATTTGCTTCCCATGATGCTGCAAAGCTTTGGGGCGAGTAGGAAAATCTAGGACTTTTATGTTGTTGAGTCCTTGACCACCCACACCTCCTAACCCCCTTTAACATCAACACCTCCGGCATTTAAAACGTGGGGCAGTGAGTCTGTAGCGGGAGGATGCAGAGGCTGCTGCGTGTTTATGGAGCCGTCCAGGGGATTAACCGGCTGGGTTCAGCTGGGTAGTTCTCTTTTGGATCTGGAAGCGGAGTTCTTGTTCTCACAAAATGTCTAAAGTTAGATTCATGCTCCAGGCAGTTCTCCTGGTACCAGCTTGGTGTGGCGGCTCTGGCCACAGTTTAGAGCAACTTCAGAAGCCCGCTGTTTCACTCGGTGCCAGAGCTGGCTTCACTTTTGAAGCGATTAGCGAAGCTCAGCGCTGGGCGCCTTGCATTAGCATTGCTTCAGTGCTAAGGACATTCCTGGCCGCAGTCACTGCCATTTTCCCCTAGCCACAGGTGCGACTTAGAGACAAGCAGAATTGTGAGCAGCGGGTGGATCATGCGGGAGAGAGCCTTTCACGGCCTTTAGGACAGACTTGTGCTTAGAAGGGAAAAAGAAAGCAAAAGGGAAAGGAATCAAGGATGTGGCCACGTCTTAGCCCACACTCCAATGTCCTTAAAGCAACCCAGGGACTCTTCTTCTCCCACCAGAGTTCATGTGAAATAAAGCCCCCCTCCAGAGTGGAGAGGCCACCCCAGAGTTATTTGTGAATCACAGCTTAGGTCTGAGGGTTTCACTAATCCCAGCTCCAACCAAGGCAGAGGACCCGGGACTGGGACTGGCACCTTTCCAAGACATGGCCAGTCTCCATTGGCACTCGCAGACAAAGCGGGAGACACTAACAGCTGAGGGGACCAGGCTTATTTTTCTCTGGCAGAAAAGCCAGGGAAGAAGGAGGCAGTTTGGAAATGTGGCTGTGCACAAATGCCAACTTCAAAGTGCTCTGTGTACAAAAGCCAGCGCAGAAAGCAGGCTTCTTAGTGGAAAGCAGTGTATTGCCCCAGTGGGAACTGTAGTCCGTGAAAGATCAGAATTACCGAAACAACTGTTTTCTATATTGAAGTATGGATGATTCTGAATATAGGGCTCTCTTTGTAGAGACTAGCCTGTGGCTGCTGGGTACAAAATAACAGAAAAAATACAGCAAAATCAGTCCAGTCCTGGGCTCTTAACATTCCTACCTATGCAGACTTCAGGGAAGAAAAAAGTGTCTGAGCACAATTTTTATCAAAAGGCTTCACAAAATTGGTAGATGGATTGAAACATGGGTGTTGTAATTTTGAAAATGCAGTTTTTTTTTTTTTTTACAATTCTGACATATTTTCAAAACAAGGAGAGAAATTGTTGAGAAACAGACATCTAATCACGACATTGCAAAGTAGTAAACAAGGTTTTCAACAATAATGAAGCATAATTCATCATATTTGTCTTACTAAATACAATTTTTATGAAAGTAAAATAAATCCTATTGTTAATAAATATTTTATCATTAATGAAGACAAGTTAAAATTACTTTTAAAGAATTGTTTTATTTTTAGCTTGTCTTTTTGAAATTTCTAGTTTTGCATAATTTTCTTGAAGTATATGTTCATATAATGGCATAAGTAGATAATTTAATAGTAAACAAAAATAAGTAAATATATTTACTGATAAAGACTAAATAAGAAAGTTTGGAGACCATTCATCAAAGCTATCAAAAGACATTTCTAATAATCTGCACGCTCAGAAAGATTAAAGTAATTGATATTATTGAATATCCTGAGGTTTACTTTGGACTCAGAAATGCAGCCTCAACTGAATTTTGTCCACAGAATCAAAAGCAAAGGAAAGGTCAACAATAGCCATAGAATAACTTTGTTATTCCTAGCAGATTTTTTCGTAAGAGGATTAAGAATGTAATTGTGGTTTATATCCCAGCCTATATATTTATCAAGAAGAGAAAAATGGGAAAATTGAATCATTTTTTGCAATGTCTGATAAGCTAATAGTTTACAACTTAGAGAAAGAAACAGATTACCTTTTTAAAGATAGGAAAGCCCACCTATAGTTTCAGAAAGAAGGGATATACTTGTAGATGTTATAAAGAGAGAGAGGCCAGGATGGAAGTCCAAACACTCTTCCTAACAGTCTTTAAGTAGTTCTGTGGTCAGAGCATCACATTGTTAGTCAATTCACATCCATTTTTTTTCAGCCTTCTATGTATAGAAAGCAGGGCTATTTTAAAACTTTCTTTCACAAAGTAATGTTCTGCTAAAATCAACTTCAATCCTGAAGAATGCTGTAGTTATATATATTGAGACAGGGTCTTGCTCTGTCACCCAGGTTGGAGCACAGTGATGTGCTCATGGCTCACTAAAGCCTCGATTTCCCAGGCTTACATGATTCTCCCACCTCAGCCTCCCTAGAAACTGGGACTACAGGTGTATGTCACCACGCCCAGCTAATCTTTTTTTTTTTTTTTTTTTTCTTTTTTAGAGTTGGGGTTTCACCATGTTCCCGGGGCTGGTCTCAAACTCCTGGGCTCGAGCAATCTACCCACCTTTGCCTCCCAAAGTGCTGGGATTATAGGTGTAAACCACTGCGCCTGGCTGTAGCTATGTGTTTACCCAGTTCTATTTTTAAATTTATTTTTATTTATTATATATTTATTTATTTTTGAGACAATGTCTTGCTCTGTTGCTTACGCTTGGGATCGTGCCTAAGGGCACAATCACGGCTTACTGTAGCCATGACCTCCCAGACTCAAGCGATCCTCCTACCTCAGCCTCTCTGATAGCTGGGACTACAGGCACGTATCATCACACCTGGGTAATTTATTTAAAAAAAGTTTTGGTAGAAATGGGGTCTCACTATGTTGCCCAGGCTTGTCTCAAACTCCTGGGCTCAAGCAATCCTATGACCTTGGCTCCCCAAAGTACTGGGATTACAGGTGCGAGCCACCATAAAATAGAGCCACCAGTTCTATCTGAAATCTTCAATAGATTTTAGTAGCATTTCCAAGTAATGATAAATATTATGCTTTCAAAAGAAATGCCAACTCTGAAATTTGTTTAAGCCAATGAACATTTCCATTGTAGACATAATAGCAAAATATGAAATGTGAGATGCAGCCTACACAAGTCGATGATCAGAAAATCCAGAGACACTTTGCCTAAATGATTGATTACCCTTTTCGGAGGAGCCAGTATGGCAGGCCTGGGACTCCTGGTCACATGTGGCTTCTCTGTGGGGTGATGACTCATCATCACTCTCATCCATCAGCCTCTGTCTGTCTGTCTAGCCCAGCTGAACACCCCCATTCCCCTCTCCCCCAAGTAAAAGATGGCCTGAGGCTCTTTGTTTACTTTAGCAGAACTGAAGAGCTAAGGTTGTCTGCTTCACGTATCACTTAGCAAAACAGCAGCAGCAGCAGCAATAATAATAATAAAACCTGTAAATATAATTCATTCTTTTTTTCTGGCCAGGTCAAAAATTGCTTCTTTAAAAAACATACAGGTTTGGCCGGGCGCGGTGGCTCAAGCCTGTAATCCCAGCCCTTTGGGAGGCCGAGACGGGCGGATCACGAGGTCGGGAAATCGAGACCATCCTGGCTAACATGGTGAAACCCCGTCTCTACTAAAAAATACAAAAAACTAGCCGGGCGAGGTGGCGGGCGCCTGTAGTCCCAGCTACTGGGGAGGCTGAGGCAGGAGAATGGCGTAAACCCGGGAGGCGGAGCTTGCAGTGAGCTGAGATCCGGCCACTGCACTCCAGCCTGGGCGGCAGAGCGAGACTCTGTCTCAAAAAAACAAAACAAAACAAACAAACAAACAAAAAAAAAAAACATACAGGTTTAAATATTCCAAACTCAATATTTAAAAGATAACTCTTCAGATTAACCATGCCACTGCTCTTCTGACCTTGTGCTTAATGCAGAGGTAGCTGGACCTGTTGGGAAGAACCCATGTCCTCTAGGGTTCTAAGGAACTCCTTGTAGCTACGATAAGCTATCAGTGGAGGAGGTGGCACATTGTCACTCGTTAAAGGGTCTGTAGAACTTTTTTCATTCACATAAACTGTGATGATCAAAACGTCCAAGGTTTGTGCCAGCTGCATTATCACAGCACGAGCAGCCACCTCACACATGTCCCGTCAGTCCCTTTCTGCTTCAATTTCATCACCAAACCCAGTCTTCTACCTCCACAATGCCTCTCCACAATGTCTCTCTCATTCATTTACTTTTATCCATTCCTGTTCTAGATCTTTGTATTTTTCTAAATTCTGCACTACTGCAGTAGCTTTCAGACTGGTAGCTCTGTTTTCAGTTTCTGTTCTTTTTAATTCATTTTCCACATTACACACACACAAACACACACACACACGCACACTTCTAAAACACAGAACTTGATTGTGGCATCAGCATTCTTAAAATCCTTGAAAGAAAAGGCCTCCCAATAATCCACTGAATACATCAAAACTCCAACTACCGTCTTCTCATGCCATCTTTCTAGTCATCTCCTCGCCCTCGTCCTGCCTGCCCTACCCACCATGTGTCGTGGTGACACTGCAGACCTCAGGTCACTGAAACACTCTGTGGGTGCTGCATTTTCTTTCAGTGACTCCAATTGTAATGTCTGGCCACAGCCGTGTGCCAACTATTTTTGCTGTTTGTCAGCATAGAGCCTCAATTAAGGCCAAGTTACATAAAAATGATTGTATAGCTTCACTTCTAGAGATTGTTGTTATTCTTTGTAAGGACACGCCTCTATCATGTAAGACAATCACTAATTGTCTTAGTCATTAGTCTAGATTAGTCTAATCTAGACTAGATTATTATTGTCTAATCTGGTCCTGCTGCAGGACAACACTAGTGTAAGTTCTCATGAAAATAAAATCTGAAGTAGATTCATGTGATCTCATCACCTGGGTTCTAAACAGTGATGACACTTGGCTGACCCTTGTTATGTCTGCTTAGTTGCAATGATAGTCATGGTTCTTTTGGAAGAACAATGGATATTCTGTTTCTTCATTCAGGCTCATGACTTTATCCAACTCATGACTAATTTTTTGTGTATAAATTTTATTGGTTTTTTGGTGGGGGTTATAACAGATGTACATGCTCATTGTGCAAATATGTAAACCCCAAAGAGAAAATCAAATTACCCATAATTACAATACTCAGAGATATCTACTGCCCACATTACCATACTTTATAAATATGTATGCGCTGTTTGGTCTCCACTTTTATATTGTGGAATTTTTCTATCTCTTTAAATATTCCTTCAAACATTTTTAATGACTACCTGATGCTTTAGCATGTGGATATATCATAACTTATTTGGCCATTATCCTACTTTTGAGCATTTAGTTTATTTCCAAAACTTTGCTATTGTAAATAAATGGTATGATGAAAATGCTTGTAATGTCTTTCTTTTCATTTTTGTTATTGGGATAAATTATCAGAATACAATTGGCAGATCAAAGAGAATGAACTTTTTATCCTCTAAAAAGTTTACATAAATGTACACTTTCCACGCCCTTGCCAAGATATTGGGTACTGGTAGTTTAAAAATAATCTGATCTACTCAAATAGATGAAAAATGATATCTTGCCTTAATTTGGATTTCTTTACTTTCCAGCGGCAAGTGAACCCAAAGATGAATTTGAGGGTAGAGACTAGAACTCAGGACATATGTATGGAAGGATAGTGTATGTTACTTTGATAAGCCATCTCTACCCCTGTCATGTCTTTACTTGCCTATCAAAAATAAAACAAACAAAATATTCAAACCCGAAATGCCTTGTTCTATAATTTATTGACACATTTTATACAATAGCTTATTTTAATGAGATTTTCTTGGCAATCCCATGTTCTTCCCTCTGCTGCTGACATCAGAGCTTGGTTAAGGGGTCAGGGCTCACTCAGTAGTCAAGATTGAGACCTGCCTAAACTCAGGCCCAAGAGAATATAAGCAGTGATGGTTTATGGCCTTCAATTTGAGGCAGGGGCAGGAATAGACGGCTCATTTGCCTCAAAACTTCTGTGAAATAAAATGTTGCTAAAAGAAAAGAAATGGCATTTATTTTGTCTTTGTAGTGCCTGCAACTGTTCTCACCAAAATTCTGCAGTTATGCTTTCAGGGACGATACAGTTAAGTGGCTTAACTCCATTTGGGGAAGTTGCTGGTGACTAACAGGCTCTTGGTTACAAAATAAGTAGAAAATGTAAGAACTCTTATCACCAGTAGCTGGCAACTTCTCACAAGGAATGAAAATACCAACTTTTAACTCTACTTTGTTGAAATGTTAGAGACAGTTCAATTTATAATTCAGAAACCAATTTCCACTTCCGTAAAACAAACAAAGCAAGGAGGCAAGCAGAGTGAATTATTCTTCACTGAAACGGACTATTCTTCTTTAAGGCTACAGACCTAGAGAGCTGAGACCTGCATGTGCTTCTGGTTAGGCAAATGCTATAATTGCATATTTCTAACCTCAGTTCCTCTCTCTAAAGTGCCATACTAACGTGAGGCATTTTTTTGAATAAGGATCCTTGACAGCCACACTATCAGGCCATCGATATCAAATCGCTGAAAGCCTCAACTAAGGCCAAGTTACATAAAAATGACTTTGTATAGCTTCACTGCCAGAGATTTTTGATATTCTTTGTAAGGACACCTCTGTCATGTAAGACAATCACTCTGGATATCAAAATTTTGTCCTTTGAATGGCAGTATAATTCTACCAAATTGTTGATATTTCTACTCTTGTCCATTCAGATTTTCTTAGAACTCGGTTTGTTCCAGGCACTGCATACAGCGTGGTGGCCACAAAGATGAAAGAGACTGGGTTCCTACCTGTCTAGGACAGTGGAAATAGGCATGTGTGGGAACAAAGCACGTGGACCCAATAGATAATTGTTTTGAAATGTGTACAGAGCATGATGTTAACAGAGACAAAGGACTTCTGACCTAGTATTGCCAGTGTGGTCCCTTCTAAATGATGGATGAATTCTCTATGTATCTAAGATTTAGATGCTTATTCCTAGTAAAGCAGATTGTATTAATAAGCATTTGACACTAGATGGAGCCATAAGACGTTCAGATGTTAGCACTTTGTAGGTCTGGAGTACTACTAGTTCAAACAGAAGTTTGAAGTTAAAAATTTATTAAGGAAAAGTTACCGTGTATAGAGCTAACATTTTTTACTTTCACATATATAGTCACATTTTTTACTTTAAAAACTAAATAAATTGTAGAACTACATTTTAGATGATTACAAAGTGGATTTTTTGTTTAAAAATTATATGTAGATATTACCATACAGCAAAATGTTCAGTGTTTTTTTATATTTTCAAGTTCAATCTTTATTAAACAGCCACTGTCTTCTATGTCAAGATGGTATAGGTTATGAGTCAAGAAAGTATTACTCCAAGTAATGAAGCGGTTGCATTCTAATGAGTCTTTTTATTTTCAGAAAACTTTGCCATAAGAACAGATAATACTGGAGCGAAAACATGTACAAAATAGAATTACAATAGAAAAATATTTCTTATTTAAATAAATTCTAACTTAATGAATGAACAATTATTAAATGCTCCTGAGTATTGTAACCTGGGCTAAGTGCTTAAATGACATAAAATATCATTTAGTTTTCGAAGGGAACCTTTGAAATAATTATCATGATTCATGATTCTCTTTTTATGATAGAGGAAACTCAGTCTCTGAGAAGTTAGTAATTTGCAGAAGATCATATTGTTAATAAATGCCAGGATGACTAATAATGTCAGATTGTCAAAGATCAAATGGATGCCTACATGTGAATTTCAACATTTAAATCTGAAAAGCTTCTTCATTTGTTTTTCAAATATCTACCCCCTGCTATCTATATTCACCCTTTCTGCTACTTCTATTAAATAAATGTTGGAGCTCCTTCATTTATCTTCCAAATGTTTTATTTTCCTTTTTTTTTTTTTTTTATCACTCCCTGCCCTATTTTAAGTAATTTCCCCAAACCTATCTTCCAAAATTGCTGATTTTCTCAATTCTGTTCAATCTGTTATTTAATCTTTTCATTAAGCATTTATTTCTATAATTCTATTTCTATTTTATTTGGTCAGGTCTTTTTTTATTAGATCTTGTCTTAGGGATCCTATTGGAGAAGAAGTTTAGTGCCAAGGGTTAAATAAAGGTGGAGGTTCTGGAGTCAGACTGCCTGGTTTGCATCCTGACTGTGTGGTCTTGGGTGGGTTACTTAACCTCCTTGGGTCCCAGTCTCCTCTTGTAAAGTACGGTCGTAAAACCTACTCATGGGGTCACTCTGAGTAACAGATGAAATCACAAATGTGAAGCAATCAGCAAGCACTTTATATTAGGTAGGTGCTCAATAAATGTTGACTTTGTTAGGATGCATTCCTTTTATGATTTCTCCATGATCAGAAGTTCTTGAAAAGCAGCCTCTGTCATTTGTTGCATCTTCTGGCTTTCTCTATGGCTACTCATAGAGCATTTGGAAGTTTGTAATTTTTTTTTTTTTTTTTTTTTTGAGACAGGGACTTGCTCTGTCACCCAGGCTGGAGTGCAGTGGTGTGATCTCAGCTCACTGCAACCTCCACCTCCCAGGTTCAAGTAATTCTCCTGCCTCAGCCTCCCAAGTAGCTGGGATTACAAGTGCCCATCACCATGCCCGGCTAATATTTTGTATCTTTAGTAGAGATGGGTTTCACCATGTTGGTCAGGCTGGTCTTGAACTCCTGACCTCAGGTGATCCACCCACCTCAGCCTCCCAAAGTGCTGGGATTACAGGCGTGAGCCACCACGCCTAGCCAGAAGTCTGTAATTTTTGACTGTGAGCTTATCCAAGTGAAATTGTTTTCCACAGATCTCCTGCGGTGCCATGGGTTGCAAAGATGTCCTTATAGGGTGAGGTCACATTTGCCTCTGTGTGTCTGAACCAGCTTTGGTGATAAGTTCTCAGTTTGGGTAGGGTCTCATGTAGACAGGGCCACCTCAGATCCCACACTCACACAGGGTGGGGACTTGATGTTCTGATTTCTAAGGGGTGAATCTCCTTCCACCCAAGGCCCTCTCACACTGTGTCCCTGAGCCCAAAGAACAGGTGGCTCAGTTTCTTGTCTTAGTTCTAGAAACTGAATAGCCTTTTAATGGCTCTCAGATTTAAACCGGAAAATTCCTCCGTTCAGTGCCCCATCTTTCTCCATACTCAGGGGACCATCACACTGTCAAGGGATCAAAGCTGATATCTAGCCCTGAGGCCTTAGATGAACACAAAAGCTCAGTGTCTTCTCTGGTTTTGCTTTTGCTTGTGACTCTGGTACCCAGTTCTGGCTTTGTTTAAAACATGCCTAAGTTAAGAAGCTTTCCCCGTTTGTACTAAAGCATACTTTTAAAACATTGCATTCTTAAATGTTATCTAGAATTTTTGTGCTTTTGAAAGAGTGGGATGTTTTTTCCCACTAGCTCAGTCCACCATATGGACTGGAATTCCAGTTTTACCATTTGAAAAAGAAACCCGGCATTGAGAAAGATAGATTAGATGGAGGTGAAGTGAGTGATGGCTGTTCTTGGGTGGGTAGTGGGGCTTGTCATCTCCCCAGCCTGCCTACACAAATGGAATATTGTCTGCTGCAGTGGTATGGTCCCAACAACAACTTTGCTCTTTTCTTCCAGATAAAGCTCCCTAGAATTCCCACCCTGTCTAGGAATGCAGCTTGGCAGATAAGGCAGGTTTTGTGCCTCCCTTAGGGAATCTCCCTCCACAATTCTATCCCCCATCCCTAGTGACATGACTTGTTCAGTTTGGCCAATGCACTTTGTGAGTTCCTGGATTATGATCCTTGCTGCTCCCAGCCCCACAAGAGCTCATATAAGTTGTATTCCAGATGTTTCCAACACTTTCTCCATTACTGCTACCCACCCAGGGCACAGGGGCCACTAGCACCCACCCCCACTCCCACTCTGCCCTGCCCTCACTTCTCATCTCCCGGCATTCTAATCCTTTCATATCGTGGTCTCCAAAAGCTATGAAGCTAAACAGAAATTGTTCTTTCAGAGTTTTACTCCTGTTTTGACTTAAAAAGCCAAACTTTATATAATATTTAAAGAGGTTTATTTTGAGCCAAACATGAGTGATCATGGCTTGGGATATAGCCTCAGGAGGTCCTAAGAACATGTGCCAAAGGTGGTTGTGTTGCAGCTTCGTTTTATACATTTTAGGGAGACAGAAGTTACAGGCAAACACATAAATCAATATGTGTAAGATATACATTGGTTTGGTGTGAAAAGTCAGGACATCCTGAAGTGGGAGCTTACAGGCTACAGGGGCATTCAATGATTTTCTGATTGGCAATTGGTTGAAAGAGTTAAGCTTTGCCTGAAGAGTTGAATTCAGCAGAAAAAAATCTTGAGTTAATAAGATAAGGGGGATTGTGGAAGCCAAGTTTCTTGTTACATAGATGAAGCCTCCAGGTAACAGGCTTCAGAAAGAATACATGGTAAATATCTCTTATATGATGGACCTTAAAAGGTGTCAGACTCTTCATTTAAATCTCTCCTGGATCTGGAAAAGACCTAGAATGTAAAGGAGATTCTCTACAGAGGTGGTTGGAGTGCAGAGAGGGTGAATAAGCCCAGCATAACTATGGGTGAATTGAGTCTGCTGTCTCTTCATGTGGGCATGCCAAGAGTCTTTAAAAGGCTGAAGAGGTGCTGCTCCCTTGCTTGCATCTTCTGCTTTGACTGCTCCTCTCTGACTTACAGAACACTTTGCCCTGTGCACCTACTCCTGGCTTTCTCTCTGCTCAGGACTCCTTTCTCCTCCTTAGCTCCTTGACTTGACTCCCCAGTGTTCCATACATAGATGGACCACATACATTCTGAGAAACTGAGCTTCAGATGGATTCTTCCTGATTTCATAGAACCAAGCAAGACCCAATTGGACTCACTCTTTTCAGCCTAGCTCTCTATAGTCACTTTTCCCATAATTGCTTCCCACAGTTTTTAAGGCATAACTATAATTAATCTTGATTAATAGCCAACTGATCAAGAAGTGTTTCAGTGTAGTGAATATTTTCCTTAAATAGAAATTTTAAAAGGTGAGTTATGTCCACTGTCTTTGGAAACAACTCTATATTTTAGTAGACATGTCTAGATGCCAAGCTAAATATACATCTGGACCATACGAAGTTGAGCAGCTGATTGCTATCTTATTCCAGAACATTTTCTCCTCTTTTTCCTGGTTAACTGTTGCTCACTTTTTATGTATCAATTGAAATGTTTTCTGAGAGAGACTTGATTGGAATCCTTAGTCTCTGTTTTTGTTTTTTTGTTTTATTTTGTTTTGTTTTGTCCAGAGCACCTATTTCACTATTGCGTTTGTACAATTGGAATTATATACTTGTTTGAATGATTGCTTATTGAGCCCATCTTTTCCTCGATACTGTAAAGTCTATGAAGCTCTTATTTCCTCAGGATCTTACACAGTGCTTGGTACCTGGAAGACACACTAAATATTTATTAAGTAAAGACATTAATGAATCTTGCTCCTTTAAGAAATTGTTCTGCTAACTAACAGCTACGGTTATAGGGAGAAATGGCTCTCTGGGACCAGGGGAATATTTGAAAATATATGTTTGACTCCACTCAAACCTACACAGCTCAAGACCAGTTTGTTTATTAGACAAGAAAATGGCTAAGTTCTAATTATTAATTTGTAAGTGAATGCCCAGTCATAGGAGGTTGATGATGAACTTGAAGCTGAAAACTAAATGGAATTTAAAGGTAATAGGTTCATTGAACCTGGGGTGGGAAATAAAGCATCTGTTATTTTGTGTATATAAGACTTTATGTTTCACAAGTATAACAAATAGAGAAGCATATGTTGACAGAAGGAAATTGAAATGCAGGGAATAGAAATTGCAATCACAGTTTTCTGTTACAGGGCTTACAATATTGCCAATATTTACTGACAAGCTTTTGGGACAATAAATAACTGAAAAGATAGTGATAATAAAGCAAATAAGAGCAATAATTGTGATATTCATGGAAATGCACGATAGTGCAGACAAGAGTAATTCACTCTCCCTAGGAAAGTCAAGTAAAGCTATAGAGAGAAGGTGACACAAACTAGGTCCTGAAAGATGAGTAGGGGCTCACCACCTGGCAGAAAGAAGAAAGATAATTCTAGGAAGAAGAAATGTATGCATATGGCATGATGATGTTTGGGAACACAGCATTTCTGAAGATCAGAGAGACATTGAGTGTGATGGGGTAGGGGCAGGTGGTGGGCAGTGATAAAAAGGGAGGCTGGGAGGTGAGGCTGTGGCTGGCCTGGGAAGAGCCTTTCATGCTATGCTTTCAGGGATGGCAGTGGAAAAACAGTTTACATTACAAAATAACATGGCAATTAACTACTGGAAGATGATATATTTTCTGACTGGCATATATCTTCCCTTTTGAGGTTTCCACATTAGAAAGTAAGGAAGAGAACTATTTAGCATAAATATGACTGCATTTGTTACTCTGGCCATTAAAAGAGTCTCAAATGCTGTAACCGATGTTGTGCTTCCTCAGCAGAGTTCTGGGAAGAGACAAGTAGCAGTACAGTACAGCAGTTCAGAACATAAAAGTTTGGCTTTAGATTGTCTGAGTTTGAATATTGGCTCTCTCTTGACTAAGTGATTTAACCCCTTAAAGCCTCATCTGTGAAATGGACTTGAAAACAGTATTACTGATGACAATAGACACACAGGGCACTACTAGATGGGGAAGACAGGGAGGGGTCAGGGTTGAAAAACTAACTGTTGGGTACTATGCTCACTACCTGGATGACAGGATTAGTCGTACTCCAACCTCACTACCATGCAATATACCCATGTAACAAACCTGCACATTATTCGGAATCTAAAATAAAATTTGAAATTATAAAGAAAAAAATATATATATATGAATTTTTTTTCTTTTTTTCTTTTCTTTCTTTTTTTTTTTTTTTTTTTGAGACAGGGTTCCACTGTGTCACCCAGACTGGAGTGTAGTGGCGTGATCTCGGCTCACTGCAACCTCTGCCCCCTGGGGTCAAGCAACCCTCCCACCTCAGCTTCCCAGGTAGCTGGGATTACAGGCATGCACAACCACACCTAGCTAATTTTTGTATTTTGTGTAGAAATGGCATTTTGCCATGTTGCTCACGCTGGTCTTGAACTCCTGGACTCAAGTGCTCCACTGGCCTTGGCCTCCCAAAATCCTGAGATTACAGTCATGAGGCACCACACCCAGCCTGAAAATAGTATTACTTAACTTCACGGATTTGCATGAGAATTGAAATAATACTTGCAAAACACTCAGTTCAGTGCCTCCCACAAATAGAAATAATAAATATTAGGTAACAAGAGGTCAACATTCAAGATGCATTCAGTACACATCAGAATCCAGTCTCTTATCTCATAGAGCCTAAATCAGTACTCATTCAATCTGAGAGTTACTTCACTGGAACTTCACTGACATCAGAAATAAACTTGTTTTTCTGGGGCTATACTAAATATTCCTTCCCAGAATCTGCACAGAAATTCCAATGATGGATGAACAACAACTGCTTGGCATGTCAGTCACTCCAAGACTTTGACATCATTAAGGTAATCTAAGCACAGGTAGTTTTGTCTTAACTATTTTTTTAAAGAATAATTAAGAGACTTGAAAACTACATTGTAGTTACTGTGAAGCAAAATAATTGGAGTGACCTTGAAGCAGTCGTTACTCTTGTCATCATGAAAATGATAGAATAAAATGAGCCGAGACACACAAATTAATGGAAGATCATGCATAAGTTTTTACACTACATGGCTTAGAAAATTCAAAGAAAGGTTTTAGTAGCTAGGCAAGAGGAAAAATGTGGACAAGAAAGGCCATGGCAGAAGAGCTTTAAGAAAAATGGCTGGTAAGAACAGCTCTTTATCTCCTTCTCTCTGTCTCTCCTTGTCCTCTCCCTGAAGGAGTGGAGAAGGAGAGTGACTGGGGAGGAATTAGTTAAGAGGCTGGCTTAGCATAGCCAAGCACAATGATAAGTTCCAGAAAAAAGGCCCTGGACATCTTAGATTTCTAACAAAGAAAAGAAAAGAAAACAAAATATGCCAGCTATTTGTTTGGTAAAAGGAGTGAAGGGCACCTCTTCACATTTTATTATGAAAGGAAAAATCTTGTTCATACAGCCCATCTCCACTCACTGCTGGGCTGAACACAGAGAAGGGAGAGAAGTAATTATGTGCAGAATACATACTCCCTGGGTGAGCGGGAGCCGGGCATGTACAACTGCAGGTAGAATATTGGAAAATTTCAAGAACAAGAATTATGTTAACTTAGAAAATTGCCTCAAGTCAGGACTTTGAGATGACTGTGGGGATTATGAAAATGAATTATCCCCATATGTGATGATTACATAAGGAACTTGGTAGGCTTGTACTTATATTTCTTAGGCCTGCTGAGGATTGGATCTCCCCACTACATGTTGTCTCTCTCTCTTTTTTATTTTTTTGAGACAAAGTCTTGCTCTGTCATCCAGGATGGAGTGCAGTGGCATGATCTTGGCTTACTGCAGCCTCAACTTGCAGGGCTCAAGCGGTCCTCCTCCCCAGCCTCCTGAGTAGCTGGGACGACAGGCCCATGTCACCACACCTGGTTGATGTTTTGAAAAAGTGTTTTTAGGGTCCAGGAGTGTTGGCTTACACCTGTAATGCTAGAACTTTGGGAGGCCAAGGCAGGAGGATTTCTTGAGCCCAGGAGTTTGAGACCAGCCTAAGCAACACAGTGAGACTGAGACTGAGAGATTTAAAGAGAGAGAGAGAGAGGTCAGGAGTGGTGGCTCACACCTGTAATCCCAGCTTTCTTTATCCTGGTCTCACCGCATTGCCTAGGCTTATATTGAACTTCTGGTCTCAGGTGATCCTCCCGCCTTGGACTCCCCAGATAATGGGATTATAGAAATGAGCCACTGCGCCTGGCCTCTTTCTCTCTTAACATTTCTTGATCCTTCTGTTGAATACTTTTAGTTAATATTTCAGGGAGTAAACATTAAAGACACAACCAATGAATAACTAAATCGATGTGCCTATGTTTTAGTTTTTACCTACTAGATTTTCAAGTCCTTAAGGGCAAGAAACATCATGATGTCTCCACAACATTCTATAATTACCAATAATTTGACCTCAAGTGAGTCACGTGAACTGTCTGTGCCATGGTTTCATTAGCTACAAGATACAAATGGTAGCTGCTCCAACATCATTTATTTCTTGTGATAATATAATGAAATGATACAAGTGAAGTGTATATCATGGTGCCTGACCCATGAGCTCTATTTGTGGATATGTTGCCCAATGTTTGTAAATGCCCCGTTAGACCTTTCAGTCAGAGGGTGAAATCTCTCAAAGATTTTATTGTACTGCCCCTATGAGATTCCTAGAATGCTGTAACAAAGTATCCCAGACCAGATGGCTTAACACAACAGAAACGTATTGTCTCATAGTTTTCATGGCTAACAGGCTGAAATTAAGGCGTTGTGAGGGCTATGCTCCCTCTGAAACCTGCAGGAGAAAATTCTTCCTTGCCTCTTCCTAGCTTCTGGTGGTTTGCTGTCAATCTTTGGTGTTCCTGGCTTGTATCTGCAGCAATTCCATCTCAATCTCCATTGTCATATAGCCTTCTCCCTGCATGTCTTTCTTCCTCCCATAAGACACCATCATACTGGATTTGTGGCCCACCCTCTTCCAGTATGACCTTATCTTAACTAATTGTATCTCCAGTGGTCCTATTTTCAAAGATACTGCAGGTTAGGACTTCAATATATCTTTTTAGGGGGTCTCAAGTAAGCCCATAAAACAACTTTATTTTATGTTCATTAACTCTATGACTACCTATAACCATCAAACATTAGTTCCAATTAAATAAACCGTGAAAGGGGAGGTTGTTTAGATTGCCCAAGATTATGGAAGATGGAAGTCAAACTCTCTGCTTCACAGCTCTTTACTAATAAAATACCTAACTGCAGGTATGTGACTGTAGATAAATAAATCACAAATGAAAAGTCAGCTTTTTTGGTAAGCAATTGCTTGATTTACATGTATTTACACATATTGTGTTTATGTTATGGTTGTGTGCTCATGTCAGGCTTGTTTGCAACAATGTAGAATGCAATACCAAAGCAACAACCTGGAAATAAAGTAAGTGGTGTTTTGAACGCAATCTGGTACAGATGAGGTAGATGAATGTGATGTTGAAGGTTTTTATTGTTTTGTTTTTGCGTGTTTGTTTTTTGAGACAGGGTCTCACTCTGTCACTCAGGGCTGGAGTGCAGTTGCACAATCATAGCTCACTGCAACTTTGGCCTCTTGAGCTCAAGCGATCCTCCCGCCTCAGCCCCTGGAGTAGCTAGGATTACAGGTATGTGCCACCATGCCTGGCCAATTTTTTATTTTTTGTAGAGACAGGGTCTCACTAGTTGCCTAGGCTGGTCTCATAGACCTGGGCTCAAGTGATCGCCCTGCCTTGGCCTCCCAAGTGCTTGGATTACAGGAGTGAGCCACTACTCCCATGCTGTGTGTCTTTTTTTGTTCATTTGTGTGTTCAATAAAGAAGAAAACATTATTTTCCAGGAAAAAGATGACAAAGGGAATCCAACAAAAAGAGCACCTTTTGGGATCTTGGTGAAGTCAGAACCAAGTTACAATGTCTGAAGTTGTAAAAGCACATAGACAGGAAAGCAGTGTCCACATAAAACACGCAAATGACCTGAGCAGTCCCGAGACTTATTATGAATGAGGATACAGAGAGACACTCAGTACCTTTTCTGTGGTTCCTGGGCAGGTATGGTTATTAGAATGTTGGACTCCAGAGCCCTTGCTTGATTAATCATCTCATGCAGCCTCTATCTAGTTGGGACCTGCCTTGCCCCACTGTTTCTACCACCTCATGAAGATTTCTCAGTCCCAGGCTTCACATTTGGGCCTCTCAAGACCCCACCTTCTCAGAGAAGATGTCATTGAGCAACAATATTTTCATTACATCATCCTTGTTTTGTATTTGCATTTGTTGAAGAATACCTCATTTTGATTATACTTTGTAGGAATAAACTTGATTATTTGAAATGCAATTAAAAGTGAAACCTATATGACAGCAAGAATAATTATGGAACACCAGTTGAGCAAGGTTTATGTACAAAACACTGCCTCACTCCTTTTTACCCATCAACCCATCAATTTGATCCTCAGAACTCTTTAGACATAAGGTTAGATAAGAGGTACTGTTATTTGTTATTCAGAGATTAGAAAACAGATTCATGAGGTTGGTGCTTTGTCCAAAGTCTACTGAGAAGAGAGTCATTCAGTCTGGAGAGATGTTGAGATCATCTTTGGTCTTAGATGTTTCTGTTCTCTTCTGGAAGCTTACTAGGCCTACAGCTAGTATTGATCATACATTTTGTTTGTTTAGGTCCATTACATGGCCATCACTGCTGGTTGCTCAGAGTCACATCTCATAGTGCTGCCTGGCTATTCCTGAGGAAGTCTCACATGTGCAGACGATCAGCTCTGGAGTGCATAATGCTGCTGTTATAAATTTGCATTTTCTAGTTGTAGAAATACAAAAATATTCCAAGGAAATGCACACAAAGTGTTTTTGAAAAGCAAACATTTGTGCAAAAATGATGTTTTTCATTTTTCTCTGTGTTGCTGGCTGTATTTCTTTGGAAGGTGATTATTATACTGAATGATTGTTAGCACAGAACGTCAAGGCCATCACGATCTCATCTTATGCAGTCAGCATTTCTATTGAATTACAAATGTGGCATTCATATTCTCAAACCATTTTTGTCTTTCTGGCATTTGCCTGAAAGACTGAGTTCCGTTGCTTGTTTTAATAATCTATCTCTCTTTGACATATAATAATTCAGATCTTCCTTTATGTGGAAAGATGAGCATCCCTCCTGTGATGAGATGCTCACCGCCATTTCTGACCTAGAGGTAGGGTCGTAGCAGGTAGGGGTGGAGTGTGGGGCTCTGGGTCTGACATAAGGTCAGAATCCCACTCTGCTTCTGTGCTCAAAATTGCTTAACTTCTTTTGTTCTTGGTTCACCCATTAGTAAAATAAGGATAATAGCAATTATACCTGTTTCTTAGCATTTTAGTGAAGATTAAAGGAGATTGTTTGGGGGGAAAATGCTTTTCCTTTTCGGTACTCTCAGAACACTTCTGGTTACCAAAACATGGGGATTTCTCCCTTACCACACAATTCTCCAATTCTTTGCAGACACCAACTGGGTGTCCTACAATTTGTAAACCAAAATTAAAATTCTAACCTTCCCAGCAGGCTGAATGGAACCCCTCTTGCCCAATGGTACCCCAAAGAAACCTGAAAAACTAGTTCAGGCCATGTTGTGAAATGGGGTGAATATGCTTCATTACACCCTCATCCCTTTGGAGCTTAGACACAACTGACCAGCATTAACATTAAAACAGATATCTTAAAATTCACGAAACACACTCTGTAGCAAGAGATACCAAATTCTGACTCTGGTATTGCATCACATGACAGAAAACAGGCCCTGAAGGGAATCAAAGTAATTTTATCCTCAAATTTATTTATTTAACGTGAGAATCTCTTTCCCTTGCTAGGTCTTTTCAGCAAAGTCTGACACCTTTTAGGGTCAAATAAGAGATATTCACCATCTATTTTCTCTGAAGCCTACTACCTGGAGACTTCATGTACATGACAAGAACCTTGGCCTCCACACCTCATTTATCTAAACTTAAGCACTTTTTCTGCTGAATTCAGCTCTTCAGGCAGAGCTCACCTTTTCCAACCGATTGCTAAATATTTGAATCCACAGATGACCTAGAGCCCCTGCTGTGAGATACCCTGCCTTGCCAGCTCAAACCAATGTATACCTTACATGTGTTGATTTAAGTCTTTTCCTATAATTTCTGTCTCTCAAAAATGTATAAAACCAAGCTATAACCCAAACACCTTGGGTACATATTCTCAGGACCTCTTGAGGCTATGTTATGGGCCACAGTCCTTAACCTTGGTGAATTAAAACTTTAATCTGATTGAGACTTCTCTCAGATACTTTTTGGTTTCCAAATTCAATTAAATTCTGACACTAACATAAGTTAGTGCACACCCCCACAGGTGAAGGGCTCAGGCCCATATGACTGCCTCCATGTAAGATGCTAATTGCAAGTAGTGGGTTTCCAGGTTACTCACAACTTCTGATGGACCATTTACAAACTGGAGGGTCTCATAACCCCCTTCTTGGGTTTGAGCATTTGCTAGAATGGCTCACAGAACTCAGGGAAACACTATCTTTACCTATTTTACTATAAAGGATGCAACTCAGGAACAGGCAAATGGAAGAGGTATATAGAGCAAGGTATGGGGGAATGAAACCACCTTTGCAAAGATTATGTTACTAAAACACCACAGGTTTATCCTAGGTCCAGTTGCTTGCCACAATGAAAGCCAATCACTGAGACAATGAGTATTTCCAGGAAAGAAGGCTCTAATCCAAGGCTACAGAAGAGGAGATGGGAGGTCAGACTCAAATCCATCTCCCTGACCAACTAAAATTGGGGTTTATATAGCAGGGAAGGAACATAACTACATGTGTGTAAACAGGAATTGGGTGGGGGTGAGTAAGGAAGAGGAGTTAATTAACCAACATGAAGCAGATGGTCAGATAGGCAATCATGACAGGTGAGAGATGTGGCATCTTATTGTTCAGATTCAGTGATCTGGTAAGTTTCAGTTTCTTGATACTATCTGGGAGGACTGATGGTTGGTTTCCTGAGAAAGGACTCAGATAAGATAAATGTAACTTTCTTAAGTTTTAAGATTGGAAGTATCAATTTCTATGTTTATTCAAAATAAACCATAAACATCACTTCTATGGGAGAATTGGGCCAGTTTCAGTCTCCCCTATTTATCAGTTCCTCAATCATGTGGAATCTGATCGTTCATCCTTCTGGCTGCTTCATGCTAAGGAAGAGCATTGTGGGTAGTTCCATGCCATGGGTGATCATGTGACTACTCAGGAATCAGAGGTTAATCTAATATCATGATTTTCTTCAGAAGTACATTTTTTTTCCTCTCCAGTCCACAACTTTCACCAAAGACAAATCACAGCAGGACCAACCTACCTGCAAAATAATCTTCAGTCCCACTATACTGGGCCTGATTACCCACATGAAGTACAACAAGAATCACTGTCCATAAAGGCTCTTCTAAATTGACTTTTCTTAAACCTCTCACAAGGCCATTTTAGTCAAAGCCCTGGGAAAATAACCAGTTCTTCCAACTGTATCCCATTATGAAAGAAAACAAATTTTTATTGAACTTATGCAAACAACCACATTGTCATGAATTGAGAATATTCACAAATAGTTTATGAATTCTGGAGAAATTAGGCAGAAAGAGGAATATGACTCAAATTCTGCATACTCTACTTATTTGCTAAAGGCTATAAATAGCTCAAAGAAAAAATTCTGTAGACTATGAAAAGCGAAAGAATCAGCAATGTTTCAAAGAAAAAAAGCCATTATAAAGTATTTCTGCCTCCATTAGTTCAGTCCATGCAATCAACTTCTGCTCTGCTCCATATTGGATTTGTAAATGTTATCAACACATCCACCTTTCAATTAGAGTCCTGGACATTTTTCTCTAGTCCAGTGGTATAATCTCCAGTTACGAGAAACATGCATTGAAGAGTCCTTTTCATGAACTCTCCCAAAGAAGCAAGCCCTGGACTATAGCTGATTATAAACTGCTTTTTGCAAAGAATCAAAGCAAAACAATTGTGGATGACAAAAGTTTCAGGACAGACACAATTGACAAAGAAATTTGGCATATAAAAATTTATATTTTTGTGGCATATAAAAATTTAATGTAATAATCATAATTATTACTGACAACATATGTTAAGACATATCAGGATTTTAGGAATCTCATAAAATCCTGAGACACATTAACAGCACATCTATATAAATATAACCCAAAGAAAGTTAAATACCACCTCATATTGACGATGCTTCCTGCATAACTTTAACAGAACAAATAATCCTAATATGTCTCTCTTGAACTTTAGGAGACCCAATATCCAAAAAAAGTTAGAGTAAGGTCAAAATGATGAATTTAGAAGTTGATATTTTGCTTTTGGAAAGTTTGTCAAATGTCAAAGGCTTAAGACACTTGATATCACAAAATAGATTTGCAGGTCACTATAAAATAGTCATTCATTTGGCCAAAATGATAAAAACATATACTTTTTGATAAAGATGAAACTTAGTTTTCCAAACAATAAGACCTAATACAGACAACATATGGCCAGCTAAATCTGTCTTCTCCCCTCCATTTTGTTCCCCGGCAGTTTACTCAAAAGTTAAACAAAAATCTCTTATTAATATTACACAAAAATTTTGTTCAAAAGAGAAAAAGAAATTTTACATTTGTATGGTGTATTATTAATGTTAAAGCTAATTTTAATAAAGCTTTATAAACAAGTCTATCTAATTTTAATCAGTTTGACCATAAGGTAAGATTTCCAAAAACCTTTTATAACCTTTTACAATTTTTTTTTTTTTAAAGAGCAGATCGATGCTTCAAGAAAACACTATTATACCAGCACTGGCCTTGCATCAGTGTACTTTTGATATTAATGTTTAATTTATAGAGAAACTGTGAATTAATTTCATCCCTCAAAATCTGCCCTTACAATCTCACATGCCCATGTCTCCCATGATAATTCCTGGGCCTAGAGGGATTGAATAGTTTTAATTTTTGGCTTTGTGTGAAAGCAGTTCATTTTGATTGTTACTTTCTCCTGGGTCTGAAGATAAGGCTTTGGTGTGAATGTTCAAGATTTAGAAGGAGTAAGGGAGTAAGTGCCTTTTTTAGATCCTGGAGTCAAAGCCTTGTAACTTTTCAACAGAAGGACTAGGTAATAGGACATTTATACTGTGGAAAGTCCTATCATTCTCTCTAACATGTCACAAATTAAAACACTGTGACTTAGTGTCCAGTAGTTACTGCCCACAGCACTTCAAACCACTGTACTAAAGTGGTGAGGTTATTTCTTGCATGTGTCTAATTGCTAGCAACCTAGTGACAGAACTGAAAAAAAAGCGTAAAAAAAGTGACAGCTCCTATGACAACTTATCAAAGAAAGACAATTAACTTTTCTCTTTATCGCTTAAAAAATGGTAAATGCAAATATCAGTTTTAGAAATTCAGCAGAGGATAAATAATCAATTTTCACTTAAATACTATACAACCAAACAGGGACCTAGTAAGAATAAGCACAGAATAATTTCATTTCGGCTCTTTTAAAAGAGTACCATCACACATTTTCAAGAATGGTTTCTACTGACAACTTATTAGGTAACTTTTGCCACTGGAATCTTTAAACCAATGCAACACTTGTACTTATTTTGTTTTTGAGTATATATCTGAAGGCCTAATGGTAATAAAGGCTTGGGATCAAAAGTCACTGAAAAGTCTCACATTTTTCATTACTACTTAATTCAAGTGCATGTCACTTAATTTTAATAATGGTAAACACAACTAAAGTAATTTGAGAGAAATCCCAGTTAATATGATTTTCCTAAGAACAAAGCCAATATTTCCTGAACATTAAAACTTTGTTCCCATACCACAATTTTCTTCTCATCACCTAAAGGAAAAGACTCGAAATCAACTTAAATTATTGATTGAATTACATTTCAATGGAAAGAAACATAATTTAAACAATTCTACTCCCACCTTCTTTACCAAATAACAAAATAAATATTATACTATTTCTATTCTGAACATTAAAAATAAGTCTTTTATTTGAATTTTTTGCCAGGAAACTTAAGGCTGTTATAGTTCTCTAAATCATCAGAGGTAAGCAAAACCAATCCAGTTTTAAATAGCTGGTATGCTTGATAATTTTTTTTCTTTTGGAGGCTTGACAAAGATTCCTTAGGATTTTAGATAAACAGAGCAAATACGGAACTGTTGGAAATGCCTAAGAAACAAAATGAATATTCACAGAACCAAATACACACCTTAATTTAGAAACTAAAAAACATTGACAGTTTTATATATGTATATGTAAGTAAGACCCCAAGGAGAACAAACAGCAAGTAAATGAAAATTAAAAGCAAAAGTAAACAGGAAAGTAACCCCAATTTTTTCTCCTACTCAATTGACTATGGAGACTGCAGTTGTTACCCAGAGTCTAAAAAGCAAAGAAAAAAACAAACAAAAAAACCCCATGATGGATATCCTGTTCCTTATACACAAAGTAATGTCTTTAAGTCTACCAATACCACTACATATTTTGTACAATTAAGAAAATCACTTTAGACCCATGACCACTAAGTGCATTAGTGCTAGTACTTACTATCTATGCAGAATAGCAGACACAGTGTGAAACAAAGCAATGTGGCAAGTATGTAAAATGTGACTCCATGTTAAATGTAGCTTCATGCTTAACTGCATTAAAAAATAATTGCCAAACTGCCAGTGTATTTCTTTATAATATTTCTCAATTCACTTTCATCAAGACTAAGAGTTTTAACTATGAGCAACATTAATTAGCCAGATTTTTTTTATTTTCTATTGGGTTTTAAAGAATATTTTACTATCTAAATCTTTTCAACTTTTATTTTCTCTGCATGTATGCAAAGATAGACATACAGAGAAACAGACAAAAAAACTACATGTGACATGCACAGACCATCTATGGCACGCTTGGACTTTCTGCTTTGTCCTAAGTTTTCTCTTGTTTAAAATAACCTTTCTTACCAAAAATATATCTTTATATTCATAACTTTCTTTACATTTTTGTCACTTGTTTGCTGGTTCCTTTCTACCCTGTTTTATAAATAACATTTCCAAGTCTCTAATTTGAATGAATCTTTAGATAACTTTTGAATAAGACAAAATTATTCCTTTTTTTCAATAAAGACATATATTATTTGACACATTTTATGTACAAAACTACATATTAACTACAATTCTTATTGTTAGTAACCTTAAATTTTAGTGTAAACCTAGGAAGCAAGAACTCTGAAACTGTCTATTAGATATTAGCATTTTATAGATAAGAACCATACCACAATTTTAAAAAACATGTTTCCTTGTATCATAACACTTTCTCAACTGGAAATGACCCAGACATTCAAGGAGTATCAAAAGTAATTTTAAGATTTTAAATTACACAAAAAGTTTACCCACAAGCATTTATCCTATTTACATGTACTAAATTCCTTCATTTTATAAAAATTTATCTAGATTACTTCTAAAAACTGAGATATTAGACAAAGCTAGTCATTTAAAATTATTTCCTTGTTAACCATTTTTACAGTCTGTGAAGAGCAGGTGCTCACCTAAGTAAGAACCTTAAAATTAAATATGTAGGTATTTTTTCTAATAACTAAGAATATTCAGTTGTTTTTATTAGACTAACTAACATCATTAAACTAGTTTCATTTATCAACGAAGGCACACAAAGATCATTTTATTTTGACTGGGTTTATAGTTTTACAAACTTCTGTGCCAAACACTGACATCTCAAAATATCTAGCAGAGACAAAGATAAAACCCAGACAAAAATGTATCCTAACATTTCTGATGATATTTCTATTTTCATCTTACCAATAATTTTAAAGCTTGTTTGTTTATGAAAGATTTATTTAAGTCATATGAAGTTGACAATGCTTGGACACATTTACTTAATTTATGAGTGTTCTTTTATTTATAAGCCAATTTGGTAGATTAAACATATAACATAACATAACAAATGTACATACACATAAACACATCTAAATATGTACACACATATACAAACAGAGGTCCAATAGCTTTTACTTCAGAACTCTAGCCATACAATCTCACTGGTCTTACAAACACATTCACATGGCTAAACTCTGTTTGCTCCAATAGGTAATTCAAAGGAGGTTGTGAACCAAAATTTTGAGCAAAGCAGTTTCCATGGCGGTTTGGTTTTTAAAGGTCAAACTTCCTCAGTGTCCAAAGAACACTGGAGTCAAACAGCACCACAGAAGAATATTGCATACTAACCAGGCCCAACCTTGCTTGCATAAAAGCCTTGATACATGGAACTCCATCCCACTTTCCCATTCAATAGCATAACCCACAGAAAGGCCAAACTTCTCCAGATTATAAAAAATGTTGAAGCCAAGCAGTATTACCAAAGGATATCAGTTTATCAAATTCTGATTTCCCATGGCTATACTGACACACACACACACACACACACACAATCACAAAAACACAATCCAATGGCTGCAGCAACCAACAAGCCCCAAGACTGTTCAAACTGAAACAGTTACGGTACTTTCCTCTCTCAATCAGCTGGGCTTGTTTAACACGCAAATGGAAACTCCTGTAGAATTATCCAAATAGAAAGAAGCAGATCCCGCTGTCCAGTACCCACAAAATACATTCACTTGCCTGGATGCACACACAACTGCAAACAAGCCTCCAAGAGTGTCCAAACTGAAACAGTCAGGATACTTCCCTCTCTCAGTCAGTCAGGGTTGTTCAATCTCCAAATGGCAGTTCCTTTAAAAATCTCCCAAATTGAGAAGAGCAGATCCTGCAGTCTGGGCCCACTAAGGACACTCTCCTATCTTGATGCAGGTGTCAAATTTCAAAAGCTGTTCTTCCTAAGCAGTCAGGAACACGGTTGGGGCTGGCATTTTTTAAAAGTTTATTTACATTGGCAGGGTCAAATACAGAGACCAAAATCCAACTACAGGTAAAGAAGGGCCAGACAGCTGCTTAGGAGGCCTTCTGAAATTCTCTTGACCCATGACAGCTGAGCCATGACAATGCATTCTCAGTCAGGGAACCAAAATCTGTTACCACAACACCAGGGGTTTGGTCTAGGTCCCGTTGCTCACCACACAGAAAGCCAGTCACTCAGTATTGTCAAAGAAGAAGGCTTTAATCAAGCTATGCAGCCAAGGAGATGGGAGATGAGTCTGAAATCCATCTCCCTGACCAACTAAAATTGGGGGGTTTTATAGCAGGAAAGGAATGTAACTACACATAGGTAAACAGGAATTAGGGGGGGTAATGAAGGAGCTGATCAACAGGAAGCAGGTGGTTGCTTAGCCAATCATGATGCTTGAGGGGTCTGGCATCTTATTGTCCAGATGTGGTGATCTGATAAGTTTCAGTTTCTTGACACTACATGGGAGGCCTGATGGTTGGTTTCTTAAGAGAGGAACTCAGATAAAACAAATGCAACTTTTAAGTTTTAAGATTGAGAGTATCAATTTCTATGTTTAGTCAAAAGAAACAATAAACATCAGTTCTATGGGACAATTGGGCCAGTTTCAATAACAGTGAGAAAATTATGACAGTGAGAGATCTGACCTAAGCAACTGCATCTTGCCTTTAACCTCTGAGCTACCTTTGTTCCTTTCTGGGTGTATGCCATACTAACTTTGAGAGGAATTTTGTTTATAGTTTAAGACAAAGATGATAATAGCCCCCCCGCCAAAACAAATCCTTCCTTGCTTGAAAACCAGATCAGCTTTGTAAAACCAACAAATTAGCCTCAAGATTAGAAATTATGTCCCAGGAGTCAAAGAGCCAGAGGCCACAAGATCACTAGCCTCCCCAGTTGCTTGTACGGATAACATCATTATTGTAAAACCCAAGTTTAGTATTTGAGATTGATATGGTTTGGCTCTGTGTCCCCACCCAAATCTCATCTCTAATTGTAATCCCCTTTTGTTGAGGGAGGGATCTACTGGGAGGTGATTGAATCCTGGAGGCAGTTTCCCCAATACTATTCTCATGATAGTGAGTGAGTTCTCATGAGATCTGATGGTTTTATAAGTGCTTGACAGTTTCTCTTTCACATGCTTTCTATCTCACCTGCTGAGATGTAAGACATGCCTGCTTGTTCTTCTGCCATGATTGTAAGTTGCATGAGGCCTCCCCAGTCATGCAGAGCTGTGAGTCAATCAAACCTCTTTCCTTTTTAAATTACCCAGTCTCAGGTATTTCTTTACAGCAGTGTGAAAACAAACTAGTACAGAGGTAATTTTCAGACCCTGAATTCTGATTAATGAACTGGTACCACCCAGATCAATAAACTGGCTCATCCTGTATTATGGCCCTCTAACCAGGAACTGATTCAGCACAAGAGGACAACTCCAATCCCAGTGATTTCATTCCCAACCCAACCAATCAGCATTCCCCATTCCCTAGCCCCCTGCCTGCGAAACTCTCTTTGAAAAACCCTAGCCTCTGAATTTTCAGGGAGACTAATTTGAGTAATAATAAAACTCTGATTTCCTGTTTAGTTGGCTCTAAGAGTGTTAAACTTTTTATTTATTGTAATCCCGCCATCTTGATAAATTGGCTTTATCTGGGCATCAGACAATATGAACCTCCTGGGCAGTTGCAAAAAGGGGTGCAGAACTTCCATGCCCTGTCCCGATGTGCCACACCTTTGGCAACTAGAACCTTCCTAAATATCTACATTTTTGGCAACTGGAAGCTCTTTGAACTCTAAGTTTTGGGTTTTTTGGAGTCTTCATTACATAGGCATGATTGATTAAGCTATTGGTCCTTAGTGATCAACTTAAACTTCAGCCTCAGTTGAGGCTGAAAGTTCCAGCCCTCTAATCACAAAGTTGGTTCCCCTGGTAACCAGCCCCCAACCCTGAGGCTCTCCAGGAACTCCCAGCCATCAGCCATCTCATTAGCTTACAAAAGGATGCTTATCACTTCAGAGATTCAAGGATTTTAGGAGCTGTGTGCCAGGAAATGGACTAAAAGCAAAATATATATTTCTTATTCTATCACAATATCACAAAATAGTGCATTCAAAGGGCTTAGCACAGTGCTAAATAGTAAGTCTAGAAAAAATATTAGCGAATAGTACCTTCACAGTTACTTCTTCTCTCAATTCAGAAGCCACAGGGCTTGTATTCTAAATGCTTTATAATTATTTACTGAGAACTTTTACCCATAGAGATGTCTTAAGAAATCTTGAATCAGTTTTATGAATTAATCTCAAAGTGAATTTAATGAACACTTAGTGACCATTTCTAGGACATCAGGCACTCTGCTCAGTCCTGAGAGCAGAGGCAACAAATCATGATGAATCCTGTTCTCAAGGATTCTTTCAATGTCTCAAAGGAGACATTTACAAAAACATGATTATAAATTGTAGGTGCAAGGATATAGGGTTGCAGTAGGTACAGGGGGAGTGCCATTTAGTTCTGACTACAGTTCCCAGGGCAAGATCACACACTTGGTGAAGACACAGACCCTTCCTTCTCTCCCTTGTCTGGTGTATCATTCATTCCCATCACATTTGCCTTGTAAACATTTCTTGTCACTCTATGCCACTTCAGTGTCCTAGTTCAGAGGCTCATCGACTCTGGTCTGGACTAGTGCAATGGTCCCTGTGTAATCTCCAGGTGTGTCCAATCCATTGTCAAAAATAAAACATTGGTCTGGATTAGTAAGAAGAGGCTTTATTCAAAATGATTATTGCAAGATGGCGGGTAGTAGGGAGAATGGAAGGAAGGAATTATTGCATCAGGGAGGTGATTGGATCATGGAGGTGGTTTCCCTCATACTGTTCTCATGATAGTTATAATAAAGAGAATGCTCTGACCATGAGATCTGCAAACATCAAAAGAATCTCTCTTTCAGGGGGAGGAATAAATAAGGAGAGAGAACCGGGTGCAGGAAAATGAAATAAAAGAGAATGGCCTAAGTGGACAGTAGACCAGAGTGTGTTGTAATGCCAGCCAGTTCTCAGTGTAGGGGGAGGTTGCTAAGGAGGGTTGTGTGCTGGTTGAAGCTGAGGGTGGGCCAAAGTCAGGGAGTAGGCAGGGAGGAGAGAATCTTCACCAAATATTAAATGAGGTTTGACTAACAAGCATTTTGTTCTGGTTTGTCACCGGGGAAAAACATTTACCTAATTATTTCTGAGGCAAAAAATGGGAATTTGAAGGGTCTGTGTCTGGCTTTGTCATAGGTAAATTAGAGTGATGGTGGAGACACATATGAGTATTATTTAAATTATATAGGGACTCGTTTCCTTGTAGCAAGCTGTCTCCAGAAAACAAAAGGGATTCCTGCATCCCTAAACCATTACCATTTTCAAGGAACACAGGGCTCAGGCAAGTTCAATGTTGTTACCATCTTCTACTCAGCCACAAGAACTTTCTTTCTGAATGCAGGTATGGTCAAGTGAGTCTTTATTTAACATAGTTCCATGGCTCTCACCACAGGATAAAGTCCTTCTTAACGGCCCTTGCATACCTCTCCTGCCATATCTCCACCCTTGCACTCCAGCAACCCCAAACTGCTTGGAGAGTGTGGTCTATGCCATGAGATTTTCAGCCTCTACACCTTTGCCCAAGCTATCCCTTATGCCTGCAATGCCATCTCACCCCTTTACCTGATGAAACCTACACTCTTAATGATCCTCAATGTCTCAGATAAGGCAACATCTTCAGAAGCTGGATACTCTCTTTGGGTTCCTGCAGTATTCTGAAATTACAGCTCTTGTTACACACAGCACATTGTAATAATTGTTTTTCTTGTGTCATTAGCATCAGGAACTATATTATAAACCACAACAGTTAACATTTATTTAGCGTATGTCTGCTTCTTCACCAAGTACTATAAACTCACTTTATAATCTCCATTTTTCAGACAGGAAAACTGAGACTAGAAAAATAAGCAACTTGACAATTGTCATGCAGAGACACTGAATTGCATAGAATGGACATGCTAATGTGAAGATTAACTTAGAATTGCATCTCCCATGTTCTCTAGTGGTGCCTAGTACCCTAGTGGTGACAGAATGTTGGAGCTTGGAGGGATTGTGGTGTATATATCCAGTTCATTGCCACCAGTGTACAGATATTTAACCGTTGGGAGGCAGAAGACACAGAACGTAATGTGATCTAACAATACTGCCTATTCTAGTTCCTGTTGATGTTTAGGATGGCAAGTATATATTTTGTCAATAGTGTAATACTCAAGTTAATTTATGTGTACAGTAAATACAGCCCTAGAAACCTGATATCTTTATTCACAGTTCTGAGAAGCATCCAGCAGCTGTTTGGCTTTCACTCCCAGAGAAAGCTTTCTGGTGTCCAGGGACTTCTCCTTTGCCTCATTCCCTGATCCTCTGATAGTGGCAAAATGTGGGTTCTGTGTCCTTACTATGGCAGATAAAGAGCTACTGAGAAATCCAGTGGTCGTGACTTGTTATTTCATTTATTCACTCAAGCAGTTATTTATTTATTCATTAGATAACCTGACCAATATAAATTTTATTATTTTTTAATTTTATTTTTAAAAGGTAATGTAATTTAATTTTTTTAAGAGATGGAGTCTCCCTTTGTCACCCAGGCTGGAGTGCAGTGGCGTGAACATGGCTCACTGCAGCCCTGACCTCTCAGGCTCAAGCCATCATCCTGCCTCAATCCCCCAAGTAGCTGGGACTACAGGCTTGTGTCACCACGCCCAGCTACTTTTAAATATTTTTTGTAGAGATAGGGTTTTGCCATATTGTCCAGGATGGTCTTGAACTCCTGAGGTCAGACAATCCACTCGCCTCGTCCTTCCAAACTGCTGGGATTACAGGCGTGGGCCGTTGTGCCCAGCCTGACCCATATTTATTAAGCACTTAACTTGTGCTGGGTACTATCCTAGGCTCTGGAGATAAAAAGAAAAATGGGACATGATTCCTATCTTCAAGGAATTTACAAGCTTCTAGAAGAATCAGTCTGGTAAACAAAAAAGCAGTATGAAGATATCACTGCTAAGTTAGAAATAATGTTGAGTAAAGAAGAAGGAATAAAGAAGCTGTGATTCATCAAAGTATTATTTATGGTAATTATGGTATTATTATGGCAAGACCATGGGCTTCCTTACTATTCTAGGATTCATGTCACTCAAGTAATTATAAAAATTAGAGGCAAATTACCAATTAGATTCCATTGAGAGACAGCATGATTCCATCAAAATGCTATTATGATTTTACAGATTTATGTGTGTGTATATATATAGCACAAAATAAGCATACACTTTGAATCATTAACAAAACAGGCAGAGAACATGGGTGCTGATCGCTGAGTCTGAAAATTAGTACATGTCAGAGCATCAGGAATGAAATTGTCTGCCACACTCTCTTGTTAAAATGCCATGAGAGACATCAATGGGCTTTGTTCTGCTTTTCCATCTCTTGTAGGTGGTTGACAAAATAAACTCTGAAAGATCTTCTTAGGAGATACTGTTTCTCATTTTTGTTTTCTTTCCATTCTTGTCCTTCCACACTTGTCAAGGTTCTGTGGGCCTGGTGCCACCTGCCTCATGTCCAAGGGCACACAAAAAGACTGCCGTTTTTGGTAGAAGGCCGCTGGGGGAATACCAACTTACAAAAGAAATACTTGTGAAAGGGAAGTACATACAAGTCCAGGAAATATTTCTTTTTCCTCATGTACTTCTTGTTCGAATGAGAACAAACCATGGTAACTTATTCTGACTGCAGTGTTGTCGGCAAGATGTCATCCTCTTCTTTGCTGAGCTGGTAAATCATTGTAGATTCCTCTGAAGACTTGGCTGGGAGCCCTACACCACTTATTGAAGGCACTTCCTCTTCTCACCAACTAAGGATAGTAGTAATTTTCTTCCCCTGAGGACATAAGTTTATGCTTGTGAAATTCAGAACTTTAAATGGTCCAAATTTGGGAAAATGAAAAAATTATAATGTAGTATAATATATAAAATACTATGATACTAACATTGAGGATTACTTTTTTTACCTTTTTTTTCTCTTTTGAACATAAACTCAAGATTTTACTGTCTTCATAATAAAAGATGACACTGAGAATTGGATCACTTGGCCCTTTCTCTTCTTATATCCTCCCAGTTCAAAATGCATCTTTTAATAGCCTTAGACTTGCAATTGGGCTCAACCACTCAAGCCTTAGCCCAATCTTTTTTGCAGTTTTAGCCTTTTTCTGGAAAATCGGTTTAGTCTGCCCACCATAGCCACTCTGCTTCCTGTCATAATGCCGCTTTCCCTGGGCATACAGAGAATCCTTGCTCTTCTTGTACTGTGTCACTTTGTAGGGTTGGTGCTTGCCACCCTTCTTACAGAAAGTCTGACAGGTTTTAGGAACATTCACCATGTTTGCATGAGTGCTATCGGCATAGAAAGACAGAGGCCGGGTGGGAAACAGAAGTATACAGCACTTTTTTACTTTTCTTTTAACAAGGGCACCATGGTGGAGAGTGGATTGTGTCTTAAAGCCAGATGGCCTTGTAATTGATGGCTTTTGTACTTGCTAGTCAAGTGTACTTAGGTTAATTTCTTAACGTTATTTGTCTCCTATATAGCACCATTTATAGTGGTAGGATTAAATGTGAGTAGAGGACAAGGATACTGCTAAACACTAGCAGATGCCAGGAGCATACTCTGCCCCTCAAGTTTTGACAATCAGAAATGTTTCCAGACACTGCTTGGGTGCTGAAATCATCCCTGGCTGAGAACCATGGTCATAGACAAAGACACCTTGGACTTGGAGAATGGAAAGTGGGCTCCGCTAGTTATAACACCTACTTAAATTTGCTTTTCTCAATTTTAAAATGTAGGAGTTAAGCAAGATGATCTTTAAGGTGATTTCTACTTCTAACAAGCTGTGATTATATGAAAGAAGGAAATAAATGTACCGGAGATTGAGGAAGGCGTGGGGTTGAAGACCAGGGAAATTGGCTAAGATAGGGAGTGGTCAGGTAAGTTATATATTTCTGAGCAGACGAAGTTGAGAATCCATACCACTAAATAGACAGGATTGCCCACTGAAGCTAACCAGCTAGGGAACAAAGGATTGGAAATCCAGACAAGGAACTGGGACTTCTAGAGATGACAGTGATGGTGGTGGTGGTGATGATGATGATGATGGTGATGGTGGTGACAGTTATGGTAAGGACAAAGCAACTAGTATTTATTTAGCACTAACTATGGACCAGGTTCTCAGTCCAGGCAGTGGGGAACAAAAGATCAGCATGTAGACTAGGGTGAGGTGTAATGGTAGATGTTACAGAGGAAAGCTATAAGAGTCAGGCTGCCCTCAGATCCAAGCCAAGGGAAAACAAGAAACTTGGGACTTGGGTCTATATTTCATGGAAGGAAATGAGACAAGACCAGTAGAGAATGTATCTTTGCTGATGAAAGTATTAATGCTTCATTATTAAAATTGAAGTGGAGGCATTTTTAATAGAAACAGAAGAAAGGGAACAGTGAGAGGAGGGGAATCCTAAAGGCGCTAACAAGCAGTGGAGGTGATCAAACAACAAATCAATCTCATCAGTGGAAATATTTCCAGGTCGTAACTCTCATTCTTTCTCTCTTAGGTAGATTTTATTGTTAATTACATTATATTTTATTTATTTTTATGTTGAAACTGAATGAGTTTTGTTTTGGATTTTAGGATTAACGTATAGTTATTTGTCAGAGATTTAATACTTAGTGGAGATGTGCATATATTTTATGTGGTCGTATTTGGTACCGAACAAATGAATCCAGTTCTTAACTTCTTGCTTCATCAGACCCGGTTTGTTTGGCTTTTATTTTTTATTTATTTGTTTATTTTTTGAGATGAAGTCTCACTCTGTTGCTCAGGCTGGAGTGCAGTGGCACAATCTGGGCTCACTGCAACCTCTGTCTCCCGGGTTCAAGCGATTTTCCCAGCCTCAGCCTCCTGAGTAGCTGGGATTACAAGCACACACCACCAAGCCTGGCTAATTTTTGTATTTGTTTTAATAGAGATGGGGTTTCACCATATTGGTCAGGCTGGTCTCAAACTCCTAACCTCAGGTGACCCACCCACTTTCTTGACTTTTAGGAAGATCAGTCTGTTAGGCTGGAGTTGCGATCAGTTACCAGGAAGGAACTTTGGAACTCCAAATCCTTAGTGCATTACAGCATGTGCTTTGGATAGTGACCTGTCTGCACATCCCAAGAAATCTTGCAGCAATGTACATCTGAGGTGAAAACATTTTCCCCCATGAGCAACGGTTAGCAACCCATTTTTAAGTTCATTTTTCACTGAAGTCTATGTTAGTCATCTGTTGCTGCACAACAAATTATCCTCAAACTTAGTGGCTTAAAACAAGAACCATATTTTTCACAGTTTCTGTGAGTCAGAACTTTAGGAACAGCTTAGCTGGGTGATTCTAGCACAGGATCTCTCTTGAGGTTGATGTCAAGAAGTTGGCAGGGCCATCAGTAATCTGAAAGCTCAAGTGGGGATGGAGGATCCACTACTTTGATGTGTTGCTCATGTGGCTGTTGGCAGGAGGCCTCAGTTCCTTATCACATGAGTGTCTGCACATGGCAGCTTGAGTGTTCCCATGACAAGGCAATAGGCTGGTAATTGTTTTCCTTTCTGTGCTCCTAGCACTTATCACCAGATGATGAGCAGAGTCCCTATCTTGATATTATTATTATCAACTGTAGGACCTAGTGTAATGCCTGGGACACATGGTTGGTGCTTGATAATTATTCCCTGAATTGACAGCTAATGAATTATTTTTTTGTGAGACTGTTTTGCTCCTGACAGCAGAGTCAGAGCCCTGGAAGTGTGGCAGAGAGGTGCACCAATGGAAAGTGGAAACGCTCAGAAAACTTGGCCTCCTTCGTTTTCCCCTAGGATAACATCCGAGGAATTTAGCAGACTCTGAAGGCCTTATCCTGTGTCTCTTCTTGACCCAGATAAATACCTTCTGCTTTTCATATCTATTCATTAATTCAACAGATAATTCCTGAGTTTCAACTATGTCTCAGTCAATTTTCTATGTACTAAGGACACAGCTGTGGAAAAAAAAAAATCCCTGTTTTTAGAAAGCTTACATTCTAGTGGAGAAAGAAAGACAATAAACAGATAATATCAGATTACCTTTTTAGCAGATATTGTTATGCAAAATCCAGTAGTTAGGTCATTTAGAAAGAAAACACATTTAAAATTTATTCTTCCAGGCTGCCTGGAGCAAAGAAAAACTATTTGACACCCGCTATCATAGCGATTTCTACCAGGGAGCTGATTATGTATTGACAGATATGCACATAGGGACTTTGTTTCAAGAGAATTTGTAGGGGTACAAAATTACCTAAAATTAGTTAATGAAAACAATAATGAATTATACTTGATGATTAGCCTGATGTTCTAAGTAGAACAGTAGTATTCCAGCATAATAGTCTAAGTAGAATACTAGACTAACTTAAGAAAATAGTAGGGAGGGATAATGACTTTTTTTCTATTGTAAGACAAAAATTGGGATTTTCCAAGGGCAATGTCAAAGGTGTATGTAGAAGCATAATTGAGATCTAATATTGCATAGATAGGTGAGGCATTAGGAATGTGAGTTTTTGAAAAATAATTAAAACCAAGTGAGTTAATAACAAGAAAGTATAGTAGTAGTATTGGCTTTTTCCCTGGGAAACACGCTGGTGATTTTTAATATTATGATTCCTTAATATCTCTTATTCTATACTTCCAGAATAATAGATGGGGTTAGTTTTCAAGGGTAGGGTGACAGGGGTGATGGGGGAGATATAATGTCTCTGACCACACTGAGCTTATATGCAATTCAGGAAAAAAACTCTCTTTCTCTCTGTATCTCTATCATCTCTATCTATCTAAATTTTCTATAGACTTTCCCACTCTTTAATTATGATAATTTATTGGCACAAGTTAATGAATTTGGAAGAAATTTTGCTTCCAGAAGTGAGAGTAGTCCTTAAATAAAATTTTGTAGTGAGGCATCACTTCCACATAATACTGTTAACATAATCAGTGGAAGCTTGACTTATGCATTTATACTTCTCATCGTTGTGCAGTAACTCGGACAAAAAAAAAAATTTTCTTATGGATCTTACACTAGGTGTGCTTAAAATCCCAACCCATCAACACTACTTTCTTAGAATAATAGAGAATAATGATTTAGTTTGGGCAAGTGGTAAAGAAACCATCACCATCAAGAGTGTAACCCAAACACAAACAAGAAATATGTACATTCCTCTTACTTACATTTGAAAAAAATGCAATCTGGAAAATCAAGTATGCGAGTTTAAAAGCATGTAGGTATGCATTTTGATTTGATAGTATGGCTAATGAAAGAAAAACAAATATTACATGCACAAATTTAGAAATCATGTAGTTCTAAATACATTTCAATTAGTTTGGCATTTCCACTACTGATTGGACTAGAAAATTGGTGTGAAAAAAGTTAGCATTTTCATAGGATTACCAAGTAACTCAGTGGTATGGTCTATGGTAGCTATGAAAATAAAATTAATACTTTACTATCAATATTTATAAAGTGTCTCATATCTTCAAAACAATTCACCAAATTAATGCTATCACTTGTTAGGAAGCAGCAACAAAAGTCATTTCAAATAAAATGCAAAAAGAACTTTTGTCTAGGTCTAGCTGAATTATAAGAGTTGGAAACAGATTTTCAGTCCTTTAGCTAAAACCTCCACACTTTGCCAAGGCCTGTCTTCTTGGTCTGATACTTCTTTAAAAATGGCCTCCAACTATATGTTTTTGGTTTTATCTCCTATTTTCTCATCATGCCCATCACACTGTAGCCAAGCTGAAGTTTTTGGGTTTTTTTTTTTTTTTTTTTCCTGTCTCTTTGCTAGTAAATCCTCCTCTCTTGCTGAGAATTTCCATTTCTTCATCTCCGTTTGTGAAATCCTTCACATACATGAGACCCACAGCCACCACTGCA
Organism: Macaca thibetana thibetana; assembly: GCF_024542745.1. NCBI lineage: Eukaryota > Metazoa > Chordata > Mammalia > Primates > Cercopithecidae > Macaca > Macaca thibetana. The sequence goes on from NC_065585.1 coordinate 59,032,180, forward strand.
CATTTTTTTAAGATCGCTTATGATTTTTCCTGCTGGGTGTGATTTCTTATTTTTTCTGAGAAGCAAAGCTGCTATTATTTCTCACACAATGCCTACCCCAGAGTGCTGAATAAGGTATGAACTCATTAAATGTTGATTAGATGCATTGTGTGTGGAATGATTTTAGTAGGGGACAGCAGAGATGTATTTTTCTTCCCACATCCACAGGGCATTATCCATACCCCATGGTATAATATGGGCAGAAAAGGAATAAATCTGTCCTGGCTCAGAGGAACAATAGGAGTACAGGCAAAGTGCTCAATAAAAACATCCCAAATATACAATATATACAGTGGCTTGCAACAGACTGAAGCTTACTTGTCTCTCATGCAACAGTATCTGATTGAGGCTATAGGGCAGCTCTGCTCTATGTGGTCATTCAGGGACATAGGTTGCTTCCATCATCTTCCTCCTTTTCCCAGGACATTAGCTTGTGTGGAAAGCAGAAGGTGCTTTTCAGGCATGTCTGTGTCCAGTTAGCATGAGGAGTAATAGAGCAAGTCCAGGGAAAATCATTTCCTATTAACAAGTGAAGCAGAAGTTACATCCATCACTTCTGCTTGCACTCCATCAGTGAGAAATTGAGTCACATGGCCACCATTAGCTGCAAGGGTGGCTATAACATTCAGTTTCTAGATGATGCCCTGGAAGAAGAGGAAAGTGCATTTGGTGATGGGGGAGGAGAATGGGTTTGGAGAGGAGGACACTACAAGTCTGCTTCCATCAGTAACTAGGTCTCTGGTCCAGGGAGGATCTAATTAAACTTCAATGAGTCCATACCACCCCTAGGAACTCAACTCCCCCAGCCCTCATCAGAACTCCTTAAGAGGAAAGAGCAAATATCACAAGTAGATGTTGGAATTCAGTTTCAAAAGAAGCAAAACGTTCAAAAAATATCATCAAGAGCTGTAATAACACAAAGGCAAACTTGACATGATGGGACATTCTTCATTATTTGGAGGTGAGAATGGAGAAAGTTGGAGAAGAAAAAAGAGCAGTGAGGATCAACTGAATTTTTTCTACCACCAAGTCCAATGTGAAGGCACTCGTGAGGATTGATTTAAATCCCTTTTATTAGCCGTATATGACAAACCCACAGCCAACATCATACTGAATGGGCAAAAGCTGGAAATGTTCCCTTTGAAAACCAGCACAAGACAAAGACACCTTCCCTTATGACTCCTATTCAACATAGTATTAGAAGTTCTGGCCAGGACAATCAGGCAAGAGAAAGAAATAAAGGCATTCAAATAGGGAGAGGAAGTCAAACTATCCCTATTTACAGTTGACATGATCCTGTAACTAGAAAACCATACTGTCTCAGTCCAAAAGCTTCTTAAGCTGATACGCAACTTCAGCAAAGTCTCAGGAAACGAAATCAATGTGGAAAATCATTAGTATTCCCATCCACAAACAACAGTCAAGCTGAGAGCCAAATCATGAACCAACTCCCATTCACAATTGCCACAAAAAGATTAAAATACCTAGGAATACAGCTAACAAGGAAAGAGAAAGATCTCTATAAGGAGAACTACAAACCACTGCTCAAAAAAATCAGACATGACACAAACAAAAGGAAAAACATTTCATGCTCATGGATAGGAAGAATCAATATTGTTAAAATGGCCATACTGCCCAAAGCAATTTATAGGTTCAGTGCTATTCCCATTAAACTACCATTGACATTCTTCACAGAACTAGAAAAAAACATTTTAAAATTCATATGGAACCAAGCCAGGCGTGGTGACTCATGCCTGTAATGTCAGCACTTTGGGAAACTGAGGTTGGCGGATCACTTGAGGTCAGGAGTTTGAGATCAGCCTGGCCAAACTGGCAAAAACCCATCTCTACTAAAAATGCAAAAATTAGCTGGGCATGGTGGCGTGCACCTATAATTCCAGCTACTTGGGAGGTTGAGGCAGGAGAATCACTTGAACATAGGAGGCAGAGGATGCAGTCAGCTGAAATCATGCCACTGCACTTCAGCCTGGGCAACAGAGTGAGACTCTGTCTCAAAAAAATAAATAAATGAAAAATAAAATTTACATGGAACCCAAAAAGCCTGAATAGCCAAGGCAATCCTAACCAAAAAGAACAAAGCTGGAGACATCACACTATCTGACTTCAAACTATACTACAAGGCTATAGTAACCAAAACAGTGTGGTACTGGTAAAAGGACACATAGACCAATGGAACAGAATAGAGAACCCAGAAATAAGATCACAAACCTACAACTATCTGATCTTTGACAAATTTGATGAAAACAAGCAATGAGGAAAGGATTCAGTAAATTCAATAGATAGTGCTGGGATAGGCAGAAAATTGAAACTGGACTACTTCTTTATGCCATGTACAAAAAAATAACTCAAGATGGATTAAAGACTTAAATGTAAAACCCCAAACTACGAAAACCCTGAAAGACAACCTAGGCATTCAGGACATAGTCACAAGCAAAGATTTCATGATGAAGATGTCAAAACAATTGCAACAAAAGCAAAAATTGACAAATGAGATCTAATTAAACTAAAAATTTTTAGTTTTGTACAGCAAAGAAACTATCAAAGTTTTGCTAACTTTGCATCTGACAAAGGTATATTATCCAGCATCTATACAGAACTTAAACAAAAATTATTTTTTAATTTTTTTAGCTTTATTTTTGTTTGCTTATTATTATTATTATTATTTTTGTTATACTTTAAGTTCTAGGGTACATGTGCACAACATGTGAGTTTGTTACATATGTATACATGTGCCATGTTTGTGTGCTGCACCCATTAACTTGTCATTTACATTAGGTATATCTCCTAATGCTATCCCTCCCCCCTGCCCCCTCCCCACAATAGGACCCAGTGTGTGATGTTCCCCTTCCTGTGTCCAAGTGATCTCATTGTTCAATTCCCACCTATGAGTGAGAACATGTGGTATTTGGTTTTCTGTTCTTGTGATAGTTTGCTGAGAATGACGGTTTCCAGCTGCATCCATGTCCCTACAAGGGACATGAACTCATCCTTTTTTATGGCTGCATAGTATTCCATGGTGTATATGTGCCACATTTTTTTAATCCAGTCTGTCACTGATGGACATTTGGGTTGATTCCAAGTCTTTGCTATTGTGAATAGTGCCGCAATAAACATACATGTGCATGTGTCTTTATAGCAGCATGACTTATAATCCTTTGGCTATATCCCCAGTAATGGGATGGCTGGGTCAAATGGTATTTCTAGTTCTAGATCCTTGAGGAATCGCCACACTGTTTTCCACAATGGTTGAACTAGTTTACAGTCCCACCAACGGTGTAAAAGTGTTCCTATTTCTCCACATCCTCTCCAGCACCTGTTGTTTCCTGATTTTTTAATGATTGCCATTCTAACTGGTGTGAGATGGTATCTCATTGTGGTTTTGATTTGCATTTCTCTGATGGTGAGTGATAGTGAGCATTTTTTCATGTGTCTGTTGGCTGTATGAATGTCTTCTTTTGAGAAGTGTCTGTTCATATCCTTTGCCCACTTTTTGATGGGGTTGTTTGTTTTTTTCTTGTAAATTTGATTGAGTTCTTTATAGGTTCTGGATATTAGCCCTTTGTCAGATGAGTAGATTGCAAAAATTTTCTCCCATTCTGTAGGTTGCCTGTTCACTCTGATGGTAGTTTCTTTTGCTGTGCAGAAGCTCTTTAGTTTAATGAGATCCCATTTGTCAATGTTGGCTTTTGTAACCATTGCTTTTGGTGTTTTAGACATGAAGTCCTTGCCCATGCCTATGTCCTGAATGGTATTACCTAGGTTTTCTTCTAGGGTTTCGATGGTTTTAGGTCTAACATTTAAGTCTCTAATCCATCTTGAATTAATTTTCGTATAAGGAGTAAGGAAAGGATCCAATTTCAGCTTTCTACTTCTGGCTAGCCAATTTTCCTAGCACCATTTATTAAATAGGTAATCCTTTCCCCATTTCTTGTTTTTGTCAGGTTTGTCAAAGATCAGATGGCTGTAGATGTGTGGTATTATTTCTGAGGGCTCTCTTCTGTTCCATTGGTCTATATCTCTGTTTTGGTACCAGTACCATGCTCTTTTGGTTACTGTAGCCTTGTAGTATAGTTTGAAGTCAGGTAGCGTGATGCCTCCAGCTTTGTTCTGTTGGCTTAGGATTGTCTTGGCAATGTGGGATCTTTTTTGGTTCCATATGAACTTTAAAGAAGTTTTTTCCAATTCTGTGAAGAAAGCCAATGGGGATGGCATTGAATCTATAAATTACCATGGACAGTATGGCCATTTTCACAATATTGATTCTTCCTATCCATGAGCATAGTATGTTCTTCCATTTATTTGTGTCCTCTTTTATTTCACTGAGCAGTGGTTTGTAGTTCTCCTTGAAGAGGTCCTTTACATCCCTTGTAAGTTGGATTCCTAGGTATTTTATTCTCTTTGAAGCTATTGTGAATGGGAGTTCATTCATGATTTGGCTCTCTGTTTGTCTGTTACTGGTGTATAAGAATGCTTGTGATTTTTGCATGTTAATTTTGTATCTTGAGACTTTGCTGCAGTTGCTTATCAGCTTAAGGAGAATTTAGGCTGAGACAATGGGGTTTTCTAAATATACAATCATGTCATCTGCAAACAGGGACAATTTGACTTCTTCTTTTCCTAACTGAATACCGTTTATTTCTTTCTCTTGCCTGATTGCCCTGTTTGCTTATTTTATATCAATTTATAGACAGGACATAAGGAACTTAAACAAACATACAAGAGAAAAACAATGCAATTAAAAAGTGGACAAAACACACGAACAGACACTTATCAAAGGAAGACGTACATGCAGCCAACAAGTATATGAAAAAAAGCTCATCAATGATGAGTAGAGAAATGCAAATCAAAACCATAATGTGATACCATCTCACAGCAGTCAGGATGGTTGTTATTAAAAGGTCAAAAAATATGCCAGCGAGGTTGTGGAGAAAAAGGAATGCCTATACACTGTTGTTGGGAGTATAAATTAGCTCAATCATTGTGGAAGACAGTGTGGTGATTCCTCAAAGACTTATAGACAGAAATACCATTGGACCCAGCAATCCCATTACTGGGTATATACCCAAAAGAATATAAATTTTTCTACTATAGAGACACATGCACTTGTATGTTCATTGCCGCACTATTCACAATAGCAAACACATAGAATCAATCTAAATGCCCAATAATGATAGACTGGATAAAGAAAATGTGGTACATATACACCATGGAATACTAGCCAGCCATAAAAAAGAATGAGAGACTGGGTGCATTGGCTCATGCCTGTAATCCCAACACTTTTGGAAGCCAAGATTGGTGGCTCACTTGAGGTCAGGAGTTCAAGCCCACTCTGGCCAATGTGGTGAAACCCCATCTCTACTAAAAATACAAAAATTAGTCAGGTGTGGTTGGCAGGGCAGTGCCTGTAATCCTCCCAGCGACTCAGGAGGCTGAGGCAAGAGAATCACTTGAACCCAGAAGGCGGAGCTTGCAGTGAGCTGCGATTGCACCACTGTACTCCAGCCTGGGTGACAGAGCGATATTTCATCTCAAAAATAAATAAATAAGAACAAGATTACATCCTTCACAGGGGCATGGATGGAGCTGGAGGCCATTATCCTTGGTAAACTAATGCAGGAACAGAAAACTAAATACGACATGTTCTCACATGTTCCCACTAAGTGGGAGCTAAATGGTGAGAACATATGGACACACAGAGGGGAACAGCACACACTGGGGCTTATTACAGGGTAGAGGGTAGGAGGAGGGAGAGAATCAGGAAAAATAACTAATGGATACTAGGCTTAATACCTGGGTTATGAAATAATCTGTACAACAGCCCCTCACGACACATGTTGACTTATGTAACAAAGCTGTTCATCCTGCACATGTACCCCTCAACTTAAAATAAAAGTTAAAAAAAATCCCTTTTATTGTATCCTAACCTGATTGAAACCCAACACCAATCGACAGAAACTTCTGGGATGGAGAAAGTGAATGACCAGTTCCTATTTCTCTGAAGATGTATACAAAAGACACATATTTTTTAAAAAGTTAAAATGCCAAAGGTTTACACAGACAATTGCAGTAACAGAGAGAAAGCAGCCATTTAAAGCATTGTGAAGGAGCAAGAGAATCCGAATTAACCAGTGACAACCCATTTGGAAGTGGCATTTACACTGAGTGAGTCAGGATCTGCAATGAGGCCAACAGAAGTTTCCCCCATGGACATTTCTTGCCTATAGCAGAAGGTGGGAGCATTTTTAGAGTGCCATTTCACTGACCTTTTTATAAATTGCAACAGCAATCCAGAGAATGTTAACAGCCTTATTTTTTTTTCCTATGGAACATAATAAAATCTGTAATAGCTTTAGTTAAATTGTGGCTGCTCAGATAACTTGAAGTGCTTCTATTATTGTGTAGGCAGGAAACCAAGGTACCCAAGGATAAAATTTGGAAAAAGTAGCCAGATTTTCAGAATAAAACAATAAGAATTTGTTATTCTTCCTGAGAGAGAAACTACATAACATATAAATACATTAAAATTATAAATAATTTCTTTAACCTAAAAATGACTACAAACATGAAACCAAAATTCCTTTTTTTGTTTTTTGTTTCTTGACAGTCTCGCTCTGTCACCCAGGCTGGAGTGCAGTGGTGCGATGTTGGCTCACTGCAACCTCCGCCTCCCAGGTTCAAGCGTTTCTTGTGCCTCAGCCTCCTTAGTAGCTGAGATTACAGGCATGCGCCACCACGCCCAGCTGATTTTTTGTCATTTTTATAGAGATAGTGTTTTGCCATGTTAGCCAGGCTGGTCTGGAACTCCTGGCCTCGAGTGATCCACCTGCCTCAGCCTCCCAAAGTGCTGGTATTACAAGCTTGAGTCACCGCACCCGGCTGAAAACAAAATTCCAAGAAACTAAAGGGATTAGAAATATGCTTACTAAAATAAACAAAAATGAAGGCTAAGAAACAGATTTTGTTTTTGATATAAAAGAGAAATTATTTTAGGGGGATATTGGAGAGGCTGAATTTAAGTCCATGGAAAACGATTTTTAGAAATAAATGTACTCATGTCATTGATACATTAGTGCACATATTCTGACATGAACTAACAATACAAGAGGCAGCAGTTTTATGAAGCAGAAACTTTGGGAACACAATGATTTCTGGACTCACTATGTGCTATGTGTTTCCAGCTTCTGAATCCTCTCTGTCATTGTTTCTGTGCTCATATATGTAAGTATACACAGATACATACCCATATATATGGTAAGCATTCAATAAATAGCAGTTACCTCATAATATCATGAGGTTCACATTTACTTTTCCATAGCCTAAGGTGAAGAGAAAGTCAACACAAACAAAATGAATACACAGTTCTATCAATATGGTTTTTAGCTGCAAAAAACGTCACATCGCTTAGTTCTGCTGGAAACCTCCCATAAGCAATTTGGGCTATAGAATAGTTTTTAACCATCACATCACAGAAGCAAATCTTCCTGTTTTAAGTGCCAAGTTGGCAATATAAACAAGCACTCATGTCATTTATAGACACATTTTTAGATGAAGAGCTTACAAAATAAGCTTTGGCTTACTACTGAAAGACCTATTTGGTGTAAATGATTTAATTTTCTGCTCTTTGAGCCTCATTAAATTATATTGTTCAGCAAGAAGTTTGCTGCTAACTAGATTTTATTGTCAAGACAAATCCTAGGAAGTGAAAACTTGGTAATTGTTAATCTTCCTAAAGAAAATGTTGTATTTTTCTTGTTATGTAAAGTTTGGCAATAATCACTTTTCTAAATTATTAGAAAAATGATCTTTTAATTAATTAAAGCATAATTATATTCAGAGATAACACTATATTAGTGTGTAGTAATCTACCATTATATTGAACATTTGAAATTAAATTTCTGGTGACTCCAAAAAATAGTACATCCTGAAATAAAAATAGAAAAATGTTCTTGTTTACTTATTGATCAATTCTGCTCACAGCCGAGATCTTTTTCTCTCTCTTTTTTTTTTTTTTGAGGCAGGGTCTTGCTGTGTTGCCCAGGTTGGAATGTAGTGGCACCATCACAGCTCACTGCAGTCTTGACCTCCCAGTTTTAAGTGATCCTCCCACCTCGGCCTCCCAAGCATCTGGGACCACAGATGTGCGCCACCATGCCTCGCTAATTTCTTAAACGTTTTGTAGAGACAGTGTCCCACTGTGTGGCTCAGTCCCAGGCTGAGTCTGGAATTTCTAAACTCAAGGGATCCTCTCACCTTGGCCTCCCAAAGTTCTGAGATTACAGGGTGGCCAGAGAGATCTTGAGGTTGCAGACAGGGATTGTTACATTTGGCAGTGGGTTTGACCACCTAACAGAAGTTTAGATGCTATCATGTACCCACAGTTTTTTCTTTATTCTTTTTTATCTTTCTTCTTTTAGTTCTTTGATTTAATAGGAATAAATTCAGAAGAGAGGACATGTTTTTAGGCTATTAGGCTATTAGTTTGTGGGTTTTTTTTTTTTTTTTTGGACAGCGTCTCAATGTGTTGCCCAGGCTGCAGTGCAGTGGTGCAGTCTCAGCTCACTGCAGCCTCAATGTCCCAGGCTCAAGTGATTCTCCCATCTCAAACTCCTGAGTAGCTGGGACCACAGGTGCACCCCACCACAGCCAGCTAATTTAAAAAAAAGTTTTTTTGTAGAGATGGGGTTTTGCCATGTTTCCTTGGCTAGTCTGAAATTCCTGGGCCCAAGCGATCCTCCTGCCTCAGCCTCCCAAAGTGCTGGAATTTTAGGCGTGAGCCACCATACCCAGCTCAGTTGTGTTTTTTATGTCAAAAAAGAACTAATATCCTTGAGACGATTGCTATTAGATAATGATAACAATTCCATATCCTAGTTTGTCACCACCCCCACCTCTCAGCAATGAGATATTCAGTAAGTAAACTGCCAATGAAAAATTTAGCAAGAGTAATAAGAATCGGACAAGATTAGGACAGTGAAGACAGAAGGAAAGAAAAGGAGATAAGAGAAAAGATATAGTCTCATGTAGATTCACGTTTTAGGCAAGACAAGACAGGAAATTAAGCAAACTTAGTTTGACATATGCAGCAAATAAAAGGATTTTTGAAATATCACACTGTACATTGGGATATTCAACAAGCAGAAACATTTTTTTCTTTTTTGTCTTTTAAAATGTTGTTTTCCAAAAATGTTGCCAGGGACTGCTTGGCCTAGTGGAGGAGATTGCAAGTCATCTTGAAGCAGACAGACTTTGCTCTGGAAATAACGTCTTGAGATGCTTTTTGTTATGGTTCTATTTTTTAAAAAACTGACACACACAATATCCTAGGAGAAGTATATAACAGAGCAATATTTTTTATTTGTCATAGAATCCTCAGCTATTGCTTGTTTTGTGAAAATGACATGTGGCTCCAGGAGAAGCAGAGATTTTAATAGGGGGATATTTAGTCTTCTAAGAGGAAAAGATTGAGAACTCAATTCCTCCTCATTTGGGAATCAGTGCTATTTGGTATTCTCTGATGGGTTAAAAAGGCCCTGGCTGAGCTCATCTGGCAGAAGACAATCCCAATTCTTACTGAGGGGTACTGGTTGTGAAGGAGAGGGAAGCCTGTGACAAAAGCTCAATGTCAAGGTCAAGTGATCCAGGAAGAGGCAATTCTAGAAACAGCCTACAGTGGGGGCTGGAACCCTCTCCTGACCGAGTCAATCTTGCTCAGTGAGCCTATGGCTGGGCCTATGAAAATTAAAGCAGAATAGGGCCGCATTTCAGACCAGTGGTGGCAGTCAGTGAACCACAGCTCACCCTCAAAAAAAAAAAAAAAAAAAAAAAAAAGCTCTTTATCCTTGATATATGTAATCCAAGAGACCAAGACTAAGTCAGCAGGGGTACGGCCTCCATCACCTCAAGAGTGACCAAGGAGCACGTAGGATTATTCTTTATGAGGCCACAGGAGTACAGACAGGTGATCTGGTCCTCCTGATCTGTAGGAAAGGAGCACTGCAGGGAGGGATGCTGAAAGAAAAAGAAAGCCTTTATTCTGAGGATTGAACCTACACAGATGCAACCTAGTAGATAGAAGAAGCAAACACTCGCCCTCCTGAAAAGTCTCTTGCCAGCCATGAGAGCCTGGGCCACTGATTTAGCTCTTTCACCAAATAACATGGATTTCTACAGTTGTTCTTCAATCAGTAATATTTCTTGTATGCCTGCTATAGTCCAGGAAATGCTGGGTTGCCCAGTTTCAAAGACCTTAGTTCAGTTTTTCTGAACTCAGTTTTCTGCTCGGGTAGGAGGATGGATGGGTTTTCAAATAATGTGTTACTTGCCTTTTTATTTACATGACTGTGATTCTGGATGATGAAAAACCTCTTCTTATGTTCCAAATATTTTAAGGAACATTTTAATGTAAAAAAATCTGAAAAAGAAGGTAAAATCCCTACTATAGATTAATGTTTAGTAATTTTTTTCGTGTTCTCTGAATATTGAGGTGCACTGAAGACCACAAGCTACCTTAGAGCTCCTCGCCTGGGTTCTGGGAAGATAGAGTTAAGTTATGACTCTATACAGCAAGGCAGCACCCAATAATCTACAGAAAGGGTATAATAGGACATCTTTTTAAAAGTTGACCAACAAGCCTGCTTGCCTCCCAATCAACATTCTTAAGGTTATAAAACTGGAATTCTGTTTTAGAAGGAGTGGATCATTGTTCATAGTAAGACAAAAACTAGGCCCTTAGGAGAAGGTTGATGGAAACCACAAAACCTTCCCTTTGGTAATCAAATTTTGTTAGGTTATCAGTAATGCATTATGAAATTCCCAGTTGTACTCAGCTGGCAGGGCAGAATACCCAGTCTTCTGGGCTTAATATCCAGATCAAGTGGTCCTGGAAGACCTGAGTTGTAGGCACAGCCTGTAGCTGAGGCTGGGAATCTTTCCTGATTTAGCCAATATTATACCATTGTGCAGCTTCGTAGGGCCTGTGAGTATGAAATAAGAAACTGAAAGACTGGATTGCAAACTTCCGGTGGCATGAGATGACCACTGGTGAATCCAAATCTGAGGAGAAAGAGAGACCCCTCATTCTTGCCACCTGTTATCTGAGAGATTCTAGGAACATGCACCCACAACCATGGCACATGGAATATTCTCTACATGGCAGCAGTGGTGGCACCATTCGACTCCTCCTGCCCTGTTATATTATGGTTAAGAACACCAAGGCATGTGCTACAGGAATTATGAGAATAAGTAGCAGACGGGCTGTTAGTGAGGCTCCCTGACTTTAAAGGTTACACCTGAATTCCAGCCCAAACTGTTGGAGTCTCAAGAAATGACTGACAGGTGTCAAGGGCATGAGGCCTTGGAATTTTCAGGAAGGGTGACCCTGGGAAGAGGAGAAGGATTCTTATGATTAACTTAGACAACAGTTTGAAGCAATTTTAACTTCGGTAATAAAGAAAATCTGACCTTATTTTGTAGGTGATATCAGGTATGCTTCATAAGGAAAAGATTTGAATTTGTACCACGTGTTTTAGAAACATAGTGTAAATTTATCCAAATTTCAAAAAAGTAATCCTCAAATTTTGTCCTTTAAGATGTCATCATAAGATGGACAAAATTCATTCAGTGGAATGGAAAATTACATTTGTCAAATCTTGTGCTAACCAAGGTGCTTCTCCCACCCAAGAAACACAAGTGTTAATTTTTAACACATCACTGAAACATCCAGAGATAGTTGTAGTAAGTAAACAGTGGTTAAGACCTCTCCTTCCATTTTTCTCAGTGATTCTTATCTGCTAAACCAGACCTAGAATTTAGTGTAGTACAATGTTAGCATATATTGAAAGGGTTGAAAAGTGAGGCAGAATGGATGTAGGCGCTAAGAGAATGAAGGTGGGCGAGGCATTTAAAAATTTTCAAAATGTTAACAATTGCACTTGATATTTTAATTTTTATCAAGAAAACTTTTCCTTAAAGCCATATGTTACTTATTCTGTACCCAGAACAGGAGACACCCTGCATAGTTACCCATTTGTTCTTGCAGTTCTGGTTTCATATGCACATTTTATCAAAAAGAATAAGTAGTCTCCCCTTATCCATGGGAGATACATCCCAAGACCCCCAGAGAGTGCCTGAAACTGTGGATGGTATGGAACCCTGTATGTGCTGTGTTTTTTTTTTCCTATACATATATGCTTATGATAAGGTTTAATTTATCAATTAGGCACAGTAAGAGATTAATACTAATAACTAATGATAAAAATAGAACAATTATAACAATATGGCAGCATCGCTAGTCTTGTGCTTTGGGGACATTATGAAGTAAAGTGAGGGTTACTTGAACATAAGCTCTGTGAAGCCTCTACAGTGAATCTGATAAACAGCTACTGAGTGAGTAATGGGTAGGGAGTGTATACAGCGTGGGTATGCTAGACAAAAGGATGATTCACGCCTGGGCAGGTAGGAGCAGGATGGCATGAGATTTCATCACATTTCTCAGAACACTGTGCAATTTAAAAGTTATGAATTGTTTCTGGGTAACTAAAACTGCACAACATGAAACCATGGATAAGGAGAGCCCTATCGTATTGGTGTCATCTATGATTAATTCAAATGTGTTGACGCATCATTAAACTTATGTGATTTATGAAGGCCAATTTCTTTGGAATGTAGTAACATCATGATGTTTATTACTTGGCAGGCATTTGCAGGTGTTAATTCCCATTATGAGGCATGCACACTGATGGCTACACAGCAGGAAAAGTCTCCTATTGGAGGATACAATTGAGATGTACAAGGCATGGGGCATTTCGTGCTTGATTCTTTTCTTCATGGAGAATTTGGAAGATGGTATTATTTCAGTCATTTAAATATTTATAGAAATTACTCTCTTTAGGAGGAATAACATGATGCCAACATATTGTGGGCTCAAACAAGTATCAGAAAAACCATGTCATCTGATCAATGTCTACTTTTCTTTGTGACATTTCCCATCTCTGAATCCCATGGCAGTTCTGTCTTTGGAATCATCCGTGCAACTCTCTAATGACATGAGGACAACTCTTCAGGTCTAGGTAAAATCACACGTTAAAATTGTCTGTGGCCATCTGTCCAGATTGAAAGGAAGTGGACTATGTGCCTACTTGTCAAGATGCTTCAGTATTTATTTGGGAGTAAGAGTCAAGTCTTGGTGAGATGGCACTGTCTGATCTACTCAACAGAACGTGCAACCCAGATGAATCCGAAGTGGGAATGAGGGTCCCAGTAGGAATAAACAATGCTTTCCTCCTTTATTCCCTTCTTCTTCCTCCCCTCTCTTTGCAGTGGGCCCGCTGAGACCCAAGCTGTCCTGAGGAGAACAGCTGCTTTATGCTCAGGAGATTCGCAGTCAGGGCTGCTGTGTGCTCTTTTTCGAGGTGATAATCTCACCAAAACTCATCTAGGAAGATGGTGGAAAGACTCCTGTCTTGTCAGTTTCTCCTTGAGAGGAAAGTGAAACTAAAATAATCTTTGTAAAGAAGTTGCCAAAAGAAAAATGCAGAAAAATGCTATCTTGCCAACACAATTTGATCTTGAGTAGCCTGTTAGAAGGCAAACTTGGTTCCTCATAAGAAGGCACTTGGTCTGGCCAGGACCTGAGTCTACTGACTCAGCTCTGCAGTCATTTATTCGTTCAATCAACAAAAGATGTTTGATTGCCTAGTACATGTGAGGAAAATACTGTGCTTGCCTATTATAAAAAGCTTCAATAAAAACCTGGTACTTTCATTTTACTGCTTGACACTAGAATGGTTTTAAAAAATACAGTGTGTATTTTAATGTACGTAATTCTGGTTCTAGATTCCATGAAATATCACCTTTCTTTCCTCATACATTTAAGGTGCATTTAAATAAACAAGCTGGCAAAATTTCACTTTCTCATCTTCATCTAAAGATATTTCTAAGCTATGCCTGAGCAGTAAGTTTCACAGTGACATACCAATGTAGCTACTGACCCAATCGGCAGGATCTTTTCTTACACACACTTGCCAGTGGAGGAGTTTCTGCTGGATCATTTATATTCTCACACCCAGTTTTCAGGTCATGTTGCTAGAGACCTGCACAACCAGCCTGGGCAAGGGAAAGAATGGAAAGAGATTCCTCTATGAGAAAGAAGTGAAGTGATCCAAAGTGGAATTAAATAATAGCTTTAAGTTCTAACCAATAGAGCTGACTAGGTTTGTCCTTGCACTACTGAATTGGCTTACATGCACTGCTTAATGGAAAGACACAGCGGACCATTCTCTACCTCTTGAGGCAATGGCCTCCTGTTTAAGTTAAATCATATTTCTATATGCTTCTGTCAGTGCTTCTCCTTTCCCATTTAAAGCATTCAGCAGTCCTGTGAATACTTATTCAATGGGTTTTCCTTGATTGACTGTGAACTTCAAGAAGGCAAAAATACCCTCACCTCCTTGGTTCACTGAGAGGGATAAGCCCAGTTCTAGCAATGGCACTCAATAAATTATACAGAATTTAGTTAAAATAAAAAGTTGAGATTTTTTTTATAGGCATGGGTGACCCATAATTATTTAATAATAACAATAATTTAAATACTATGACTTTATTCTGCTATTACAAATTTAGGAAAAATGGTTTGATTGATAAGGATTTTAGTTAGTATACAGAAAATTAAAAAAAATTGTGCATGGAGTATTCCAGAAATGACCCTTTATGTCAATTCTTGATATATAAGGAAAGGTATGTTTCAGATAGAGATGTGTTTATATATAAAAAACAGAAGTTTTATTTCCAGAGGCAATTCAAGGATGTACTGTCCATAGCCTCCTGTCCTCTATTAGCATTAGCTACGAAACACAACCCATCCAGGGACATTTGTAACATTGTACATGACTTTCATGGAGAAAATCTGAAGTTTATGAGTCATTAATGATTGTTTTACTATTTCATATACAGAGAAGGCCGTAAGTAATAATTAGGTTTTTAGAGATAGGTTTTCAGTGTCATACAGAAGGCAGTGCATAATCTCATTAATAGAATTTCTGTGTTGAATTACTTACACACCCACCTGCATATTTACCCATTCACAGATGGTCTCTAAAACATGAGAATATGTGTAACATATTGCTTTGACTGCTTAATAGCAGTTACTAGTTATTTCCAGAACAGAAATGATTTAACAACAGTAAAGATTATGTGTTCTGAAGCATAAGAGCACCTTGAAGATTGCTTCAGAGAATTTTTCCTGAGGCTTTCGCCATTGCATCAGCTTCTAATTGGTGCCCATTACTTTAGCAATAATTAAAACAAGGTGAACATATTCTAAGAGCGTTTAATATAACTGTGTTAATGAAATTGTCTTCCAGTTAATTAAGATGCTGAATGTTAATATGGTCATAGCTGCTACTGACAGTACTGTTCAATTTCATGCTGGCTTCTGAAGCGAATGTAGCATTACACACATTCTCTGTCCACTGGGTTTCTAATTGGAATGGGGTGCAGGCAAAGCACAGAGAAAGGAAGGAATCACTCAAGGGAAAGGGGCTTTTGATAGACTGGAGTGCAGGAATACTGTACTCAGTGTTATTCAACTGACTCTGGAAATCTTAAGGTGACTGAAGCTGGTTCATAAGAAAGGTGAGTTTGAGGAAGAATTAATATGAGGAAAGGAAAGGAAACAAGGTAATGAGCTTATTTATTTCATTCAAATGCATGTAAAGAAGTAAAGTAAGATTGTGAAAAAAGTAAAGGACCTAATAAGGATTTTAGTTTATTTAGGCTGAAGGAAGTGGTTGCAGTTACACCTAATATGCAGGCCAGGGAGGAGTGCCCAGTGGTCTTGAGGGGCTGCTCATATTTGATCTAAAAGGTTAAGTACAGCTCCTGGGATGAAATAAATAAGTGCGGTAATATGATCATAGAATGCAAAAGTATAGACACCTTTTTGTTAAATATATATTAAAGAAAGCTGGACCCAAAATTGTATTCTAGTCCCAGCTGTGCTGTTTTCTGACTGCAATTCTAGAAAAATCATGCAACTCCTTTTAGTACAGTTCAACATATTTTTTAAAATTATGTGGTCCTGCTCTTTGCAGGGTGCCAGAAACAGAGAAGAAATATCTGCCCTCGAGGAAATTGCAGTGTGGTGGAAGAGGGTGCCCCCTAGACGGACTAAGCCTCAATTCTCCTCAGTTGTAACGTAAAGATAATATGTATCATTTTGGTTCAAATGTGTTTCCTAGAAGGTTAAAAATAAAAGCTTATATCAGTAAAACTAATGGTTTAGTAAAATTAATATTTCAAGTCAGTTTAAAGCATATAAAATTTCTGCAGTAATTCCAATTTGAAAGTTTTGTTTCATTTAGTTGAAAGAAAGGTTTGGTAATGACTTATCAGACATCACATAATCTTAGTTACCGTAAGTGCCCCATGAGGAAAGGTTAATTTTCTATGTGAAGGTGTATGTGAGAGTGTGTGTGTGTGTGTGTGTGTGTGTGTGTATGTGTGATGGTAGGGGTGGGAAGGGGTTGTCCCAGCTAAGAAGGGCCTGACATTCGGAAATATCTGTTGGTAGAATAAGACAAGACCTCTGCTGCTCGGGCATCTATTTGCAACCACCATTCAACATTGGACCTAAGAGTTTCCTGGGAAAAGGAGTTGAACTGTGTCTACAAATGACTTTCAAGAATATATAGCCTTATCTGGAGAAATGAGAGGACTGAGATGGGGAGAGGCAGCATTTAAATTTCAAGGGGCAGCCTAGGTGAGAAGTCATCCTAAGGGAAGTAGTTTAGCCATGGTATGAATAAGACCTGAGCATTGATGAGCACTGATGAGCATCCTTGGCACCACATATGGGCCATTACCTAAAACCAGCCCAGCAGAGAGGTGTCTATGGAATGAAAGATTTGAGTGTAATTCTGTGGTTCCTCAGAGTCCTCTTGTGGGACTCTTTTTTATAGATGCAATGGAGGAGAGAAAGACTTTCAACTTTTCATTTGCAACTAATTTCTAAGTAGTCCTGGAATCACAAATTTAGATGACTCTGCAGTGACAGCATAAGCCACCATATTGCAGCAGACAAACTTTGGCTCAGAGCTGAGCATTGAGCAAAAATGGCAGCATAGGCAAGTGGCAGCCTGGAATGGAGCATTGATAAGACTGTGGTAGCTCAGCAGAGCCAAGCACTGATCACTAGTGATGAGAGGTGAGCCCAGCTCCAAAATGATTTGAAGATGCATGTAGACATCCTCAGCCGTTCTCAGAAACCCCAGAGTTATAGAGAAGCTGAAAGTGCCTCAAAGGTGATGGACAGATAAGACCTTGATGTTAAAATTCTTGTAATAGAATTGGCATCCACAGTGCAAACCAGAAGTGGAAACCAGAAGATGCTATTGTCACATTTTCAGGAGCTCAGCCAATCTTACCTGGGCTTTAGTTTAGCACATAGCTACATTTTAAATTAATCACACCTTTTCCATTAGAATTAGTTGATTTATTTATGACAATGGGGCTGATGCTGTTAAAGAACTGATGCTTGAAATGGATGTGAACCCTTAGAAATCCAGGCTTGAGCAAATATATGAACTACAGGAAGTTTGAATTAAGATTCCAGAGGCCTTTTTAAAGACTCTAGTCATATATAAAACACTTGGCATGCATGTCAGGAAGGAAAAAAATCACGAGTGCAGGCCCATTAGAGTCTGCTGTCAATGAATCCTCAGAAAGATCCAGGGAAAGTTATTCTTAAGTCACCCTTCTAGCATCCTATCTTAGATGTTGATTTTTTTTTTTAAAGGACAAAACCTCTAGCTAGATGTGGGGCAAATACTTTTATGGAACCAGAATCTTTGGATATGAGATCCACTTTATAACATGAAGCTTCAGCATGCAAAGCTTGGAGAAAGAAGGTTCAGTTATTACCAGAAGTCATCCAGTTTTTCCCCTTGGTCATCATAGGTCACAGCTCTCTCCAGCTCAGCTCCATGAGTACTTCCTATGTGTATGGTGCCCTGCTAGGATACCACAGCATCCTGGGAAGCACACGTAGAGGGTGTGCCATAAATGCCAAAGGGAGTTACTGACAAGGCATTCCATCCCAGTTGGAGGCACCAATATATATGTAATAGAAATTAATAAATAGGCTGGACATGGTAGTTCACACCTGTACTTCCAGTAGTTTGGGAGGCTAGCGCAGGAGAATTACTTGAGGCTAGGAGTTCAATACCAGCTTGGGCATTATAGTGAGACCCTTTCTCTAAATATATATATAAAACATATATATAATATATAAAATATATAATATATACATATATAATATATAAAATATATAATATACACATAATATATAATATATAATATATATAATATATACATATAATATATAATATATATAATATATAATATATACAATATATACATATAATATATATATATATATATATATATATATATATATATAATATATAATATATATAATATATACATATATATAATATATAATATATATAATATATACATATTAGCCAGGTGTGTTTTGGAATGTTGAAATGGGAGGATCAGTTAAGCACAGGAGTTCAAGCCTGCAGGGAGCTAAGATCATGCCACCACACTCCAGGCTGGGCAACAGAGTGAGACTCTGTCTCTGTCAATCATTCAGTCAACCAGTCATTGCTGGCATTTGAAGTTAGCTTTAAAGGATACATAGAATTCTCACAGGCAGAGAAGGTCTGGGAAAAGCTATTAAGGTACATAGGGGGAAATTGTGCATCACTGGAAACTACACGTTATCTACAGATTACTCCTCCTGGCTCCCTGATTCTATGAGAGCTATTTTACAGTTCTGTAAGTTGTGGGCAACTGATAGCAATGTGTGCTAGTTTCCACAGGCTGCTGTAACTTTGTGGCATAAAACAATAGAAATTGATTCTCTCATAGTTCTGGAGCCAGAAGTTTGAAATCAAGATGTCATCAGGGCTCCACCTCCTTTGAAGCTCTAAGAGAGCTTCCATTTCTTGCCTCCTCTAGCTTCTGGTGGCTCCAGGCATTCCTTGGCTTGTGGCTGCACCTATCTAACACCTGCTTCTGTGATCACATTGCCTTCCCCATGTCTGCTGCCAAATCTCCACTGTGGGTGTCTTATAAAAATACTTGTCGTTGGATTTAGACCTCAGCTTGTTAATAGAGGACTATCTCTTCAAATTAAAATCCTTAACCTAATTACAGCTTCAAAAAGCATTTTCCCAAACGAGTTAACATTCGCAAGGTCTAGGAATTAAGATGTGGACATCTGTTATTGGGAGCCTATCATTCAACCCACTAAAATGCAAATGAATTTTGTCCATAGATATGCAAATTCAATTTTTCTGGTAAAGGTTTAGTTGACTTCCCTACATCTTACCCTGTTTGGAAAAATCAGGTTTGCCTCTATTTTCACATTCATTTAAATACTCCTGATTTATAAATGAGTCTGTTCTTTAGATTCTCTTTTCAAATGGCAATGACACCTACTGGTATCCTCATTGATTGAGTTAAATGAATAAAATCTGTAATGTGTTCACTTTATATAAACACAAAGATTATGAATTTGGGGGATAATTGTCTTTTAAAGATAGCTGTAAAAGAAAATTGCTGATTGAAAAGAATGTTATAATCGTTTATTTACTTGTTCCCTCTCTTTCTCTCTCTCTTTCCATTAAAATGTAAGGTTCGGCCGGGCACAGTGGTTCACGCCTATAATCCCAGCACTTTGGGAGGCCGAGGCGGGCAGATCACGAGGTCAAGAGATTGAGACCATCCTGGCCAACATGGTGAAACCCCATCTCTCCTAAAGATACAAAATTAGCCGGGCGTGGTCGTGCATGCCTGTAATCCCAACTACTCGGGAGGCTGAAGCAGGAGAATTGCTTGAGCCTGGGAGGTGGAGGTTGCGGTGAGCCGAAATCACCTTTGCACTCCAGCCTGGGCAACAGGAGTGAAACTCTGTCTCAAAAAAAAAAAAAAAAAAAAAAAGGTTTCACAGTAGCAGGCATTTTTTATTTTCTGTTTTGTTCACTGACGTATTTCTAGTATTGAAAAAGCGCCTGATACATGTTAAAGACGTCATAACAACTATTTTTTTTTTAGTGAGTGAATGTTGGATTAAAAAATAATGAGCAATCTGGGGTGTTTTATATTTAAAAGCACTTGGTGGGAGTGAATGTGCTGAAGGAGCAGGGTGCAAATTGTTGGTGTACTTGAATGCCACGCACAAGCATTTAACCTTTGTCTAGGGGTGATGAGGAGTCATTGAAGGTGCAAGCCAATCTTTGACTGAGTTCTGCATTCATCTTGGTCTGTTTTTCTGAAACCAGACTATTAAGGCTCTACCCAGTAATATAATGATTTCTGCTCTGTGTGTAACATTTTTCTTTTTGAAGGGAAGAGAATTTAGATTTTACTAAAATGGAGATTTAGTAATGATAAAAGATAATAGTCACAGTGGCTTATAAAATGACATGAAGACATCAAGCTCAACTTCTGGCTATTGATGTTTGAAAAAGAGATGAAGAATTTTACAGTGAGCAGACACCAATATAAATTTATCTTAGCCTATCTGTACACATCAGAAATTCTTTTTGATGTAATAATATTGTTGAAAAGATCATTATTATTTATTTCAGAATAAAATACGGTATTTAATGATTTTCAATTCCAGATCCTACAAATACATAAATATGAAAGAAGCTAGTGCAAAACCAATAGATGAAACTCAGAAACGTGGTGGGAAATCATGCCTAGTTTCTAATTTTCTGGGTCTTTTTATCTCTATTTAGTTTCTAAATACACATCAAAATATTTTTCTGTGTTACCTAATGTGTCATCACGTCATCCAACATAAAAGAGTATACACTGAATTCATAAAAGGCTTGTTTTTATAAGTTGGCATTTTTGGTAAACAATCTGTATTTTAAATTGATGAATCTTAAATTATTTACTGTAAGGAACTCAGTCAGATTGAATGTAAAATAGCATAGACTTTTTGGTAAGGTCTGAATTTGCTCAGGTCCAGGAGAGTCACAGGGCATCTCTTGTTCAGGGACAGTCCCTACTCTCTCTTTGTATTCTGAATCAATGACTCTGTTGTAGTCAAGGCTACGGGTGACGCATTGTGAGGCCAGGGAGAAATACAATCCCAGCCCTGAAGTTGTTGGAAAGAATACAGATTTGTAGAACACAAATTAGTCTCTAGTATGTTTTAGTGATACTTGAGATCATTAATGACCTGAATTTTCTATAAGTTTAAGTTTCTCTTATTATTCACCCAAACCAAAATTACCCTATTGTTTCCAACCAAGCTGTTTTCTCTCCCATGAAGTCATTTACCAGTGTAAGAACAAACTTTCTAAGTATTCACAGAGAGTTTAAACAGTTTTCAGGGGGAGCGTGCAAGGGAAAATCATGGTTTAGAGAATATAAAAACTACAGATATATTTCTACTATTATAAATCTCACCATGAAATTATATTTTAATGGGCTGCCAAATGAATCGAGACTAGGAAGAATAATAGCTAGAGGACCTTTAAGTGTTTTGTTTCTACTGACTAAACAGAAGAACTGTAAGGAATATTCCTATAGGAATACATCTTAGAACTAGCAAATGCTCTTTTTAATTGGTTGAGAAATAACACCATACATTGATCTTAGTTAATGTTGCTTGTCTCCACATACCAACCGCAAACTTAAAAGAAGTTTTATTTATGTTTTAAAATACTACTACTTCCATCAGAAAAAACTCAAGAAAACTATTCCAGACTACTTCATTCCTCATTTTTTTAAATTAAATACACACATGCTCACACACACGAAATCACCTGCAGTAAATGAATTGACCATGGTCATCTTATTTGAGTTTAAAGGGTGACAGAGGCTCTAATGGGAAGAGGGTCAAACAGCATAAATCTGAGGCAAGAGGAAGGAAAAATGAGCACTGTTCACAAGCCTTGGAAACAAATCACCTAATTAGCACATTTGCAGTTTCTACCCACGGGTAAACCTCTTTGGCTACTAACACATGAGCAGGCTGAAGAACTTCTGGAGACATAGATGTTAATGAGAACTCAAAAGCCTGGGCCAGTGGCTCACACCGGTAATTCCAACACTTTGAGAGGCCAAGGAGGGCGGATTACCTGAGGTCAGGAGTTCAAGACCAGCCTGGCCAACATGGTGAAACCCCTGGTGCTCGCCTGTAATCCCAGCTACTTGGGAAGCTGAGGCAGGAGAATCTCTTGAACCCGGGAGGCGGAGGTTGCAGTGAGCCGAGATCGTGCCTCAGCCTGGATGACAGAGTGAGACTCCGTCTCAGAAGGAAGGAAGGAAGGAAGGAAGGAAACTCAAAAGATGGTGGATCTGACATACAAACATGATTAATTAGTCTCTAGTCTTTATAGTCCTTACTGATAGGGTGGGTGTATGACTTTTTGGTTAGCATCAAGTGTTTATTGATGAAATAAATACATATCCTTTTAGTTAAAACCTTTTTAGCTGAGAAGGGCGTTAATAAGAGAAGGGTAGAAAAGGCTTGGTGAGGGTTAGGAATAATGTTGAAGGAGTTCTGAACATGGGATAAGGCTGTAGTTTCACTTATTTTGCTATTTCTATGTGCCATAGTATCTATATTATTAATTGTTAAGAAGGTAATCAAGAATTATTTTTAAAATTCTTGTATTATTTAACGAAATGTATTATTTAATACATATGTATTAATATATTAATATGTATTATTTAATACACATTATTATATGTATTAAAATATACTTATATATTTTTATATACATACATATTTAAATATGTATGCATATATAAATAATATATATAATATAATGATATATTATTTAATAATAATACATAAATGATTTCCCCAGATATCATGGGAAAAACAGAAGTTTAACTCCTGTCATTTTAATTATTATTTTTTCCAAATTCAATCCCTTATAGATACCAATTTATTATGACTTAGTACACTTTAAAAAATCCACATATAGTAAACTTCACTTTTTTGGGTGCACAGTTCTGTGAATTCTGGCAAATGCATACAGTCCTACGACTAGGATGATATAAAACAGCTCCATCACTTCCCAGATTCTATCCTGCTGCCTATTTATGGCCATCCCCTTTCTCCACACTTAACCCCCGGCAACCAGGGGCTTACGTGCTTTATTCCTCTAGCTTTTTTCCAGGGTTTAAATGCAATCACTA
This sequence comes from Macaca thibetana thibetana, assembly GCF_024542745.1. Taxonomy (NCBI): domain Eukaryota; kingdom Metazoa; phylum Chordata; class Mammalia; order Primates; family Cercopithecidae; genus Macaca; species Macaca thibetana. The sequence goes on from NC_065585.1 coordinate 59,055,469, forward strand.
TTCTTTTTTTGACAGTATCTTCAAAATTTTCAAAGAGAACTGTATGCCTTTTTGAAAAGAAAAGTATAAATCAAGGATGTGATACCTTCATGTATAGTAGACTTGTTATATTGACATTCATTTCATTAAAAATACATAACATGAGTATTAGTTATGGTTCTGAAACTATACATTTCTTCTTAGACCCTGAAAGGCCAGGCAAGCCCATGTACATCAAATAAAAATAAAGAAATGCTTGGCTGTAAAGGCATATTGAGCTGAGGCCACCTCCAAAATAAGGAGGGACAGTTACTCTGGGAAGAGCAAGATTCTTTTTCTTATTGGCTTCCGGTTAAGCTGGTCATAGAGAGAAGATCTGATGAATGAATGGTATTTGAAACTCTCATATTTGCATGGGAGGGCAGATTCATAGATGAAATTGGTCACTCCACCCAGCCCTTGGATCGAATCCACTGCAATGGTTTTCTTGATGGGTTTCCAGGATGCACAGATCACTACCATGTCGTCTCAGTGGAGAGGCCCCTTAACCAGTCAATGGCATGTGGCAAACTGCACTCCCTTCTGAAAACCTTGAAGCAACTTTGGTTAAAAGCCTCACAGTTTTTCCTTAATAGCAGGCTTTTTTCTTCCACATAATGGCTCTTTCCTTTTCTCTGCCAAACTCCCTGCGTTGTTCAGTAATCAAAAATAATCCCATGAAAGGAAAGCGATGGTATTAAAGTGGTCCACAGGGCCTTGTGCAGGTTCAGCCCACAATGCTGCCTTCGCCCAAAATAGCACAGCACTACATTTATTTGGTAACTGGTTTTGGATAATAACAACAATATTGATTTCTTTTTTTCTTTTTTCCTTAATTTCAGAATTTGCCTTTCCAAAGGGCTACAAACTAATCTTTTAGTTTAACCACAGCCAAGTAGCCTGTCTAGGGTCAAAAGATGTATTTTGATGATTAACTCTTACTGTTACATTGTAGGTATCTGTAGGACTTGTAAATATTTTACTAAATTTCTTTTAAAAAGTCTGTGAACCCATTAATATTGGGAAATTACAAATACATATAAATTATTTAGATATATGTATTAATACTAAGATAAAATCTTGAAATATTAATGTTTATGTGTTACTTTTCCCCACTTATTTATGCATGGCCTTTCTGCCACATTAACTCAAGAAGACTGTTTTAGTGGGAACAAAAGATCAAGAAAGAGTTTGCCTGTCTCCTCCTCCTCCTCCTTTTTGTTTTTTAATTACCTAAGTCACATTCTTGATAATCAGCAGGAGATGAAAGACCTGAGGTAAACAAGCCCCATCTATTATGAATCAATACTAGATTTGGAAAGACATAGAAGAACCAGATTACTCCACCCACACTGCCCTCCTGTCTTCTTAGATCAGAAGTAGGATATCCAAGAAGAAGTAGGGGTTATGGGGCAGAGGACAGGAGGTAGGAACTTCTCTTAGAGGAGTTTGGATGGGTGGGAGATCAGAGGATGGGACCTGGCTAGACTCTGTGGGAAGAGTGGGGTGCCGTGGGGAGACTGCTGAGGACTTTTGGGGTCTGAGCAAGGCTGAAAAACCTTTTAGAGAAGCACATCTTCCTGATCTGGGGAAGGCGTATGAGTCTTTTCCCTGTAAGAGAATTTGATGATTCCCGATGATCCTGAGAAACTTGTGGATGACCCACACATGTAGTCCCAGTAGTCCAGAACATATTTAAGTCCATGGAACAAAGGGTGGGCATCTTTGTATTCAAAGGTGATGGGAAGGTGTGAGGGAAAACACCAACCCCAGCACTGGGATGGGACTGGCTAGCCGCGAACCAGCAAAGAATGAAAGACAATTCCTCAACTTTTAAAAACAGGCAAACTAATTAGAGTATCCACATGAAATAGGATGACTGTGGTCAACCTTAAAGCAGCAAAAATTCCAAGTGTCTCTTTGCTGCCTCTTGCTGCCACAGTCAATGTTTTCTCTTCCTCCCTGGGGGCCTGACTTCTATTTGCATCCATTCACAGCTAGCTGCACCTAACCCCTAACAGAGGTGTCGGCTGGCACATTTTGGGTACAGATTTGAATTTTCACAAGTGGCAAATTAAAGATCATTGAATTCAGAGGTATGTCTCAGGGTGGAATTAAAAGTTTTAGGAGGTTGGATGGGAAAACTTGATGGAATAATAAAAAGGAATGAGCTATGGATATATGAATCAAAATAATGATGTCAAAGATATAGTATATGATGTAATGTATATAAAACTTTAGAAAATGCAAGCTAAATATAGTCACAGATTGCAGTTCAGTGGTTTCTTGGAGGTGAGAGGGGATGGGAAGGGGCAGAAGGGAGGGATTACCACGGGGCACAAGGAGATTTGCGGGGGCGATGGATATGTTCTGCATCCTAATTGTGGTGATGGTTTCACGGTTGTATGCATATGTCAAAAATATCAAAATTTGAAATTTGTGAAGTGTGGTCAGACATGGTGGCTCATGCCTGTAATCCTGGCACTTTGGGAGGCCCAGATGGGTGGATCACTTGAGCCCCGAAGTTCAAGACCACCCTGGGCAACACAGGGAGACCCGTCACTACACATAATTTAAAAATTAGCTGGGCTTGGTGGCAGGTGCCTGTAGTCCCAGCTACTTAGGAGGCTGAGGCAGGAGGATCACCTGAGGCAGGAGGTCCAGGCTGCAGAGAAGCATGATCACGCCTTTGCACTCTAGCCTGAGTGACAGAGAGAAGCTGTCTCAAACAAAAACAAAACAAACAAAAAAGAAATCGGAGAAGTTAATTTTCTATAAATTATAATTCCATAAAGCTGTGAAAAACAAAACTTGATGGAATAAGGAGCCAGATCTGCCTTCCTTGAAGCAGAGCAATCATTTGCCTGCTCCAGCAACTCATAGAGTCGCCCTTGAGAACAGAGTTTCACTCCTCCTTGAAGCTGGTGAAGCTACAGGGCAGAGGGGGTAAAATAACTCAAGGAAGACCACATGGTTCAAGCTGTTACAAAGCTGCAGTGCTGTGGAATGCCAGGCTGTTTGGTGTCTCAGAGAGGCAAGGTTCACTGAACTGTCCTTCATTTCTCCACGGAAGTATTACTTAGCATGAGTGAAGCATCCAGTATGTGCTAGTGACTGAAAATATTGTGGGAAAACACATATTATCATTTAAATTGTAGCATTAGACATGGCCCCTACAGCTACATTAGCAGGCCCTGGCGACTTTTCATTCACTTTGCTTCTCTTCGTGCTACTTCTCTGAGTTGCTTAATAGGCATCTCTAATTTAGCCTTGAAGAGAGGAGAGTTTCCTAACCATCCTTTAATGTATGTTTAGACCTTGTTTAAAGATGTGAAATTGCCTCACAGATAGGGAACCTTAAAACGTGTTTGGGGTCGTGGATAATACCACTTATCTTTAACACATTTGTATTTCAAAGCTCTTTAACTATACCAGCTCCTCTGGCTTCTCACTCTTTCTCCCTTTCCCTGCACTTTAGAAAACAGAGTTCTTTGCTGTGATAAAGGCCACAAGATGGTCCATGAAGAGCCAGGACAGGACTTGATGCTGCTTGGCCCTTTGCCCAGTGCTCTCCCCACTCTCCACAAGAAGAGCCACATGTGCGCAGGAGAGAACTTTCCCATTTGAACTATGTTAGGTATCCGGGAGCAGGAAGCCCCTCACAGGTGCTGGAGCTTGCTATAGGTATAAGCTATTTCTCATTTCAATGATTCAATAAGTCAGACATTCTGACATTCCATGTGCAAAGTATAAAATTGGGCTGCTTAGAATGTTTTTCATTAGTGATGCCCCAAATAAACATTTACTGATTAAACATTTTCATATTCATTCTAAGGAATTACTGTGATTCTGAACTGGAATTATACTGAATATCAGCCTCTTCCTAACAAGGAGCTAAAAAGTATAGTCTGTGCAAAGAGTATTTTATGGAAATAACATGTAAATAATTAAAATAAATCTTAATAATCTTTCCTTCCCAGAGGGGATAATGAGTCATTCTTTTTGCTCACCTCTACATATCTGTCAGAAAAAAAAAAGGCAAACTTCATCAGTATTTGAGATGCTTCCGTGGATGTAAGCCCCTAAACAATCCCTTCCTCCCTCCCATAAAATTAAATTAATCCATGCCTGAAAGCATAGCCCTGTTTCCTTTGCTTATTTTTGTCCTGGAGCATGTCTGATCTCTCTGGCTGTCTCTACTCTAATCCTGCTTATGGACCTTAACTCCTTGAGGTCAGGCAAGGATGCAGCACAGGTTAAAGTGTTGTGAGATATTGCAACTACCTACATCCCTAATGTATTTTTAATATATTTTGAGGTATATTCTTACCTTTGTTTATTTGTTTTAGAACTCTTTTCTAGGAAGAGGGCAAAGCAAACCACCAAGAAATCCATTCATAACCTTCCAGAATGTATAGAGTACCAGGGTTTGGGAGTGGGTCTCCAAGTGATGGGCACAGTGGCTCATCTTGGCTCTACCGCAGGAGGGAGCATTCAGGTGAAGTCGATGCAGGGGCTGCCTTACCCTGAGTTTAGATCCTTGTAGCAGGGAGTGCCTTCAGGAGTATCAAATCATTTTCTCAAACGAGGATCTCATCCCAGGTTCTGTCAAGGGAAGGGGCACTATCTTGGTTTAAGGCAGCTATCTAAGGCAACCTTGCTGCAGCTCTGGGAAGGAGGGGCACAGGAGGATTATCTGAGAGTAGAAGGAGGGGATAAAGCAGGAGAGGATTTAACTGACACATTCTATGACCCGGATCACCCTGGATTTGATCAAATACTTTTTTTTTCTGGTCTTTTTAATTGAGACCCCTAACACTGTTGGTTTGATAGTCTCAGAGTAAATAGATCATTGTTTGTCCACTCAGGGATGTAAAGTTATGCTTGCTACTTATTTTAAATATATATTTCTTGGGTATAGCAAGTATCCTCTTTATGTTGTTTGCCAAAGGAAACAATCTCCAAGCTAAGCAGTCAGTTGAATGGATTGTCTTTCATAGCACTGATAACCAGCCAGCTCACTCTAATATTTCAAAAGCATAATGAACCCCATGCCCCACCACCAATATGTGAAAGCAGTTCTAGAACCAGCAACATTCTATATTGGTAGCAAAGACAATAGGCTTTTCCAGAACAAGTGCTTTGCTGGCTATCCAAGAAATAATGATAATAAAATCAAAATAAAGTAATTTTGGGGTCAAAGCAACATAGAAAGCATTTATTACACAATTTATTATTTCAAAAGGTAGGCACAAAAGAAGAATTTTTTTCTGTTCGTGATAGTTACCTAATGATTTTATTTTAGTAGGCTTCACAACTAAAATCTTGCTGTGTATCAAAATTTTTAATGATATTAACTCTAAATGTAGGCAAAAGTTTTAAATGTGATTTATGTGACTTTCTTAATTCCACATTTGATAATGAACTTTTAAAATCTTTGAAACAGTTGATTTTCATAACATTTTCTCAACTTTCTGTCAATGGACCCTCGATATATATGGCAAAATAATTCATCCTTCAGGAGGTTTCATGCTATCAGATTTAGGAAACCAGAAAAATATTTTAAGATCCAAAAAGATGAGTGGTGAAATTTCACACATGGTGACAGAATGTGAGGAAGCTATTTTGGGACCAAGGGCCATCCCATAGGCAGACGCATAGGTATAGAGGAGGTGAACAGGCTAATCCAATTAATTGTCTTTTTGTTTTTTAAATTTATTTTTAGAGATTTTTCTACTGGTTACAGAACTTTTTATGCAAACATATTATACATGATTATCTTTTTATATATTGTGCGAGAACAAAAGAGAAAGTAAAAAACACGGTTATCCAAGCATGGTATAGGGAAAGAAATCTGGGCTGGTAGCCAGGAAAGGTATATAAATATGAAAAGGAGATATTTTATACTTGATTTTGGATATCCACCCACACTAAGAATACAGAGATAACTTTCAGGATTTGACTATATTTTAAATGGAAACCTGACCAATTAGATTAGAGTTCAGTCTCTTGCTTATCCAGACCCCACAGCCAACCCTTAATTGCTAGTGTGATTATGAGTTTGTCAGTGACCTACATTGAGGCCTAATATTTCACGTTTTAAAATATAGATGTTGAGCAAGTTGAACCTCTAAATCTCCTTTTAGATCCAACCTATCAATGCTGAGTACATGATCCTAATTGTATCTCTTATACACATGAAGTGTTAGGACAAGTGGTGCGCTGAAACTGACTGGTAAGAACACACATCTTTCCAGCTCCTCCTTCAGTGATATCTCGTTGGTATTTTGACATCAGTCAGAGTGGGAATATTTACACTACAGAAATTGGCAGACTCTACAAATGTATCTTCCCCACACAACGGGAAGATTGTTTAATCTTTACCTAAGCACTCACTGAGTAAGTTAATATACTTGTAAAGCTTTTGGAACAGGGCTGGTACATTGTAACGTCTGTATAACCGTTAGCTATTTGAGAAATTCATCTTAATAGAAAATTGTTGCTTTTCAATGATAGGTTTCATTGAATTCACACAATTTAAAAGTTGTTTTCAGCTAGCTGGTGCTCCAGTTTCTCTCAGATGTCTGATCTTACTCCTGTCTGTCCTGTCTTTTAAGCCCTATAAGGCTTAAAGTTTGCATGACCAAATCTATGTCTTGTCTTGTATTATTTTCTAATTTTTAATGTATGAATTGTGTCTTTCCAACTAGATAGCACTTTCACGGAGTGCAGCAGCCATATTTTCTCCTTGTATGTCTCTCTTATTTAACCAATATAGACACCTGGCCGTCAAGGCTGTTGATTAATTAATTGAGCAAAGTCAAAGAATGAGGATAGTGAAAGGGAGGATTTTTAAAAATATCCCAAACAACCTAAATTTCAGGTTGTCTCTGATTCTTTCTTTATGTTCCCATTCCACTCTTGCTCATCTTTGGCCTTTTGCCTATACCCTCACCTATGTTCTCTTTCTTTTCAACTAGGCTGCCTACTCACAGAAGGCAGGAACCCTGCCACGCACCTGTTTGTTATTCCAGTGCCTTATACTTTACAGTTCTTCAGTGCAAATAACAGAAACTAACTTTTACTTAACCTAAAATTATATTTATTGAAAATATATGTAGAAATTTAAAAGCTAAGAAGAAATTGCTGAGGATTCAAGCTTGGGACAAACAGGCCCAGGAAGTCCATGCAGCAGACAGCATTTGGGAATGTTTCCTGGGCACAGCCACCAGAATCTGTCCACTCTGTTTGCTTCATTTGTGCTGTGTCACTCTGCTCACAATTCAAACATCCCTGGGTATAGACTGATTAACAAACTTGAGCCATATGCCCACCCTTGGCTATACCTGGGGAGTGAGAAGAAGAATCTATCAGCCTTTGACAACCTTTTAACTTTTTTTAGAGGGAGTGAAGACTCTTGGATTCACTGTCTCATCAAGGCTATACACGTCTTTTAAGAGATGGTTAGGAAAGCTGAGTGGCTTCCAAATGACAATTGTCCGTTAAAGGATTCAATAAGTATTCGATTTTTTGGTTGATGATAAATGAGAAAATATGGGGGTTAAATTTTTTTCACATTTATTTACGAGGAAAGAGTATCTTTCCATAAACTTTGATGTTAATTTTTTACAACCTTCTATCTATATTCTTATAAAATATCTAGGCCAGGCACAGTGGCTCATGCCTGTAATCCTAGCACTTTGGGAGGCCAAGGCAGGCAGATTGCTTGAGTCCAGGAGTTTGAGACCAGCCTGGGCAACATAGTGAAAACCTGTCTCTACAGAAGCTAAAAAAATTAGGCATAGTGGTGCACCTGTAGTCCCAGCTACTTAGGAGTCTGAGGTAGGAGGATCACCTGAGTCTGCGAAGGTCGAGGCTGCAGTAAGCCTTGATCACACCACTGTCCTCTAGCCTGGGCCACAGAGCAAAATCCTGTCTCAAAAAAAAAAAAAAAAAATCTCTAAAATAATTAATATCCAAAATTAAGAATGGGAAGATAAAAATATGTTCAGTAGGACCCTATTTTAACAGAAAATCACTATTAGAAGTGTCTCACAAATTCAATTACTTCTGTTTCCAATTTAGGCATTGGCTGTAAAAAAAAGTGCTGAGACAACCAGCCTGTTGTAGGGGACCATGGTCTTCACTGTATGGAAGGACTTTGATGTCATATCTATGTTTATTACTGAAACTATGTTCCCATAACTCATAAGGTTGTAGTGACTACCACAAAGTGCTGGACTAATTAAATTCATTGCCAACAGTTCCAGGGTATGCTAGGTTCCACAGGTCACAGTGGCTTCCATACTAACTTCAGTCCCCTCCCTGCACTGTGCAGTGAGGAGTGAGCGCAAAGGAGTTTTGTTTGTTTGTTTGTTTTGTTTTGTTTCATTTTGTTTTAGAGACAGGGTCTTGCTCTGTAGCCCAGTTTGCTGGAGTGCAGCGGTGCCATAATACCTCACTGTAACCTCAAACTTCTGGGCTCAAGGGATCCTCTTGCCTCAGCCTCCCAAGTAACTGTGACTACACGTGCATGCCACCATGCCTGGATAATTTTAAAATCTGTTGTAGAGGTGAGTTCCCACTATATTGTCCAGGTTGGTCTTGCACTCTGGGGCTCAAGCGATCCTTCTGCCTTGGTCTCCCAGAGTACTGGGATTGCAGATGTGAGCCATTATGCTGGACCCCAACGGGGATTTTTAGAGTGATAGTAGGACAATCCCGGAAGAGCCAGGCTTTGGTGGAATGGTCTGCTTGTAGGATTTATGCACCCATTCATTTTTTTCATGCATTCATCAAACATTTATTGAATATCTAGTTCTTTTCCAGGCATTGTGCCAGACACTAAGGACAGAATAGGCTAATACAGTTGCCCCTCTGTATCCATGGATTCAACCAATTGTGGATCAAAAACATTTGAAAAAAAACCATTCATACAGTTTCTTAAGCAAACCTTGAATTTGCCATGTGCCAAGTACTATGTGGAATCCCCACAAATAAAGTGATGTGTCGGCATTTTATTGGGTATTATAAGTAATCTAGAGATGATTTAAAGTATAAATGAGGATGTGCATCAGTTATATGTAAATACTATTTGCTTATGTGTCTATTCCTTCTACCAAACTGTGAGCTGTGGAATTTAGTATCTGTAGGGAAGAGGGTTGAGGCAGTGGGGGGTCTGGTGGGTTTTGGAACCAATCCCTTATGGATACCAACGGATGACTGTATTTAACCAGCACACAAGTCAGCCATATTGGTGATTTACAGCTAGCATCCATTCTAATTGGTCAGAACCTCTCTTGTACTGGTTACTAAATATTTTGAGTATCATCTCTGGATATGAACATGAGTAAGGTAAAGCTCCTATTCTCAAGAAGCTTGCAGTTTGGTAGAAGGGATAGACACATAGGCAAATGAAAGCTCCATGGTACGGGAAGTGCTATTCTTCACCTGACCATCTATTTATTCTAATTTGTTTCAGGTTTCTTGGCTTCTTTACATGTTTAATTTTCATTGTAAAAATTAAATCCATCCAGAAACAAAGTAAAAGTATGCTATATTAATGACCAAGGTATTGCTGGAATTCGCTGACCTCTTGTTCTAACACATTCTTGGAAATAATTTATTTTCCCAGGCAATGTCTATGGCTCTAATACATACTTGGAAATGATTCATTTTCTCAAGGCTTGTATATTCATATAAGCATGACGAATTTCATAATGAGAGACAGAGACAGAAAATAGCCAATGAGCAGCTATGTTCCTACTTTTTCTCAATTATGTTCTACAGATTTTCCTGCAACTCTAAAAACCAATACCTGCTGAGAACCTCCTAAGTACCAGGCGGTAGATGTGAGGGCTGAAAATACAAACATTTGGGAAAACAAAATTCACGAAATTTCTTAAGCAAAACTTGAAGCTTGCCATGTGCCAAGTACTATACAGAATCCACACAAATGAAGTGATGTGTAGGCATTTTATTGGGTATTATAAGTAAGCTGGAGATGATTTAAAGTATAAATGAGGATGTGCATTGGTTATATGTAAATATTATTTGTTTATGTGTATTTTCCTTCTACCAAACTGTGAGCTGTGGATTACAGTTTACAGTAGATGTGAGGGCTGAAAATATAAACATTAAACAGATGTGGCTTCTCTTTTTTTTGAGATGGAGTCTCTCTCTGTCGCCCAGGCTGGAGTGCAATGGTGTGATCTCGGCTCGCTGCAACCTCTACCTCCCAGGTTCAAGTGATTCTCCTGCCTCAGCCTCCCAAGTAGCTGGGATTACAGGCGCCCACCACTAATTTATATATTTTTAGTAGAGACGGGGTTTCGCCATGTTGGCCAGACTGGTTTCAAACTCCTGACCTCATAATTGGCCCAAGTTTGCTAACTCTTCACCTCTTCATATAATTATTTATCAGTTAATTTTAAGGTACTAGGAGTAAACTCTAGTCAATACAAACCAATATCATCATTTTTGTTTTCCTGCATTTCTTTTTTTCTGCACTTGGTGCCATTCTGGTTTTTTTCGAAGGAGTAAGACTGATTTAAGTGTTACCCCATGCAAACCAGTGTCTTTAAATTTGATTTTGGCTCAGTTAACAAATGAAGGAGACAAAAAAGCCACAGCATCTATAGCCTGGTTGGTTAGAATGATGAGGTTGTTAACATTTTGGCTCCTCATCTTTCATTTTTCACCTGGGGCCAATACCATCTTGCCACACACAGGATTCTTTGTATCTTGCTGTTTGATTATGTCATTGTTTATTTTACAGGCAACTAGTGCCCATGAGGTCACCTAGGTGAGACCCCACATGTGTGTGATGTACATTTTTAAGGAGCTGCTTGTACAGCAGTGCACGTTAATGAGCAGGTGGAAGCTACAGAGCAGCTCCAGTAGCAACATGACAGTGTGAAATTGTAAGTGGTGACGTCTGAAGAGGAGTTTGGGAAGAGCAGACTCTGCCTTTCTCATGAACTCATATGAAAAGTCACCTGGGGAGCATTGGGGATTCTAGCTAAGTTGTTTACAGAGGAAACAGGCCAGGTGCGGTGGCTCACACCAGTTATCCCCGCACTTTGGGAGGCTGAGGTGGGTGGATCATTTGAGGTCAAGAGCTTGAAACCAGCCTGGCCAACATGGTGAAGCCATGTCTCTACTTAAAATATGAAAATTAGCTGTGCATGGTGGCACGTGCCTGTAATCCCAGCTACTCAGGAGGCTGAGGCAGGAGAATTGCTGGAATCCAGGAGATGGAGGTTGTAGTGAGCCGGCTGCACTTCAGCCTGGGTGACAGAGTGAGACTCCATCTCAAAAAAAAAAAAAAAAAAAAAAAAAGAGGAACAGCCCCTATGTTTAGCAGGCCATTGGGCCACAGTAATGAAATGCTTGTAAACAAATTACAGGTTAATATTTTCCATTTTAAATGCAGCCAAAACTAATCATGTTAGGATGCTTTCCACACCTCAGCCTTTGAGTGAAATCTGTATCTTCACCCCTGCAAATGAAGAGAACTGGAGGGGGGTCTCCCTGCTTTAAACCTCTAGAGACTTTTGGTTCTGCAGACTGTACAGGAAACATGGAACCAGTATCTGCCTCGCTTCTGATGAGGCCTCAGGAAGCTTTTACTCATGGTGGACAGTGAAGAGGGAGCAGGCCTGTCACATGACAAAAGAGGAAGCAAGAGAAAGAGGAGGAGGGGCCAGGCTCTTTTAAACAACCAGCTCTTGTGATAATTCACGATCAGGGGAAGGACACCAAGCCACTCATGAAGGATCTACCTCCATGACCCAAACACCTCCCACCAGGCCCCACCTCCAACATCGGGGATCACATTTCAACATGAGATTTGGAGGGGACAAATACCCAAACCATATCACTGTAGATTGGCAGGTTCTGGCCATCTTTCTCAGCTTTTAGCTTTTAAATTTCAGCTTCTGCAAAGGTTCTAAATCTAATATAATAATAATAATATCTACCATATACTGATTATGCACCAGACCAGGCGCTTCATGTATTACATCAAAACCTCATGACTCCACAAGGACATCCAGTGCCTTTATTTCATAGGTAAAGAAATTGTGAGAGATTAGGCCACTGCTCAAGTCCTCTTAGCTAATAAATGCTTGAGTCACATTTTGAATGAAGTCCTATGTGACTCATGTTTGTTTTTGTTGAAGTAAAATATGCATATGCCAGGCAATACGAAGAGGCTTACAAATCGCAAAACTTGATGTTCACCCCTTTTCATGCCCTATTGTACTTCCCATTGACAACACTTTCAACTGTCAATTTTCTCTAATGATGTTTAACTCCACTTTTCTAAGTAATATTCTTTGTGATGGTTAATTTTATGTGTCAGCTTGACTGGGCTAAGGGATGCCCAGATAGCTGACAAAACAGTATTTCTGGATGTGTCTGTGAGGATGTTTCCCAAAAAGATGAGCAATTGAATCAATAGACTGAGTAAAGAAGACCCACCCTCACCAGCCTGGGTGGGCATCATCCAATCTGTTGAGGGCCTGAGTAGAACAAAATGCTGAAGTAAGGGCAGATTCATTCTCTTTTTTTCTTTGAGTTGGACATCCATCTTCTGCCCTTGGACACTGGTTCTTGGAATTTCAGAGTTGGATGAGGAATAACAGCATTGGCCCCCAGTTTTCAGGCCTTCAGACTCTGACCGGGACTTGCACCATAGGCCCTCCTGGTTTTCAGGCCTTTGACTTAAACTGGAACTATATCACCAGCTTTCCTAGGCTTCTAGCTTGCAGGCAGCAGATTGTGGGACTTCTCAGCTCCATGCTTGTGTAAGCCAATCCCTCATAATAAATCTCTTTCTGTATATCTCTACATATCCTGTTGGTTCTGTTTCTCTGGAGAACTTGGCCTTATATATGCATATACCATTGTTTCTTTTTTATTTTAAATTAAAAATTACACGAGAAATAAATAAATTTACATTCTCATTGTAAAAGATTCACACAGTACTGAAATTCATTGACTAGAAAGGTTCTCTTTACTTCCCCAATCCTACTCCCCAACCTACTTTTTAACTTTGTATAATGCAAAGTTTTACACACAAATAGATGTGGAGAGGATAACATATTAAACCCCTGTGGCCACTCTCAGTAATCTTTGATAGCATCTCTGCTTTCAGGCATAACAAATGTCCTAGGCACATCTTGTGCATTTCTTATTCCAGACCTGAAATCAGGCATTTCTCCAAGGAATGCTCATTCTTCTTCCTGGAACATGATATTGAGAGGCTCAGCAATATCTGTTAACTTCCTATTACATAGATGAGGAGTTTGCTCTCTTGTATCATTCTCTGTCCTTAATAGCTGATTTCTCAAGAAGTTTGTAATCTAAATGGAGAAAAATTAAGGAACTATTTTAGTAGGGATAAGCAATTATCTGAGAACGGAGATTTACATGTTGGAAGAGGAAAATTTAAAAAAAAATCTGCTTTAACTTTGGGTTAAAGCAGTATTAATGGATGACATTATTATGACCATGTAATATAGTTCATGTATGTATTATGACTATATTTCTATTCTTACATAATTTTTATCTTACCTTTGAGCTATTTATTGTTCTTTTATTTTCATTTGCTCAGTTTTCTATGTACCTTATTCTGTATAATCAAGTCCCCTAGCTGTTTCTTAATGAAATTTTCTTGACAAACACATCAGAAAATCTATCACTCTCATTTTTTATTTTTTATTTTTATTTTTTGTTCTGGACATTTGTTTGAGTCATTCTAATCAATTCTATACTGGTTGTTTTCTTGGCCTATTGTAAAGCTGTTATTCTGAGGCTTTTTCTTTTTTGGTCATCAAGAGAATTCTGTTGGATGTTCTTGTGTGTTGAATCTCCTTGTTTTCTTCTTGGATCTTGTGTCTTCCTTTTTCTTGGTTTATTCCCTTATTTTGATAGTGAATACCCTCCATTAAACTTCTAAGAAAACTACAGATTTGGAGTTTCAAATACCTTGGTGAAGTTTCTAAGAACTTGGATGTCTAAAAAGGTATTTGTTCTACCATTACTCTTGATTAATAGCTTGGCTGGATATGGAATGCAAGATTGAAAATTCTTTTCATAAAGAATTTCATGATGTAGCTCTATTTGTTTCTAGTTTCTAGTGTTGCTTTTGGACTATGATATTATTCTTATACCTGATCCTTAATAAATGATCTTTTTGTTCTCTCTCAAAATTTTGGAGTCTTCTCTTTATTCCTGTATTCTGAAATTTCACAATGATTATCCCTGTTTAAATCATTTTTTTGTTGTTGTTCATTATAGTGGGAACTCAGTGGGCCTTTTAATCTGGATTTCAAGTCTTTAAATTCTAGAATGCTTTTGTGATTTATGCTTTTGATCATTTCTTTTCATCTGTCTTCTTTCTTCCCTATGGAACTTCGATTATTAGATATTTGACTTCTGTGTCACATTTCTTTATCTTTGAGCCCTTTTGTTGAAATATTTTTCTGCTATAGTATATTTTATTTTCCAAGACCTTATACTTGCTGTGTTCCTTTTTAAAAAATAGAAAAAGAGCTTATACTTTCTGTGTTTCTTAATTCAATATCCAGTATCTCTCTGAGGATACACACACACACACACACACATATATGTGTGTGTATATATATGTGTGTGTGTGTATTTGAATATATATATGTGTGTGTATTTGAATAGTGTATCATTGACATGGTTTTACGTGGTTACTGTATGTATGTCCATGTAATGTATCTCTGATAAATAGCATATAAATCAAATTATTGTGAATGTCAAAAATGGTTTTAAAAATATTGTCAAGCATTTCTGATTTAGACAAAGAGAAACCTTCCGGAGCTAATTTAATACAAGAAAACATTTTCTTTTCTATCTGTGAAAGAAGCTTTGTTCTTTTAGTAAGTTGTGGTTCAAAAAGAGCAATTATAAAAATGGCAAAGCCATGACCCATCACAATCTCTCCTTTGATGAGACTGTGGTTGATGCTCTATACCAGTGATCCATGGATTCCCTGCTTGATTACACAGGTAAGTTTAAACCCTGCAGTGAATCAGTGTGTACTGTTACTGACAGGCTTTAATCTGGAGATATGTGATAACACAGTAGAGTCTCATAGCTCTCTGTAACTCTCTTAAGGGGCCCACATCAAAGGGAACATTGTGGTTACGGTAATTTTAAAATGTCTATTGGTTTGTATCTAACCGATAATAGGATGTACCCTGTTCCACTCTATGAATTTTTTTCCTTTTAAATTTCTCTTACTTTGATCTTCTAGTGCATCTGGATGATCTGCTTACTTGAAGAACCTCTCTTGTATCCACAATATACTTGCTATTTCAGATCTGGCTGCTTTCCAAATGGCAGACTGGTTTTAAAACTTTCAGTAAAATTTAGTTAAATGAACCACTTTGTGTTGATATAATAATAACAATCTCTCTTAGTGGTCATTGTTTATTGTCTTTATTGACTCTAGATTTTTTTTAAATTTTCCTCCTCCAACATGTAAATCTCCATTCTCATATCATTGCTTATCCCTGCTAAAGTAGTTCCTTATATTAATTTTTCTCCATTTAGATTACAAACTTCTTGAGAAATCAGACATGATTTTTAAAAAATAAAATTGCTGTATTCCACTAAGCAAAATACCTAATTGATAATTTCTGTTTCCCATTTTGCACAACCTAAAGACTTCTTTTCCTTCTTTGGTATGTTTTCCTAAACTTCTGAGGCCCCAGTTTTTTAGACAACATTGTGCTCCTTGTATAGTAATGCTGGTGTTCCTTACCATTATGTCAGGATATCACCCATCAGAAATGAGGAAGGTTTAGACAGCTGGGGTTTTCAGTGTGTGTGTAAGTGAGTGTGTGTATGTGTGTGTGTACATCTGTGAGCACGTGTGTGAGTGTGAGTGCATGTGCATGTATTCTGGTCATAGAGACACAGCTGGAGATTCCATTGACCTCTTAGTCACTTGCACAGTATGCAGAAGTAGGAGCTTGCTTCTGAGTAGAGCGATGCTGCACACGGGCTCCTCTGCTTCTGTATCCTTCGAGGCAGCTCCAGAGAAACCTGAATTTGAATCTCAGCTTTATCACTTATTAACTGTGTGCTGTAGTTATCTTCAATAGCGAGATAATATTTTTCCCTTGTCATAAAAGTGAGGTGAAGTCTAAATGAGGTCATGCATATAAGGTGTTCAGCACAGACGGAACCTTAATAAACCCCCAACACTTGGTTAAGGAAATGACATGCTTTTTCTAGGCTATTGCTCTGGATACAAAGCAATATTGAGAAAGGTCTTACTTGGACTCTTTTGGTGGCATTTTCAGAATAGGGCAGGACATTATCCAACTTGCAAGAGACTGCTAGCTGAAAATCATCCCATTTTATGGAGAACAGGTAGAAAATCCAGGAGGTGAAATGGAGAACATGTTCAACTGGAGAATTTTATTTCTTATGCATGTCAAATATGTTTCTTTCTCCTGCACTAGCTGTTCCTTCTGCTAGAAGAATATTTATATGACTGGCTAAACTTACTGTTCAGATCTGAGAGTAAATTTGCATTTCTCAGAGAGTTAGTTCCTGATCACCCAACTCAAAGTACTAACACTCTATCTAGTCCTTTTCTTGTTTGTTTTTCATGTTTGTTTATTTCCCTCCACTAGAATCAGCTTTTTGAGAGCTGGCACGTTGTTCATCTGGGTCACTGAATCCCAATGGGTTATTCACAGATGTATTTAGTACATAGTAGGTGCTCAAAAAATATTTCCTGAGAGGTTGTTTAAATGCACAGATCATATTTCAACTAAGAAAGTGAACAGAAGGAAGTTGGTCATTGACTTATTACTAGTAACTCACTACTCTCTATGTATGAAGATACCACTTACTGATGGTTATGAAGCAGATGCTCAATCATTTTTTTTTAATAAGCAGAAGGGCAAGGAGTCAATATAGTTTGTAGTGGAGGGTAGTCATGGATACTGAGAGTATGTTTTAGACACAATTTATCAATGGCCAGCCTCAGGCTGAGACAAAATATAACAGAGTTTGCCGAGGTCTTTCATGCCCAGGCAATCAGTGCTCATATGTTCCCTGTAACTGCGTGCGTACCTTTCCCTGAGTCACCAGTCCTGTGTCTTAATGTTTTTTGCAGCACCTGCATTCTGCTCCTTTATCCTTCCATCAATCAGATCTTATATACTGTGTGTCTCTTTCTCAAGAAGCCTTGTGCAATTCATGGTGATGTCAACAGCAATGAATATTTCCTTCCCTCTGACTTCTTATGAAACCAGGATAACGAAACGAATTAGCATGTATTTTAACATCACTCTCCCTTGTTTGCTGTCTAGCTAACGAACAGTGAACTGGCTGAAGAAAGACCAGCATGAAACACAAAACTAGTTTGATGAAAAATTCAAGAATGAGCCAATATCCATTAAAAGATTGAAGAGGAGATGCTTTGGGCCCACCTCCACTGGGAACAGAAATTCCATTCAGCCAACACCCCCTCCATACCCATTGTCTGAAGGATGCACTGCTGTTGAGTCATAAGTGGGCTCCAGTGGCCCATGTTGACCCTTTGAAATGCCCATGGGACTGTCAATTTTATCTGTTCTGGGAGCAGCCAACCACAGCTAATTACAGGTCTATGGTATTAGTGGAACAAGCTTCAGCTTTTTACAATGACTTGATTGAGAACTGAGTAGATATAGAAGTGTTACATGTTTTTCTGTAATCATAATTATGTAATCTTATTTCATAATCATTAATAACATTTATTGACCAGCTAATATGTGTTGAGTATTTTTGTAAGTGCTTAACACGCAGTTTTTAAAAAC
This sequence comes from Macaca thibetana thibetana, assembly GCF_024542745.1. Taxonomy (NCBI): domain Eukaryota; kingdom Metazoa; phylum Chordata; class Mammalia; order Primates; family Cercopithecidae; genus Macaca; species Macaca thibetana. Next base: position 59,073,339 of record NC_065585.1, read on the forward strand.
TTAACTCCTTTTTACAGAAAGGGTTTACAGAACGCCAGAATGGGTAGGTGATTTTGCCAGAGGTCCTTCAGGTAATAGGAAGCAAAGCCATTTGATCCCAGCTAGTTTGACCCCATAATCCAAGCATTAATCCCTGAACCACACTAGCTCTGGCAAGGGTACAAGTGAGCAGTGCTTACTAACTGACTTAAAACACAATAGGAATTATCCCCAATGAATTCCAACATATAAAATAAAGGGACAATTTTTCTTGCCATAGAAAATCTATTTGATAAGTATGAACAAGTAGTTCAAAAGTTATCAAAAATAATTTCTAATAGTTAAATTCTCTAAAAGAAATGGTGTATCTTATTAAGCATAGTCTCTAAGGCAAAGAACTGTACTTTGCCAATGGCCTCAGGAGGGCTATCATGGGTTATTTTTCCAGATGGATTTTCCATCTGTTCCCACTAGATGGTGCATGGGTTACACAAACACCCCCAATCTCTTTTTGAGAGGAAGTACCCCAAAACAAAAAGAAGAGAAATTGAGCAGAGAAAGGTGAATGTGGAATTTGGACTCAGTTGAAGATAGTAACACCCTAAACAGTGACTTGCTAACTATTGGATCCTGGGTTTTGAGTTCCATCTTTTTTTCCTTTCAGAATAAACACTAATAGCTACTTAATATGAGTTAAAGAAAATGTGAATAATAGTCAAAAGCTGTCTGAGAGTTTGTTTTGTCAGAAAACTGTGTTACCCATAATTGCAGCCAGGACTGGCATTTTGAAAAAGATATTGAGGAACCAATTCCAATGAGCCAAATAAATGCTTCCTTTAATTTTAATGTGTGTTTTCCAGAACAAACCAGAATCTGCGAATTGTTATTTCTTCCTAATTTTCCTCAATTCGTTTGTAATAAAATGGTCATGAATAGCCAGTTACCACTTTCTAATAATCATACAACCAATTATTATGATATTCTAAAATTTCAGATAGTTCAATGAATAGGACCAGAAAATTCTGGGAAATCCCTTGAGAATAAATTTTAAAACCAACAGTCACTTATTCTATTTGAACTTTCATGTCTTCTTCTACAAAATGAAGTAGCAGATCACCAAAACTCTTTGTAGACTTCTTTATGATCTCTAAAGAAAAGAGAACAGTATGGGTGCTTATACCCAGAAACACACATATGTACAGATACACTCCCCTGTTTGAGTCTAAAAGAGAGTTATGTTCTGTTTCCAGAATCAGGAGTATGTGGAAACATTATTATGTTTGCGGAAAGGGTTAGAAAACAAAACCTCATTTATGTAGAAGAATGAGGTGGTAATTGGAATTAGGTACTGCGCAAGAGAGTATTACCATACATTGTATTTTTCTCAACTCATGTAGATCCTGTTTGAAGGCAAAAGATGGTGATGTGATTATAGGTACTAATGTGCACTTCTAGATTAATTTATTACTTTTCATCATATGAGAAGTTCTTTTCTTAACTTTTTTTCTCAGGTAAATCTATTTGATATCTATGTGCATTTAGTATCTCTAAAGACTGAGTAGAGCCATCTCCCACTTAATTAATTGTCAATCTCATCTAATTCCATTCATAAATGGGTCAATAAATATGCCAGCCCTGAGTTGTGCTGGATAATCTATAATTTAGTACAGAAGATGGAAAGCATTCAGTACAAGATTTTACGATATGTAAATGGTGCATAAATGGTTATTCATTTCCTTGAAAAGAGTTTTAGTCCCAGAAAGGAATCAATCCTTCATTGAAAATAAAAAGGACATTTGGTTGTAGTATCACCAGTCATTTTATATCAGAATACAATGCTTTATTTCCAAGAAAAATGGTCAATAATAGGCTCTGTACATCCCTTTAAAGCTGATTTTTCAGGAACAATAAAAAAGATTATGTAAGGTTTTAGTTAGCACTGAATAGTTTCAGCACCAGGTACCTGGGTGTTGCAGATGGAAGTCAAAGGAAAAAGAGGATTTTTAGATGCTCTCTAAAACCACTTCTGTATCTTAAATCTTCAAAGAAATAAGCTTGGTCTATAAATGAAAACAAGTGTTCCAAGAGTCTGGGCATGTCACCCAGTGAATCTGGCTATGCTAGAAATGCTCCCTTTTCTGAGGAAAAAAATAAGTGCTGGGTTCTATGACATGGCCAAAAATGGAAGGTTTTTTCTTAGCTTACAGTCTCTTGGGATCACATATCACTGTAACTCACTCAGATCCTCCAACATGCAGGAGATTGATCTCTACAGTGCTGGGTATTAAACCAGGTAACAGGCTCACTGAGGCCATCATAACTTTATTATAATGCCATTGTTTAGGAGTTAGTAACAAATAATGATGACAATTCAAAATTACTTGCATAACAAAAATATAACTAAAAAACAAACACACAAAACGCTGGCTAGTCAAGGAAATATCTAACACACCAATTCCTGAGAAAATCATCTAGTAGATAAGTCTTGCAGTCGTCATTCTATGGAGAGCAAAGGAAATTTCTGTGAGCTTTCCAAAAATGCTCCTTAGGGTATGCTAATATGGAATTATTTTCTTTCACCTATTTCCCGCAGCATATGCTTACTTGGAGGAAAGAGAACAACCCCAGTGATTGAGCGCTTAGATAAGATAGCTAGTGTCTTGCTTACGGTTGATTAAAAGGAAGTCACATAGTTGTGAAACCTTCAAACCCTAAAGGAAATGGGTGGTATTTGATGGGATAAAACCCACTGGCTGCCTTATATTACAAGGTCTGGATGACATCTTTTTAATTTCTGCTGCCTATTTCATTGACTTCCCAGGTCAAATGAGTGAGACCTATTAATAAGATGCTTCACACAGTCTAAGTTGTTGAGTGGTTTTGGATTTAGTATCTCTGATTTGATCTTAGGTCTTTTTAAAACAACATTGCTTATTTCGAATAAGCTTTGATTCTCCAAGTTAAAAACAAAACCCAAGAAACAAGTGAAGTATACCAATGAAACGTGTTGAAACCAAATGAATACTACAGAGAGACTGTAATTCTTTTTCACTCCAGTGATATGATTTTGTCAACAGGATTTTATTTTGTAGATAACTATCACTTTTAATATATTAATTTTATAGTTTTAAAAATCATTGTCTCTCCTTTCGCTCATTCGTGGCAGTGAACATATTTTTTGCACTTTTTTGTTCTAATTGTAATAAAGACACCATAAATGGAGTGTACTTTGAATCCTAACAGAAATTGTATTGGTAAACATCGTAGATTTCCTCAGCATTATAATCTCTGGAAATAATTGATAATGTTGTCTTTATCAAAAACATATGAGCTCATATGTGATTACATGACCACCTATTACAGCATGGTACCAATCATGGAAAACAATTTTTTTCCCCTTTCAGAACTCTTGCTCTAAGAAGTTTGCCATATAAGACATGAGGGATGATCGTCACTGATTAGTCATAATAAGCAATAGCAGAAAGGTTATATGAGATCATATGAGTATAGCATTTGGTGATATACATATTATTAATATACTGTATATTTGTTGGGTAATTTATTTAGGTATACAGAGCATTGTTTAAATGTATTCTCTCATTCAGCCCTCCAAAGATATTCCCTCTTTTACATATGAACAAACTGAGTCTCAGATAAATGAAGGGATTTTCCCTAAGATACACAGATGGCAAGTGTTAGAGCCAAATGCAGATTTGTTTTGTCCATATCTCATGTACAACAATTGGAGTTTGGAAAATAAATATAGGACATAATTTCTGCCTGGAGGGAACGTGCAGTTTAGTTGGGAAAATGACTGATGCCATGATAACAACTTGTATGGTTGGTAAGTGAGCACAGTCCTGGCACTAGATAGACTTTGCAGTCCTGGCACTAGATAGACTTTGAGTTGACTAAAGTCATATGTAAAGTATAAAGCAGAAAACCTTTGGACTGATCAAAGAGGCTGTTAGAGACATTTATTGTCAAAGGATCTAAGACAATCTGCGATATTTATATATCGCATAGTGCGTCTTTTAGTCTCAATCTGCGATATGAAATGTCTTTTAGTCTAGACCTACCTCTATGCAAATATATAACATCCATAATAACATGTGTTTCCCCAGCAGCCATGCAACACACAATGTAACTACAAAGAGGAAGCCAGACTGTGTCCTTGAGACACGCATTGAGTTTTGCCTCCTAGATAGGTTTCTGGTAGGATCAATAAGTGATGCATGCACGGTATATTGATTAAACATGTTACTGCAAGTGACCTCAGGTTTCGGCCTATGTAAAATCACTAGTTGGTGGTTAATATTCAGCTGGGCTGTAAACTACAGCACAAAAGTGGGAACAGGGTTTGCAATCTGTTAATGTTTTCTTAAAGTCTTGTTAAGTAAGCGCTAAGTTCATCATTAATGGGAGCAACATAAATTGGGTGTTATGATTAACAGTACAACTCTGTACCTTTGTAAAAGGTTATCTTTTATGTCTTTTTGTTCATTAACATAATTGTGTGTTTTGAATAATTATAGCCAAGGGGGAAAAACTGAGAACTGCAAAAGTACTACTGCTTAGTCAAACAGAAAAGTAAGTACTCCAAATAAGACATGTAATTAATTAGAATACTATTGAGGCAGTTAAGTTTCTTTGGTGGGAAAAGAGATAGGGACAATTTAAATATAACTCAGTATCTTACTCTTTATGGAGACGATGGACATTTATGCACATTCACAGAGTCTGGCACCTAGTAGGCATTCAAAAAATGTGCTAGCTTTTATGAAATAGTCATTCTGTTCATCGAAGAATATAAGTCCTTTATCACCTACTCCAGCTTCTCTGCTCCTGAAGCCTTCCATACTTCCCTGGAACCCTCACACACCATAGGCTGATGTTTACCTGACTTGTCCCATCCCCCACACTTGGGCTTTTTAAGGACAAGGACCACATTTTGCATACTTTTCTTTCTCTTTTTGGTAATTAGCATGTCATCTGGCAGATAATACGTACTTAATAAATATTGGTTAAAGGTTACAGTAATGCTTGCATTTTCATTTTTACTGTTTATTAAATTTCATATTGCCTACCTGATTTCAACTAATCAAAATTAAAATTGAATGTTTATAACTTTTCCAAATTTTATTACCAGACACCTTAGCATACTTCAAGATTCCTTCTGCTTCTTGTCCATCGACTGCCCCTTTAATCAGGAAGCTCCCTAGAGTCTACCTCCTCAATAATTAAATACTTTGCCCCCTTTTCCTGTATTTCCATAGCCAGTGCTTTAGTTCACTCCAACACTATTTCTTTCTTCAATAACTGCTGCAGCCTTCAAAACAGTCTCCCTACCTCTATCTAGCCTGATTCCCCTTGAGTTCATATTTCAAATTGAAGTCAGGGGCCATTCTTCACCAAATGTATGATCATGACACTGCCCTTCTTAATTAACTCAGTGAGGTCTTCATAGCTTTTAGTAAAGTTCAGACTCCTCAGTTAAGTACACATGTCCTTTCAGACCTCAGACCCTACCTGTTCTCCTTCTCCATTTTATTCCAGTTGTATTAAACTATTTATTATCTCTTAGCTTGGAGCTTTTATCCCTCCCTCTACCTGAAAGACCTTGCCTCTACCTTCACCTCTTCTTCCCCTCGCTAAATTCAATTCATTTCTTAAGGTTCAATGTAAACTTTGTCTCCTCTAAAAAAACTTTTCTGGATCTTCCCAGGAAGATAGGAGACAATCTTTCTCTGTACTTAGTGCATTCCCATTGCATTCTCTGTGTTGGTACATACCAGACACTCGATACTGTATGTGTATCCATCCGTAGGATGTGAACATACAGGTGTTAAAATTCTTTTAAATACAATTCTAGCTACTTTAATTCAAATAGACATTCTCATATACTTCAAGGCTCCCTGGTTAGGATGGGCCAAGCTGGGGATACAGTGTAAGAATTAAATGAATGTCTATTGGCTTCTGTTAAAGTAATTTATTGAAGTTGTGATAGGATTAAAGGCTGTGAATAACACTCATTGGTAAAAGCATATTTTAAACCTGATTTATATTGTCTAGTTTAGATGAAAGGTGAATAAGAAGACCAAGAAAATGCTGTATCTCTTTTTGAAGGTCCCAAAATACATTATTTTCTACTTTAAGTTGGTTTCATTGAATGTTCAGTAGCTACAAATGCATCTCTATGGGATATATGTAAATCATAACAAGTAATGATTCAACAAATCCCATGTACCCCTACTCAACGTAACTCAAAGTATACTGTATTACCTTTGAAACCCTGTGGCTCTCTCCTTAAGCCCATTCTCGTCCCTCTTCTCAGAGGGATCACTATATTGAATTTTCATCAGGTTCCTATATTTCTTTATAGTTTACCACCTGCTGGTCTTGCATGGTTTTGCACTTTTTATAGAAGAAATCATACTATATGTATTTTTCTATGTCCAGTTTTTTTTTTACTCAGTATAATATTCCTATGATATAACCATGTTGTTTTATGTAGCTGTAATTCACTTCACTTCTGTAGCATATTCTATTATTTGAATATACCAGAGTTTAAAAAAAGAATGCATTCTATGGTTGATAGACCTTTTTGTTGTTCCATTTTTTTTGGCTATTATAAATGATGTGAACTTGTCTAGCATATCTCCTGGTATGGGAGTAGATATCCTTATTTTTTATATGTCTGATACAACTCTATAGAAAATAACACCATACTGGGGCAAGCAATTATTACTCACAATATTGTACTTACATGACAATGCTGCATGGCTACACATCACTTGGTTGTTAGAATTTGGTTGACCATTATAAGCTGGAATAGTTTCCACCCATTTCTACCTGCCATTACTGGCACTACACACATTCCAGAAACCATTGTGTTTAAAGCAATTGCCGTGCTTAACCATATATTATAATAACTTATTCATGTCTCTGTCTCCCCAATGTGACTGGAAGTTTGGGGATAAGTTCAGTAGCTCTGTTATCTTGATATGCTTTTTGCTTTAGTGTCTAGCTCCTATTAGTTGTTTAGTAATTATATTTGAGTGGGCAAGTAGTAGGTACTCCATAAATATTGAATGATAATGGAATAAACAGTATTTACCAAATACCTGTATTATGTTGTTTTTTTTTTTTTTTTGTCACGAGTGTTCTATATATATTTCCTCTCCCACCTGCTCCTTTAAGAGATGAACCAATGAAGAGTAGGGTCTATAGCCATATACCCACTTTGCTTACAGCATTTGGATACAGCACATACTTAGAAACTTTTTCTTCACAGACAACTTGACAATACAAATGCAATGTAACTGTACTTAATAAAAGCTCCAGGCGACTGGAAATAATACAAAATATACTAATATTTAAATATCCTGTTGCCTGCGTTATTTTTCCAAACTGAAGTGTTTATCTTGCTCTGAATTTGGTCATCTCTCCTTATCCATCCCAAACCTTCTTGCCACTACCAAATGTAACTTAACCTGCAATGATATTTTAAACACTTCTTTGAAGTCTCTCAAGTTTTTCCTTCTCTTAGCAGATGAAACAAAGTCCTGAAAACTTCTCATATTGAATTATGTTGAACAATCTCCAGAGCTGCTCAAGTTCACCTCCCATAGCAACACATCGCAGTGTGGGTCCTCAGACCATCTGCATCTGAATCATCCGTGGTGCCTGTTTAAACCTGACCTACTGAGTCAGCATTGCTGAGGCTCAGATCCAGAAATTTGTGATTTCAGCAATCTCCTCTGGTAATTCTTATGCCCATTAAATCCTAACAACTCATTCTCTTATAGAGTAATAAATTCAGTGGGTGGGAGAAGCAGTGACATAGGGGAACACATGCTGGTAGAACATGAGACAAAAACATTCTAAAGAGATTTAGAATACTTCGGAAATACACATTTAACCATAAATTTAAGCCCCAAATTTTGGAACAAATGTGTGGTAATCTTTACGAGTGTATCACAGTTTGACAGATCCATCCCGATCTCTTACTCTCTGTCTCTCTCACTGTGCAATTTCCCAGCTTCGTCATGCTTCGCAGTCCTCCACCTGCCCTCTTCCTGGTAACTGATTCCAGCTTTTCTTTAACAGGGAACCATGAGGTTACCAGGGACACTCCCTCAGCTTCTTGCCCCTGTGCTGTGATACTTGGTGGCACTTCATTCATCCTTCACCGCCCCCGTTCATCTTAGAAGAAGGACAGCCTCCATCCCCACCTGAGAACAATCCTCTCCACTGTGCTCTGCACTTCTCATCTCCACCATTTCCCAGGCCAAGCTTCATCAGTTCCCTGTCTCCCTCTCTTTTGGCTATTCTCCTCGCTATACAGACATCCTCATGACTCTTTCATATTCCCCATCTTAGAAAACGGAGAGAAAAAAAAACCTTCATCTGGTCATTGTTCATCTGGTTATCACTCTACATTTTTTCTTTTTCTTTTGATTTGAGACGGGGTCTTGCTCTGTCATCCAGGCTGGAGTGCAGTGGCATGTTCATGGCTCACTGTAGCCTCAGCCTCCTGGGCTAGAGGGATCCTCTTGCCTCAGCCTCCCCCACCTATCTGGGATTACAGGTGCATGAGAGTACATCTGACTTTTTTTTTTTTTTAAACTTTTTGTAGAGATGGGTCTCCCTATGTTGTCCACACTGGTCTTGAACTCCTGAGCTCAAGTGATCCTCTGGCCTCGGCCTCCCAAAGTGTTAGCGTTACAGGCATGAGCCACCATGCCCAATCTGGGCTTACTGGGCCCCCTGCGTCTCTTCTCCTTTCCCCACACTTCTCATGATCATTAATGCAATCCTCACAATTCCATCAGCATATCTTTAAAAAACAAAATATGATTATGTCATTCTTCAAAAATTTTTAGTGCTTTCATATGCCCCCGGGATAAATATATAAACTCCTTTTCTTGAAACACAAGGTCTTTCCGTGAGTAAAGTCTTATTTCCTTCTCCAGTTTCTTCTGCCACTTCCTTCTTTTATTTTACACTTCAGCTTTACTGCAACATGTCACATCTCCATTTTTCTCAACTTTGCCAACTGCTTGGAACACAGTCTCCCCCGCACCCCACTCTGCTCACACACCCTATTACTTTTCTGCTTACCAGTGTCTCACTCATTCTCCAGCTCCCAGACCCATTGTTACCTCTCTTGTTACTCCTTCCCCATTCTCACAGCAGACCTAGGTTCCTTTGCCCTGTTCCCTGCCCCCTGCCCCCAAGGTTTGCATATATCTTTATTAAACCAAAGTTCTTGTCGTATGAAAATTGTGAGTTTCAAACAATAAACAAAAATGTGGGTTTGCATGTCTATCTTCGCTTAAGACTGCAGACTTTTAGAGTAGGGTATTGCTTGGCATCTGATAGTAAGTTAAGACATATTTGTTAAATAAATAAATGCAGAAATGGGTGAATGAATTTGATAGATATAACTATAAAATTATCTTCATAAAATCAGAAAAAAAGGTTTTTTAAAACTCTGTAATCTGGAGATCTGTTGAAATGACTAATATTTCATGCAGGTCATGGTGGTAAAGCAGAAATAAAAGGAACATCAAGTCCCAAGTATTCAGTCTTGTTTCCCACAGGCACATAAACCAGATGTCCTCATACTTTTTTCCCTGTGCTTTCTGTTTTAAGAAAGAAAGGGACAGGACAACATAACCCACAGGAAATGTTCCATGACATGAAAGAATATCATAAAAGCTGCTATACAACTGGTGAGATGAATGGAAAATAAACTTAGTGATTTAATATAAACTGTCACTTGCTTCTGCGGAAAAGAAACATTGTGCAGCTGCACGCATCCTGGTGAAATCCACATGGGGCTCTGAAAACAGGATCTCTATCTGGTTCGTCTTTGCTTTCTTGACGCTGCCGAACACAGGCTGTACATGCAGTAGGTGTTTGTTGAATGAAAGAGGAAAGAAGAAATCTGATCAATTTTTAAAGAGGCATTGAACAAGTAATTTGAAGGGCACTGAATATTATCCTAATCTCTTGATTATGGTACTTAAGTCAAATGAATGCTGTCAGAAGTTCTTTCACTGCAAAAATAAGCAGACAATAAAAAGGAAAAGATAATGTCTGCAGATGCCATTAAGCATAAGAAGGGACAATGAATCGAAGACAACTCATCTCTCTGGTTACTGGAGGTATTAAAAAATGAGACTTGTTGTTTGGTTAGAAACAGCATGTTCTTGAATCACGTGCCTGCTGCCTTGCTCAGTGTTTTTAACTGCAGCTTAAACAGTGTAGCTTGGGACAGAGGGTGGCAGTAATTGAAGCATTCATCTCACGTGTTCTATCAAGAGCTTGTCTGTGTTCAGTAACTAACTCAGGTGTACTTCTTTCTTTTTGCCTAAGTCTTTCCCTCAACCAACTACCTCTCCAATTCCTCTCAAGATATTCATTGAACACCCACTCTGTTCCAGGCACTGTTCCAGGTGCTGGGGGGACAGCAGGATTCTCTGCCATTGTTCTCATGGAGGCTGTGGTCTAATCCTGAAAAAGCAATGACAAACAAGTAATGCATAGTATGCCAGGTGGGGATAAGAATTATGAGGGGGGTTGGAGGAGGGAGAGCTCTTTTGGACTGGGTGCTCAGAAAATGCATCTCTGAAGAGGCGGCATTTCCTTTCATTTCAGTCCATTTTTCACTTGTACCCACATGATTGTCACAGGGCCTACCGTAGGTGAGTCTGTGGCTGACAGCTGTCATGGTGGGTTTGGTCCTGCTGGATTATTTTCTATTTTTCTTACTGTCCCCTGGCTGTTGTGTGTCCTATACAATTCTACAGAAAAAGCAATTCTCTTCCTATACCTTCACTACTTTTTGAAGCTGCAAAAAAATATTAAAGAGCAATAGCCAAGAGTCTGAAGGCCCCAGTGTATACACACACACACACACACACGCACACTTTTTTATGCCAGTAAATAGTATGAATATTAAATGAGATAATGCTTTAAAATGTTTTGTGCCAGTACCTGATACATAGTAAGTACTCAATAAACACTGTTACGTTATTATCATTACTTTTATTATTATTTCATAGACACTTGTAAAGATATTGCGGGATCTTGCATTCTTTGATACGCTCCCGTTTAGACATCATATTCTCGAAGGCTTGCTGGGTGCAGAACTATAGTAGGTGCACAGGTCCTAGGGAAGACAGAGTTCTCTCCCTTTTTTTCTTATGAGGCAGAGCACACACATCACCTGTTCAACTATTGAAAAACACTTCCATTTACAAAGCAGCCTAACCGAAAGCACAAATTAACACATCCAAATTGAAAACCCAACTCTTTAGGGAAGGATGATTAAAATGTCACCTTCTAGACGATTTCATCTTTTAATCATAGTGCTCCTTCTTAAAGAGAAGCATAAAACCCAGGAAGCCCAGTAGGAGAGGGTTCTATGATTTACCACTTTGAAAATGAGGAGAGAATCTGCCTGCTAGAGAGAGGAGAAGCTCTCAGGGAAATTTTTGGTTAATTAAAAGTAATTCTAACCCACTTGCCATATAACTCTACTCTCTTTTTGGTTTGACTCTTGTAATTTCATTTGGGATAGTTCATTACAGATGGAAGAAAATAAGGTTAGCCTTGATGATTCAAATATCTGAATCTCATATGCCAACTATATTTTTGAGTTTTCAACATAGTTATGAGAAATGATGGTATGGTGAACTCATGAAGCAGCATGGCTATATTCAAATAGATCCATTCCAAAGATTCAGCCAATTAATTTCTGAAGCTAGGGGCATGACTTTAATTTGTAATTTAATTTCTTCCCAATACCTATGTTCCAGGTTACTGTTGCTTTATAACAAATTACCTAAACCTTAGTGACCTAAAACACACAAGTATTTTCTTATCTTTATAGTTTCTGTGAATCAGCTTCTGGGAAGGAAGGTCTTGGCTGGGGCGTTTGGGCACATGATGCTCATGTAGTTGTACACTTAGCTGACCTGGAAAAGCAGGGGCTGGGGCAGGTAGGGGCCCCGTTGATGTCAGGACTTCTTCACGTGATCTCTCTGGGGATGTTTGTTTGGGCTTCCTTCTAGCATGGCCTCCTCGGGGCAGCTGAACTGCTCCTGGGGCACTCCAGCCTCCTGCAGGAGTATTCCAGCTGCCAGGGCGGGAGCTGACCTAGCCTCAGAGGTCATGTACCATCACTCTGCTTCATCCCAATGCTTATGAGTAAGTCACAAGTTTGCCCAAATTCAGGATGGAAGGGGGAGCTGCAAGGTCTTGGAGGAGCATTTGGGATGGGAGATGACATCGTGGCTGCCCTTGGAAAATACAGTCTGCTGCAGTCTACTAATCATAGGTTGCAGGAGGAGGCCTGTGCCAGAAGACTGCCAAATTTCTCAGGAAATGAAAATGTGGTTTCTAGCATTTGTAGTGAGAAACTGGAAATGAGAAGTCAGGAGGGCCTAGATATTAGCTAACTAAACCTAAAAGAGGGGGAAAAACAAACGTTTTCTTGCCTTTTTTTTTTCATATTGGGATAAAAACACCATAGTTATTTGTAATAAAATTGAAGTGTGATTTTTTCATTTAGTACTGCCATATAATTATTCTATGATGAAAGATAATGATCCCGGATCTCTTTAGTAACTTCACCATTTCAAACCCTAACAAAAAACTTTAAAAAAGTTGATACTGATAAGTTTTTTCCTGCTGCCTGAAAGAAGTAGCAAAAAAACTCAAACACTTTATCTCACAGTCACAGGAGAAATGTGATAAAGACCTGTGCAAACGTTATGTGATACCAGTTAGTGCTGAAACCAGGGCCTGAGTCCCTGGTTTACACCTCCTACCTTGCCAATGCTTTATGGTTTGGTTCTGGTTGGACTGATTAGGAATGTAATAGAAACCACGTGGTCTTGAATTATAAATTAATTTGAACCAACTTTCAGGTGTGGGATTCTGTGAGCTGAGAAGTAAATTACAACTCAGAACTACTCATTTTTTAATCATTTATTTTTTAAAATATGTGTAAATATTTCAGCCCCTACCACCAGTAGTTGTATTCAAGACGACTAAGAAAACATAATGCTCTGTAATTTGACTTTATTAATGGGTGACCATTAACATACTCTTGATCTTGACTTTGGGGGGAATTGTTATATTGTTATCTATTTCATTCCATTATGATTTTGCACATGAACATTCCATCATGTGTATACAGGAGAAGGCAAACTCTCCGACAACAAAAGATTCCCCTTAGATTCATATCAGGCCTGAATTTGCTTCCATTGTGGATCATGATATTCACCTCCAGCTTTTTTTTTACTTTAATTTTTTGAGTTTAAAAATTTTTACGGGGTAAATGTATATATATAATTTACCATCTTTACCATTTTCAAGTGTACAGTTCAGTGCCATAAATACATTTATATTCTCCTTTTCCCCTCATCTCCCTTCTTCCTCCCAATGTGGATTTAAATTCTGTGTGTGTGAGTGTGCGTGTGTGTGTGTGTGTCCGTGTGTATGTGCATGTATTGAGTGAAGGTAAATGTTTCAAATGGGCACAAAAATAGGTAGAGGCCAGGCACGGTGGCTCACGCCTGTAATCCCAGCACTTTGAGAGGTGGAGGTGGGCGGATCACTTGAGGCCAGGAGTTCGAGACCAGCTTGACCAACATGGTGAAACCCTGTCTCTACTAAAAAAACAAAAATTAGCCAGGCACAGTGGCTTACGCCTGTAATTCCAGCTAGTCTGAATGCTGAGGCAGGAGAATCACTTGAACCTGGGAAGCAGAGGTTGCAGTGAGAGGAGATAGTGTCACTGCACTCCAGCCTGCGCGACAGAGCAAGACTGTCTCAAAAAAAAAAAAAGAAGTAGATAGGCATTTCAGCAGGACTAGAGAAAGGATACACTCTGAATGAATGGAACAAGCTGGTCCTTATTTGTGAGATAAATACCCTGGACTGCGTGGCTGTCTCCAGAGTCTGTGCTACAGCAGCAAATAACTCAGGTGGGAAAGGCATGTGTCTCAGCTCACCAAACTAAGACTACGCATCTAATTAGCAGAATGTTTCATAACTCCCCACCCTCTTTTAAACGAAAACCCTAGGAGTTTCCTCCTGTGGCCTGCCACTGACAGTGGCTACATGAGCTTCTACTCTGAGTGTTCACATTGATATAGCTCTTAGCACAGATGGTTTGTAGAATCCTTTTTTCTGGAAGCCAATACTGTCAGACATTTTCTCAAAAAGAAAGTGAGAATATCAACAGCAGTAATTTCTTCATTTTACCTTATTTAAACTAAATTGTATGTAGACCCAGACAATTTTTTTTTCAGATCTGCCTACAGTTACAGTTAGAGTGTCAAGGCGGACTGGGAAGCAGTTTGTTCTTTTGTTAAAAGGCAGTTAGGTAAATGCAGATGAACCCTTAAACAGCTCTTTAGTTACTACTGAATAAATTAAGCATGAGTGGCAGCCTGGTATTGGACCATTCTGGGTTAGTCTGACATGTTCCAACTGTCTTCAGGTTGAACTTAAGGATAATACTGTACTTCATCAAATACCACCAACAATTTCAAAACCAGAAATCACTTGTAGGGCTCCACTTCCTCCAAACACCTCCATTTTCATTTGATCCAGGAAAGAAGTTGGCTTTCTGTAACTGTTACTCAGACCTCAAATGCACAGAAAATAAGCCAGCTTGACAACAGAGGAAGAATGACAAATGTTATCTTTGGCAACCAGATCTTAAGTGCTAATGTAGGATAGCAGGGAATGGAGTTTGCAGAAGTGTTAAGTGACCAACATTACGGTGAAATGGGAAATGATGTCAAGGATGTTTCTGTCTAACTTCAGAAGACTCAGTTGCACAGACATTCAGGATGTTTGCACATTTCCAGGGAGAACAAGCAAAATTAGAATACTCAAGTCAAAGAAGCATATAAAACCTGATGACTCACTCTCTCTTTTGCTTAAATAAGAGCCTCAAACACAAATATACAGATTCAATACATCTAAATACGGCACTAAGAAGAGAAAACAAGTTCTCAAATAATGTAACAGAAAAGGGGTGAGTGGCAATTAACAACTTCTTAAAGATCTTCCTATTTAAGAAAAGATTCTATTGATTTAGTCATTTAGAATAGCCATTAAAAGTGGAGACTCGGTAGTGAAATTGCTGTGTTCAACATAAAGACTACATCATTTAGCAGGAGTGTGCCTTTGGGTAGGTTACTTAAATTTTGTTTACCTCAGTTTCCTTATCTGTAAAATGAGAATAGTCATAATATCGATCTCTCCACTAATACTATACTACTATATTTATCTAGATAATATTAATACTGTAGTGTCTAGATAATGTGTGCAAAGAAAGTGCCTGGTACGTGGTGACTACTCAGTAAATCTTAGGAGTTATAATGATGATGACAATTATGATGGTAAGTACCATCTGGAAAACTAACTTCCTTAGGATGCCAGTACCTATAATCCTGGATGATTCCAAATATTCTGTATATTAAGACAATAATCACATTTACAATAACATCAAGGAAAATAAAATACTTCGTAATAAACTTAAGCAAGGAGTTAAAAGACCTATACACTAAAAATGATAAAACATTGATGAAAGAAATTGAAGAGTACACAAATAAATGAAAAAATATCCTGTGTTCATGTTTTGGGAGAATCAGTATTAAAATGTTCATACTATCCAAAGCAATATTCAGATTCAACACAATTCCTAACAAAATTCCAATGACATTCTTCACAGAAATAGAGAAAATGATCCATTTGTATGGAACCACCAAAAAAAAAAAAAAAAGGTGTATGGAACCACAAAAATCCCCAAATAGCCTAAGTAATTTTGCCAAAGAAAAACAGTTGAAGGCATCATACTGCCTGACTAAAATTATATTACAAAGTGATAGTATAGTACTGATACAAAAAAGGAAATGTAGACTCATGGAACAAAATCAAGTCCAGAAAAAAATCCAAACTTATGGTCAACTAATTTTTGACAAGGCACCAAGAGGACACAATGGATAAAAGGTAGTCTCTTCAGTAAATGATACTGGGAAAGCTGGATTTCCACATGCAAAAGAATGAAATAAGACCTCTATCCTGCACCATACATAAAAATCAACTCAAAATTGATAAAAGGCCTAAATGTAAGACCTGAAAGCATAAAACTCCTAGAAGAGAACATAGAAGTTCCTTGATGTTACCCTTGACAATGATTTTTTGAATATCACACCAAAAGCACAAGCTATAGAAGGAAAAATAAGTAAGTGGGATTATATCAAACTAAAAAGCTTACACACAGCAGAGAAAGAAATCAACAAAATGAAAAAGTAACCTCTAGACTGGGAAAAATATTTGCAAACCACATATCTGACAAGGGATTAACATCCAACATTTATAAAGAACTCTCACAACTCAATAGCAGAAAAACAACCCTATTAAAAAATGAGCTAAAAACCTGTGCAAATATTTATCCAAAGAAGACATTAAAAATGGCGAAACAATATATAAAAAGGTGCTATTAACCATAAGGGAAATGAAAATTAAAACTACTATGAGATATCACCTCACATCTGTTAGGATGGGCATTATGAAAAAGACAAGAGATAACAAATACTGGTGAGGATATGGAAAAACAGAAACCCTAGTACACTGTTGGTGGGAAAGTAGTCATGAAAAACAGTGTGGAGGTATCTAAAGAAGTTAAAAACAGAACTACAATATGACCCAGAAATCTCTTTTCTGGGTATATACCCAAAGGGGATGAGATCATCACCTTGTAAAGATACCTGCATCCTTCAATGTTCATTGCAATATTATTCACAATAGCCAAGATATGGAAACAACCTAAGTGCCTGTTGACAGATGAATGGATAAAGAAACTGTGGTATACACATACAATGGAATATTACTCAGCCTTATAAAAGGAGATACTGCCATTTGCCACAATATGGATGAACCTGGAGGATATTATGCTAAGTGAAATAAGCCAGACAAAGAAAGACAAATATTGCATTATCTCACTTATATGTGATATGTTTAAAAAAGTCAAATATACAGAGACAGAAAATAAAACAGTGGTTACCAGAGGCAGTATGGAGCCAGGGGAACAGAGGAGGAAATGGGGCTATGTAGAATGAATGAGTTAGAGATCTAATGTACAACATAAAGACTGTAGTAACTAAAAATCTATTTTATTAGGAATCTTTGTTAAATAAGATGTTAGCTCTTACTGTGCTCTTGTCGCAATAAAAAGTAACTATATGAGTAGCTATATATGTTAATTTGCTTTGCTATAAGTAATCATTTTACTATCTATATGTATCTCATAACATCATGTTGTAGACCCCAGATATACACGATAAATTTCTTTTTAAAATATTCTGTGTAACAGATTTAGTTTTGATATTCTTATGACTTTAAGACAATGACAGGAACTATAGTGGCTGGTTTTGTTTTTTTAATGAAGCAGGCTATTGTCTAAATGTATTAAAGCCAGTCAAAAGATTGACCACATGTGAAAATCTCAGCCAACAGCTCAAGGCGAAAGACAGAAAATATAGGGCTATAATCCTGCAATGTTTCTAAACACAAAGCAGTCACAGCACAGATATGCAAATGAAGTAAAAAATAGGAATCATCATTGCTAGTCTTGAAGGCTTTCTGTCCTAACTGGAGACTCAAGGACAAAGAAACCAAAATGATTTACTGTAATGCTCCAGAGACTCATTTATCAAACAAGGGTACGATTATAGCTTATTTCTTTCTTGGAAATATTTCACATTAGTCTTTCCCCTCCATACACTTTGACCCTACCCTAGCTGGCTTCTTATCCTCTCATGCCAGATTGCTGCCACAATCTAATTGTTCACCCTTATGTGAGACTATTGCTGTCATAACCCTAATCTTAATTGAACTCTTGCTTTAAGGAAGCTTCTGAAACAATTAGCAAAAGTATTCTAAATCCAAATCTTTTATCTCATTCTTCCATTTATTAAGATTCTTCATTACTTTCTACATTAAATCTAAAATTCACTTTCTAGTTTCGAAATTGCAAAGAAACTTTTTTCTTGATGGGAATTATATCTACATTGCTTTTAACATCTAGTTAGAAAATTATATATTGTAAAAAAAGTAACATTTACATTCAAAGTAGTTTAAATACAAGTCCCAACAAGAAAATTATAGAATGTTATAGGCTAACTGTAAAAGTCATCTGGAAAATAAAACATGAAAGAATAATCAATAAATTATTTTTAATGTAAAAGGGAATTTGATCTTTCATATACTGAAGCATGTACTTAAATTATAATAATTAAAACTGCCTCACATTCCTTCAAAAATAGAACAATAGGGTGAACCCAATAGAGAGTTCAGAAACAGAATAATGTATACATTGAAATTTAGTAATGATAAAGGCAATATCTCACATCAGAGTGAAAAGTAGAAACAACTCAGGAAATAATTTTGTGCCAACTAATTTTTCATTTGAGGAAAAAAGGTAAATTATTTAAATTACACTATGTGCAAAAGTGAACTTCAGCTGGGTTAAAAAGTTAAATAAAAATTGTTTAAAAATAATTTCAACTTTTATTTTAGATTCAGGGACTACAAGTTCAGGCTTGTTACATGGGTATGTTGCATGATACTAAGGTTTGGGGTACAGACGATCCTGCCAGCCAGGTAGTGAGCATAGTACTGATAGATAATTTTTCAGTCCATGCCCCCCTCCTTCATTATCCACTCTAGTAGTACTAAATGTCTATTGTTCCCATCTTTATGTCCATGTGTACTCATTGTTTAGCTCCCACTTAAAAGTGAGGATGTGTGGTATTTGGCTTTCTGTTCATGCATTAATTCACTTAGGATAAATGCTTCCAGCTGCACCCATGTTGCTGCAAAGGACATGATTTTATTCTTTTTTATGGCTGCATAGTATTCCATGGTGTATATGTATCACATTTTCTTTATCCAATCCACCATTCATAGGCATCTAAGTTGATTCTATGTCTTTACTATTGTTGATAGCACTGTGATGAACCTACAAGTGCATATGTATATCTTTGGATATATACCTAGTAATGAGATTGCTGAGCTAAATGTTAATTTGGTTTCAAGCACTTTGAGAAATCTCCAAACTGCTCTTCATAGTGGCTGAACTAATTTACATTCCCACCAGCAGTGTATAAGCCTCCTTGTCTCTGCAGTCTCACCAGCATTTGTTATTTTTTGACTGCTTAATAATAGTCATTCTGACTAGTATGAGATGGTATCTCATTGTGGTTTTGATTTTTATTTCTCTGACGATTAGTGATGATGAGCATTTTTTCATATGTTTGGTGGCCACTTGTGCATCTTCTTTTGAGAAGTATCTGTTCATGTCACTTGCCTATTTTTAATGGGATTGTTTGTTTTTTGCTTGTTGATGTAACTTCCTTATAGATTCTAGATATTAGACTTTGTTGGATGCACAGTTTGTATCCAACACAAACACAGCTGTTTGGGATGAATATTTTCTCCCATTCTGTAGATAGTCTTTTAGTCTGTCGCTAGTCTCTCTTGTTAGGCAGAGGAGTTAAATAAAATTTAAAAACTGCTAAAGAATTAAGAGAAAACATGAGAGGATATGTTTACAAATCTGGTATAAAGAGTGTCTTTTAAGCAAGTTGCAAAATGCAAATACCATAAAAATATTCATGATTAAACTCTATACAAATTACAATGTTCTTGTACCATAAAAAAGTTAAGAGTCGCCGGGTGCGGTGGCTCACGCCTGTAATCCCAGCTCAAAAAAAAAAAAAAAAAAAAAAGTTAAGAGTCAAAGAAAAAAAAAGAAGAAAATATTTGTAATACATAAAACAGAGGAGTAGTATTTAGACTATATAAAGAACTCTCACATATCAATAAGGAAAACACAACTAAATAGTCAAATGAACATAGGATAAGGATAGGAAAAGAGAAACAGTGGAAAATATGAAAATAAGTTTCTCTCAGCAACAAGGGAATTCAAATTAAAACAAATGAGGCTTTTTGCCTGTTTAGCAAATTAAATAAAAACAAATTAAATAAAAATGGAGCTAATCTAAGTATTATATGAGGACATAGAGAAGTGAAGAACACTCAAATTGGTTAAGTAGTTTTCCAGAGAAGTTTGGGAATTTTTATTAATATTAATGATGATAGAAAAAGATTCCCATATATGTATAAAATGGCATTTATAAGAATATTCATTTCAGCACTATTGGGAAAAGTAAAAATTGCCAAGCACCTAAGGAAACTCATGACTAAATTATGGTACATTCATATGAAGTAACTATGCGCAAATGAAAGAATAAGGAAGACCTATATTTGGAAAAGAGAAAATATTTTCAAGACTTATTAACTTAAACATGTTGCTAAACTAAATGAACAGAATGATCTCGTTTTTGTAAACAAAACTAAATAAAATCTCACATAACAAAACTAATTTTCTATATGTACGCAGATGTATGTAAATGCATAGAAAATGGTTTGAGAAGACACAAGGCAAAATGCCAATGGTAGTTTTTTTTGTAGCAGGTAACGAAAAATGAGTGGAATTGATTAAAGTGACAGAGATACTTTACCTGTATTTTTACAAAAAGATTGTTTTCATGAACAGCCTCTAAAATATATATATATATTTTTTTAAAAAGTAAAAAAAAAAAATGGTGATGAGATAACATTAGATAGATCATCTCACTCTGGCTAAGGAGCTATTGGGTACCACCTGGCAGAGTAAGCAAATGGTAAACTGAGTCAGGGATGTATATGAAGGTTGTCTTCACCTTTTTCAAGTTACTCCATTGTCAGCCATCTCTGCTAAAAATAATAGTTTACATCTTGCTGTTCTTTTGGATTTGATAAAATGCCTTTCCTAAACCATATAATTTAACTAAGAATTTGGAATGCTGCTCAGATAGGAAGAATAAATTAGTAACTTGGCAGAAGAGAACTCAAGGCTTTGTGAACTAAGAAAAGAAATATGGTTGAAGACAATGGAGGAGAAGAAATTCTGTTGAAAGTGCAAGAATCAAGCAAGAATGAGACAGCGGCTCTGTGGGTGGTAGGGTGGTGGCTTCAATGGATATGTGTTTAGATTCTGGTTGTGTGCTTAGAGAACTAGTTGTGATGACTAAACTTAGTCTGAATTTCTGGCCAGTGAGAATACGCATCTTACAAATGAAATGGATCAGTGCAAGAACAGGAGCAACAATTTGTATATGTTGGTTGGATTACATTATTTTGGCCTGAAATTTCAACACAATGTTAAATATTTGGCCTCCATTTTTGCAACCATTGGTGTGGTGGCAGGACCTGAAATTCTATCTGCCCTAATCTAGCGGGAGTATGCATATTCCAGGTGATAGGAATGGGTTCACAGTCCTCACTTAATTTTGGCTAACACAGCTTCTTTCTCTCTTAAATCGAGTTGTCTCCCTCCTGGAAAGAATATTGTCAGAATAAGACAAACTAGGCCTTAAATTCCAGGTAGAAAGCTGATGGGAAAAAGGAAATTGCTCCTGTAATCCCAGCACTTTGGGAGGCAAAGGTAGGCGGATCACGAGATCAGGAGATCGAGACCATTCTGGCTAACATGGTGAAACCCCATCTCTACTAAAAAAAAAACAAAAAATTAGCTGGGTGTGGTGGCGGGCGCCTGTAGTCCCAGCTACTCAGGAGGCTGAGGCAGGAGAATGGCGTCAACCCGGCAGACGGAGTTTGCAGTGAGCCGAGATAGCACCACTGCACTCCAGCCTGGGTGACAGAGTGAGACTCTGTCTTAAAAACAAAACAAAACAACAACAACAACAACAACAAACAGGACAATTGCGTAGGAGGGGAGGAGGCTTGGGACCACAGTAAAATCATTGTTTTTATATCAAACCAGCCTAGTAGAAAGGAATGGAGGTTAAAGTGTGTGATTTAAAGACCTCTGAGTTCCCTCTCTCCAAGCAAAATCCTCCACACTTTCTCAACTTACCTATTTGAGATTCACCTGGGTTCATTAGTTACACTCCTGGGAATCAGTTTGATTCTTACATCTGGCTGAGGACAGATACCATACAAAAAATTATGACTGATTGATTTAAGAAGACAGACATAAAATACATTATGAGTCAGTTTTTGAGATCAGAGTCAAGGGCTAGCACAGCTTTTGGCAAAACTGCAATTACTTTTGCGCCAACCTAATACATGGTAAGCACTATATAAATGCCTGAATAAATAAATAAATGAGCAAAGAGCTCTGTGATTTAAAACGTGATTTTTGAGCATATGTCAACCATTTCAGGGTAGAAGACAAAATTCAATTTTAGGATCTTTGGAAACAAGAGAAACAGAGGTCAGAGGCCTTGACTGGCCCTACTTAAGACCTCCCCTTGCCCATATATTTTCCATTTCTCTCCTGCTGCAATGGAAACACTTTCCAGGACCAGGGAAAGGCTTCCTAGTTTAGCTGTGTCTCCAATGGAGGCTTCATGTGTTTGCAAACATCTAAGAATTTATTAAAATAAGTTTACCTTTCTTTTTCTCTCCTTTCTTTTTTCTTTCTCTCTCTCTCTCTCCTTCTTTCTTTCTTCCTTTCTTTCTTTCTCTCTCTCTCTCTTTCTTCTTTCCTTCTTTCTTTCTCTTTTCCTTTCTCTCTCTCTCTTTTTTTTTTTTTTTTTGAGATGGAGTATCACTCTGTCACCCAGGCTGGAGTGCAGTGGCATAATCTCAGCTCACTGCAAGCTCCACCTCCTGGGTTCATGCCATTCTCCTGCCTCAGCCTCCTGGGTAGCTGAGACTACCGGCACCTGCCACCACACCCGGCTGATTTTTTGTATTTTTAGTAGAGACGAAGTTTCACCGTTTTAGCCAGGATGGTCTTGATCTCCTGACCTCGTGATCCGCCCACCTCGGCCTCCCAAAGCGCTCGGATTACAGGCGTGAGCCACCGCGCCTGGCTTCTTTTTTTTTTTTTCTTTAAACAGAGGAACCTTGTTCAGGAAACAAATAACAAGTTGGCTTAAAGACTAAGCATAAGCAGAAGAAACATTTGAATGTTTAAAGTCTTAGAAAAAGCTAAAATTAAGGGCCTAATTCTATTGAAGACTTTCAAATGCCAATATTGTGTTCAACTTACCTCTTGTTAGATTCATTTAGGATGCAATGTTCTGGACACGCTGTCAAATTGTTAAGAATAATGGACAAGATCTGGAAGATAAGGTAGTGGGTAGGGATGCATTTTAGGGTGCTTGTGCAAAAGAAGATCTGGAAAGTTGGAGTCCTCAACTCCAAGAATGGTATTTGAGAGAGTACAATGAAGATTCCAAAGAAGATGGGTTGAATTGTAATTACAGGGAGAAAGAAGGAAAGACTGAGAAATAGATATTGGGCTTAAACATCTATTCAATCTACAAATCAAAAATAAGGTAGATAAGCAAGCGGGTAGGGAAGAAAATGAGCAGGTGAACAGGAGAAAGTAGGGCTAGTCGATCAAGAAAATAAAAAAAGAATCAGATGAGAGTCAGAAGACTACGTTGGGGCTGGGTGCAGTGGCTCTCGCCTGTAATTCCAGCACTTTGGGAGGCTGAGGTGGGTGGATCACAAGGTCAGGAGATCAAGACCATCCTGGCTAACACCAGGTTAGAGATGGTGAAACCCCATCTCTACTAAAAAATACAAAAAATTAGCTGGGCGTGGTGGTGGGAGCCTGTAGTCCCAGCTACTCGGGAGGCTGAGGCAGGAGAACAGCGTGAACCCAGGAGGCGGAGCTTGCAGTGAACCGAGATTGAGTCACTGCACTCCAGCCTGGTGACAGAGCTAGACTCCATCTCAAAAAAAAAAAAAAAAAAGAAGATAATGTTGATAGCAGAGTCAATGAGATGAAGTTTTGCACAAACACAGTTGTGATATTATCTACTTCATTGGATCAGTGGTATAATTCTTACCTCTCACCCAGGTTTGATTATTAATGATACACTTTATCTTACCTACCACTGTCCCAAATATGACATAAAGTAGTGCAGATGATCAGCTATGCTTTCCTTATACATGATCAAAGTGGTACATTTTATAGATTGACTATTTAGTGAGGTATTTGGTTCTTAAATAATGAAATTAAGTGTGATTTTGAATTTGGATTAAATACTTCCCAGAGTAACTGTGCTAGCATAAACCAAAGACTTCAGTTTAATTTTAGGAAAATGCACTGTTGATTTAAAATAAAGCATTTTCAAAGTATGCTGCCTGTAGTTTTCTTTAAAAGTTCAAGAAGAAAAATTCTGTAAACACCAAGGCATGACTATTTTTAAATGAAATAAATTTAAATGCATTTTCCCTGTTTCTTGAAATTTGCAATTTACAGTTTATGCAAAAATTATTTTCATTTGGCTGCTGACTTGGTAAATATTTGAAACACAAATGCAAAATATGGATGCAAAAAGTTTTAATATAATCTGCTTGCTGCAGTCTTCAAATTCTCTACATCTTTTGACTTCTACGGCTTTGTAACATATCCAAATTGACACAAAGCATTTATTTAGATGACTTTACCTTGAGAGACTTTAGCAAATCAAAATTCACAGGGCCTTTCATAAATTTATTTTTAAAAATCTGGATCTGACATAGAACTATGTAAAGAAAGGAAAGAAAATGTAGTTTAGTACACAAAATAAACATTTTGAAGACTCAATTGTTCTATTCATGGACTTTTTTGGATAAAAATATTCTTATCTGTGTTTCTGGCTGTGTTTATGTGGGACAAAGGGATCAAATGTAAATCAAAAGTTGGTTTGCACGGTCTGTATGAAGCTGTTTGTTTACAAGTCAGAAATCTCATACAATTTCTTGTTTTTTTTTTTTTTTTTTTTTTTTTTTTTTTTTTTAATTTGCGTAGTTCTTGCTAGTTAGAAGCACTGTTCTTCACACGTTAGTCAATTCTGGTCTTAAAGTTAGCCAAATCTTCAGGTCTGTCAATCTTCTAGAAAGTCATGATTGAATTTTGTGTCTATGAATCACTCTGCAGTTTCCCATTTATTTTAATGTTGTAATGAAGTAAAACTTTAAAGCTATGACTTCAGCATATAACAGAGGTTCTTCAGAATTATCTCCCAAAGATTAATTTGGTTAATAGTAATAATGAAGTATTTCTTAATGTATTAATTTGGCTAGTTATTATCTATAATCTCCTCTCCAACTTAAACTATGGTTGAAAAGACAGGGAATTTTATGATAAGAAGAGAGATAATGATTTCATGGTTTATTTGGAAACTTATCAACTACATCATTGCTGGGACATGTTAAGTTTGAAATAGGCACAGACATTTTTGATAGCTAATAGAGACTGGAAAACAGGCTGCAGAGAAACAAAAGTTGGTCTTCCACTTCCATTTGGGGATTAACGGGATAGTAGCAGAGTCTCATCTGCTGAAGTATGACAACTAGTGGTAGACAAATTTAATGGGCATGATTCTTACTTGAAATATAAGTAAAATAAACATTAGGAGAAATAAAGCTTTCAAATTTTTGTCATGAATACAAAATTTAAAGCAAAATATGTTCAAATGTTCAGAGAATCTCTGCTTATAATGCATAGTGAAATAAGACAAATCACTGAAACTTATAAATGCCCTATATATAAAGTTCTATATCTGTTTCCTGGAAAAGAATACCATTCACGTCATGTTTCTGGTGAGGAAAGAGACAACAAATAAGGAAATTCATCAATTCCAAATGATGTATTTTTAAATATTTCCTTATTTCCTGCTACTCCTAACATTATTTGTTTAAACAATTCAAAGAATTTTAATAGAATCTTTCCTGTATTTCAGATGTCACATTTACTGGCATTTGTAGCTCTGTAAAAGTCAATATGTCAACATGAAATTTTGAAACATGAGGCCTACCAGTTGATGAGAAACTATCTTCCAAATATCAGACTTTATTATTATTAACCAAATTAATCTTAGGGAGATAATTCTGAAGAGCTTCTGTTACATGTTAAAGTTCTTGCTTTGAAACATTAACACATTACAAAATTAAAATAAATGCAAAACTACAAAATGATTCATAGACACAAAATTAAATTATCACTCTCTAGAAGATGGAGAAACCTTAAGATTTGGCTAACTTGAACATACTGTTAATGCAGCAGCCTTCTGTATGTTCATCAATGAAAATTTAGAAATATATTTTATTATATAGGCCTTAATTCTTTTCACAGAGATTCCCTAACAGACCAGGTCATAACTGGTGACTCCTTATTCAGAATCTTACAAATCTGCCAATGGGCTACCTGTGCTGTGCTAATCTGATATGCTTGGCTAATTCTTTTTATAAATCAGAATGGTTTTTTTGCTGAACACATTTAGCAGAAGGAACTTTGCTTTTACATATCCATCAACCAATGATAAGGTGGTCGAGGTATCAGGTAACAACCCAGAAAAACTGAAGTTTTCTGCTTGAGGACTGTCAAAGTTCCAAAGGACTGATGATTTATTGTCTTAAACAAGGATTAAGACGATCTGGTCATTGTTGTGTACAGATTCATGTTATGTGCACTGTAGCTGTACGTTTAAAAATAGACCTAATGAAAAAGTGTTCAAGGTTACTCATTTTTAGGGAAATGGAAATCAAAATCACAAGGAGATATCATCTCAACCCAGTTAGAATGGCCATTATCAAGAAGACAAAAATATAGCAAAAGCTGGTGAGGATGTGGATGTGGAGGATGGGAATCTCTGGTACACCTTTGGTGGGAATATCAATTAGTACAGCCATTACAAAAACAATATGGAGGATCCTCAAAAACTAAAGATAGAACTGCCATATGATCCAGCAATCATATTTCTAGGTATATATCCAAAGTAACTGAAATCTGTAGGTCAAAGAGATACCTGTACTCTCATGTTTATTGCTGCCCTATTTATAATAGCCAAGATGTGGAATCAACCTAAGTGTCTATCAATGGATAAATGGATAAAGAAAATGTGGTATATATTGCATTTTCTCACTTTTAAGTGGAACTAAACAGTGAGCCCACGTGGACATGAATATGGAAACAATAGCCATTGTGAACTACTAGATGGTGGAGGTGGAGTGGTTTAAAAAACTACCTATTGGGTACTATGCTCACTGCCTGAGTGGTGGGAGGGATCCATATGCCAAACCTCAGCATTATACAATATTCCCATGTAACAAATCTGCACATGTAACCTCTGTATCTAAAATGAAAGTTGAAATTAAAAAAATATTTTTAAAAGAAAATGTGGTATATATACACAATGGAATACCACTCAACCTTAAAAAGAATGAAATCCTATCATTTGTGGCAACATGGATGAGCTTGGAGGACCTTATATTAAGGGAAACAGGCCAGACACAGAAAAATAAATACTATATGTTCTCATTCATATGTGGAAGCTAAAAACTGTTGATCTCATAGAAGGAGTGAATAGAATAGTGGTTACCAGAGGCTAGGGAGGGTGGCAGTGAGGAAGACAGGGAGAGTTTGATTGACATACAAAATTATAGCTAGATGGAAGGAATAAGTTGCAGTGTTCTATAGCACTGTAGAGTGGCTATAGTTAACAATAATTTATTGTATATTTTTTTTTTTTTTTTTTTTTTTTTTGAGACGCAGTCTCGCTCTGTCGCCCAGACTGGAGTGCAGTGGCCGGATCTCAGCTCACTGCAAGCTCCGCCTCCCGGGTTCACGCCATTCTCCTGCCTCAGCCTCCCAAGTAGCAGGGACTACAGGCGCCTGCCACCTCGCCCGGCTAGTTTTTTGTATTTTTTAGTAGAGATGGGGTTTCACCGTGTTAGCCAGGATGGTCTCGATCTCCTGACCTCATGATCCACCCGTCTCGTCCTCCCAAAGTGCTGGGATTACAGGCTTGAGCCACCACGCCCGGTCAACAATAATTTATTATATATTTTCAAATAGCTAGAAGAGAGGATTCTGAATGTTCTCAATACAAAAAATGATAAATGTTTGAAGTGATAGATGTGCTAATTATGTATAA
This sequence comes from Macaca thibetana thibetana, assembly GCF_024542745.1. Classification (NCBI taxonomy): domain Eukaryota; kingdom Metazoa; phylum Chordata; class Mammalia; order Primates; family Cercopithecidae; genus Macaca; species Macaca thibetana. The sequence goes on from NC_065585.1 coordinate 59,101,358, forward strand.
TTAGTACATGCCAGTGAGAAACAATAAAAAATAATGTTTTTACTTTTCTCACATTTTCTTCCTTTTTTTCCACTCCTTTTCCTCTTTTCTGATGAACGCATATAAATAAGACTAGATGCTTCCATAGCCAGCCAACCTTCCTGTCTCTGGCACACAGGTGAGCTCACAGTCGATCACAGCATCAGGTGATATTGCGGAACGAGGAGGCTGAAGTGTACAGATGAATCCTTCCTAGCGGTTCTCACCATAAATTTATCAGGCTGCCTAAACTACTGCCCACTCGGTTACCCCGGTTACAGCCCACATGATCCATTTTCTCACACCCATAGATGTTCGTCAATAAAACAAAATTCATTATTATCAAAAGAAAAATTTTTTTGGCTTCTTCTGTGAAAGGAACAAATTATTCTTGCATTGAATTTGCTGCCTACTCACAGCCAGTCTCCTTTTGTGCCTTCCTCCTTCTCCAGCCCTTCCTTCTCTTTCTGTTGCTGAACTTAACTGATTTCCGCCTGCGGAGCAGGTACCCCAAGGCCAGGCAGCAGTAGCACAATAGACCTGATTTGGGAAGGACAGGGCAGGACATCTGGCTTCCCTCCAAGATGCTGGCTGCTCCACTCCTTTTTCAGCCTCTACAAACTCAGAGCCTCTGTGCCTCTAAAGTCACGTATATTTTAAAAGCTTACTGATGTTACAACGTAAGGGCATAGTAAGTCACATTTCTTTTGGTTAAGTTAAAGTTGTGATGCTAAGGGCAAACAAAACTATTTCAAGGATTTCACAAACATCAATTATTTCAGAAAAGTAAAGCTAGTGAGTGAGGTAATGGGGAGGATTAGGAGGAACTAGATCCCTCTGCCATTTTAAAAGGGTCAAAGTCAATTTTTAAGTGGCCTAGAACAATTTTTTAAAAGGACCGGATACTGCCTATGAGGCCACAATGTTTGTAAAACATTTGAATGTTTATGTAAACCATATACAAGACCAAACTTTAATAACGCATGCTAAGTATTTATGTGTTTCTATAATGCATGCAACCACTTGCCCACGAAACAGGTGTTTGTATGGATGTTATGTCTACAGTGTCAGAGTTAATCCAAATTAATCCGAGTTAATCCAAACTAACTCTGTGTAAGGAAGTGAACTCTGTAAGGCCTGAGCTGAATTTCTACTTTAGTTTCCCCTAGTCAGGGAAATAAGCTGACGACTTGCATTTATTTTCCAGTAGAACTGTGGTCTGTGAGAAAGGTCTGCTGCTTTCCCTGGTGGGCAGGGCTCTTCACTGGCATGATGAGTTCTTAAACATCTAGCATAGATAGACTCTAAGGGCTCTTACAGTGAAAAAAATCGAGGGACCGGAAATGCTGCTGGAACATAAAGAGGGAAAAGCTTGTTTCTGTTCCACTCGCTTCAGAAAGTACTTAGTGTGCTTAGTCACTAGGGGAGATAAATAAGCTTAGGTGTTATATACATAAATAAGAAAAAAAGTCATTGCTCCAGGCCTGTCATTTGGATTCTAGACATAAGTGCCTCAAACCAGGTAGTGCTACAGGAGTGGGAGGCTGCACCTCCCAGCCTTGAAGGGGCTGAATCATTACAAGAATAGCACCCCCATAAGGCCCACAAGGAGCATTTTGCAATGGGACCATTCTGTCTTTTTTTTTTTGTTTTCTTTTTTTCCTTTTTTTTTTTTTTTTTTTTGAGACAGACTTTTGCTATTGTCGTCCAGGCTGTAGTGCTGTGTCGTGATCTCAGCTCACTGCAACCTCTGCCTCCGGTTTCAAGCAATTCTCCTGCCTCAACCTACCAAGTAGCTGGGATTACAGACGCCCCCCTTCCCCCGCCAACCGTGCCTGGCTAATTTTTGTGTTTTTAGTGGAGACAGGGTTTCACCATCATGGCCAGGCTGGTCTCCAACTCCTGACCTCAGGTGATCCGCCCGCCTTGGCCTCCCAAAGTGCTGGGATTACAGGTGTGAGCTGCCATGCCTGGCCTGGACCACGCTTTATCCTTAACGAGATAGGCCAAATAAATAAGAGCCATTGGACAGAGAAAAACCAAAACCAAAACAGAACAGAACAAAACAAAACAAAAAAAACACCAAAACCTTGAAAAATATTGGTAGAAAACAATCTGTAGCCTAAACATTTCTGATTTTCATTTTAGCCCCTTTCTCTCTCCCAATTTATTCAAAGCACTTGACAGTAAATCAGAGGAAGTTTACATCCAGAGAAAGAGAGTCACGCCAAGAGTAGCCTGCATCCTCTCGTTTCCATTTGGGAATAGACTGTGACCGTGGAGGGGTAGAGTTTGTCTTTCTCTTCGTTGTTCTGGCCTGATTCTGTGATGGCCCAGGAACCTAAGCTTCTCGCTCTGATGGGCTTTCCTTTAGTTTGTCCAGCCCCGGCTTCCCTTATTGAACCAGAGGGAAGGACAGCTGCTGCCTTGTCCTCAGCTCCTACGTAGCTTTGAGGAAGAGCTGTTTGCTGGCCTCAAAAAACTTCTTGGACCAAAGGTTAAATAAAAATAGTAAGATAATCCTCTCATTGCTTCTGTTAAAGAAGGAAAAGGAAGGAAGCCTTAAGACATATAAAGTAGTTTAAAAATAGCATTTGATGTGGCCAGTTTTGAGCATTTAATAGGATAATAAATGTTCATTTATCCCACAAGCATGACCAATTCAGGTGATATAGTACCCATTAGCTGATGCTTTTGACCTTAAAATACTAGCTGCTATTTATTGAGTACCTACTATGTGTGAGCACAAAATATATATTAACTCATTAAGCCTAAAAACAACTCAGTAAGGCAGATGTTACTATGTTCATTTTGGTCATGGGGAACTAATATACTAAGAGATGGAGTAAGTTGTCCAAGGTCAAAGAGCTAGCAAGTGGCAGAAGTAAGAATTAAGCCCAAAGCTTCTGAACTTTCCAGTGGACATTCCACAACCTCAAATGAGTAAGGGAGGGGTCTTTATCCCCTCGACAGGCCCCAGTTGCACTCCACTGCATACAAAGTGGGAGCACTGACCTCAGTAATTACTGTCATTGACCTCACTTAATTCACATGCCAGCCTCTCTGAGTTTTCCTTTAAGGACAAATAACTATGTCTCAAGTCACAGACAGCTCATGAAAACCCTGAAACCTCAAAGTGGCTGGTCTCTGTCTTAGAAAAGTAACTGATGATTATTATCTACATAGGTAGGGAATTTTCCAGCTTCAGAAAAGGGCAAGGGAAAGAAAAGGATGAGAACATACTTCTCCCGAGAACATCCATGGTGGCTCTATGTCAGCACAGCCATCCCTGAGAGTAACAGTGTTTGGCTCGGTGTCTGTGCATAATAAGTTCTTGATAATCGGTGAATGCTCTCTTGAGTGTGGAATGACTCTGTCCTTGGGGAGGTGGGAGGTGGCCATTCAAAGAGTTCAGGACTTGGGCAGGATTGTCCGAATGCACCAATTACGAGTTATTTCTTATTCAGCTCTTGAGGAGCATGGCCATGACCGTTTTGCTCTCAATTCTTATTTAATTTCTCACCTCTTTGCCTAAATTATTCTCATGTAGCCAAAGCAACATAACTTGACACTCTCATTTTATCCTCTATCTTTTGTCCAGGTCCAGTTTATCTGATCTCTACTGTTCAGTCTGCCAAGCAGAGTGTCCCTGAAAGCATTAAGACAGTTTAAATTAATATCCTACCAATCCAGAAAAGTTAGAGAAGCCAGTGAGTCTTCACAAAAGGACAGCTCTTCTTTCTTAGCATGATTAATCAGTGAGGGGAGACTATTTTTATAAAATTTAATTTAATTTAATTTTAAGTTTCAGGATACATGTGCAGGACGTTCAGGTTTATTACATAGGTAAACGTGTGCCATGGTGGTTTGCTGCACCCATCAACCCATCACTTAGGTATTAAGCCCAGCATGCATTAGCTATTTATCCTGATGCTCTCCTTTACCCCGCCCAACTGGAGACTATTAATTCCAAGAAAGTAACTGTGAGAACAAAAAGTTGCTAAACAGATGGAAAGGTTCAGGATTAAAAGATATAATATATGAAAAAAAATTAGCTCAGTTCCTGGCCCAGAGAATAGACTGAACAAATGTTCATTGTCTTTCCCCACAAAGTCTTATGTCACAGAGCCTCTAAAAATATTAAAAGACATAATGTGTATTTCTTTTCTTTCTTTCTTTTTCTTTTTTTTTTTTTTTTTTTTTTTTTTTTTTTTTGAGATGGAGGTTCACTCTTGTTTCCCAGGCTAGAGTGCAGTGGTGCGATCTCAGCTCACTACAACCTCCACCTCCCGGGTTCAAGTGATTCTCCTGCCTCAGCCTTCTGAGTAGCTGGAATTACAGGTGTGTGCCACCACACCTGGCTAATTTTGTATTTTTAATAGAGACAAGGTTTCATCATATTGGTCAGGCTGGTCTCAAACTCCTGACCTCAGATGATCTGCTCACCTTGGTGTCCCAAAGTGCTGGGATTACAGGCATGAGCCATGGCACCTAGTCATTTTCTACATTAACGTTATAAATACACATTATTGGCCGGGCGCGGTGGCTCAAGCCTGTAATCCCAGCACTTTGGGAGGCCGAGACAGGCGCATCACGAAGTCAGGAGATCGAGACTATCCTGGCTAACACAGTGAAACCCCGTCTCTACTAAAAAATACAAAAAACTAGCCGGGCGAGGTGGTGGGCGCCTGTAGTCCCAGCTACTCGGGAGGCTGAGGCAGGAGAATGGCATAAACCCGGGATGTGGAGCTTGCAGTGAGCTGAGATCACCTCACTGCACTCCAGCCTGGGCGACAGAGCGAGACTCTGTCTCAAAAAAAAAAAAAAAAAAAAGTAAATAAATAAATACACATTATTGTGATGATATAAGGTTTAAAGTTTGCACATGACCTCTTTTTTGTTACAGTCACCTGCCAATGCTCTCAGGCCATTTCTCAATCCTTGAGACTCCCAGTCCATCTCTCATTTCCTTTCCCTGCCATAATCATTGTAGTTTCAATAGTCATAGCAATGGTTCTTCCAGGACCTTCGTTTCTGGGATCTTTGACTTTCCCTCCACCCTTCCTCAGCCACTCACTTCGCAATCTCAACTGTAAGCATCCTGCCCTCTGCCAACACCCTGTCTCTTTCCAGCTTGCTTCCCTAATAAGCCATTGACTTGCTATGGTCCACTGTCCTTCACCCCCTCACATTTTCGTTTGACAGGCAATGGGGAAGAAGGAAGACAAAGGTACAACTATGCAGGTGTGAACCACCTGTGTAGGCATCATAGACCATGATATGGAATGTAGATGTGTTTCCACGTAGTTCTACATGAAAAAATCAGTGAATGGAGTTGATGGAAGCAGGTAAGTCTGATTGCTGTGTGAAGAAATGACTTATGAGGACAAAAGGAAACAAATAATGATGAGGCAATTGTAAGAAACAAGGGGAGAAGTAATTGCACATGGACTGGGGCAACAAACAATAAAATGGAGAAAGCAGGCAGGGATGTCACCTATTTTAGAGGCAGACATGACAGGTCTTTGTGATAGCTTGCGTATAGTAATCATGAGGGAGAGGAAGGATTCAAGGATAATTTCTAGTATTTTCTGTTTGTGCAGCTGGATGCTATCATTTACAGAGCTGTGAAGACTGAGAGACAAGCAGATATGAGGGAGGTGAGCACTGGATGAAGGCTGGGTTTTAGACATGTTAAGTTGAAGAGGCCCGTAGGACATTCAAGTGATCATATAGTTAGATTTATGTGAATGGAACTTAAAGGGGTCATTTAGCTGAGAAATACAAAGTTGGGCATTATTAAAATATAGAAGGAACTTCAAATCACAGGAAAGCATGAGATAACTTAGGAAGAGAGTTATAGAAAGAAGAGCTCAGAGCCCAGGACCAAGCAATCATAAACAACAACTTCAGAGGTTAAATGTAGCAAGAGAAAGCAACAATGGACACAGAAAAAGAACAACTAGTGAAGACACATTGCAGAATCTGCTAGAGTTCTGGAAACAACATGTGGTGGTATTTAGGCTTCTGTTTGTGAAGAACAGGAAGACACGTTTTCACTCAAGTTCTAGCCTCCTTGTCAGATTGTTTCTCCACATTCCTCCGCATCCCCTAGGCTCAACTCCAAAATAATTGAGAGACACACTTTTAGTTATTTAGTCTAAGAAAGAGAAGGCTGAGTTGGTGGGTTACAGAGGTGGGAAATGGCCATGTAAAAATTGTCAAAAAGATTAAAAGAGATTATGGGTGTTTTCTGTTATTTCCCTGTTCTCTCATTCTCTAGTTTTACTTTCAGGAAGAAATAATTTCTAAGTCTCTTCTTCTTTTCAATTCAAAAAGAAAAAAGACAGAGGGAAAGAAGGAAAGAATAGCACAGATAAATTACGCTAAATGATGATGGTTTCTTGATTAAATTAAGTTCACTTTAAGTATGGTACATAATCAAATCAAGATTATCTTTGCTTTTTAATTTATTGAATATTATCAGTACAATTATTATACTGAGAATCATTTCTGGGACATATAGAATTCTTAAAATTACAAAGAAACTAATATTCTCAGGGAATCATTTGAAAGTGCTGGTATAAGATGTCTACCTCAGCAACACCAGCTGAACTCAATGTGATGATCTCAACAAGTAGGCAAGTATTCCTTGTAGTTTGATGACCTTCTTCCTCTATTTCCGTATGCCTTCCTGGAGAGAGAGCTGATTAAATAATGAGAAACCTCCATTTTTTGGGCCTGGGAATACAGCCAGTAGTTTTCGTATCCAAGATTGTCACTGAAGTACTCTGAGATCTGAGAACCAAGAAGATGGGAATGAGAGCAAGAAAGCAGAGAATCAATGAGCTCAAGTCTGTTGGAAATTGTTTAAGTGCTACTGTTCTTAGTTTGCTTATATACTGGATTGGGTATGGAAATTCAGGGCAAAAGTCAAAGATAAAGGATCAGGGACATACTAAAGAGAAGTCCTTGGTTTTTGTTTTTGCTTTTTGTTGTTGTTTATTTTTTATAAACAACAAAAAATTGTGGTGGGCCCCAATAATCCCCACCTGGTATTCACTCTGTTGGGTGTTTGCCTCCCACTTTGCATCAGGGTCACTCTTAGTTACCGTTAGAATGTGGCTGAAGCATTGGTAAGCGACTCCAAAGTTAGGTGATAAAAGGCACTGGACTTCTACTGTAGCTCTCTTTTTTGGATTATTCACCCTAATGGAAGCTAACTGCCATGTTGTGAGGCTCTCAAACAGCCCTGTGGAAAAGTCTATGTAGAAAGGGACTGAGAGCTCCAGAACGTAGCTTGGTGGGCTGTTCAGGAAGTGGACTCTCCAGTCCTTCAGATGATTGCAGCCAAGGTCAACATCTTGACTGGGGAATCCAGTGGAGAGACCCTGAGTCAGAACCAGCCTGATAAGCTGTTCCCGGATACCCGACTCTCAGAAAACATGTGAGATAATAAATACTAGTTGTTACAGGCTGTTAAGTTTTGGGGTACTTTATAAGCATCAACAACCTTTCTTGTTGTTCAAAGCTGGAAAGAAATAGGGCTTAGTAAGAAAAAGAAAAGAAAACCCAAAAAACAAACAAAAAAATAAAATAAAATAAAAATTAAAAAAAAAAAAAAGAAAGAAGGCTTAGTATCTTTTGGTCTGTGTAGACTTAGTCCTGAAGAAGTGTGTAGCAAATGAAGAAAGTGTGAGGTCACAATTTCTGGAGTCAGGTAGACATATAGCGAGAAATCAACTATAAATAGTAAGAAAAGTTTCATCTAAGCAAGCAGAATTTCAAGAATAGAGAATAAACAACAGGTAATATGTGGCATCCTGTGCTGCAATTATGATGTCAGGAGCACCCTAACAAGCAGAATGAGTAACAGCAAGGAGTCTATCAGCAGGCTGTATATCCTTGTATCCAGACAGGCAGCACCAGGGAAGACTTTTAGCAGGTAAGAGCCTCAGGCTGAGACTTCTGACTTAGCGCTCATGAAAGAAGATGGGCATGAAGAAAAAGGGACTGGGGACAGGATTATCAAAACGAGGCTCAGGTACTAAGAAAAGTACAAGGACCAAAGCTAATAAGCAATCCACAAAGAAGGGTGAGAACTCGGGAGTAAATCTAGCTGCCAGAAAAGACCCATGAAATCAAAGCTCAATTACTGGAGAAGCTGATTTGTTTAATCCCCCAGAAGTTACCTGGAGCTCCTATGAAAGTGATGAGTCCACCTGCCTAGTATTAATAGTGGTCACTGATCCTAAGATAGAGATAGATATGTGGGCATGATCCAGGTCTGAAAGAGAATCAGGGTTAAAAGAACAGAAGTTTAGGCAAATCCCAAGAACCTGGATTGTTTCTTTGATCTACATAGATTGCTGACAACACTAGAATCTCTTTTCCTATTTTATCCATAAGGATGTAAGAATAGAATCTCAGATTTTTTGGGGTTACCCAGAAGTAAAATTGCTTCCACTGGAATATTTGCTGGATAAGTTTATGTTTTGTTGTCCTACCCACATGGGAGAAATAGAATGAGATAGAGACCTCCATTGGAATAAGAAGTATCCTTAAGAAATATAAATTTAACCAACGCAAAATGTGTAGACCTATGCCAATTGCAATGCTGGGTCATGTGCATGATACTGTTGTGCCATACTACAGATAATTTCTCATGAGCATCTAGTTATTTGCTGACACATTTGATTTTTTTCCCAAAGGAAACTGAAGACAGACTCAGTACCTTTTACAGAGCAATGCTAAGTATACCTGTACAAAACTTTATCATCACTTGTTATTTACTTTGCAGTCTATGTAATAAAGTCACACTGCATTTGTTTGGAGAAACTAGAAATTGGTTTCTAGGCCCAATCTAATTAATTAATTTATTTTTATTTTAGTAAAACATAACATAAAATTTATGATTTTAACCAATTTTAAGTGTAGAGTGGCATTAAGAACATTTACATTGTTGTGCAGCCACCACCACCATCCATCTCTAGGATTATTTCATCAAACCATGTTGACACTCTATGGCAATTAACTCATTCTTCCCTCTCCCCAGCCCCTGATAACTTTTCTTTCTCTATGAATTTGACTACTCTAGGTTCCTCATGTAAGTGGAATCATACAATATTTATCTTTTTATATCTGGTTGATTTTGCCTGGCATTATGTTCTCAAGGTTCACATTGTAGCTTGCATTAGGATTTCATTTGTTTTAAGGCTGCATAATATTGTATTGTATGTACACACCCATTTTGTTAATCCATTCATCTGTTGATGAGACTTAAGTTGTTTCTACATTTTGGCTATTATGAGTAATATTTCTATGATGATTGGGATACAAATATCTGTTCTAATCCTTGCTTAAAATTATTTTGTCTGTATACCCAAAAGTGGAATTGCTGGATCAAGTGATAACTCTATGTTTAATTTTTTGAGGAACCCTCATACTGATTTCCACAGTGGATGTACCATTTTGCATTCCATCAGCAATACACAAATGTTCCAACTTCTCTGTGTCCTTGCCAACATTTGTTATTTTCTGTTTTTTTGTTTTGTTTTGTTTTGTTTTGTTTTGTTTTAATAATAGCCATCCTAATGGGTAAAGTGGTATCTCACTTTGGCTTTGATTTGCATTTCCCTAATGGTTAGTTGTTAGTGGTGTTGAGTATTTTTTTCATGTGCTTATTGACCATTCATATATCTTCTATGGAGAAATGTCTGTCAAGTCCTTACCTCATTTTTTAATTTTTTTTTTTTTTTTTTTTTTTGGTGTTGAGTTTTAGGAATTCACTCTATATTCTGGATATTAATACCTTATCGGATATGTAATTTGCAAATATTTTCTCCCATTCTGTGAACTGCCTTTTAACTCTGTTGATAGTGTCCTTTTATGCATAAAAGTTTTTAATTTTGATGAAATACAATTTATATGTTTTCCTTTATCATCTGTCTTTAGTGTCATGGCCAATAAATTATTGACAAATCTAAGATCGTGAATCTTTTCTCAATTTTTTCTTCTAAGAGTTTTATAGTTTTAGGCCTTACATTTTGGCCTTTGGTTCATTTTGAGTTAATTTTTGTATATAGTGTCAAGTGAGAGTGCAACTCCATTCTTTTGCATGCGGACATCCAGTTTCCTTAGCACCATTTGTTGAAAAGACCGTCCTTTCCCCATTGAATGGTCTTGGCACTCTTGTTGAAAATCATTTGACTACATATGTGAGCTTTTATTTCTGGGCTCTATAGGCTATTCCATTTGTCTGTCTGTCTATCTTTATGCCAGTACCATGCTGTTTTGATTACTGTAGCTTTGTAGTAAGTTTTGAAATCAGAAAGTCTGAGAGCTACAGCTATGCTCTTTCTCAAGATTGTTTTGGGTATTCGAGGTCCCTCAAAATTCCATGTAAATTTTAGCATGGATTTTTCCATTTCCGCAAAACCTTCATTGGGATTTTGCTAGGGATTTCATTGAATCTGTAGGTTGCTTAGGATAGTATTACCACCTAATCAACTTGTATGTAATAATCAAAATACTAACAAATGTTTACTGAGTGATTATCATGTGTTGGAAACTCTTCTAAGCACTTTTCATGAATTATCTAATTTAATTTTTGTGACATCATGAGTTAGGAAATATTACTATCTTCACTGCACTGATGAGTAAACCGAGGCTTGGCAAGATGAAGAGAGTTGCCCAGGTCTTTCTTCTGCTTGGTGAATAGCTGTGCAGTGGCATTGGGGGATCCGGGTCTGATGCCAGAGCTCTCCTAAATGAGTTACCACAGATCTTGCAGCTCATTCTGGAAGGCACTGGAGCTGGCGTCTAGGCCAGATGTCCAGATCCAGACACCAATTGCAGAATTACTACCTGGACCTCATCAGCATGTGCCTGGGTCCTGAAGCCCTCTTCTCATAGCCAAGAACACTTGCTGTCCATCAGCAGGTACAGCATTAACCCAGAGCCCTGGCACACAGGCCTCACTATTAGGAAAGCCTGCTCCTGAGATCATGGGAAAATTTCAGCACAGCTTCCTCTCAACTCCATCTGCAACTGATGTGCCTCCTAGATAAACTGTCATATTATAATCTTTTATCATAAGTATCTTTGCCCTAATAGCTTTTGAACACATGGTGTGTGAGACTCATTTCTTTTTCACTTTTCTCCCTCTTGAATTGAGCCTAGTGCCTGGTCTATGATAGGATCTCAGTAAATACTTGATCTTTTTCAAATACATACAAACATATAAAAGTGAGATATGTGTATATATATATATATATATACACACACACACACAGTATATATTACACATCTATTTATATTGAATATGTATGTGCTCAACTATAATTCTATTACTCTGGGGGAAGAAGAAAATGGTTTTTAGTGTCAGGGGGCAGTCTCAGCTACACATGGTTCCCAGTTATAATTTCCACCTTGTGTTCTAATTGTTAACTAGAACCTAGATTGATTGATCGATTGATTGATTGATTGATTTTTGAGGCAGAGCCTCGCTTTGTTGCCCAGTCTGGAGTGCAGTGGCACAATCTGGGCTCACTACAGCCTCCACCTCTCGGGTTCAAGCGATTCTCGTGTCGTGCCTCAGCCTCCCAAGTAGCTGGGATTATAGGCTAGTGCCACTATGCTTGGCTAGTTTTTGTATTTTTAGTAAAGATGGGCATTTTGCTGTGATGGCCAGGCTGGTTTCGAACTCCTTGCCTCAAGTGATCAGCCTGCCTCAGTCTCCCAAAGTGCTGGGATTACAGATGTGAGCCATCATGCCCGGCCCCTAGTTTTGATTCCTGTTATTGAGAGCTTTTTTTGATGTAAAACCCACTGTCCTCCTCTGACCAGTCCTGAGTCCCAGGGTGCCTCTCGTCATTACGTAGAGAGGCTGAGTCCAGGAGCTTTGCTGTCAGCTGTGAGTAGACTCCCCTGAGTCTACTGTCTATCTGTCAGATCAGCCACATAAATGTCAGCTACAGGGTTCTACTGGGCCACTGGGAAATCTTGTGGCATAGGTTGAATTTTCTGGATATTATCTGTATCTTGTGGACCTGTAACCTGCATGCAACATCCACCTGCCAGCCTGGATCTCCACTTAGAGCTGCGACTGCCTTCCAGCCCCCACACGGACATATCACGAGTTCTAAATGGCTGCATGCCCTCTAATGAAAACCTAACAATTACTGTGGCTTCTAAAACTTTGGGGGATCATAAATCCATTTTGAATAGCTGATGAGAAGTAAATGCCTTCTCTGTAGAAAAAAGAAATATATATATATATGCAAGCATAGATACAATTTTGCATTTAATTTGCAGTTAGCGAACTTCCAAACTGAGGATCTAGAGACTTGGCAGGGTTGGGGGTGGGTCAGGCAGAAGGAGTAGGGCAGACACAAAAGCCACCACCACAGTGGCACTGATTGTCATCACAGTTGTTGCTTCTGCCAGATGGGAGAGGGATGAAGACTTTCATTTGTGATGGAGGACTGCCAGCTCTGGGTGGCAGTTACTCAGTACGACAGGACTCCTTTTATATGTGATTTATTTTATGTATAAAAGGAGTTTTCAAAAATCACAGTCTGTAAAGTGGTTTCATGAATAGGCTGTAATGTGATTACTGAACAAAAAAAAAAGGAGTATGTTCTATCTGTCAGCAGGGGACGATTGCCACCTTTTGCTTAATGTCTTCAGTGTTGAAAAGAAGCGTGGGCAAAGTGAAAAACCCACAATCTAATCTTTCAAATGTGTATCAATAATCATGAGTTAATGGGGCATGAAAAGGAAGGAATTTGAATAATCTTGAGCAAAGATTGCTTCAGATTTTTTTAACATCAATTTTGTAAGTAATTCTAAAATTGAATCAGAAGAAAAAGTAAAATCAGAAAGAATGTTTGGATTTTATTGCTACTGAAAGGTAAAAGAAGAATCTCGTGGAAACCTGAGCTGAAGGTTTCCAAATCATTCTTTCACACACAGTTGAACCAGCCCTGGCTAAACAATTCTGAGGTTAGCTTGGCGATGGCTTTTTCATATTTTGCAGATTAGTAAAGAAGATTAAGTCCACAGAGGATATGTAGTATGCATATATCAACACGTAGTATTTACATTTTGTCATTTTACAAACTATTGTCTTTACAGTTACTTGATACTTGTCAGATTCTAGGAATAGATTAGTGATTCTTGTGAAACCAAGTATTGTGTCCACAGGTGGTTCCTTCCAGCAGCTTCATGGTCTCACCGACTTCAAGAATGAAGCCGTGGACCTCCGCAGTGTTACAGCTCTTAAAGGTGGTGCAGACCCAAAGAGCGAGCAGCCGCAAGATTTATTGTGATGAGTGAAATAACAAAGCTTCCACAGCGTGGAAGGGGACCCAAGCAGGTTGCCGCTGCTGGCTGGGGTGGCCAGCTTTTATTTCCATAATTGTCCCCGCCCATGTCCTGCTGATTGGTCCATTTTACAGAGTGCTGATTGGTCCATTTTACAGAGTGCTGATTGGTCCATTTTACAGAGTGCTGATCAGTCCATTTTACAAATCTCTAGCTAGCCACAGAGCACTGATTGGTGCGTTTTACAATCCTAGCTACAGAGTGTTGATTGGTGCATTTTACAATCCTCTTGTAAGAGAAAAGTTCTCCAAGTCCCCACCCGACCCAGAAGTTTAGCTGGCTTCACCTCTCAGTATCACAGGCCACCAGGACAACAATGTTCATTGGAGTTAATTTCCTTAATAGTTTTACATAATGGAGAAGAATCTGATTCATCCATGTTAAACAATTTAATCTTGAATGAAAAAAAATTTTTGTTATATAAAATGTGAATAGAGAATTTATAGTTCCTGTTGATAAGTAAGGCAAAAGTTATTCCTTAAATGAATTTTTTAGTAATTATTCCCATTTTGTTTTACATAAATTTATCTGATTTTAATTTTATGTTCAACTATTTTATGAGTTATAAGAATCTAGAGCTCAATTATAGCTATTCTTTCCTTTATTTAAATAACATGAAAATAAATAAATAAATGAACATCCTTTCTTACTCATTTCTGCTTCCTTAAGACTTTTCATCCTTTTTTTTTTTTTTTTTTTTTTTTTTTTTTTTTTTTTTTCAAGAGCTACACTGCAACCTCCACCTCCTGGGCTCAAGCAATTCTCCTGCCTCAGCCTCCCAAGTAGCTGGAACCACAGGTGTGCACCACCACGACTGAATAATCTAATTTTTGTGTTTTTAGTAGAGACAGGGTTTCACCATGTTGGCCAGGTTGATCTCAAACTCCTGAACTCAAGTGATCTGCCCGCCTCAGCCTTCCAAAATGCTGGGATTACAGGCATAAGCCACCGCACCTGGTCCATCCTTTATTTTTGAAGAGGAAATATTTATTTTTCCTTTTCTCCAAATATTATATTGGTGCAAAAGTAATTGTAATTTTTGCCATTACTTTTAATTATGCTGTGTTAGCATAAATAAGGAAAACTCTTAAAGTAAGCAATTAAAGAAAGTGGTAGACTCCTAACTATGCACCAGTATATGATTTCTCACTCCTTTGAGGCGTATGGGAGAATTACACATCCCAGTCCCTTCCTTTGCATTGGGGTGAGGCTGTGTGACTGGTTCCATCTAGTGGGTTGTGATTCAGTTCCAGAATTGAGCATTTAATTGACAATGCCAGACCCTCTAGAGTTCTTCTGCTACTACAGTAACGATGTAAGCATGCATGAAGACGGATTCCCTTTCAGTACGTGTCCTTGAGAGTCTATGATGAACAGAACAGTAAGCCGAGCTTACTGCCAACCCACATTAGATAGTTTTCATAAACTAGAAAGAGATCATTGTCAGCTGGGCATGGTAGCTCATGCTTGTAATCCCAGCACTTTGGGAGGTGGGAGGATCCTTTGAGGCCAGGATTTTGAGATGAGCCTGGACAACATAGCGAGAACTTATCTCTAGAAAACATTTTTAAAATCTTAGCTGGGCACATGGTACTTGCCTGGGAGGCTAGGGCGGAAGGGTCACTTGAGCCCAAGGGTTTTTGGGTGCAGTAAGCTATAATCATCCTACTGCACTCTAGGCTGGGCAACAGAGTGAAACCCTGTCTCTAAAAAAATAAAAATAAATTTTTTAAAGCGTCTGTTGATTAAAGCCCCTGAAATTTTGGGGTTGTTAGCCTGTGTGGTTATTTTAACGAATACAGAGAGAACGATTAATAATTTCTAATAATTTTAATGAAACAACTAATAGTAATTCAAACAAAAACTGATATAGATTTGATACATAGTGTATGTTAGATGCTTAAAACTACCCTATGAGGTAGTGATTAATATAATTCTCATTTTATAGATGAGAAAACCAAGTCGCCGAGAGATTAAATAACAAGATTACCCAATTAAGAGGCATTAGAATGAGGATTTGAATTGAAATAGATTTGTTGCCTAGCTTAACTATTAACCAGCATGATCTCCTAATACCTCTGTAATGCACCCTGCAAGATTTTATCAACATGCCCTAGGGAAAATTATGTTCTTGGCTATAACTTTAGTAGTTCTATCTTTTAGTCAGTAACTGTGGATGAGAAACATTTAACAACAAGCTAGTTTTCTTCTCCCCTAAGAAAATCATATTTAAAAATTTCGAAGTTGAATGAACATTTACGGAGTATCCACTATGAACTAGGGATTCTTCCAGTTCTTCTAGATACGTTTTTCATGTATTTTTCTTTGAAGTCCTTTGTCCTTTAAAGTTATAACATTATTATTATTATTATTATTTTTTTTTTTTTTTTTTTTTTTTTTGAGACGGAGTCTCGCTCTATCGCCCAGGCTGGAGTGCAATGGCCGGATCTCAGCTCACTGAAAGCTCCGCCTCCCGGGTTCACGCCGTTCTCCTGCCTCAGCCTCCCGAGTAGCTGGGAGTACAGGCGCCCACCACCTCGCCCGGCTAATTTTTTTTGTATTTTTTTTAGTAGAGACGGGGTTTCACCGTGTTAGCCAGGATGGTCTCGATCTCCTGACCTCGTGATCCGCCCGTCTCGGCCTCCCAAAGTGCTGGGATTACAGGCTTGAGCCACCGCGCCTGGCCTAAAGTTATGACATTATTACCCTCACTTTATAAATAAAGAAATTAAGGCTCAGAAGGAGAGGTAATATGCCAAACAGCACTCAGCTTGTAGGAGGCAGAGCCAGAGTTCAAACCCTGTTCTACTTGACTCAGAATCCCATGCTTTTCCAGTAGGAGATAATTCATACAAATAAACCTAGTAAATGAAGCAAAACTCTGTTAACCAGATTCTTTTAGGATGGAGTGGGCCTTGAACAAAGTTGGCTTAGGAAACTGGGAATTCCTGCCAGCTCTGGATTTTTGGCAGTCGGGGCATATCTCATCATGCTGGTTCAAGCGTGTGCTGTGCTCAGGCTTGCAACCCAACAGCACTGAACTGTGAAATGACTCTCCGTGTGGTTCTTGAAGTGAAAGTTCAGAACGGCTTTCCAAATATGCCTGCAATGACACTACAAAAATGACAAACGCACCATCTGTTACAGCTTCGGGTTATTCCAAAGGTTTCATCCTGAGGAACCTAAAATGTCTCCCTGAAGTTGTGGTTCTTTTAGAGTAAGCACTAGGACTTCAGTCAGCTACAACTTCCTGGCTTCCATAGCACTCAGATGAATGTTTCAGAACATGATCTGATTTCTGTCCTTCATTCTGTCCTTCATTTACTTCAGACTTTCTTCTGCCATTGCATTTTTTTAAACCTTCACTTTAAAGAAAGCATGAAGTGAACTTTTTCATACATTACCCTTTAACAATATTACTGACTTGTCTGTAGAGTCAGCATCAAAACCAACTAAGCACTAAAATTTACATTTACATTCTATGTGAACCTAAGATTGCCGTAAGAGCAGTAGTAAAACCAGGAAGACTTGATTCCTGTTATATCCAATCTTAAGCATATTTGATTTGTCAGGAAAATTCCTCAGCAAGCTGGGAGTGCCTTGCTCCAGATGTGATAACAGAATATTTTATCATAATACAAATAAGTGTAAAGCCCTGCCCTTTACTTGCTCTGAATTTCAAAGTTTATGGAATGTTCTGAATTCCTGATCCCTCTCTCCGTGTGAAATGCTTACCTCAGCTTCTTTACACAGGTCTTGTCAAAGGTTAAGATTTTTGACTCTGTTTTTGGAACTAAATCAAATGTAGTTATAATCTTGATTCTGTTTTAGAAACTAAATCAAATTTAAAAGCATCAATGTCTTTTAAGACTCTTTCTATGAGTGTCACGCAGAGCCTTCTTGCATGCTTGTGGTTTACAGGACCGAAATTGCTTAGAAGGTGGGTCTGGGTATTGTTGACAAGCCAGAGGAATGTCCAGTGTCTAGATCTTCTCTCTCATCCAAAACCAGATGAAGGATCACTAGAAGGCAGCTTTTCCTTCCAGACTTGCAGCAGGAAGGTGCTTAGCTCATCATAGTAACTTTCTTTTCAAATTATTTTGTGTCACTGGATATGCTAATGTTTTTTACATGATAACATAGAATGTAGAACATTATAAATAAGACAAGAAAACAGTGTTAGAGGCCGGGCGCGGTGGCTCAAGCCTGTAATCCCAGCACTTTGGGAGGCCGAGACGGGCGGATCACGAGGTCAGGAGATCGAGACCATCCTGGCTAACACAGTGAAACCCCGTCTCTACTAAAAAAATACAAAAAACTAGCTGGGCGAGGTGGTGGGCGCCTGTAGTCCCAGCTACTCGGGAGGCTGAGGCAGGAGAATGGCGTAAACCCAGGAGGCGGAGCTTGCAATGAGCTGAGATCCGGCCACTGCACTCCAGCCTGGGCGACAGAGCGAGACTCCGTCTCAAAAAAAAAAAAAAAAAAAAAAAAAAAAAAAGAAAACAGTGTTAGAATGTTATCATCTTGTTAGCCTCAGAGATATAACATCTACCTGGGAGAAGTAACTGACTTCAATTGCTGCATATTTCTTCAATTTCTGCATCTCATATTTGAGTTTTTAAATATTTTCCTTCTTACATCACTCCCACCCTCCCCTGCATCCCCATTACTGCTACCAACCTGAGCAATGAGTAAAATCAAACTAAAGAAAGAATATAGTTGCAACGGGCAGAACTGTTTCTTAATAATAAAAACATTTATTGTCCTCAGTATTCCATTTAAAATGGGTCAAGCTGTTTTCACAACCATGACAACAAAAATATGAGTGCTGAAAACATGAAGAAAAGAAAGTTCTAAGCCACTGAAACTTTGTCTCAAATTAAAACACAAATGTTACATTTAATCCTCCTGTTTGTGGAACATTAGTGTCTCCTGAGAGTGTAACAAGTATTTTCACCCTCCCCAATCACCTCTCCCCATTACATACATATACCCTTAAAGAATTTTGTAGTCATCAAGTTTGGGAAACTGCCTGCTCTCTCCTCTTTGTGATTCATAATGTATATATGCATTTTAAAGCCTCTGGGGAGTTCTAGTGAAGAGGACTCTGTGACTTTAACAGAGCATCATTCTCCTGGGAATACTGATTATATTTTGGTAATCACAATTTCAGGAACGCTGGACTAGAGCTATACATAAGAATTAAGGCCCAAACTTGCAGCAACTTAAATACCGGCTGAGCTAGAACCTTGTGTGGGTTCTAGTTATTAATTCTAGTTATTAAAGGGCAGTTATTAATTGTTGCAGAGGTGTTATAGACCTACATGATCAGGGACATGAGCCTGGTGGTCAGAAATAGGGCTTGAATCCAGCTTGGCCACCTAATATTGTGTGTTCAAAGGCAGATTACCTCGTTTATCTTCAGCTCTGATTCCTCAACCACTTATAAAAACTGGGTATGTTAATATATACCTTACAGTGTTATTGGGAGGAGCTGGCACATTTGAACACTGGAATACCTTCAAATAGAAATTCTCTGGGAAGTTACTGGAAATTTGGAAATCTCATTAAATAACAGTCTCTTTAAAGACAATGAATGACTGTGGAAATGTCAACCAAATCAATTTTCTCTCCTTATTTTTTGGTAATTATAGGCTCACAAGAGTCTTTTTTCTTTTAGATCAAAGCAGGTAGTCTCCCTGAGTAATTGTGGCACGATTTCATGGCTCAATGCAAATGTGAAGATGGAATACGTCTGTTTTTCTCAGGCTGTGAGGAGAATTAGTGAAACAAATATAGTTCTGAGGGCATCAGGGGAAGAAGGTATATCTTTTTATCGTGTATTCATCTTGCTGCTTTTTATATTAATGTTGACTATGATATTTACTAGCTTCCATTCATTGCCCTTGTGCCTCCCAAATTCACATCGCATGTTAATTACAAGAAAATTACAGGGGTGGGAGAATTGCTCAAGCTCAGGAGTTTGAGACCAGCCTGGGCAACATAGTGAGACTCCTATCTCATTTTCTTAAAAAAGAAAAATATGGTTTTTTTTCCCTATTCACATATGAACATTTTGATTCATAGAAATGCACCACAAAGATTGGTCTAGGGAGGAAGAGGAACCCTGGAAATAGGATAAAAATTCTATGAAGTGAGAGCTGTCTTGGAGGGGTTGCAGAATATAATGCTGGCAACTGCCATTGAAAAGATTTGGATGCCTTTGTCCCTGAGTAGAATTGTCAAGAATTTGGCAATGTGAGTCATGGGGAAATGCAGGCTTGGCATACATGACAATACAAATACCCTGCATGACATCTACTATGGATTTATATATATGTTTCCTGAGACTTCTGCAAGTAGATTTTTTTTTCCTTGAAAGATTCTTGCTCTGTCTCCCAGGTTGGAGTACAGTGGCCCAATCTCAGCTCGCTGCAACCTCTGCCTCCCAGGCTCAAGCAATTCTTGTGCCTCAGCCTTCCAAGTAGCTGGGATTACAGGTGTGTGCCACCATGACCGACTAATTTTTGTATTTTTAGTAGAGAGGAGGTTTTGCCATGACGGCCAGGCTCGTCTTAAGTGATCTGCCTCCCTTGGCCCCCCAGAGTGTTGGGATTAAAGGCTTGAGCCACCATGCCGGGCCTACAAGTAGCTTTTCCTTAAGACTATGTCTTAGTCCATTTGTGTTGCTATAAAGGAATAGCTGAGGCTTGGTCGTTTATAAAGAAAAGAGGTTTATTTGGCTCATGGTTCTGCAGGCTGTACAGCAAGCATGGCACCAACATCTGCTTCTGATGAGGGCCTCAGGAAGCTTCCACTCATGGCAGAAGGTGAAGGGGAGCCATCGTGTGCAGAGATCACATGGAGAGGAAGAGACAAGAGAGAGAAGGGGGAGGTGCTCTTTTCAACAACCAGTTCTTGCTCTTTTCAGCAACCAGTTCTCACGGGAACTAAAAGTGAGAAGTTGCTCACTCCCAAGACAATGGCACCAAGCCATTCATGAGGGATCCCCCACTGTGATCAAACGCCTTTCACCAGTCCCCACCTCCCACATTGGGGATCAAATTTCAACAAGAGACTTGGTAGGGCCAAACAAAACATATCCAAACCACAGCAGAGTGCTTGTCTTGTATTTCAGATCCTGTTAGAAGTGTGGGTTTTGAGAAGATATGGGTGTGAATTATGTCTGCCGTTAAATGAAAATAATTTTGGAAGATGTGTGTAAAATTGTGCAGATATATCTTCCACACATATTTTCTTCCCTCAAAACCCCTTCATCGCAGTGGGACCCTTATTGCTGCCAGTAGTGATAGTCTTGAAACCATGAATATTGATTCTCGCCAAATTTGAACAATTCTGCTTTACTCTATCATAAAAAAACAAAGCAAAAACAACAACAACGACAAAAACAGGGCCAGGTGTGGTGGCTCACGCCTGTAACCCCAGCACTTTGGGAGGCCAAGGCAGGCAGATCACCTGAGGTCAGGAGTTCGAGACCAGCCGGACCAACGTGGAGAAACCCTGACTCTACTAAAACCACAAAATTAGCAGAGTGTGGTGGCACACACCTGGAGTCCCAGTTACTCAGGAGGCTGAAGCAGGAGAATTGCTTGAACCAGGGTGGGCGGAGGTTGTAATGAGCCTAGATTGCGCCATTGTACTCCAGCCTAGGCAATAAGAGCGAAAGTCCGTCTCAAAAAAAAAAAAAAAAAAAAAAAGCAAAATAGCAAACAAACCTC
Organism: Macaca thibetana thibetana; assembly: GCF_024542745.1. Taxonomy (NCBI): domain Eukaryota; kingdom Metazoa; phylum Chordata; class Mammalia; order Primates; family Cercopithecidae; genus Macaca; species Macaca thibetana. The sequence continues at coordinate 59,122,501 of NC_065585.1, forward strand.
AATATATGTATTTTGGAGATGTTCTTTTTTTAAAAAAGTTAATAACCATTTTGGGTTCAAGGGCACACATGCAAGTTTGTTACAGGTGAATTGTGTGACACAGAGGTTTGGTGTATGGATTATTTCATTGCTCAGGTAATAAGTGTAGTACCTGATAGGTAATTTTTCGATCCTCACCCTCCTCCCACCCTTCACCCTCAAACAGGATCCAGTGTCTCAAAACCAATATTTTTTTCAGATCCTTTTGTATATTGAATATTGTGCTAGGTCGAATGCTTGTATTAGGGAAATACAACAAACACACATTTATTTATTCAATAAATATTGAGTACTTACTATATGCCAGGCCCTGTATTAGGTCATGGGATATGCTGCTGCACTGAATAAAAACACACACAAAAAAAAGCAAGCAAAAATTCCTGCTGCCGTAGGGCTTATATACTAGTTGGTTAACTGGGGATGACAATAAGCAACATAAGTAAACTGTAGATAAATTAGATAGTGATGAGGAGTGTGTGCTGAGGATAAAACATAGCACAGGGAATGAAGGGTAGGAGAAGGAGTTAAAGTTATAGACAGGGTGGCCCAGAAAGGCCCCGTGAAGAAGGTGATGTTTGAATAAAGACCCAAGAAGGTCAGAGAAGGAGCCCTGTGGATATCTGGAGGAAGAGGCCTGGGTAGGAAGCATGCCTGGCATGTTGGAGGAAAGGCTGGGAGATGGAATGGCTTGGAACAGGTGAATGAGGGGCAGAATAGCAGGAGAGGAGATCACAGGGTCACAGAGAACCAGGCCACACAGAGCATTGTCCATCTTAGAAAGACTCGGGCTTCCACTCTGAGATAGAAAGGCATTAGACGGCTTTTTGTTTGTTTAGGTTTTCTTATGTATTTATTTTTTGTAGATGAGAGAAAGATGTGACTTCCATTTGAACAGCATCACTTTGACTGTGAGTGGTGATTAGAGGGAAGGAAGAAGATGGAAGTGGGAGACCGTTCGGGAGGCTACTGCAGGAATCCAGATGAGCCATGATGGTGACTTGCTGTAAGTCAGGGTGGGTGACAAGTGATTAGACTTGGGGTACACTTAAAAAGTGTATCTGGAAGGACTTTCTGGTGGGTTAGATTGGAAAGGAGGAACGTCAAAGTCTCTGAAGCTTTCAGACTGAGCAAAGGATGAGATGAAGTAGACTGATGGACAAGCAGGTCTGAGTGGGTTGGTGAGATCACTGTCAGTCATGCTGAGCTTGAGGTGCCCATTAGGCAAGTGGCTGTGTCAAGTAGGCGAGTGGATATGGAAGCCTGGACTTGCAGGGAGAGGTCTAGTTTGGAGATATCAGTCTGTAAGTGGGCAGCTTAGAGATAGTATTTAAAGCAATAAAACTGGATGGAATCATCTAGGAATACATTTGGATACAAAAGATAAAAATTCAAGGGGTACACCCTGGATCTCTTATAAAACTAAAGATCTGGAGAATTGGAGGAACCAGGAAAGGTGAGTGAGAAGGAGTGATTTGTGAGGTAGTAGGAAAACCGAGACAGAGATGTAGCAAAGTGTAGAAATTCCTGGGGGAGGGGTACGGAAGAGAGAGGGGTGTGTGTGTGGATACGTGGTATGTATGTCATATAAACTGTATGAAATGCAACTTATAGAAACTAAATTGACTGCTGCATTTAGCAACATGGAGGTCATCTGTGACCTTGAGAAGCACATATAAAACAAAAATAATGGAGCACAGATTAAGTGACTCATGTGTGGTAGAGACCCTGCATGTGAGAACAATTTAAAAGTCTTGTAAAATGTACAGATTCCTGGATCTTATTCCCCAGAGAATTGAACCTGTAACTCTAGTATGATGCCTGGGAAGCTTTCTTTTGAAAATGTACCATTTCACTTAAATGACCAGCCAGATTTTGAATTCCCCACTGTAGGTGCTTCACAATCAGGAGACAGTAGTAATCACACTGAGCACAGAATGTTACCCGAAGCAGAAAAGTTACAGTTGAATAACCAGAGAAGCTAGGAAACCTTATCAACGCCTCATGAGCAATGCAGCCAATTGACCATAATAAATGAGGAAAAGGTGCTCAAATTTCTCCAAGGAGCTCAAACTAGGGAGAGAGGATTTGGAAAAAGGACGTTGAAGCTGAATGCTGCAAACTGCAAGTCCAGCTAAGTGTGTGGGTAACCAAGAGTCACCGGGGGCATCCAAACCTGAATGGGACATTACGAAGTTAATATTTTGTGAATATTATATATGGTAGCATTTTTAAAGAAAATAATTTGGCCGGGCGCGGTGGCTCAAGCCTGTAATCCCAGCACTTTGGGAGGCCGAGGCGGGCGGATCACAAGGTCAGGAGATCGAGACCACAGTGAAACCCCGTCTCTACTAAAAATACAAAAAATTAGCCGGGCGCGGTGGCGGGCGCCTGTAGTTCCAGCTACTCAGGAGGCTGAGGCAGGAGAATGGCGGGAACCCGGGAGGCGGAGCTTGCAGTGAGCTGAGATCGCGCCACTGCACTCCAGCCTGGGCAACAGCGTGAGACTCCGTCTCAAAAAAAAAAAAAAAAAAAGAAAGAAAATAATTTGAAAAATAATCCATTGTGAAGGTTATCTTTCATCTCTAACATTGGTAGGTACTCTGTTTTTCGTTTCCTTGTGGACCTCAGTTTTAGGATTTTTATAATCTTTCTGGCCACTGCCACATCTTTGCAGTTTCTGTCATCACTCTCTTTTCTGCCATTTTTTACATTTATCTTGAACAGTTATTCTCAAGCAATAAACTCTAATGTTCTGATGAGCCCACACATTTTTATCAATATGTAATATTTATTTTTATGTCATTGGGTATAAAATATATTTGTCAGACAGAACCCTGAGCGGAGTGGATCTTGCATTAGAATATAACAGAGAGAAAGTAAGAGGTAAGAGGAGGGTGATGGTACAATCTATCATCCATGCAAGGACACTTTTGGGAGTGAAAAGGGGTGCCATCAACAATAACATCAGGACAACAGGAAGGAAGTGGAATTGTTCAGGTAAATAGGGACATATGGACATCTAGGAACTATGTGTTTTAAAGCTAAGTTTAAAGCTAAAAAGAATGCTCTGCTTTTGGAACTTATGAGAACTTTGCCTTGTGAATATATTGAGTGCGCCCTGGACTGCAAATAGCATTATTTAAACAGCTGCTAATGGGCAACGAGACAGATAGTGCAGGAAATGTGGATACTTTCAGATAAACTGCAAAATACTGTGGCTCCTCTTTCATAGTGGTTGTGCCTTGTGATTATGTGGATCGTTTACATCTATTTTGAGGTTTATACTTTGTATGTCTCAGCTGTGTAATTATGGTAGAGGTTATAATCCCTTCTAATATGCTGCAGAAACTTCTACTATTTGGAAATCCTCAGTGAACACAAAAGGAATGAATACAACTAACGTTCTCCTAGTGATTACTGAGAGAGTTTCCCTGAAGGTTTGTTAAGATAATAATAATATCAACTCCTGCTAAACACTTCCACTCACTTCTAGGAAAGTTCTCCTAGTTGGCATTTCCTCTGTCTTCAGACATCTTCTGGTATCTCCTAGCCTAAATAAGAAAAACTCAGCATGGCCCTGACAACATTTCTATGCACCTTTTCTTTTCAACAATTACCACATTGATTGTTGAATCTAAAGATATATTTTAAATTCATGCTGTTCGATGACCTCACATTATTTTTATACCATTGATCTCTCTCCTTCTGAAAATTCTCTTTCTTTGAAACATTACTATTTGTTTCTGCTTAAACCTTCTAGAACTGCTTCACTGATGCTTTTTTCTCCTCCGTTACCAAAGCTCTTGGTATTGTATGTGGGCAATTCTGTGTATATTCTTGATGTTCTTCTTTTCTAAATTATTTTTATTCTACCCTAGAGGTTTCAATATCACTTTGTTATGCAATGACCCCAAATCATACTGTGACTTTTTTCTTCATCTCTCTCTCACTTATTGCATTTTCTTTTTTTTTTAATTTTAATTTTTAATTTCTGGGGTACACGTGCAGGATGTGCAGGTTTGTTACATAGGTAAACATGTGCCATGGTGGTTTGCTACACCTATCAACCCATCGCCTAGGTATTAGGCCCAGCAAGCATTAACTATTTTTCCTAATGCTCTCCTTCCTCCAATCAGGCCTCAGTGTGTGTTATTCCCCTCCATGTGTCCATGTGATCTCATTGTTCACCTCCCTCTTATAAGTGAGAACACGCAGTGTTTGGTTTTCTGTTCCTGCCTCAGTTTGCTGAGGATAATGGCTTCCAACTCCATCCATGTCCCTGCAAAGGACATGATCTTGTTCTTTTTAATAGCTGCATAGTATTCTATGGTGTATATATAACATAGTTTATCGCTGATGGGCATTTGGGTGATTCCATGTCTTTGCTATTGGGAATAGTGCTGCAATGAACATACATGTGCATGTATCTTTGTAATAGAATGATTTATATTCCTTTGGGGTATATACTCAGTAATGGGATTGCTGGGTCAAATGATATTTCTGGTTCTAGATCTTTGAGGAATTGTCACACCATCTTCCACATGGTTGAACTAATTTACATTCCCACCAACAGTGTAAACACATTCCTATTTCTCTACAACTCTGCCAGCATTGAATTTTTCGTAATACCTCAACTTCAGCTTATCCCAAGGAAAACCCATTCTGTTTTTTGCATGACCAGTCCCCACATTCTACTTCCCTGCACAGTTCTCTACAAAGATTGACTGATGGATACTTTGTGACTGAATAGCATAGCCTTTCACACATTCACACTGTTCTTCCAGTGCTTAACAGTGACAGTCACAGGACATTTTTCATCTTATAAATCTACTTCAGAAATCCCAGGGGCACTAGTCAATTCATACCATCTTAATCCCAAGGAATGGGCAGTGCAGAACTGGGACAGCCTCCCTGCAAATGGGCAAAGGTGGACTCCATAAAAGCTTACAGCATAGAGTTGCTGAACAGAATGCATAATTCACATGGGTAGCTTGTACCTAAGAGAAAGAGGAGGGGATTAAACTGGACTTACCCAGTTTTGCTTCTAAAAGTTGCTGGCCAGATTAAATCATAGAGACTAGGAGAGTTGTAAAAAGGGCATTTCATTCACATTAAAAAAAAGAGAGAGAAAAAAAAGATCGCCTCTCAATAGTCCCAATTTTAATTTTTTTTTAACTCATTGGGCAAATAGTTGGAAACAATAATCAAATCTACCTCTTAATCCAAAAATAACATGAGAGTAACAAGGTGCCCCACATTTGATCATAAAACCCAACCTCAGCATCAGATTGTCAAGGAGAATGAGAGTCCAAAGATAACGTTTCTAAAATTCAAAATCCAAAGTAATTCAAATCCATAATCAATCTTCCTGCCCTTGTGGGCTAATTTCACAGGAATTAAAGTCCAAAATTCATCAACCACCTCAACTTCCTGCTCTTCTCAGTCCCAGCCAGATGGTTCTCGATGCCTGAGGAGTGCTATGATTTCTTCAGCAGCTGCAGCCAAGTCTGTCTCAAGCCAAATCTCTCATGCCCCACTTGACAGTCCCAAAAGATTATCTGAGAACTGGCCCTACTCACCCACCAAATTTAGAAAACAAGCCAGTCTCCAGGCTTCTGGGCCAACTATTTCAGACAAAGATGTGTTTACAACTTAGTGGAAACCCACCATACCCAGTGTTGCCAAAGATCTTAGCAGATACTCATGGCATCAGAGTGATAGAGGATAGGTGGGAAAAAAATCAGATTTTTGCAAGGAAAAAGAAAGCACAGAGGTAGGCCAGGTGTTACACTAGTGCAGCTCCTTTCACATTGAAGGAAGTATCAGGAGTGGGGAGGAAGTGTCCTTCTCACCAACAAAAATTAGAAGTTCAGCATGTGATTTTGCTTAGAACAAATCTCTTTTGTGATTATTTTCTGTCTCTTGACATATATCCACATTTCAAGTAATGGAGTATTTTCATGACTAAATTATAAATGTTTTATTCATACAAAATTAGCTGGGTGTGGTGGCGCACACCTGTAGTCCCAGCTACTCAGGAGGCTGAGGCAGGAGAATTGCTTGAACCTGGGAGGTGGAGGTTGCAGTGAGCAGAGATCACGCCACTGCACTCCAGCCTGGGCAACAGAGCGAGACGCCATGTCAATAAATAAATGAATACAAATAAAAATAAATGTTGTATTCATAGATGTCAGCTCTAGTTCATTTATCCAAACTCAATAAATGACATCTTTATTTCCTGATTCCATTTCATGCAAGAAGCAATGAGAAACTCATATGATATTTGAACCCAAAGGAAATTGTCTGTTGTTTCAAAACTATAGAAACATTCAAGTTGTATATAATATTAGTTACTTAATCATTAGCATGATAACTCTCAAGCTAGTTCACTTCTTAAGGCCATTTTCTCAGTCAACAGCAGTTTCTGAAGAAAAATAAATGCTTTGGCGCTTTTGAATTTAACGTCGATTCCTTCATCAAAAAACAGATAATCATAAATATTCTATAATAGGATTAGTAACCTTTTTCTGTGAAGAGCCTGACAATATGATCCCTGTTGCAATTACTAAACCCTGCTTTTTAGCAAGAAAGAAGCCACAGATGATAGGTAAATGAATGAGTGTGACTATGAAACGATAAAACTATTTACAAACGTGAAATTTGGCCCATTGGCCATAGTTTGCTGACCCCTGTTCTACAGGGATTAGTTTAGGACTCAGTGAGATAATGTGCCTAACACAATGTCTGACACAAGATAGCCATTCAATAGATGCAAGTCTCCCATCTTGCTTTTCATTAGAAGAATTCCTCCAGAGCCTTTTAAGTATTTTAGCCAATTACATATATTCTTTCCGGCTTGGGAGCTCCGAAAGCTTAAAAAGAACAATTATCATTAGTTCCAAGGTATTTGAATAATTACTAAAGTTTGTTGCTTAATTATTGTTGCAAGAGTTCAATAACGCTTGGATCCAGGCTACTAAATTAAAAAAATATGTATTCAAAGAAATTAATTGTTTTTAAGCAGATTCTGAATATGTGAGACTGCTGTTTAATTAAGTTTCTACCTATGACATAAAAACTAATGTGATATCTAGTAGTCTTCCCAGAATGAAACATTAAAAAATAATTATGAGGATAAGCTGGCCCTTTGAATCAATTTTTTAACTAAAATTAATTTTGTCGTCTTCGCTTCCTAAACCAATAATTTCCTCTCTTTTAAAATAACGGAATAGGAACCTACACAAAATTTGTTATAGAGAATTTGACCAAGCCCTTGACGTAGTGTGTATTAAACACATACACATGTTTATGTATGTGTGCGTATATACACTTTCTGCTTGTGTGCAAAATATACAGCATTATCTTTCCCATTTTTAATGGGAATGTGTTACTTTCATGCATAGGACTTCACAACCTAAACTAAGTTTTCTCAACTCTGCCTGCATATTTGAATCACCTGGGAACCTATAAAGTCACTAAAGTCAGGACCTTGTCTCCAAATATTCTGATTTAATTTGTCTGGAAAGAGTTCTGCACTCACATTTTAAAAAACTCCCCAGCTGTTTCTCTATATTGACAGACCGAGTTGTTGAATCTGGCTCTGTACATTGAAGAAAGTAGAAAACTGATTCTGGGAGACAGCTCCTCTTACACCAGACATGAAATTACTGATTTTTGCTGATCAATCAGTAGGTAACTATAAGTGATTTTAAAGAATAATTGCAAAAGGATGTTAAATCACAACATGAAAGTTTAAAGGAAGTTTCTAAGGCATAGACATCCCAGCTGTTTTAGCTTCATGTGATATCCTTTCAGCAGCCAAGTTTTGGCAAGCATAGGAGCTGCAGGAATATTCTGTTAGTCCTGCGGGCTTGCTGTAGCTTCAGTAGTTTTATGTAAGCCCCTTAAACAAATGGATAGATATATTTTCTAAGCGTGAAAACAGTTACGACTTATTTGGACTTTAATTTCTAAAAGCAATTAATTTTTCCTAGCTAAAAATTAGCCTAGAAAACAGGTTAAGCTGATTGACACAGATTGAATATTAATATTGATTGGCATTCCATCTTAATATTGCTTTTAATTGCTGTTAAACACAAGGATTCTTACATGATATGAGTTTAGGAAGTTGGACCAGATTAGGGGAGAGGAGGAGGAGAGAATGCAAAGAACAGTCATTTATGCCTAGAAAGGCTTCAGGCGTAATTCGGTTCGCTGGCAGCTGGGCTACTCTTGTTTTGGTCAAACTCCAGACAACACCTGCTGGAGCTCCACAAACATAGCAGCCCTGTGTCTGAATATTCCAGCTGGGGATGGGGATTTAGCTTTGCTACATTCCAGCTATAGCCCTCTGCACAGCAAATTGAACTTTCTCCCCAGAAGTTCATAACATTCATTGATAACATTCCCTTCATCTTATCCCGGTTGATTTTAATTTGAATTTGCCCTTTGATTTTGAGTCACACTTCAGTGCAAGCTTGAGATTTTGAAACAATAGTTTGGGGCAATACTTAAGAGCAATAGGCTTTTGCTGCCTTTCCAACACAGGCTGGAGAATGGTTCATGTGGTGGTCACAGTTTAGTTTTTAAAACTAAGAGTCTGGGCTGATTTTGTAGCCTGTATTCCAGTTGTGGCAGATTAAAGGATTTTTACACAGTCCTTTTAGATAACCCTCTAAGCACTGGGCACTGCACTTGCTCCACCCCTACAACATATTCTCCACTGGAGCTGGGGCTCCGGAGAAGCTCTTTCATTCTGCCAATAGACAGGGGTTAAGACTGTGATCTAAGTGGAGGATTTGAGGATGTGCTACTGTTTCTATACAGATAAAAATTATAGTACTCAGAACCCAAATTAAAATGAAATGCAAGTTAGTTAAATTCTCCTGGCTCACGCCTTTAGACCCTATTCTTTATCCAATAAATAATAGGAACTGAGATAGGCTGGATTTGAATTCTGTCTTCCCATTACCATTGTGTCGTCTTGAGCTTGTTTCTTTTTCTTTTCGAACTTTGGTTTCTCCATCCAAAAATGGGAATAATGATGTTCCTACCTCATTGGATTAGCAGAAAGATTAAATGAGATAATGTTTGCAAAGTACTTAATGTCATGTCTGACCCATAATAAACGCTTTGTCTATAATATTATTATTAAAAGACAACAAAAGTCAGCTATTACTATGCTGTCTGACACTTAAGCAACTTGCTTTAAGATTGTTTTGTTTTCTTTTGTTCATGTGGTTACTCTCTCTCCAAAACCAAATTATAAAATTTACATCAAAGACAAAGATTTGGGTTTTTTTTCTTTTTCTCTTCTTTCTTTTTAAATCCACTTGAGTTGTTCATTACAGAAGCAAGAGTGAATGCAGCATAAAGAGGAGGACTAGATTGCTTTGAAATGTATCAATCTAAAATGTATGAGTCTGGTAGAACGAATGTATTTTTTACCTTTTACACTATCAGCAACAGACACCCTATTCCCATTTTGTTTTTAACCTCTGCTTTGTATGGAAAGATTATTAATAATTTATAGACAGGGCATTACATAATCTTAAATCATAAAGTGAGAAAATTCTTTCTCCTCGATTATCTTTCATTCCTTCTGATCATGTCAAGGAAAAGTGTCTCAGCTTCAAATTAATAAGGCTTTATTATCTTACTAATCCTGTTAACAAAGAGAGAGTAGGGATCAAAGAGCAGTTTAGTAGGCAACAGTATTTAGTGGTAATTAAATAAATAATATGATATTATTGAAATCCTTCTACATATTTTTATTTAACTCTATTTTTGATGAATTAAACTGGCTAATAAAATATCATTTTTAAAGAAATGATTTGAATAAAAAATTGAGCCATCTGAAAAAATTTATTTACTAAATAATATTACAGTTGATACTCATATATGGAAAGAGTACAACAGTGGCAATTCAACAGCTCCAAATCGGAAAAAGACTAGATGACCTGTTATTTTCCTTCAGACGTACTTCAGGGACCCTGAATGGCAAAGGGAGGATCTGACTCACTCCTTTAGTGCTTGGAGGAACTCATCTGCAGGGTAATGACTCAAAGAGCCATATTGGCATGAATACTCTTCCTTTACCTCCTACTCTGCCTGCTTTATCCCTGTGAGTTGCAAAGAACAGGGAAAAAAAAAAAAAAAACTACAAAAGAAAATGAGATTGGGGTAGGAATAGGAATATTCATTTCCAGATTGTCTGAACATGACATATGCTTTCTCAAAAAAAAAGGTTCTCTCATAAAAATGAAAGATACTGTAGTCTGAACACAAGTCTCATGTTTTAACCCAGCAACTAAGATATCTTATTAGTCAAAGCTGTCAGCTTATTCATGGGTTTGCCTTTTTTTTTCCCCCTGAGATAGGTAGCTACTCTCCAGTATCCACAGGAGACATTTTCTACCTTGTGGATTCTATCTATATGTCTTATCTATCTCTCTATCTATCAATAGTTATCTATCTATCTACCTACCTATCTATCTATCATCTATCATACTCAACATTGTCTTTCAATTCCTTTTGCTGTTCTATACTATTCTGAGATGTTTTTTCATTATTACCTAGAGAATAAGAAATGATTTAATCACTGAATTTAATAAAACAGCCAAAAGACTATGAAATCATTCATTAGAACATTTTAGTCTCATAAAAACTATTTCTTGGTAACCTACAATTGTGTCGTGTTTATGCAAATACTGAAAGTTGACTGGAAGTTCATCCTTTATGCTTTCTCTGCACTGAATCCCAACAATGTCCATTGAATGAGTAGGCCTATGATTTCCATTTAAAACTGATTATTCATTTTAAAAAAAAACTATTTCTATAAGGGGTAAGATTTTACATGTATTTATTAGAGTGTGAGTATGCTCAGTTAACAGGAACTAAGGAACAGGCCACTGGAGACAGGAAGAATTTCAGAGAATAACTAGTTCTTCTCATGCACTTTAGGAGTAGGTAATTAGAGGTCCAGAGAGTTAAATAAACTTGCCGAAGGTTGCACCTTTAATGGTTGCACACAGTTAGAGGTGGAGTCCAGCCCATAGCTTCCCAGGTAAGGGCTCTACCCTATTGTTTACCCACCAAGGCATACAGGACAAGAAACCATTTGTTTTAATTTCCTGTGACATGTCAATCTTCACGATCTTGGCAGCTATTTTAAAGAGAAGGTAATTCCTTCAAATTAACAGTACAAAGCCATTCATTACTCTACTCAACTTTTTATTAAGCACTCCATACTATAGCCTCTAGGAGCTTTTGATCCTAATTTATTATTAGTTGTAAACATGCACTTTTCGTAAATAACTCTATAATTGAGATCAAAGCTGGTATTAAAGCTTTCTCAAGAGCTGAGTTTCTTTCATTTCCTTTTTCAGGCATTTGAACTTTAGGAAATTGCACATCAAGCTGTAGTTTACTATGGGATCCATCCATCTTCCCTTCAAAGCAATGTCTTTCCTTTCATATTAGTTCCTTTGATAAACAGTGTTGAGAGAGCATTGCTAAAGGGAAAATAGAAAAAAAAAGTTATCATCTAGGCATGAAATGATTTCTTCAGAGAAATGTTTTGAGACATATAAAGTAATGTTTTATCTGATAGGTTATTTTGCATGTGGATATGGATGGAGATCATTTTACAAGATACTTTATGCCTATAAATGGTTGGGTGAGTTCATCTTTATATTATATATAATACACATACACACATAGATATATAATATACACACATTAATGTGTGTACGTTAATATCATATTAACATGTCATCTTTACATTGTACTCCTGGACCACAGTTATAAGGAACATTTCTGGAGTCAATGATCTAGGCCAAGCCCTAGCTAGTTAACCCTCTAAGCAATATATTTAAATAGTATGATTGAAATAAGGCTGTATAATTCACCTACTGAAAATGATGTAAGCATCAAATTGCCCTCACAATTTCTTAGTTTTTTTTAATGGGTAAAAAAAATTCTGAGTGAGAAAAAGGAGTATTAAAAACTCAGAATTTTAGTTAAAAGTCAATGTTAATTCAAGGCTAGCTTCTGTGCTCAAAAGCAACCCAGGGCTGGGCACAGTGGCTCACATCTTGTAATCTCAGCATATTGGGAGGCTGAGTTTGGACGATCACTTGAGCCCAAGAGTTCGAGGTTACAGTGACCTATGATAATGGCACTGCTCTCCAGCCTGGGTGACAGAGTGAGATCCTGTCTCTAATGAAAAAAAAAAAAAAAAAAGAAGCAGAAAAGCAAAACAAGAATGCTTCCCCCTCAAAACACACACAAACCAGGTACAGAAATTAAAAAAGAAGAAAAAAAAAACTTTTCTTTTACAGAAAAGATAAAAGTTGGTTCCATTGTGTGCAGTACTCCCTAAAAAGAAATAGAAAAAAAATCTAGGGAGTAATATAATCCTTCTAGTCAACATCCAAAATATGAACCCCCAACTCTGCAGGGCCTTGTGTTGCTCTTGCCTTTCCAGCTTTATTGTGATAGATCTTCAGTCTTATTATGTATTTGACAGCTACGAAAGCTTTCAGGTAAGGCAAATTCTCTCCTCTGAATATCCTAAAATTATATGCCACATTTTGTGGGAATGGATACCAGTTCATCTATTTCTCTGGGAAGATGGCTCACAGAATTTATCAGTCTCAAGGGGATTTGTGGCATAGCTAAGGTTAAGAACCACTGCAAGGGGTAATGTACTGAAAATGGAATTTTAAACATCTGGCGGCAGTTGGGGAAAGACTCTGGGTAGGTCTGCATGGTCTGCACCCCACCAAAAAAGGGTACACACTATATGATTCCAGGTACATATAATTCTGGAAAATGCACACTAAACTATAGTGATAGAAAGCACTGGGGCCTGGGAGGAGGACACAGTGGGAAGAGGAACGGGTTCTGTTTTGAAGCTTTTTTTCTCTTGAACTCTTAGACTTTAATATTGAATGAATTCTCATTTTAGGAAGACAAACCATCTCTGATTCCTAGGGATTCAATTTCCCAGGGATGGTTGGTGGGGATTGTCAGACTTTTGAGTATTCCTTCTAGTTCTAGCTACCTCATATTATTTTTCAGTACAACAATCTTCTCTTGCCAACCCTGATGGTTGTCGGTAAGAAAACTGCACTCCATGCAGTTGCAAACCAACCCGCTTCTAATGCAAAGCTAACTGTGAATACCTTGAGTTGTAGGTACATATGGCAGGGATGGTGTTTTGAAAATATTATCTATATTAATTCTCACAAAAATTCTATAATAGGCATTCTTCTTATATTATACCAATGAAAAAATGAAATGTAGCAAAATTGAGCAATTGACCCAAAGTTACATAATTACTAAGCAAGAAGGTAATAATTTGGAGCAAATAGGTCTGATTCTGCAGAGTCAATACTTGGCTTCACCTCAGTTTAACGACTCTTCAGATAATAACCAATAATTGACACTCAAAGTACTGGTTTCCTACCAACTTACATCTTAGGTTAAAAAATTGCTTGACTTGAATTTCATCTCATATTTCTTCCTGTGATGGAATCAAGTTGCCAAGTATATGAAGAGAGACAAAAAAAAAAAAAAAAAAAAAAACTGAGATAATACACCATGATTAGTAATAATCCCCAAGATGAAGACAAGTTTAAAACTAATTTTTCAAAGAGCATGATTGTTTCATCTTTCTGCTAGAGTAGTCATCATCCACAATCATTTTTAAACTTGCTATGTATGTGTCCTTATCTGTCATTTTCACAAACTACTTTGCCCATACATGTTATTATTTTGAGTGTTTTTTGTTTTTGTTTTTGTTTTTTTGAGACAGAATCTCACTCTGTCACCCAGGATGGAGTGCAGTATGGCGGGATCTTGGCTCACTGCAACGTCTGCTTCCCAGGTTCAAGCGATTCTCATGCCTCAACCTCCCCAGTAGCTGGGACTACAGGCATGCACTACCATGCCCGGCTAATTTTTGTATTTTTAGTAGAGACAGGGTTTTGCCATGTTACCCAGACTGGTCTTGAACTCCTGGCCTCAAGCGATTTGCCTGCGTCGGTCTCCCAAAGTGTTGGGATTACAGGCATGAGCCTCCATTCCCGGCCTACATCAATTTTTTTTTATAAAATGTCATTTCATGGTGAGGGGGAGCAAGGGACTTTTCATGAAAACTACAAGCCACAGTATGTCTCAGTTAGTTATTTTAATTATATGATACTGTAGTAGAATAGTACTTCTTTCATCTTTACACATGCTAGGATTAAGTGTTTTGATATTGATTTTTAAATGAAACCATTTGTACTCTTAACTAGTTTTATAGACTAAAAGACATTGCTATTAAGAGTTTGCATTGCCTTTATTCTCTTGGACTATGACTATTTAAGGAGGGGCCGATCTATAATATTGCCTCCTGAAACACCCACTCTTTACATAACCACAGTCCTAAATCTGCCAAATGTCAGCGTATGCACTATTCACTGAAGGCCATTAAGTCTTGGCATTGCCAATGTGCTCTGTTACTCAGCTGTCAAGGAACTATCCTCAGCAAATGTGGTCTCACTGAGCCTTTACACAAAATTTGACAAGGCAAGAAGGCGGGACCTTGAGAGTCTTTGCAAACTTTTTAGATAAAATATATATTTTCATGGTTGCTTTTTCTGCCTACCAAACCACACGGTAAGTATTATTTTTGTATATATATGTATATGTATTTGTGTGTGCATAAAATCAGAAGTAAGTGGTTTTCCCCCACTGGTACTCTCATTCTTTTTTCCTGCTTTATTTTTATCTCCTGTTCAGTCCAAAATTTCAAGCAGATGTATTAACTGTTTACATGTATATTCCCTCTTAGTTACACTGGGTTATCCAGTGTCTGGTTTATGACATTCAAAACTTCAAAAGGATGGAGAGTTCCAGCAAGACAGTTCTTCATAGCCAAATGTCATTTCCTGTTAGATGACACTACATGTATACATTCTTTCCTCTGGTCTTTTCTTCTCGAGTTTATCTATTCTAAAAGATCTTATGGAAATTAATTCAGAAGAGAGGGAGTCCAAGAATTTCCCTAATCTCTTCAACAAAAAGTCATTGAAGGTAACAAATTAAACTTTCATAATTTAAGAGAAATTCTTCTTCCCACAACTATCAGATAGCCAGTACATGTGGGAACTGGAATTAAATATGGTAAGATTTAAATAAAGTGCCACGCTTACCACTTATTGTATCTGTTTTTTGGAGGAAGATTATTTTCTTCTCTAATCTACAGGTTTTGACTTCTGCCTAGCATTTTCTACCCATATGTAGCAAGATACAGATTTGCAATATTTGCAGATATACAGCAATTGCAGCTAAAATGTTATTTTCATTATTCACCAAGATTACAGTTGTCCCTAATTTGACTGATCATTTAATGTTATTACCCTTTCATCACAGCTGATTCAATAAATTCTCCTACTTCTGAAGGAAAGGATACCTGAATAAATGGATTTAAATATATGATTAATGGCCGGGCACAGCGTCTCACATCTGTAATTCCAGAACTTTGGGAGGTTAAGGTGGATGGATTGCTTGAACTCAGGAGTGTGAGACCAGCCTAGGCAACATGGTGAAACCCTGTCTCTGCAAAAACACAAAAATTAGGCAGGTATGTTGGCACGTGCCTATAGTCCAAGCTACGGGGGAGGCTGAGGTGGGAGGATCACCTGAACTGGGGAAGTTAAGGCTTCTGTAAGCCATGATCACACTACTGTACTCTAGCCTGGGCAACAGAGTGAGACCCTGTCTCAGAAAAAAGTATTAGTATCAGTCTCTCTAAAATATCTAAAATAGGCCGGGCGCGGTGGCTCAAGCCTGTAATCCCAGCACTTTGGGAGGCCGAGACGGGCAGATCACGAGGTCAGGAGATCGAAACCATCCTGGCTGACACTGTGAAACCCCGTCTCTACTAAAAATTACAAAAAAACTAGCCGGGCGAGGTGGCGGGCGCCTGTAGTCCCAGCTACTCTGGAGGTTGAGGCAGGAGAATGGCGTGAACCCGGGAGGCGGAGCTTGCAGTGAGCTGAGATCCGGCCACTGCACTCCAGCCTGGGTGGCAGAGCGAGACTCCGTCTCAAAAAAAAAAAAAAAAAAAAAAAAAAAAAAAAAAAAAAAAATCTAAAATATTATCCCTTAAATATTATGCACCCTCTATGTTGTCCCATTGTATTAGTATAACATCATAGATACCTACATAGATATTTTAGCAGATTTACTGACGTATACTTGAGTATAAAATGTACGGTTTGATAAGTTTAACTTATGTTTGCACCTGTGAAACTGTTATTGCATTAATGTAGCTATATTGCTACATAAATTTTCTTAACCAAAGAATTTTTAAAAAGAGAAAAATTTTAAATAAAATCACAATTTAGGCAGTTAACTCCCAAATTGGTTCATTTTCTTTACCCAGTTTACACACTCAGGATAACATAGTTTGGTTAGTAGATGAACTAGAATAAATTTTACAGCAATTCTAAAATGACCAATATTTTTATTTACTTGTTTTTAACCTAAGAGTTTTTTAATGTTATTGTATCTCACTGGACATCTTTGCAGCCCAAATTTTTCTAGATTCTGTAATACAGAATGTGTTTGACTTTACTTATCCTTGTAGCTAGTATTCGCATGTACAAATTCCAAAACAAAACGAGATTATTTACACAACTAGCTCTCATTCTAAAACTATTTATGACTCCAAGGTGTATTTCCTTTTCATTAGTCTGTACCTGAGTTAAACATTTCCAAAGAAAAAAGTGAGCGTCCTGGAAACCCTCTGTGTTGTCAGTCCCAGCTGTGCAGAAGGTGCCCTGGTGTTGTAACCGGCCCGGTCGTCTGACGCCTGCACCCAGAGATAGCAGTTAGATCTTGCCGAGCCAGAGTTGGTCTGTGACGTGCCTGCAGTGTCTTTGTGTCAAAAATGTACATTCTCCTCCTGCATCTCTGTGACCGTATGAAGGAGAGAGCAGATTGCAACTCTTTTAACACATTTCTCAGAGTTCTGAAGTGAGTTCTTTTTCTTGGAACTTGATGCCTGGGTGCCTTGTTTTTCTGAGCTCAGAAAATTCATCTATTTCTGATCTGTAAAAACTTGCCTTTAGCCCCACATGGATATTGATTTTTTAATATCTTTATTTCTTCTAGCACTTGTTCCTTTAAAGATATCTATGCTATTTTATTGCCTAAGGTAAAGGGGATGAAATACTGTTTTCTATAATGTCTTCCCCATCACAGCCTCAATATAAACATTTATGCTTAAAAAGAGTGTCCCGTGACACTGCTCCCAAACAACTGTGATGTTCTCAGGAGGTGGATGGGCTCCCATTCTTGTACATCTATTTTAGACTGTAGGTCTCTTGAAGGTAATTTATTTTTGCATTTTCACTGTGCTGGCAGAGTCCTCACATGTGGCCAATGCTGAACAATTGTTTATAAAATTAATCTTTTTTGGGCCCAGAAGAGAGGGAAAACACAGTGCTGTATTCTGTCAGGCTAGAGGTAGCAATGATCATAAGAAAAATGCAGTTCTGTGTGATTTATTTTTATTTTTTATTTTTATTTTTTGAGATGGAGTCCCACTTTGTCACCCAGGCTGGAGTGCAGTGGCTCCATCTTGGCTCACTCCAACTTCCGCTTCCTGGGTTCAAGCGATTCTCATGCCTCGACCTCCCAAGTAATTAGGATTAGAGGTGTGTGCCACCAAGCTCGGCTAATTTTTGTGTTTTTTTCTAGTAGAAATGGGATCTGGCCACGTTGGCTAGGCTCGTCTCAAACTCCTGAGCTCAGGTGATCCGCCCACCTCGGCCTCCCAAAATACTGGGATTACAGGCACGAGCCACTGTGCCTGGCCTCTGTGTGATTTTGAAAATTAATATTGGATTGTAAAATTTATTTGATATACATTTAAGTGGAGATTTTAGAGGTATGCCATTATTGCCCAGATCCTAAGAAAATGAATGTTTAGTGCTATTTCTGCATTGTTAATTGCAGACCTTATTTGGTTGAGAGACGGGCAGTTTACACAGTGCTGTAAACTCAGTGAACATCAACACTTCCACCATCTTGTGGAGGATATCTCAGAATAAAATCTCACTATGACAAAAAAAAAATACAAAAATGTAAACTATAAGAAAGTATTTTTAGAATTTGTCTTATTTTTCTCCTCAGGTTAGCATAAAGTTCTGTGCAGATAAATGGAAGTCCAAAACACTGTTAGAGATTCTTATCATCCTTAAGATTCTGAGAAAGCCTGAAAAATGATGAGAAAAAGAAAAACATCTAGTTATATCTTAGTGATAAAGAATAAATGAATTCTTTTAATTTAATCCTCACTGAAAATTCTTAAAATATATTGATCCATATCTCTACCTCAATAAAGACATTATAATTGAATCTTTCTTCAGAAGTCTAGACTCTAGTTCCTTGAGTCATGGTAGTTCTATAATTGTTAATCAAATTCTTGATGAATTTCTAAAACATTATTAATGTGGAGTTCAGGAATATGAAAATATAAAAATTATGTTCTCATATATAAGTTGAAGAAGTAAAATATATGGACAAGATCTGTCTAGTGAATAAGGTAGCATTTCAAATACTAGTAAGACTAATTTCCATTGACTGCAAGATGCCAGAAATTATGATATATACTCTTACTTTTTGTGCCACTTAAGGAGAAAAGCAGTTAGTTATATTTGCAATATGTCGTCGATTGTTAAGATACATCCTGATTTGAGAGATACTGAAATAAGAAATGCATCTTAGAATTAGGGACACACTGCATATTTGGTATAATAGAAAGAGTCAATGACACACTGCTTATTTGATGTCATAGAATAAATTGTAATCAGTACTCATTGGCTTTGAGATGATAACTGCATTGTGACCACATGAGGACTGGTAGGCAGGACATCATCAGGAAGAATGGTGAAGGTCTGAATAAAAATGGAGAAGAGTGGAAGATGAAACATTCCAGGAAGAGCAAGGGAACATAAATAAAAATGTACGATAACACTAGGTGCAGAAACAGAAACGTATGTTAGAATATATATGTGCTAGATCTAGGACATATCTCCAAATTTGCTTTTTTGAATAAAACTCTAGTATGTACTTTCTGGATTTCAAATAAATAAAAGAAATCCTAGATTTCAGAATTATCGGAGATCTTAAAATATTCGAGACTAATATGGTGTCCTTCAGACATTTTTAGTTTACATTTATATCTGAGACAACCGAGTCCATATGAAGAGACATGGATGAGAGGTTTTAAAGCTAGTCAGCAGTGAAGGGAAGATGATGCCTCAGGTCTCCTACCTCTGACATCAGTGCGCCTGGTCCAGGACCAAGGAGCTGCGGATTCCAGTGAATGGGAATCTCAGGATATCCTTCCATGTAACACATGTAACACAAAGACAGCCGGGAGTGCTCATTTCCAGTAATGCTTATTGGGGTCTTCTGACTCATTTCTAGTTAATCACAGAATTATTGTCCATTTAAACCCTACATTCTAAGAAATGTAATTGATAGATGCCACCAGTTACTAAAAATATTTCTAGTGGAAATTGTTGCTAGAGGCAACAATCATTAAATGAACTGGGCAGTATGAGGCCAGAAATATAACTTATTGAGGAAAACAAAATAGATAGTTGTGACCTTCATTAAAGTGTAAAGTACTTGAGTATATGCTAAGTGCTTTTAATAGTACAGGGCAGTTAATACATATCAGTTGTTATCATACCTCCCCAATCTGACAACAATGACCTTGTAAGCTCTAGAATTTAGAAAAATATTGGCTGATTAGCCAAGATAAGCCATGTGTGTGTAGGTATACAAATATATATATATATATAAAACATTTAAAAATACATATATTTGATTTAAGAATATTGTGGAGAATTCTGGATGATGCAGGAAGAGGGCTTTATCATGTCAAAAAATGCTACCGCAACAGAGAAATCAATGGAAAACTGCAAGACTTGCTGTTTTTTTCCTGCTTTCATCAGTGTAATTTTAATTGTCATCATCTGGTTATATAGTTAATATCACTTTCAAAGAACTGTTAGGAAGTTGGAACTAAAGTTCCTGAAATGGCATATTTCTTTAGGAGCCTAAATATGATATAAACATAAAATACAGAAGGAATATTTATCATTAAAATTCTGTTCAAGCCAAGTATTCAAAATAGCTGCATTAGTTTAATTCCTTTGGGTGATTGGGAGAGGTTTATGATATCTAAAAGAGTTATTAAGAATGAGCAATACAAACACAATTTAAACATTTAAGTGATTCTATGATAATGTATATTCTGGATATGTGCACATTTGAACACTCACCCTACCCACTGTTATCATCTTCCCCAAAATTCTTTGGGCTATTTTTAAAATGAAGAGCTATAAATATTAAGAATAAATATTCTTAGCACATCACTTAATCACTGCAGTTGCTGGATAGTATATTCCTTATCAGGGCCTGTATTTGGTCATGGTTTAGCTGAGCTTCGGTGAATTCATTTCAGATTAGGTATGCTTGCCAGAGACAAGAACCTGGTAAGGATATTACATCTGGGTTACACTGGAACACAGAAAATCCATTCAAATATCCAGGAGATAAAGAACAAAAACATAATTTATGTATATGTGCGATACAGACTGTGTTAAAAACCCACAGTTCTTACCTTCACAGAGTTTTAATAAGCCTTACATAGGTATTTACTTACATAATTCATAACAATTATTCATAATAATAATTATAGTTCTACTTGCTGAATTTTCACCATGGTCAGGAGCTGTGTTGATACATTATTGAACTGTTACAACAGCTCTGTTTAGTAGCCATATTCATTTACATCTTACAGTTGAAGAAATTAAGTACAGGGAAGTACAGTGGTTTGAATGAGGTCACACAACGACGTGTCACAGACTCAACTTTGAAGTTGGCCTCTATGTTGTACTATGGCGGGAAAATGTGTTAAGTATTCCAAAAGAGACGTGAGCAAAATGTTGCAGCAAGAGGAAGCCCAGATATTCTACTTGTGGGAGTGAGGATGGCAGATGGGTGGGTCAAAGAAAACTTTACAGAGAATATAACATTCGAACCTATGCTTGAAAGATTGCTAGGAATTCACCAAGGAAAGACCAAAAAAATGTCTCTTTGAAGCTGGAGGTCTGAGAGGGATGTTTGAGGAACAATGAGGACTTCCCATGTGTATAAATAATGGAGGGGGCATTGGTGACAATGAGGTTAGATGATGTTAAACTGATGCTACACTGCAAAGGGCCCTGTAGACCCTGCCAAGGTGTTGGGTTTTATCCTGCGTGCAAAGAGAGTGTATTTATCCTGTGGTTATTGGGATGATTACCTTGGCAGCTTGTAGACAGATGACCCACATTAGTGACACAGGGGATGGTGGAAGGGGAACCTCATTCAAGAATAATTTCTAATGTAGAATTAATAAATGTTGATGACCAAGTAGATGTGAAGATTGAGGAAGAGAGAGTGAAGAATATCATAAAGGCACATCATGATGTTTATTATGTAGGCATGACAGATTAGACCATAAATATACATAATCCTCATAGGTTTACTTCTGAGATTCCAGCCAAGTAATGGAGATAGGTTTGTCCTTGGATCAACCAGTTTTCCCCTGTAAAGAATAACAGATGACAGAATATCTCTTATCACGTAACTAGGATCATTTCCTTCTGATAGCTAGAGTTACATTTCTAAACCTGCATGTCAATTTTAAGTCTAACCCAGGGCAATTTGAATGACTAAGAAGGCATTACAATTTAGACCATTTTAATAATTTGGTTTTATTTATAAACAGCCATTTGCTATGATTAATTTTTACCTTATTGTATGTAAACAGTGGCCAAATATATAGTTTTGCACTGAAATCTGACTTCATTCTGATGGTCCCTGGAGTTCTCTGAAACGGGGTGACTGTCCATCACTCTGTGGCTCACTCAGCCTGCTCTCTGCAGTTTAGCCTGCCTGTTCCCACACCCACCCTCTAGTCAGGGTCTCTCCAGCAAAAATAGTGTTGTTGTTCTCCTCAGCTCCTAAACTGGGGTAGCTGTTGGGACAACAGAAGCTTTATTTGACATAAGCAAAAGAGATAAGATCAAAGTCCTAACAAAAATAGAGTAAGAAGTAGCCTCCCCTTTGAAACCTTCTGTTTATAAAGCCTTCAGCATATCACAAAGGAGACAAGAGGACAGAGACACTGAATGAGATGGTCAAGTTTCTCCATATTTGGAGTTCAGGAGAAGCCAGTTATATATCTTAAAATCCCTTTTCTCCCCACCATTCTTTGAGAGGTTCCCTAAATCACACCTTGTTGAAACCAGACTGAAATGTTCCTTTTGCTTTATGAGAACATGCTCAACTGAATTTTTAAGATATAATGAATAACTTAAAAGTTAATCATTTAAGGTGTGTACTTTAGAAAACAGGAATAATCAGAACCCTACATAGGTTTAAGTGTTTGTAGATCTGCCATTCTATTTTGAGGTCTAATAACAAAAATTTAAAAATATTTCTTCATTATTAATAGTCCCCTCAGATTCTTAGAACTGATCTAATCCTTTTGCTAGATTTTGTGTCCTGAACTTTTTCTTTCTTATTTTTTATTTATTTTATTTCATTTTTATTTATTTTTATTTTACTTACTTTTTAAGGGAAAATATAGTAATAAGTAAGTATATTCTTGTATAGAAGAGTTTCTTGAAACATAGAATCATTCATAAAATATTTCTATTGCTTTAGGTTTAATAAAACATATATAGAGTTCAAGGATTCAATTTGGGCCATATAACTAGGATCTGTATGATTGATTTTTTATTGACAAATGGTGACTTAGGAGGGCCCAGGTTTAGCATGTAGAAAGTAGATACTAATTGTAGTACACATTAAAACCTTATTTATGCATTCCTCATTTTACTGAAAAAAAAACAGGTATGTTGAAATTTATATAATTCACCCTGAATTTATTTAATTCAAGATGTTCTGATTATTTGTATTTTAAAAAGCTTTGCCAAAGCTACCGGGAAGTTTGGATTCTTGGGCTTCAGTATCTCTGCTCTAAAATGCTTTTGGGAACCTTATCTGAATGGTCAGAGTTCTAAGAAGTTTTTCAATTTTCCAATAGTGATTTTGAAAGAGCACAACACACACAAATAATGAATTGCACATGAAAATCATAAAACCACAGGAGAGAAAGAACACTCCAGAACCTGTTAGCCTGGTATCCCAGGAGATAAAATTTTTCCCAGGAGCATAACTCATCTTTGTAAAGATTTTATGCCTCTTCTCTTTAGCTTCTCAAAGAAGTCCTTGGCAGACAAATGGTTAAAAATCCTGGTCTAGGCTTTCCACTGTTTGAATGCTAATCAACCTTACTTTTGCCACTAGATTAGTACCCAGTTAACCAACAAGTACTATGTTAGTCTCCAGGGCTCAGGTTATTTTTATATATAGGAAGGCCATAAGTCATAGCCACAAAAGCAATGCCTCCTTTCTGGTGTGTGTCGTGCTACATCATCTATTACCTCCAAGATTTTGGGATTTCTTTGGGTTTTACACATTCAAGTCAGTGAGGTTGTTTGCATAAACCATGAACTCCAAGTGCTGACTTACCACCCACTGCCTGGGTTAATCTGGTCGCCTCACAATGCCATAGACACTGTCACATTCACCATGAATCAGGAAAGCTAAAAATGTTTAGGAAAAAAATAGGTTCATGGTAATATTTTATTCCTGAAATGTATTATTATTAGTTGATCTATTTAAATATGAAATGAGGCAGGCATAGTTAACTATTGAATAACTATATGTATGTATATGTATGTGTGTGTGTGTATATATTACACATATATTTATATATATTACAGATATATTGTTCTATATAATAAATATATATAAATATAAATATTTTCTATATAATAAATATATAAATATAAATATTTATATATATTACATATATATATTTATATATATATTTAATTTACTTTTATTCCTCACAGGAATAGCATTCTTTGAACACCACTTCACAAGATGTTGCTAAAAGAAGAAATCAAGAATTACAATTTCATCATAATCACTATCTTCAACAAGTCTTCTAGATACATAAGAGGTCTGTGGACTAGTTTTACTTGTAATCTTCATTGTTGTGAATAGCTGCCTTCGCAGCTTTACAAGAAATGGGGTTGATTGAAAGCAAGAGTTCAACTCTAGGGTACAACTTCCCTAAAGAAATTAACAAATTTTATTGAGCCCTTGCCATGTACAAGGTTCTGGGAATGAGGCAAAGATAAAAATGAGATAATTTTGATCTTCTCTCACCAAAATGCATGAAGGAGTTCATAGACTCAATTAATTTGTGTATACAACTTGTATAAATTAACTAGGTGAACTATATCACACTGTTATCCTGTCATACTCTGAGAGAGGAGCAATAAGTTGTAATGGGAGGAAGGCTTCACAAAAGAAGCAACTTTGTTGGAGGTCTTAAAGACTACATAGCATTTGTGTGATGTTTGTCTTCCCCTTCAACAGAAAAACAGGGGAAAGCAGGGGCTGAAACAAGGAGGTGTGACAATGCTTGCTTTGTTCAGAGGCTGGTGAGCCATCCCAGGTGGCCAGAGTGAAGAGTGCTTGAGGGACGTGGTGTGAAGGAAAGCTAGGAGGGTAAACTGTGGACAAAATGTGACTGGCTTTAGATGCCATGTGAAGGGATTTAGACTTTTTTCTACAAACAGTGGTATGCAAAGTAGAGTGGGCAAGGAGATGCATTGTGTGCTGGAAAAAAGAATTAGGGCCTCCTTTATAATTTATTTTTTGTATGTTTCTTTTTAAATGTCTATTTTAAATGTGCTTTCTCAATTTACCTATTAGTGGAACATTACACGAATATCATGTGCCAATTAATATGCATATATTGGGGATCCATGTGCCACCTTTTCCGGGCTGGAGCGTACAATCAAAAGCTTGGGGACCACTGCAAAAGATAAGAAATTTCAGTTTAGGAGTCTATTATACAACATGGTGACTATCGTTAATAACAACGTATTATATACCTGAAACTTACTAAGAGTAGATTTCAAACATTCTCACCACAGAAACTGATAAGTACATTAAGTAATAGGTATGTTAATTAGCTTGACTTGGCCATTCTGCAATATATGCATATATATAGTGCACCATAAATATATAGAATTTTTATTTGTCAATTTAAAAATTTAATGAAATGAAAGTACCCTGAAGCATGAAGCCTAGGACTGTTGTTGTAAGTGCATACCTCTTGTCCAGTCTCGAGAATGGAAACAGATCATCTTCTGAATGGATGATGCTTACTAGATCTGGCCTTCCAGATCTATCACCTCAGAGGTGATATAATTTAGCTCAATTTTTCTACAGATGAACTAGAGTCCAAAGAATCTAAATGATTAACCAAAGCTTTCCTAGTGTGTTGGTGGAAGAACCTGGTCTGGAGAATCCATCTGTATTTCTATGGGAAGCCCACGGGTTTGTTTGTTTGTTTGTTTGTTTTTAAACCAATGATGTTTCTGCCTTTTAACAAGATTCTACCAGCAAATTGAACATAAGTCCTGTGTTATGGCGCTGATGAATAAAACACAAATAACGTTAGCTGAAGCATGATGGAAAGAAGATATATGAAAGTTTACCCTAATGATAGGAAGTATTTTAGGAAAAAAATAAAATTTTAGAAAGAGTGTTTAAAGTGAAAGCTTGTTATCTGGAAAACTGTCATCTGGTGTAACTTCTTACTCTCCAACCCACCTGATAAAACAATGCTCCTGTGCCATGATAAGAGGAGAGGATATGGGTGGGAGGATGATCTGACTCTCAGGACCCTTCACAAACCTCACTCCTTTGACTTGAATTTGAAAGTTTTACAAAACAATATTGTGTTGTTTGGAAATTTCCCTCCTTTATCCTTTCAAAATTAATTTTTAGTAAGAAATCACACCCAGACGTCAGCCTTGAGGTGGGAAACCTTAAAAGCTTTTTATTTCCATTGATTTCTGTTTCATTGCAAATGAGTGCATTTTTTGGTTTGTTTTTTAAGAATTTCCTTAACTATTTCAGGGAAGTTAAATGATGTTTTAAATCTGAGGCTGCAAACTGGCAGCCCATGGATAGAATTTGACTTACGGATTGTTTTTGTCTATTTAGCCCATATTATTTCTTTTAGAATTAAAAAATTCTGAAATCTAATTTTTAATTTTGAAAATTTGAAATAAGAACATCTATATATGCTTTACCTAGACTCACCAATTTTTACACATTTTGTCACATTTGCTTAGTCATTCTCTCTGTCTGTCCAGGTACACACACACACACATACACACACACAGTTCTTTAAAATTTGACAGTAGATTGCATACATTATTGCCCCTTATTTCTTAATATTTCAGTCTTTACATATTTTCAAGAACAATTATAATTCATAACTTCAATACAATACTTACATTTAGAGAATTTAACATTGATACATTTATCTTATCTATTTTCCGTATTCTACTTTCATCCCCTAGTTCAAATAATATTTCTTAAAGCAATTTCCACCAATACATAATCTAGTCCAAGAACGTATTTTGCATTTAGTTGCCATGACTGTTTAGTTTCTTCAATCCGAACCATACCCTCAGCCTTACTTTGGTTTTTGTTTGTTTGCTATATCGATGACATATCTGAAGCATGCAGGCCAGTTATTTTATAGAATGTCATTTAGTTTGGGTTTTTCAAATGTTTCCTCATAATCAGAATTAGGTTATGCATTCTTGGCTAGAATACTCCATAACAGATGTTGTGTCTTTCTCAGAGAACCGTATCTGGCAGCATAAGATGCCCATCTGCCTTTCCTTGGTGGTGTTAATTTTGATCACTTGGTGAAGGTTTTGCCTATTTTCTCCACTGTATTGTTACTATTTTCCCTCTGTCATTATTAAATAATTAGTGAGAGATGCTTTGAGACTGTAGACATCCTGCTTCTTGTTCAATGCCTTTCCCCTCCTTGATTTAGCATCCACCAATGATTCTTGCCTAAATCATTTTTCTGATGATGGATGTAAATGGATTATTTTCTAAGTTCATTATTCTGTCTCTGTATTAATCAGCACCATACTGTAAGAAAGAAATTAACTTTCTTTCTTCTTTCTTTCCACCTTTCTTTCCTTCCTCCCTCTCACCCCTCCCTCCCTTACTCTCTCCTTTCCTTCCTTTCTTTCTTCCCTCCTTCTTTCCTTTGTCCCTCCCTCCTTTCCTCACTGTCCCTCTCTTTCTTTCTTATCAATATGAACTTATGGATTAATTTTTATTCAAAGGTTTGTTTTTAAAATTTTCCTTTTTCCCCATTTAAAAAATTATCATAAAATACATATAACATAAAATTTACCATCTTGACCACTTACTTATAAGTATACAGTTCAGTTCAGGCTAGTCTTGAACTCCTGGACTCAAGTGATTCTCCTACCTCGGCCCCCAAAACTCTGGGATTACAGGTGCAAGCATATTGTTTTTCAGAAGGACTGTACCACTTTACATTCCCATCAACAACGCACAAGCATTCCATTTTCTCTACATTCTTGCCAACATTTGTTATTTTCTTTTTTTAACTATAGCCGTTCTAATGGATATAATGTGGTATCCTATCATAGTTTTGATTTGCTGTTCCCTAATGACTAGTGATGCTGAGCGTGTTTTCATGTGCTTATTGGCCATTTGTACATTTCTATGGAGAAATGTCTGTTCAAGCCCTTTGCTTATTTTTGAATTGGGATGTTTATTTTTTCTTGTTGAGTTTTGGAGTCCTCTCTATATTCTGAATATTAATCCCATATCAGATATGTAATTTGAATTTTTTCCCATTGTGGGTTGCTTTTTTACTCTGTTGATATTGTCTTTTGATGCACAATTTTTAAAATTTTCATAAAGTCCAACTTGTCTAATTTTTCTTTGTTACATATGCTATTGATGTCATAGAAACTATTGCCAAATCCAATGTTGTGACGATTTCCCCCATGTTTTCATCTAAGAGTGTTATAGTTTTAGATCTTACCTTTATGTATTTGATCCATTTTGAATTAATTTTTGTATGTGATGTCAGTTAAAGGTGCAACTTCATTCTTTTGCATGTGAATGCCCAGTTTTCCCAGTACCATTTATGAAAAGACTGTCCTTTCCCCATTGAATGGTCTTGGCACCCTTGTGAAAAATCATTTGATCATATATAGGAGTGTTTATTTCTGGGTTCTATATTTTGTTCCATCTATATATCTTTCTTTATGCTACTATCACACTATTTTGATTACTGTAGACTTGTAATATGTTTCAAAATCAGGAAGTATGAGTCCTCTCACTTTTTTCTTCTTTTTCAAGATTGTTTTGGCTATTCAAGGTCCCTTGTGATTTCATATGAATTTTAGGCTACATTTTTCTGTTTCTGCAGAAACATTATTGATATTTTGATAGGGATTGCACTGAATCTCTCGATAGCTTTGGTAGTATTGACATCTTAATGAGATTAAGTCTTCTAACCCATGAACATGGGAGGTATTTCCATTTATTTACGAACTTCTTAATTTCTTTCAGTAACAATTTGTAGTTCTCATTTACAATGTTTTTCCTTGTTTTTATCCCTCTTTTAAGTTGCTCAATTTAACAACAACATTAACGATAATTTTTATTACTGTACATATAGCATTATAGAAAACAAATTTTCTAAGAGATCAAGATTTGTTTGCAGTCCTTATTTTCATAGACTGATAATTTATCATTGAAATCTTCATATATACTATTTTCTTAATGTTTGTTCTTTATGATTTTATCTCTCTTGTTACTATTGTAGCCTATTATTTGTCTGGCCCCTAAAGGCATTTGAGTTTTATCAACCACTGAAAAAAATTTAAATTATTTTATAAAAGAAGCCAATATGGTTTTTGTGTATAAATAAATCATCCATAATGTAACTCTCACCCACATATAGATATTTTAAAATTTTTATTTTTATATACATGTTCCTTTTTTAAACAAGCAGAATCGTCTTATAGTTAATTCAATTTTATCTAAGGCATACAGTTTGCTACCTGGTGCTGCCCTCAAGTAAAGAATTGAATCTTTATTTGTAATTTGAGATTTTTTTTTACCACAAGGGCAATAATAAATACATATTGCATGTGTGTAATATAATAACTATTATAATAAACTTTACATAAAATGCCTCTTTTTTTTTCTTTTCTTTTTTTTTGAGACGGAGTTTTGCTCTAGTTGCCCAAGCTAGAGTGCAATGGTGTGATCTTGGCTCACTGTAACCTCTGTCTCCCAGGTTCAAGCGATTCTCCTGCCTCAGCCTCCTGAGTAGCTGGGATTACAGGAATGCACCACCACACCTGTCTAAATTTAGAGACGGGGTTTCTCCATGTTGGTCAGGCTGGTCTCGAACTCCTGACCTCAGGTGACCCTCCCGCCTCGGCCTCCCAAGTGCTGGGATTACAGGCATGAGCCACCGTGCCTGGCCCTACATAAAATATCTTAATATTGCTTGCTTGGCATTTACAAGTCCAATGGTCTTTAAGAAAGAAGATTGCATCAGAATTGTCTACCTGTCCTACTTTTAAGAAATTTAAAGAGTGAGCAAAAGTCAGCCCTAGAATACAAAATGTAATTATAATAAGTAGCTTTTAAATGCCATATTAATAAGCAAGGATATAATTATCACAGGTAGATATCTAATCACCTGTTAATTTAAAAAAATCTGTAGTATGGTGTTTTCTAACATCAATCAATTCTCCAATTCTCTGACACCAATTGGGTGTCTACAAATTCAATTCAATGGACTTAGTGTCAGACACAAGTTAAGGGACTCAGCCTCACAAGTCTGCCCCTCCTTCAAACAGCAGTTCCAAGTCTTGGGCCACATGTACTTCTGACCAACTGGCTCTAAATCAGAGGTTCCCACAACTCCCTCCTCAGGTTTGATGCTTCATTAGAGTGGCTGACAGACCTCAGGAAAGGATACAACTGAAGAACAGCAAAATGAAAAAGATTCATAGAACAAGGTATGGGGGTAGGGTGTAGTGTTTCTGTGTACTTTCTCGGTGCACCACCCTCCTAAACTTTGGTGTGTTCACCAACCAGGAAGCTTCCTGAATCTTCATTTCCAAGGATTTTAAAAGCTCTAAGGACAAAAACCAAATATGTTTTCTATTTATACTGTATGTAGATATTTCAGATATAAACTAAGGCTTTCCTTTGGATTTTCATTCTTAAAAGTGGAGAGAAAAAGCAATGTTGGAGACAAAAATGAGTAAATAAGTTGAGAGGAAAATACTCCAAGGGGGAAGGAGTTTTTAGAGATAAAAGAGGAAAAAAGTAAAGTAGAGAAGAGTATTTGTGTGCTATAAACAACTGTTTTGACTTCTTACAACATCCCACAGATTTTCAGAGAAATAATTTGAGGTTTGAATTAGTATGAACTGAATATTAATTATGATAAAAGTTCTGGTCATTTATAATTATTTCTCTTTTAATGATGATGATGTCAATGATGAGGATGATGATAAGTCATACCATTAAACGATAGTGTTTTTCAAAGTTTGCTTATTATTTAGATAGGTATCAGACTTACCATAAACTTTGATGATTGAGTATTTTCATAAACACATAGTTCAATTTCTTAACTGTTGAAGTCACCAGTAGCGTTAAAATGCCACAAGAAAACATGACCAAATAGATATCCTTGAGATTTAATGACTCAGGAAACACTTTAATACAAGCCAATTATTGCAGGATGGTAAAACTATTATAATTATTTACTAAAGAATTGTACAGTGGTTCAGTTATCTTTTCTATCAGAAATACGTAGCCACCAGAGTCTCAAAGTTACTAGGTTCCATAAACAAACATGGCAAATTTGCTTTGTGCTGGCTTTTCAAGTATTTAGTTTAATAAAGAAACATCAATTTAAAATGCCTAAAATAGCTCCCAAAAATAAATTCAGGAATACAGGAACAATGAAAATAGAACTTCTCATCTGCAAAAATCTGATTAATTGCTTCTCAGCCACAGTCTCTAATGGACAAGTGAGTAAGGAGCAGCATATCTTGTGACGAATATCATTGGGAAAAGTTCTGTGATTATCATAGTTTCAGCAGTAAATTTTATTCTTATTGGCTTTCTAAATAATTGTGTTCATCTACTTCATTGCCACACAATATGTATTTAACAATTATATATATATATAACAATTAATTTAATAAGCCTTAATCATATTAAATTTATGTTCAGAGAAGTAGGAGAATTGATGAGAAGGGTCTGAGAGATAATACCCACCCCCTTTCCTCAAATAAACAAAGTAATTATAATAACAACAATAGCTGCTACCATGCATTGAGTGGCTTTCAGTTGTCAGGCACTGTGTATCTCTTACATAAACCTTTTCTTTTTGTCTTAGTCCATTTTTTGCTGCTACAACAGAACAACTGAGACTGGATAATTGATAATGCACAGAGATTTATTGGTTCTGGGGGCTGGGAAGTCCAAGATTGAGGGGCTGGCATCTAGCAAGGACCTTCCTGCTGCATCATCACATGGTAGAAAGACAAAGGGAGGGAAAGAAAGAGTAAGAGATAGAACTTGAAGCCTCAAGCCCTTTTAGAGTTAGCATTAATCTTTTCATGAGGATGGAGTCCTCTTGATTTAAACAGCTTCCATTAGGGTGGCATTGGGGATTAAGTTTCAAAAACACATTTCCCAACCCTGTGGCATTGGGGATTACATTTCAAAAACATGCCTTTTTGGGTTACACATTCAAATCATAGCACCTCTTCTTCCCCAAACTTGTGATGTAGATAGAACCATAGCATCTATTTGCTGATATAATTTTACACTTTTTATTTCCATTCTGTTCTATAGAACTGCAAAGGAATTTATCTAATTCTCAGGATTTACAAACCCAGTGATCTTTAAGAAAGTCTCTCAAGTACATCATTTAATTTTGAAGGCTTACTTCTTCACACCAAATCATCTACATTTTTCTGTTTCTCTGTCTTTTTAAAATTAAAGTTTACCAAACATCCTTGTAGATATGTCTCCCTGAAATGTACATATAAATTCAATGGTCCTCTAGCATGTACATAATTCAGTGTGAGAAAAAAAAATTATTTCCTTGTTCTGGACTCTAAAATTTTATGTGTGTAGCTCAGCTCATTAATTATTGGCCCAGCCTCATCACATTACTCATATAAGTTTTGATGGCAACTACAAAATCAAATTGCTTTTCACATAAGAACTACTTAGCCATAAGCTTCTATCCTGAATCTGGGATTATTGATGGGAAGGATTTTTGTCTTTATATATTTACATTTTTATGCTTGGTTATATATTTATGTATTATTTTTATGTTATTTTATTAATGTATAGCATTTACATATTATTTATATATTATATAACCATATTGTATAAATTATAGAAATACATTTTGTATTTTGTGTATGTCTGTTCATGTGTTTATATTTGATAAATATTTAGTTTACTACATTTTATCTTGTTAGATCTGTCTATCATAACTTTAAAGTCATTTTTAACATATTTTTTCTCTGCCTTCATGTTATCACAATGACCACTTATTCAATAAGTTTGTCAGTTTGCCAAATATAGTATTTCTGTCCTCATTTAAGTCACTGACCAAAAAATTTTTACACACACATATGCACACACACACAGAGACTTGGATAGAACACTATGCACATTTTTGTGCAACAGATCTCTAAAAGCTCTTCCCACTCCCATTCTGCATAACTGAAACTTTACATCTACTTATCAGCTCCCTACCTTTTCTTGTTCCTAGAAACCACCATTTGCTATTGCTATGAGTTTGATTAGAAAGACATAGAATTGGTGTTTGCTTATTGATGACATTTTGACAACATAATTTATTCAGTTCAGCCTCCTGAGAGATCCTCTTATCCTAGAAAGAAAATTATAAGTTTTTTACAAGATAATCTCTAGGATTCAAGTTCTAAGCAATAAACTCATGAAATTAATTCGAAGATTAAATGAGAGCTTCAAAATAGATTCCACCTACCCTCCTAAAAATTTTGGTCTGAAGTTTGAAATTTACTTGATATTTAGACCGTAGCATTTGGAAAAATATGTAATCCTCAGTGCTCAATGAAAGGAAATTCAAGGCAAGTTCAGGTCATGTCAGTAGGCAAAACCTGAATGTAAAACCTCCATGGAAAACTAACAAGAGAGCCAACTGATGTTGTTGGCAGTAATAAATGTTTGTAACTTCTCAGACCCACTACCTGGGCTTTTCTTCCTCAAATTGTAGCTTTCTTCTTTGTCATACGCTGACTTTTGGTTTCTATTTACCTGCATAAGCAATTTTGTTGGCAGGAGTGATTTAATTCTTTTTCTGACTAGATCTCCTCAATAGGAACAGCTCTAAGTAATTGTATATTACAACAAAAAGGAATCAACCATTATTTTGGCTTCTTTCTTTTGGTTGTTCACAGATGAACTCTGCTGGCATAGTTATTGGTCTGCAACTCTTCCATTGATTTTCAAAGGTGAAAAACTGTGTTCCCTCTTCTTAAGGAAGGAAGAGCAGAGGAAAAGCACCTAGATATATTTATTTTCAGATCAACTGAAGTGAGAGCTGCTGATCCACTTGCACTAATTAAAATCAATATCCCAAACAATGAACTGCCGGGATCATCTAGAAACAAGAGACACTTGCCAAATGTAATATTGTATTGACATGCAGGGAGAAGCATACATTTATCCTAAACAGAGGGAAAAAAACAGCCTTGAATTTAGTAAAGCCTGGCCAACTTTTTTTCCATAAAATTGATTCTACATCTTTAGTTTTGACTGGAAGTAGAAATAATCAATCTAATTTTTATTCTAATTAGCTCTCCTTAACTTTATTTTATTCTAGTTAGTTCTAACTAGGTTGAAACAAAGGATAAATAAACATCTCAGAAAACCTCAAGGCATCCTAGTGTGAGTTTCTCTGCATCTCTTAGGAACACATATAGAGTTCGTTTTATTTTGAAAATAAATTTCAAAGTGGTTAAACCATTTATTGTACCTCACACAATACATCAATTATTAAGCTAAGAATTTACATTTTGATTTACACAGTTTGTGAACTGCACAGTCACTCTAAGCTCCTCTGAAAGAGATAGCATATTTGTAAGAGAAGCTTTCAGCCGAACTGGGTCATCCAATGAGACTTAGCTGCTGTTATCTTTAGTTACTCATGCAGCTGTGGCACATTCCAATTTTTTTCAGATTATCTTAAAATGTTGAAATCTTAAAGTCTGCAAACACATATAAAAACTTTTATCATTGTCTTGACATAATCCTCATTAGTAGAAATTATATTATAAATGAAGTTTCTATTTTCCAGAACAGATGTCCTTTTTAGTAAATGGCCTCTTGAAAATTGCTCTGCGAACATCTAAAGCCTGTGATTAGAGCTCTTCAAATGACCAGAAGTCACTACTCAAAAACTTCCTTACCACACAATTACTGGATCATGTGCTTCTCTTGTGCTTCTGTGCTACTCCAGCATAATTCAACTTTTGTTTGGGAGAAAACAGATGGTGTTTGTGTTAGCAATAAACAAATCACTATCTTTTACGGTAATCTAAAAAATTAAAACTTGCATTCTTCTTATGAAATCAAGGACGTGGAAACTATGCCTTAGAAGTATTGATTTCTATTGTGTTACCAAACATTTACTGATTATTGCTAGATTTAGCATTTTTATGTAATTTAATCTAGACATTACTCCTTTGAGGTAGATTCTAAATTTAACTCCATTATGAAAAGAAGGAAACTGTTTAATAGTAATTCCTGCGTCACCCAGAGTCACACAGTAAGTAGGGATATGAAAATAATTATTGGAAGAGATCATGAGAATCTTAACAGTAGTGGTGAGAGTGGAGAGGAGGAGGCCAATGTGGTGAGAGGTAGAGGGAACTGAAGGGACGATTGGGAACCCCTTGTTTGATTCACCTGTCCAGGTGCCAAATAATTAAAGGGGCCATTTCTAAACTTTCATGAGGCCAGTCTCTGCTCTTCAAAAGTCATGCTCTCCCTTGAGGCTTCCATACGTGGCTTTAAACCTCTCTTTGGAGTTGAAAAGCACTACATAGGTTTGGGACTGATATTTCCAGTAAATCTCTCCAAATCTCCAACTAGCTCTTTGGGTTATCTGGGGCATGGGGACATAGGTTGCTGTGTCTCATTGGGGTTACTCTTAAAAAGGCCACTTAACACCGAATGGATGTTTAGGAGATGGGTGATAAGGAGCAGAAAAGTGTACAGGTAGATTTGGGGATTACCAAATTGGAGATCAAACACCTATAATTTTTACTATGTCATCAGCATAGCCTTTCTTCCAAAGTTAAAACTCTTTGTCTGATAAAGGAGGAAATCAAACAATAATTTACAAACAGTTTTTGTTTTACTTTAAATCCAAAGTTGAATGAGGACTAGATCCTAATAAGCTACAATTTTGTCTTGTTTTCCTCAACTAGAAATTACAATAGATAATATGTTGTCTTTTGTTCTTTGTCAGTGTTGTCAGATTCTAGTCTTTACATCTATTGTTAATTTTCATGATCACGACACCCTCCGTATTTGCTTACAAAGCTCCAGGATGCATATGTACAAACCAAACAATAGCCAGGGAAGGACAAAAGTTCATTCATGAGACAGTGTCAGAGCTCCAGCAGAATATAGAAGCCAATTTTTTTTTTCTTTTAAATGGGAATAAAACACACAGGACAGATTATTCTTGTTGTTTGTACTATCACAAGGGCAGATAGTGATATTTGTAGCTCATAATTCTTTCCTTTAGTCCTGCTGCTAAACATCCACTCAGACCACTCAATGGAAAAGAGGCAGGAAAGATTTTACTCGAACATGAATGTTTATTAAAAAAGGTCAACAGATTCTCACTGGATTTTGAACTTAGTTTCTTTTAAAACATATCCTTTTTGAGCTGCCTTTTCATATTTAATATTAATATCAAACTAATCAAATTTAATAAATTAATTGGATCATCAGTTTATAAATAATATAACACTAATTTAATTAATATTTAATATTAAAATCACCTTTTAATAATATTAACAATAGGTATGATAATAATGCCTTTTCATAGCATGTAAAGAGAGAGATTTTATATAGGACTCCTGGGCATGAGGTAAGAAGAGGCAACAGGCTTACTTTGATATAATGGATGAATAGTTTAAATTCCCTTCCTTGTTCTATTAGACCTGGCATTTGGATTCTGGTAACAGCCATGGATTTAGGTGTATGAAGGAGAGCATCTCATAGAAGTCTTTAACATTTTGGTATAAAGTCAGATCTATCTGCTTCAAAATGTAATTGGCCTATTTCATTTTTCCAATTTACTACCATTTCTCAAATATAAGCCTTATCCTAAGCCACCTCTGCAAATTAAATGACAAAAAAAAAAAAATAGAGAGCCTTTGTTCAACCACTCATTCATTTATGAAACACTTACCAGCATGTACTATGCGTCAGGTACCATGCTAGAGACAGAAGAACAGAGATGAATAAGTTATTCTCTCTTGCCTCAA
Source organism: Macaca thibetana thibetana (assembly GCF_024542745.1). Taxonomy (NCBI): domain Eukaryota; kingdom Metazoa; phylum Chordata; class Mammalia; order Primates; family Cercopithecidae; genus Macaca; species Macaca thibetana. The sequence continues at coordinate 59,159,205 of NC_065585.1, forward strand.
GAAGCTCACAGATATTTTCGTAAGAGCAGTGATGAAGATAATAATAGTAGTAGCTAACATGCATTGAGCACTTAGTATGTGGCATGCAGGTTTCTAAGAACTTTACATAAATAAACTCTTTTAATATAAAATAATATTCTTTTGAAGATAGCTATGTTATTATTCCCATTTCACTGGTGCTTAACTCGAGGCACAGAGAGATTACGTGACTTGCCCAAAGTCACCCAGGACAATGAAGGGTAGAGCTAGGATTTGAACAAAAAAAAAAAAGAAAAAAAAAAGTATAAAAAAAAAAAAAAAAAAAAAAAAAAAAAAAAAAAAAAATAAATAAAAAAAAAAAAAAAAAAGGAAAAAAAAAAAAAAAAAAAAGAAAACTGGCAATTTGACCCAGAACCCATGCTCTCGCATACTGTGCAGTGATGAAAATGGTGCTATGGAAACCATAGAAAGGGTGGGTGCCTCACCAGGGCTGATGATGGTGGCAAGCCAGAAAAGATATTCAAAATGAAACAGAGCTGAGGCTGAGCCTTAAAGAGTGAGTAGAAGTTAGCTAAGAAAGGAATAATGAAGAAAAGATAAGAATATTGTAAATATGGCAGCATGGTCAAGCTGAGGCATGAGCGTGACAGAGAGCAAGGAGAAGGGGCATTTGGTGGTGGGTGAGTGTCAAAAGGATAGGAGATCAGATAACAGTGAGGCTAGAGAAGGTTGGTAGGGCTCCATTTGGATAGGCCTTGAGGGCTTCCTTAGAAAATATGGATCTTATCTTATTCTTGACATTATTCTACATTTTGTGTCTTGTTTTGTTCATTTTGTTGTTTGTTTATATTCATTTGAACTACAATTCATGGGCTGAGTAAATGTCAAGTCACTTGTCTGAGGCTCTCAGTTTCTTCATATAAAATTTATGAGGTTTGGTTACTTAGATCCCTTCTAGTGTTGAGATTTATTTCTGTTTATCTTATCTTTTTAGTGTCTTACTTTTGTGATCAAGTTTTTTTCTAAAGCTAAACTTAGCCAGGTTTATATATCTCTGTCTCTGCTCAACAGAGAAGCATAGTAACTGAAGTTCTAGGTAATTACAGTTTAAAGGAGTAATGCCTCCCCTTTCTCATGTCAGAGTAGATGGTCATGATATTGAGGAATCACACAGCAGGGTGAATTACAAGTTGTACAAGGTGTACATGGGGCTAAATACAAGCTATATTTAGGCGAGGCGTGATTCTCATAAAACACTATAACTTATGCATTAATCCTTTATTCTTTGGCTTTCCTGATTGTAATGAACTCTGATTCAGAGATGTAGCTTTGAACTTTCATCTCTTCTCCCAATTGCCTCATTCCCATTTCTTGTTCCACCAAAATTATGTTATCTTGCAACCAAATCAACTCGCTCCTCCCAGTCTCTTGTTCTTATCTGTGGCCTTCCTCTATTTGGGGACCTGGCTGTGAAATTACATCTTTCATCTGCCGTATGAAAACTATTTTTTTTCTGTTATCAAAGGCAATGGCTTTGCTTCCACCTCTCTTTAAGTGTAGCTTATTTCATATTCCTTGATATACTTGGAATCAATTTCCATTTTGCCACAAGTTTCTTAAAAACTATTTGTTTGCAAAAATATCTGTTATTTTTACTTTAAGATTTGAGAAATACATAGGAAGAAGGAAGCAGCAAGACTCACAAGACATATATAAGTGTACTTTTTTCTTCCTTTCCTCTCTTTCTATTGATTCCTCTACCATTTCCTCCCCTTTTCTCCTTTCTTCTTCACCCAGAAACGATGCAAAATGGTTTTAAAAAGAAATACGACATGACTACTTATAATCAAAGTAAAATTTTGTGGTTGGGAAATCAAGTCAGGGGAAATAGAGAAATCAGGAATGAGGTTACTTTTAAAACAAATGATATGACGTCCTTGCTCCATGCTCCTAAGGGGCCAATCACAAACTTGGCTCCAGCCAGTTTAGCAGCTAATGCTTAGAGGAAATTCTGATTCACTGCACCTAAGACATAGAAGCTAAGCAGCAACATGGTGAACACACCATTGCTTGGGGCTGAGAATTGAGAGAAATCTCTCCCATGAATCCTCATGAAGAAGACCATCTACATACAGCATTTTCCACTATCCTTAGAAAAACCAACCACATATATGAGACTTTTTACCGGTCAGTATTTGGGGGTTTGTATCATGCTAAAACCAATTCATTATACATAACTTAGGGGTCTGGGATGTGCTACAGTCTTGACGTGTAGCTCTCTGCTGGGCTAGTGAACTCAAGCATAGATTTTAGAGGCTGAAGAGCAGTAGTATGTATTCGATGGTTCATTAGTCACAAGAGACGATCTGCGGGGAAAGAAAAGTTTATAGGACCAAATTAATTTGGATAGGCAAATTCTCTTTAAAGATTCAAAGTACATATTTGCATACAAGAGTTGTGAAAAGTCCTGTGATAAAGAAATGTTCTTACTTTTCTAAACATATTTGTACACAGAACTGGTTTTTGTTGTTGTTTTGGCATTGTCTCTCAGTTTATTACTTGGGCCATTTCACTATGTTCAAGGAAGACATGAGTAGTTAATGAAATTAATTGGGTTAATCAAACAAAGTATATCAGAAATTATATCAACTTTTAGATTGTCACAAAATCATGATTACAATTAGGTGAAATGGAATTAAATCTCACAAAAGATTTCAATAACATTTTACTTTAGGTCAAACAAAAACTGTTCCCTTCGGAATCTAAGATGTCCATTGTGATATTTAATAATGACTACTTAAAATACTACTGACATCAATTTAACATACTTATTTGTTTATACTTATTTTCAAGTATACTGAACATAACTGAAAAAGAAAGCCTTCAACTGGTAGAGGTTGACGTTTTTGGAACAGCATTTTTTCTTTTCTTTTCTTTTCTTTTCTTTTCTTTTCTTTTCTCTTCTTTGCTTTCCTTTCCTTTCCTTTCCTTTTCTTTTATTTTCTTTTCTTTCTTTCTTTTTTAACTGACCTAGTTAATCATTTTTAATATCATGGAGCTATACCATGACTAAATTTATAAAAAATATATTTCTTAGATATGCATCAAAAAACTATTTCAGTGAGCCTTATATATTTAATCTCTGGGTACAGATGAAGATTCATAAGTTCTATTCTAGTTTCCTTTTTCAGTGTAAACAGACAGGAAATTAATGAAAGATATTTAAAGAAACACTGTTGCAAGTCTGCTGGTTTTATTATTAGATGTAAAAATTCTCACCAAAACTATTTTTTCTCCAAGCAAACAAACAAATAAATAAGCATCAATGAATAAATTGTACATGGGTCAGAAGTCCTCTCAAAAAAATTTTCCAAGCAGCACCTTTGCAGGGGTTAGTTGTTTTGCATTTTCAGTTCATTCTCTCCCATTTAGTTACACAAATATGCTATTTTGGGATCACTATTTATCTGAGGGCAGATTCTAGCCTATCTTCATTTTCAGAACCCACATAACAATTAAATCATCTTGCTGAGAAAATTATTAGGCAAAAAGGAGAAATTCTGCTTTACCACATTAGACTTCACCAGATTAGGAGGAGTTTTGCACATTGGACATTTTTAAAGAATTATAAACTACTGGTTAAAACTTCCAGTGAGCGCTATGCTTCCCTTTTAAAAGTTATACACAGTATAAAATAGTACAACTGGAAGGGGTTCTATCCCATAATTTTATAGATGCAGACATTGACAACAAGGGGTGGAAAGGGATTTTTCCTATACTACAGACAAGTTTGTGGCAAAAATGAGAATAAAACCTGAACATTCTTATTCCTAGACCAGTGATTTCATGCATAGAAATCTCTATAGAATAGATAAATCATTTTTTTCCTGCTGATCAAATGAGTTTATAAAAACATGAAAGCAGACTTGTAGGGATCTACTAAGCACTGACTGTGTTTGTAAATAACATAGTAGCAATACACTGAGCCAGAAGATACCAAGGTCTAAAGTAATTGTGGTGTTTGGAGGAAGCTCACCCACATTCAAGCTATGTATTGGACTGAGAAAATGTGCAACATGCATTACTATCACATAGCTAATCCTTACTCACCTTCTTCTCTAAAGTACAACTGCCATTTATAAGCTGGAGACATTGAAATACAGATCCAGCTTTCTGTCCTTTGGCCTAACATCATAAATCCAACTGCCTATGGGGCATTCACTCTCGGGCACCTTAAATGTAAGTGAAATCACTTTGCTGCATTTAAGGTGCCTGAGAGTGAATGCCCCACAGACAGTTGGATTTATGTTATCTTAACCTTCAATCCTGTCCCCATCCTGAATTCCTGTCTTAGGAATGCCCTCAACATCCCTTCATCTTCCCAACCTGGAAATCTGGGCATTGCCTTGGACACTTTTCTCTCTTTATCAACCCTCACATCCAACACATCACCACATCGTAGAGCTGTTACTTCCTTGGTAGCTTTGGCAATCATGACCTTATCTCCATCTTCCCTACAGAGCTTTAGTTCAAGCCCCCACCATTTCTGGTGCATTGCTCAGGCCACAGAAAGTAGATTTACTTGGTTATCAGAACGCTTTCAAATTCTACGTAAAGTATTACAGTAAAGGTGGAAAGAGGATAATTCTTTTCCTCCCCATTTTAAATGTTCATGGTGGGCACCTCTATAACAAAAACAAGTTAATAAGAGAAAAACATAACAAGTTTATTTCATGCAACTTTCTTAGAGAAGGTAATTTCAGAGAGAATCCCACCAAGTGACTCCAGGAAAGAGGATCAGGGAGGCAGGGAAAGGGTCAAAAGAGACCTTGATTCTGAGGCTTATTTTTGAGACCTTTCCATTTTCAAAGCAATCAGCATGCCTCAGCACCTTATTTTGGGAAATCTTTTTCTGGGCCCCAATGGTCTTCACCATAGATCTTTGCTTAGGAACTGGCTGATGCTAAAGCATGTTGATGGGTTGAAGCTGCTAATTGAGTTTCCTCTTATTAACAATAACCACATATTCTCTTTCTTCTTTGTTTTGTTAAATATCATGGGAGATAAGGAAGAGTAATGTGGCAGGTGTAGAGTGGGCTTTGGGGACACTTAATTAAATAGGCTACAATAATTTTCATGAAACATGTGAAAAAACGAATCACTTAGGTGCAACATGTGTAGATAGATATAAATATAGATACACTGAGATGACACCATGTCTGTCTTCCTCTTTTTAAAGTGTTTATGTAGTTCTAAGAATGACATGAAGTTAGAAATGTACATAGATGTTAAGCAAATAAAGGTTCACAAAGGTTGATACAAATGAATTTGGGTTACAGCCAATGGAAGTTCTAGGATACAGAAGTATGTGCGTGAATGCATGCATGTGTATGATTATCTCGTTTTCTCCCATTCATGATCAAATACAGTTTTAAGCCATTGATGCAAAAACATCAAGACTGCAGCTCACAGCACTGACTTTTGAAAAAGGGCACATTTACTTTCCGGAAGTTACAATGGAGAATAAGTTGTTTACTCTCTTAATTCTCTTTACTGTAATTTTCCTCCCAAGAGGACTGATTTCATCTCTTTTCTAAATTCCTTTGCCAGAAAATTCACACTTTCCTTTCAATTGAAGGAAGTTAAAGAGTCTAATTAATGACACCTGCAAAAAGCCAGGCAACCAAATAGATTACCTGAATTTCGTAACCCTGCCTTGTAAGAAAGCATTTGGAATTACAAAAGGGCATTTATGCTTCAATCAATAGATGTGCTTTCTGTACCTTTCCAACCCAATGCACTCTGCCAAATTATTCATATGATTCTTATTTAAAAGTGGAATCCTGAAAAAAAAATCAATCAGTTGTCTCTATTTAGATACTTAGTTACCATACATAGCCCAGAATTCCTCCCTTTCTTTTCATTCCTGTCTCCATTTCTAGAGTACTATAAACAGTTAACATATCTGAGAAAGCCTATAAAACTGACATAAGCTTATGTATAAGAAAGCACATCAGCAGACAGGGGACTATGCAGAAGCAAAATAGATCCAAAAATTCATAGGACTTTCAGAGTTAGATAAGAGCACAAAATCCAACTTCCCCATCTCATAGATTATAAAAACTAATTTCGTCCCAGACAGATAATTCAGACTTACGTTACACAGCCAGCAAATGGATAAACTGATATTAGTACCCAAGATTATTATTCTTTCATCCAGAAATCACTGAGGACAGGAAGGGTGATAGGAGCTCATCCAGGCGACCTGTTCTGATGTAGCATTACACTGTCTATTCCAAAGCCTATATAATCAAATTACCACTTCTAAGCTTAAGCATGTTGGATCTGATAAGAAACTATGCAGGTCTAGAAAAATGTAAAAGCGTATCAGGTGACAATTATTTGAAGGGAATTGGGAAGGCTTTTATCCCAAACTTCTCCATTATTAGTCTATGTCATTATTTCCACTTCTCACTTAAGGAATTCCAACATCTGGGAGAATGAGCACATCAAGTAGGGTGCATATGGGCACATACCTATATCAGATAAACGGGGCAATCACTGCCTGTCTTGCGACCGCTCTCTTTTCTCTCTATTCCTCTCTCCCTCCTTCCATCTTTCATTTCTTTTCTTTTCTTTTCTTCCACCTTTCCTTCCTAATGTGTTAGTTATCTACCATGTACCAGCTATTAATAATAGGCACTGCAAATAGAAGCATTAGAAACGCAAAGTTTTGTCCATGAGTAGCTCAAAGTCCAGTGGGAATGACAAATAAATAATGACATGCTTCGCTATTACAGTGTGAGAAGCGCTAATGTGCAGCTCCTCGCACAATCTTATGGGAACCCAGAGGAGGGAAAACCCAAAATTGGAGTTGGATTGGAAGGTGGAGAGAGGGTAGAAATGGTCAGGAAAGTCTTCAAAGATTTCAAGAGAAGGGGTCATGTTCATATTGTCTTATAGGAAAATGTGTGTGTGTGTGTGTGTGTGTGTGTGTGTGTGTGTGTGTGTGTGTTGTGTGAGAGAGAGAAATTGGAGTATTGACGAGGGACAGAGTGGCACAAAGGTATATGAAATAATATGATAGATTTAGAGAATTAGAAGTGATAGAGATGAGTGAATCATAGGTAGCTAAGGAGGTGGTAGAAGATGAGATTCAAAGGAAAGGATTTGCACACCTCCCAAGAAGTTTAAAATGTATCTTCTAATTAATGGGGGGCCATTGGCAGGAATAAGAACCACATAATGATAACTATAATAATTATAAGCACGTTGAGTACTTACTATGTTGTAAGCACTGTTCTTATTATCTTACAAGTATTACATAATTTAATCCTCATAACGTCTGTATGAGACAGATGTTAATAGTATTTCAATGTTACAGATAAAGAAACTGAGGTAGTTTATAACTGTGGCTTAGAAACTTAACCAAGGTCACCAGGTTTTATTAAGAGTTACAGCTAAGATTCATTCAATTCTAGGCAGTCTAGCCTAGGAAACTCTTATACTTAAATACCATATAACAATGGTGGTTCTACAGGGCAAACTGTGGCCAGTAGGCCAAATCCAGCCCACTACCTGCTTTTATATGGCCCTTAAGTTGAGAATGGTATTGACCTTTTTAAGTGATTGAAAACAATAAAAAGGAAAAGAATATTTTGTGAAAGATGAAAATTATTTTGATTTCAAGTTTCAGTGTTCACAAATATAGTTTTATTGGAAGGTGGCCATATCTCTTCAGTTATGTATTGTCTATAGGAATCTTTCAGCTGCACATGGCATACAAAGACTAAAGTATTTCCCATATAACCCTTTATACAAAAACATTGCAGACCCCTGGTACAGTGGAGAGAATGCTGGAAGAAAATGTGCATGCAGACAGGTTTGGAGGTAGAAAAATAGGAGATACTCCTCATTCAAGAAGGCTTAGTTCAGAGCATAGGACATCATCTATAATTAGCGGGGCCACCATAGTTCGAGACCTTGGGAGGCAATTGAAGCAATCAGTTTCCATCACTTAGCCCACTTCCTAATATGTAATAAGACTTGAATAAATAGTGATGAATGAATCAGTGAATGAATTAATGGCTGTAGATTGCAGCCAGTCCTGAGTAAGAGATAAGGCTATTCTCTACTGACATATTTAAGATCCCAGCCTGGAAGATTACTACCTCCTATAACTCTAAGCTATAGAATGGCATCCCCGTATAAGTCTCCCTGCTTCATGGGGCTATGTAAAAGACACCAAATAATTTCAGAGCTAGAAAGAAAGAGAATTTTCGGGCTAAAAAAAAGTAAAGAAAGTTCAACCTTCTCAATGTACAGACTGCAATCTAAAAAATTTAGAGATGGACCCAATGACTTAGATGGTAGAGGATCTGAGACCCTTTCACCCTGTGCTTTTCCTGCTACACTGTCAGGAGGCCAGGTGAAGTTTACATGTCTATCTCTTACAACTTCTTGAAGGGCTGTGGTATGCATTAATCCTTTGAATAAAGGTTCTGGGGAGGACAGTAATCATTTCTGTAGCTTAATCCTTCAAACCACAATTCTACTCTTTCCTCCTACACACCGATACTACCTTGGAGGGATAGAAGGAGAAGCTCTTCCATTTAAGCATTCATTTTATAAGAATTGCTAAAGAGCGTTCTAAGAATTAGAGAATCAAGTAACAAACCCTGCCAGTTGCCTAGGACTTTCCTAGTTTTAAAACTGTAAGTCCCTACATCCCAGTAACTCCCTCAGTTCCAGGCGAATCAAGATGCTTGGCCACCCTACTCGAAATAGGAGAGTCTCTGAGCTTATAGACTTTACAGTCTAGCAGGAGGAACATGCTGAACATATAATTGCAAAAAACATATTTTTAAATTTAGCTACAGTTATTTGATTTTATTTATAATTGTATATTTTATTTTATATTTATAATATTTAATTTAGTTACGAATCCTACAAATAAATATAATCTCATAGGTGAGAGAATGCTTCTTCAAAGAATGTTTAGGCTGAGACCTTAAGCATAAGTAGATGCTAACCGAACAAGGAGGAATAGCAGGAGAAAACTACAGAGAGCATCAAAGGAGAGTGGGGCTCCATGCATTTGAGAAACAGTCGGGAGCCAGAAGATGCCTGGTATTGAGGGTCACGTTAGGGATTTTTAATTTTATGCAAAGAGCAAAGGGAAGTCACTGAAAAATTCTAAAGAGGGCTGAGATGTAATCAGAATTGTTTTTAAATGTTACTCTGGCTACTGTGTGGAGCATGAATTGGAGGTTGGTGTAGACCAAGCTATTGCCATGATCAAGGTGGTTTGATCCAGACAGAAAAAGGCAGACGTAGAAAGATGAGACTTGAGAGATGTAGGGAGATTGAGCTCCTGGGACTTTATTGGTTGATGGAATACCAAGAGTGAATGCAGGATGGGAGGCCATTTACTGAGATTACTGGATTACTGAACACTGGAGGGTTGAAACACAGCTCAATTTTGGCAGTAATCCATTTGAGATATCCAGTGAGAGAAGTCAAGCAGGCAGTTAAGTGTGTGTCCTTAGAATGCAGATGAAAGCATGGAGGTGGAGCTATAAATTTGGGGGTTGTCAAATTTCAGTACCTCTTCAGATACCATCAAAAGAGGTATATGAAGCCATGATAATGGATAACAGTACTTGGAAAGACTATGAAGAATGATACAAGAAGAGGGCTTGAATTGAGGTTTGTTTCTGATCCGCCACCCACTACCCCCAGGTAGTGGGAAGAGGTGAAGGTAACTGCAAGAGGGTAATTGAATAGATATACTGTGGGATCTGAGCCAGCTAAGTAAGAGATGAAAGACCAAAGAGGATTCATGAATAAAGACAAAGAAAGGAAGTGGGGAAGAGGGAACGATAAAGGCATTAGTGAACCCGGTGATGTGAAAGAACAATTGCAGTAATAAATAGTGGAATGAGTGAGCTAGCTAGGAGGTTAGAAGAAGTGTGAATTTTAATTAGTGGTTTTGGAGGCTGTACCATTTCACCTTGATGACATTGGTGTGGCCTTGGTAGGAGACAGCTGTGGCAAAAGTGAAATAGGTAAATATCCACATAAGACTTAAAATCTCCAAGGACAATGGCTAACATCGGTGTGGAGAAGAATTATTTCTCAGGCAAGGGGAGTCTTCCATAAAGGAAGGGGTTGGGACTGGGAAGTCAGTGGATGACTGCAATGAGGAGGGGAAAGGGTGGTTTGGCTCAGCTGGAGTCTCAAAGCAGATGTGGTATTTTTCTTTGTAAAACAGCAGGGGTGGGGGAGTGGAGAATCTGCAGCAATGAAGAGCAATGACCTAAGAGTGGTGGGGGAGCAAAGAAGACACTGACCCACTTCTTATCCATGAGTTTCAGGGAAGGTAAAAGAAGAAATGCTTCCACTTGACAGTGTTGTGGGAAGTGCAGATTCCTCTGAGAAGCCAGGTTTCAGGTAAGGCAGGGAGGCTAAGTAAGTTGAATATGTCAGGTAAGCAAGAAGTAGGGGTTTTGGGCCAAGCAATCTGGAGATGACAGGTTGTTTCAACAAGGGACCTTTTCCTTGAATAGTGACTGGGGAAACCAGGAATGGGTGAAAGGTTGATTGATTCCCTCTTGGGGAAGGAGAAGTGTTTGGGCTTGGTAGCAATGTGGTGTGGGGCCAGGTGTCGCTTTCTAGAAGTCTTCTCTTCTAAGTAGTTGTAATGAGCATGACAGGTGTGGCTGGGGAAGCACTAACAGGGCTCCTGAATGGGGCAAGCAGGCTAGTCAAAATCCCAGGACCCAGGAGAGGGCATCTCTGGAGCCACACTTCCAGGTGGTGTTTGGCTTCCAGCATCCCTTTGGCCTTCTCATGATGAGTGGTGAGCAGACTTCTAAATGAAAGGGCCTGTGAAACTTGAACTATCCTACTGTTCTCTTATATTTGTGCCTTTGTAGTTATTGGTCTAAATGATAAAACAATAAGTAAATGACCCATTTATTTCAGAATCCTCTACTTCCAAAGAGTAGAAGGAAAAATTCCTTTGAAGCTTATGTTGTCTTCTCTGATTTTCATGGAGCTAATCTGGGCCCTTCAACATCTCTAGTTTTCAGTTAGTCCTCAAATTAACTCTTCATGGTAGTGCTCTTAATTAAGCCTACTTTGATCTGTGTTTATCGATCTTTAGCCTAACATTCAAGAGCTGCTTTGTTTTCATGGTCATGGCTCTACAAATTCTGCTTTGCCAGATGATAACTATCATTGCGTATTTATCTAGCTTTGTGTTAGCCATCCGTTTTCTTCAATATCACCCTTGATATTGAGAAATGCTTGTTTCCCTCTCTGAGTTTCTCAGATCAGAGGTGATAAAAGCTGGCCCAGTGATTTATCTGCCACTCAATTGTGTCTGTGTAACCTCTAACAACCCCACCGTTATGTGAAAGTTCACTGTTACAGGGCTTCCCAATACAGGACCTGAGGAAAAAAACAAACGAATGCTAACTTGCCAAGAGTCAAAGATTGTTTTTGATATTTCCACAAGCGATTTCCTTCCCCTTGTAAAATGGCCAGTTCATAGATTGCTCGTGTTAAATGATAGTTATGGGATCTAAAAACCTTGAGAGTATGTCTGATTTTAGCCATGAACATAAAAGTCAGAATTAAGAAAGAAAAGTCTATGAATTTGAACGTTCCTATGCTCTGGAGCCACAGTCTGCATATTGTGTTTACCCCTGAGGGTGAAACGGCTCAGTGTGATCAGCCAGCTCCACAAGGATGTCAAAGCCCAGATCCCTCTGGGTTTTAATTTATGTAACATTCTCTCCTTGGCCTCATCACAGATAGGATAGAGGACTGCAGCCCTTATCTGGAAACCACAACGAGTGATTTTTGCCCCAGTTGCTTCTTCCATTTACTTTAAGGTCTTCAAAGAAACTAGACAGGCTTCTATGTGGCATTACCTCTGGCTAGGCTAAGCTGCCTCATTCCTTGCTTCTGGTACAATCCAATGAAAGGGAAGACTGGGGCAGAGTTTTCTAGGTGAATAATGAAACTCTTATTCCTTGTTCTGGATTGAGTCTGGATTTGTTTGATTATAAGTTTTATTGGTTTGCTTAATGTTTTAAAAATATATATTTGTTTGTATAGTCATTAAACCTCAGGCCCCATGTTCTACTTAATGTTTTTTAAAGTAAACAACAAATGCAACCAGTCCTGTGTATGCTCTTTGAAAGATCAAGCCTGGACCACAGACCAAGACTCATGAAACTCACTGTGATCCTTGCTCCATTCTGCCAAAACATCCCGCTCCTCTAAAACAGTCCTGCATGCTTCTTTTAGAGAAGCTGACACTGCAAACAAATATTTAGAACTAGCTTCCCAGAACTGTCTACAGAGCGACTTGATAAGTCACTCAAGAAAATGTGGCTCGTTTGTTACCTGAGTATCAATACCTCAATTTTATTAAAAACAATACAATACAATACAATACAATACAATACAATACAATACAATACAATACAATACAATACAATCTTCCTGCTATTATCGAGTTTGGTTCCCCACCATACTTATAATTATTTCTTGATGAATTTTGAGAGTTTCTCACATATCAAGTCTTTCCTCAAGGTAATGATTTGTCACTGTTGAAGATATTGGTGTATTGAAGAAAAAAATAATTGTGGGTCAGAAGCTGAAAGTTTGTGTTCTTACATCTTGGATGTTGACTTTGTGAACACAGTCACTGACTTCTTCCAGTCTCCATTGTTCGGTGGTCAAACATGGTTAGAAGTCATTCTTTCAAGTATATATTGAGCAGGATCCAGTTAGCAGTGAGCCCCCGGAATATGAATTGTGATAACCCCCTGATTAGTATAAGGACTGGATTAGACAATGTGGCAATGTTTGTGCACTGGATCCATGAATGTAAGGTGTTATATAATTAACACACTTCTGACCCCGAAAAAAAAATAAAAAGAAAGTTCTGAAAATGTTTTGATCGTTGGCGGAGTCACCAGAGTAAATATTTGTCTTACCAAGGTGCCTGGGACTCACTGAGTATTTATCAAATGAATAAATTTACTGAGCACTGGGACTGAAGAAGAAAATCAATAGCTATACTTGGGATCTGTTGGAATATGTGAATAAATGATTAAGTAACGATACTCATTAAAATATGTATTACTGTATGTTAGGTGAGGTATCTGACATTATTTAACACCTGAACTTCATACTTTAAGAAAGCTTATACTTGAGCATTATACTGAGCATTGAGTGAGGCAGGTTGAATGGTACAGAAGAAATGTCTTAGTCCTATTTTTTGTTGCTATAGCCAAATACCACAGACTGGGTAATTATAAAGAAAAGACATGAATGTGGCTCACAGTTCTGAAGGATGGAGAGTCCAAGAGCATGGCACCAGCATCTGGCAAGGGTCATCCCATGTGGAAGGGCAGAAGTGAGCATGCAAGACACAGAGAGCAAGAGGGGTGGACTTCCTTGCATAACAACACACTCTTGCAATACCTAGCCAACTCCAGTACCAACTTGATCTATTCATGAGTCCTCTGCCCCCACAGACCCAATTACTTCCCAACACTGCTGGATTGGGGGTTAAGTTTTCAACACATGTATTTAGAGGACATATTCAAATGATAGACGGGATCTAAACTCAAAATAATGAAAGTCAGTGGGGCTGCAGCTAATACCACTATGGTTGTTAACAAAGCCCTTTATATTTCCCTGTGATTGCCCTGGTCTAGGGAAATAAGGGTAACATCTTGGGGTTGCATGGTTATGTTTGTAGGTGTTGATGGTTGTTGTTTAAATCAGTAGACATGTCTTGGCTGGCATTAAAGCCGGGTTATGGCCCTAGGGGGCATACCAGGAGGTAAAATGGAAAAGACAGCTGGAATTGGGCTGTGTATGGGTTGGGAATGAGAAAGTCAGCTCAGGATTTCAACTTGTCTGTTGCTGATCCACAGGGAAGGTAAACTGTATAATGGAAACTTAATATATTAAAACATGTAGTTTTTTTGGAATGTTTCTCTTTTAGAATTGCTTTCATGATTTCATGTACAGCCTATTTAAAAGTACTTGGAATTTTTTTTAAACATGTTTATTCATTAACATCGCACTTTTTTTCCCCAAAAGAACAATTTAAAGTAGATAACTGTTCCACTTCTGAATTCTTAGGTCGATTTTTAAAAATTTTTAAATCTTGCTAGTTAATTTGTACTTTAAAACATTTAATGACCCCATCTTTATTTACATATAGTTTTCTAGTAAAAGTTTAACTTTTAAGGATGCCCTTGAATGATAATATTGCCATTAAGGCCCCATAAAGTGCTTTTAATCTTTATCTTTAAAGTACTTTCCTGAAAAGTACATTTCCTGGCACATAATATATCCTACTGGATTTCGAGTCCCTTGCCTGGCAAAACATTGGTAGGGAAAACTGCATGAACTCAAGACGTTGAGTACTTTCAATTCTCTTTATGGTGAACTCAAAACTCAAGGCAATCATTTAATGTTCTCTCCCATATTTAAATTGATTTTCTCATTGGGCCAACTTGACAGGTCTTCATGTCTTAGGGCTCAATGCTGATGTGAATTACTAAAGATAAAACTAGTAGACTGATCAAGTGGAAAAGTAGATTATAGGCTGCAGAGACTTGTCAGTTCAGAACCCAGAGGGAGGGGAAGCTTGAGCCAGAAGGCAAAAAGACCTGGGTGGTTCCTGAAACAGAAAACAGCATCCGGCACTCTTGCTTTCTAGACACATGACAGCAGATAGAAAACAACAGTTTTTATTTCTTTTTAAAGAAGTATTTTTATTACCTAAGGGCTTATCAAAACAGTCCCCAAATAAAGCAGATAGAAATATAATAACTAGGTCATTCTAACAGCTACATTCGCAAATCCAAATTGGCTCCCTAGTTGTGAAATATGCATGTTTTTAAAATTACATGGGAAAGTAATTGGCCCAGAATATGTCTTTAAGGTATTAATTTATTATTTCTTTTATGTAATGCCTTTATTTGGTTTGGGAGATTTTAATATTATTCATCCAAAGAGCATTTAAAAATGCTTCTAAAGCAAACATAACAGGATAGGAGTGTCATCTGTTCTGTGGTCCAGCACAGAAATCAGCCTTGAGCAGCTTGCCAGCCATTTCATCGAGAGTGGGGAGCAGTAAACTGAAACTCACTGCATTCTGAGCTCGGCCATCATTCTACCGGTATCTCTAGTTTTAAAATATAATCACTGGCTTTGTAAAATATGAATCAGTGATCTGAATGGCTGGATATCTAATTTAGTAAAACTACTTTGGATTTTTTTAATTTTAAAAATGCAAAACTGCCTGAGAATGTTGAAGTCCCAGCAAGAGGAGGCCAGTGCTATTTTGGGCTGTCTCTGAAGAATATCACAGAGAAAGGAGGAAGGAAAATGGAGGTAGACACATCTGGGATACTATTTTCAGGCTCCTGGATTCCAGAAAAACTCTGAAAAGCTGGAAAGATACCAGAAGTGTGAAAGGAAATGATTTATGAGTGAAATCATGGCAGAGCTATAAGAACGACTGTTTAGGGTATATCTAAGAACTAAAAAACCAAGGAGAGCAAGAAAAGGCAGGAAAGAAATCCTGACCTGAATCAGTCCACTGGGGGGATTACACATCTTATAAGAACCAGAGCTGTAATTAGACCTTGAGGCCTGTGGATCAGATATTCTGGAGACAAAACAGCAGTCCTCTGTCCTAGCTGCACACCAGCTTCCCCTGAGAAGCTTTTAAAAAAATACCTATGCCTGGATCTCATTCCCAAAGTGCTTGTATAAGAATGAATGCAAATACCTGTATAGATTACAAGAATACTTATAAATTACACAAGAACATTTTTGTAAACGAATATTCAGGTCAAAGATTCTTTTGAATGGCAGCATGATATAATGGAAATCTTAGTTAAATGGTTAAGTATGGAAACTTTTAAATTTTAATTTGAGAAACTGTAATTAATAGTAATGAAACAATTTATGGTGGATGTTTTAACAATTATTTAAACAAAACTATGGTAGCCTTTGTACTCTGTAGATCAGTTCTCATACTTTAATGTACATAAGAATCATCTCATGAAACTTATTAAAATGCAGATTCTGATCTGGTAGGTTTGGTTGGAGTTTGGGATTCTACTTTCTTTAAAAATGTTTTTCTCTTAAATTTTTAAAAAGTTTTGACACACAATTGTACATATGTATGGGGTACAATGTGATATTTCCACACATGTGTATATTCTGCAATGGCCAAATTGGGATAATTAATATATCCACCGACTCAAAACATGTATCATTTCTTTGTAGTAAGACCTTTCAAAATCCTTTCTTCTGGCTATTTTGAAATATTCAATACATTATTGTTACTATAGTAACCCTATTGTGCAATAGGACACCAGAATGTGGATAAACCTGGAAGATATAATGTTAAGTGAAATAAGCCAGACACAGAAAGACAATACGATATGTTCTCATTCATCTGTGGAATCAAAAAAAATTGATTTCATAGAACAGCGGTTGCCAGAGATTGGGGAGGGTGAGGGAGAGGGAAATAGGGAGAGACTGGTCAGCATGTACAAAGGTACAATTAGACAGGAAATTCTGCTTTCTTAAGAAACTCTCAGGTGAGACCAAAACTGCTGGTACATGCACACACACAGAACAGTGAAGCTGCAGAATTTTAAAAGACCTTTTCCCCATATTCTCAGACCTGGAAAACTTCCAGAAAATGAGTTCTACAATTTGGTACATTCACTTCCAATCCAGGAAGGAGGATTGAGAAAAGGAAGATTTTTTTTTAATGCATCATGAATGACTCAGCATTTACCTTAAAAATATAGAGATCATGAGGAAGGCACCTCTTAATCAAAGAAATTTCATTCCTACTATTACCAAAAACAGTCAATTCTTGCACTCTAAAATTAGGTCTTGAGTTGAAGTAAAATGTTAAATGCTATAAATAAACTATGAGCACACACAAAAAACCAGCAATTTCTTTCATGCTAGAAAAATAACTTGGGGCTGATGGGTCTGGCTGGTTTTTGCTGCACATATAGTACCTCGTCTGCAATCATTGCTAACAACAGGGGGCACGTATGTGGCAAAGAAGGTAAAGATTCCGTTGAGAGGCCAGTATTCCTGACAGAGGCCAGGAAGCAAAGGTACTTGGAGTTAATATCTTTTAAAACGTTTTTGATTTTATACTATCCTCAAGGATGTTGTGCATATTCTTTGGGAAATTTGTTGTTGATTTTTTAATTTTCTTGACACAAAGTGAATTAAGCAGACAGACTCTCACCTTCCCAGTAAGAGTTAGACTCTAAGCAAGTCACTTTAAAATTTATAATTCTTTGCCAACTTTAAGTTTAGTTATAGTTCTATTTTTTCAAGTTTGAATTTTTCAAGCCTTTAAAATATCTGTGAAATATCTGGTTGTTATGCTCTCAAATGCTCATCAATTTTTGGCCCAGGGAACAGACTGAATTAAAACTCAAAATATTTCAAATCCATGGCTAATGTGCTCAGAAATAACATTAAGATGTTCTTAGAATCCAAAGGAAATAGAATAAGAGAATGAACAATGCAGAAGCAAAGAACGTTTGATAAACTGGTAGAAATTAAAGGGGGAGTAATGTTTTCTTCCTACTGGCTTTTTTTTTTTTCCTAATTGTATTCCCAAGCAATCTGTTAAATCAAGTTTAGCCTAAAGTTGCCTGCTTACATATTTTAAGTTCAGCTTAAAGGTTTCTCTGTACATCGTGAACTATAACAAGTAGAGGTATAAACAGACTGTAGCCTACTCTTGTGCCAATCGCCAAGTTTTGGCCAATCAAATGTGGCCAACTGTTCAAACCATGTTTAAATAAGGCAAACACCCAGCTGTAACCAATCTAGCTGTTTCTGTACCTCACTTCCGTTTTCTGTATGTCCCTTTTCTTTTTCTGTCCATAAAGCTTTCACCACGTTGCTGCACTGGAATCTCTGAGCCTACTCTGACTGGGGAGGCTGCCCCCATCTGCGAATCATTCTTTGCTCAATTAAACTCTGTTAAATTTAATTCAGCTGAAGTTTTTCCTTTGACCCATCATAGCCTTTCATATTTCAAAGAGAGTTATTCAAAGGATATTAGAGACTGTCTTATACTTGAAGGTTGTGCTCTTTCCAAATTTTCCTTATTAACCAGGTTTAAAAATGTCTTACTTTTTCCACATTTCTGTCTCAATTACTTTAGTCTACAAATATCTTCCAAGAAGGTCTATATGTGTGCTAGCCAATATGGCAGCCACCAGACACACGTGACTACTGAGCACTTGAAATTTGGTTTGTCAAAATCGAGGTGTGCTGTAAGTATAAAATACATACCTAATGTCTAAGACTTAGTATTAAAAAATGTAAAATACCACGTTAATAATTATTATATTGCTTTTATGTTGAAACAATGTTTTAGATGTATTGAGTTTAATAATATTAAAATTTCACTCACTTTTTAAAAAAATAGCTGCTTTTAAAATCACTTGGTTTACATTCAATTTCTATTGAACAGTGCTATTTTATAGTGAATATTTAGATCATTCATTTTGTTTTGAAATAATATTCTATTTACTAAACATCTGTTATATCCTTAAGCTTATTAGTACTTTACCTGTATTAGCTTACTTAATTTAATTGGCTCCACTTTACAAATATTGAGCTTACAGAGGGCAGGTAACTTGCTCAGGTCACACCTCTAGTAAGTGTGAAGGATGGGTTCAAACCTACATCTGTCTGAATCTAAGGCCCATGCTGTCAGCCAGGGGGTTACTAAGGTGAGGCCAGTGAGGCATTCTCTTTGGGCACAAAATTTAAGGGGCCCTAAACAACTCAGCAATTAATATGTATAATATTTTGATAGAATATTTTCTAAAAATCAAATTAGCACAAAAAATTTCAGGATGAATAAAATACACATTTTAAAATAAAGCCAGAATTTGATCCTGCCCTTGCATGATGCGGCCTCGCTTGCCTCCCTTTAATCTTGGCCCTGGCCATAATTCCCCCTTGCAGCCCATTTTGTATGATTTTCCTTTCCTTTTTTTTTTTTTTTTTTTTTTTTTGAGACCGAGTCTCACTCTGTTGCCCAGGCTGGAGTGCAGTGGCCGGATCTCAGCTCACTGCAAGCTCCGCCTCCTGGGTTTACGCCATTCTCCTGCCTCAGCCTCCTGGGTAGCTGGGACTACAGGCGCCCGCCACCTCGCCCAGCTAGTTAATTTTCCTTTCAAATATACCGTCAGCTCTTGGAGATTGGGGTCTAGGCCTCACATTTCATGGCTGCTTCCAGTGGTGCCCAGACCTAGGGAAGTACTGAACACATGGAAGGTGCTGACAAATACACATGCAGTAAAAAGACTAAAAGGAAACATGCTAAAATGTGTAGAGAGGTTTTCTCTGTGTGGTAGGACCAGAGTGATTTTCACTTCACTTCACTTCACTTCACTTCACTTCATAATATATATGAAGTGAATTAAAAACAAATGTGCAATTAAAAACAAACAAAGTTTTACCGAATAAGTTCTGAATGCCATTCAAAACCATAGAGTAAGTAAGCACAACTCCCTAAGAAAGGTAATTAAAATAACAGTCTTACACAGGAAATTAAAAGTTCTTCATAGCCAAACTCAACACATCAAGTATACTGTTGGGAAATCCAAACCTACCCATCTAATTCTCATTGTTCATTATGTGACTCACAGGGTGGACCTTTTAAAACAGGCCCTTTCCGAATACCTATTGTACGGTATGGGCCTGTAATAAAGGCTAAAGGAAACTGATTATTCCTCTTTATAAGAAGTTCTCAATCAGGAGGGCCAAACAGAATCTTCTGTGTAACTTTGAAATTCTCCCTCTCCTCCCCAAATACGCACAATCTTCTATATTTTTCTATCCCCCTTTCCAGCTAAGTTGCTTGCAAAAATAATCCCTGACTCCACTGCCCTTCCCTCCTTTCCTTGTTCAATTCCCTCCCGTCCGACACCCACCCTTCTCTCTACACCGAAACTTCTTTTGTCATGGTTCACATTGACCTTATTGTGCTTCAACCTAACAGTTTACAGCCTGCATCTTTCCTAACTCCTAAGCTGCTTTGCACAGTTGACCATGGCTTCCTTTAAATACTCTTCTCTTGGCTTCCTTGATTCCATATTCTCCTGATTTTCCTTCATATTCTTGGATACTCTTTCTGAGTCCCCTTAAAGGAGGTTTCTTAATGGAAGAATCCTTGTTTCCCAGCCCTCCATAACATCTCCTCAATGGTCAGCATGTAAATAACCATTCAATTTTTAGAAACTTTAACTCCTACAATGGGTTTAGTATTGCATCCCCAGGATTCATCCCCTCCCCTAAATTCAAATCAGTTAGTCAACAGTGGCACCAATTTGGTGGTCAAATAGCCATCATCAATTATTCTGCTAAAATTATCTGGTTTCTTTGCTGCTCTTCCAATTAACCCTTGTCTATTTCATATTTACCATTGTATCCTCAGCATCTGGAGGAGGACCTGGCACATATCAGTATGCATCGGTATGATTTTGGCAGCAAGTAATGGAAACTCCAACTCAAAATGATCTAAGCAAAATACAAATGTTATCTGTCCTATAACTGGAGGTCCAGCATCGAGTACACCAGTGATTTCCTGATGCCAGCAAGAGCTAAGATTCTTCTAGCCCCACCACTTAACTATCTTCTACGTCATCTTTATCCTAAAGTTGATGCCATTCATGACACAACAGGGATACCAGTTAGAGACACGGGAAACAACGTGTTTCCTTGTTGAGAGAATTCCTGTCCTTTTATATCTCTGTACCTCTAGTTAACACTAGATAAGCAACAACAGTAACTGAGCTAGTTATTTTATTTTTAGGGGGTGGAATGGAGGAACACCCATTTGGAGCATTTTACCCAGAAGCGAAAAACTGTTGGTATAGATAATACATAAAGCCAATCAGATTTCACGTATATAATATGAATACAGAGACAATACTTACCACGTGTAAGCAAAATATCTTTGAGATTTCCTCAGGTATGAATCTCTTTCCACTCCTTAGAGTCAAGCCCTTTCAGGAACAAGTTTACAACTTCTGCTGTAAGAAAAGTGCTTTATCTTGAAAATTTCATTTTGCTTTTCCAATCCCCAATTCCTGGGACTAACCACCCCAGAATTTCTGAGGAATAACGATTTTTTTCTGTGTGGTTCTGTAAGTCTTGCCCTCAAACTCAGGGGGAAAAAAACTATACACACACACACACACACACACACACACACACACACACACATATACACACACACATATAACTTCAGAAGCACCCTGAAACTCTATTTTTTGAATGGATGGCCCTGCTAAACAACTTCAATCTCTTCTGACTGATTCAAATTGCCCAAACTTCAAACACTGACTTAAAAGCCATTAAAGGCAAGCTAGTTTCCCTTTCTCTGTGGTGTAATCCTCTTCATATTTCCTAGCTTGGCTGTCATCCTTCCTCTTGCTCTGTTTCAAATCTGGGTTTCCTTTCCCTTGGCTTATATGCTATTTTTAGCCCAATGCCTGTCCTTTGGATTTGTCAGCCACATTTATCCCGGATTAAACTCTCAGCACTGTCTCAAAGCTTTGCTTGAATGCTGCCCTGGCTGGCTCTGCTCTGAACTGTTCTGGGCTGTCAGGTTCCAGGATACTAAATTCCTCCAGTTGTCCTGAGTATGAATGCTTTCTGCATTTCCTCGTGCTCACTTTCTTCATTTTCTGTTTAATTTCTTTCTCGTAATCCATAATTATCAGTACTAGGCAGTCTAAACACTAATTTCCCCTGCATCATTCATTACAGAATAGCTTACACAAGAAGGCATTTGCATTTACATGAGACAACTTTAGCTCTCCCTGTCCAGGGGCATGGGTTCAGCTCAGGTTGGAAGAGCTGGCTCACTTCAATAGGGCTGGCCCCGTTTGCTTTACTTGAGTTAAATGAGTGTGTCTAATTGAAGATCTGGCTCACTCTGTAGACATCAATATCTGAGCCAATGATCAGTGGGATCTAACTAATTCAGGCTTGCTTCATTTATAACATCTGAAAGGACTCTTTACATACAAATCTGGGAAAACAGTAACATCAATTATTAAGGGAAAAGCAACACAATAATTTAGATCAGGGTGGCCAAACTTTTTATTTGAAGAGTCAAATAGTACATAAGTCCTCACTTTACCGTTGTTGATAGATAGGTTCTTGGAAACCGCAACTTTAAGTGCAACGACATATAATGAAACCAATCTTGCCATAGGCTAATTCATCTAAACAAGAGTTAAATTCCTCCTGCATATTTCTGGTCACAAAAACACCACCAAACTTCTAAATAAAAACCCAAAACACTTCTAATATTAAACATTGAAATAAACATAAGCTATACATACATTTAAGATTAATTAAAACAAATGAGTTAATTATTTACCCAATTTTTGGTGAAACACCACCAAACTTCTAAATAAAAACCCAAAACACTTCTAATATTAAACATTGAAATAAACATAAGCTATACATACATTTAAGATTAATTAAAACAAATGAGTTAATTATTTACCCAATTTTTGGTGAAACACCACCAAACTTCTAAATAAAAACCTAAAACACTTCTAATATTAAACATTGAAATAAACATAAGCTATACATACATTTAAGATTAATTAAAACAAATGAGTTAATTATTTACCCAATTTTTGGTGAATCATTGAGTGATGGCAGTTGTAGTAGTCATGGGTTAAATCAAAGAATAAATATTTGCAAAGCGAAAATTGTAAGGAGTACCTCCTCCCACCACACAACTCAAAAGCAAACAAAAACCAACACAGCAGGCTCTCTGAGTGCTTCATACTGCATCTTTCATTGTTGTGCATGTGTATGATTACCATACAGTTTATGACATTTTTACTCTGTAATAATTTGTATTAATTTATTTATTTATTCATTTTCCAAACGGCTTATTCAGGGTCAGGGTGGCCGGAGCCTATCCCAGCAGCTCAGCGAGCAAGGCAGAAACCCACCCTGGACAGGATGCTATCCCATGGCAGGGGCGCTCACACACACACAAACACACTCACGCCTACTGGGATAATTTAGACACCTGTCTCACATTCACATCTTTGAGTTGTGGAAGGAAACCAGAGTGCCCAGAGAAAACCCATGAAGACAATGGTAGAACATGCAAACTCCCCTTGTCTACACCTGGCTGGTAATCAATTCTTTTCTCATCAACAAACATGACATTAAATGAAACGATGTTATCTGAATACCTCCTGTAAATAATTTTGGTTTTGTGACCCTACAGTATCTGTGGCAACTACTCAACTCTGCCTCTATAGTATGAAAGCAGCCATCGTGGGTATGGCTGTGCTCCAGTAAAATTTTATTTACAAAACCATATGGTGGGCCAGATTCTGCCCTCAGGAGTAGTTGTCAGCCTCTGATGTAGATGACCAATATGCAGGTGACCAAAGTTCTTACGTGTTCCCCTAGGTGGTATATGATGTGTACCAGGAGGATAAGAAGGCCTGAGTCCTGTTTGCTGGAAGGTCTCTTTATCTGATTGCAAATGATATAAAATAGTTTTATATTAAGACAAACGCAGATATTTTATGGAATGGAATACAAGATGGCTAATTTTTGGTGTCCTCTTGACTAGATTAAGGAATATCTAGAGAGCTGGACAAGCATCACTTCTGGGTGTGTCTGTGAGGGTGTTTCCAGAGGAGATTGGCATGACTCAGTGAACCGTGTGGGGCAGATTTGCCCTCAATGTCAGCAGGCACCATCCAATCAGCTGGATAGAACAGAAGATAGAGAAAATGTGAGTCTCTCTCTCTCTCCCCTCCCTCCCCACCCCCCGCCCTCCTGGAGCTGGAGTGTTCTTCTTCTGCCCTTAGACATAGGCATTCCAAGCTCTCTGGCCTTTTGACTCTAAGACATGCCAGCCGCCCCCGGGGTTCTCAGGCCATTGGCCTTGGACTGAAAATTACATCATCTGCTTCCCTGGTTCTGAGGCTTTTGAACTTGGACTGAACCATCCTACCAGTATCCCAGGATCTCCAGTTTGCAGATGGCCTGCCATGGGAATTCTCAGCCTCCATAATCCCATCAGCCAATTCTCTTAATAAATCCTCTCTCAAATAGCTATATCTACATATCTACCTCATTGATTCTGTCTCTCTGGGGAACTCTAAATAATATAAAATACAACATCTATAGGCCTTTAAGAGTGAAAATGTGCAGCTTTAAAGGGCTGTGGACTTTGTTAAGACAGGCTCTTGGGAATACATTTTTAGCTCTCCTCTGCTATTATGGGCATTTTGGTAGAAAAGTTTGAGAGCCACTGACTTAGAGATACTTATGTAACTAATTACCACATGGGAACACCAATGTGATCTCATTTAATCACAGCCCCTTCATTTCTCCGGAGATGTCAGAAACACAGCTAGTACTTTCCCATTGCATTGTTTTGAGGTTAATATGCTCAGTACTCTTCTGATATTTCATACGGGTCTCTGCCTACTAGTCACTGGGACTCTCAAACTCTGTCGTTTCCCAGAAGAAGCCAATTATTTCAGCAGAGAGTCCTGAGGTTTTATGCTATTGCTTTGCAGAAGTTGCTGCAATGGTTACATCTTTTCTGGCTCACCTCAAATTTCAACATCATAATTTCAGAGCCTCCTGCTTATCTTGTGCCCCAGTTTCAGCCATTTATTAAGCCTGCCTTGTCTTTTTGATCATCTACTTCTCTCAGGCAGGTCTTCGGAGGTCTTGTTACTCAGACACAGATGAGCAGCATGAGCATCACCTAGGAACTTGTTAGAAATGCAGGATCTCAGACCCCATCCCAGACCTACTGGGTTAGAATTTGCATTTAAACAAAATCTGCAGTGATTTATGTATACATTGAAGTATGTGAAGGCACCCTTTTCATGGCCACAATGATCTCATTGGTCACTTGTTTTGTTTCTGATTACATGGAAGCACCATTCAGTTTTCACATGCTGTGACTGTTAATTTTATGTGTCAACATGGCTGGGATATGGGGCCCACTAGTATGGTCAGACACTGGTCTAGCTTTGCTGTGAATGTATTTTATAGATGTGACTAACATTTACAACTAGTTGAATTTAAGTTGTCAGAATTGTTAGAATCAAAATGGAGTCACTTGCGTGAAAAAAAAATAGAGCTAAAGAAGGTCATGAAAGGAGAGTTCTTATGCATAAATGACTTATAATAAGAATGATCACATATGACTTTGCAAAAACCACAACCTTGCACAAAGGCCATTGCAATTTTGCACAAAAAAAACTTCTGCAAGACATATGCCCAGCAACTTCCTGTCCAACCTTGTTATTGATCCTTGTAGCAAAGATAATTATCTTGCAATAATTATGTAATCTTCCTCATTTTTCTTTTAAAAACCTTTGTCTTCCTTTACCTCCCTGAATGCTCACACAGTTTACTATGGCACACATACAGTGTGTGTCCTATTTCTGAATAGTTACAGTGTTCTATTCCTGAATAAATGTTTTCTTTCAAAGAGCATCTCTCTGTTTGTTATTTAGGTTGACATAAATGTGTCCAGAAGCAGGACCTGAAGCAAAAGAATTTTAGAAGGAATCTGCGATTCTTGGAACTGGTGTGCAGTTTTCACTTGAATTCTCTGAGCTCATCACTTGCATGCCTTGTCTTTTCTGACCTGGTGAATCTTCTCTTAGGCTGAGTCTCTTTTTGATAGAGGCTTTTTGACTTTATTCAGGATTTGGTTTGGTTCTAAGGCAGGCTTCAATAAAGGAACTTGCATGCCTCTTAAAACTATGGAAGTTTTGGGCGTTTGTTTGTTTTACAAACACTTTAAAAGATTACTCTAGTTTTTATAGAATTTGCATTGTTTCTTGGGCATGACTTTTCTGGTGAATTCACATTGGTTCTGGATACCTAGTTTAATGTTTCATTTGGTCTGCATACATGGGTTGAAGTTTTTGTGAACACTCTGATTTAGGTTTAGTTACACATGCCTATAAGTAACTTGGCTCTTCTTTGCCCTAGCTTATTTCTGAAAAGCTTCTGTGAGCAAAAATAAGCATCCTAAATGATGGACACAGAATGACTAATTTAGAAAGCCAGTACCTGAAACACTAGTCGAAATTCCTGACATTCTCTGGCAGGATTTATAGGATTTTCTTTGCTCTTGAGAGATTAATAAGAAAGAAAGTGAGATTCTCAAACATTAAGGCATGCCAGGTTTTCTGAGACTCCAGCTGGCTACATATGATGGTCTGTTCTCATGCACATTTTTAAACTAATGAGCAAACTTCCTTTATGTCAAAGAAAATTCAGAGCTCAATGGTCATTACTCAAACTCTCCAAGCTTGTTAAAAATCTACAACCAACCATAGAGTTAACATGTAGAGCTTTCTAAGTTCTCAATTTCTCTATTTTTTCTTCTGGCTATTTTGAATCTGCTAATTTTCAACTAGTGTTGAGATAAACTCACTGCTTATGGCACACCAGACAAGATGTTAAAAAAAAAAAAGTCTTAAAGATTTTTTTAAATTAATGGCTTTACAAATTACAACAGCTCCATGGCAACCAACAACCTACACATCTTTTGGGAATTAGGTTTGTTTTACTTAACAGTTGCTTGGAGTAATAGAAGAGTTAAATGAATATTTATATTCTAAAAGAAAGGAGGCTGGGTGTGGTGGCTCACACCTACAATCCCAGCACTTTGGGAGGCCAAGGTGGGCAGATCACGAGGTCAGGAGTTTGAGACCAGCCTGGCCAAAGAGATCAGACTGGCCAACATGGTGAAACCTCATCTCTACTAAAAATTAAAAAATTAGCCAGGTGTAGCGGCAGGTGCCTGTAATCCCAGCAACTCGGGAGGCTGGGGCAGGACAATTGCTTGAACCCGGAAGGTGGAAGTTGCAGTGAACTGAGATTGCTTCATTGCACTCTAGCCTGGGTGACAGAGTGAGACTTTGACTCAAAAGGAAGAAAGCCGGGAAGGAGGGAGGGAGGGAGGGAAGGAGGGAAGGAAGGAAGGAAGGATGGAAGGAAGGAAGGAAGGAAGGAAGGAAGGAAGGAAGGAAGGGAGGGAGGGAGGGAGGGAGGGAGGGAGGGAGGGAGGGAGGGAGGGAGGGAGGGGAAAGAAAGAAAGAAAGAAGAAGAAAGAAAGAAAGAAAGAAAGAAAGAAAAAGAAAGAAAGAAAGAAAGAAAGAAAGAAAGAGAGAGAGAGAGAGAGAGAGGGAGGGAGGGAGGGAGGGAGGGAAGGAAGGAAGGAAGGAAGGAAGGAAGGAAGGAAGGAAGGAAGGAAGGAAGGAAGGAAGGAAGGAAGGAAGGAAGGAGGAAGGAGGGAGGGAGGGAGGGAGGGAGGGAGGAGAAAGAAAGAAAAAGAAAGAAAGAAAGAAAGAAAAGAAAGAAAGAAAGAAAGAAAGAAAGAAAGAAAAGAAAGAAAGAAAAAGAAAGAAAGAAAGAAAAAGAAAGAAAGAAAGAAAAGAAAGAAAGAAAGAGAAAGAGAGAGAGGGAGGGAGGGAGGGAGGGAGGAAGGAAGGAAGGAAGGAAGGAAGGAAGGAAGGAAGGAAGGAAGGAAGGAAGATACATATCTATAACAGACTCTCAGATCAAACAGGTCAAGATATTAAACTTACAGCAATAATACAAAGTATCTCCAGCATAAAAAATTCCTTTGTTTGCCACTCAGGAGCCAGAAGAAAAGCAATTAAATAAAACTGCAAGTAGCTTTTTAAAAATACTTCTCTACTCATATTGACTATTCGAACATATTGGCAAACATGAGATAGATTTGTTATTCATTCAAGGACACTTGGAGGTTTGGATTTTCTTGTACAGTACATCCAATACTAGCTCAAATGTATGTTGAAATTTTAAACATTGAACATGTAACCCTAAACTTAATTGCAACTGAAAAAAAGGAAGAAAAAAGATAAAAGAGTTGTTTGTTTGTTTGTTTGTTTAACCCAAACTGTTTTATCCAAAATTTTGTTCTATAGCTTTCATTAGATTACCTAACAGGGCAAATAAAGTTTAGCAATATGAACAGGTTCTATTTTGTCAGAAATATAATTTGGATCCAAATGCCTTTAATCAATTGGTGTGTTAATGTTACTGTTTCACCGTCTCAAGACTAAAATTTCAAAATAAAAGCTAGGGAACCTGCTTATGTCTATATATTTGTGTTGTCTGCATGTTTTTATGTTGTGTGTAGGTGCTATTTTCTTACCAGAATATATGAAAGTGCTCTGATTAACTTAAAAGAAAAAAGTGCCTAAAGTATTTTATCAAAAATATAATAAAAAACCCAAATATTTTTAGTTAATGTGACTTAAGTAAATATTTGATAAATTATTTGATTTTAAATGTGTTGATAAAGTAAAAATAGAAATGTCTTCAGAATTGTCAGTGTACATTTTTGCCTAGATTTATTGGTCAGACAGTTTTATATTCATCTCTGATAGATGTTTTAAAGTGCCAA
This sequence comes from Macaca thibetana thibetana, assembly GCF_024542745.1. Lineage (NCBI taxonomy): Eukaryota > Metazoa > Chordata > Mammalia > Primates > Cercopithecidae > Macaca > Macaca thibetana. The sequence goes on from NC_065585.1 coordinate 59,187,757, forward strand.
GGTTTGACACAAAGCTTGTAAAACTATGAATTTAGCCTAGAAACAGAATGATCTTGTTTAACATTGTTGATATAATCAAAACAGCTGCATCTTTTGAGGTACTGGGAAAATATTCATTTATTTAACTTTAAGATTTTTATTTAGGTGAACACCTAATAATCATGGGTTATGAAAATGTTTAACAGGAAAACAACTTCAAACAACTACTAGCTTTGTCTAATATCTCAGTTTTCATAAGTAATCTAGGTAAACTGTTTAAAATACAGTAGTTAAATTGAAATGGGATCAACATATATAAATAAACTTTTTATGTAATTTAAAGTCTTAATGTTATGTTAAATAAAGTGATGGATACTCATTAAATATCTAAGTCATTTTTAAATAAGATAAAATACTTGATATGTGAGAGATGGTTTATAATTTTTTGCCACCTAAGTTTTCACTAGAAACTAAGGTTACTAAGAGTTTAACATTTTAATCAATATATATAAAGTATATCAAAAGATGTGTTTTAATGAGAAAGGCATAAAAATATATTCTTTATTCAGAAAAAAGAACAATTTTGTCTAAATTCAGAGTTTATTATAGGTTGTCTCAAAAAGTAAATTTAGGGAGGTAATAGAAACAAGATAGAAAGGAACCAGTAAGTAGGAGAGGAAAATGTAAAGACATTTGTAAGTATGGGAATGTATTTTTTGGTAAGAAAGCTTAAAAATACAATAATTTTGTATGAGATAGAAAATTGTGTAGTAAATTTTTGTTCTGGAGTAAAATGACTGGTTATTTAAGAAAAGGGAAGTATAGGGCAAAGCAGAAATTCTAAATATGTTACCAAAGGCCTATGCAGGTTGTAAAAGGTCTGTAAAGAATGAATTTATAAAAGAAATTTTTGTGATAAAGTTGGCTATTATTACAACGAAATTATTTATAAGCCTTTTTAAAGATTGAGCTTTAATATTAAAAATACATTAATACAAAACTAAAAAATGTAGTCCATTAGGTTAGAACAAGGTTTATTTTGTTTTTTAAAAAAACATATTTTAAAGATGAGGTCTCACTATGCTGCCGAGGCTGAAGTTGAACTATTGGGGTCAAGCAATCCTTCTGTCTCAGCCTCTCAAGTAGCTGGGACTACACGTGCATACTACTATGCCTGGTTTGTTTCTTTTCTTTCCTTTTTTTTTTTTTTTTAAATGAAGTATTGATCTGTTCTTAGTAAACAGCTTAAACAGTATTGTTTCTTTTCTCTCCTTTTTTAAATGAAGTATCTATCTGTTCTCAGTAAACATTGCAAAAGGTTTTGATTTTTATTCTGAAATCAATTTCTTTAAATTTTTTTATAATCTCCTGAATTGCAGCTTCTTCCTGTTTTATGGGTTCTAGTTCTGTCACGTTGCTTCCTGAGATCCATTTAATTTCTCTAGTTTCAGGTTAAAAATGCTCCCTTTTCATTTAGAATGGTAATTTCATTTCTTAAGGTAGAGTTTTCTTATTGAGGCTTCTCAGATTTCTAGCTCAGAAATTCAACTTCTGCTGTGCGTGATTTGCAGGTCATACATTATTGCTTTTTGCTCTTCCTCTTTCTCCCTTTGACAAGGTCTGGAATGGTAAGTCTCTCCTTCCACTTTTTTGTTAGCTCCTGTAACTTTTTTTTCTTATGGTTCTAACTCTACTCTTATGGCCCAATGCTAAAATGTTTATCTTGAACTTTTAGAAAAGCAATGATTCTCTCCAATATAACTTGATTTTGTACTCAGCTTTTCTTGATGAGTCTGAATTAGTCCATGTAATCCCTGTCTTGGGTATTAGTTTTCTTGTTTACTTCTTTTATAATACAGTGTATACTCATAAACTTGGAAACATTCTCTTCTTTTGTAAAATTAAATTGAAGTACTTATTCATCAGGCACAAATTCCAGGTTATCTAAATGGGCTTTCCATAAGAAAAAGGAATCACACTTCAGAAAGTATTGGGTTTTTGTTTGTTTGTTTTTATTGTTCTGGTAGTCAGCATAAGAAACAAAGATTTTGTATTTATCAAGATAATTTTATGTTGCTTTTATTACGTTTTTGATTACTTAGGAAAACTGAGCTTTAAAAGAGTTGTTTTTTTTTTTTTTTTAATATCCATGTAAGTTGCTGTGTTGCTTTTGAAGTATTTTGTTTATCACACTGTTTAAATGAGTGATTATTATTTCACAGTGACCTGTGATCTATTTTGATAAAGTGTTTTAAACCTTTTGGCATCTTTGATGGGCTTCCTTAGTGTCAAAATTATAAGTTAAATTTTTTAACCTACAATTAACTTTGAGATTTTCTTGTCAGGCCCCTGGAGAACATCAAAAGATGTATCTCCTTTCTTGCAGAGATATTAGATGAGTAGGTGTATTTGGTAAGTTAAATGGGAAGCACTGGCCATTGATAAATGATACTAGATCTTCTTTCAGTTACATTTATGGATATGTTTTTTATGTTAGTGTTCAAAAATTATTTATGTAATCCTCCTCATTTTCCTTTAAAAATCTTTGTCTTCCTTTACCTCTTTGGCCATGCACATTGTTTACTATGACATGTGTACTCTCACTGTCATGTCCTATTCCCAAATAAATATTATTTTCTTTTAGAGAGCCTTTCCATTTTGTATTTAGGTTGACAAGTTAAAGGAGATTATTCTTGATAAGGTGGGTGAACCTCATCCAATTATTTGAAGGCCTTAAGCACAAAAAGTGAAGTTTATTGGAGAAGAAGGAATTCTGTCTCAATACCATAAAATAGAAGTACTGCCTGAGTCTCCAGCCTTCTCTTTCTTGTCCTGCATATTTTAGACTCAAGCTTGCAACAGCAACTCGCTTGACTTTCTAGTTTGCTGGCCTGCTTTATCAATTTTGGACTTGCCTGCCTCCATAATCATGTGAGCCAATTCGTGAAAATAAATCTCTCTCTCTCTCTCTCTATATATATATATATATACACACACACATATATATATATTCAGTCATGCATTCATGCATTGCTTAATAATGGGGATGTGTTAAGGGAAATGTGTCATTAGGTGATTTCATTGTTGTATGAACATCATAGAATGTACTTACACAAACCTAGATAGTATAGCCTTCTACACACCTGGCCTATAAGGTAGAGCCTATTGCTCCTAGGCTACAAACCTATATAGCACGTTACTGTGTTAAATACTGAGGCAATTGTAATACTATGGTATTAGTATATCAAAATATAGAACAGGCCCGGTAAAATAGGACATACAAGATTAAAAATAGTACTCCCGTATAGGGCATTTACCATGAATGGAGCTTGCAGGGTTGGAAGGTGTTCTGGGTAAGTCAGTGAGTGGTGAGTGAATGTGAAGGCCTAGGACATTACCGTACACTACTGTAGACTTTATAAACACTGTACACTTAGGTTACACTAAATTTACAAAACCTTTCTTTCTTCAATAATAAGTTAACCTTAGCTTACTATAACTTTTTTATGTTTAAACTTTTTAATTGTTTTTAAGTTTTTGATGCTTTTGTAATAACACTTACTTAGCTTAAAACACACAGTATAAAGATGTGGAAAAATTCTTTCTTTGTTTATGTCCTTATTCTACAAGCTTTTTCCTGTTTTTAAATTTTTGTTACTTTTTGAACTTTTCTGTTAAAAACTAAGGCACAAACACATACATTATTCTAGGCCTGCATGGGTTCAGGATCATTAATATCACTTCCTCAATGTCCACATCTTGTCCTCATGGAAGGTCTTCAGAGGCAGTAACAGGCATGTCATTTCCTATAATAGCAATGCCTTCTGGAATACCTCGTGAAGGACCTGCCTGATGCTGTTTCAGAATTAACTTTTTGTTTTTGTAATAAGTCAAAGGCATACACTCCAAAATAATGACAAAAAGTATAGTACAGTAAATACATAAACCACTAACATAGTTATTTATTATCATCATCAGGTATTATGTACTGTGCATAATTATATATGTTATACTTTCAAATGACAGGCAGTGAAGTAGGTTTGTTCATGTCAGTGTCATCACGAACATGTAAGTAATGTATTGCATTATGACAGCTACAACATCACTTGGCAAAAGGAAATTTTCAGCTCCATTATAATCTTATGGGACCACCATCATAGATGAGCTCCATCCTTGACCGAAACATCATTATATAGTACATTACTATATATGTATATCTTATTGGTTTTGTGTCTCTCGAGAACCCTTACCAATACACATGCCAAACGGTAACCTCTCGTGGGCAATTATGTAGCCTGACTGGTACCATCATCCATCCACCCACTCATTAATTCATTAATTCACTCAAGTTTTTTTAAGCATCTATATATAATGCCTGTGAGATTACACAACAAAGAAACACCTCAAAGAACTTCCATGCTAGTAAGAGAGACAGCCTGCATATTAAACACATAAATCACCCAGTCAAGGGGCAGTAATGGAGCCATGGAAAAAGTGCAGAAGTAGCAGATAGAGTAACAGCAGCTGGAGATGATGTGTGAATACTTCGTGGAGGAAGTATTGTGAACACAAAACAGCTTTAAACCCCGCCAACATCATTCAGCAAAGATGAAGGTGTTTTGAAACATTCATTAATCCTTTAAAATCCAATATGTAATATCATCTATGCACACACCCCAGGACTAGATTACAATAATTTTCCTTCTTAAAGAAAGATTGAGCACTTAAGTTTCTTTTTTTCTCAATCTAGAAATATTATTAAAATGCATTTAGCATAAGAAATAAAAATTTGTAATAGTGTCAGGCTTATATGGACATTCATTATATATGTTTTTGAACTTTTATTTTAAGTTCACGGGTACAAGTGCAGGTTTGCTACCTAGGTGAACTGTAATAGTTTTTCCATGTGGGAACAAAAAATAACCACAACAAAAGAAGCATATGTAAGAAATAACAAGATAATATATACAGAGAGGAGGAAAGTTTTGCCACGTTGACCTTTCAATTGTCTTTTAATCTTGTCAGAATAATCCCATTTCCTTTTCTTTTTCTTATATATTCTGATGATCATTTTTTCTGATCTACTTTTACCTAATGCGATCCTGCTCAGGTTACAACTCAACATAAGAAATTAACTTTTCTTTTTCCTGTATGTCTTTTAGGGACTCACAAGTTAATTTTCATCCTTCTATTAAATTATAGGATAAAATTATAAAACAAAAACATAAGATTCTGAACCAAATGAACTATCGATGTATTGAACTGAACGGAGTCATTTAGACCTTTGAGTACGCCCTTGTGCAGTGAGTAGAAGAAAGCTACAACTAAGCTTGCTACCGTTTTTTACTGCTTATCACAAAAATGCCCCAAAGCTGGTCTGTATCAGCCACTCCGGTTTACAAATGAGAAACCTGAGGCACTAGAAGGTAAAGTAATTTTATTCTGTGTGTCAGCAGAGCCCTGGAAGGCCATGAGGAAATATGAGCTGCAGGCAATTTAGGGTAAGATAGTTCTTAAGTCAGTGAGTAACCCTCTGAAGAGACAGATTTAAAATTAAAAGCTATAATTAACTGTCTAAGCTGAAGCTTTCTACTGTCCTGTTCATTAGGAAATAATAAAAACAATTTCATATAATTTGAAGAAATAAGTAGAGGAAGGCTGATTAGAAATGGGGAACCTCTGTGGGCTGTGCATGTGTAATGACACCGTGCTAATGACACTGCTGCTGTTGTGGCACGTGTGAGTGTGATCACTGTATTCATGCAGTAGGAGCTAACGTTTGAGTGCACAGGATGAGTAATATAGTACATGCAGGTAATAATGTACTCCTGGATACCGGGGGCTCTGAATCATTCAGAAAAATATTTTAAAAACCACCAGACTCCTCACAATTCACTCCTATAGCTAGTAGGAAGTTAACGCATTATTAAGTGATGGAGTTTGAAGTTTGGACCAAGAATGATAACCCAAGATGGCAGCCCAAGCAGATTTAAGAGGCTGAGAAGCTGAGGAAACTGGGAGATTGGAGTGCATGGCTTATAGACTCCGCTATGCCCTGAACTTGCTTCATCTTTCTGGGCAAGTTTTTTCCTGTCTGTTTCTTCATTTGCAATGAAAGAAAGGAGCTGGATTAGGTGATTTCCAGGGTCCCATACACTCTTGCATTCTCTGATAGCATATTGTGTAACCTGTTTCTCCTGGAGTTCCAGGAGAGACCTGCTCTGCAGCCAGCACCTGCAGGGCCACTTCCAGGCAAACATATCAATGAACAGCTGATCATATTCTGTAAACTCAGCACTTCTGCTGTTTTCCCCCTTCCTGTAGTAGTGACCTCTCCTTCCCAAGAGAGGCTACTCCTTAACTGGGAAGACTGCTCTGAGGCTCCTCCCAGGATATGATGGAAACAACAAGTAATTTCAAGTCTGATTTGAAGAGTAGAGTTCAAATCCTGTTTTCTGTAATTACTGACTGTGTGCTGGTGGTGGTTTCATACTGACTAGCCATGTGACCTGAGGCTCTTTCTAAGCCACAGTTTCTTGATCCATGAAATGAATATAATAATAGTATCTATTTCACAGTTTTATTGCATGAATTAAAGAAAAAAGATAATAATAAGTGATTCTGCCTAAAAGACTATCTGGTAGATTTTTAAAATGTTAGTTCTGTCCCTGCTCTTGCTTTATTAGTGCTTAGAGACAAAGGACGATACTCCAAAAGTCAAATTTTAGATAACATCCAGTGATGAAGGATAGATTTGGCTTCTCATCCTTGCAACTCCATTATCTAGGCAGTTACATATTCTACTGAAACAGCAGGTCTAGATTTTAAGTACACCACCAATTCTCTTTTGATTAGACTAGAAACATGGGCCATAAGCTAGCAACCCACTAAAGAGTGGGTAAGAGTAAATAGCAGTGTGAAGGCCCTTTATACAAGTCTGACATTCCTTATTTATGCCATACCTGTGGGGCTGAAGAGCTAAAACAGAACATAGAAATCCTTCCAGTGTGGTCAATGGGGGAATGTAATGGATGATGATGTAATGCTTTTGTGAGCCAAAAGAAACTGGAGCAACTCAATTGCCCAGAGAAACAAGAGTAAATAGGCAGGATCATGGCCCAGGAGTGAGGACTAGGATGTGGTAATGCAAGCACTGTATATATATATATATATATATATATATATATATATATATATATATATAGCCAACTACAGCAAGGAAGAGGTAAGAAATTTACCCACTGAATTCAGACCTTCTATAAATATTATTCCTTCCTACCAAGATCTAAATCTTCTACAAAATGAAATTTCTTTTTAGGAGGACACCAGCAGCTGCTCGTTGGCTAGAGAAATCAAAATTGAATAATGTGAAAGTTCCTCACTATCCATTACTCTGAAGAATACAAAGAACACTTAAGACAAGATGTCTATCTGGACAAAGTGTTCTTGGTCCCTTTGCCCCTTTGTAGAATGCAAATACCCTGAGGCCAAATGGTCTTGCTACTGTTAACTGAGTTGGTTCCCCATCTCCATATCCCCTACCTGCTTTTTTTTTTTCTTTTTTTTTTTTAATGTCTTGGCTTAAGTTCTAAGAAAATAAACCATGGTAAGAAGCATGGCCAAAAAAAAAAAAGTGCTTTATACTGCACTTATAATGTCTGGGTCCTCATAAGACAGAGAGAGACTAAATTACCTGAAGCTGCACACTAGCAACTATACTAGAACAAGAAACCAAGTTTCTTTCAGAGAATCAAGGATGGTTCTAAATGTGTTGCCAGTTTATTTTAGTTCCAGGCATAAAGCCAGGTTTGGAAGCTGCAAAATGTAAAGAAGGTGTGGTCTCTGATCCTAAGGCACTGAAAAATTAATGAGTGCAACAGACTATTTCTCCTTTGCTATTGTTAACAGGTTGGAACTCAGCATTGAGAGCTTCTATTTGCAGAGGTAGATGCCCAATAGCAAAGTGGTTAAGGTGACTCAGACAGTGTAAACCTAAGGGCAAAATGGTGCCAACCTTGCCACCACACCCGCTGCATGCCTGGTCTTTCCCTTTGTCTTTTCTGAGTCACAGTTTGCAGACTAATAGCCAAGAATAAGGAATGATCCTGGGACCCACGGACAAGTTTGACACTATGAAGCAGTTTCCAGACATCGTATTCCCATGGGTTTCTTGTTCACACCCTTGGCATTGTGTAAATCTATGCGCTGTGTCCATTATCTATGTGGTGCATCCATTATCACACCGCTTAGTGTTTCTCTCAACAAAATGCTTAAAATTAAGCTAATGTGTTATCTTCAAAACAAAGGAAATGAAAATGCTGTGCTAGTTTTGTTAGTTGTTCTAAAATCTTGAGAAACTGAACACATACAGGACCAATTCCTGCTGTTCTTAGGCAGACATTTTTGCAGTCTCTAAAATGCAGAGATTGTCAATGAAATGTTTTAGATTCCAATTTAAATGAAGCATGGCTCTTGGTTATCTTGGCATGAATCAAGGTGAGCTTAGATTTTCAAGACAGATATAATGCCTTATGAATTCCTGACTGAAAATAAAGGACAAAATTACTATTTGCAAATGCACAGTGTATACGAACTATAGGGTGTGTCTGGGACTATAAGGTAAAATGATGCCATCTGAATGATTCATTGAAATTATTGGTGTTTCTCAAGCTATTTTTATTTTCTCACATTAGTAATTGTGTGAAAATTACTAACGTTGTAAGTAAAGTTGAGTGAGTGGGTGCTATCATGGATCAGCCAGGATCCCAGCTTTTATGTTGTACCAGCTTGACAAAATGCTTCTGAAGGAAAGATGGAGGCATCTGTGGTCAGGCTTTGGCATGCACACAGAAGCCATGGAGCCTGACCAGCTCAGCAATAAGAGTTTTAAGAGGTTGGCAAGGAAATGGCAAGATCTGTTGTAGAAGACAGTAGATATGGGTGTATCTGCTTAAATATGAGATCTTGATCTATTTCCTCTCCATGAAAATGCACATTAGGTTATAGACCTTCCTGAGAAAAACAATTCAAAAGAACCATCCATCCTCGTAATATTCTTTTTTTTACTCAAGCAAAATAGATTAATGCAGGGAAAAAGAAGAACCAAGTATGGTTGTATTGGTCCATTTTCACACTGCCGATAAAGACATACCTGAGACTGGGCAATTTACAAAAGAAAGAGGTTTAAATGGACTTACAGTTCCACGTGGCTGGTGAGGAAATCATAGTGGAAGGTGAAAGGCACGTCTCACATGGTGGCAGACAGGAGAAGAGACCTTGTGCAGGGAAACTCCCCCTTATAAAACCATCAGATCTCATGAGACTTACTATCATGAGAACAGCAAGGGAAAGACTTGACCCCATAATTCAATTACCTCCCACCAGGTCCCTCCCACAACATACGGGAATTCAAGATGAGATCTGGGTGGGGACACAGCCAAACCATATCGGCAGTTAACAGATAAATAAGAACTTTCACTGGAAGGTAAACATTGAATGTCAAATGCTGAAGGTATTCAGGCTATGCTCACTAACTCAAGAATGAGCCAACTGACTCCTAATCACTGAATGCATTTGAGATTCTTTTCAAACTGACAATGTTTATACAAAATTAGAAAGGAGCAGGCTTTCCCCTTATCTATGTGCATATACTCCCACAAATCTAGTAAACAAGTACATGATGACTTTGTGCAAAGAAGAAGTGACCTTAATGTAGTTTGGAGGAGCTAGAGATGCTGCAGGAGACAATGGCCCACAGTCCTGCACCCCAGTACAGCCCTCTACTGCTGGAGGCACTGTTCATGTGGTGAAAGTAGAAAATGTCCTTACATTAGTAAGCTCCTTTTAAAAATTCCTGCTCTGAAAAAATAAACAAGAGAGCCAGTGAGTTCTGCAGGGGGATGCGGGGGTTGAGTAGTGCAAAACACAAAATTGGATCTATAACTTATACTGAGCTACCTGGATAAATCTCACACGGATCAAAAATTTAGATGTTAAAAAATGGAAAATAATAAAAGAAGAAGAAAAATGCAAATTTCTTTATAACTAGAAACCAAAATTCATGAAGGAAAAGTTTTTTGTTAGATGAAATAAAATTTTTGTAAAGTTTATTTCTGCAAAAAATTGTGAACAAAATAAAAAACAATTGACATATTGGAAAAAAATATTTGCAATTCATATAACAAAAGATTAGTCTCCCTAATATATAACGCTTCCAGAAATTCATTTAAAAAACCCAACAATCCAAAAGAAAAATGGGCAAGGAATGAACAAATGGTCCACAAAAAAGTAAATAATGACTCTTACACATATGAAGAAACACAACCTCTCCAATAGTAGGATACATGCAAATTGAAACTACATTGAGACACAATTTTCTACCAATCGATAAAAATCCAAAGTAGTAGCACTCTGTTGTCCTGACTGCAGAGAAATAGGTGCTGTGATGTATCGCTGGTGGGATGGTAAATTACTATAACTCCTACAGAGAACTATTTGCATTATATATCAAAATTACAACTGCCTATTTAATTTGACCAAGCAATTTCACTTCTTGATGTTTACACAAATTTTTTGCTACAGCACTTTTTTATAATAGTACAAATCAGTGAGAGAAGTTAAATAAGTTGATACATTTGTATGATAGAATTCTATATAGCAGTTTACCCAAAAAAGAGGAAATGAAATATCTACTGATATGGAATAATTCTATGATTCATTGATAAGAAAGAAATGGTGCATTCTAGTATGTACAACACGCCCATTTGGGGGAGTGGGAAATTGATCAGGAACCTGTATGCACATTCACTGGCATATTCAAGAAGTAACTCTGGAAGGTCATCTAAGATATTGCTAACAGTGCCTGCCTGGATGGTGAACGGATGGAGCCTGAAGGTAGGAAGAAGAATTCCAGTTCTTGAAAAGAATGAGTTTCCAGAAGTACAGCTTTCTGGGATTAGAGGTACAGTCTAGGATCATAGAACTGACCGGGCTTCGTGGCCTACCAGGGATCAGACACATGATTTTGGCTTCATTATCCCAGAGTTCATGCCAGCAGCACTGGCCAGCTCGCAGGCTATAGGAGCACAGCCCATTCCAGAATCAAAGATTAAAGTTAGAAGCTACATTAAGGAGCCTTTGAAATAAGATTTGAGCTCAAGGCTTCTAAGTCCTTCTTTTATTCTACTTATCTTCCATTAGACCAACAGTTCTCAACTGCGGAAAATTTTGTCCCCAGGACACAATTTTGATGGTCGTTACTGGGAAAGGAGGGAGTATGCTACTAGTGTTTTGTGGCTAGAAGCCAAGGAAGCTGCTAAACATCCTACAATGCATAGGAGCAAAAAATAAAATAAAATAAATTTAGCCTAAAATAGTAAAATTGAGATTGAGAACCTTGCCCTAGATAAGATGCCAAAGGAAAGATGAAACTTGTGAGGCCAAGCGAAAACAAATTAAGGAATTGTGTACCATAAAAAACCTTTCAATCCACCCCTGTGTCTGAGGTAGCTTAATTAGAGTCCTGTGTAGGGGCAAGAGATGGATGATTTTTCTATACGCTGGTGTGACAAACACTGTAAAACTTAATCTTTTATCAAACACGAGCTAGATCTTAAAGTACAGTGCCATAGTCAAAGAGTAACAATTCCTTAAATTTCTACATGTTCTGGAAATTGTTTTCCAGTGTTGGCACCTGTCTTTACTGCCCATTTCACTCACAGTCACAATGAGGCTTGATTTACGAAGACCCGCTATTTAGAAACCCTGCAGAGAATCAGTAAAATCCGCGCTCCCACTGCAGAAAGGCTGCTGTCTCTGGGAGGTAGCTGAGCAGCTGCTAAGGAGTCTCCCTTTACTGCCCGCGGCAAAGAGAAAGAAGAAAGAAGCGCTGACTCACTCACTGCCAGACAAATGGGGCGGGGGTGCAGGGGAAAGGGGAGAGAGACGTCTGGAAGAGATGAGAGAATCACTGGGGGAATCATTTCCGATGGCAGAAACACAACAAAACTGCATTCCGATGCCAGGGAAAACATAATCAGAAAGAATGATTCCAAGTAGTATAGAATAAATAATCAGCAGAGTGGAAGACAGTGCTGGCATTCTCCTCAAATGAGCACCACTGTTCCCAAGCCGCTAATCGTATTTCCACGGGAGCTACGTGGTGAGGACCAGATCAGGACCTGGGACATTCCGAGATGGGCCACGCGGCTTCCCTTAGGATGCCTGGTATTTATCCCGTGCCTGTGGGAAACGGCCACTTTCTCACTTTTGCAGGAATTAGGGGAGGGAAAAAAAAGGCCGGAGATGGTGGTTCATGCCTGTAATAACAGCACTTTGGGAGGCCGAGGCGGGCGGATCATCTGAGGTCAGGAGTTCGAGACCAGCCTGACCAACATGAAGAAACCCCTTCTCTACTAAAAATACAAAATTAGCCAGTAATCCCAGCTACTCGGGAGGCTGAGGCAGGAGAATCGCTTGAAGCCAGGAGGTGGAGATTGTGGTGAGCCGAGATCATGCCATTGCACTCCAGCCTGGGCAACAAGAGCAAAACTCCATCTCAAAAAAAAAAAAAAAAAGAGGTGTGGCGCCCCTCTGCCCTGCAGAACTCTGCCTGGATATTTGGCTTCATGGAGCTTTTCCTGACTTCCTTATGGAGCCAGTTCAGCACTCTCAATGAATGAAACAGTGACCTTCACAGCATTCCACACTCCTCCATTCTCCTTCAACTGATTGTCGCTGAGTCATCATGTTGCAATCTCTTCTTAAACTGTTCTTTCTTCTGCTGGTTTCAATTATTCCCTTCTGGCAAGATTGTGAAACTCTGGCTGGTGTTGAATAAGAGGTGGAACTCAGGCACTTAGAGATACAGTACTAGTGAACTCCGTGGGGAGGCAGGGAGCCGGTCAGACTCCTAGGTTAAAGCAACTCAAACAATATTGACCAATTATCATTGTCTACCAGTTTATGCCCTCATGGGAAAGTAGTAGCCATGAAAAATCCCTGAAAAATTACAGAAAACAGCATGCTCCTCAAGAAATGAATAAGAATCTACCTCCGATCTTTTTCTCCTTTGAAGGCTCACTGGGAAAACTATTCCATGCAGAGACGAAGATTCGGGATTAGCCACTATAATTGTCTAGCTACTGAGCCAGGTTTGGCATTGCCTTGGAATGATACTAAAAATCTGAAGAACTGCAGTTTCATGACTTTTAGTGCCGTATTTGAGGCACTTGCCACATACCTTATCTTATTCAATCCTTGCAACACCCCTGGGAAATTGTTGTAGTATTTCCCATTCTGAAGATCAAGAAACCAAAGCCAGAAAGATGACTGTAAATTGCTTAAAATCACCTAGCCCATAACATAGATGTTTCTTCAATGCTAAGATCACAGAGCCCACAACATAGATGACTTTTCTAAACCCTGGTGCTACAAACACTTTGTAGCAACCAGAAAGAATTTGAGAGAACAGAAGCAAAGAAGATTTCTTTAGCATTCACTACGTGTCAAGCACTGTGTTAAGTGTTTGCAGTCGTTACTTTCTTTTTAATCCTGATCACAATCCTGTAATGTGGGTGCCATCATTTTCAACACTGACTAACGGAAGATTATCTAGAACAAGATAGATATATATGGCAGGAGGGTGGGATCTCATTAACAAAAATTGAGAGGTACAACCTGCTTCACCAGCTGAAAATATTGTCAAATCTCCTATTTTTTCTGTTAACAATTTAGGAATTCACATACACTCATACTAGAAAGTCTGAGATCTCATACTAGGGTATCAACACCGTATACATGTTCTCTCACTGAAACTGTTCAAGAATCCCACGATCTTACTCAGTTCAAAAGAATTAATTCTCTTTCCAAATGCCAGGCAGACAGTAAATTAGCATCTGGCTGGTCCCCTCATGTCACTGATTCTGTTCCTTTTGCCTCAGCATCTATTATTGCCACACAGTGTCTCACAGAACACTTTGGTGTTTCCAAGGCCCCAAGGTCCATAGGATAATCACTGTTTCTGTCGGTAAAGCCTCTACTTGTCCTGATTATAGCAGAGGCTCCTGGAAAACCCGCCTATTTGAGCTGTTTACTTTGTACACACATATTCAACCATTGATACCAAAACAGGACTGGCATGCCTGAGTAGAGTGGGTCCACAGGGTTCTCAGCCTTATCTGCCTCCTGTATCAGAGTCAGCCCTGTGCCAGGGGTCTCTAGGCCCTAGCTACAATACACGCTCCCTTTTCATTCATTGCAACCTTCCCTCCAAGACCTGTGATGTTCTTTCCTACCAGGGGACATCTTTCATTGACATTCCAACACAGTAGAAAGGTTTTTCTAACACCAAAACCCATGAAGAAAACAAAACAAGAAAACAAAACAACCTTTATTTCTTTACTTCCAAGCAGTTACTTGGTGCCTGGGTAAATTTTCCCACTTTCTTTTCAGGACCATTTTCTAATCCAAATGACATTGGAAGGGTCACTTACAGGGGCCCATGTATGGTCTATTATTTCTCCTCCCCCCACCGCCAGGACAATAGGTATATGTTGGCCTTACCTCACCATAACTGATGCAGGCCCCTCAAGTAATTTCTCCTATAATAATAATAATTTTTTTTAAAGTGCCTCAAGGTGATTCAGCCTCTAGGCATAGAATAACTTGACACAATTTTCAGAGTTCAACATCACTAGACACTATTAACTTTGTGTGTGAATCCATCAATTGGACAACATTGTTAATTCTACCAGTGCTATCTGTTCCCCCTAAATATGCCCAAACAGTTTATATTGAGATCTAAGCTATATATTTTCTCAAACTACTGGCATAAAACAGAAACAAACATCTAAATAATTCAAAAACATCTTAATAACTAACCCATCACTGTGGAAGTCACAGCTCATAAATACCTTTGGTTCTATCAACATACAGTTATATGATGTTAGACTTGGTGCTGCAGATGGTATGTTTCCTTGTGACACATTATAAGCAAGATAAAATGCATAAATGTCCCTAAAACAAGAACAAAAGAGAGAAACAAAATCCTAACCACAGGAAGCAGGCTAGAATCTTATTTTGTGAAGCCATGAGACATTTCAAATAATGAAAAAAAACTTCCTTTACCCCTTTACCCTGGGAGGAATGTTGAACATTTAAAGGAATGTTACCTCATCAGATAGATAGCGTTAAACACATGTGCTTTCTTCTTTTGTTCTCTTCCAGCTCCTCATTAAAACAAAAGACAATAAACTTTGCCTTAAAGGTATAAACCATAGGGGCAAAAAAATGGGAGAGGGCATGGCAGCATCAAAAATCTTGAAAACAGGAGATGAAAAAAGCAGCCCTAGGTGTAATGGCTCACAGCTGGAATCCCAGCACTTTGGGAGACTGAATCAAGCAGATTGCTTGTACTCAGAACTTTGAGACCAGTCTGGGCAACATGGCAAAATTTCATCTCTACCCGGGAGACGGAAGTGGGAGGATTTCTTGAGCCCAGGAGGTTGAGCTTGCAGTGAGCTGAGATCACACTACTACACTCCAGCCTGGGCAACAGAGTGAGACTTTATCTCCAAAAAAGGAAAAGAAGGGAATGGAAAGGGAAGGGGAAGGGAAGGGGAAGGAGAAGGGGAAGGAGAAAGGCAGGGGAAAGGGAAAGGCAGGGGAAGGGGAAAGAGAAGGGGAAGGGGAAGGAAGGGAAGGGAAGGGGAGGGAAAGGGGAGGGGAGGGGAGGTGGGGAGGGGAAGGGGAGGGAGAGGGGAAGGGGAAGGAGGGGGAGGGGAGGGAAAGGAAAAAAGAGAAGAAAAAGACAGCAGGCCTGTGGAAAGTGAATCCAAAACTAGTGGTAAGGAAAGCTGAAAAGCAATCCAGTTTGTGCCATGAAAGACCAAAGTTCTGAAGCTGACAGCACCACGTAACTCTTGAAGGGGGTTGTGAGTAGAGATGGGCTGGCTAAAATAGGGAGAATGAGTTGAAACTATAAGAGGCTGCTCAATCCCCAGACCCCTTTCCTCACTCACTCCACTAGCTGGATGGCTGAGCCTTCCCACTCCGGTAGCAGATTGGAAATTTACTCTGCATAGAGGGTAAAACAGTCTCCAAACTGGAACATTAACCACAGTTAAGGGTGGAGGTACTCGTTGGCAGTAAATGTTTTAGTAGAACTCACGCCTTCTCTATAACCTGCCATTTCCACTCCTAGGAATATGCGCAACAGGCAGGTGTGCACGGCCCACCAAAATACAGGTTCAAAGATGTTCACAGAATTATTTGTAAAAGTCAAAAACTGGAAACAGTGCAAAGGTTCATCAACAATAGAATGGCCAAATAAATTGTGGCATGTTCTTCCAATGGAAACTCACAAACACAATATTGAATGTAAGACGTCTGACGAAAAGGTTATTTATAAGTTTTCAGTTATAAAAAAGTTCACAAAAGAGGAAAACCTAATCCTATGGTATCAAAAGTCAGGGTAATGTTTAATTTAAGAGAAGTAGGAGGATATAAAGCCTGAGGGGGGACATTAAGGGAGCCTTTGGGCTGCTTCTATTGCTTGAGATGGGTGTGGTTATGTGGGCGTGTTGATTCTGTGATCATTTGTTGAGCTGAACACTTATGATTAGGTCACTTTTTATATGAATGTCATACTTCAATAATAAAGTTAATTTTTAAAAAGCGAGTCAACTAACAGATCTGTAGATTGCATATCAAGTCCGGAAGTCTTAAAGAACCCCTGTGTTCAGTGTAGGATGGGTTTCTTTGTAAAACTTGCCATCAGTGGAAAGGAAGTAGGGGAGGTTGATGAAGGGGGGCTCTTTTAACCCAGGAATCTCTGCAGAGAGGCCATCTGCACCTAGGCCATGACTTCATCACTTACAGTTACTAGACACAAGCAGCTCATTCGCCGTGCACTGGATATTCAGCATAAAAAAGTTTTCTTCATTTCTCCCCAGACCATTTTGGTGGGCAGAATCCTAAAAACATTCCCAAGATTTAGGGACACTGGTGTACTCACACCTTCTCCCAATTATTCAATTAAACACCAATTCACATGCTGAAGTGAAGGGATTTCTTGGATGTAATTAAGATGCCAAATCAACTGATCTTAAGAAAAGGAGACTGTCCTGGGAGAGCCTGACCTGCAATGAGACCTTTAAATGCAGAGTTTTTCTGGATGGCCAGAGTAGAAGAGATCAGAGAGATATACTCAGGCCGGCCTGGAAAAATGTCAACCTCCATGCATGTGGAGGCCTATGGGGGCCAGAGGCAAGGACCTCTGGCATCTTCTAGAAGCCTGGAATGGCCTCTGGGTAAAAGCCAGCAAAAAATGGTGAGTGCACGTCTGATACTGAGAAAAAAATGAACTTTTCCAACAACCAGTGAGCTTGAAAGTGCTCCATTTGAAAACCACACCCCTGTTGACACCTTCATTGAAGCCAGATCAGCCCCGGACCAGAGATCCCAGCCCTGCCCTTCCTGAACTTCCAACCTACAGAAACTGTTAGATGATATATTTGTGTCATTTGAAGCCACTGAGTTTGTGGTAACTTTTTATGCTGCAACAGAACACTAATGCAACCACTTTCTCCCAATATTTCTCTCATCCACCATCTCATTTTCTATGCTGTATTGAAAAGGTGCTAATTACTAGTAACAGTTGCCCTCTTCAGACTTTCTGAGATTATCTAATACAAGAGGTTTCTTTCACTCCTCTTAGCAGTGGATCAATGGAGTCCATATTAATGTCTTGCTAGCATTTAGAACTCATGGGCCTATAACCTCAAAGACTAAAAATAGGGCAAAATTGTAATCTAGAAGATGAAGAATAGTGTGAAAAATGGAGCACACATTTGTTGACCAAAAGCATTAGCATGAATGAGTAATCTCTGAGAGAGGAGTAAGGCCAAAAAAAAAAATTATTTTAATAATATGTAAGAAATTAACCATAGAATTTGTTTCAACTGGGGTATAGAGATAATTTAATAGATATTTAAAAGCTTTAAACCAATCTGTGTGTTACAGAAACAATAAGTGGGGAAGCAGAGAACAATGGTCTGGTGCCAAAAGAGTCCCAGAGGCCAGTCCAGAGGTTCTTTCAGCAGGAGATGCTTGTCTTGGATGCAGGGGTGGAGCCATGCCGCAGATCCTTTGTCTCTGTTGCACCGATTGCATAATTAGTCCACTTAACTCTCCATGCCTTTGCTGGGTCCTCATCCTTCTGCCACCACCTATGGAGGCTGCTTTGCATTTCTTCATCATTGTTATGTTCAACATGAGGCCACTGTTCAAAAACATTATAAATAGGATTTGATAACAAACTTTCTAACTGCAATGAAAATAACCTCCAGGGTTTCAAGCACACATATCCTCTATATTAAAATGAGGTCTGAGTTGAGAAAAGCTGTATTTTGTGAGGGATTGCCCTCACAGGTGCTGGCTGAATGCTTGAGGATTTATAGAAGTAGAAAATTCTGCAGACCTTTGTGGGCTGTGCCAGCGGGGGTCAGGAAAGTTCTGAGAAATGACCTGATTAAATCAGCACATAATAGGAGAAGAAAAGTGCCTCACAGGCCTAAAGACACAATGAGTCTTTGACCAGATGGAGACTTTCACTGCATTTTAAGAAAGTGCAGCTAAAGAAAGAAGTGGTCGGCAGGAAAGACAGCAAATGATATCCAGACCCTCACTGTGTACACAGCACTGGTTACATGACAGAAAATGTATCTGAGTGGCGAGAGTACTCTCAGTGAGGAGATGAAATTTCATGGGTGGCAGAGTCATTTCATCAAGATTTTCTGGACTTCAGAGAAGCTATTTCCCCAAACTAATATCCCTTTCCTGATTTTTTATGAGGAAGGTATTATGGATAAATAACTGGAGCATTGCAAGTTTTTGTTTCTTTGTGTGTTTGTTTGGGTTTTGTTTTTGAGACAGGGTCTCACTCTGTCACCCAGGCTGGAGTGCAGTGGAACAAGCTCGGCTCACCGCAGCCTCAAACTCCTGGGCACAAGCGATCCTCCCATCTCAGCCTTCGAGTAGTCCGGACTACAGGCAAGCACCACCATACTCAGCTAATTTTAAAAAATTGTAAATACAGATGAGGTCTTACTTGTTGCCCAGGCTGGTCTCAAACTACTGGGCTCAAACTATCTTCCTGTCTCAGCCTCCCAAAGTGTTGGTATCACAGGTATGAGCCACTGGGCCCAGCCAAGCATTGTAAGGTTTATGCTTTGTTGTGACTTTGGTTGTCAACGGTGCTTTAAATATTTTACCTTTGCAAATTTACAAAACTTTAAAGCCACTGTGTTAGCTTTGTGATAACTTCGCTTTAGTAGATGAAGTAGATTCTACTATTGGCCCATTTAACTAATGAGAAAACTGAGACACGGGAGTTAACTTACTCATCTTTACCCAGCTAGTCAGGCAATGACTACAAGAGCAGGAGGAGGGTCACGGTGAGACTCTGACTTTACTGGAAAGGTCCAGATATCCATTATTATTGGAAATCCCTTTATTGGAGACTTGAAAATTAGTTCCCAGCTTCCTTCTTTCATTTACTCTCTCTTTTTCCTTAACTATTTTCTTTCTTTTAAAAATTCATTTATTGACCAGCCTGACCAACATGGAGAAACCCCTTCTCTACCAAAAATACAAAATTAGCCTGGCGTGGTGGCGCATGCTTGTAATCCCAGCTACTCTGGAGGCTGAGGCAGGAGAAACACTTGAAACCAGGAGGTGGAGACCGCGGTGAGCCGAGATCGCGTCATTGCGCTCCAGCCTGGGCAGCAAAAGCGAAACTCTGTCTCAAAACAAAACAAAAAAAAAATTTTTTTATTTAGTTCTTTTTTTATTTTCTTTCTTTTATACCTAAGATCTTCTGGCATTTAATTTAAAAGGTTGATTTTATAATGTGTTTACCAAAATAGATAGTTCCCATTCTTCTACTTGAGGAAATAACTTTCAACTCAGTTTTTTAGTTCTTTTACTCTTTATCTCCATATGACTAAATAATTTGCTTATATTGCTACTTACTATTTTTTTAGTTTTGGGATTTTCTATTGGCGTCCCACTAGGAATATAAGGATATACTTTTATTTTATATCTTCACCCTGTTCCACCTCTGTTGTGATAAAATGTTTGTCTTAATTTAACTAGATCAATATTAGTATTTAAATTATTATGAATATTTTGTTATAAACATGCAAATGCTACTTACAATTGAGCCATCTACCATCTAGAATAATTTTTCTTTCCTCCACAAGTTTTAATTTTCACTGGAATTGTGTAGTTTATTCATTTGCTTGTCATTTTGTATAATTATCACAAATTTAACCACAACTCTGCCAGGGTCTAAATCACCTCTCAAAATGATGAGACGTGTCTGTTATAGTATCAGAAGTATGACAGTTCCTACTGTTCTACATTATTGTCAACACTTGATATCATAATTTAAACTTTTTAATCATTCTGGAAGGCATTTCTATGGATATTTCCTACAGTTGTTTTATTCTGCATTTTTTGATGACTAATGAAATTGTGCACTTTGCTATTTCTTTATTAGACATGTAGCTATCTTCTTTTATGATAGAATTGTTTCATCCTTTTCCCCATTTTTAATTGGATTGTACTTTTTCTTAATGATTTGTAAGAATTCTTTATTCTGGATACTAGTCTTGAGGTTAGATGTATTATAAATTTATTCTCCCACTTTCTATGTCTTTTTACTCTCTTAATAAGGTTGTTTGATGAATGTACGTTCCTAATTTTAATGTAGGACAATTTATTCTGTACAGGACCAGCTACATAATTTGCAGGGCTTAGGACAAAATCAAAATGTAGGATCCTATATTCAAAAATTAGTAAAAATTTCAAGATGAGGACATAGAACATTAAACCAAGCATGAAGCCCTGTGTAGCCATGTGAGTCACATGGCAATGAAAGCAGCCCGGATTTCATTTTTTGTGTAGTATTTTTTGAGGCCTCATTTAGAGAATTTTTGGCTACTCCAAGGTCAGGGAGATATTTTCTTACATTATTTCCTAGAAGTTTTTATGTTTTACCTTTTACTTTTTTTTTTTTTTTTTTTGAGACCAAGTGTATTTCTATACATTTTAGAGTCCACATGTCAATTACTACTAAAAAGGACATGCTGAGATTTGCTAATGAGATTGCATTGAGTTTATAGATTAATTTGAGAGGAGTCAAACCTTCATAATATTGAGTCTTCTAATCCATGAATGTGGTATATTTCTTTGTTTATTCTGACTTCTTTAACTTCTTAATCATGTGTTATAGGTTTCTTTGTAGAAGCTTCACACATCTTTAATTCATACGTATTTATGGGATTTTATTTTTGCATTTGTAATTTTTAAATTTTTAATGTCTAATTGATCTTTGTTATGTAAAAATACAGTTGCTTTTATAGAAAGAGCTTATATCCAGCAAACTTGCTGTATTCCTTTATTAATTCTTTGATCTGTAGGTAGATGTGCTTGTGTTTTCTGTGTATACAAATGGGTCATTTTGATAAAAAAAGTTTATTATCTTTAAATTTCATATCCTTTATTTCTTCCTCTTGCCTTATTACACAGCCTAGGACCTTACAATGTTGACTACTGGGCATTCTCATCTGATTCCTCTTCTCACCATTTAGTTTGCTGAAAGATTTTTACAGATATCTTCACCAAGTTAAGGAAGTCTTCTGATAGGTTTCTCAGCTAATCATTCTTTATTATGAGTAAGTGTTATGTTTTAACAAAAGCAGTTACGCACCTATCGAGATTATCATGTGATTATTTTCCTCTATTCTGTTAATGTATTAAGTTACATTGATTGAGTTCAAAGATAAATTTGAGACCTAGAAATGCTGGAATAAACCCAACTTGGTCATGAAGTATTATTCCTTTTATATATAACTAGATTTGGTTTGCTAATACTTGGTTTTATATTGTTACATTTATGATTATGAGCGATTTCTTGTCATTTTTCTTTCTTGTAATGTCTTTGTTAGCTGTCAGTATTGAATTTTTTGTTTGTTTGTTTGTTTGTTTGTTTTGAGACAGAGTCTCGCTCTGTCGCCCAGGCTGGAGTGCAGTGGTGCAATCTCGGCTCACTGCAAGCTCCGCCTCCCGTGTTCAGGCCATTCTCCTGCCTCAGCTTCCTGAGTAGCTGGAACTACAGGCGCCCAACACCACGCCCAGCTAATTTTTTGTATTTTTAGTAGAGACAGGGTTTCACAGTGTTAGCCAGGATGGTCTCGATGTTTTGACCTCGTGATCCACCTGCCTCTGCCTCCCAAAACGTTGGGATTACAGGCGTGAGCCACCGTGCCTGGCCTGTATTGAAATTTTAATAGTTTCTTAAAAGTAGTTAGTAATTATTCTCTCTTTCTCTATTTGTTGAAGGCTTTGTGAGAGATTGACACTACTTCTTCCTTGTTTGGAAAAATTTACTGATGAAGCGTTCATGACCTAGAATATTCTTTTTGACAGAAGTGAATTTATTATCATGCTATTTTACCTAGTGTCCTCACACAAAGGTATAGGACCAGAGGTTGTCTTGCATTGTAGTCTTATCCTATTGCACTCAGCGTCAAATGGTGACAAAATACAGAATTCAAAATTAATATGTGGAAAATTCTTCCATTATATAGATGAATAGATTGTCAGCAGAGGATTTGGTTCTTCTCAGTGAATAGTCAAAATAAGTCTCCTCTCCTGTCAGGAATACACTTGATAATACCCTGACATTTTATAGTTTACATATGAAAGAAACTTGATAGAGGTATCTCTCAAATTTGAAAATCTTAATTTATGTAACATTTAAATAATGACTTATGAATCTCAGCTCACTGCAACCTCCACCTCCTGGGTTCAAGCGATTCTCCTGTCTCAGTCTCCGGAGTACCTGGGATTAAAAGCGTGCACCACCACGCCTGGCTAATTTTTGTATTTTTAGTAGAGACAGGGTTTCAGTATGTTGGCCATGCTGGTCTTGAATTGCTGACCTCAGGTGATCCACCCACCTTGGACTCCCAAAGTGCTGGGATTACAGGCGTAGGCCACCGCGCCCAGCCTGAAAATATATCCACAATGTTTTTTTGTTTTGTTTTTTAACTGAAGAACAAACCAACAATGGTGGTAAGTGGCTTGCCAAAACTCATACGGCAGGTTAAGTGATGGGCCAGAAAGAGAAAAACATGAATTCTGAAAGCAGATGCAACCCAGCTTTAATCAACAACCTCCAACTTGCTAGCTTCATGCTTATGGGCAAACTATATACCCACTGTCATTGCCAGTTTCATCAGCTGTGAAATGGATAATTCACAAGGATAAAGTCTGTTCAGGGGCCACTGGGAAAATCAGTGATTATATATATTTCAGTACCTAACACAAGGCAACACTCAAGAAATGAAAGCATTATTCTTCCCAAACACTCTAGAGCCATCCCCATCATCCTGGGAAACTTCTTTTAATGTTTTCATTTCACACGTATGCTGACATCTTGTCAAAGCCATGCTTGAATTTGTGCCAAACCAGAAATGACTCCCCCAAAGACTTACTACTTATATCACTCATTACCTATATCCTTCCCTGTTCATCCCTAACTACCTGTAACAAGTATATATATACACACACACACATAAATATATATGCACATAACAAATATATATACACATAAATATATATATATACACACACACACAACAAATACATATATTTGTTACAAGCAGTTAGGCATGAACAGGGTAGGAGAGGACTCTTTCCCATCCACTAGGAGTATCAGGTGCCGTTTTGGCAATTACCACATTGCCTCTCTAAAAGTGATATATTGGCATCTGGTGCCAGGGAGAGGCCGTTTCCTGATGCTCCACACCTGTTGCAAAAGTGTTAATTGAATGTAGGCACCAGGGAGAAGCAACTTCCCGGGCATGCACATTAAGAGACAAAATGGCAGAGTGTGATCTTCCAAAGGCACACACCAGAAAAGGAGAATAGCCTCAGACGGGCATACATACAACTTCCTAACCCTTTTATGCCTGAGGTTACAATTGTTTGAATTTTTGCAATCAGACCTTGGCAATGACCTTGAGCAGTAGAATATAAATAATTCCCACATCCTTAGCGTTCCAGTAATGGAACACTAGGCATAAATGGGATTTGTTAAAGACACTGTACCTGCTTGCCTCCCAAGGCTAAGGAGGGCACTGCACATGTGGGCAGCCCATGCTAAGGGAAGAATCATGTGAAAACGAGCCAACCTATAAATTCCTACGATCATGGTTAAATACTGCATTTGACCTCAGTGCCCATTTGGGTCTCTTCCAACCATACTTTCCTTTCCTTTTTTTCCTGTTCTAAAGCCTTTTAAATAAACTTCCACTCCTGATCTGAAACTTGCCTTCATCTCCTTTTCTGTCTTATGCCCCTCAGTCGAATTCTTTCTTCTGAAGAGGCAAAGATTGAGGTTGCTGCAGACCCATATGAATTCACCACCTGTAATTCAGACACCTTCCACCAGTAACATATTTGGTGTCATGATACTTGGATATTTGACACTACTAACATATTCATTCAATATTCTATTATGACTTTTCTCATTCAAAGAAATACTCATTTTCATGTGTAATATTGTATTGGTACACATATGTATTTTTTTCTTTCTTACACAGGATCTTCAAAGATGTGTACAAGAGCCCACAAAGCTAGTTTTGTCCCTGATTTGTGGGAATTTTAAAAATGATGAACTAATTTATAATTATACAATGCTTCATGTTGGTTTGGTAAGTCCTTGCTAGGAAATTGTTCATTTCATCTAAACATTTTTTTAATCAAATTTGTTGTAATATTCTCATTTTATCTTTTTATATATGCATGTATGCTATTGAATCTGTTTCTCTGGAGAACCCCAACTATACACCCCCCTTCCCTAGCTCTATTCCATCCTGCCCATGGTTTAACTTAAAAAAAAAAAAAACCAGTGGCCTGTACTGCCACTGGTTTGTACACACTTCTCATTCTCCCTTATTTATTTAATAAACATTTGTTGAATACCTGCCATGCTAATCACCATGTTAAATGCAGAAGATATCTTGTTTAAAAAGAATGGGCTGGTCCCTATCCTCATAAAGTCTGATGAAGACCCATACTAAACTAGAAATGTAGTAAGATTATCCTCTTAGCTTGCCTTATGAAAGTTATTTTCCTACTTATAGAAACTTTTTCTTTCTTCTGCAATTCAAGACCTACCCTTCACATGAGGCCTACCTCAAGCTTTATCTGTGTTGTCCAAGCTAATATTTCCAAAGTACATGAGAATTACCTTCAATATTTTCCTGTGTGTGTATGCATGTACGTGCTATTTCTTTTGTTTTTATAGAGATAAGAGTATACAGAATTAAGCACATGTAAATGAATGAGCAAATGAGCATATATTGATTGCCTTTGTCTATAGGATATGATAGATGGTCATATCATAAGCTAAGCCATACCTTTGTTTATTATTCCCTACTGCAGACAAACTTCAGAGAGTGTGAGCTCTCCTTGTGTACAAAATTGGACACCACTATTTATCTTATGGCTTCATAGTGGTAACCACAAAACATTTTATCCAGTTCTGACTGTTATAGCAGGTAGCTAGTCAGGCATGAGGAGCCCTTTCCTCCCCACCCACCACAGACACACCAGGAATGTGAGACAACCATTAGGTGATGGTCAGACAGTTGTTAACTATTTATCCAAAATAATGATTAGTCACAGCCAGCACCAGGGAAAGGTAGTCTCCAATAAACAGAAACACATGAAACTGGTAACGAGCAGCTTCCTGATAAGATCTGAGGAGTTGGGCGAGTGGGCTCAAGTATGTGCATTAAAAGGCAAAATGGCAGATTTTAGCTGGTATTTGATCTCTTAGGGACATTTGACTGGTAAGGGAAGAAAGTCTCAAGTCAGCATGCATGTAATTCCAGTGAACACACTGTGCGTGCTGCCCTCCCAAGTGCTAGCAGGCCACTGTGCATGCAGACAGCCCACCCTAAGGGAAGAATCAGGGGAGAGGGAACACAAGACCCGGGAAGCATGCCAACTTATAAAACCCCAATTCAAAGGTTCAAACAGTGCACTTGTCTTTCAAGTACTCACTTGGCCCTCTTCCAAGTGTACTTTCCTTCCTTTTGTTCCTACTCTAAAACTTTGTAATAAACTTTCACTCCTGCTCTAAAACTTGCCTCGGTCTCTCCTTCTGCTATATGCCCCTCGGTCAAATTCTTTCTTCTGAGGAGGCAGGAATTGAGGTTGCTGCATTGTTTTGTTTGCTTTTTAATTCATGAACTTCTGTGATACTCAGAGATCCTATGTGATATGTATTATTACTAATCCAATTTTACAAAGGCTGAAACTGAGACTTAGAGATTAAATAGCTCACCCAATGTCACAGAGCTTGCCAGACCCAAATCCAGGCAGTCTGGGTCCAGTGTTAACCTTGTTAGCCTTTGGGTGATACTTCTAACCAAAGAGGTATTCCACAAATACTAGATAGCATTAAACTATGAAAGCTAACCAATTTAATGAATTTTTGCTATATCAACATAATAAAAGTCATTGGTTTTTACATAGTTGTTAACTGTAATTCCAGATTTCACGAGCATGGTGTTTTGATTTGACTTTAACATGTGAAACAGTAATAAAAAATGAGATTAAAGAAACACAATTTAAAATACTTAAATGGCTGGGTTTATCCTGTAGCATTAGAACAATAAAAAAGGTGAGTATCTGTAGAATTAAAATTATTTTTCAGATGAAACATGAAAAATATTTTACCGTGACTCATTTATTGACGCTATACATTGTATCTTTGTTGTTTCCATTTTCCTTGCAAAAGATATTTGCACCAAAGCTGTCCTTCCCCTGTAGGAGCACAAGTGTGAGCAGATCATTTCAGAAGTCATAAGCTTATGCATTATTTCTGGAAAATTAGGAGCATTACCATTCACACTGTGATTAAGTGTCATTCTGTAATGAGGAAACTATCATCAAAATCTGAAATGAGAAAGGACAAGATAATCATAAAGCACAGGCTGAAAACAAATATCCTTAAAATTAAATTATTTCAGGAAATGAAGTCATCATAATAATTTTTCTAAGTATTCTAGGTATAGTCATGAAGGATAATGTAGTTTGAATACTCACAAACTAAAGACTCAGAGGGTTTTTTTTAAAATGTCATTTCATAAATTATAAAACACTTGCATGTTTCTTTTAATTTTTTAATCAACTCAGGATTCACTACTGTCTGAAAATACATGTTTCTTTTAGACAACCTTGAAAACATAAGAGCAACAAAGAAGAATTTTAAATTCTTAATTTGGTTGCTAACCACAACTCCCTGCTCCCCACCCCTCCCCCACCTTGGCTCCCAAGAGAAGCAGCAAGTGTTTATGGCTCATTCAGGGAGAAAACAAAGGGTTGGAGGCATTCAGCAATGAGGAGCATTTTCCCTGGTTATCCTACCCACTTCATCACTTTGTCTGCAGAAGAACAGAAGATCAAGCAGGCAGAAATTGTGCACATCAGACTCCTGACGTAACATTATGCAGATTTTGAGGCAGGAAAGTGTCTGCCTCATGCAATGACTAAGAATTCCCCTTAAAGGTGTAGAAAAGACAATGTAACGCTTTTCATGACTAGTTATCTGGGTGAGCAAACAACTTAATCCCACTGAGTTTGTTGTTTTCCATCTTTTAAGAAGAAGATAATAGATACTCTCCCTATCTTCCTAATTTTGTAGTAAAGCTGAAACTTCGTGTGTGTATAACATAGCACACATGTAATATATATTATATATAAAAGTGTTTTGGAAAAGGAGGAAGTATTATAAAAGTTTTGGTAATTTTAGATATAAAAGCAGACTTTTAAAGTTCTATTATATGAAGAGAGAGGCAAGAATTATAAATTCTTCAAACTTTCATTGTGTGTTTATTTAGAAAAATTGCCCTGTTTTTATTTATTTACACAAAAGAATAATAAGGACAGCTACCATTTAATAGAGCCCTGGCAGTGCTAAGTATTCCACATGCATTACCTCATTTAATTCCCTCAATAACTGTTATTGATAAACAACTCAAAGCTGGGACGAGGGTGAAGCAAAGGAGGCATTTATTTCAGGTACAAAATTTAACAGGGCACCAAAAAACTCAGCTATTAAATAAATAACATTCTAATATTGTATTTAAAAATCAAAAGTAATCCAAATAAATTCTACAATAAACAAAATATCCACATTTTAACTAAAGACAGGGCAGTTATCTTGTGTAACCTTGAGTAAATAACTTCTTTGTGCCTCTGCTTCTTTATTTAAAATGGGATAATAATAGTAGTACCTGCTCCTTAGGGTCGTAGTGAGGACCTAATGATTTAATGTAAGTGATTAGAACAATGCCTGGCATATTTTAAATGCTTGAAACATGTTGGTTAAAATCATCTAGTATTGTCTTTACTGGTTTTGCAAGTTTAAATGTAAGAAAACTGAGGCTCAAACGATTTAAAAAGCTTGACCAAGTTTACAAATCCAGTTGCAGGATTCACACTCAGAAAGTTTTCCTCCGGAGCCCTTTTCTTAATCACTCCACTATACTGTTTCTCACGCCGGGCGCGGTGGCTCAAGTCTGTAATCCCAGCACTTTGGGAGGCTGAGACGGGCGGATCACGAGGTCAGGAGATCGAGACCATCCTGGTTAATACGGTGAAACCCCATCTCTACTAAAAAATACAAAAAACTAGCCGGGCGAGGGGGCGGGCGCCTGTAGTCCCAGCTACTCAGGAGGCTGAGGCAGGAGAATGGCGTAAACCCGGGAGGCGGAGCTTGCAGTGAGCCGAGATCTGGCCACTGCACTCCAGCCTGGGCGACAGAGCGAGACTCTGTCTCAAAAAAAAAAAAAAAAAAAGAAATCTGTGTGTTCACAGAGCACATTAAGTGTGAATATGTGTGCACCTCACTGGTAGATCATACAATGAAAGCTTTTTAAAAATATCTTGAAATGTTAGTGTATTGACTTAGATGAGTTTTATTAGATTGGCATTGCTTAGCAAAGGAGCACAAAAGAAACGGAAGAAATACCCTACAGTCAGAGTGTGAGATTAAGAGAGCAGGGCCTTCACTTCACCCAAGAGGTTAAGACAGATTATATAACCAGTCCCTTTAGATAAGAGGGCAATCCATCTTCTTGAGGAGATATATCAATGGTTAGGATTCAGTTAAGATATATCAATGGTTAAAATTTAGTTTTTAAACTTGTTCAACTTGTTCATTTGAATGTAGCTATAGATTTTTTTTTCTTAATGAGAATAAACAGAGCTGTTAACAGGGTAAGTGGGAAACAGCACATGTGGTTTTATACAATTGTATCCACAATAGGCAGTTCAAGGCACAGAACAAAAAAGCACTCTTATTTATAGAGCTTCTGACTTCAATTACACCTCTTGGTAAAGCAAGCAAAGAATTATTTATACAGGTTTCTAGGTTGGTCACAATAATGCTTTTTAAGAATGATGCTTAGTTGTTTAAACGTGTGACTCAGTATTCTCTAACCTTCCTGAATCTGTGTTATTTCCTCTTAACTGTTGTCTGTCATTCAGGTTTTGGAAGACAATTTAATTTCCTTTGTGAATGAATAGGGGCAAATTAAAGGACGTATTTCTATGTGTTTCTTTTGAATATTTTCCTCACTGACTACTGGGGTGATATAAACTGCAAAACCTGTAGTCAGAAGTGTAATCCTATGTAGTGAAGTTATATAAGAGCAAGCAGTTCCTCAGAGTCAAGCAATTCAGCAAGAGCCACACGCACATGCACACACACACACACACACAGATGCACAACAGTGATGAAACATGCATGAATAGATTTCTATAATAATCAACAAGAGGACGTCTTTTTACAAAATGCTGAAATTTGCATGATGATTTTTTCACAACGTGTGTATATTTCACAATTTCACAACATATTTATAAGCAATTGGTTCAACTAATAGAAAACATGCCATTTACTTCCCTTATCTTTGGGATCTGGCACTAACTCTGCACCTTACTGTTTCTGTACCCCATTTTCTTACCTAAAAAGAGGTTAATAATATGACTCATCTCATAAACTTGTTGTGACGAATGAATAAGACAAAGCGTGTAGAGTCTTAAGAAGAAGACGTGGCATTTAGTAACTGATCAAATATGTCACCTCTCTCAATATCATTATTACCTTAGAAAAAGCCTTGAAACTTGCCAAAGTAATCGCATCACCTTTAACAATGAGTGCGGAAATGTACCTTCTTGGTTTCAGAGATCCTTATTTCATCCAGGTTTCTAAGGCATCCATTACATCGTAGTAAAATAGCTAACATTCCTTTTTCCTTGCTATTTGTCAACAGCTGCTATGACCTTAATTATCTGTAGAAGGCCTTTAGAATAAGATTTTCGACAATATGCACTACAAGTAAAATTATTCTATAATTATATTCTGTTGTAGTGATTATTGACCATCTTGTTTCTTGCCTTGTCACAAAAAAATTACAGGTATCATTAAAGTATGTCCACTGAGATAGCGAAGGCTCTATTTCCTGTTTCCTATTCCATTAGTGCCCAAATGACTGCCCTCTTTAGAGCTGCTCTGTAAGCTCCCTGACATACAACAGCACAGCTGGGCCTTGCCTTCCTACAACATACAGGATAACATGAAACAGGTCAGTATGTGTAGAGAATGCATGGTGCATATTGAATTTGAAGAGCAAACAAATCTGTTGTACAATCATTACGATCACAGTGACATTTATCTCAAAAAATTAATTTTAGCCCAAGGATTTTTCTAATCAAACATGAAACTTGTCACATGGCACAATGACATGATGATTTTGATGAACAATTACCTGAGGAAAGGTTAACACTTTTGCCCATCATGTTCTAATTAAATAGAATAAAATGGATGACTTTCAATGTGGGGGAAAAAGCAGATTTAAGCAAACTTTAAAAAACTGCCATAAATATTTATCTTTTTTGGCAGTATTATATATCACTTAAGTGGAAACCTACAGAGTTCTACTGCGTGATTGATTTTTGAAGGCTATAAAATTGAGTAACTTGTCATATCTTGGTACTCTCTATGCAAACACTTGTATATATATTTTTTCTGAAGAACTTTTTTTGAGATAGGGTCTTGCTCTGTTGCCCAGGCTCGGGTATAGTGGTGCAATCGTAGCTCACTGCAGCCTCGAAATCCTGGGCTCAAGCAATCCTCTCGCCTCAGCCTCCTGAGTAGCTGGGACTATAGGCACGCACCACCAGGCCCGGCCAATTTTTAACATTTTTGTGTTAAGAGTCAAGGTCTCACTTTGTTGCCCAATCTGGTTTTTGTTTGTTTGTTTGTTTGTTTGTTTGTTTTGAAGTTTTACAGCAGATGGAAAGATTAGAAAATCTGTTTCACCGGGAGAGAGAGATCTGACATCCAAGATTGAGGAAAATGGTGAATGCTGTTACTTTTTTTAGTAGAGAACATTCCCAATTAAAAAAAATTTTTTTAAAGTACGCCGGGCACGTTGGCTCAGGCCTGTAATCCCAGTACTTTGGAAGGTCGGTCGAGACAGGCGGATCACGAGGTCAGGAGATGGAGACCATCCTGGTCAACATGGTGAAATCCCATCTGTACTAAAACACAAAAAAATTAGCGGGGCATACTGGCGCGCGCCTGTAGTCCCAGCTACTCGGGGGACTGAGGCAGGAGAATTACTTGACCCGGGAGGCAGAGGTTGCGGTGAGCTGAGATCACGCCACTGCACTCCAGCCTGGCGACAGAGCAAGACTCTGTCTCAAAAAAAAAAAAAAAAAAAAAAAGTAAAAAACGTGTTTACCTTCAAACTATTTAAGATAGAAAACTAAGTAACATACAGAACACATAATTATATCTGCAATTAAATGTAAAATTCTCAACATTTTATTTTTCATTTCTCTACGTTAACTTTGTTTCAAAATACAAATATATTTTAACATTGCTGGCTCTGAACAACATTAAATTGATTTTAGAACGTGAAAGATAAGAGCCTTAATCAACCATCTCCGCTTAGGAGATCTGGGAGTTTGGAGAGAGATGTAAAGCACCATGGTTCGGCTGAAGGGGTTGTTCTCCATTGGCACCTGAAAGGCAGGATTGGGGTGTGGCTTCCTCATGCCCGAGCCAGTGTGCTTTGTTCTGTTCCTGAGACACAGACAATGCATCTAAGCTTGTCGCTCAGATCCTTTTTTCTAGATCTAAATGGAAACAACAAATGAGTATTTGATCAGCACAAATTCCCTCCAATTGCTAGATAAAACAGCTGACTGCACATGCCCTAGCAAGGCCTGGCCAATGGCTTTTTTTAATTCTGTGAGAAGCACGGTGTTTGTTTTCAGTAGAGATTACATCAAATCCTGGTGATTTCGCCTCCTGTAAGTTTCTCGACTTACCCACTTTTTCCTTCTCCACTACTATTTCGCTACTCCAAAGTACTATATTCTCTCACCTACCTGGGAATAACTGCCTAGAATGCATCCTCCTTTCTCCATACTGTACCTCCTCCCACCCAATTACTTTTTCTATAGTTAGCATTGACCTAGTAGAATGCACACCTGCTCTCATCCATGTCCATCAATGCTGCTGCCCTCTCGTCCGCCACTGCCACCTCAATGGCCTCTCATCTCTCTGATGAAAGAAAAACTTCAGAGTGCTCTGAGGGAAGCAAGGAGGCGGCGGAGGCGGCAGAGAGCGGCAAGTAGTGGAAACGTTGCTTCTGAGGGGAGCCCAAGACGACCAGTTCTAACGAGTTCAAGCTGAACCAGCCACCCGAGGATGGCATCTCCTCGGTGAAGTTTAGCCCCAACACCTCCCAGTTCCTGCTTGTCTCCTCCTGGGACACGTCCGTGCGCCTCTACGGTGTGCCGGCCAACTCCGTGCGGCTCAAGTACCAGCGCACCGGCGCCGTCCTGGACTGCGCCTTCTACCATCCAATGCATGCCTGGAGTGGAGGACTAGATCATCAATTGAAAATGCATGATTTGAACATTGATCAAGAAAATATTGTTGGGACCCATGATGCCCCTATCAGATGTGTTGAATACTGTCCAGAAGTGAATGTGGTGGTCACTGGAAATTGGGATCAGACAGTTTAATTGTGGGATTCCAGAACTCCTTGTAATGCCGGGACCTTCTCTCAGCCTGAAAAGGTATATACCCTCTCAGTGTCTGGAGACCGGCTGATTGTGGGAACAGCAGGCCGCAGTGTTGGTGTGAGACTTACGGAACATGGGTTACGTGCAGCAGCGCAGGGAGTCCAGCCTGAAATACCAGACTCGTTGCATACGAGCCTTTCCAAACAAGCAGGCTTATGTATTAAGTTCTATTGAAGGCCGAGTGGCCGTTGAGTATTTGGACCCAAACCCTGAGGTACAGAAGAAGAAGTATGCCTTCAAATGTCACAGACTAAAAGAAAATAATATTCAGTAGATTTACCCAGTCAATGCCATTTCTTTTCACAATATCCACAATACATTTGCCACAAGTAGTTCTGATGGCTTTGGAAGTATTTGCGATCCATTTAACAAAAAGCGACTGTGCCAGTTCCATCGGTACCCCACGAGCATCGCGTCACTTGCCTTCAGTAATGATGGGACTATGCTTGCAATAATATCATCATATATGTATGAAATGGATGACACGGAACACCCTGAAGATGGTATCTTCATTCGCCAAGTGACAGATGCAGAAACAAAACCCAAGTCACCATGTACTTGACAAGATTTCATTTGCTTAAGTGCCATGTTGATGATAATAAAACAATTTGTGCTCCCCAATGGTGGATTTGTTAATATTAAAGAAACCAGGGAAAATATTAATTTTAATATTATAACAACCTGAAAATAATGGAAAAGAGGTTTTTGAATTTTTTTTTTAAATAAACAGTTTCTTCAGTGCATGAGATGGTTTGATGGTTTGCTGCATTAAAGGTATTTGGGCAAACAAAATTGGAGGGCAGTGACTGCAGTTTTGAGAATCAGTTTTGACCTTGATGATTTTTTGTTTCCACTGTGGAAATGAATGTTTGTAGCTAAATGTAATAAAAATCCCTTTGCATTCTTTCTGGATCTTAAATGGTAGAGGAAAACGCTCATGAGCCATTTGTTTCTTTTGCTGGTTATAGTTGCTAATTCTAAAGCTGCTTCAGACTGCTTCATGAGGAGGTTAATCTACAATTAAACAGTATTTCCTCTTGGCTGTCCATTATTTTCTGAAGCAGATGGTTCATCATTTCCTGGGCTGTTAAACAAAGCGAGGTTAAGGTTAGATTCTTGGGAATCAGCTAGTTTTCCATCGTATTAGGGTACAGAAGGAAAACTAATAAGAACACCTCCTAATATCATTTTGTGACTGTAAACGATTATTTATTAGCAAACAATTGATCCCAGAAGGGCAAATTGTTTGAGTCAGTAATGAGTTGAGAAAAGACAGAATGCATCTGTGTATTTGGAAAAATAATTGTAACATAATTGCAGTGCATTTAGACAGGCATCTATTTGGACCTCTTTCTATCTCTAAATGAATTTTTGGAAACATTAATGAGGTTTACATATTTCTCTGACATTTATATAGTTCTCATGTCCATCTCAGTTGACCAGCAGCTGGTGCTTAAGGTTAAGAAGAAAAAAATTATAGTGAGAATGAGATTCATTTCAATGTAATACACTAAAACAGAACACGAACTTAGCTTGGCCTATTCTAGGTAGTTCCAAACAGTATTTTTGTTGTCAAACTTTAAAATTTATATTAATTTGCAAATGTATGTCTCTGAACAGGACCTTGACATTTCCTGAGATTTATTTTATCTGTGATGTATTTTTTAAAAATTCTTTTGATACAGAGAAGGGTCTTTTTTTTAAACATTTCAATGAAAACTTGGGGTAAGTCTGAACCCATCTTTTGAACTGTATTTTCTTCATTGCAGGTCCACCTAATAATCCTGTGAAAGTGGTTTCTCTATGGAAAGCTATGTTTGCTTCCTACAAATACATGCTTATTCCTTAAGGACTGTGTTAGAGTTACTGTGGATTTCTCTGTTTTCTGTCTTACAAGAAACTTCTCTATGTACCTTTATACTTTGTTTAGGATGAGGAGTCTTTGTGTCCCTGTACAGTAGTCTGACGAATTCCCCCTTCTGTGCCCTAGCAAGCCCAGTTGCTGTATCTGAACAGTTTGAGCTCTTTTTGTAATATAATCTAAACCCATTATTTCTGTGCTGTCTAATAAAGAAGATTCAGAACACTTGAAAAAAAAAAAAGGAAAAGTTCAGCCGAATTAAACTTAAAGGAGCTTAAATGAGCAACAAACAGTTCACAAACTGGGCAGCCCCCAGAATCACAGCAGATTCACAGAGACTCCAGTGCAGCCACGTGGTGGAAGAATATTTATAGACAAAAAAGGTAAATAACGTACAGAAATTGGGAAGTGAGGTACAGAGCAGCTGAATTGGTTACAGGCTGGCGTTTGCCTTATTTGAACACAGTTTGAACACTCAGCAGTGTATGACTGGTTGAAGTCCAGCGCTGGGATTGGCCAAGACCCAGCTATTGTTACAGGTGCATACTCCTAAGTTAGGTTTTCAATTTTGTCTACCTATTAAGCTAGGTTGCAGTTTGTCCACAAGGACTCAAATATAGAAGTACAGAGTCCTTCTCGGGTCACATTTAGTTCACTTTTAACAGCTCCCAAGGTAAAATAGAGTACTGTTAACATGTTTACATGTAGATCTGAGCCGTCCTACCTCTCTGGCCTTATCTTGAAGCAACTTCCTTCTCCTTTTCTTTGTTCTATGCTCAAAAGCCTCTTTCAGTCCCTTTTGTTTGTGGTGCTCCCTCCCCCAACAGGGCATGTTCCCCTGCTGCTTTCTGCACCCAGAAGGCACCTTACCATCCTTTCCTCCTTCTTCCTAGGGCTTCACACCTCACACTTCCACAGCCTCAGAACAGGCTTCTCTTACTTTGGAGGGTAGGCCACTCATCACAGCACTTGTCAGAGTGGTGGTTCTACACTTTTTGTGTGATAATTTAATTAATGAAGCACTTTGAGGGTGAATACAATCTCTCACAGATGGGCTGTCTCAAACTTAATGAAGCAGGCTTAGGTAAACATAGAGAAAGACCTGATTCTGAGCTAAAAATAAACAACAACAGCCCTTGTCAAAAAACAGCAAGTGCTGAATGTCACCTAAATAAATTTAAGTTGTTTAAATTATTTTAAATTCTATTTTTGGAAAGACATTTGTTGAATTTAAAAAGTCAGAAAAGCGATTTTATTAACTTTGATTTCTTAGTTTTCTATATTGAACACAGTTGACTTACCTTAAAAATTATCTTGAGATTTTTAAGTTCTAATCAGTCTTTTTGCTGCATTTCTATGTGGATCAACTTTATTTTCTTCGTTTTTATATGTTTTAATTGTATGTTCTTCAGTTTCTGACCATAGTTATTTTGCGAATGTGATATGCAAAGATGTGTTGTAAGATGCTAATTTTACAGGAATGAAGAGTTGATGGACAACGGCAGCTGATAAAAGGGCTGGAGTTGAACCAGTGGTGTGCTGGTAAATGTTTAATAACTTGCTTATAGAAAAAAAGTACATGTCTATGTATATGCACATTATAAATGTTACTGATATAAAGGATGTATCAAACAAAACTTACAAATAATAAACTACAAAGCACTTTTTATTGTAAATTACATGTAGCCAATTGACCCTCATGGGATGCTTTCACTGATGTTTGCCAAAACACATCCATACATAGTAAATCTACATTTGCAATTTACGAATAAATATAGTTTTAAAATAAGTGCTGGTTCATATTTTCATCTATGTTAATAAGTAAGACTAAAGTAAAACAACGAATATATATGTCAAAACTTCACTTGTTTGGCCATGATGTGAGTAGCTTCTTTGCTAAACCAGATAACAGTCTTTAAATACTGGAAAATTATTTCTCTGTGTGTGTGTGTGTGTGTCTGTGTGTGTGTACGCAGTATTCACAATGTAATGAGTAAAGGAAAAACATACTTTTAAGTTTAATCTGCATTGCTAACGTTTTTCTCCATCATCACTTTTTAAAGTCTAGGCCACTGTCCAATAGAAATATTATGTGAGCCATGTATGTGTAAATTTCTAGTATCTATTTTAAAAATAAACAGATTAAAATTAACTTTGATAATATATCTTATTTGAACAAATATATTCAAAATAGTACAATCTCAAGCTGTAGTAGATATACAAATTAGTAGAGATATTTTACTGCCTTTCTCCATATTGCCTTCAAAATCCAATGTATATTTTATACTTCTAACACATCTTAATTTGTATTAGTCATATTTCAAGTGCTTGATAGCCACATGTGCCTTGGTGCTACCATCTAGGAAGGTACACGTTTAGACAATCAACAAAACAATAAATCAAGCTGTGATCTGTGAAGTTTGCATTTGTGTGTGTGTGTGTGTGTGTGGTATAAATACCCCCACCATGGTCAATTTCAAGTTATCAATGTTATGGAAAGAGATGTGTTGAGCACATTTTTATATAGCATTTCTACCAATTATATAGCATTTCTACCAAACAGCCACAATGGACGTAAAAAACCCTCAAGCACGTAGGGACGAGTAAAATAATTAGGAATTGATGAGTTTGAAGCAATTATTGTTTGTTTTTAATATAAAATTTAATTGTAGGTTTATATAGCTTAATTTTGAGTTAAGGGTGTGTTTATCAACTGGCTCAGAAAATTCCTGGAAATATTACAACTGGTTCTCAGGAGCCAGGATGAGATTGCTCCAGAACACCACTGAATTGAGTCATCAAAATGGATAAATGTCACCGAAGTGTTCTGGTGAAGGGAAAACCTGGCTAAGGAGAACACAAAGCATTGCAAATCTTATCTTCCTTCAAATCCAAATAGTGCATGCCAAATTGATCAGTTTGTGGGAATTCAGAAAGCTAAATGGCAGAAAAATATCACTGGCTGAAAATAGGTTTTCTACAACATTAGAAATGTTGAAGTAAAAATAACAGAGGAATTAAGATCATGGGCCTTGGGGTCAGACAGCTCAACATTTGATTCCTAACTGTGTTATTTCACTACTTGAACAACTGAATAAGGATCTTAATCATTTTGAAATTATCCATACATCTATAAGTGAGGATACTGACTGACATCTACCTTCCTGGTTTCTTGTAATGAAAAATGGACACAAGGTTGCCATTGCCAAAGTATATTCCACAAAAAGACTGATTTTGTGAAATGTCAATACGTATTAATTTGGGGGAAATTCTGGTTAAGTAGGTTAGGAAATTGGAATTTTTCAGCGTACTTAAGTAGCTAAGAAATGAATATAATAAGGAACCCTTGAAATGTATTTGTACATTGATCTCAATTTGTAACAAGTATCTTCATGGCCTATTTATTGTATTCCAAGGAAAACACGGACAAATATTTACAAAGTACTCGGCACAGGTCTGGCATGTGATAATGTGCTCAAGAAAGGGGAACAACAATAATGTAATTTCTAATAATATGATAAAAAATGACTTGTATGTAACCAAGGTATGGTGTGTAGTCCAATGGGGAAAATAAAGGCTTCATGCACAAGCAGATAGTCAATTCATGAACAAAGACATTTTTTACTTTTTATTTTTTTTACATGGGTTCTCACTCTGTTGCCCTGGCTGGAGTGTACTGGTGCAATCATGGCTCATTGTATCTTTGACCTCCTAGACTCAAGGGATCCCCCTGCCTTGACTTCCCAGAACACAGGGATTACAGGTGGTGCAAGCCACCTCACCGTGTCCACAAGGAAATTAAAGTAAAATTATATGACTCCTTCAACCAATTTTTATAGTTCCGGACAGAATGAAATCAAAATGAATTAAAAGACTAGGTCAATTAGCCAGAAAAACACTGGAAGCAGAAGCCAAAGCTAAAAGAAATCCAGGATGAATCAAGGGAAGATTCCTTTTAAAATACATTACAAAGGAAAAGAGCCTTGATTTATAATGAAGAACAGATGAAAGATTCCTGTCTTCTTAGGATTTCCCAGCCAAATTATTAAGAAAGATGAATGAAAAAAAATGAATAGTTACCTGAGACTAAAAAGTATGGATCAAGCTGGGAAAAGCCCCAGAGTCCTAGGAAGTTTCAGCAGGCATGATAAACAGCATTAGTGGGCTGGGACCAACCTCAAGAGACAGAGACAGAAAGCAGAGCAAAAGCAGCGTGGAAAGAAGAAAACTTGTTTGTAGGCAACCAGTTTGGTATAAACTGCTTTGCTCCCAGTGAGTTAACAAACAAACACATGAATGAATGGGATTACAATTACAAGGGGAGAGACCTTCTGCAAAAACTGATCAAAAGAAGAGGACAGTTTGAAGAGGGGCTGGTTATGACCTTTGTGTGGGAGAAACACTTCAATGTTCTGGTACGCAGAGAGATCACAATTGGAGTCTGCAGCTTGGGCTCTCAAATGGAGGCCTATCAAAAAAGACTTGACTTTTCCAGAACCAGGGGCAAGAAATAAACAATTGCCTGGTGTTTATGCAGTTTGGACATGCAAAATTCAGACTTCAGACTTATGTGTTAAGACCTGCCAGGTGATCTGAGACTTATCTTTGGCGGTACATGAAATATAACCTGTTCCAGGACAATACTTACTGTAAAGGAGCATTGAAAATAAAATATTTAAAAAGCTGATTAGGCATGTATATGATATGGTGATGAACTATTCTGAAGAAGTCAGTGTACAAACTAGGAGTATGGGCAATAATTGAGTTTAACTTCCACCATCTGGAATTGCCCTTGGAACTGTATCAGCAGATCCTGGCCAATACTAAATCTAGGAAGGCGCTGATTGAGGATATCAGATTACATCTTTCACCCTTCACCTAGATTCAAGAAACTATATAATAATCATCCCAATTCCTTAGCAAAACCTTAAGGAACAAACAAACAAAAAAGCAATGCTTTTTTAGAATGTATCACCATTAATTCACAGTTCTGGAAATGTGAATTAATGAATTCTGGAAATGATTCTGCTAACCCAAGAATCAAAATTATTCTCTCTTATCCTTCTGAGGCATTCATTTAATCTGTAGTTTAGGATTTCCTTTTGACCTTGTCACTTAAATTGAAATGTAAGACATTTTGATGCTTAGATAATCTTTCCAAATAAAGATCTAGTGAGCACTGACCTTTATGGAGTACGCACCATCAGCACTACAGTGCCCAGGCTAAAATGCTTTGAAAGAAGGGCCGAGGCGGCCGATTATTCTTATTTCAGTTGATCAAGGGCATTTGTGGTATCTCCTCAATTCAGTCTTTTGACATTTAAGAGTTCACAACACAATTGCTTCTAAAGTAAGAATTACTTCATTACACATCCTCTTAGTCCTTTAGGCATGCATTCTTTTTAAAACCTCTCTGCCTCATGGCCTTGCTCCTGCCAAGGACACCATCTTGCCCCTGGCATTCAGCGCTGACCCAGTCTGACAGAAGCAGGGCAGGCCGAAAATAGCAGCAACAAAGGCAGCCAGGCTTGCCCGCTGCTCTAGGGATGCTTTTGCATGTTTTTTTCTTTTTTTAAAATGGTGCAATGAAGCTTTATTACAAGTCTAAAGAGTGAACTTCTGATACAGTTAAGCAGATATAATATATATGAAATACATGTACACACAATTGTATATATGATTGAT
The DNA here is from genome assembly GCF_024542745.1 of Macaca thibetana thibetana. Classification (NCBI taxonomy): domain Eukaryota; kingdom Metazoa; phylum Chordata; class Mammalia; order Primates; family Cercopithecidae; genus Macaca; species Macaca thibetana. The sequence continues at coordinate 59,228,525 of NC_065585.1, forward strand.
ACTAAACAATACAAATGCATTTATTTTTCTAGTTCCATATCCTGAATGCTCAGCACATATTTTGCACTTAGGCCGGGAGTAACTAGTTGCCCATTTGCTCTGCTGCAATTGTTCTTTCCTCAGACCACTTTGCACCTGAAGTGACTGGCATATGGCGATAATTCAATAAACGTTTACTAAATACCATAATTAGTATATATTGTCAGGACAGCCAACTACACTGCTATAACAAGTGACTCCAGTGTTTATTTCTTGCTTGTGCTTTATGCCCTTCAGGGTCAGCTTCAGCTGTGGTTCTTTTCATGTCACTTCTTTCATTGGCCAGAGAAAGTCACGTGTATGAGCCTGACATCAGTAGGTTGGGAATGTATAATCTGCTTCCAGGGAAGGATAGCACATATTACAATTACTTCTCTTCAGTGCCCACATACAGAACACACTTACCTATCCCCATAGGAGATAACCCTATTATTCATGGCACCAAGCTCAATGAAGAGTGGGAGTTTATGACAGTCTTTACGTTGGTCTAGAGACCTATGAATAAGTTTTAGTGTTAGGCTGTTCTTGCATTGCTATTAAAAAATACCTGAGACTGGGTAATTTGCAAGAAAAAATGTTTAGTTGTTCCCGGTTCTACAGGCTGTACAGGAAGCACAGCTGCATCTGCTTCAGGGAGGCCTCAGGAAGCTTCCAGTCATGGCAGAAGGCAAAGGGGGCGCAGTCACATCAAATGGCAAAAGCAGGAGCAAGAAAGGCGGGGGAGGTGCCATACATTTTTAAACAGCCAGATCTCACAAGAACTCACTCCCTGTCATGAGAATGGCACCAAGGAGATGGTATTAAGCTATTCATGATAAATTCACCCCCATGATCCAATCACCTCCCACCAGGCCCCACCTCCAACACTGAGGATTACAATTCAACATGAGATTTCAGTGGGGACACAGATGCAAACTATATCATTTCTTGACCCCATGCACGTCCAATATACAGTGACTGAGCAGGCTCAGGATAAACACAATAAGTGTTGGCATTTGGAAGAGGGAAGACCAGGAGATACAATAGTCATGGTCTGTAAAAGTTTGAAATCCCACTGGGAAGTTGTAAGCAACCTCTATTTCCCTGAGGGTGGGGGATGTTCCTTGATAATTCTCTGAACCCACCCCCAGGAATGCGTCTACAGTTCATTGCTCTCCATAGGGCTTAGCTTTGCCCTCTAGGAAGTCTTCCTTTTCCATTTTCCTCTTTGGCTACATCTGAAAAGAATGTTGGAGATCATGGTCTCATTGGGAGCCAAGGTGCAGTCCCAGCCTGCTTTTCACTCAGGAAAGTTTAGAGGCCCAAGCCTCAAGAAGCCGCAGTCTCTTTTGGTCCCCGTTGTGTTTTATCAATATAATCACTCACTCAGAAACATACTTGGCTTCTTATCTATTTGATTCCATCAATTCTTTTTGCCAATAGATATGTCTTTCTCTTTGCAACTAATGAGGGTCCATTACTCCTTACAACTAATGTATTAACTAGAAAGTGTTTGAATATAACTGCCCCTTAACAAACAGAAAAATTGAAATACAGAAAACAAAAGAAGTGCACAAAGTATTTCAGGAAATCAATTGCAGGACCTTGTCTACACTTGCACCATTTAGAGCTCGATTTTACATTTAACCCTCTCTTTTTCCATCATGCTTTTGCATGGGTACATTTACTACATAATAAACCTAGGGAGAGATGTTTCTGTCGCAATTGGAATTATATTACAGAACCAGAGTATACAATATACAGCATAGTTCACTATGCACATCCAGAACCTGAATTTAATGAGCGACAGTTGGTGAACAATTAGAATTAGAACTGAAGATAACAGTATCCATAAAACAGTCCTCAGTGTTTACTTGAAACATTGGTTTGTTGTTGTGATCAACCAGTATTTTAATTCATTTATTTGCTTTTTATTTTTTTTCTACTGGCAATCACAATTTAAGAAATTACATACATAATGTATCAGTCAGGGTTCTCTAGAGGGAGAGAACTAATAGGATAAATATATATATAAAGGGGAGTTTATTGAGAAGTATTAACTCACATGATCACAAGGTCCCACAATAGGCCGTCTGCAAGCAGAGGAGCAAGGAAGCCAATCAGAGTCCCAAAGCTGAAGAACTTGGAGTTTGATGTTCAATGGCAGGAAGCATCCAGCATTGGGGAAAGATATAGGCGGGAGGCTAAGCCAGTCTAGTCTTTTCACGTTCTTCTGCCTGCTTTTTATTCTGGCGGCACTGGCAGCTGATTAGATTGTACCCACCCAGATTAAGGGTGGGTCTGCCTTTCCCAGCCCACTGACTTGAATGTTAATCTCTTCATAGACACACCCAGGATCAACACTTTGCATCCTTCAATCCAATCAAGTTGACACTCAGTGTTAACCACCACAAATATGTATACTGAACATGGAGTTTAGAGACATCTTATGAATTTTGAGCACAAGGTTTACAAGGAAGCCAAAATTGGTTCAAAAAATAACAACAGATGTGGCTCACCCACTTTCAATTTTGTGCTACCAGTTGTTAGAAGCAACTGGGATCAAATAGGAAAGAAGCTATTTCTCCAGATAATTTGTCTTATGTCGGTTGACCCAGCCAAAAATAAAAGCATACGGTATAACAATAATTGGAGAGGGAGATTTTTTTATCTATAACATTTCAAAAATCTCATATTTCTGTTATTTTCAGATTCTACTTGGAGTGAAGAGTACAGAATATCTAAAGAGTAGGGAGTATATTTAATAAAAGGCCAGGCACAGTGGCTCACAACTGTAATTCTTGCACTTTGGGAGACTGAGGCAGACAGATCACCTGCGGTCAGGAGTTCGACACTCGCCTGGCTAATATGGTGAATCCTCTTCTCTACTAAAAATACAAAAAAAAAAAAAATTAGCTGGGGGTGGTGGTAGACATCTATAATCTCAGCTACTTGGGAGGCTGAGGCAGGAGTATCACCTCAACCCAGGAGACAGAGTTTGCAATGAGCTGAGGTTGTACCACTGCACTCCAGCCTAGACGACAAGAGCAAAATTCTTATCTCAAAAAAAATAAAAATAAATAAATAAATAAATGACCACTGAAATTTAGAGTGCATTTGAAGAATTTTTCACAAAATGTTTTCTTTTTGCTAGAATGAAACTAAACTTCAACCTTTGCATGCTAATGTTTTTCTGTTATTATTCTAATTTAACTGATTTTAATATTCAAATTATCCCTGATTCATTCAGTCATCAAAATTTAGGAGGCACCCACTATGTGAAAGTCTCAAATAGACATTCTGTAAATATTTTAATTTTAACAATACGAAGATAATAATTCATAAATAAAGATTCCCCCAAAATAGTTTTTCATAAGAGTGAAGACTTAAGACTTAATTTTTTTTTCTGGAAACATGTCACATTCATAGGAAGACTTGATTTTTAACAGTCAAATTAGTTGTTTATTTAATGAACTAGGGAAAAATTGATAACTTCAATTTTTTTTTTTTTTTTTAAGACAGACTCTTGTTCTATTGTCCAGGCTGGAGTGCAGTAGCGTGATCTCAGCTCACTGCAACCTCTGCCTCCCAGGTTCAAGTGATTCTCCTGCCTCAGCCTCCCAATGAACTGAGATTACAGGTGTCCACCATTATGCGTAGCTAATGTTTTGTATTATTAGTAGAGACAGGGTTTCACCATGTTTACCAGGTTGGTCTCGAGCTCCTGACCTTCAGTGATCCACCTGTCTCAGCCTCACAAAGTGCTGGGATTACAGGTGTGAGCCACTGCATCAGGCAAATTTGGTTAATATTAAACTGACAAGGTAATATTTAATCCTAACTTCAGGTAAAGTAGGCTTAAAATCTTATTGGAAGTATTTTATAATGTGTTTCCATGTAAGCCACCATGAATGTCTCAAAAATGCCAAATACTGCAAAAATTATAATTCAGATGGCTGCTCTGTTCATGTTTTTATAGTCAAATTTTCTTGTTCAATTTGGTATTGAGTGCTGGCATGATTCTTGCCTGCCGCCCCTCATTACCAAGAATAACTCAACATTCTCTCATATTTGGCCTTCTACATCGACTTTCTTTTCTCAAATTTGATAGAAAATACTGAAAATATTTTATCTTTACAAGAGCAAGATTTTTAAATGGGTCTTCTTTTTCTTTCTGGAGTAAAGAACAGATATGTTTTAAACAAGCTTAGTTTTCTGCATTTATTTTCACATAACTGATTCTGTTGCATAGTAATTCTAGATTTCCTCCCATCACTTGTCCCAGTAGATACTTTTATCATGACTTATTCCTACTGGGTTCTATTTCTCAATCTCCTTCAACGAGGCCTGTCTAAAGTGGGGCTGGTAAACTACGCTAAATTTAGGATCTGAAAAGCAGGAAATCATCTTAGGTCTTAAACACATCTGTTAAATATGCACCTGTACTCTTAATTTATATAGTACTTGGTTTTGAGTTGTTATAGAAAAGGTATTTCCCCTAGCCAACATGGTAAAATCTCGTCTCGGCTAAAAATACAAAAAATTAGCCATGCATGGTGGTGCATACCTGTAATCCCAGCTACTCGGAGGCTGAGGCAGGAGAATTGCTTGAAACTGGGAGGTGGAGGTTGCAGTGAGCTGGGAGGCAGAGGTTGCAGTGAGCCGAAATCATGCCATTGCACTCCAGCCTGGGTGACACAGCAAGACTTCATCTCAAAAAAAAAAAAAAAAAGTATTTGTGTCATTTTATTGGTTTTTATTGCTAAAATTGTACCTTGCAGTAAAAAAAAAGACCAAATCTATATATTGTACAAAAAAGGGAGAATACAAAGTCCATTGACTCTGTTCAATTTGTAATTTGAAATTACCTATGTGTCTCACATTTGTGGCTTACATTGTATTTCTACTGGACAGCACAGCTTTGGAAAGTGGTGTAAATTTCTTACTCAGTATGTCTCATGTTACCTTTTATTTATTTTACTTTTACTCATTTTTCTTTTCTTTTTTTTTTTTTTTTTTTTTTTTTTTTTGAGACAGACTCTTGCTCTGTCGCCCAGGCTGGAGTATAGGTGTGATCTCAGCTCACTGCCACCTCCACCTCCTGGGTTCAAGTGATTGTCTCATTTCAGCCTCCCAAGTAGCTGGGAATTCTTGATGTTTTCTTTATTTCTTTATACAAAAATCCTTCCACAGTCTCTGTGAAGAGAAACCAGGATTACAAAGCAATGCTCCCTGCTCTCACATTAATTTTCACAAAACTTACATATTGCCTAACACTTCTAGATCTGTGTGAACCTCTCTTCCAAATACTGTCTAACAGATACATTCATCATTAGTAAGTAAGACAATGTAGTAGTGGAGAAAGCCTCATATTATCTTGAAACACAAAGAAAGAATACATAAACAGAATCTACAAAAAAGCAAATGTGAAACAAAGTTCTGGTTGTTTATCTTTAAAATCATAATTCAGAAGTTTGGTAAATTTTAAAGATCTCCTTCTACATTTGAATGCAAATCATAAAATTTCTGCCTTAAAAGGAAATCACCTGGCCGGGCATGGTGGCTCACGCCTGTAATCTCAGCACTTTCAGAGGCCAAAGTGGGTGGATCACGAGGTCAGGAGATCGAGACCATCCTGGCTAAGACAGTGAAACCCCATCTCTACTAAAAATACAAAAAATTAGCCGGGCATGGTGGCACACGCCTGTAGTCACAGCTACTTGCAAGACTGAGGCAAGAGAATTGCTTGAACCCAGGAGGCGGAGGTTGCAGTGCACTCCAGCCTGGGCGACAGAGTGAGACTCCGTCAAAAAAAAAAAAAAAAAAAAAAAAAGAAGGAATGAAGGAAGAAGGAAGGAAAGAAAGAAATCACCTGTGATTCATATATCAGAATATGATTAAATATAGCAACAGTTATTGAGAGCCAACTATATAGCTAATGCTTTGTGAATGTTATTTTTAACCTGCATGAAATTCTACAAAGGAAACATTACTATTATTTTATGGATATGAAAACTGAGACTCAGAGGATAAGTAATTTGGCAAGGTGAAGCAGCACAAACATTCAAGCCAGGTATCCATTCTCACATCTGCTTAACACAAACCCAACGCCTTGTCCATTGTTCCAGGCCCTGTACTTTCACCATAACATGATAGGACTGCAGTGTCCAGCAGGGTAGTGACTAGCCACACGTGCCTATTGACTTGAAATGTGGGCAGGCCAAATCGAGACTAAAACACACACTGGATTTGGAAGACTTAATACCAAAAAAAAGGAATGTGAAATATCATATTAATAATTTTTACGTTGACTATATGCTGAAATAGTTGAAAATATCTTGAATAAATATTTCTAATAATATTTTGAATACCTTGGATTAAATATGTTATTAAACTAATTTTCCTTATTTCTTTTTCACTTTTTAAAATGTGGCTACTAGAAAATATGAAATTACGTACGTGTCTCACATTCGTGGGTTATGTTGTATTTCTACTGGACAGCACAGCTTTGGAAAGTGGTATAAATTTCTTACTCAGTATATCTCATGTTACCTTTTATTTTTCTTTTACTCTTTTTTTTTTTTTTTTTTTAAGACAGACTCTTGCTCTGTCACCCAGGCTGGAGTACAGGTGTGATCTCAGCTCACTGCAACCTCCGCCTCCTGGGTTCAAGTGATTCTCCCACCTCAGCCTCCCGAGTAGCTGGGACCACAGGAACACACCACCATACTCGGCTAATTTTTGTATTTTTAGTAGAGACGGGGTTTCGCCTTGTTGGCCAGGCTGGTCTGGAACTCCTGGCCTCAAGTGATCTGCCTGCCTCGGCCTTCCAAAGTGCTGGGATTACAGGCATGAACCACCGTGCCGGGCCTCTTTTATTTTTTTTTTAAAGACTGTAAAGCTACATGAATGCGGTCATTATCTAGCTGCAGAAAACTTTTATTGGACTCATTAGCAAAGTCTTTCTCCCTGAAGACTTGGATCAGAGGATTTGTAACTTGCTGAGTGCTTGAAAGGCTTTTGGCTACTGCAGCATTTGATTGCTGCATGAATAGAATTTAAGTGCTTTCAAACAAGGGCCAATTCTTGCTTTCTGTTTTGTATTATTTCCACAGTTGTCAATTGTATTGGGAGATAGTTAATGAGCATATTATTGCCTTTAAAATCAATTGGTACAGATGGGTTGAGCAGGACGGGAGCTGAAGGCTCAAAGCAAAACACTATCCCATCTCCTTTTCAATGCCAAAAGAGACATTGCAAATTGTTGTCATTAAATCTCAGATTCACCAAAATAATTTTTATTCCAGAAAAATGTTTATTGATACCGCCCTCCTGCTTATCTCCAACACACTCTCTCTATGCCCCTTGACTTCTGAGGGTGTCATTATCTCCACACTGAAGAGACACAGGTATCTGGCTAAACTCATTCAGAATCTCCCTACCTTCCCCCTTAGTCCCAACCACTTAGATAAACAATCTTATCAGAGTAACATTTTTAAAAGGGAAAAGAAAGGAGAAGCAAAACATATTCAGCCTAATTTAGCTTCTCTGATTTCTAGATTACAATATACAGATGCCCCTAGACTTAAGATGGGATTATATCCCAAAAAACCCATCATAAATTGAAAATATTGTAAGTCAAAAATGCATTTAATACACTTAACCTACTGAACACCATAGCTTAGCCCAGCCTACCTTAATTATGCTCAGAATATTTACATTAGCCTGCAGATGGGCAAAATCATCTAACACAAAATCTATTTTATAATAAAGTGCTGGCCGGGCACTGTGGCTCACACCTGTAATCTCAGCGCTGTAAGAGACTGAGGGAGGAGGATCATGTGAAACCGGGAGTTCGAGGCCAGCCTAGGCAACATAGTGAGATCCCATCTCTACAAAAAACTAAAAAATTAGCCAAGTGTGCTAGTGTGCTGGTGCACACCTATACTGAAATCTAAGGACAATTTCTTAATCCCAAGAGTTCTAGGCTGCAGAGAGCTGTGATGACACCACTGCATTCTAGCCTGGGTAACAGAGTAAGACCCTGTCTCAAAAAAATTAAAAAAAAAACAACAAAACAGTATTCAGTATCTTATGAAATTTATTGAATACTGTACTGAAAGTGAAAACCAGAATAGTTATATGGATACTTGATGTATGATTTCTACTAAATGCATGTTGCTTTTGTACCATCATAAAGTTGAAAAATCATGTGGAACCATTGTAAGTCCAGATCATCTGTAATCAACACATATTTCTATCAATGAAGACACTTTAAGTTGAAAATGATAGAATATAAATTGAGTACATAACAACATCGCAATAAATCTTTTTACATTTTAGGATAATACATAGACTCTTTCCCGAGAAAATCCATTCCGGGCTATTTAATTAGGGCCAATCCTGCATCCAATCCCAAGTTATAGGGTCTGGATTTAGCCAGACATGACCAATCAAATTATCTCTTATTTCTGGTCACAGTAATTGGTTCTGTAATAACATCTGAAACAAGCTGAGCCAATTAGATCCTTCCTAGGATGTTTTATAAAAACCACTGGGAAAGACCATTTCTTTCTGTGAATAGGATGTGCATCTAGGAATGCTGGGGGCTATCTTTCCCACCACACAAAGTAGGCTTATCTGGAATTACAGAGGTAGCAACTTGAAAATATCATTTGATTCCCTGGATTTAACTGTGCCCAAAACCACACATGCCCTATTACATATATCCATGTTCTCTTTTCTTTTTAAATAGGTAATGAAGTGGATTCTGTTATTTTATCCCAAAAGAGTCCTGGTTGACACAAAATCGATATTCAGAGTGGAATGTCATAGGTGACAAACACCAAACCATGAAATAAACTCAACTGAGTTGCAATTGCAATGAAGCACAAAGAAGATCTTTTATCATCATTTTGGACGATAGCAAGTCTTATTAGGGTGTGTTTATGTCAGCTGACTGTCAGCCAAAGTAGCAAATGTAAGAAACCATGTTTGCTTGTTTCTCTTGCCAGCGTAGTTTCATAAAGCCTCTGACTCTGACAACCTACAGCTCTTCAGAAGGATGCTTTGAAGACAAAACAGGATAGAGCATATGGCCCCCACATCTCTTGCCTGAGTCACTATAATCCTTAAAAGATAAACGACCCTAGTTCTTGCCTTTTCCTATGCATAAGATAACATCTGACAGGCATAGTGACTATGCCTCAGTAACCAGATGTACTCTTACACCCAAACTTCGCTATGATTTTGAACATACTGAACCCCCAATACCTGTGTATAAGCTGTGAGCTAAAGCACCATTTTGGAGGAGTCTGACAAAACCTCTGTGATGAATTCCTCCTGGGCTCTAGTCTTCAGTTAACAGTCCTCAGCAAGACTTCTGAATGAAACTAATTTTTTGAGATCTTGATTTTTTTTTAAATTTAGTCAACAAACTAATTTAACAGTCACTTGTATCTTATAACATAGGTCATATTATCACTGAGGTTAGAGCATTAGGAGACAGGAAAAATATCAGGATGTTGGAGTGTGTTAATCATTTTTTTGCAGCCATTAGTAAAGTTCTAAAAAAGGTAAATATCTAAAAACAGACCCATCTGGAAACAGAATAGCCTGCAGCCACGCTAAGGAAGTCCTTGTTGCTTACAGGCCAGACTTCAAAATCTCTGAGAGCCAGATAATCATGGACCCTGGGGGATTTAAGAAGCTGAATTTTCTGGTTCATGTTGTTTAAAGTTAATATTAGCAAAGACAGGGAAGCAGGAAGCACAGAGAAAAATACGTTTTGGACACAGGAAGGACCAAAGAGCTAGCTGAATTCTGTTTACTGAGGGCCGCCAAACTGCTGAATATTCTCGGCTCCCACAAAAGAATAATTATCTCCAATATAAGGCACTATCCCATGTAATGAAGCCTGGGAACAGGATGTAGCAGAGCCCAGCCTCATTAGTGTAACCCATGGGTTCATATTAGCAGGCCAAGGTGAATATTAGGCTAAAGGTAAGTATAGTGGCCAGGTGAGAATTGACAGATACAAGGTAGAGTCCAGATTCAAGTGTCACATCCTGGCCTTAATTTCTAACCTACACAGTCTCAATAATTCAATTTAGTCATCAGTACGAAGAGACATTAAGGAGGTTGGGAGATCCAAGGAAACCCAAGGCTGGTAACCAGGCTGTTCAAACCTGAGGCCAACTCCAAGTTCCTGAACCTACAATGATAGGAATTGTTAAAACAGAATGTTCCCCAGAAGAGGAAGCTCTCAAATGTGCCTTGCATAAGAAGCTGTGACAGATAATAGAAAAAGGAACTCCTCTCAGTGAGTGAAACTGGATGCAACCAGATTAGCTGGCCAAGAAACTCATTCCTTTGCCAGGGCTGGGAGTCTCTGCTTTCCCTATCCAATGGGATACAGTACATGCCACAGACGGAGACCTCTGCATGTTGTTTAGCTTTCTCCTCTTTTCTAAATGGGAACTGTGGTTAGAATTTTGCTGGATGGGCTTATCAGTAAACTAAAGTTGTTAAATTTTCATTTGGACTAGCCAAAATCAAATGTGTATCATTCAGAGATCTTGGAATTGGATGCAATAACTAGATGGACTTTGGGTTGCTTCAACTTGCAGCATGGATGAATGTCCTTTGAATTTCATACAGGTCAAATGCAGGAATCTCTGAAATTGCATGCATTGAGAAAAAGATATGTGTGTGTGTATATATATATATATATATATATATATAAATGCCATACAGCTAAGAGTTAGAATGTAGTCAACATCTGTTATTTCTACCTGCCCAGTGCCCATTCTCACTTCTGTTGATAATATAATCTCTTCCTTGAGGAACTGTAATAGAATTAGTGGGCTTTTATCACAGAATATTTGTCTAGATCATGACCTCTATAAAAACAGTTGTTTAACACTACAGATAAATAAATTTAACTTGTAAATATGAACTATTTCTGACACAACTGAAAAAGGCATAAGTTCTGATGTGGCAGGAGTTTCTGAGTCTTCTTCAGGTATTCTGATTTTACTATACTTCTATACTGATGACTACAAAGATTAGTAAATGACTTATATTAACAATTTATGAAGGAGATATTTTGTTTGAAACTAACACCTGAACAAGTACACATCCTTTACAGGTACCTATTTCAGATGATTCAGGTGGATATGGCCCACAGTTTCCCAGCCTCAGACATGAGTGTGTGACTTGACCTAGCCACTTAAAGTGTCCCATAATCCAGAGACATTCAGAGATTAGGTTTAACCAAAACTATGCTAAGTTGACTCCTCCTACCACTTTTGTGCCAAAACAATAAGAAAAGACATTCATTGTCTTTCCAGAAGGTTAAGCTGTAAGAAATGCATCTGGGGCTGCTGGCAGCAATCTTTTCTGATGTATGGAGAAAACTTTGTTTATTGAGCACTTATTAGGTGTTAAATATTGTGCTACATCTATTCTATGGAAATAGAATTGTAAAAAAATGAATCTAGTCTGTGCAAAGAACCAATAGTCTAGAATATTAGTAATAAGCTCTGTATCAGCCAGATATAAATATTGAATGAATGTGTCCATCAGTGTTCAGTTGCAGAGAACTGAATTCACACTAGCTGGTTTAAGCAGAACAGAATATTGACAATGGATTTTATAATTACCAAAAGAAGAAACTCACCACAAGAAAGAGTCTTGTCTGGGCTGATAACCTGGCTCCAATGCCAAGGCCCTGGGTGTCAGAGAAAAGGACTGACAGGGCAGTGTAGCTGTGCTGGGCTCAGTTTGCTTTGAATAAAATGACCCTGTTTGGAATTCAGGAGCTGAGCACTGAAAGCAATCCCAGTTGGGAATATCAACCCACTTTGGCATAGAATATCACAGTTCAAGTGTTCCAATGGGGATAGAAGATCTCTGTGTACTCTGAAAAAGTATTGCAACATAAGAAGCAGACCTTGGCTAGTGGACTGATCATATTTCCTTGTTTCTTGTCCTTTGAAACGTTTGAGTCCGTTTACCTAAGTAAGCACTTTGTGAAGAGAAACGTATTCCTCAAAAGAGATGCCTGAGTCATACTCTAGACCACTTAAGTCCAATCCTCAAAAGGCATAGATGAAAACTCATTATCTTTTCAAAATGCAGCCAAGGTTAAAAACAACTGGGTTAAATAATCACAAACTAAAACCACATCATATGCTTTCCTTCCTTGTCTTTCTCTATAAGCCTCAAATCCTTCTCAGGTGCTAAAATGGGGATTTTGTCAATGAATTTGTACTAAGAATGTAGCTTCTTTCAATTATGCTTATATTCATTTATTCTTTTGTTCAGCATTCTATAAACAATATGAATGCTTATCCTACTTCCTAACTAGATGCTTCAAATAGAGTGGCAACCAAAATATAGTCTGTAGCTCTCCAGGAACCCAAGAGTTTTCTTCCACCTACCTCCATGCTAGATGGAACTGCATGCTCATTCATGTCTCTCAAACAGACCTCATCAGCTCTATAAAAAATAAAATCCATTGATATAAAGTTTATTCCTAAGTGTTTTTTTCTTCAAGAAATACAACTAATTTCTCATGAGATTTCCAGCATTTCCTGTGTATGCTGAGTTTGGAATAACTTGAACTCAGATGATCCTTGTATCCCAATGTATTTTCTTTTTGTCTGTCAAGTTCAGAATAATCAGAAAGACAAACAAAAAATCATGCCTATTCACATTCGTTCCACATTTTTAATATTTCTAAGGAAATATTAAGGCTAAATTTCTTTATTCAAAAGCATTTCACTTTTCTTTGTTAGGTAACTGAATTACGTTTAGGATTCTAAAAAAAGATAAAAGCTAAAAACTATTTATAGAGCCTTTGATTTGGAGGCTATTGTTTGCAGGTGATTTTAAAATGTATTTTTTAAAGCCCCATTACGTTTCACTGAGGACAGTTTCCCTGGTTTCCATAGTGATATTCAAAATGAGTGTAGGTGCAATCAAAGAGAATGATGGCATTAATAGTTGGTTTAGCATTTCTGTTGAATATGAAGTTTGCCCAATATTTTGAAATAATTGAGCTATTTTTTAAGTCCTCATTCCATAATGGATACATTTGCCAGAAATACTAATCCACCTATTAATGCAATCAGATGTCTCCTTTATGAAATGAGCAACAAAGCCCACTTTGCTTGAAACTTAAAAGAGTTTCAAAGATACTGAAAGTTATTTTGGTTATATCTTGCATTTTTTAAAGATTCTATGAGGAATTATGTCAGGCAATTGCTCAGAAAGCACTTTTTAAACAACTGTGTTCAATGATGTAATAAGAGGGGTGGGGATGAGATGTGTGAGCAGATACAAACTGAGTACAGGGCTTACATCATCTTCAGTCTATTGATGGAACCCAGCCAATGGTTCTATCTGAAAGTTAATTTCCACTATGGTAACCACCAAAGTCAACATATGTAATACAAGAAGTAAAAAAATCATTGAAATAGCTCACAAATCCCTCAGGATGCTCTTTTCTTCCATCTATGCACTATGTGGGATTGACTCAATTACAGGTCAGATACCTGTTGGATCTAATCAATTATTATTGAGTCATTTTAGGAGCAAATAGAATCAACAAGATGTCTTATGACACTTACTCAGTAAACAATGGTTTTCCCCAGCTGCTGTCCTAAAATTCTCATGAATTAAATGAACAACAGTCCTTAGGAGAAATTAAAAAAAAAAAAAAAAAATGAGCCGGGCGCTGTGGCTCAAGCCTGTAATCCCAGCACTTTGGGAGGCCGAGACGGGCGGATCACTAGGTCAGGAGATCGAGACCATCCTGGCTAACACGGTGAAACCCCGTCTCTACTAAAAAATACAAAAAACTAGCCGGGCGAGGTGGCGGGCGCCTGTAGTCCCAGCTACTCAGGAGGCTGAGACAGGAGAATGGCCCGAACCCGGGAGGCGGAGCTTGCAGTGAGCTGAGATCTGGCCACTGCACTCCAGCCTGGGCGACAGAGCGAGACTCCGTCTCAAAAAAAAAAAAAAAAAAAAAAAATGAAACAAGATTTTAAAAACTCCAACTGCACTAGCCAACTGAGAGAAAAATAAACAGTGGCAGATTAGCAGAAGGATCTAATTCAACTTTAGAGGTAAGTACCTTCAAACTCCAGAGGGATAATGAAAATAGCCCTTTACTGTAATTGAATGTATTTCTTTGAATTTACTATTATTTTATGCATTACCCCTTTCTTTCAATGATCATCTTTTTTATCAGAACACCTGAAACTGTAAAATAAGGTAGTCCAGACTTCCATCCGTTATTTATCACATTTTTATATTTACCTGTGGTGATGAGTTTGAGATATGTACATTTAACACTCTGACAGTTTTACATCAGCATAGGCCTTGCACACTGGTTAATTATCAAATAAATACATGCTATGGGCTGAGTTTGGAGAGAAGAACCTCCAAAGTGTATTGCTTGTATGTTGATCACTTCTTTTAGTTACTTAGATATTGATGACACTCTTCCAGTGTTCTAGGTTGAGCATTTAGTTATAAAGTGTGCCCAAGGTGGATTAAGACTGGAGCATAAACATTGTTCTCAAAGGGTTAAGGGGTCTCTGCGTCCTTTTAAAGATCTGAGATCAATCAATCAATGTATCATCTATCTATCCATCCATCCATCCATCCAGTGGGATATTTATTGAGTATATATTGTGTGCGTTCACTGTGCTTGGCATTATGAAGAGGAAAATAGACCCGGTCTCTATTCCCTCTTGTGTAGTGATAGACCTAAATCGAACAGCCCTAATCATTGAAAAAGTGTGTTACAAAGAGGGAATAGGTATTAACAGTGATAATGAGTCTGTATAAGGGAAGAATTTAACTCGACAGGATGTCAGGGAAGACTCAGAAGAAGGGAAGCATGATATGAGAGCTGAAGGAGGAGGAGTTAATAGAAAGATGGCCAGTTTCTCCAAGGAGAAATAGAGATAAAAGTGAAGAGAGAAGTAGACGTAAAACCACATAAGTGCTTGTAGTCCATATTAAAACATTCTATCACTATCTCAAGAGCTATCAGTATTATTAAGGCCATTGAAAAATCTGCTGAGATGTAGGTGGACATTGCCAGATTTTTGTGTTATTGTTAGTAAATGTTTCCTTTTATCTCTAGTAATACTCCTAATCTTGAAGTCTAATTTGTTAGATATTATAGCCACTCAGCTTTCTCTTAATTGGTGTTTACATAATACATACATTTGCTATTATTTTGCTTTTAAACTGTCAATATATATAGTTTGTAAACAGCATGGGGTTGGGTCTTATTTTATAATGTAGTGTGACAATTTCTACCTTTTGATTAGAGAGTTTAGTATTATTGACACAAACAGGGTTAAGGCTGTGGTCTTGTCATTTGTTTTCTATTTGTTCTATCTGTTTTTCATTTATTGTTTTGTTTTCTCCCTCGCTTTTTGGATTAATTATTTTTTACACCTCTATTTTAGCTCATTTATTGGCTTTTCAGTTTTTCTTTTATGCGTTTACACTAGGAATTATAAAATGTATCCTTTATGTATTATGGTCTATTATATATTGATACTATATGATTTCATATTAAATATAAGAACTTTACAATAATATATTTCCATTTACTGTTTCTCATGCTTTGTGCTATTTGCTTTCATTTTGTAATAAATCTCACAATGCATTGTTATTATCTTCACTATAAGCAATCAATTATATTTTAAAGCAATTAAGACAGGAAAAAATCTATATTGCCTACATATTTACCATTTCTTTCATTCTTCATTCTGTTGTATAGATCTGGTTGTGTAAAGGGTTTCATTTTCTTTCAGACTGAAGATTTTTCTTAAAACTATTTCAAAATGTATGAAGCAAAAACTTACAAAATGGAATACAGGAATAGAAATTCACAATTAGAATTGAAAAATTTACTTTTCAACCTTACTTTTTCAATAACAGAAAATGGTAACCAAAAATGGGTAAGGGTGTGAAAGATTTGAGCAACACTGTCAACCAATTTGACTCATTAACATTTATAGAAAATATACTCAACAATACAGAATACCCATTCTATTCAAGGGCATGTGAAACAATCGCTAAGAAGATAATATGTTAAGGCATAAAACAAATGCCAATAATATTAAAATATGAAAATTATACAGAGTATATTATTTTACCATAACAGAATTAAATTATAAATTAATAACAAAAAGATACTTGAAAAGTAGTAAATATTTGGAAATCAAATAATCTATGGGTCAAAGAAGAAATCACAATAGAGTTAGAAAATATTTTGAACTAAGTGACGATAAAAATAAAACATATCAAAAGCATGTGAGATACAGCTAAAGCGGTGGTTAGGGGACATTTATAGCTTTAAATGCTTATATTAGAAAAAAAGTCTAAAATCAGTAATCTATGCTTCTATCTTAAGAATCACAAAAAAGTCAAGAACAAATCAAACCCAAAATAAGTAAAAAGATAGAAACAAGAAAGATGAAAGTAGAAATTAATGAAATACAAAATGGACAAGCTAACAAAGTCTTAAAAATAATTTTTGAAAAGACTGATAACATTGAAAACATTGTGATACCATTTTCATATCTGGTATTTTAAATTTTATGTAATTTAAAGTTCACAACCACATTTTCCTCATATCAGTGTTTCGTAATTTGTTACTGATAAAAAAAATTACCAAAATTTTAAATGACCTTTTAATAATTAGAGCTTATTCGAATTTATTCCTACAATGTTATTCTTACCAAATTCCATTAGTACATGCTTTTCTGAAAGAGAAGAAAAGAATGACATCGTAAGGTGTACTTTGCGGGTTGTATATAACCGTAGATATTCCCATGAGAATGTCTCAAATTTGAATATCACTTGGCATGCTTGATAGAAGGGGGAAAAAAAGGTAAGAATCATTTAAGTAGCTCAGCTAATAAAGTCTCTCTATTAGAACATGAATATTTGTCCAAAAGTTACATGGAATAAAATCACAGAAAAATGATCACGGAACGTGATAAAAGGGTTGAAATAAACCAAGAGTCAAGGTGTTTTAGGCCATTCTTGCATTGCTATAAAGAAACACCTGAGACTGGGTAATTTACAAGAAAAGAGGTTTAGTTGGCTCATGGTTATGCAGGCTGTACAGGAAGCATAGTGGCATCTGCTCCCAGGGTGGCCTCAGGGAGTTTTACTCATGGCAGAAGGTGAAGCAAGAGCAGGCAGTTCACACGGGGAAAGCAAGAGCAAGAGAGATAGTGGTGCTGGTGGCGGGTTGGGGTGGGGTGGGCGCGGGGAGCACTACGCACTTTTAAACAACCGAATCTCATGTGAACTCAGGGGAAGAGCTCACTTATCACCAAGGAAATAGCTCAAACCATTCATTCATGAGGGATCCACCCCCATCATCCAAACACCTCCCACCAGGCTTCACCTTCAGCACTGGGGATTACATTTCAACATAAGATTAGGGCAGAGACAAATATACAAACTGTATCACAAAGTCTGTTGGCACTTGCAACTGTTTCTTTGAGAGAATCCATTAGATCCTATTCCCAAGCTTGAAAAAGAGTTATTTCTAAAAATAAACTCTGCCCTTTAAGTTGAGAAATAAATGTTTTGTTTTACGGGGATCTTTCTAAAACTTCAGATAGCAAATTTCTAAGCAGTGTCAGAATCTTTCAGGATAACATAAATTAAACAGAATTATATTTCTTAAATAAATGTTTCCATTGCTTCATTCCTAAGCATTACACACACACACATATATATATGTGTGTGTGTGTGTGTATATATATATATATATTTTTTTTTTTTCTAAGTGCTGCTTTTGAATGAAGGAAGACTATGACTATTTTACCTACCCAATGCAGAAGTATGGAAGTAAAATTAGTACTATGTCTAGGCAAAGATTTGGTAAAAACATGTTTGTACGATAAATTGTGAATCCTTTGAACTCCCTAGCTATTTTCTGGAACATGTGTGTCTTCTATTTATTTGACAAAAAATGTATAGAGCGGCTGCTATGCTACAGATACTGTGCTAAGTGCTTGGGATGCATCACTGATGAAACAGATTTCTCTCCTTACGGAATTTGAGATTAATTTTCCCAATGAAAAGTTCTAGTCATTTTATAACTCCATTTAAAAACTTTCAGTAGGCCAGGCACGGTGGTTCATGCCTGTAATCCCAGCACTTTGGGAGGCCAAGGCAGGTGGATTACCTGAGATCAAGAGTTCGAGACCAGCCTGATCAACATGGAGAAACCCCGTCTCTACTAAAAATACAAAATTAGCCATCCGTGGTGGCGCATGCCCGTAATCCCAGCTACTTGGGAGTCTGAGGCAGGAGAATTACTTGAACCCGGGAGGCGGAGGTTGCAGTGAGCCAAGATCGTGTCATTGCACTCTAGCCTGGGCAACAAGAGCAAAACTCCATAACAAAACAAACAAACATACAAACACAACTTTCAGTAGTTCCTCGGTTTCTGCTAAGTTAAAAACAAGCTCCTTAGTCTTTCATTAAGACACAATCTGGCCCAAACTTCCTTCTCATGTTTGCCTCCTGTGTTTTATTTTCTTTGGGATGATCTTATACTCTAGTGAAACTGGGAGATTCCTACCCTTAGGTTTTCACCTACCCAGAATGTTCCAGAGCCTGTCTTTATTATCATCTTTCTTTCTCCTTTCAGTCTGTCTTATGTTTCCCCTCCATCTTTCCCTTTCTCCCTCCCTGCCTCCCTCCCTTCCGATCCTCTGTCCCTTCCTACCTATCCACTTATTTCCTCAACAAACGTTGACTGAGTGTCTACAGTGTGCCAGGCACTGTGCTAGATGCTGAGGAGGTAAACGCAGTTTTCTTCTTTTTTCCACTTATTGAAATATAAGCAAGCAAGGCTTGAATTTGAGCACTAAATCTAACTAACACTCTTGAGTGTGGGGCAAGACATGTCGCTCAAATATCTGTCAGCCCTTTTACTGGCCATTGACATCCTATAAGCTCCAAGAGGCCAGGGGCCATGTGTGTTGTTCACTTTTTAATCTCCATTGCTTGGCACATATTCTGGTTATATGGCTGATGTTTATGAGTAATTTTTGAATGAGTGAATGAATGAGAACAAACAATAAGACAGTATAATAACTTTAGAAGAATAGTAGCAGAAGACAAAATTATTGAACTGCCCAAGATCCTTGAAGAGGCTGAGCATAATGGCTCATGCCTGCAATCCCAGCACTTTGGGAGGCCAAGGAGGGAAAATCACTTGAGCCCAGGAGTTCAGGACCAGCCTGGGAAACAGAGAGAGACCTCATTTCTACAAAAAATTTAAAAATTAGCCAGCAGCGGTGGTGTACTCCTGTAGTCCCAGCTATTAGTACTGCTTGAGTCTGTGAGGTCAAGGCAGCAATGAGCGGTGCTCATGCTACTCACTGCACTCCAGTCTGGGTGACACAAAGAGCAAGGCCCTGTCTAAAAAAAAAAAAAAAAAAGAAAAGGAAAAAAGAAATGCATAAGGAGAGAAAACTACTTGGAAGCCTTGGAGTTGCAATGATAAAATCAGTTGAGAGTTGAGTTTCAACTCAGTGTTCTAGGTATATGAAAACCTGAGGATAGGAATCTCCCTGTTTGACTGGAGTATAAAAGATCATCGCAAAGAAAATAAAGCACAGGAGGCAAACATGGGAAGGTAGTTTGGGCCAGACTATGGACTGTTTTAATGAAAGACTGAGGAGTTTGCTCTTAATTTAGTAGAAACCAGGGAATTACTGAAAGTTTTTAAATGGAGTTATAAAAAGGCCAGAAATTGGACTGTTACCCATCTCTGAACTATCCCCAAGCCCAGCAAGTAATGAAAAAGAAAACTTAGAAAACATATTTATTTTAGAGACGTATTTCTTGAATCTAAGGCAAAAAAAAATGTATATTTTCAGTTGCACTTCCTTTGATTAGGCAATGAAAATCTCTTTTTTACTTATTTGCCAAGAAACTCAGCTGAATAGTGCTCAACTCTCAACTCCAGCTAAGCCTCAACTGTAAATGCAGGTGCTATGATTTCTCTCATCAGGGCACAGTAAAGACAAAGTGTGATAATTTAAAACATGAGAACTACACAGGTCCAGTTACACAGGAAGAGATCAATGAGTATAGCCCAGGAACCCTTTATACTCCTGGTGTCTTGAGATAGGACCAACTTGTTATGGATCCTGAATCCTAGTGATGTGATCATAATGTATCAAGCAATAGTAAGTGGCTAGGAACTCTGAAACCAGACTGTCAGGACTTTAATCCTGTCTTTTTCCATTTTTAAGTAGATTTGGGCACCAATTAACATATCTTTGTTTATTTTCTTATCTATAAAATAACTATAATATTACTATTTGCCTCAGAGCATTGTAAAAAATAAGTTAACAGATATAAAAGGCTTGGTAAAAAAATAAAAAATAATAGATACAAAAGGCTTGGTAGGTCGGGCGCGGTAGCTCACGCCTGTAATCCCAGCACTTTGGGAGGCCGAGGTGGGTGGATCACCTGAGGTCAGGAGTTTGAGACCAGCCTGACCAATGTGATGAAAACTCGTCTCTACTAAAAATACAAAAATAGCCACACATGGTGGCATGTTCCTGTAATCCCAGCTACTCGAGAGGTTGAGATAGGAGAATTGCTTGAACCCCGGAGGTGGAGGCTGCAGTGAGCCGAGATTGCGCCATTGCCCTCCAGCCTGGGCAACAAGAGCGAAACTCTGTCTTAATCAATCAATCAATCAGTGGCTTGGTATACATTCCCAGCACATAGAAAGCGTATGATAAACATTAGCTTTTACAAGATTCTTGGTTATAATCAACAGTCTTCAAAGGGGGAACATCATAGTGATTGAGAGCAAGACCCCTCGGGTAAAACTGCCTGGATGCACATTATAGGTCTACCACTTCCTAACTTCCTTTGTGAACTCAAGCAAATTAATGCCTCTGAGTTTAAATTTCCTCCTCTCTAAAATGAGAATACTAATAGTTCCCATTTCATAAGGTTTTGTGAGTTTTAAATCCAATAACTGATCTTACACTTAAAATAGAATCTGGCATATAAGTGTCACTTAGTAAATATTAGCCCTTCTTACAATGAAAAAAAAATGCATGCCCTCAACGTGCTCATAGTCTTGTAAGAGAGAAAATGAAACATGTAACAAATAATTACAACATACAGTGGTCAGGGCTGGTGGGCCTATGCTTAATGAGAGTATGAGACAGACTCCTTTATGTGGAACTTCAGGGAAATAATCACCTAATTGATAGTTAACCAAATATATTTACTGGGTATACTACAAGCACTTAATTACCTGATTGGAATAACAAATATTGACGAAGAAGAGTAAACCCCTCTAGAGAAAATAAGCATTTTCTTAGTGGGACATTTTTGTTTTGATCATTAACGACTTAGCTACATTTCATTTATTCTAGGTTTCCTAAAAGATTGTTCAACTGTGTTAATAACAGTGAATTGGCTCTTGCTTCATAAGAACAGAAAATATGCTTAATTAAGAATGCAAATCACAACTGTACCCCCTCCCCCCCACCCAGTAACTATGCTATTTTCACAGCTTGCTTCATACCTCTTCTACCAGCACCTGATAGTTCTTTGTGTATTTTTGTACTCCAGGGGAAATCATGGTTATTGTCCAGGCTGTGTCTAAATAGGTTGCATGTACCCAAGAGTTTGTGCTATTTCTTTACACTCATCAACTTCATCTTTCTACTTTGTTCCTTTTGTTCGTTCTATTTTTTCCCCCTATGACTATGCTGAGAAAGATCAAAGAGCAGATTCCTACTTTGTGTGAGTATACTGTTGGGGAGATTGAATGTAAGTCAGAAAGGTTTTAACCAAAGCCATCAGAGCCCAAGTAAGCCCGAACGGAGGGGGTTTGCAGTGATGGCTCAGGGTTGTCATTAGATAAAGTGACAATGACTGTACTTGGTTCCGTGGATGTGCTGATTAGTAGAAACTTCTAGTTAATGGAATTGACCGTCTGAAAATATAAAAGGCTATGCTTGGTTTTTCTATGGTTCTGCTTGTTACTTAACTTTCTTGCTATTTTTCAGTTTAGATTTGGTTTGCAATATAATTTTCTTACCCTTTCTTTACCCTTAGAGAGGAATGTAACAGTTTATATAGTTGCTGTCCATGTGAGTGACAAAAAAGAAATCCAAGAAAGTCACACAGAAACTTCCATCTCCATAAGAGACCAGTCTGAAGATTTTATGTCCCAGAAACATCTTGCCATAAATGTATTCCTACTGGGAATAAAAACCTGAACCTCGAGGAAGAAAATACTTTATTAATACTTTCTTAAAGATTTTAATGTTAGTCAGTTTTGGATCATTTATGAAGAGCAGCCTTGAGAACATGTTAGTAAGCTTAAGTAACACTCAATTAAAAAGTCAAAAAGTACTAATTTTGTAGAAACTGCATTGGTTGGGGTCTTTTTCCATCCCCTTGCCCTGCTTTTCTCTCCAGGCTTCAATCTTAAGAGTCCATGTAGTAATAAGACATCTGACAGCAGCTGCAGCCCTCTATCCACCCACGTACAAAGGCAGTAGCATTTCAGTCTCCTCATTGACCTGAGTTGAGTTATGTTGTTAGGTGCCACTTGACTTAGGCATATAAAACATGCCTTTCCCCAAGCCTTAGGACTGAACTGTTGGGGAAGGATGGTTTCTATGGGAAATTTAGGGTGTTCTTAACAAGCACAAAGTGAGAAATGGGATAGTAGGCACTTAGAATACAAAAAATACATTATATTAAAAAGGGCTAGGAAGTCATTTAACAATCAGTAAACATGGATTATATGAGGGAGGCACTTAGCTGTTGGACAAGTAATGCTCTATTAGTATATTGGCTCTCAACAGAAAATAATTTCCCATATTTCCATGTGTTACAATAACAAATTGTGTGAAATAGAGTTTTGGTTTTTTCCTTCCACCCTTAATTCAGACCTTTGACACAAAAATCAGAATTATAGAATATTAGAGCTGGAAAGAATCTGGAGTTTCATTATGGAGCTAGGTACCATTTAATTCAACATAGGGCAGGATTTGCCAAAACATTTTGATCAAGGCCTTCTATAAATAGGAACCTTTTTTTTTTTTTTTTTTTTTTTTTTTGAGACAAAGTGTTGCTCGGTTGCCCAGGCTGGAGTGCAGTGGCGTGATCTCGGCTCACTGCATGCTCCACCTCCTGGGTTCACACCATTCTTCTGCCTCAGCCTCCCGAGTAGCTGGGACTACAGGCATCCGTCACCATGCCCGGCTAATTTTTTTTTTTTTTTTTTGGTATTTTCAGTAGAGACAGGGTTTCACCATGTTAGCCAGGATGGTCTTGATCTCCTGACCTCGTGATCCACCCGCCTCGGCCTCCCAAAGTGCTGGAATTACAGGCGTGATGAATAGCAACTCAGTGAATATGTATATTTATTACTAATAAACTATATTCCGCTACTATCCTACTAATATGCTGTCTATATTATAAATGTACATCAAGAAAAGAAATTGCAAAAAAATTTAAAGATGAGATACATGATATCTTATAATATCTTCCTAATCATGATGGTTTTATGTTTTCATTTGCACAACATTTACTTCCTGAGATTCGTAACTAACTATGATGGACGAAAATCCAAAGTCCAGATAGTCTCTTGATCATTTCAAATATTTGGGCCGATTCATTTCTAGTACTGGTTAAACTGATTTTTGAAAAAAATCCTGTAGTATTGCTGATAAAAGATGGCAATAAGTTTAAGGAAAGGGTCAAGTCTACTGTTTTCTTTCTTGTTTGAATCTGAATTAGTAGTATTTGCTTCATTTTGATTTTTATTTTGTTCTGTTTTTTATCAGAAATCTTTTTAAACCGCATGTCCATTCTAAAAGTATTATTTTATCTAAAACAAAAAATAGTAAATCCATAAAGCTCCTTGACTGGACACTCATCATCTGCCATAAGAGTAATAACCCTCTGTTGAGAGCCACCTGCTCTGTCCTCAGGATGCTTCTCACATCTTAAGTGCTTACAGTCCAATGAAGGACAAACATCAATCTATGTATTCAATACTTTTAAAGCCGATTACTTTCTCATTTCTAAGATAAAGATAAAAATAAGTGCTGTTTTCTCCCCACAACCTGGGACCTGCACCGAACATTCTCTAGATTAGACCAATTCACGCTGGAGACCAAAGACTAGTGGCACAGGATGTGTACAGGCCAACAAGGTCGTTCCTACTGGAAGCCAACTGTGCAGCTTGGCTCTATTTGCCCATCAGTAAAAACAGGATTGTAAAGTGATTCTCACAGAGTTTTTGCAAGGATTAAGTGAGATAATTATTTTCAGTGCTGAGCAACCTTTTCTGAAGGCACAATAAGATGTCTTCATTAGGATCTTGTGTGGCCTGAAGTCAGTACCTATGCTCAAAGGCTAAGTATCAAGTCTGCTAATGATGTGGCCTTGGGCAAATTACTTACACTCTTCAAGGCTCGGTCTCTTCACGTGTTAAATGGGACAGTAATTCATTAGTGGCACAATCTTTTGAGGATTAAGTGAAATAACATTTGTAAAGCTCTTCCCACAGAGCTTGATATAAGGGAGTACTTTATAAGTATTAAATATTGTTTTATTATTATTTTCAGGATGAGTTACAAAAAATGTTTACTAAGCTATTTTCATAATGGATATAACTATATAACCCTTTATAATTATATATAAAATCTTCTTCAATTTAGACTAACTATATCATATAGAACAGCAGTTATAAAGTGGAGTCTGGAATTCCTTGGGTTTTCTGAAACTCTTTCAAAAGCTCTGGTAGGTCTAAAGCATTTTTGTAATGATACTAAGAAGTTGTATTCTTTTATCATTCTCATTCTTTCATGAGTTTACAGTGGAGTTTTCTGAAGGCTACACATGTGATGTTGCAACAGACCCGTTCAGTTGGACACTAAAGAATTTGTCAAAATTTCCTTTACATTCTCTTACTAGATTGTTTTTTGTTTATAACGTATATTTATTTTTCATAAAGATACATTATATGTAATGGTTTGTTATTGTTTTAAGCAAATAAATAAGTTTTAAGTTTTTCTCAGAGTGATTTCAAGGAAGATAAATCTTGACAACTATAACCCACATAAATCAAAATCTATGGGATTCTTAGTAATTTTTTTAGTAAACAAGTTTCTAAAACCAAAACATTTGAGAATTGATATAGAAGATTGTCTGTGAAGAAAATGGCAATGTTTTTAGCCACGAAAATTAGCCACACAGTCTATTCTTTCAGCCTGAAGGTAGAGCCCAGCTGGGCAGATGTGGTTAAGCTGGATGCACGAGCCTTCTCCAGGAAGTGGTACTGTGATGCTGGTGTGAAGCACTGACCATCCTACCTGGTGAAAAGTGGGGACTGTAGACTGGGCATGGTAGTTTACACCTGTAATCCCAGCACTTTGGGAGGCAGAGGCAGGCAGATGACTTGAGCTCAGGAGTTGGAGACTAGCCTGGGCAATATAGTGTGACACTGTCTCTACCAAAAATACAAAAAAAATAAAAATAGCCCGGCATGGTAGTGCATGCCTGTGGTCCCAGCTACTCCAGAGGCTCAGGAGGGAGGATTGCTTCAGCCTGGTGTGTGGAGGTTGCAGTGGGCCAAGATGGTGCCACTGTAGTCGGGGGTGACAGAGGACCCTGTCTCAAAAAAAAAAAAAAAAAAAAAAAAAAAAAAAAGGAGGGTTTGTAGCACAGGATCATGGTGGTTGAAAAGGGCCCCAGAAATGTTGAATGTCTTTCCTAATGTCCCAGTCTATTAGTGACAAAGCGGGAATACCTAATGGAGTATTTATTCCTTCTGCAAATTTTTATCTGAAGGTGAAATTTCAAATACAAAGATTCCAGAGATTCTCACGATTCTCTTTCTGTCTCACAATCCCTTGGAAATATTGTAGAAATAAAATAACAAAACATTGTGATCATTATGAAACATTCATTCATTAAATTGTAATTCCATCTGAATCTTATTGTGACTTTCATCTTATCATTGTCCATTTTAGCTAGACCTTGTAAGATCTACAAATAGAGACATGTTACTATTTTCTAGTTGTCAACAAAGTATACAACTTAAGGACATTTGTCACATTTTGTAGGTCTCTTTAGAGAACTGTTCAACCTAGAATCTGCATTTTCTTCACAAAATGTTTCATACAAATGTCCCATTGCTCTATTCCTTCACTATCTAGTGCTATTTAGGTATTTCTTGTTTGTTCCTCCTTTCCTCCTTCCCTCCCTGTCTCCCTCTCTGCCCTTCCTTCCTCCCTCCTTGCCCTTCATCCCTCCCTCCCTGACCTTTCTCCCTCCCTCCCTGTCCTTCCTCCCTCCCTCCCTCCCTCCCTGTCCTCCCTCCCTGTCCCCCCTCCCTCCATTCCTTCCTTCTTTCCTTCCTTCCTTCCTTCCTTCCTTCCTTCCTTCCTTCCTTCCTTCCTTCCTTCCTTCCTTCCTTCCTTCCTTCCTTCCTTCCTTCCACTTTAAAATAAATCCTATAGAGACAATGGCATATTTCTTCCCTTCTTCATCTCTCATTCTCACATATTAAAGGCCAACTATAACCCATCAACTAGCAGAAAATTGTCCTTCTAGAAAGAAAAGAAATCTCCCTTCTGGTTGTACTCTCTAGATGTTTACAAATGCAAGCAGAGAACTAGTCAGTCAATTCTGTTTGAAATCAGCTTTTCAAGGTGACATGTGGCCTTTTTGTGCTTCAAGATGGTGATGGGATAGAATAGTTTGCTTCTTTTGGTAGATTTTTCTTTAATGGTAATAGAAACCAAGTTTGAGGTTTCATTGTTCCCCTATCAAACTCTTATAAATTCTAAGGATATTTAAATGGTAACAGCTGTGAGACTGCCATAGGAAATTTTGAGGCAGCTTAATCTTTTGCCACAAACAGGCAGTTCCAAAGCGGTAGTAATTTAATAATGTTGTTTTGTTTTGCAACAATGATCTGTGGGCTTAATTTTCTTGCAGTCACAAAGTTTACTGAATGCATTTGCTTGTCCCCTATAGTTTTCTTCCAAGTTATAATTACAGTAATGATTTATATAAAATATTCTTTAAGATGTAGGTTCTGGCTGCCATGCATTATGCAGAAAGTCTCAGAGGCAAAAGTAACTGTGAAGTCCGCAGTTTAGCATTATGGTTAGGAGTTGTTATCAGGCACATCTGAGTTATCATTGTTTCGCCAGACCCTGTTCCATCTTGGGCAGGTCACTTGACGGCCCTCAAACTGTAAACTATAAATTAGGCTTGTAAATAGTTCCTACATGCTGTTGCTATGCAGATTAAATAAGGCTAGGTTAGTACAATTTCAATGCCTAATTAGCAATACAGACATATTTGCCATTTTTATTATTTCATAGGATATGGGAGCTAAAGGCAGAGAGAGGGAGAGAGTGGAAAAGACTGAATAAACAGAAACACAGAAAGTTTTAGGGCCAGGTGCAGTGGCTCATGCCTGTAATCCCAGCACTATGGGAGGCTGAGGCGGGTGGATCACCTGAGGTCAGGGGTTCGAGACCATCCTGATCAACATGGAGAAATCTCTCTCTACTAAAAATACAAAATTAGCGGGTCGTGGTGGCACATGCCTGTAATCCCAGCTACTCGGAAGGCTGAGGCAGGAGAATTGCTTGAACCCGGGAGGCAGAGGTTGCGGTGAGCCGAGATTGCCCCATTGCACTCCAACCTGGACAACAAAAGCAAAACTATGTCTGGGAAACAACAACAAAAAACTCCCGCCGGGCACCTGCATATTAATTAGCAATAGAAGTTAGAAAAATTCACAAGAATGTATGACCAGGCATGGTGACTCATGCCTGTAATCCTAGCACTTTGGGAGGCTGAGGCGGGTGAATCACTTGAGGTCAAGAGTTTGAGACCAGCCTGGTCAATGTGGTGAAACCCCTTCTCTACTAAAAATACACAAAAAATAGTTGGGCGTGGTGGTGCGTGCCTGTAATCTCAGATACTCGGGAGACTGAGGCAGGAGAATCGCTTGAACCCCGGAGGCGGAGGTTGCAGTGAGCCGAGATCAAGCCACTGCACTCCAGCCTGGGCGACAGAGCGAGACTCTGTCACACACACACACACACACACACACACACACACACACACAAAAAAAGAAAGAAAGGAAGAAAGAAAGAGAAAGTTTAACAAAAGAGAAAGTAGTAAAAGAAGTTGTTTAAGAGGTAGCTTTATAAACAAAGGAATAGAAAAAAGGGATATTTGCTTATGGAGACTGAGAAAAAAATGGAATGAAAAAGAAAGATAAACCAATTGCTGAAACATACACTAGGTTTAGAACTTATGCCAGAGATTTGTTTTTCAAACAGTACTGTTTGAGCAAGTACAGATGATATTATTTAGAACTAATTTTTTATAAGGTCTAGCATCATCATTTGCTTCTGGAGATTTGGGTTTCTCTGGAGGCTGGGAAGCAGGAGCAGCTTCTGGAATCTCCCTTGAGGCTTGGCCTCTTGAAAGTTTGACTACTTTGTGACGATGTCCCAAATGCAGACACTTTCAGAGACAACAAAGGTCTTTTACCAATATAGTAATGAAGTTGTAACTGATCAGTGACCCTGCCTTCTGCCCAGAAAAGAATATAATTTTCAGAAGCTTCAGTGAACTGTCTTGGCCTAAAGTCATCTCCTTTCTGTCACCACCTCCCAAACATTTATCTTATATTTAAGATGTTTTTCAGAATCCTCATAAATGCCAGGACATTTTTTGTTCCTTTGAAGGAAAGAAAAAAACAATTGTTCACATGTATTATTTTGTATTTCAGTCTTGAATGGCTTGGGAGAATGAATGCAATACAGAAGTTTGGATTATTTGGATTAAATTCTTTGGGCTTTATATATTCTGCCAGTAAAATCTAAAAGAAAAACAAAAAAGGCCGGACGCAGTGGCTTACGCCTGTAATCCCAATACTTTGGGAGGCTGAGGCGGGCAGATCAGCTGAGGTCAGGAGTTTGAGACCAACCTGGCCAACATGGTGAAACTCCATCTCTATTAAAATTCAAAAAGTAGCTGGGCATAGTGGCAGGCACCTGTAGTCCCAGCTATTTCAGAGGCTGAGGCAGGAGAATCACTTGAAACCAGGAGATGGAGGTTGCAGTGAGCCAAGATCACACCATTGCACTCTAACCTGGTTGACAGGAATGAGACTCTGTCTCAGAAAAAAAAAGAAAGAAAGAAAGAAAGAAAAACAAAAACAAAAAATGCCCAAAACCCGAAACAGACCTGTCTGACTGTCTTACCTTGGAATATTGGAAAACTGAAAGGGCTTGCTCTTGCATTTGAGGTTAATGTTAAATTCTAATTTAGCACCTAAAATAAGTCTTTCTGAAATAATTCTTACATATTGCTCCCTATTGATATTCCAGGTCAGTGTGCCGTGGACCTTTTCCATATTTAAATTATTTATTATAAAATGGCTTTAGTCTTATTTTCTTTCCCCTCTGTTAAATAATACATTCAGTTGGGAATTTTACTGGTTGGCTGCTTACAGCTATGAGTTAAATTACCATTGAGAATGAGAGCTGTGTAAAATCAGATAAGACGACTTCTCACTGTCTTAACAGATAAAACAAGGAAGGCTGTATGTGAGCTTAGAAAACCCTCCAGGAAAACGTGTTTTATCTGGAAAAGAATAGTAAAGGGTACCAAAATGCCACCTACGGAAATCTGAGGTAAATGAGCAGACAGACATTTTCCATTGATGTGTAAACTATGATTCCTTCATGTCACCTCAGCCATTTTCTAACAAGGGTAGGTCAAAAAACACTCACCTCCTGCTTTTTCATGAACCATTGACTTATACTCCTTGACTCAAACTCAAAAAGAGTAATTTAATTTAAAAAAATATGGTAAACATGCCAACTCTAGCTATGGAGTCACCAGTAGCATGTTAATACTTATAGTGTAACGTGTCTCTCCTCCCAGAGTCAACTGTGCTGCCAATGGGCATTTACATGGGCTAACTCCCTTCTGATGTAGACTTAATAGGGCTTTTAAAATCCCTTCAAATCTGACTACATAGCATCCACTCACTCATTCAACAGGTATTTATCAAGTGCCTACTCTGTGCCCAATGCTGTTCTCAACATGTTTAATGCTGGATCCCGATATATTACTGACACAACCCACGAATGAGACCAAGCTGAGTTTCTTGAGTTTATTGATATGGGACAATGGCAGCTCTACCAAATAGCGGTTGTGTCTCTGATTACACAGGCAAGGTCAGATTTGTTGAGAATTAAAAGTTTGGTTGAAAGAGGGTCTTTCAATGTTAGGGAGAGGAGAAGACTAGATTAGAATTGGGTAAGGATCATGATATAACAGTTTAGAATAATCAAGTTATGTGCCTGGGCAAGAGTCTCCTGGAGTGACAAAGTTATGCTAATGAAGACAGTGGACTAGTCAAGTCATGTTAATATTTCCAGTAAACTGTGTGTGGCAGTGCAGGTGGGGATAGGTAGTTCCCATTCTCAGGCACTTAGGATCCACCAGCAGACAAACGGGAGGAAAACCTTTGCATTTGTGTGGTTTACACTCTGGCAATTTCAATCAACCTCAAATTGTGAACAAAAATGACTCGTTTAAATTATGTGTCAGTCACTGTTTTTTTCCTTCACAGTTCAAATTTAGAATTAGCCAGACATTGTATTTATTCATTAGGCTATTCGACCAGGCTTTCTGGACTACTCCAAATGCCTAGCCATTGAGTTAGCTGTGATGGTGATACTCTAGAAATTTTGCTGTTTAGTATATGACACCTCCTTGCAAAGAGATACCTCTTTATACAAGGTAGTAAGTGACTTCTAAGAAACAGTTGTTTATCTGATAAAATTAGTATTTGTTCTAACACAGTGTTCTATTTAGAAAAGTACTTACTTTATAATCACAATGCATGAAAAGGGAAAGTGAGTTAAGTGGAAAGGTGAATTTACAGACTTATATAACCTGATCTAAGATTGTTACATCTGTTTCAAAGTGACTGTGTGTTTGAATAAGACCCAAGATCATTGCATTTACTTGTTCTTATGACTAAGCATGAAGAAACTGGCAGTGTGTCTCCTCCCCAGGGTGGGAATCCCACTTTGTTACTCTACAGGTGATTTAAACACTTGCTAAGGAGTTATAAAACCAGACAGACACAGTAACCTGTGAAGTGTTTTGCTGTAGGTGAGAACTGAGCTCAACCTGAGGGTATGGGGGCACAGAGTACGTGCTCTGCCTAAGGGTATTCACATTGCCCCAGGGGAAAAGAAGGTACAGACCGAAGGAAGACCTGTAGACGTGATTCAGCTTGCCTCTGGCCTTCTTATTAGCCCTGATTAAAACAAGGAAATTCCATAAACTAGGGTTTCACCTTCAGTGTATTGCATCTCCTGGTAGATCTAGAAGCTCATCGGTAAATAGAAAGAAAGCTGCTGTTCACTTCCCTGCTTCATCAGGGAAGTGAACCTCCTTCCTTAATAGAAATTCCACTATACAACCTTCACCCATACAGGGAGAATCAAAATATAAGGCAAGTGAAGGTGTTACAGGCTTTGATTTTACTTATGTAAAATAGTAATAAAAAGGTAACATAGTAATAAAAGGTAGCATAGCAATCATTTCAGCAGCAACAATGGCAATGTTAATTTGGAGAAAAAAGATAAATATAAGTAAATCTCTTTGGGTTAAAGTGTGGTCACTATATTATAATTAAGACCTGTTTAATGCTCATGCATTTTTGTTTAATGTGTGTATTCCAAATGTCATTCTAAATTCAAAATTGTGTTTGTGTATCATAAAACAAAAAGGACCTGTGTTCCTAAATTGGGCATGTGTACCTAATGTGGGCCATATATGGACTTAATGCCCATATAACTCAAATATCTCATTTTTCAGATGCATGAACAAAGACAGAGAGATGGATCTATTTATTCCAAGTGACAAAACATGGTAGAGTTGGAGCCGAAGCCAAACCTTACGATCTCTGCTTATTTATACCCTCTCCCTTTTCTAAAGAGTTTCTCTTCTAAGGTGTGACACAGTAGATAGAACTCTATCTTTGCAAAATTGCTTTTAAAAATTAACAAGGTAATACACACAACTTGAATACAAACAATGTAGAGATCTATAAATTTAAATTTAAAGTAAAATTATCCCCTTTGCTCACTCTTGTTCACACACTTTAGGCCTTACCACTTTAACTTTGCATGTATGCTTGCAGAGTTCTCATGCGCATATAAACATACACAGGCCAGGCACGGTGGCTCACGACTGTAATCCCACCATTTGGGGAGGCCAATGTCGGTGGATCATTTGAGGTCAGGAGTTCAAGACCAGCCTGGCCAACATGGTGAAACCCCATGTCTACTAAAAATACAAAACTTATCTGGGTGTGGTGGCAGGCACCTGTATTCCCAACTACTCAGTAGGCTGAGACAGGAGAATCCCTTGAACCCAGGAGGTGGAGGTTGCAATGAGCCGAGATCGTACCACTGAACTCCAGCCTGGGTGACAGAGGGAGACTGTCTCTCAAAAACAAAACAAAACAAAAAACATATACAATACCTGTATACTTATTTAATTCTAGCTTGTTGTCACCAGAATTGGATTCTAGCTTTGCAATTTGATTTTTTTCTCCAATAACATGTCATGCTCATCCTTCCATATGTAGACAGCTTATTATTTATGTGCAAAGCACTCCATGGTAGGTGAGCCATAAGTTATTTTCAGCATTTCTCTATTGGTAGTTTGGTTGCCACTGATTTCTGGCTAGTACAAAAGTACCTCAGTGTACATCTTTCTTGTATATCCTTTATCAAGTGTGTTAATATTTCTATAGCGGAGGTTAAGTGTGGAATGTCTAGGCCAAAGTGTTTTTGCCTGTGTAAATGTTGGTTGTAAAATTTGGTATGTTCTACCAAATTGCCACCAAAAAAGAAAAGAAAAGAATGTGTCAGTCTACAGCCCAGCAACAGTGACTGCAAGAGCTCTCTCTAACACCGAGTGCCATGGAGGATGGCATTTGTACTACTCCTTTGTATTTACAGGAAGCAAGTTCCCAGATCTTAACAGGAACTTAAATAAACAGAAAGGGGAAATTGGTTGAGCCGGTTTGAGAGAGAAAGGTGCAGCAGTGGCTTTAGAGAACTCTATCACCAGGAACTTCAAGGTCACCAGAGTGCAATCATGCTCCTTTTCACATCTTTCTGTATGTCAGCCGCGTTAGCTCAGTGGGCTTCTCCATGAGCCCTTCTCACTTTCTAAGAAATGAGACACACTTCTGAGTTCATATACTAATAAGTTCCATTAGCTAATAGTAAAAGACACTTCTTCCTCCTATCGTTAGTTGGAAAAGCCCTAGGGGAAATTCTGATTGGCCAGCTTGCATCACAGGCTCACCACTTGGAACAATTATGGTGTGTGTGTATGTGCGTGCTCACACACACGAGTGTGAAGTACTGTGCTTGAATCAGTTGAAAGTGTGTGCCCTGCCAACTCCTGTGCTTGATACTTACAAAAGGCAGAAAATAAATGTTGGATTGACTGATACTGTTAGATATTTTATATCTATGTTGGATATTTTATATATATATGTCTGTGTGTGCATAACTAAAATGAACTAGTCATTTGAATCATTCAATTACCATCAAGCTGGTAATTTGCATGATTAATTTACCTTTAAACTGGTTGCTTAGATGATTGAATGATTAATTTATCCTTTGGAATCTTAGTTCAGCTTTTTACATGTAAAATAATTTGTGTTTGTTTGTTTTTGTTTTTTTGAGATGAAGTCTCACGCTGTCACTCAGGCTGGAGTGCAGTGGTGCGATCTTGTATGATCCACTCGCCTCTGCCTCCCAAAGTGCTGGGATCACAGGCCTCAGCCACTGTGCCCAGCTGTAAAATAATTTTAAAGTTATTCAGATGTTTAAACAACTACTATGGACAGCATCCCTTAGCCTAAAATGTGTTCTCTAAAGGTTTGTTACAAGTTTAGATTGAAGAAATCACTGCAGACTCATATTAGAAAGACTTTTATGACCGACCTTCTGAAGCCTACTTCTGTCAGCTCGTCATTCTCCATCCAGCTTTGTTCCGTTGCTGGCAAGGAGCTGCGATCCTTTGGAGGAGAAGAGGCAGTCTGGATTTGAGAATTTTCAGCTTTTCTGCTCTGGTTTCTCTCCATCTTTGTGGTTTTATCTATGTTTGGTATTTGATGTTGGTGACCTACAGCTGGGGTTTTGGTGTGGATGTCCTTTTTCTTGATGTTGATGCTATTCCTTTTTCTGTTTTTGAGTTTACCTTCTAACAGTCAGGTTCCTCAGCTGTAGATCTTTTTAGTTTGCTGGAGGTCTACTCCAGACCCTGTTTGCCCGGGTTGGTGGGAGTGTAAACCAGTTCAACCATTCTGGAAGACAGTCTGGCGATTCCTCAAGGATCTAGAGTCAGAAATACCAATTGATCCCAATACTGGGTATATACCCAAAATATTAGAAATCATGCTACTATAAAGACACATGCATACGTATGATTATTGTGGCACTATTCACAATAGCAAATACTTGAAACCAACCCAAATGTTCATCAAAGATAAACTGGATTGAGAAAATGTGGCATATATACACCATGGAATACTATGCAGCCATAAAAAAGGATAAGTTCATGTCCTTTGCAGGGGCATGGATGCAGCTAGAAACCATCATTCTGAGCAAACTGTCACAAGGACAGAGAACCAGATACCCCATGTTCTCACTCATAGGTGGGAACTGAACAATGAGAACTCTTGGATACAGGGTGGGGAACATCACACACCGGGGTCTGTCATGGGGTGGAGGGCGGGGGAAGGGATAGCATTGGGAGAAATCCCTAATGTAAATGATGAGATGATGGGTACAGCAGCCAGCACGGCATATGTATACCTATGTAACAAGCCTGCACAGTGTGCACACTTGCCCTAGAACTTCAAGTATAGTAAAAAATAAAAAATAATAATGGAGTAGTAATGTTTTTGTACATTTGATTCAGGTTCTTTTGGACAATGTCCTTAGACAGATTATATAAACTTGATATTCATCAATCAAAGGATACGAAGGTATCAATGACAATCGATATATATCGATATCTATTTCAAATACATATTTTATCAATTTAATGCTGCCTCAAAATACCACACTGTTGTCAGAATTGGGGATAGTGTTTTTTAAAAATCCAGTGATTAAAAATAGTGCCTCATTTACATTTTAATTGCATTTCTATGCTTACTACAGATGTTTGACTTCTCTTGGGTGCTGTAAAGTATTCTCTTCTGACTATATTGTTTTTTTCCTGATGTTTCCCCAATTCTCCATTAAGGCCTTCAAACCAACTAATTTGTAAAGTCTCTCGTAAAAGTTCCGTGTTGCAAATTAAAACCACAATGAGGTCCAGCGCAGTGGTTCACACCTGTAATCCCAGCACATTGGGAAGCCAAGCCTGGTGGAAGAGTTGACGTCAGGAGTTCCAGATGAGCCTGGTCAACATGGTGAAACCCCATCTCTACTAGAAACACAAAATTAGCCAGACATGGTGGTACATGCCTCTACTCTCAGTTGAGGCAGGAGGATCCCTTGAAACTGGGAGGCAGAGGTTGTAGTGAGCCAGTATTATGCCACTGCACTCCAGCCTGGGTGACGTTAGTGAAACTTTGCCTCAAAAAAAAAAGGCATACATACCTAAAAGAATGCTATTCATCCTTAAAATAAAAGAAAGAAAGCATGTCATTTACAACATTAATGAGCCTAGACGATGTTATACTGAGTGAAATAAAGAGGCTGGGCACGGTCGCTCATGCCTCTAATCTCAGTTCCTTGGGATGCTAAGACAGGTGGAGCACTTGAGCTCAGGAGT
The DNA here is from genome assembly GCF_024542745.1 of Macaca thibetana thibetana. Taxonomy (NCBI): domain Eukaryota; kingdom Metazoa; phylum Chordata; class Mammalia; order Primates; family Cercopithecidae; genus Macaca; species Macaca thibetana. The sequence goes on from NC_065585.1 coordinate 59,264,525, forward strand.
TCGACATCAACCTGGGCAACAATGGTGAAACCCCATCTCTAGAAAAAATACAACAATTAGCCAGGTGTGGTGTTGGACACCTGTGGTATTAGCTACTCAGGAGGCTGAGGTAGGAGGATCTCTTGACTGCGGGAGGTGGAGGCCGTGGTGAGCCACGTTTGTGTCAATGTACTCCAGCCTGGGTGACAGAGTGAGACCCTGTCTGGAAAAATGAATACAAACATAATAAAGTTTAAAAGAGCAAGCACAGAAAGACAAATGCTGCATGATCTCACTTCTACGTGGAATCTAAAAAAAATTGAACTCATGCGTGTAGAGAGCAGAATGGTGGTTACCCGAGGCAGGGGCTGAGGAGGAATGGGGGAGATGTTAGTCAAACAATACAAAATTTCAGATAGGAATAGTTCTAGACATCTACTGAACAGCATGACAACTATAGTTAATAAATAAGCATTGTATACTTGAAAATTGCTGTAAGTGTAGATTGTAAACATATTCTCATCACAATAAAATATATATGTGAGGAAATGAGTATGCTAATTAGCTCGATTTTCTCATTCCACAATGTATACATATATGAAGCCATAAACATATATGATCTTTATTTTCAACTTATCATAATAATTTAAAATTTAAATAAATTATGAAAATTAAAAGAAATAACACACAATAAAAAAAGGCTTTTATTTATGAAATCTCCACAAAAGGAGTCTATGTTATAAAGGAAAAGAAAATTCCAGCAACAGTAAAATCAATCAGAAATGCCCTACTTCAGTGCTTTCCTCAGTTTGTGTGACAGAGTGGAAATCCAGTTCTTCACTAAGTCAATGTTCTGGAACAGGGTGTGTTTGTATATAGGTGTGTGGGGGCTCACATATACAAATTAAATTAATGGTAATGTAAGCATTCAAATTATCAGTTTACTTTAGTGAGGTACACAGACAACACATACACACGCACACACACACACGTATAAAATCAGCCACTCCACCAAAACTAGCCACTTAGTGTCTCATCTCTCATTGAAGATTCAAAACGGGAACATGGATTTAGACAGGCGTGATGATTCCTTCTCTCCTGGAGCCCAGTTGGAAGTCGCCTGACTGATTCAGACATTGTAATTGGTTGGTTGTGTGGAAGAATCCACTTTGACTCTCACCATACATACTCCTGGGAAGTCAGGTAGTGCAGCGGACAGAGCAAGGGCTCTGCAGCCAGGCTGCCTGCACCTGACTTGTAGCTAGGATACCTCGGATAAACTACTTAACACTTGTGCTTCAGTTTCCTCATCTGTAAAATGGGGATAAGAACGCTGTCTCTCTCACAACTATTATGAGGACTAACTGGGTTAATAGGTGCAAAGTACCAAGTACATAATAAACGAACCACCAGTGCTCCTTACAATCATGAGCATTTGGCGCAGGTGAAGACGCATGGTTTCTTGAGGTATAAAATTAAGCTTTATTTACCTACCCATTGGGTTGTTCCAAGGGTTAATGATACAGTGTTCACGATTTCCCAATGTAAGCCATTATAAGAAGGAAACATAGTTAACATGAATCGAATACCTACTATGTGCGATTGTTTCAAGGCCTGCCATGTGTTGCTTCATTCATGCCTTCTCGTGACCTTATGATCACGCTTTAAAGATAAAAACGTAGAAGCACAAAAACGTCCTTTGTCCAATATGACAAAGCCAGTAAGTGGTGGAAGTTGAATTTGAAGCCAGATGTGTAATTCCAGAGCCCAAGTGCTTCACCCACCTCAGCGTGGTGCCTCTACAGAAAAACAGGTAAGGGCACATGGAGGAGCAAATGCCTTGCCGTTGTTTTTAAATTCTTTTATTTTTACGATTGAAATTCCTAGAGACATTGATTCTGTGCCAGCCCCCGGGGGTGGGGGAAAGCTCGGGTGGGGGAGGGGAGGTTCCGAAAGCCCCAGAGAAGAGGAAGACGCCCAGCAGGGAAGACTGGCAGGAGGCTGGGGGGCCAGGGGGCTGGCTTTGTTCTCAGAGATCATGGAAGTCCAGGTGGGCTGAGGGAGGCTAGCGGTGGAAAAAAGGACAGAGGTCTGGGATGGGCAGAGGGATGGGGCCAGGCGTGAGGGACCGCGGCAGGGACTCGGGGGCCTGGGAGTGGGGGCTCGGGGCTGGGGGAGGCGATTGGTGGAAGGATAGAGGTCTGGGAGGGGCAGAGGGATGGGGACAGTCGCGAGGGGCCGCGGTAGGTACTCCGGGGGACTGGGAGTCCGGGTCGGGGTTAGTCTTGGCTTTTTGCCCTTTGGGCGGGACTTCTCCTTGATTAGATTGGCACTTCAATCCAATCACACTAAACCCAATTAATTTTCCACCACACCGCAGCTTGGGAACGCCTCAGAGGGTCTGCGGATGGAATCAACTGGAACTCCTGGTTGCTACCCTTGGAGCTAGGTTGCTTTTCCTGAGTTAATTAACCGTCCCTGCCCAGCAGTCCTATCATGGCTACTGGTTCTGAGCTACATAGGAGTAAACTGAGCTTCAGGGAGGTTCGTCAACTTGCTCTGGCCCACACAGCACACCAGGGAGTCAGGATTGGGCCGGCAGTCTGCTGCACGCTGGAGGGCAGGACCTCTCTGGGGTGGCCTTTCCCTGCTCTGTGCACTCCTGCACTGTGGGCAATTTGAGGACAGGAAGTGGACGGCATCCACTTCTCTCCAAGGACATGGCCAACGTTCAACACAGGGGGTCTTCAAAAGGTTCACAGGAAATGGACGTTGTGAAAAATCTCTGCATGGATTTCAGTTGTTTTACACTAAAACAAACTTATACTAACTTGTTATAACCTTTCTGAACCAGATCCTGAGGCACTAAGAAGGATGAGACACCCACTGAAAAGGACTCCTATCAGAGCAACACGAATTCCGCTAAAATGGTAGCAAAAACAAACATCAAATTTACGGTGAAGCTTGGGTGGAGGAATGAAGAATTCATTGATGTTTTATGTAAAGCTTATAAGGAGAGTCCCCAGAAGAAATCAGCTGTTGACGAAGGTACAGCTTGTTTTAAGAAGAGATGAGAAGATGTTGAAGATGAATCCTGCAGTGGCTATGAACACCATTGTGCCCAGATCAGCTTGCACCTGGGAGGCAGAGGATGTAGGGAGCCAACATCATGCCACTGCACTCCTGTCCGGGCGACGGGAGGGAAACTCTGTCAAAAAAAAAAAAAAAAAAAAAAAAAAAAAAAGACATACACATCCAATAGAATGCTATTTAAAAAAAAAAGAAGGGAAACATGTCATTTGTAACATGAATGAGCCTAGATGATGTTATACTGAGTGAAATAAAGCTGAGGCCGGGCACGGTGGCTCATGCCTCTAATCCCGGTTCTTTGGCATGCCAAGACAGGTGGAGCACTTGAGCCCAGGAGTTCGTGATCAACCTGGGCAACATGGAGAAAGCCCATCTCTAGAAAAAATACAACAATTAGCCAGGTGTGGTGTGGACGCCTGTGGTATTAGCTACTCAGGAGGCTGAAGTGGGAGGAACTCTTGACCGCGGGAGGTGGAGGCCATGGTGAGCCGTGTTTGTGTCACTGTACTCCAGCCTGGGTAACAGAGTGAGACCTTGTCTGGAAAGATGAATAAATACGTGACAAAGTTGTAAAGAGCAAGCACAGAAAGACAAATGCTGCATGATCTCACTTCTACGTGGAATCTAACAAAATTGAACTCATGCTTGTAGAGAGCAGAAAGGTGGTTACCAGAGGCAGGGGCCGTGGAGGGACTCGGGAGATGTTAGTCAAACAATACAAAATTTCAGATAGGAATAGTTCTAGAGATCTACTGAACAGCATGACAACTATAGTTAATAACTAAGCATTGTATACTTGAAAACAGCTGTAAGTGTAGATTGTAAACATGTTCTCATCACAATAAAATATGTATATAAGGAAATGAGTATGCTAATTAGCTCCATTTTGTCATTCCACAATGTATACACATATGAAACCTCATGTTGAATGCCATGAACATATATAATTTTTATTTTCAACTTAAAATTAAATTTAAATAAATTATGAAAATTAAAAGAAATAACACACAATAAAAAAAAAAATATTTTATTTTTGAAATCTCCAAAGAAGGAGTCTATGTTATAAAGGAAAAGAAAATTCCAGCAACGGTAAAATCAATCAGAAATGCCCTACTTCAGTGCTTTCCTCAGTTTGTGTGACAGAGTGGAAATCCAGTTCTTCACTAAGTCATTGTTCTGGAACAGGGTGTGTTTGTATATAGGTGTGTGGGGGCTCACATATACAAATTAAATTAGTGGTATTGTAAGCATTCAAACTATCAGTTTACTTTAGTGAGGTACACAGACACACACACACACACACACACACACACACGCACGCACACACACACACACCCACACAAACAAGTGTAAAATCAGCCACTCCACCAAAACTAGCTACATAGTGTCTCATCTCTCATTGAAGATTCAAAATGGGAACATGGATTTAGAGAGGTGTGATGATTCCTTCTCTCCTGGAGCCCAGGTGGAAGTCGCCTGACTGATTCAGACATTGTAATTGGTTGGTTGTGTGGAAGAATCCACTTTGACTCTCACCATACATACTCCTGGGAAGTCAGGTAGTGCAGCGGACAGAGCAAGGGCTCTGCAGCCAGGCGCCTGCACCTGACTTGTAGCTAGGATACCTCGGATAAACTGCTTAACACTTGTGCTTCAGTTTCCTCATCTGTAAAATGGGATAAAACGCTATCTCTCTCACAACTATTATGAGGACTAACTGGGTTAATAGGTGCAAAGTACCAAGTACATAATAAACGAACCACCAGTGCTCCTTACAATCATGAGCATTTGGCGCAGGTGAAGACGCATGGTTTCTTGAGGTATAAAATTAAGCTTTATTTACCTACCCCTTGGGTTGTTCCAAGGGTTAATGATACAGTGTTCACGATTTCCCAATGTAAGCCATTATAAGAAGGAAACATAGTTAACATGAATCGAATACCTACTATGTGCGATTGTTTCAAGGCCTGCCATGTGTTGCTTCATTCATGCCTTCTCGTGACCTTATGATCACGCTTTAAAGATAAAAACGTAGAAGCACAAAAACGTCCCTTGTCCAATATGACAAAGCCAGTAAGTGGTGGAAGTTGAATTTGAAGCCAGATGTGTAATTCCAGAGCCCAAGTGCTTCACCCACCTCAGCGTGGTGCCTCTACAGAAAAACAGGTAAGGGCACATGGAGGAGCAAATGCCTTGCCGTTGTTTTTAAATTCTTTTATTTTTACGATTGAAATTCCTAGAGACATTGATTCTGTGCCAGCCCCCGGGGGTGGGGGAAAGCTCGGGTGGGGGAGGGGAGGTTCCGAAAGCCCCAGAGAAGAGGAAGACGCCCAGCAGGGAAGACTGGCAGGAGGCTGGGGGGCCAGGGGGCTGGCTTTGTTCTCAGAGATCATGGAAGTCCAGGTGGGCTGAGGGAGGCTAGCGGTGGAAAAAAGGACAGAGGTCTGGGATGGGCAGAGGGATGGGGCCAGGCGCGAGGGACCGCGGCAGGGACTCGGGGGCCTGGGAGTGGGGGCTCGGGGCTGGGGGAGGCGATTGGTGGAAGGATAGAGGTCTGGGAGGGGCAGAGGGATGGGGACAGTCGCGAGGGGCCGCGGTAGGTACTCCGGGGGACTGGGAGTCCGGGTCGGGGTTAGTCTTGGCTTTTTGCCCTTTGGGCGGGACTTCTCCTTGATTAGATTGGCACTTCAATCCAATCACACTAAACCCAATTAATTTTCCACCACACCAAAGCAGCTTGGGAACGCCTCAGAGGGTCTGCGGATGGAATCAACTGGAACTCCTGGTTGCTACCCTTGGAGCTAGGTTGCTTTTCCTGAGTTAATTAACCGTCCCTGCCCAGCAGTCCTATCATGGCTACTGGTTCTGAGCTACATAGGAGTAAACTGAGCTCCAGGGAGGTTCGTCAACTTGCTCTGGCCCACACAGCACACCAGGGAGTCAGGATTGGGCCGGCAGTCTGCTGCACGCTGGAGGGCAGGACCTCTCTGGGGTGGCCTTTCCCTGCTCTGTGCACTCCTGCACTGTGGGCAATTTGAGGACAGGAAGTGGACGGCATCCACTTCTCTCCAAGGACATGGCCAACGTTCAACACAGGGGGTCTTCAAAAGGTTCACAGAAAATGGACGTTGTGAAAAATCTCTGCATGGATTTCAGTTGTTTTACACTAAAACAAACTTATACTAACTTGTTATAACCTTTCTGAACCAGATCCACGCTGAGGCACTAAGAAGGATGAGACACCCACTGAAAAGGACTCCTATCAGAGCAACACGAATTCCGCTAAAATGGCAGCAAAAACAAACATCAAATTTACGGTGAAGCTTGGGTGGAGGAATGAAGAATTCATTGATGTTTTATGTAAAGCTTATAAGGAGAGTCCCCCGAAGAAATCAGCTGTTGACGAAGGTACAGCTTGTTTTAAGAAGAGATGAGAAGATGTTGAAGATGAATCCTGCAGTGGCTATGAACACCATTGTGCCCAGATCAGCTTGCACCTGGGAGGCAGAGGATGTAGTGAGCCAACATCATGCCACTTCACTCCTGTCCGGGCGACGGGAGGGAAACTCTGGCAAAAAAAAAAAAAAAAAAAAAAAAAGACATACACATCCAATAGAATGCTATTTAAAAATAAAAGAAGGGAAACATGTCATTTGTAACATGAATGAGCCTAGACGATGTTATACTGAGTGAAATAAAGCCGAGGCCGGGCACGGTGGCTCATGCCTCTAATCCCGGTTCTTTGGCATGCCAAGACAGGTGGAGCACTTGAGCCCAGGAGTTCGTGATCAACCTGGGCAACATGGAGAAAGCCCATCTCTAGAAAAAATACAACAATTAGCCAGGTGTGGTGTGGACGCCTGTGGTATTAGCTACTCAGGAGGCTGAAGTGGGAAGATCTCTTGACCGCGGGAGGTGGAGGCCATGGTGAGCCGTGTTTGTGTCACTGTACTCCAGCCTGGGTAACAGAGTGAGACCTTGTCTGGAAAGATGAATAAATACGTGACAAAGTTGTAAAGAGCAAGCACAGAAAGACAAATGCTGCATGATCTCACTTCTACGTGGAATCTAACAAAATTGAACTCATGCTTGTAGAGGGCAGAAAGGTGGTTACCAGAGGCAGGGGCCGTGGAGGGACTCGGGAGATGTTAGTCAAACAATACAAAATTTCAGATAGGAATAGTTCTAGAGATCTACTGAACAGCATGACAACTATAGTTAATAACTAAGCATTGTATACTTGAAAACAGCTGTAAGTGTAGATTGTAAACATGTTCTCATCACAATAAAATATGTATATAAGGAAATGAGTATGCTAATTAGCTCCATTTTGTCATTCCACAATGTATACATATATGAAACCTCATGTTGAATGCCATGAACATATATAATTTTTATTTTCAACTTAAAATTAAATTTAAATAAATTATGAAAATTAAAAGAAATAACACACAATAAAAAAAAAATATTTTATTTTTGAAATCTCCAAAGAAGGAGTCTATGTTATAAAGGAAAAGAAAATTCCAGCAACGGTAAAATCAATCAGAAATGCCCTACTTCAGTGCTTTCCTCAGTTTGTGTGACAGAGTGGAAATCCAGTTCTTCACTAAGTCATTGTTCTGGAACAGGGTGTGTTTGTATATAGGTGTGTGGGGGCTCACATATACAAATTAAATTAATGGTACTGTAAGCATTCAAACTATCAGTTTACTTTAGTGAGGTACACACACACACACACACACACACACGCACGCACGCACACACACACACCCCCACACAAACACGTGTAAGTGTAGATTGTAAACATGTTCTCATCACAATGAAATATGTATGTGAGGAAATGAGTATGCTAATTAGCTCCATTTTGTCATTCCACAACGTATACATATATGAAACCTCATGTTGAACGACATGAACATATAATTTTTATTTTCAACTTAAAATTAAAATTTAAAGTTTAAATAAATTACGAAAATTAAAAGAATTATCGCACAATAAAAAAAAAAAGACTTTATTTATGGAATCTCCACAGAAGGAGTCTATGTTGTAAAGGAAAATTCCAGCAATGGTAAAATCAATCAGAAATGCCCTACTTCAGTGCTTTCCTCAATTTGTGTGACAGAGTGGAAATCCCGTTCTTCACTAAGTCATTGTTCTGGATCAGGGTGTGTTTGTATACAGGTGTGTTGGGGCTCACATATACAAATTAAATTAATGGTACTGTAAGCATTCAAACTATCAGTTTACTTTTGTTAGGTGCACATACACACACACACACACACACACGCACGCGCACACACACACACCCACACAAACAAGTGTAAAATCAGCCACTCCACCAAAACTAGCTACATAGTGTCTCATCTCTCATTGAAGATTCAAAATGGGAACATGGATTTAGACAGGCGTGATGATTCCTTCTCTCCTGGAGCCCAGTTGGAAGTCGCCTGACTGATTCAGACATTGTAATTGGTTGGTTGTGTGGAAGAATCCACTTTGACTCTCACCATACATACTCCTGGGAAGTCAGGTAGTGCAGCGGACAGAGCAAGGGCTCTGCAGCCAGGCGCCTGCACCTGACTTGTAGCTAGGATACCTCGGATAAACTGCTTAACACTTGTGCTTCAGTTTCCTCATCTGTAAAATGGGATAAAACGCTATCTCTCTCACAACTATTATGAGGACTAACTGGGTTAATAGGTGCAAAGTACCAAGTACATAATAAACGAACCACCAGTGCTCCTTACAATCATGAGCATTTGGCGCAGGTGAAGACGCATGGTCTCTTGAGGTATAAAATTAAGCTTTATTTACCTACCCATTGGGTTGTTCCAAGGGTTAATGATACAGTGTTCACGATTTCCCAATGTAAGCCATTATAAGAAGGAAACATAGTTAACATGAATCGAATACCTACTATGTGCGATTGTTTCAAGGCCTGCCATGTGTTGCTTCATTCATGCCTTCTCGTGACCTTATGATCACGCTTTAAAGATAAAAACGTAGAAGCACAAAAACGTCCTTTGTCCAATATGACAAAGCCAGTAAGTGGTGGAAGTTGAATTTGAAGCCAGATGTGTAATTCCAGAGCCCAAGTGCTTCACCCACCTCAGCGTGGTGCCTCTACAGAAAAACAGGTAAGGGCACATGGAGGAGCAAATGCCTTGCCGTTGTTTTTAAATTCTTTTATTTTTACGATTGAAATTCCTAGAGACATTGATTCTGTGCCAGCCCCCGGGGGTGGGGGAAAGCTCGGGTGGGGGAGGGGAGGTTCCGAAAGCCCCAGAGAAGAGGAAGACGCCCAGCAGGGAAGACTGGCAGGAGGCTGGGGGGCCAGGGGGCTGGCTTTGTTCTCAGAGACCAAGGAAGTCCAGGTGGGCTGAGGGAGGTTAGCGGTGGAAGAAGGACAGAGGTCTGGGATGGGCAGAGGGATGGAGACAGTCGCGAGGGACCCCGGCAGGGACTCGGGGGCCTGGGAGTGGGGGCTCGGGGCTGGGGGAGGCGATTGGTGGAAGGATAGAGGTCTGGGAGGGGCAGAGGGATGGGGACAGTCGCGAGGGGCCGCGCGGGGGACTGGAAGTCGGGGTCGGGGTTAGTCTTGGCTTTTTGCCCTCTCCTGCAAAACCGGCTGCTTCGGTTTCTGTCGGTTTGCGGCCAGGTGGACTGGGTTAGCTCTCGGGAGCGATCGCAGTTGTGGAAGAGGCCTGGGTCTGAGGACAGGCCAGGGCGGCGGGAGAGGCGGACGGGTGGCCTCGCTGGATCCCAGCGCGCTCTCGGACTTTCCACATCACCAGCTGCAGGCAGGCGTTTGCGTCCTGGCAGGAGTCGTGCCCGTCCTGGCTGTCCTGGATGATCTGTCCGAGGTAGTCGGCCGTGAGATTCCTTAGGGAGCGCTTGTAGGGGAAACCCCGGTAGTGCGGGAAGAGCACCGCCGTGTCCACCACGGTGCTGTGGATCAGCTTCAGGGCCAGCAGGTCGCTCTCCAGGCTGTGCCCGATGAGGATGGTTTGGGCGCTGAAAAAGCTCAGCAGGATGGCTTGGACTTTCGGCAACGTGATGCTGGTCTGGGCGACGTCGGCCTCGGTCACGCCGGAAAACCTGGTGTTGTAGTCCACGATCTCGTTGTCGGGCTTGACGAAGGTGTCGTACACCACCCGCATGTCGGCGTCCACCACGGTGACACGGGTCAGCTCTAGGCCGTGCGTGGTGTAGCACATCTCACAGTCCAAGGCGTAGATGCCGGGATAAGCGTCTCTGGAAAACTCTTTCTTGAAGGTCTTCACGAAGCCATCCAGGCTCTCCTTGCGGCCGTCCCGCACGTGCTGCTTTGCCACCTGGCAGCCCACGGAGCCAGGAGCGGCTGCACAGCAGGTGTACTGGGTAAGCCGGCCTCCGGCCACTTGGCTGGAGCGGACCCTCCCCCAGTGGTAGTAACACACCTGGTCGCGTACACAGCGGCCCGAAGGCGACACCAGGTACTCGGTGCCACAGCGGCAGCAGACCCTGCGGGAGGAGTCGCCTGGCCCCTTCCCCTGGGCAGTGAAGAGGACGGCGCCTCTGGGCCGCTCGGGGTGCGGGAAGGGGTAGCCGTTCTCCTTGAGCTGCTCCCGAGTGAGCAGGAAGTCCTGGAGGCGGCTGTACAGAGCGGCCCTGCTGAGGCCGGGCATGGAGCTGGGGGTCAGGCCCTTCAGTCTCTTGAGGGCGTTCAGCACCACATTCAGGTAGACGTTCTTGTTGGGGCTGCGGTCGTGGGCCACCTTCTCCTCGTTCAGCGCCTTCTCCTTCGCCTCCTGCTCGGAGGCGCAGAACTGGAGACACTCTTTGGTGAGCAGTTGGAGATAGCCTCGGCGGATGACGGTGGGGACTCGGCACCCAGACTTTCGGAGGAGGATGGGTTTCTTCAGACTCCGTAAGGATGGACGATGGGCGATTCGCTTAGAGCTGTCGGTGGTGGAGGTCCTGTATGCCATCCCTGACCTGTTGTGCGTCTTCCATGGCTGTGTGCCGACCTTGGAGCCATCGGAGCGTTGGTGGCTGCTGGCCACCAGGGTTCTCTTGGCATCTGTGGGACCTGTGTCCAAGCAAGGGCTGGGAAAGTGGGCGATCCTCTTCCTCTCCCTGGGGGCTGAGATGCGGACTGCGGGGGGCCTCTCTGTCAGCCTTGGGGCGGCTGGCAGCCGGCAGGCCGATGCCCTCTGCGCAGGGAAGTACCACGCCTCCGTCACCATCTTGGGCCACTCTGGGGCCACGGCCGGACCGCTATTCTGAGGCTCCGCCTGGATCCCCACAAGCGCTGAGGCCTGGTTGTACATCTGGGGCACCCAGAGCCCGAAGTTCCGGGCAGGCTGATGAGAGGGCAGTGGGAGCTCTAGAGCCTCGAGGGCCAGCTCCTCGGCCACCTTCTTAGCTTCGGGATATCCGGGTGGGAACCAGCAAGGAGCTGTGGCTCTCAACATCTTGCTGCCTTCTGGAGCACTGGCCTGGCTCTGCTGCTCTGCGGACTCGCGGGCTTCAGTGAGTGCCGCGGGCCGCCGCGCCTCGCCTTTATATAGGCACAGGGCAGAGTGGGCGGGACTTCTCCTTGATTAGATTGGCACTTCAATCCAATCACACTAAACCCAATTAATATTCCACCACACCGCAGCTTGGGAACGCCTCAGAGGGTCTGCGGATGGAATCAACTGGAACTCCTGGTTGCTACCCTTGGAGCTAGGTTGCTTTTCCTGAGTTAATTAACCGTCCCTGCCCAGCAGTCCTATCATGGCTACTGGTTCTGAGCTACAGAGGAGTAAACTGAGCTTCAGGGAGGTTCGTCAGCTTGCTCTGGCCCACACAGCACACCAGGGAGTCAGGATTGGGCCGGCAGTCTGCTGCACGTTGGAGGGCAGGACCTCACTGGGGTGGCCTTTCCCTGCTCTGTGCACTCCTGCACTGTGGGCAATTTGAGGACAGGAAGTGGACGGCATCCACTTCTCTCCAAGGACATGGCCAACGTTCAACACAGGGGGTCTTCAAAAGGTTCACAGAAAATGGACGTTGTGAAAAATCTCTGCATGGATTTCAGTTGTTTTACACTAAAACAAACTTATACTAACTTGTTATAACCTTTCTGAACCAGATCCACTCTGAGGCACTAAGAAGGATGAGACACCCACTGAAAAGGACTCCTATCAGAGCAACACGAATTCCGCTAACATGGCAGCAAAAACAAACATCAAATTTACGGTGAAGCTTGGGTGGAGGAATGAAGAATTCATTGATGTTTTATGTAAAGCTTATAAGGAGAGTCCCCCGAAGAAATCAGCTGTTGACGAAGGTACAGCTTGTTTTAAGAAGAGATGAGAAGATGTTGAAGATGAATCCTGCAGTGGCTATGAACACCATTGTGCCCAGATCAGCTTGCACCTGGGAGGCAGAGGATGTAGTGAGCCAACATCATGCCACTGCACTCCTGTCCGGGCGACGGGAGGGAAACTCTGTCAAAAAAAAAAAAAAAAAAAAAAAAAAAAAAAAAGACATACACATCCAATAGAATGCTATTTAAAAAAAAAGAAGGGAAACACGTCATTTGTAACATGAATGAGCCTAGATGATGTTATACTGAGTGAAATAAAGCCGAGGCCGGGCACGGTGGCTCATGCCTCTAATCCCGGTTCTTTGGCATGCCAAGACAGGTGGAGCACTTGAGCCCAGGAGTTGGCGATCAACCTGGGCAACATGGAGGAAGCCCATCTCTAGAAAAAATACAACAATTAGCCAGGTGTGGTGTGGACGCCTGTGGTATTAGCTACTCAGGAGGCTGAAGTGGGAGGAACTCTTGACCGCGGGAGGTGGAGGCCATGGTGAGCCGTGTTTGTGTCACTGTACTCCAGCCTGGGTGATAGAGTGAGACCCCCTCTGGAAAGATGAATAAATACGTGACAAAGTTGTAAAGAGCAAAGACAGAAAGACAAATGCTGCATGATCTCACTTCTACGTGGAATCTAACAAAATTGAACTCATGCTTGTAGAGAGCAGCAAGGTGGTTACCAGAGGCAGGGGCCGTGGAGGGACTCGGGAGATGTTAGTCAAACAATACAAAATTTCAGATAGGAATAGTTCTAGAGATCTACTGAACAGCATGACAACTATAGTTAATAACTAAGCATTGTATACTTGAAAACAGCTGTAAGTGTAGATTGTAAACATGTTCTCATCACAATGAAATATGTATGTGAGAAAATGAGTATGCTAATTAGCTCCATTTTGTCATTCCACAATGTATACATATATGAAACCTCATGTTGAATGCCATGAACATATATAATTTTTATTTTCAACTTAAAATTAAATTTAAATAAATTATGAAAATTAAAAGAAATAACACACAATAAAAAAAACAATATTTTATTTTTGAAATCTCCAAAGAAGGAGTCTATGTTATAAAGGAAAAGAAAATTCCAGCAACGGTAAAATCAATCAGAAATGCCCTACTTCAGTGCTTTCCTCAGTTTGTGTGACAGAGTGGAAATCCAGTTCTTCACTAAGTCATTGTTCTGGAACAGGGTGTGTTTGTATATAGGTGTGGGGGGCTCACATATACAAATTAAATTAGTGGTATTGTAAGCATTCAAACTATCAGTTTACTTTAGTGAGGTACACAGACACACACACACACACACACACACACGCACACACACACACACACACACCCACACAAACAAGTGTAAAATCAGCCACTCCACCAAAACTAGCTACATAGTGTCTCATCTCTCATTGAAGATTCAAAATGGGAACATGGATTTTAGAGAGGTGTGATGATTCCTTCTCTCCTGGAGCCCAGGTGGAAGTCGCCTGACTGATTCAGACATTGTAATTGGTTGGTTGTGTGGAAGAATCCACTTTGACTCTCACCATACATACTCCTGGGAAGTCAGGTAGTGCAGCGGACAGAGCAAGGGCTCTGCAGCCAGGCGCCTGCACCTGACTTGTAGCTAGGATACCTCGGATAAACTGCTTAACACTTGTGCTTCAGTTTCCTCATCTGTAAAATGGGATAAAACGCTATCTCTCTCACAACTATTATGAGGACTAACTGGGTTAATAGGTGCAAAGTACCAAGTACATAATAAACGAACCACCAGTGCTCCTTACAATCATGAGCATTTGGCGCAGGTGAAGACGCATGGTTTCTTGAGGTATAAAATTAAGCTTTATTTACCTACCCCTTGGGTTGTTCCAAGGGTTAATGATACAGTGTTCACGATTTCCCAATGTAAGCCATTATAAGAAGGAAACATAGTTAACATGAATCGAATACCTACTATGTGCGATTGTTTCAAGGCCTGCCATGTGTTGCTTCATTCATGCCTTCTCGTGACCTTATGATCACGCTTTAAAGATAAAAACGTAGAAGCACAAAAACGTCCCTTGTCCAATATGACAAAGCCAGTAAGTGGTGGAAGTTGAATTTGAAGCCAGATGTGTAATTCCAGAGCCCAAGTGCTTCACCCACCTCAGCGTGGTGCCTCTACAGAAAAACAGGTAAGGGCACATGGAGGAGCAAATGCCTTGCCGTTGTTTTTAAATTCTTTTATTTTTACGATTGAAATTCCTAGAGACATTGATTCTGTGCCAGCCCCCGGGGGGGGGGGAAAGCGCGGGGGGGGGGGCGGGGAGGTTCCGAAAGCCCCAGAGAAGAGGAAGACGCCCAGCAGGGAAGACTGGCAGGAGGCTGGGGGGCCAGGGGGCTGGCTTTGTTCTCAGAGATCATGGAAGTCCAGGTGGGCTGAGGGAGGCTAGCGGTGGAAAAAAGGACAGAGGTCTGGGATGGGCAGAGGGATGGGGCCAGGCGCGAGGGACCGCGGCAGGGACTCGGGGGCCTGGGAGTGGGGGCTCGGGGCTGGGGGAGGCGATTGGTGGAAGGATAGAGGTCTGGGAGGGGCAGAGGGATGGGGACAGTCGCGAGGGGCCGCGGTAGGTACTCCGGGGGACTGGGAGTCCGGGTCGGGGTTAGTCTTGGCTTTTTGCCCTTTGGGCGGGACTTCTCCTTGATTAGATTGGCACTTCAATCCAATCACACTAAACCCAATTAATTTTCCACCACACCAAAGCAGCTTGGGAACGCCTCAGAGGGTCTGCGGATGGAATCAACTGGAACTCCTGGTTGCTACCCTTGGAGCTAGGTTGCTTTTCCTGAGTTAATTAACCGTCCCTGCCCAGCAGTCCTATCATGGCTACTGGTTCTGAGCTACATAGGAGTAAACTGAGCTCCAGGGAGGTTCGTCAACTTGCTCTGGCCCACACAGCACACCAGGGAGTCAGGATTGGGCCGGCAGTCTGCTGCACGCTGGAGGGCAGGACCTCTCTGGGGTGGCCTTTCCCTGCTCTGTGCACTCCTGCACTGTGGGCAATTTGAGGACAGGAAGTGGACGGCATCCACTTCTCTCCAAGGACATGGCCAACGTTCAACACAGGGGGTCTTCAAAAGGTTCACAGGAAATGGACGTTGTGAAAAATCTCTGCATGGATTTCAGTTGTTTTACACTAAAACAAACTTATACTAACTTGTTATAACCTTTCTGAACCAGATCCACGCTGAGGCACTAAGAAGGATGAGACACCCACTGAAAAGGACTCCTATCAGAGCAACACGAATTCCGCTAAAATGGCAGCAAAAACAAACATCAAATTTACGGTGAAGCTTGGGTGGAGGAATGAAGAATTCATTGATGTTTTATGTAAAGCTTATAAGGAGAGTCCCCCGAAGAAATCAGCTGTTGACGAAGGTACAGCTTGTTTTAAGAAGAGATGAGAAGATGTTGAAGATGAATCCTGCAGTGGCTATGAACACCATTGTGCCCAGATCAGCTTGCACCTGGGAGGCAGAGGATGTAGTGAGCCAACATCATGCCACTTCACTCCTGTCCGGGCGACGGGAGGGAAACTCTGGCAAAAAAAAAAAAAAAAAAAAAAAAAAAGACATACACATCCAATAGAATGCTATTTAAAAATAAAAGAAGGGAAACATGTCATTTGTAACATGAATGAGCCTAGACGATGTTATACTGAGTGAAATAAAGCCGAGGCCGGGCACGGTGGCTCATGCCTCTAATCCCGGTTCTTTGGCATGCCAAGACAGGTGGAGCACTTGAGCCCAGGAGTTCGTGATCAACCTGGGCAACATGGAGAAAGCCCATCTCTAGAAAAAATACAACAATTAGCCAGGTGTGGTGTGGACGCCTGTGGTATTAGCTACTCAGGAGGCTGAAGTGGGAAGATCTCTTGACCGCGGGAGGTGGAGGCCATGGTGAGCCGTGTTTGTGTCACTGTACTCCAGCCTGGGTAACAGAGTGAGACCTTGTCTGGAAAGATGAATAAATACGTGACAAAGTTGTAAAGAGCAAGCACAGAAAGACAAATGCTGCATGATCTCACTTCTACGTGGAATCTAACAAAATTGAACTCATGCTTGTAGAGGGCAGAAAGGTGGTTACCAGAGGCAGGGGCCGTGGAGGGACTCGGGAGATGTTAGTCAAACAATACAAAATTTCAGATAGGAATAGTTCTAGAGATCTACTGAACAGCATGACAACTATAGTTAATAACTAAGCATTGTATACTTGAAAACAGCTGTAAGTGTAGATTGTAAACATGTTCTCATCACAATAAAATATGTATATAAGGAAATGAGTATGCTAATTAGCTCCATTTTGTCATTCCACAATGTATACATATATGAAACCTCATGTTGAATGCCATGAACATATATAATTTTTATTTTCAACTTAAAATTAAATTTAAATAAATTATGAAAATTAAAAGAAATAACACACAATAAAAAAAAATATTTTATTTTTGAAATCTCCAAAGAAGGAGTCTATGTTATAAAGGAAAAGAAAATTCCAGCAACGGTAAAATCAATCAGAAATGCCCTACTTCAGTGCTTTCCTCAGTTTGTGTGACAGAGTGGAAATCCAGTTCTTCACTAAGTCATTGTTCTGGAACAGGGTGTGTTTGTATATAGGTGTGTGGGGGCTCACATATACAAATTAAATTAATGGTACTGTAAGCATTCAAACTATCAGTTTACTTTAGTGAGGTACACACACACACACACACACACACGCACGCACGCACACACACACACCCCCACACAAACACGTGTAAGTGTAGATTGTAAACATGTTCTCATCACAATGAAATATGTATGTGAGGAAATGAGTATGCTAATTAGCTCCATTTTGTCATTCCACAACGTATACATATATGAAACCTCATGTTGAACGACATGAACATATAATTTTTATATTTTCAACTTAAAATTAAAATTTAAAGTTTAAATAAATTACGAAAATTAAAAGAATTATCGCACAATAAAAAAAAAAAGACTTTATTTATGGAATCTCCACAGAAGGAGTCTATGTTGTAAAGGAAAATTCCAGCAATGGTAAAATCAATCAGAAATGCCCTACTTCAGTGCTTTCCTCAATTTGTGTGACAGAGTGGAAATCCCGTTCTTCACTAAGTCATTGTTCTGGATCAGGGTGTGTTTGTATACAGGTGTGTTGGGGCTCACATATACAAATTAAATTAATGGTACTGTAAGCATTCAAACTATCAGTTTACTTTTGTTAGGTGCACATACACACACACACACACACACGCACGCGCACACACACACACACACAAACAAGTGTAAAATCAGCCACTCCACCAAAACTAGCTACTTAGTATCTCATCTCTCATTGAAGATTCAAAATGGGAACATGGATTTAGACAGGCGTGATGATTCCTTCTCTCCTGGAGCCCAGTTGGAAGTCGCCTGACTGATTCAGACATTGTAATTGGTTGGTTGTGTGGAAGAATCCACTTTGACTCTCACCATACATACTCCTGGGAAGTCAGGTAGTGCAGCGGACAGAGCAAGGGCTCTGCAGCCAGGCGCCTGCACCTGACTTGTAGCTAGGATACCTCGGATAAACTGCTTAACACTTGTGCTTCAGTTTCCTCATCTGTAAAATGGGGATAAAACGCTATCTCTCTCACAACTATTATGAGGACTAACTGGGTTAATAGGTGCAAAGTACCAAGTACATAATAAACGAACCACCAGTGCTCCTTACAATCATGAGCATTTGGCGCAGGTGAAGACGCATGGTCTCTTGAGGTATAAAATTAAGCTTTATTTACCTACCCATTGGGTTGTTCCAAGGGTTAATGATACAGTGTTCACGATTTCCCAATGTAAGCCATTATAAGAAGGAAACATAGTTAACATGAATCGAATACCTACTATGTGCGATTGTTTCAAGGCCTGCCATGTGTTGCTTCATTCATGCCTTCTCGTGACCTTATGATCACGCTTTAAAGATAAAAACGTAGAAGCACAAAAACGTCCTTTGTCCAATATGACAAAGCCAGTAAGTGGTGGAAGTTGAATTTGAAGCCAGATGTGTAATTCCAGAGCCCAAGTGCTTCACCCACCTCAGCGTGGTGCCTCTACAGAAAAACAGGTAAGGGCACATGGAGGAGCAAATGCCTTGCCGTTGTTTTTAAATTCTTTTATTTTTACGATTGAAATTCCTAGAGACATTGATTCTGTGCCAGCCCCCGGGGGTGGGGGAAAGCTCGGGTGGGGGAGGGGAGGTTCCGAAAGCCCCAGAGAAGAGGAAGACGCCCAGCAGGGAAGACTGGCAGGAGGCTGGGGGGCCAGGGGGCTGGCTTTGTTCTCAGAGACCAAGGAAGTCCAGGTGGGCTGAGGGAGGTTAGCGGTGGAAGAAGGACAGAGGTCTGGGATGGGCAGAGGGATGGAGACAGTCGCGAGGGACCCCGGCAGGGACTCGGGGGCCTGGGAGTGGGGGCTCGGGGCTGGGGGAGGCGATTGGTGGAAGGATAGAGGTCTGGGAGGGGCAGAGGGATGGGGACAGTCGCGAGGGGCCGCGCGGGGGACTGGAAGTCGGGGTCGGGGTTAGTCTTGGCTTTTTGCCCTCTCCTGCAAAACCGGCTGCTTCGGTTTCTGTCGGTTTGCGGCCAGGTGGACTGGGTTAGCTCTCGGGAGCGATCGCAGTTGTGGAAGAGGCCTGGGTCTGAGGACAGGCCAGGGCGGCGGGAGAGGCGGACGGGTGGCCTCGCTGGATCCCAGCGCGCTCTCGGACTTTCCACATCACCAGCTGCAGGCAGGCGTTTGCGTCCTGGCAGGAGTCGTGCCCGTCCTGGCTGTCCTGGATGATCTGTCCGAGGTAGTCGGCCGTGAGATTCCTTAGGGAGCGCTTGTAGGGGAAACCCCGGTAGTGCGGGAAGAGGGCACCGCCGTGTCCACCACGGTGCTGTGGATCAGCTTCAGGGCCAGCAGGTCGCTCTCCAGGCTGTGCCCGATGAGGATGGTTTGGGCGCTGAAAAAGCTCAGCAGGATGGCTTGGACTTTCGGCAACGTGATGCTGGTCTGGGCGACGTCGGCCTCGGTCACGCCGGAAAACCTGGTGTTGTAGTCCACGATCTCGTTGTCGGGCTTGACGAAGGTGTCGTACACCACCCGCATGTCGGCGTCCACCACGGTGACACGGGTCAGCTCTAGGCCGTGCGTGGTGTAGCACATCTCACAGTCCAAGGCGTAGATGCCGGGATAAGCGTCTCTGGAAAACTCTTTCTTGAAGGTCTTCACGAAGCCATCCAGGCTCTCCTTGCGGCCGTCCCGCACGTGCTGCTTTGCCACCTGGCAGCCCACGGAGCCAGGAGCGGCTGCACAGCAGGTGTACTGGGTAAGCCGGCCTCCGGCCACTTGGCTGGAGCGGACCCTCCCCCAGTGGTAGTAACACACCTGGTCGCGTACACAGCGGCCCGAAGGCGACACCAGGTACTCGGTGCCACAGCGGCAGCAGACCCTGCGGGAGGAGTCGCCTGGCCCCTTCCCCTGGGCAGTGAAGAGGACGGCGCCTCTGGGCCGCTCGGGGTGCGGGAAGGGGTAGCCGTTCTCCTTGAGCTGCTCCCGAGTGAGCAGGAAGTCCTGGAGGCGGCTGTACAGAGCGGCCCTGCTGAGGCCGGGCATGGAGCTGGGGGTCAGGCCCTTCAGTCTCTTGAGGGCGTTCAGCACCACATTCAGGTAGACGTTCTTGTTGGGGCTGCGGTCGTGGGCCACCTTCTCCTCGTTCAGCGCCTTCTCCTTCGCCTCCTGCTCGGAGGCGCAGAACTGGAGACACTCTTTGGTGAGCAGTTGGAGATAGCCTCGGCGGATGACGGTGGGGACTCGGCACCCAGACTTTCGGAGGAGGATGGGTTTCTTCAGACTCCGTAAGGATGGACGATGGGGCGATTCGCTTAGAGCTGTCGGTGGTGGAGGTCCTGTATGCCATCCCTGACCTGTTGTGCGTCTTCCATGGCTGTGTGCCGACCTTGGAGCCATCGGAGCGTTGGTGGCTGCTGGCCACCAGGGTTCTCTTGGCATCTGTGGGACCTGTGTCCAAGCAAGGGCTGGGAAAGTGGGCGATCCTCTTCCTCTCCCTGGGGGCTGAGATGCGGACTGCGGGGGGCCTCTCTGTCAGCCTTGGGGCGGCTGGCAGCCGGCAGGCCGATGCCCTCTGCGCAGGGAAGTACCACGCCTCCGTCACCATCTTGGGCCACTCTGGGGCCACGGCCGGACCGCTATTCTGAGGCTCCGCCTGGATCCCCACAAGCGCTGAGGCCTGGTTGTACATCTGGGGCACCCAGAGCCCGAAGTTCCGGGCAGGCTGATGAGAGGGCAGTGGGAGCTCTAGAGCCTCGAGGGCCAGCTCCTCGGCCACCTTCTTAGCTTCGGGATATCCGGGTGGGAACCAGCAAGGAGCTGTGGCTCTCAACATCTTGCTGCCTTCTGGAGCACTGGCCTGGCTCTGCTGCTCTGCGGACTCGCGGGCTTCAGTGAGTGCCGCGGCCGCCGCGCCTCGCCTTTATATAGGCACAGGGCAGAGTGGGCGGGACTTCTCCTTGATTAGATTGGCACTTCAATCCAATCACACTAAACCCAATTAATATTCCACCACACCGCAGCTTGGGAACGCCTCAGAGGGTCTGCGGATGGAATCAACTGGAACTCCTGGTTGCTACCCTTGGAGCTAGGTTGCTTTTCCTGAGTTAATTAACCGTCCCTGCCCAGCAGTCCTATCATGGCTACTGGTTCTGAGCTACAGAGGAGTAAACTGAGCTTCAGGGAGGTTCGTCAGCTTGCTCTGGCCCACACAGCACACCAGGGAGTCAGGATTGGGCCGGCAGTCTGCTGCACGTTGGAGGGCAGGACCTCACTGGGGTGGCCTTTCCCTGCTCTGTGCACTCCTGCACTGTGGGCAATTTGAGGACAGGAAGTGGACGGCATCCACTTCTCTCCAAGGACATGGCCAACGTTCAACACAGGGGGTCTTCAAAAGGTTCACAGAAAATGGACGTTGTGAAAAATCTCTGCATGGATTTCAGTTGTTTTACACTAAAACAAACTTATACTAACTTGTTATAACCTTTCTGAACCAGATCCACTCTGAGGCACTAAGAAGGATGAGACACCCACTGAAAAGGACTCCTATCAGAGCAACACGAATTCCGCTAACATGGCAGCAAAAACAAACATCAAATTTACGGTGAAGCTTGGGTGGAGGAATGAAGAATTCATTGATGTTTTATGTAAAGCTTATAAGGAGAGTCCCCCGAAGAAATCAGCTGTTGACGAAGGTACAGCTTGTTTTAAGAAGAGATGAGAAGATGTTGAAGATGAATCCTGCAGTGGCTATGAACACCATTGTGCCCAGATCAGCTTGCACCTGGGAGGCAGAGGATGTAGTGAGCCAACATCATGCCACTGCACTCCTGTCCGGGCGACGGGAGGGAAACTCTGTCAAAAAAAAAAAAAAAAAAAAAAAAAAAAAAAAAGACATACACATCCAATAGAATGCTATTTAAAAAAAAAAGAAGGGAAACATGTCATTTGTAACATGAATGAGCCTAGATGATGTTATACTGAGTGAAATAAAGCCGAGGCCGGGCACGGTGGCTCATGCCTCTAATCCCGGTTCTTTGGCATGCCAAGACAGGTGGAGCACTTGAGCCCAGGAGTTGGCGATCAACCTGGGCAACATGGAGGAAGCCCATCTCTAGAAAAAATACAACAATTAGCCAGGTGTGGTGTGGACGCCTGTGGTATTAGCTACTCAGGAGGCTGAAGTGGGAGGAACTCTTGACCGCGGGAGGTGGAGGCCATGGTGAGCCGTGTTTGTGTCACTGTACTCCAGCCTGGGTGATAGAGTGAGACCCCCTCTGGAAAGATGAATAAATACGTGACAAAGTTGTAAAGAGCAAAGACAGAAAGACAAATGCTGCATGATCTCACTTCTACGTGGAATCTAACAAAATTGAACTCATGCTTGTAGAGAGCAGCAAGGTGGTTACCAGAGGCAGGGGCCGTGGAGGGACTCGGGAGATGTTAGTCAAACAATACAAAATTTCAGATAGGAATAGTTCTAGAGATCTACTGAACAGCATGACAACTATAGTTAATAACTAAGCATTGTATACTTGAAAACAGCTGTAAGTGTAGATTGTAAACATGTTCTCATCACAATGAAATATGTATGTGAGAAAATGAGTATGCTAATTAGCTCCATTTTGTCATTCCACAATGTATACATATATGAAACCTCATGTTGAATGCCATGAACATATATAATTTTTATTTTCAACTTAAAATTAAATTTAAATAAATTATGAAAATTAAAAGAAATAACACACAATAAAAAAAAAATATTTTATTTTTGAAATCTCCAAAGAAGGAGTCTATGTTATAAAGGAAAAGAAAATTCCAGCAACGGTAAAATCAATCAGAAATGCCCTACTTCAGTGCTTTCCTCAGTTTGTGTGACAGAGTGGAAATCCAGTTCTTCACTAAGTCATTGTTCTGGAACAGGGTGTGTTTGTATATAGGTGTGGGGGGCTCACATATACAAATTAAATTAGTGGTATTGTAAGCATTCAAACTATCAGTTTACTTTAGTGAGGTACACAGACACACACACACACACACACACACGCACGCACACACACACACACCCACACAAACAAGTGTAAAATCAGCCACTCCACCAAAACTAGCTACATAGTGTCTCATCTCTCATTGAAGATTCAAAATGGGAACATGGATTTAGAGAGGTGTGATGATTCCTTCTCTCCTGGAGCCCAGGTGGAAGTCGCCTGACTGATTCAGACATTGTAATTGGTTGGTTGTGTGGAAGAATCCACTTTGACTCTCACCATACATACTCCTGGGAAGTCAGGTAGTGCAGCGGACAGAGCAAGGGCTCTGCAGCCAGGCGCCTGCACCTGACTTGTAGCTAGGATACCTCGGATAAACTGCTTAACACTTGTGCTTCAGTTTCCTCATCTGTAAAATGGGATAAAACGCTATCTCTCTCACAACTATTATGAGGACTAACTGGGTTAATAGGTGCAAAGTACCAAGTACATAATAAACGAACCACCAGTGCTCCTTACAATCATGAGCATTTGGCGCAGGTGAAGACGCATGGTTTCTTGAGGTATAAAATTAAGCTTTATTTACCTACCCCTTGGGTTGTTCCAAGGGTTAATGATACAGTGTTCACGATTTCCCAATGTAAGCCATTATAAGAAGGAAACATAGTTAACATGAATCGAATACCTACTATGTGCGATTGTTTCAAGGCCTGCCATGTGTTGCTTCATTCATGCCTTCTCGTGACCTTATGATCACGCTTTAAAGATAAAAACGTAGAAGCACAAAAACGTCCCTTGTCCAATATGACAAAGCCAGTAAGTGGTGGAAGTTGAATTTGAAGCCAGATGTGTAATTCCAGAGCCCAAGTGCTTCACCCACCTCAGCGTGGTGCCTCTACAGAAAAACAGGTAAGGGCACATGGAGGAGCAAATGCCTTGCCGTTGTTTTTAAATTCTTTTATTTTTACGATTGAAATTCCTAGAGACATTGATTCTGTGCCAGCCCCCGGGGGTGGGGGAAAGCTCGGGTGGGGGTGGGGAGGTTCCGAAAGCCCCAGAGAAGAGGAAGACGCCCAGCAGGGAAGACTGGCAGGAGGCTGGGGGGCCAGGGGGCTGGCTTTGTTCTCAGAGATCATGGAAGTCCAGGTGGGCTGAGGGAGGCTAGCGGTGGAAAAAAGGACAGAGGTCTGGGATGGGCAGAGGGATGGGGCCAGGCGCGAGGGACCGCGGCAGGGACTCGGGGGCCTGGGAGTGGGGGCTCGGGGCTGGGGGAGGCGATTGGTGGAAGGATAGAGGTCTGGGAGGGGCAGAGGGATGGGGACAGTCGCGAGGGGCCGCGGTAGGTACTCCGGGGGACTGGGAGTCCGGGTCGGGGTTAGTCTTGGCTTTTTGCCCTTTGGGCGGGACTTCTCCTTGATTAGATTGGCACTTCAATCCAATCACACTAAACCCAATTAATTTTCCACCACACCAAAGCAGCTTGGGAACGCCTCAGAGGGTCTGCGGATGGAATCAACTGGAACTCCTGGTTGCTACCCTTGGAGCTAGGTTGCTTTTCCTGAGTTAATTAACCGTCCCTGCCCAGCAGTCCTATCATGGCTACTGGTTCTGAGCTACATAGGAGTAAACTGAGCTCCAGGGAGGTTCGTCAACTTGCTCTGGCCCACACAGCACACCAGGGAGTCAGGATTGGGCCGGCAGTCTGCTGCACGCTGGAGGGCAGGACCTCTCTGGGGTGGCCTTTCCCTGCTCTGTGCACTCCTGCACTGTGGGCAATTTGAGGACAGGAAGTGGACGGCATCCACTTCTCTCCAAGGACATGGCCAACGTTCAACACAGGGGGTCTTCAAAAGGTTCACAGGAAATGGACGTTGTGAAAAATCTCTGCATGGATTTCAGTTGTTTTACACTAAAACAAACTTATACTAACTTGTTATAACCTTTCTGAACCAGATCCACGCTGAGGCACTAAGAAGGATGAGACACCCACTGAAAAGGACTCCTATCAGAGCAACACGAATTCCGCTAAAATGGCAGCAAAAACAAACATCAAATTTACGGTGAAGCTTGGGTGGAGGAATGAAGAATTCATTGATGTTTTATGTAAAGCTTATAAGGAGAGTCCCCCGAAGAAATCAGCTGTTGACGAAGGTACAGCTTGTTTTAAGAAGAGATGAGAAGATGTTGAAGATGAATCCTGCAGTGGCTATGAACACCATTGTGCCCAGATCAGCTTGCACCTGGGAGGCAGAGGATGTAGTGAGCCAACATCATGCCACTTCACTCCTGTCCGGGCGACGGGAGGGAAACTCTGGCAAAAAAAAAAAAAAAAAAAAAAAAAGAGACATACACATCCAATAGAATGCTATTTAAAAATAAAAGAAGGGAAACATGTCATTTGTAACATGAATGAGCCTAGACGATGTTATACTGAGTGAAATAAAGCCGAGGCCGGGCACGGTGGCTCATGCCTCTAATCCCGGTTCTTTGGCATGCCAAGACAGGTGGAGCACTTGAGCCCAGGAGTTCGTGATCAACCTGGGCAACATGGAGAAAGCCCATCTCTAGAAAAAATACAACAATTAGCCAGGTGTGGTGTGGACGCCTGTGGTATTAGCTACTCAGGAGGCTGAAGTGGGAAGATCTCTTGACCGCGGGAGGTGGAGGCCATGGTGAGCCGTGTTTGTGTCACTGTACTCCAGCCTGGGTAACAGAGTGAGACCTTGTCTGGAAAGATGAATAAATACGTGACAAAGTTGTAAAGAGCAAGCACAGAAAGACAAATGCTGCATGATCTCACTTCTACGTGGAATCTAACAAAATTGAACTCATGCTTGTAGAGGGCAGAAAGGTGGTTACCAGAGGCAGGGGCCGTGGAGGGACTCGGGAGATGTTAGTCAAACAATACAAAATTTCAGATAGGAATAGTTCTAGAGATCTACTGAACAGCATGACAACTATAGTTAATAACTAAGCATTGTATACTTGAAAACAGCTGTAAGTGTAGATTGTAAACATGTTCTCATCACAATAAAATATGTATATAAGGAAATGAGTATGCTAATTAGCTCCATTTTGTCATTCCACACAATGTATACATATATGAAACCTCATGTTGAATGCCATGAACATATATAATTTTTATTTTCAACTTAAAATTAAATTTAAATAAATTATGAAAATTAAAAGAAATAACACACAATAAAAAAAAAATATTTTATTTTTGAAATCTCCAAAGAAGGAGTCTATGTTATAAAGGAAAAGAAAATTCCAGCAACGGTAAAATCAATCAGAAATGCCCTACTTCAGTGCTTTCCTCAGTTTGTGTGACAGAGTGGAAATCCAGTTCTTCACTAAGTCATTGTTCTGGAACAGGGTGTGTTTGTATATAGGTGTGTGGGGGCTCACATATACAAATTAAATTAGTGGTACTGTAAGCATTCAAACTATCAGTTTACTATAGTGAGGTACACACACACACACACACACACACACACGCACGCACGCACACACACACACCCCCACACAAACACGTGTAAGTGTAGATTGTAAACATGTTCTCATCACAATGAAATATGTATGTGAGGAAATGAGTATGCTAATTAGCTCCATTTTGTCATTCCACAACGTATACATATATGAAACCTCATGTTGAACGACATGAACATATAATTTTTATTTTCAACTTAAAATTAAAATTTAAAGTTTAAATAAATTACGAAAATTAAAAGAATTATCGCACAATAAAAAAAAAAAGACTTTATTTATGGAATCTCCACAGAAGGAGTCTATGTTGTAAAGGAAAATTCCAGCAATGGTAAATCAATCAGAAATGCCCTACTTCAGTGCTTTCCTCAATTTGTGTGACAGAGTGGAAATCCCGTTCTTCACTAAGTCATTGTTCTGGATCAGGGTGTGTTTGTATACAGGTGTGTTGGGGCTCACATATACAAATTAAATTAATGGTACTGTAAGCATTCAAACTATCAGTTTACTTTTGTTAGGTGCACATACACACACACACACACACACACGCACGCGCACACACACACACACAAACACCTCTAAAATCAGCCACTCCACCAAAACTAGCTACTTAGTATCTCATCTCTCATTGAAGATTCAAAATGGGAACATGGATTTAGACAGGCGTGATGATTCCTTCTCTCCTGGAGCCCAGTTGGAAGTCGCCTGACTGATTCAGACATTGTAATTGGTTGGTTGTGTGGAAGAATCCACTTTGACTCTCACCATACATACTCCTGGGAAGTCAGGTAGTGCAGCGGACAGAGCAAGGGCTCTGCAGCCAGGCGCCTGCACCTGACTTGTAGCTAGGATACCTCGGATAAACTGCTTAACACTTGTGCTTCAGTTTCCTCATCTGTAAAATGGGGATAAAACGCTATCTCTCTCACAACTATTATGAGGACTAACTGGGTTAATAGGTGCAAAGTACCAAGTACATAATAAACGAACCACCAGTGCTCCTTACAATCATGAGCATTTGGCGCAGGTGAAGACGCATGGTCTCTTGAGGTATAAAATTAAGCTTTATTTACCTACCCATTGGGTTGTTCCAAGGGTTAATGATACAGTGTTCACGATTTCCCAATGTAAGCCATTATAAGAAGGAAACATAGTTAACATGAATCGAATACCTACTATGTGCGATTGTTTCAAGGCCTGCCATGTGTTGCTTCATTCATGCCTTCTCGTGACCTTATGATCACGCTTTAAAGATAAAAACGTAGAAGCACAAAAACGTCCTTTGTCCAATATGACAAAGCCAGTAAGTGGTGGAAGTTGAATTTGAAGCCAGATGTGTAATTCCAGAGCCCAAGTGCTTCACCCACCTCAGCGTGGTGCCTCTACAGAAAAACAGGTAAGGGCACATGGAGGAGCAAATGCCTTGCCGTTGTTTTTAAATTCTTTTATTTTTACGATTGAAATTCCTAGAGACATTGATTCTGTGCCAGCCCCCGGGGGTGGGGGAAAGCTCGGGTGGGGGAGGGGAGGTTCCGAAAGCCCCAGAGAAGAGGAAGACGCCCAGCAGGGAAGACTGGCAGGAGGCTGGGGGGCCAGGGGGCTGGCTTTGTTCTCAGAGACCAAGGAAGTCCAGGTGGGCTGAGGGAGGTTAGCGGTGGAAGAAGGACAGAGGTCTGGGATGGGCAGAGGGATGGAGACAGTCGCGAGGGACCCCGGCAGGGACTCGGGGGCCTGGGAGTGGGGGCTCGGGGCTGGGGGAGGCGATTGGTGGAAGGATAGAGGTCTGGGAGGGGCAGAGGGATGGGGACAGTCGCGAGGGGCCGCGCGGGGGACTGGAAGTCGGGGTCGGGGTTAGTCTTGGCTTTTTGCCCTCTCCTGCAAAACCGGCTGCTTCGGTTTCTGTCGGTTTGCGGCCAGGTGGACTGGGTTAGCTCTCGGGAGCGATCGCAGTTGTGGAAGAGGCCTGGGTCTGAGGACAGGCCAGGGCGGCGGGAGAGGCGGACGGGTGGCCTCGCTGGATCCCAGCGCGCTCTCGGACTTTCCACATCACCAGCTGCAGGCAGGCGTTTGCGTCCTGGCAGGAGTCGTGCCCGTCCTGGCTGTCCTGGATGATCTGTCCGAGGTAGTCGGCCGTGAGATTCCTTAGGGAGCGCTTGTAGGGGAAACCCCGGTAGTGCGGGAAGAGCACCGCCGTGTCCACCACGGTGCTGTGGATCAGCTTCAGGGCCAGCAGGTCGCTCTCCAGGCTGTGCCCGATGAGGATGGTTTGGGCGCTGAAAAAGCTCAGCAGGATGGCTTGGACTTTCGGCAACGTGATGCTGGTCTGGGCGACGTCGGCCTCGGTCACGCCGGAAAACCTGGTGTTGTAGTCCACGATCTCGTTGTCGGGCTTGACGAAGGTGTCGTACACCACCCGCATGTCGGCGTCCACCACGGTGACACGGGTCAGCTCTAGGCCGTGCGTGGTGTAGCACATCTCACAGTCCAAGGCGTAGATGCCGGGATAAGCGTCTCTGGAAAACTCTTTCTTGAAGGTCTTCACGAAGCCATCCAGGCTCTCCTTGCGGCCGTCCCGCACGTGCTGCTTTGCCACCTGGCAGCCCACGGAGCCAGGAGCGGCTGCACAGCAGGTGTACTGGGTAAGCCGGCCTCCGGCCACTTGGCTGGAGCGGACCCTCCCCCAGTGGTAGTAACACACCTGGTCGCGTACACAGCGGCCCGAAGGCGACACCAGGTACTCGGTGCCACAGCGGCAGCAGACCCTGCGGGAGGAGTCGCCTGGCCCCTTCCCCTGGGCAGTGAAGAGGACGGCGCCTCTGGGCCGCTCGGGGTGCGGGAAGGGGTAGCCGTTCTCCTTGAGCTGCTCCCGAGTGAGCAGGAAGTCCTGGAGGCGGCTGTACAGAGCGGCCCTGCTGAGGCCGGGCATGGAGCTGGGGGTCAGGCCCTTCAGTCTCTTGAGGGCGTTCAGCACCACATTCAGGTAGACGTTCTTGTTGGGGCTGCGGTCGTGGGCCACCTTCTCCTCGTTCAGCGCCTTCTCCTTCGCCTCCTGCTCGGAGGCGCAGAACTGGAGACACTCTTTGGTGAGCAGTTGGAGATAGCCTCGGCGGATGACGGTGGGGACTCGGCACCCAGACTTTCGGAGGAGGATGGGTTTCTTCAGACTCCGTAAGGATGGACGATGGGCGATTCGCTTAGAGCTGTCGGTGGTGGAGGTCCTGTATGCCATCCCTGACCTGTTGTGCGTCTTCCATGGCTGTGTGCCGACCTTGGAGCCATCGGAGCGTTGGTGGCTGCTGGCCACCAGGGTTCTCTTGGCATCTGTGGGACCTGTGTCCAAGCAAGGGCTGGGAAAGTGGGCGATCCTCTTCCTCTCCCTGGGGGCTGAGATGCGGACTGCGGGGGGCCTCTCTGTCAGCCTTGGGGCGGCTGGCAGCCGGCAGGCCGATGCCCTCTGCGCAGGGAAGTACCACGCCTCCGTCACCATCTTGGGCCACTCTGGGGCCACGGCCGGACCGCTATTCTGAGGCTCCGCCTGGATCCCCACAAGCGCTGAGGCCTGGTTGTACATCTGGGGCACCCAGAGCCCGAAGTTCCGGGCAGGCTGATGAGAGGGCAGTGGGAGCTCTAGAGCCTCGAGGGCCAGCTCCTCGGCCACCTTCTTAGCTTCGGGATATCCGGGTGGGAACCAGCAAGGAGCTGTGGCTCTCAACATCTTGCTGCCTTCTGGAGCACTGGCCTGGCTCTGCTGCTCTGCGGACTCGCGGGCTTCAGTGAGTGCCCGCGGCCGCCGCGCCTCGCCTTTATATAGGCACAGGGCAGAGTGGGCGGGACTTCTCCTTGATTAGATTGGCACTTCAATCCAATCACACTAAACCCAATTAATATTCCACCACACCGCAGCTTGGGAACGCCTCAGAGGGTCTGCGGATGGAATCAACTGGAACTCCTGGTTGCTACCCTTGGAGCTAGGTTGCTTTTCCTGAGTTAATTAACCGTCCCTGCCCAGCAGTCCTATCATGGCTACTGGTTCTGAGCTACAGAGGAGTAAACTGAGCTTCAGGGAGGTTCGTCAGCTTGCTCTGGCCCACACAGCACACCAGGGAGTCAGGATTGGGCCGGCAGTCTGCTGCACGTTGGAGGGCAGGACCTCACTGGGGTGGCCTTTCCCTGCTCTGTGCACTCCTGCACTGTGGGCAATTTGAGGACAGGAAGTGGACGGCATCCACTTCTCTCCAAGGACATGGCCAACGTTCAACACAGGGGGTCTTCAAAAGGTTCACAGAAAATGGACGTTGTGAAAAATCTCTGCATGGATTTCAGTTGTTTTACACTAAAACAAACTTATACTAACTTGTTATAACCTTTCTGAACCAGATCCACTCTGAGGCACTAAGAAGGATGAGACACCCACTGAAAAGGACTCCTATCAGAGCAACACGAATTCCGCTAACATGGCAGCAAAAACAAACATCAAATTTACGGTGAAGCTTGGGTGGAGGAATGAAGAATTCATTGATGTTTTATGTAAAGCTTATAAGGAGAGTCCCCCGAAGAAATCAGCTGTTGACGAAGGTACAGCTTGTTTTAAGAAGAGATGAGAAGATGTTGAAGATGAATCCTGCAGTGGCTATGAACACCATTGTGCCCAGATCAGCTTGCACCTGGGAGGCAGAGGATGTAGTGAGCCAACATCATGCCACTGCACTCCTGTCCGGGCGACGGGAGGGAAACTCTGTCAAAAAAAAAAAAAAAAAAAAAAAGACATACACATCCAATAGAATGCTATTTAAAAAAAAAAGAAGGGAAACACGTCATTTGTAACATGAATGAGCCTAGATGATGTTATACTGAGTGAAATAAAGCCGAGGCCGGGCACGGTGGCTCATGCCTCTAATCCCGGTTCTTTGGCATGCCAAGACAGGTGGAGCACTTGAGCCCAGGAGTTGGCGATCAACCTGGGCAACATGGAGGAAGCCCATCTCTAGAAAAAATACAACAATTAGCCAGGTGTGGTGTGGACGCCTGTGGTATTAGCTACTCAGGAGGCTGAAGTGGGAGGAACTCTTGACCGCGGGAGGTGGAGGCCATGGTGAGCCGTGTTTGTGTCACTGTACTCCAGCCTGGGTGATAGAGTGAGACCCCCTCTGGAAAGATGAATAAATACGTGACAAAGTTGTAAAGAGCAAAGACAGAAAGACAAATGCTGCATGATCTCACTTCTACGTGGAATCTAACAAAATTGAACTCATGCTTGTAGAGAGCAGCAAGGTGGTTACCAGAGGCAGGGGCCGTGGAGGGACTCGGGAGATGTTAGTCAAACAATACAAAATTTCAGATAGGAATAGTTCTAGAGATCTACTGAACAGCATGACAACTATAGTTAATAACTAAGCATTGTATACTTGAAAACAGCTGTAAGTGTAGATTGTAAACATGTTCTCATCACAATGAAATATGTATGTGAGAAAATGAGTATGCTAATTAGCTCCATTTTGTCATTCCACAATGTATACATATATGAAACCTCATGTTGAATGCCATGAACATATATAATTTTTATTTTCAACTTAAAATTAAATTTAAATAAATTATGAAAATTAAAAGAAATAACACACAATAAAAAAAAATATTTTATTTTTGAAATCTCCAAAGAAGGAGTCTATGTTATAAAGGAAAAGAAAATTCCAGCAACGGTAAAATCAATCAGAAATGCCCTACTTCAGTGCTTTCCTCAGTTTGTGTGACAGAGTGGAAATCCAGTTCTTCACTAAGTCATTGTTCTGGAACAGGGTGTGTTTGTATATAGGTGTGGGGGGCTCACATATACAAATTAAATTAGTGGTATTGTAAGCATTCAAACTATCAGTTTACTTTAGTGAGGTACACAGACACACACACACACACACACACACACACACGCACGCACACACACACACACCCACACAAACAAGTGTAAAATCAGCCACTCCACCAAAACTAGCTACATAGTGTCTCATCTCTCATTGAAGATTCAAAATGGGAACATGGATTTAGAGAGGTGTGATGATTCCTTCTCTCCTGGAGCCCAGGTGGAAGTCGCCTGACTGATTCAGACATTGTAATTGGTTGGTTGTGTGGAAGAATCCACTTTGACTCTCACCATACATACTCCTGGGAAGTCAGGTAGTGCAGCGGACAGAGCAAGGGCTCTGCAGCCAGGCGCCTGCACCTGACTTGTAGCTAGGATACCTCGGATAAACTGCTTAACACTTGTGCTTCAGTTTCCTCATCTGTAAAATGGGATAAAACGCTATCTCTCTCACAACTATTATGAGGACTAACTGGGTTAATAGGTGCAAAGTACCAAGTACATAATAAACGAACCACCAGTGCTCCTTACAATCATGAGCATTTGGCGCAGGTGAAGACGCATGGTTTCTTGAGGTATAAAATTAAGCTTTATTTACCTACCCCTTGGGTTGTTCCAAGGGTTAATGATACAGTGTTCACGATTTCCCAATGTAAGCCATTATAAGAAGGAAACATAGTTAACATGAATCGAATACCTACTATGTGCGATTGTTTCAAGGCCTGCCATGTGTTGCTTCATTCATGCCTTCTCGTGACCTTATGATCACGCTTTAAAGATAAAAACGTAGAAGCACAAAAACGTCCCTTGTCCAATATGACAAAGCCAGTAAGTGGTGGAAGTTGAATTTGAAGCCAGATGTGTAATTCCAGAGCCCAAGTGCTTCACCCACCTCAGCGTGGTGCCTCTACAGAAAAACAGGTAAGGGCACATGGAGGAGCAAATGCCTTGCCGTTGTTTTTAAATTCTTTTATTTTTACGATTGAAATTCCTAGAGACATTGATTCTGTGCCAGCCCCCGGGGGTGGGGGAAAGCTCGGGTGGGGGAGGGGAGGTTCCGAAAGCCCCAGAGAAGAGGAAGACGCCCAGCAGGGAAGACTGGCAGGAGGCTGGGGGGCCAGGGGGCTGGCTTTGTTCTCAGAGATCATGGAAGTCCAGGTGGGCTGAGGGAGGCTAGCGGTGGAAAAAAGGACAGAGGTCTGGGATGGGCAGAGGGATGGGGCCAGGCGCGAGGGACCGCGGCAGGGACTCGGGGGCCTGGGAGTGGGGGCTCGGGGCTGGGGGAGGCGATTGGTGGAAGGATAGAGGTCTGGGAGGGGCAGAGGGATGGGGACAGTCGCGAGGGGCCGCGGTAGGTACTCCGGGGGACTGGGAGTCCGGGTCGGGGTTAGTCTTGGCTTTTTGCCCTTTGGGCGGGACTTCTCCTTGATTAGATTGGCACTTCAATCCAATCACACTAAACCCAATTAATTTTCCACACACACCAAAGCAGCTTGGGAACGCCTCAGAGGGTCTGCGGATGGAATCAACTGGAACTCCTGGTTGCTACCCTTGGAGCTAGGTTGCTTTTCCTGAGTTAATTAACCGTCCCTGCCCAGCAGTCCTATCATGGCTACTGGTTCTGAGCTACATAGGAGTAAACTGAGCTCCAGGGAGGTTCGTCAACTTGCTCTGGCCCACACAGCACACCAGGGAGTCAGGATTGGGCCGGCAGTCTGCTGCACGCTGGAGGGCAGGACCTCTCTGGGGTGGCCTTTCCCTGCTCTGTGCACTCCTGCACTGTGGGCAATTTGAGGACAGGAAGTGGACGGCATCCACTTCTCTCCAAGGACATGGCCAACGTTCAACACAGGGGGTCTTCAAAAGGTTCACAGGAAATGGACGTTGTGAAAAATCTCTGCATGGATTTCAGTTGTTTTACACTAAAACAAACTTATACTAACTTGTTATAACCTTTCTGAACCAGATCCACGCTGAGGCACTAAGAAGGATGAGACACCCACTGAAAAGGACTCCTATCAGAGCAACACGAATTCCGCTAAAATGGCAGCAAAAACAAACATCAAATTTACGGTGAAGCTTGGGTGGAGGAATGAAGAATTCATTGATGTTTTATGTAAAGCTTATAAGGAGAGTCCCCCGAAGAAATCAGCTGTTGACGAAGGTACAGCTTGTTTTAAGAAGAGATGAGAAGATGTTGAAGATGAATCCTGCAGTGGCTATGAACACCATTGTGCCCAGATCAGCTTGCACCTGGGAGGCAGAGGATGTAGTGAGCCAACATCATGCCACTTCACTCCTGTCCGGGCGACGGGAGGGAAACTCTGGCAAAAAAAAAAAAAAAAAAAAAAAAAAAAAAGACATACACATCCAATAGAATGCTATTTAAAAATAAAAGAAGGGAAACATGTCATTTGTAACATGAATGAGCCTAGACGATGTTATACTGAGTGAAATAAAGCCGAGGCCGGGCACGGTGGCTCATGCCTCTAATCCCGGTTCTTTGGCATGCCAAGACAGGTGGAGCACTTGAGCCCAGGAGTTCGTGATCAACCTGGGCAACATGGAGAAAGCCCATCTCTAGAAAAAATACAACAATTAGCCAGGTGTGGTGTGGACGCCTGTGGTATTAGCTACTCAGGAGGCTGAAGTGGGAAGATCTCTTGACCGCGGGAGGTGGAGGCCATGGTGAGCCGTGTTTGTGTCACTGTACTCCAGCCTGGGTAACAGAGTGAGACCTTGTCTGGAAAGATGAATAAATACGTGACAAAGTTGTAAAGAGCAAGCACAGAAAGACAAATGCTGCATGATCTCACTTCTACGTGGAATCTAACAAAATTGAACTCATGCTTGTAGAGGGCAGAAAGGTGGTTACCAGAGGCAGGGGCCGTGGAGGGACTCGGGAGATGTTAGTCAAACAATACAAAATTTCAGATAGGAATAGTTCTAGAGATCTACTGAACAGCATGACAACTATAGTTAATAACTAAGCATTGTATACTTGAAAACAGCTGTAAGTGTAGATTGTAAACATGTTCTCATCACAATAAAATATGTATATAAGGAAATGAGTATGCTAATTAGCTCCATTTTGTCATTCCACAATGTATACATATATGAAACCTCATGTTGAATGCCATGAACATATATAATTTTTATTTTCAACTTAAAATTAAATTTAAATAAATTATGAAAATTAAAAGAAATAACACACAATAAAAAAAAATATTTTATTTTTGAAATCTCCAAAGAAGGAGTCTATGTTATAAAGGAAAAGAAAATTCCAGCAACGGTAAAATCAATCAGAAATGCCCTACTTCAGTGCTTTCCTCAGTTTGTGTGACAGAGTGGAAATCCAGTTCTTCACTAAGTCATTGTTCTGGAACAGGGTGTGTTTGTATATAGGTGTGTGGGGGCTCACATATACAAATTAAATTAATGGTACTGTAAGCATTCAAACTATCAGTTTACTTTAGTGAGGTACACACACACACACACGCACGCACGCACACACACACACACCCCCACACAAACACGTGTAAGTGTAGATTGTAAACATGTTCTCATCACAATGAAATATGTATGTGAGGAAATGAGTATGCTAATTAGCTCCATTTTGTCATTCCACAACGTATACATATATGAAACCTCATGTTGAACGACATGAACATATAATTTTTATTTTCAACTTAAAATTAAAATTTAAAGTTTAAATAAATTACGAAAATTAAAAGAATTATCGCACAATAAAAAAAAAAAGACTTTATTTATGGAATCTCCACAGAAGGAGTCTATGTTGTAAAGGAAAATTCCAGCAATGGTAAAATCAATCAGAAATGCCCTACTTCAGTGCTTTCCTCAATTTGTGTGACAGAGTGGAAATCCCGTTCTTCACTAAGTCATTGTTCTGGATCAGGGTGTGTTTGTATACAGGTGTGTTGGGGCTCACATATACAAATTAAATTAATGGTACTGTAAGCATTCAAACTATCAGTTTACTTTTGTTAGGTGCACATACACACACACACACACACACACGCACGCGCACACACACACACCCACACAAACAAGTGTAAAATCAGCCACTCCACCAAAACTAGCTACTTAGTATCTCATCTCTCATTGAAGATTCAAAATGGGAACATGGATTTAGACAGGCGTGATGATTCCTTCTCTCCTGGAGCCCAGTTGGAAGTCGCCTGACTGATTCAGACATTGTAATTGGTTGGTTGTGTGGAAGAATCCACTTTGACTCTCACCATACATACTCCTGGGAAGTCAGGTAGTGCAGCGGACAGAGCAAGGGCTCTGCAGCCAGGCGCCTGCACCTGACTTGTAGCTAGGATACCTCGGATAAACTGCTTAACACTTGTGCTTCAGTTTCCTCATCTGTAAAATGGGGATAAAACGCTATCTCTCTCACAACTATTATGAGGACTAACTGGGTTAATAGGTGCAAAGTACCAAGTACATAATAAACGAACCACCAGTGCTCCTTACAATCATGAGCATTTGGCGCAGGTGAAGACGCATGGTCTCTTGAGGTATAAAATTAAGCTTTATTTACCTACCCATTGGGTTGTTCCAAGGGTTAATGATACAGTGTTCACGATTTCCCAATGTAAGCCATTATAAGAAGGAAACATAGTTAACATGAATCGAATACCTACTATGTGCGATTGTTTCAAGGCCTGCCATGTGTTGCTTCATTCATGCCTTCTCGTGACCTTATGATCACGCTTTAAAGATAAAAACGTAGAAGCACAAAAACGTCCTTTGTCCAATATGACAAAGCCAGTAAGTGGTGGAAGTTGAATTTGAAGCCAGATGTGTAATTCCAGAGCCCAAGTGCTTCACCCACCTCAGCGTGGTGCCTCTACAGAAAAACAGGTAAGGGCACATGGAGGAGCAAATGCCTTGCCGTTGTTTTTAAATTCTTTTATTTTTACGATTGAAATTCCTAGAGACATTGATTCTGTGCCAGCCCCCGGGGGTGGGGGAAAACTCGGGTGGGGGGAGGGGAGGTTCCGAAAGCCCCAGAGAAGAGGAAGACGCCCAGCAGGGAAGACTGGCAGGAGGCTGGGGGGCCAGGGGGCTGGCTTTGTTCTCAGAGACCAAGGAAGTCCAGGTGGGCTGAGGGAGGTTAGCGGTGGAAGAAGGACAGAGGTCTGGGATGGGCAGAGGGATGGAGACAGTCGCGAGGGACCCCGGCAGGGACTCGGGGGCCTGGGAGTGGGGGCTCGGGGCTGGGGGAGGCGATTGGTGGAAGGATAGAGGTCTGGGAGGGGCAGAGGGATGGGGACAGTCGCGAGGGGCCGCGCGGGGGACTGGAAGTCGGGGTCGGGGTTAGTCTTGGCTTTTTGCCCTCTCCTGCAAAACCGGCTGCTTCGGTTTCTGTCGGTTTGCGGCCAGGTGGACTGGGTTAGCTCTCGGGAGCGATCGCAGTTGTGGAAGAGGCCTGGGTCTGAGGACAGGCCAGGGCGGCGGGAGAGGCGGACGGGTGGCCTCGCTGGATCCCAGCGCGCTCTCGGACTTTCCACATCAC
This sequence comes from Macaca thibetana thibetana, assembly GCF_024542745.1. Taxonomy (NCBI): domain Eukaryota; kingdom Metazoa; phylum Chordata; class Mammalia; order Primates; family Cercopithecidae; genus Macaca; species Macaca thibetana. Next base: position 59,302,444 of record NC_065585.1, read on the forward strand.
CAGCTGCAGGCAGGCGTTTGCGTCCTGGCAGGAGTCGTGCCCGTCCTGGCTGTCCTGGATGATCTGTCCGAGGTAGTCGGCCGTGAGATTCCTTAGGGAGCGCTTGTAGGGGAAACCCCGGTAGTGCGGGAAGAGCACCGCCGTGTCCACCACGGTGCTGTGGATCAGCTTCAGGGCCAGCAGGTCGCTCTCCAGGCTGTGCCCGATGAGGATGGTTTGGGCGCTGAAAAAGCTCAGCAGGATGGCTTGGACTTTCGGCAACGTGATGCTGGTCTGGGCGACGTCGGCCTCGGTCACGCCGGAAAACCTGGTGTTGTAGTCCACGATCTCGTTGTCGGGCTTGACGAAGGTGTCGTACACCACCCGCATGTCGGCGTCCACCACGGTGACACGGGTCAGCTCTAGGCCGTGCGTGGTGTAGCACATCTCACAGTCCAAGGCGTAGATGCCGGGATAAGCGTCTCTGGAAAACTCTTTCTTGAAGGTCTTCACGAAGCCATCCAGGCTCTCCTTGCGGCCGTCCCGCACGTGCTGCTTTGCCACCTGGCAGCCCACGGAGCCAGGAGCGGCTGCACAGCAGGTGTACTGGGTAAGCCGGCCTCCGGCCACTTGGCTGGAGCGGACCCTCCCCCAGTGGTAGTAACACACCTGGTCGCGTACACAGCGGCCCGAAGGCGACACCAGGTACTCGGTGCCACAGCGGCAGCAGACCCTGCGGGAGGAGTCGCCTGGCCCCTTCCCCTGGGCAGTGAAGAGGACGGCGCCTCTGGGCCGCTCGGGGTGCGGGAAGGGGTAGCCGTTCTCCTTGAGCTGCTCCCGAGTGAGCAGGAAGTCCTGGAGGCGGCTGTACAGAGCGGCCCTGCTGAGGCCGGGCATGGAGCTGGGGGTCAGGCCCTTCAGTCTCTTGAGGGCGTTCAGCACCACATTCAGGTAGACGTTCTTGTTGGGGCTGCGGTCGTGGGCCACCTTCTCCTCGTTCAGCGCCTTCTCCTTCGCCTCCTGCTCGGAGGCGCAGAACTGGAGACACTCTTTGGTGAGCAGTTGGAGATAGCCTCGGCGGATGACGGTGGGGACTCGGCACCCAGACTTTCGGAGGAGGATGGGTTTCTTCAGACTCCGTAAGGATGGACGATGGGCGATTCGCTTAGAGCTGTCGGTGGTGGAGGTCCTGTATGCCATCCCTGACCTGTTGTGCGTCTTCCATGGCTGTGTGCCGACCTTGGAGCCATCGGAGCGTTGGTGGCTGCTGGCCACCAGGGTTCTCTTGGCATCTGTGGGACCTGTGTCCAAGCAAGGGCTGGGAAAGTGGGCGATCCTCTTCCTCTCCCTGGGGGCTGAGATGCGGACTGCGGGGGGCCTCTCTGTCAGCCTTGGGGCGGCTGGCAGCCGGCAGGCCGATGCCCTCTGCGCAGGGAAGTACCACGCCTCCGTCACCATCTTGGGCCACTCTGGGGCCACGGCCGGACCGCTATTCTGAGGCTCCGCCTGGATCCCCACAAGCGCTGAGGCCTGGTTGTACATCTGGGGCACCCAGAGCCCGAAGTTCCGGGCAGGCTGATGAGAGGGCAGTGGGAGCTCTAGAGCCTCGAGGGCCAGCTCCTCGGCCACCTTCTTAGCTTCGGGATATCCGGGTGGGAACCAGCAAGGAGCTGTGGCTCTCAACATCTTGCTGCCTTCTGGAGCACTGGCCTGGCTCTGCTGCTCTGCGGACTCGCGGGCTTCAGTGAGTGCCGCGGCCGCCGCGCCTCGCCTTTATATAGGCACAGGGCAGAGTGGGCGGGACTTCTCCTTGATTAGATTGGCACTTCAATCCAATCACACTAAACCCAATTAATATTCCACCACACCGCAGCTTGGGAACGCCTCAGAGGGTCTGCGGATGGAATCAACTGGATCTCCTGGTTGCTACCCTTGGAGCTAGTGCTTTTCCTGAGTTAATTAACCGTCCCTGCCCAGCAGTCCTATCATGGCTACTGGTTCTGAGCTACAGAGGAGTAAACTGAGCTTCAGGGAGGTTCGTCAGCTTGCTCTGGCCCACACAGCACACCAGGGAGTCAGGATTGGGCCGGCAGTCTGCTGCACGTTGGAGGGCAGGACCTCACTGGGGTGGCCTTTCCCTGCTCTGTGCACTCCTGCACTGTGGGCAATTTGAGGACAGGAAGTGGACGGCATCCACTTCTCTCCAAGGACATGGCCAACGTTCAACACAGGGGGTCTTCAAAAGGTTCACAGAAAATGGACGTTGTGAAAAATCTCTGCATGGATTTCAGTTGTTTTACACTAAAACAAACTTATACTAACTTGTTATAACCTTTCTGAACCAGATCCACTCTGAGGCACTAAGAAGGATGAGACACCCACTGAAAAGGACTCCTATCAGAGCAACACGAATTCCGCTAACATGGCAGCAAAAACAAACATCAAATTTACGGTGAAGCTTGGGTGGAGGAATGAAGAATTCATTGATGTTTTATGTAAAGCTTATAAGGAGAGTCCCCCGAAGAAATCAGCTGTTGACGAAGGTACAGCTTGTTTTAAGAAGAGATGAGAAGATGTTGAAGATGAATCCTGCAGTGGCTATGAACACCATTGTGCCCAGATCAGCTTGCACCTGGGAGGCAGAGGATGTAGTGAGCCAACATCATGCCACTGCACTCCTGTCCGGGCGACGGGAGGGAAACTCTGTCAAAAAAAAAAAAAAAAAAAAAAAAGACATACACATCCAATAGAATGCTATTTAAAAAAAAAAGAAGGGAAACATGTCATTTGTAACATGAATGAGCCTAGATGATGTTATACTGAGTGAAATAAAGCCGAGGCCGGGCACGGTGGCTCATGCCTCTAATCCCGGTTCTTTGGCATGCCAAGACAGGTGGAGCACTTGAGCCCAGGAGTTGGCGATCAACCTGGGCAACATGGAGGAAGCCCATCTCTAGAAAAAATACAACAATTAGCCAGGTGTGGTGTGGACGCCTGTGGTATTAGCTACTCAGGAGGCTGAAGTGGGAGGAACTCTTGACCGCGGGAGGTGGAGGCCATGGTGAGCCGTGTTTGTGTCACTGTACTCCAGCCTGGGTGATAGAGTGAGACCCCCTCTGGAAAGATGAATAAATACGTGACAAAGTTGTAAAGAGCAAAGACAGAAAGACAAATGCTGCATGATCTCACTTCTACGTGGAATCTAACAAAATTGAACTCATGCTTGTAGAGAGCAGCAAGGTGGTTACCAGAGGCAGGGGCCGTGGAGGGACTCGGGAGATGTTAGTCAAACAATACAAAATTTCAGATAGGAATAGTTCTAGAGATCTACTGAACAGCATGACAACTATAGTTAATAACTAAGCATTGTATACTTGAAAACAGCTGTAAGTGTAGATTGTAAACATGTTCTCATCACAATGAAATATGTATGTGAGAAAATGAGTATGCTAATTAGCTCCATTTTGTCATTCCACAATGTATACATATATGAAACCTCATGTTGAATGCCATGAACATATATAATTTTTATTTTCAACTTAAAATTAAATTTAAATAAATTATGAAAATTAAAAGAAATAACACACAATAAAAAAAAAATATTTTATTTTTGAAATCTCCAAAGAAGGAGTCTATGTTATAAAGGAAAAGAAAATTCCAGCAACGGTAAAATCAATCAGAAATGCCCTACTTCAGTGCTTTCCTCAGTTTGTGTGACAGAGTGGAAATCCAGTTCTTCACTAAGTCATTGTTCTGGAACAGGGTGTGTTTGTATATAGGTGTGTGGGGGCTCACATATACAAATTAAATTAGTGGTATTGTAAGCATTCAAACTATCAGTTTACTTTAGTGAGGTACACAGACACACACACACACACACACACACACGCACGCACACACACACACACCCACACAAACAAGTGTAAAATCAGCCACTCCACAAAACTAGCTACATAGTGTCTCATCTCTCATTGAAGATTCAAAATGGGAACATGGATTTAGAGAGGTGTGATGATTCCTTCTCTCCTGGAGCCCAGGTGGAAGTCGCCTGACTGATTCAGACATTGTAATTGGTTGGTTGTGTGGAAGAATCCACTTTGACTCTCACCATACATACTCCTGGGAAGTCAGGTAGTGCAGCGGACAGAGCAAGGGCTCTGCAGCCAGGCGCCTGCACCTGACTTGTAGCTAGGATACCTCGGATAAACTGCTTAACACTTGTGCTTCAGTTTCCTCATCTGTAAAATGGGATAAAACGCTATCTCTCTCACAACTATTATGAGGACTAACTGGGTTAATAGGTGCAAAGTACCAAGTACATAATAAACGAACCACCAGTGCTCCTTACAATCATGAGCATTTGGCGCAGGTGAAGACGCATGGTTTCTTGAGGTATAAAATTAAGCTTTATTTACCTACCCCTTGGGTTGTTCCAAGGGTTAATGATACAGTGTTCACGATTTCCCAATGTAAGCCATTATAAGAAGGAAACATAGTTAACATGAATCGAATACCTACTATGTGCGATTGTTTCAAGGCCTGCCATGTGTTGCTTCATTCATGCCTTCTCGTGACCTTATGATCACGCTTTAAAGATAAAAACGTAGAAGCACAAAAACGTCCCTTGTCCAATATGACAAAGCCAGTAAGTGGTGGAAGTTGAATTTGAAGCCAGATGTGTAATTCCAGAGCCCAAGTGCTTCACCCACCTCAGCGTGGTGCCTCTACAGAAAAACAGGTAAGGGCACATGGAGGAGCAAATGCCTTGCCGTTGTTTTTAAATTCTTTTATTTTTACGATTGAAATTCCTAGAGACATTGATTCTGTGCCAGCCCCCGGGGGTGGGGGAAAGCTCGGGTGGGGGAGGGGAGGTTCCGAAAGCCCCAGAGAAGAGGAAGACGCCCAGCAGGGAAGACTGGCAGGAGGCTGGGGGGCCAGGGGGCTGGCTTTGTTCTCAGAGATCATGGAAGTCCAGGTGGGCTGAGGGAGGCTAGCGGTGGAAAAAAGGACAGAGGTCTGGGATGGGCAGAGGGATGGGGCCAGGCGCGAGGGACCGCGGCAGGGACTCGGGGGCCTGGGAGTGGGGGCTCGGGGCTGGGGGAGGCGATTGGTGGAAGGATAGAGGTCTGGGAGGGGCAGAGGGATGGGGACAGTCGCGAGGGGCCGCGGTAGGTACTCCGGGGGACTGGGAGTCCGGGTCGGGGTTAGTCTTGGCTTTTTGCCCTTTGGGCGGGACTTCTCCTTGATTAGATTGGCACTTCAATCCAATCACACTAAACCCAATTAATTTTCCACCACACCAAAGCAGCTTGGGAACGCCTCAGAGGGTCTGCGGATGGAATCAACTGGAACTCCTGGTTGCTACCCTTGGAGCTAGGTTGCTTTTCCTGAGTTAATTAACCGTCCCTGCCCAGCAGTCCTATCATGGCTACTGGTTCTGAGCTACATAGGAGTAAACTGAGCTCCAGGGAGGTTCGTCAACTTGCTCTGGCCCACACAGCACACCAGGGAGTCAGGATTGGGCCGGCAGTCTGCTGCACGCTGGAGGGCAGGACCTCTCTGGGGTGGCCTTTCCCTGCTCTGTGCACTCCTGCACTGTGGGCAATTTGAGGACAGGAAGTGGACGGCATCCACTTCTCTCCAAGGACATGGCCAACGTTCAACACAGGGGGTCTTCAAAAGGTTCACAGGAAATGGACGTTGTGAAAAATCTCTGCATGGATTTCAGTTGTTTTACACTAAAACAAACTTATACTAACTTGTTATAACCTTTCTGAACCAGATCCACGCTGAGGCACTAAGAAGGATGAGACACCCACTGAAAAGGACTCCTATCAGAGCAACACGAATTCCGCTAAAATGGCAGCAAAAACAAACATCAAATTTACGGTGAAGCTTGGGTGGAGGAATGAAGAATTCATTGATGTTTTATGTAAAGCTTATAAGGAGAGTCCCCCGAAGAAATCAGCTGTTGACGAAGGTACAGCTTGTTTTAAGAAGAGATGAGAAGATGTTGAAGATGAATCCTGCAGTGGCTATGAACACCATTGTGCCCAGATCAGCTTGCACCTGGGAGGCAGAGGATGTAGTGAGCCAACATCATGCCACTTCACTCCTGTCCGGGCGACGGGAGGGAAACTCAAAAAAAAAAAAAAAAAAAAAAAAAAAAGACATACACATCCAATAGAATGCTATTTAAAAATAAAAGAAGGGAAACATGTCATTTGTAACATGAATGAGCCTAGACGATGTTATACTGAGTGAAATAAAGCCGAGGCCGGGCACGGTGGCTCATGCCTCTAATCCCGGTTCTTTGGCATGCCAAGACAGGTGGAGCACTTGAGCCCAGGAGTTCGTGATCAACCTGGGCAACATGGAGAAAGCCCATCTCTAGAAAAAATACAACAATTAGCCAGGTGTGGTGTGGACGCCTGTGGTATTAGCTACTCAGGAGGCTGAAGTGGGAAGATCTCTTGACCGCGGGAGGTGGAGGCCATGGTGAGCCGTGTTTGTGTCACTGTACTCCAGCCTGGGTAACAGAGTGAGACCTTGTCTGGAAAGATGAATAAATACGTGACAAAGTTGTAAAGAGCAAGCACAGAAAGACAAATGCTGCATGATCTCACTTCTACGTGGAATCTAACAAAATTGAACTCATGCTTGTAGAGGGCAGAAAGGTGGTTACCAGAGGCAGGGGCCGTGGAGGGACTCGGGAGATGTTAGTCAAACAATACAAAATTTCAGATAGGAATAGTTCTAGAGATCTACTGAACAGCATGACAACTATAGTTAATAACTAAGCATTGTATACTTGAAAACAGCTGTAAGTGTAGATTGTAAACATGTTCTCATCACAATAAAATATGTATATAAGGAAATGAGTATGCTAATTAGCTCCATTTTGTCATTCCACAATGTATACATATATGAAACTCTCATGTTGAATGCCATGAACATATATAATTTTTATTTTCAACTTAAAATTAAATTTAAATAAATTATGAAAATTAAAAGAAATAACACACAATAAAAAAAAATATTTTATTTTTGAAATCTCCAAAGAAGGAGTCTATGTTATAAAGGAAAAGAAAATTCCAGCAACGGTAAAATCAATCAGAAATGCCCTACTTCAGTGCTTTCCTCAGTTTGTGTGACAGAGTGGAAATCCAGTTCTTCACTAAGTCATTGTTCTGGAACAGGGTGTGTTTGTATATAGGTGTGTGGGGGCTCACATATACAAATTAAATTAATGGTACTGTAAGCATTCAAACTATCAGTTTACTTTAGTGAGGTACACACACACACACACACACACACACGCACGCACGTACACACACACACCCCCACACAAACACGTGTAAGTGTAGATTGTAAACATGTTCTCATCACAATGAAATATGTATGTGAGGAAATGAGTATGCTAATTAGCTCCATTTTGTCATTCCACAACGTATACATATATGAAACCTCATGTTGAACGACATGAACATATAATTTTTATTTTCAACTTAAAATTAAAATTTAAAGTTTAAATAAATTACGAAAATTAAAAGAATTATCGCACAATAAAAAAAAAAAGACTTTATTTATGGAATCTCCACAGAAGGAGTCTATGTTGTAAAGGAAAATTCCAGCAATGGTAAAATCAATCAGAAATGCCCTACTTCAGTGCTTTCCTCAATTTGTGTGACAGAGTGGAAATCCCGTTCTTCACTAAGTCATTGTTCTGGATCAGGGTGTGTTTGTATACAGGTGTGTTGGGGCTCACATATACAAATTAAATTAATGGTACTGTAAGCATTCAAACTATCAGTTTACTTTTGTTAGGTGCACATACACACACACACACACACACGCACGCGCACACACACACACACAAACACCTCTAAAATCAGCCACTCCACCAAAACTAGCTACTTAGTATCTCATCTCTCATTGAAGATTCAAAATGGGAACATGGATTTAGACAGGCGTGATGATTCCTTCTCTCCTGGAGCCCAGTTGGAAGTCGCCTGACTGATTCAGACATTGTAATTGGTTGGTTGTGTGGAAGAATCCACTTTGACTCTCACCATACATACTCCTGGGAAGTCAGGTAGTGCAGCGGACAGAGCAAGGGCTCTGCAGCCAGGCGCCTGCACCTGACTTGTAGCTAGGATACCTCGGATAAACTGCTTAACACTTGTGCTTCAGTTTCCTCATCTGTAAAATGGGGATAAAACGCTATCTCTCTCACAACTATTATGAGGACTAACTGGGTTAATAGGTGCAAAGTACCAAGTACATAATAAACGAACCACCAGTGCTCCTTACAATCATGAGCATTTGGCGCAGGTGAAGACGCATGGTCTCTTGAGGTATAAAATTAAGCTTTATTTACCTACCCATTGGGTTGTTCCAAGGGTTAATGATACAGTGTTCACGATTTCCCAATGTAAGCCATTATAAGAAGGAAACATAGTTAACATGAATCGAATACCTACTATGTGCGATTGTTTCAAGGCCTGCCATGTGTTGCTTCATTCATGCCTTCTCGTGACCTTATGATCACGCTTTAAAGATAAAAACGTAGAAGCACAAAAACGTCCTTTGTCCAATATGACAAAGCCAGTAAGTGGTGGAAGTTGAATTTGAAGCCAGATGTGTAATTCCAGAGCCCAAGTGCTTCACCCACCTCAGCGTGGTGCCTCTACAGAAAAACAGGTAAGGGCACATGGAGGAGCAAATGCCTTGCCGTTGTTTTTAAATTCTTTTATTTTTACGATTGAAATTCCTAGAGACATTGATTCTGTGCCAGCCCCCGGGGGTGGGGGAAAACTCGGGTGGGGGAGGGGAGGTTCCGAAAGCCCCAGAGAAGAGGAAGACGCCCAGCAGGGAAGACTGGCAGGAGGCTGGGGGGCCAGGGGCCTGGCTTTGTTCTCAGAGACCAAGGAAGTCCAGGTGGGCTGAGGGAGGTTAGCGGTGGAAGAAGGACAGAGGTCTGGGATGGGCAGAGGGATGGAGACAGTCGCGAGGGACCCCGGCAGGGACTCGGGGGCCTGGGAGTGGGGGCTCGGGGCTGGGGGAGGCGATTGGTGGAAGGATAGAGGTCTGGGAGGGGCAGAGGGATGGGGACAGTCGCGAGGGGCCGCGCGGGGGACTGGAAGTCGGGGTCGGGGTTAGTCTTGGCTTTTTGCCCTCTCCTGCAAAACCGGCTGCTTCGGTTTCTGTCGGTTTGCGGCCAGGTGGACTGGGTTAGCTCTCGGGAGCGATCGCAGTTGTGGAAGAGGCCTGGGTCTGAGGACAGGCCAGGGCGGCGGGAGAGGCGGACGGGTGGCCTCGCTGGATCCCAGCGCGCTCTCGGACTTTCCACATCACCAGCTGCAGGCAGGCGTTTGCGTCCTGGCAGGAGTCGTGCCCGTCCTGGCTGTCCTGGATGATCTGTCCGAGGTAGTCGGCCGTGAGATTCCTTAGGGAGCGCTTGTAGGGGAAACCCCGGTAGTGCGGGAAGAGCACCGCCGTGTCCACCACGGTGCTGTGGATCAGCTTCAGGGCCAGCAGGTCGCTCTCCAGGCTGTGCCCGATGAGGATGGTTTGGGCGCTGAAAAAGCTCAGCAGGATGGCTTGGACTTTCGGCAACGTGATGCTGGTCTGGGCGACGTCGGCCTCGGTCACGCCGGAAAACCTGGTGTTGTAGTCCACGATCTCGTTGTCGGGCTTGACGAAGGTGTCGTACACCACCCGCATGTCGGCGTCCACCACGGTGACACGGGTCAGCTCTAGGCCGTGCGTGGTGTAGCACATCTCACAGTCCAAGGCGTAGATGCCGGGATAAGCGTCTCTGGAAAACTCTTTCTTGAAGGTCTTCACGAAGCCATCCAGGCTCTCCTTGCGGCCGTCCCGCACGTGCTGCTTTGCCACCTGGCAGCCCACGGAGCCAGGAGCGGCTGCACAGCAGGTGTACTGGGTAAGCCGGCCTCCGGCCACTTGGCTGGAGCGGACCCTCCCCCAGTGGTAGTAACACACCTGGTCGCGTACACAGCGGCCCGAAGGCGACACCAGGTACTCGGTGCCACAGCGGCAGCAGACCCTGCGGGAGGAGTCGCCTGGCCCCTTCCCCTGGGCAGTGAAGAGGACGGCGCCTCTGGGCCGCTCGGGGTGCGGGAAGGGGTAGCCGTTCTCCTTGAGCTGCTCCCGAGTGAGCAGGAAGTCCTGGAGGCGGCTGTACAGAGCGGCCCTGCTGAGGCCGGGCATGGAGCTGGGGGTCAGGCCCTTCAGTCTCTTGAGGGCGTTCAGCACCACATTCAGGTAGACGTTCTTGTTGGGGCTGCGGTCGTGGGCCACCTTCTCCTCGTTCAGCGCCTTCTCCTTCGCCTCCTGCTCGGAGGCGCAGAACTGGAGACACTCTTTGGTGAGCAGTTGGAGATAGCCTCGGCGGATGACGGTGGGGACTCGGCACCCAGACTTTCGGAGGAGGATGGGTTTCTTCAGACTCCGTAAGGATGGACGATGGGCGATTCGCTTAGAGCTGTCGGTGGTGGAGGTCCTGTATGCCATCCCTGACCTGTTGTGCGTCTTCCATGGCTGTGTGCCGACCTTGGAGCCATCGGAGCGTTGGTGGCTGCTGGCCACCAGGGTTCTCTTGGCATCTGTGGGACCTGTGTCCAAGCAAGGGCTGGGAAAGTGGGCGATCCTCTTCCTCTCCCTGGGGGCTGAGATGCGGACTGCGGGGGGCCTCTCTGTCAGCCTTGGGGCGGCTGGCAGCCGGCAGGCCGATGCCCTCTGCGCAGGGAAGTACCACGCCTCCGTCACCATCTTGGGCCACTCTGGGGCCACGGCCGGACCGCTATTCTGAGGCTCCGCCTGGATCCCCACAAGCGCTGAGGCCTGGTTGTACATCTGGGGCACCCAGAGCCCGAAGTTCCGGGCAGGCTGATGAGAGGGCAGTGGGAGCTCTAGAGCCTCGAGGGCCAGCTCCTCGGCCACCTTCTTAGCTTCGGGATATCCGGGTGGGAACCAGCAAGGAGCTGTGGCTCTCAACATCTTGCTGCCTTCTGGAGCACTGGCCTGGCTCTGCTGCTCTGCGGACTCGCGGGCTTCAGTGAGTGCCGCGGCCGCCGCGCCTCGCCTTTATATAGGCACAGGGCAGAGTGGGCGGGACTTCTCCTTGATTAGATTGGCACTTCAATCCAATCACACTAAACCCAATTAATATTCCACCACACCGCAGCTTGGGAACGCCTCAGAGGGTCTGCGGATGGAATCAACTGGAACTCCTGGTTGCTACCCTTGGAGCTAGGTTGCTTTTCCTGAGTTAATTAACCGTCCCTGCCCAGCAGTCCTATCATGGCTACTGGTTCTGAGCTACAGAGGAGTAAACTGAGCTTCAGGGAGGTTCGTCAGCTTGCTCTGGCCCACACAGCACACCAGGGAGTCAGGATTGGGCCGGCAGTCTGCTGCACGTTGGAGGGCAGGACCTCACTGGGGTGGCCTTTCCCTGCTCTGTGCACTCCTGCACTGTGGGCAATTTGAGGACAGGAAGTGGACGGCATCCACTTCTCTCCAAGGACATGGCCAACGTTCAACACAGGGGGTCTTCAAAAGGTTCACAGAAAATGGACGTTGTGAAAAATCTCTGCATGGATTTCAGTTGTTTTACACTAAAACAAACTTATACTAACTTGTTATAACCTTTCTGAACCAGATCCACTCTGAGGCACTAAGAAGGATGAGACACCCACTGAAAAGGACTCCTATCAGAGCAACACGAATTCCGCTAACATGGCAGCAAAAACAAACATCAAATTTACGGTGAAGCTTGGGTGGAGGAATGAAGAATTCATTGATGTTTTATGTAAAGCTTATAAGGAGAGTCCCCCGAAGAAATCAGCTGTTGACGAAGGTACAGCTTGTTTTAAGAAGAGATGAGAAGATGTTGAAGATGAATCCTGCAGTGGCTATGAACACCATTGTGCCCAGATCAGCTTGCACCTGGGAGGCAGAGGATGTAGTGAGCCAACATCATGCCACTGCACTCCTGTCCGGGCGACGGGAGGGAAACTCTGTCAAAAAAAAAAAAAAAAAAAAAAAGACATACACATCCAATAGAATGCTATTTAAAAAAAAAAGAAGGGAAACACGTCATTTGTAACATGAATGAGCCTAGATGATGTTATACTGAGTGAAATAAAGCCGAGGCCGGGCACGGTGGCTCATGCCTCTAATCCCGGTTCTTTGGCATGCCAAGACAGGTGGAGCACTTGAGCCCAGGAGTTGGCGATCAACCTGGGCAACATGGAGGAAGCCCATCTCTAGAAAAAATACAACAATTAGCCAGGTGTGGTGTGGACGCCTGTGGTATTAGCTACTCAGGAGGCTGAAGTGGGAGGAACTCTTGACCGCGGGAGGTGGAGGCCATGGTGAGCCGTGTTTGTGTCACTGTACTCCAGCCTGGGGTGATAGAGTGAGACCCCCTCTGGAAAGATGAATAAATACGTGACAAAGTTGTAAAGAGCAAAGACAGAAAGACAAATGCTGCATGATCTCACTTCTACGTGGAATCTAACAAAATTGAACTCATGCTTGTAGAGAGCAGCAAGGTGGTTACCAGAGGCAGGGGCCGTGGAGGGACTCGGGAGATGTTAGTCAAACAATACAAAATTTCAGATAGGAATAGTTCTAGAGATCTACTGAGCAGCATGACAACTATAGTTAATAACTAAGCATTGTATACTTGAAAACAGCTGTAAGTGTAGATTGTAAACATGTTCTCATCACAATGAAATATGTATGTCAGAAAATGAGTATGCTAATTAGCTCCATTTTGTCATTCCACAATGTATACATATATGAAACCTCATGTTGAATGCCATGAACATATATAATTTTTATTTTCAACTTAAAATTAAATTTAAATAAATTATGAAAATTAAATGAAATAACACACAATAAAAAAAAAATATATTTTATTTTTGAAATCTCCAAAGAAGGAGTCTATGTTATAAAGGAAAAGAAAATTCCAGCAACGGTAAAATCAATCAGAAATGCCCTACCCAGTGCTTTCCTCAGTTTGTGTGACAGAGTGGAAATCCAGTTCTTCACTAAGTCATTGCTCTGGAACAAGGTGTGTTTGTATATAGGTGAGTGGGGGCTCACATATACAAATTAAATTAATGGTACTGTAAGCATTCAAACTATCAGTTTACTTTAGTGAGGTACACAGACACACACATACACACACACACCCACGCACGCACACACACACACACACAAACACGTGTAAAATCAGCCACTCCACCAAAACTAGCTACTTAGTATCTCGTCTCTCATTGAAGATTCAAAATGGGAACATGGATTTAGAGAGGTGTGATGATTCCTTCTCTCCTGGAGCCCAGCTGGAAGTCGCCTGACTGATTCAGACATTGTAATTGGTTGGCTGTGTGGAAGAATCCACTTTGACTCTCACCATACATACTCCTGGGAAGTCAGGTAGTGCAGCGGACAGAGCAAGGGCTCTGCAGCCAGGCTGCTGCACCTGACTTGTAGCTAGGATACCTCGGATAAACTACATAACACTTGTGCTTCAGTTTCCTATCTGTAAAATGGGGATAAGAACGCTATTCCTCTCACAACTATTAAGAGGACTAACTGGGTTAATAGGTGCAAAGTACCAAGTACATAATAAACGAACCACCAGTGCTCCTTACAATCATGAGCATTTGGCGCAGGTGAAGACGCATGGTCTCTTGAGGTATAAAATTAAGCTTTATTTACCTACCCATTGGGTTGTTCCAAGGATTAATGATACAGTGTTCACGAATTCCCATTATAAGCTATTATAAGAAGGAAACAGAGTTAACATGAATGGAGTACCTACTATGTGCGATTGTTTCAAGGCTTGCCATGTGTTGCTTCATTCATTCCTCACCGTGACAATTATGATTACACATTAAAGAAAAAACGTAGACGCACAAAGACGTCTTTTGTCGAATATGACAAAGCCAGTAAGTGGTGGAAGTTGAATTTGAAGCCAGATGTGTAATTCCAGAGCCCAAGTGCTTCACCCACCTCAGCGTGGTGCCTCTACAGAAAAACAGGTAAGGGCACATGGAGGAGCAAATGCCTTGCCGTCGTTTTTAAATTCTTTTATTTTTACGATCGAAATTCCTAGAGACATTGATTCTGTGCCTGCCTCTGGGGGTGGGGGAAAGCTCGGGTGGGGGAGGGGAGGTTCCGAAAGCCCCAGAGAAGAGGAAGACGCCCAGGAGGGAAGACTGGCAGGAGGCTGGGGGGCCAGGGGGCTGGCTTTGTTCTCAGAGATCATGGAAGTCCAGGTGGGCTGACAGAGGCTAGCGGTGGAAGGAGGACAGAGGTCTGGGAGGGGCAGAGGGATGGGGCCAGGCGCGAGGGACCGCGGCAGGGACTCGGGGGCCTGGGAGTGGGGGCTCGGGGCTGGGGGAGGCGATTGGTGGAAGGATAGAGGTCTGGGAGGGGCAGAGGGATGGGGACAGTCGCGAGGGGCCGCGGTAGATACTCCGGGGGACTGGGAGTCGGGGTCGGGGTAGTCTTGGCTTTTTGCCCTTTGGGCGGGACTTCTCCTTGATTAGATTGGCACTTCAATCCAATCACACTAAACCCAATTAATTTTCCACCACACCGCAGCTTGGGAACGCCTCAGAGGGTCTGCGGATGGAATCAACTGGAACTCCTGGTTGCTACCCTTGGAGCTAAGGTTGCTTTTCCTGAGTTAATTAACCGTCCCTGCCCAGCAGTCCTATCATGGCTACTGGTTCTGAGCTACATAGGAGTAAACTGAGCTTCAGGGAGGTTCGTCAGCTTGCTCTGGCCCACACAGCACACCAGGGAGTCAGGATTGGGCTGGCAGTCTGCTGCACGCTGGAGGGCAGGACCTCTCTGGGGTGGCCTTTCCCTGCTCTGTGCACTCCTGCACTGTGGGCAATTTGAGGACAGGAAGTGGACGGCATCCACTTCTCTCCAAGGACATGGCCAAGGTTCAACACAGGGGATCTTCAAAAGGTTCACAGAAAATGGACGTTGTGAAAAATCTCTGCATGGATTTCAGTTGTTTTACACTAAAACAAACTTATACTAACTTGTTATAACCTTTCTGAACCAGATCCACGCTGAGGCACTATGAAGGATGAGACACCCACTGAAAAGGACTCCTATCAGAGCAACACGAATTCCGCTAAAATGGCAGCAAAAACAAACATCAAATTTACGGTGAAGCTTGGGTGGAGGAATGAAGAATTCATTGATGTTTTATGTAAAGCTTATAAGGAGAGTCCCCCGAAGAAATCAGCTGTTGACGAAGGTACAGCTTGTTTTAAGAAGAGATGAGAAGATGTTGAAGATGAATCCTGCAGTGGCTATGAACACCATTGTGCCCAGATCAGCTTGCACCTGGGAGGCAGAGGATGTAGTGAGCCAACATCATGCCACTGCACTCCTGTCCGGGCGACGGGAGGGAAACTCTGTCAAAAAAAAAAAAAAAAAAAAAAAAAAAAGACATACACATCCAATAGAATGCTATTTAAAAAAAAAAAGAAGGGAAACATGTCATTTGTGACATGAATGAGCCTAGATGATGTTATACTGAGTGAAATAAAGCCGAGGCCGGGCACGGTGGCTCATGCCTCTAATCCCGGTTCTTTGGCATGCCAAGACAGGTGGAGCACTTGAGCCCAGGAGTTGGCGATCAACCTGTGCAACATGGAGAAGGCCCATCTCTAGAAAAAATACAACAATTAGCCAGGTGTGGTGTGGACACCTGTGGTATTAGCTACTCAGGAGGCTGAAGTGGGAGGATCTCTTGACCGCGGGAGGTGGAGGCCATGGTGAGCCGTGTTTGTGTCACTGTACTCCAGCCTGGGTGACAGAGTGAGACCCCCTCTGGAAAGATGTATAAATACGTGACAAAGTTATAAAGAGCAAAGACAGAAAGACAAATGCTGCATGATCTCACTTCTACCTGGAATCTAACAAAATTGAACTCATGCTTGTAGAGAGTAGAAAGGTGGTTACCAGAGGCAGGGGCCGTGGAGGGACTCGGGAGATGTTAGTCAAACAATACAAAATTTCAGATAGGAATAGTTCTAGAGATCTACTGAACAGCATGACAACTATAGTTAATAACTAAGCATTGTATACTTGAAAACAGCTGTAAGTGTAGATTGTAAACATGTTCTCATCACAATAAAATATGTATATAAGGAAATGAGTATGCTAATTAGCTCCATTTTGTCATTCCACAATGTATACATATATGAAACCTCATGTTGAATGCCATGAACATATATAATTTTTATTTTCAACTTAAAATTAAATTTAAATAAATTATGAAAATTAAAAGAAATAACACACAATAAAAAAAAATATTTTATTTTTGAAGTCTCCAAAGAAGGAGTCTATGTTATAAAGGAAAAGAAAATTCCAGCAACGGTAAAATCAATCAGAAATGCCCTACTTCAGTGCTTTCCTCAGTTTGTGTGACAGAGTGGAAACAAACATCAAATTTACGGTGAAGCTTGGGTGGAAGAATGAAGAATTCATTGATGTTTTATGAAAAGCTTCTAAGGACAGTCCCCCAATGAAATCAGCTGTTTATATATGTATAACTTGTTTTAATGAGCAGAGTTTTCAGTGAAAATTTCATACCGGAGGAGTCACGATCTTGTGTCATGTCTTCGACGAATTGTAACCGGAAAATGGAACCTTGCTTTTCCAATATTATCCTGAAGACAAAGCATCATCAAGGCGATGGCTTCCAAGAGGTGGCTGTTGTCCCCTCAAAGGATAAGCGGGCCATTTGAAAGCCGCCATCTTGGGACCAGTGTTTTGGGACACTCAAGGTATTTTTCTTGTTGACTTCCTGAAGGGCCAAACATCTGCTTATTAGGAGAATGTTTTGAGAAACTTAGACAAAGCTTTAGCAGAAAAATGCTCGGAAAATCTCACCAGAGTCCTTTTTCACCACATCAATGCTCTGCTCATTCCTCTCATTAAACAAGGGCAGTTTTGTCAGTTTCAATGAGCTATCATGAGGAATTCACCTTACAGCCTGATTTTACTCCTTCTAACTTCTTTTTGTTTCCTAATTATAAAAAGTCTCCTTGCCTTACTTGGAAGGATGAGAGATGGGATCGTCCTGTTCTCTCCCAGGACAGGGTGGTCAGACTTGAGTTTCCTTTCTCCTCACTCTTCTCTTCCTTGAGGGAGCTGCTGTGCCAGACAGACCTTGTCCTCTGTCTTGACACTAACAGATTCTTTTAAGATTCTCACCGGCATTCCTCCATGGGGTCAAAGTCGATGGACTTATTTCTTCAGGGTTCAGTGGTCCACATCCTTACCCGCACCTTTGCCAGTGCAGGGTGGGGTACAGGAGTGGGAAAGTGGGTGGCTCAGAGCCCACTTCTTCAGCTTGGGGGTATCCTGGGAGGAACCCTTGTCCACTGAGCAGGTCTTCATCTCCACCAACTTCTCCAGTGGGACATTTCCGGCACCCCTTCTTGTTCAGCAGCTTATGGGGGCCAGGTGAACCTCTGCTAGTAACCAGCCTTAAGCCCTTTCTCCATTTCACTTATTTTTACGATGCCTAGGTAACTTTCGAACCTCATTATCCAGAACAGCAAAGGGACAAGGGGTGAGAAGAGTGGCAGTCTGGGTTTGCAGCATGGTGCTGCCTTAGAGGAGTTGTTCAGTCTTCGGTTGTGTGAATCTTCACCTGGCTGATTTGTGGGAATCCCTCCACAAATTCCCGAAATTTTGTAGGTTTTGCCTTCCAATATTCATTTTTACAATGTTGAGTGCTTTAAGTGACTTTAAATGACTAAGCATGAAGAGTGCTATGCTGGAAAGTGATGATATGGGTGGTAGGGACTCCTCGGAATAGACGAGTAGAGTTTTACTATTATAACTAGGAGGCTAATAAAAAAGGAACTGAACATTATCCACAATAAAAGAAGCACAGACTCACAAAACCCCATACCAACTACACTAAAATGGAAATCATTCTATTTGGAAACACAGCTTAATTGGAAAACATTAAATAATCTCATCAAACATTTTTTTTTTTTAGTGGATGGCAGGGCTATGCAGGGAAAACAGCAATGATTCTGGCACCTACTTAACTTTATTCCATTAAATTCACCCAACAAGCCTCCAGAGAAGATAGTACTGCTTTGATATTACAAAGGGAAAAATAGGTATGGCATCTCTTAAAAGCATGATATTCTAGGATTGGAATAACTTTAAATCCACAGATAAATTTCTGAGGGATTTTTGCCATAGGGTACCTTCCACCTTACTGTAAACAACATCTTAAATTTGTCTGCAATGCTAATGGATTACATGCATGCAACCGGAAAAAGCACAGTATGAGAAGCTCTTGCTTAACAACTCATTGTGAGCACTAGTGAAAAGTGTGGGGTCTCATCACTTTTCCCTCCGTGTTTTGCCTGTTGGTTTCTCCACACTATCAGGAGCATTTCACCAACTCACTGTGGCTCAGTGCCCCCTACGCAGCCTGTTGCGGAAATCAGTGAGTATTGAAGACCTGCCTCTGGTGTGTCAGGAAGTTGTGCCTTCTGGCCACTCTGATTTGCGATCTTCTCCCTCAGTGTACAGCCACCTACACCTGGGTAATCAACATTGCCAGCATGGTAAGAATGTCCCTTCATCACTATTGCCGCTAGTCTTTCCCACTCCTGTGCCCTGTTTCTTCTTTATTTGAACCCAAGAATGAGTAAATATAATATTTTCAAACATCTCTCCCCCTTCACTGTTACTTCCAACATTCCACCATCCTAATTCCATCAGAAGCATTTAGTCTCTCCATCCTAAGGTGGTGAAATCCCTGTAGGCATTTATAAGTATACCTGGACATAAGAAATAGGACACACCATTTTATTAACTAAATATATGATTGCTAGGTTTGTATTTATGCTTTGTTTATTTTGTTTTATAAATATGTATCACTCGCATGGTTCAAAATGCAGTAGGCACAGAGAGTATATATGATAGAAACAGATCGTCCTTCCCCGCACTCAGCAACCGAGTTTTTCCTCACATGGGCACTCAAAGGTTTCATTGTCCCAAATATCAGCCTAAGCGCAGTTTACGTTTAGTAAGCGATAACTATAAATAGTCCCACATCCAAAGGGAGAGGAATTAGGTTTCACCTTTTCAAGGAAGGACCATCAAGGATTTTTCCATGTACTTAAAAACCATCCCACGTATACAACCATTTTTATTGACACAAATTTAGTAGGAAAAAAAAAGACTCCACTTCTTAATTTGTTTTATTTAACAATAAGTCTTGAAGATCATTCCAAGTTAACATTTTGAAAGTTTGCTTTATTTTGTTTTGGCTGCATAGTATTCCTCTGTAAGGATGAACGTACTATAATTTACTTAGCCAGCCTCTTACTGATGTGCAATTAAGTAGTTTTTAAATCACTTACTCTTAAAAATATTGTTTCTCACACATAAATATTTCCATGAAGTAAATTTGTTGAAGTAGGATTGTTGGATCAAAGAATCCATCCATTTGTGATTTTGAAAAATTTGTACTGTATTTGTGATATTGTAAAATTTGCCATCATAGACGACATTCTAATTTACACCACCACCAGCATAGGGAAGGCGTATGGAAAAGCACCATTTAGAAGACACATTTTCTCTTCATTTCAGTTGAAAGAATCTGACATTGCAGCCATTGTCTTCTTCCATAATGACAATGGAGGGGAAAACATGAGATGACAAATTACCTTCATGTATCTTTCTGTCATAAGCAGCTCCCAGAGCTAGAAATACCCAAGGCAATTATTTTAAAGAAGCACAGATGTAAATTCTCCTGTGCTGGAGGCAAGTCTGCCACTAACATTTGCAGATAAAACACATCACCGACTTCTACATTCTGCCCTTCTTCAGCATGAAAGGTTTCCTCTGTGGCAAAGATGGAATATGCAATCACGTATTGATTCATGTATTTAACAGATGTCTATGTATTTCCTACCTACCATGTGTCTGGTGATGTACACCCTCAGGCAGCTTATTGTGAAATTACAATATCTAGAGACCAAGGCTAAAGTGAAGCCAAACCCCAGCACAGATGATGGAAGGAGAACCCTGCTGTGGAAAGGAGAGTCATTCTAGTTCAAAAGGAGAGGAAACACAGCAATTCTGTCTGGCAAACAAAAGCTGTTTTTACTTTTTCACTTTTTCGGGTTTTGTCCTTGTAATCTCACAGCACAGTTGTTCAGAGTATGGGTTTTGGATTAAAATTGCTCTTCTATACATCTTAACACTTCTGTTTCCTCATCTGTGAAATGCCAGTGATAGTCGGAATTCTCTCATGGGTTACAGTGAAGATTAAACAGAGCAACATAAGCTCAATTCTTAGATTAGAGATTTGCAGATACGAAACTAGCTAAAAGCGTTAGCTTTTAAATATTAAAATAATATTACTACATTTAATGTTATATTTTTATACCATTGTTAATATAATGTTTAACATTTTCATGTGATTCAGCATTACAACCTAGCTTCTTATTGGCTGTATTCGTTAGCCAATGCTGCATAAAATATTTCCTCAAAACCTAGGCTGTTGGCTGAAGGATGCCCTCATTCTTTGGCGACTTGGGCTTCTGCAGCATGGCAGCTTGCTTCATCAAGGTGAGCAAGAAGAGAAGGCAAGACAAAGAGTGCCAGCAAGACACAAGTCTTGGCCTTTTATAATTTAATCTTAGAGGTACCATCACTTCTGCCACATTCTGTTTATCAGAAACAAGTTACTAGGTGCAGCCCACACACAAAAGCAGAGGATTCCACATGGGAATGAATACAGAAGAACTTTACGATCATGTAAGATGTTACCATTTGGTGAAACTGGGTTAAGGGCATGCAAGTAGTCATTTTAAAAGCATCTTCCCCCACACCCCAGCCCCGCCGCCAGCACTTTGGGAGGCCAAGGTGGGCGGATCGCTTGAGGTCAGGAGTTTGAGACCATCCTGGCCAATGTGGTGAAAACCCGTCTCTACTAAAACTGCAAACATTAGCCCAGCATGATGGAATAACAACTGTAACAACATTGCAGCATTATTTAAATTGCATTTCCATTCTCAGGAGCATTATGATTTGATTAATTGCCAGCATGATGGGGGTGAGCCGTTCCTGGGAGAGAAAAGAAAGCATTTTATGAAAACCTGAAAATTATTTCAATCTAGGTAAATAAATGACAGCATAAATAAATCACCTTCAATTGACTACTTGGCATTCTTTTACCTTTCGGAAATTTGCTAAGGAGACAGCATCCATTTATTCAGTGAAGTAAAATAGGATTAATCAATTAATAGTTTTGATATAGTGATGACCTGTGGTGAATACAATTAAATTCCTACCATATTTTTACATCAAAATAATGTTTCAAATGGCTCTAATATTGAAATGCAGACAAATAAATACATTCACCAAACTACAAAGAAAAATTGTTTTTCTACCTTTGAAGTGGAGAATCCATTTCTGTGTGAGCAAACTCAGAACTTAAAAAAATTTTTAAATGAGTTTTAATATGTAAAAATTAAAATTTTCCACTAGACACAGTGCCTCACACCTGGAATCCTAGCACTTTGGGAGGCCGAGGCAGGTGGATCACTTGAGGCCAGGAGTTCAAGAGAACCCTGGCCAATGTGGTTGTATTTCATCTCTACTAAAAATATAAAAAAAAAAAAAAAAAAAAAAAAAAAAAAAAAAAAAAACAGGTAACTGGGCCTTGTATGGTGGTGGGTAACTGTAATCCCAGCTACTCAGGAGCTTGAGCCTGGCAGGCAGAGGTTGTATCGGCCGAGATCATACCACTGCACTCCAGCCTAGACAGGAGAGTGAGACTCCGTCTAAAAAAGTAAAAAAATAAAAAAAATTAAAATTTTCTGCAGGACCAAAAACAAAGTAAAAATAAGGGCATAATGTTAAACGATACACAAGCTAAAAAAATGTTTGCAACATATGTTATTGTAAAGTTGATAATTTCCTGAATATAGAAACATTTCTATAAGTTATAAAAGGAACAAAAAGAAAATGCTCAGAGAATATTTAAAAGTGATTTTGAAGAAAATGTACGTGACCTTCAAAGGTGAAAAAATTCTGTCTCACTCACAGTAAAATAAATACATATTAAAATTATAAAGAGGTACTATTTTTCACCTATTAGGTTACAAAATTCCCATAAGTACAAAAAAGTCAGTACTCCTAAATTGCTGGTAGGACAATAAATTGACATAACATTTTGAAAGGACAGTTTGTCAATATCTATGTCAATTTTAAATACACATTCCCATCAGTTCAACACTTCGTCTTCTAAGAATTTATACCTCTCACATATATATGCACAAAGAAGTATATTCAAAGATATTCACTGAAACATTATTTAAAACACAAAATCATAATGTATCATTACAATAGAATATTATTTGACCACTGGTTGGGCACGGTGGCTCATGCCTGTAATCCCAGCACTTTGGGAGACTGAGGCAGGCAGATTACCTGAGGTCAGGAGTTTGAGACCAGCCTGGCCGACATGGTGAAACCCTGTCTCTACTAAAAATACAAAAACTAGCCGAGCGTGGTGGTGTGCACCTGTAATCCAAGCTACTCAAGAGGCTGAGGCAGGAGAACCCCTTGAACTTGGGAGGCGGAGGTTGCAGTGAGCCGAGATCAAGCCATTGCACTCCAGCCTGGGCGACAGAGCGAGACTCCATCTCAAAAATAAAAATAAAAAGGCCACATACAGACACATATTCATGCACACACAGAAACATCTGTATATGTATAGACTCTCTCTCTGGGATGATGCACAAAAAATGGATAACAATGGTTGTCTCTGAAGACGCAACATTAAAGAAGATCCTTAAAGAATTTCCCTTAAAGAAGACCAGGGGCTTTAAGGGACAAGGTGAGAGGTGAGTTTGCTTTTCACCATCTAGTTGTTTTATGCTTTTTTTCAATATTTGTATGCATTTTCCATACAAAATAAATATTTTAAACATTTCAAAAAATTTAAAAATGTGTTACCAAGAGGCACAATCAATACCATGGTAAACCCAACCCCAATATCAAAATAGCTTACATTTTACTTTAGGCACCCTTCAAAGAATGGTGATTTAGACAGAGTCTCATATTGGACTTTCTTGGACATTGGTGGCGAATAAAAACATATTTTCATTATTTCTAGCTAATGTCTGCTGAACCAAATGAAACTAATTAAATCAGAAAATTTAGTGAGATCACTTAATTGTTTTTATAAAATTTAATTTTGCTACATTGTTTTAAAATAATTAATTATTTCATTTAACCTCTATTGTACATGTGTGGGGCAGACTGCTAGACGATAAAAGAGATTGAAGTACAGTGCTTATCACACAAAGAATTTCTTAGGTCATACAGGAAAAATGAATTTATGTGCCTATGGTAGTGTTTATTACATTGTGTATTTGGTCTCTTTGGTTCATATTCTCCTTAAGGTTAATTCTCACTTGCTTGAATAACAAAATCAGTGATGACAGTAATAAATTATAACCTAAAGAATACAATAAAAATATATAAATCTACACTGATAGAAATGAATAATTGTCTAAATAATGGAAAAGGGTTGACCCTTTCTCATAATTGTATTCCCATTAAGAAATGTAGATAGAATGATGGAACTAGAAAATCCCCATTTGGCAAACACCATAGTAGAATTGTTGCAGACACAAATGAAGAATGAACAGTAAAATTAGTGAGTGACACTATGGTAAG
Organism: Macaca thibetana thibetana; assembly: GCF_024542745.1. Classification (NCBI taxonomy): domain Eukaryota; kingdom Metazoa; phylum Chordata; class Mammalia; order Primates; family Cercopithecidae; genus Macaca; species Macaca thibetana. The sequence continues at coordinate 59,326,216 of NC_065585.1, forward strand.
AAACAGGACATTTGCATAATCTCAAAGTATCTCTCAACAACATACTTAATAATTACAAAGGGCAACATAGTAACTTTACATTGGCGGACAGCTCCATAGCCAAATGATTAAGTTTAATGTCACCAGCAAGAAGATCTATCCATATTATGTACCCTTTTACAACTTTGTTTCTGTGATAATACTGCCAAAAATGCATAACCTTAATCTAGTCATAAAAAGCATCAGACAAACCAAAATTCTACAAAATAGTTGACCAGTATCCTTTAAAAAAAGTCAATGTCATGAAAGAAAAAGAAAGACAGCAACTGTCACAGATTGGAAGCAACTAAAGAGACATGACAACTAAATGCAATGTGGGGATTTTGGTTTAGCTCTTGGAATAGAAACAGGACATTAGTGTGAAAACAGGAATTTCTAATAAAGTCTATAGATTAGTCAGTAGTGTTGTATTTAGTTAATAATATAAATTTCCAATTTCCTAGTTTCAGTGATTATATTATGATTATGTAAGATGTTACCATTTGGTGAAACTGACTGAAAGATATACAAGAACTCTCTGTACTATCTTTTTTTATTTTTTATTTTATTTATTTATTTTTTTGAGATGGAGTTTTGCTCTTGTTGACCAGGCTGGAGTGCAATGGCGCGATCTCAGCTCACTGCAACCTCTACCTCCCGGGTTCAAGAGATTCTCCTGCCTTAGCCCCCAGAATAGCTGGGATTACAGGCATGAACCACCATGCCCAGCTAATTTTGTATTTTCAGTAGAGACGGGGTTTCTCCATGTTGGTCAGGTTGGTCTCGAACTCCCGACCTCAGATGATCTGCCCACCTCAGCCTCCCAAAGTGCTGAGATTATAGGCGTGAGCCACAGCGCCCAGCCCCCTGTACTATTTCTGAAACTTCTGGGTAAGCCTAAAATTTCAAACTTAATTTAAAAAAATAACAGGGAACACAAATCCTTAACGGAAGTTTTGATCAACTCAAAAGACTTTAATAAATGTCACAGCAACTTGGTTGCTGCTATCATGGGAGAAAATCTAGCTTCAGTTACTTGAGGCAAATAGGCCAAGCTCAATTTAAAGAAAAATGAAAATCTTTCTTGACTCCTTTTTTTGTGTAATATTTGATATATCAGACAGACTGTTTTACCAAATAACCATCTAAACCTTGAGATCTACCCATAAGGAAATGCTCTCAAGTAATGAGAAAGGACAAATTTTGACAGAACAAAAGAAATGTTTACTTTTTCCGTATTTCCAGATTTGTGTATCTCCCTTTGGTCTACATGTGGCTAAAATCTCATTACAATTCCAGGTCAGTTTACAATGGCATGAAAGAGCTGGTCTAGGAAAACAAGGGATAAGATTCACAAGTAGTGTGAAACAATGACTTCTCAGTAGTTCTCATCCAGGATAAAATACAATATTAAGAGACTCATTAAAAAAAAAAAGACTCATTATCAAAAAAAGACTCATTATCAGAAAAAGACTCATTATCAAAAAAAGACTCATTCTTTTTGTATGGCACTGTGAGCCCTTCTAGGATCCAGGAGCTTTGAGAGAATAGGACAGAAAATAAAGCCTATTTCCAACTACAGATTGTTTATTATCTAATTTGGAATAAAAAAAAAACCACACAAAATGACTTAAAAATTAAATGCAAAACAACATATTATGGCTGCACTTCAATTAAATGAAATCCAGCTAGTCAAAACCCTTAATTAACTTTGTTTTCTTTCCAGTTTCCCCTTAACTCGAGGGGAGGTGAGCAAGGGGGCTGCCATGCATAGTCCAAAGTATTCAGGCCCTGCTGGATCTGCCTCTGCCTGCACCAGCCTTCTGACTTCTCCTTTCGCTCCCCTCCCAGCTGGCCCTGATCAACTCCACTGGCCTCCTTGGTCTTCTTCAGGGAGCACCAAGAAGCTCCAGAAGTTCTGAGAAGCCTGCATCCGCACCTCTTCCGAAATTGCTTCTCCCGCCCTTTTTCATATGCTTCCTTCTACTTACTTCAGGTTTCTGATTGAAGGTCACTGGGATGTTCTCTGAGTATCCAATGCCAATCAGCTGGCTGTCCCTCACCCCACAGTCCCTATTCTCCTTAGTCAGCTTTATTTTTCTCCATAGCTCTTACCACCATTTAGTACACTGTACATTTAGGTGCATTCATTTATTGTCTGTCCTCTACCTCTCATGAAAGTGAATCCCATGAGAGCAGGAACACCATCTGTTTGTTTGTTTTTTCACTTTTGTATCCTAGGGCCTAAAAAGTCCTTGCATATTAGTAGGTGTCATTATTTGTTGAATGAATAAATGGACATGCTTCATCATCTATTTATCCCAATGTCTTACAACCTCTGTAATTCCCGGTATCTGTGAAAATAATCTGTTCCTCTACTACGGCACTTAATGCATTCTGCTCCCCTTAGCATTATTTTATATGAGTATTATATTCCCCTGTTGGACTCTAAGGTTTCCTAAGACTGAGCCTATTCATCATTAAGGGCCTAGCACATAGTAAACATTGAAAGAATGAATACATTTGCCCTTAATGATCTAGTGCCTTAAAGCATGGCAGGAACCCAAATCTCCAAAGTAAGAGTCAATCTTTTATTATATTTTGTTTTCTAGCACTATAAAATATGTTATATCTTAGAAATATTTCAACAAGATAACAACTAAAAGGATATTTTGTTGAGCTGTCATTTCATACAAAATCCAATTAGCCAATACAATGCTTTTTCTAACTTAGCTGAGATAAAGGTTCATTGGAAAAAAAGAAATGAATCTTACTTTCATTAAACCAGGGAAATGAAACAAAACATACAAATGAGTGCCAAAAACATTAAAGATATTCAATTGACATTAGAAATCAACTTTTCTGGGTGCAGAAGGAAAAATTACTTCATCTGGCATATTAATGTTTGTGCCCTCTGACTTTTAGCCTCCTGTAAAATTTGTGACCACATTTTCCCTGATTTATGTTAGTCCTGGTCTCCAAAAATTCAGTAGGAGTGTAATAGGTGTGATCATTGGCTGCTTGAACCAGGCCTCTGTGGGCCCAAAATGGATGGAGCCAGTAGAGTCAGACCAGAGCTTAGAGAGGCCCAGGAGAGGAAAGTCTGGATAGGCAGATGATGTTCAGTATGTTTAGCGGAATCTGACCAAAGGAAATAGGACAGGACTTGGGGAATGTCATGTCTGAAGTCCAGATGAAGGTGGGTGTCTCAGCATTTACTATTGAGCTGGGCAGAGCACAGATGCAAGGAGTACAGATTTAGCATTCAAGAACAGGACTCTTGTCCTTGGGAGGATTGTTTCAAACTTTAAACTACAGCAAGATAATCCTCAATCAGAGAGAAAAGTACTCCATGTCTTGGTAATTCACCTAATTCCCCAGGGATAAAGGAACAGAACAGTTGGAAATTTGGTCACAAACAGTAGCAAACCAAGAGCCAATTCCCCAGTAATTGCACCTAAGATCAGATTTGACTTGCTGACTTAAGGTCTGTAACTAAGAAGAATCATTGGTCTCAGTGGATAGAGGCATGCTAATCCAGAGGACAAGCTGGATGGCCCAGCTGGGGAGCTGGAAACCTGTCCTTCCAGGAGAGAGCAGAGGTGCACCAGACTGCAAGGGAGGTCTTCCCACCTCGTCCCCATGGACTGCCAGCTTTCTCGCCGAAGGAGTTAGTTTCAGCCTAGAGGCATTTCATTTACCTTGTATACTAAAAACCTTTGTCATTACCTCTGGGAGAAAGAAAACAGGATAGAAGGCTGAGTATTGGAATTCTCTTTCCTAGCGTTTCGTGTTTTGTTTTTAATGGGCAGGCATTGGAGTCAATATGGAGAAGCCACTAATTCAGGATATGAAAGATTTTGGGTGTAATTATTTCAATAGACTGTGCATTTAGGTAATTACACAAGTTTCTGCTTTCTTTAAGTATTGTCCACACGGACTATGTAAAGTCATCTGCTATGAGAAAAGTGCCCCTTCTCCCACAGAAAGGTGATTACAGAGGTCTGGAAATAAACTCTGTATCAATGTGAGAGTAGAGGAAGAAAAAGGAAAAAACAGAGTTACTGAGATAGAAAAAAATACAAGATTTTAGGTTTGTAATTTTTATGGTAAAGGAACTATTACGAGAAAATATAGCTATCTCAAAATGTGAACATAGCTAGAATTCTGCCCTGGATTCAGGAGCAATTAAAGTATGAGTGTTAGAGTATGTTGAGACTAAAAATTCAAGAATAGAGGACAAAAGGGGTAAAGGTGAAGGAAACCTTTAGGGAAAAAAAGAAAAAAAGAAGTCAGGAAAAAATAAAGGTGATCCCAGGAGGCTGGATTGAAGAGCCAAGACCAAATGTAGCCTAACGATGAGACCATTGCACCAGCCAGGATGATTCTAAGCCGGAGAGTGAGCAGATCGCCCTTAAGCAAGGCTGTTTGGTAGCCTGAGCTCAACTCCCAGAGCAACACGATGGGGTACCTTTTGCACGATCCAATGCAAGGGTTAGTGACAGCCCCTCACAGTGCAGTATCCCTAAGTATTTGGGTGCTGATTTACAGTGAACCAAAGTAGGGTATAGATAATATACACCCTCGTAATGAGAGAAAGACTGAATAGTAGGTGTTTTCTGCTTAAAATTACAAGCAAGAATTTTCTTATTTGTTTCCTCTTGTCTATGTTTCTTTCTGTCTTTTTCAAAGTGCCTTTGAAATAAGACATAAGTAATTATTCATAGAAAATTATCTCATAAAAGCAAATTCCTTGAGGCAGAAACTGAATGTTTTATTTATTTATTTTATATTCCCATGTCTACTTCAGTGCTGGGCAACACAGGGGGACTTAAAAAAATTACTAATTGACCTTTATGAAGGAAACTGAAGTTGTGTGTGTCCAAGCTGTGGTGATCTCGGGGTTAGTTATGAGAGCCAACTTGTATCTCCTACCTGAACTCAAATTACCAGACCCATAATCTTCTTGGATTCATGCACTATTACAATTTGAAATTTAAATGATTCCTTTTATGGTTTTAAATGAACAGATTAGTTTTATTCGTGTGAGTTCAATGTGAGTTCTTATGCAATGAAAGTTCTTTTTAGCTTATTATGACTGTACTAAGAAAAAGAATTAGACCTTAGTGTTTAAAGAATTTTAAAAATGTACCTCCAAACCATAAAACATTTGTTTTTTTAAGTTTTCAATGCTTTAATCTCATTTTCTCCTCTCATCATATACAGAATATTCTGATTATTTTGTTAGTCCTGTTCTCTGTACCACCAATTCCCCAACTATTTGGTTTACCTCTTTCATTTAAATATTTCTTCTTTTCTAATGTTTTCTGTTGATTTAACTAAGAATATTTACGGAATTTAACTAAGAATATTTAGTTATTTATTCCTTCTTTTCTAATCTTTTCTGTTAATTTAACTACGAATATCTACTAACTTAGCTAAGAGTATTTACTGCAAGGTGATTAGCAAATCACCATGTGATTTTTTTTTTTCTGTTTGCTATGCCTTCCTTTTTCACCCTCAAAATTAGTCTTTGGTGCATCAATTAGTCATTATTATTAACTATTACTTTACAAAAACAAGTCCTGCTTTTCTCTAAAGATCTGACACACTTAAAGTATAACCATTAATTTCCTGATTCATGGAGCCGTGTTTTATGTCCTATTTCTTCACAAGCATGAACACGTTTTGAAACAGTGGCTCCATGCAATCTCTCTTTATAAGGTGTTAGGAACCAGATGTATTTTCTTTGACTGGTATCTGACTCATTAAGATTACTGGTTTCTTTACTTTTAAAAATCCCTCTGTTAATCAAGTTAGTACCATTCTAATTCTAAAATCATATGTTGCCATTTTAAAATGTATTTTAGGAAAAAAGTAAGTAGATACAATTCTTAAATTTATTTATGTAAATTGATGCAAAAATGTGAGAAAAAGAAATGATGAATCATGGGCTGCTTGTTCTCACTAGACGATTTCTCCGAACCACAAAAATATTGGTCTCTCAGTCCAGTGAATTTTCACCATTCTGAGATTGGTCTCATTTCGTATTTTAAAGCAGGGGCTCCATTGTTATTATAACAGACATTATTTTGTACATATTTAGCATTAATTAGCTTCCAAACCCTTAGACATTATTCCATAATTTTTGTTTGAAAATTTGAGTAAATTATGTGTGTGTGTGTGTCTGTGCATGTGTGTGTGAATTGAATGATAAATTTAAATACTTGGAATAAATTAATATTTGATTTTTGATATAGACTAAAATAGCACATTTGATACAATTAAGAATTTTTATAAGGTTAGCTGTAAACAGTTATAAATAAGTAATTATCCTCTTCATCAAATATACAGCTTAATTACTTAAATTTTTCCAATTTTGAGACAGTTCTGCTACTAATAGGTGGAATTCAATTCATTTGCTGGTGAAAACTTTGTACAAATTTTAAGAATATAATAAAAGACAGGAGCTTTTTCCAACTTTATGTTACAGCTGTTTCAAGGCGGTTTACTGCAGTGCTTTGGAGTCCTGTCTAAATCTTTTCTCCCATCTTCAAAGTTGTGTAACCTTAAACACATTGTTTAATCCCTTTGTGATTCAGTTTTTACCTTTTTAAAGCAGGATGACAATATGTCTACCTCACAGGGTCATTGAGGGTATTGTATGAGTCAGTAATGATCCTCTATGTGTGATACTCAACAAAGACTCAGTGCTTGTTGGGTGGCACATTCCCTTCCAAACCAGAACTTACGTTGTATTTCCTAACAAACTTCCAACCAACAAAAATATCCCTAAATTATTTATTTATTTATTTATCTGTGAGACTGCCTCACTCTGTTGCCCAGGCTGGAGTGCAGTGGTGTGATCAATTAAGCTCACTTAATTGAGCTTAATGAGCTCAATTAATCTCACTGCAGTCTCTTGACTTTTGGGATCAGGTGATCCTCCCACCTCAGCCTCCAGAGTAGCTGAGCCTAGAGGTGTTCCCACCAAACTGGCTAATTTTTCTATATTTTTGTGAAGATGAGGCTTCACATGTTGCCCAGGCTAGTCTCAAACTCCTAGGCTCAAACAATCCTCCCACCTGGGCCTCCCAAAATGCTGGGATTACAGGCTCTAGCCACCGTCCCCAGCCTAAACTTTTACACTTTTGTAAAACCATCAGAACTTCAATACAGAACTTCAGTGTCATAGTCATGTTTGTTCTTTTAAACCAACACTTGCTACTCACCATATTTTCAAATGCATATTATTATGTTTTACTTTAAAAGCTTATATACTGCCAGGCGCGGTGACTCACGCCTGTTATCCCAGCACTTTGGGAGGCCGAGGCGGGCAGATCACCTGAGGTTAGGAGTTCGAGACCAGCCTGGTCAACACTGTGAAACCCCGTCTCTGCTAAAAATACAAAAATTAGCAGGGTGTGGCAGCAGGCACCTGTAATCCCAGGTACTCAGTAGGCTGAGGCAGGAGAATCACTTGAACCTGGGAGGCGGAGGTTGCAGTGAGCTGAGATGGCTGCCACTGCACTCCAGCCTTCATGCGACAAAGCAAGACTCCGTCTCAAAAAAACAAAGCAAAACAAAACAAAAACTTATTTACTTGTAAAACAAAAAAGTTTATTTACTTGTGAGCACAAGGCTCACCCTTTCCTATAAATCATAAAGTAATTCCCATAAAGCAATTTCTGCAACAATATTGATTGTCAGAGGAAGGATTGGACCTGAGAATACTGGAGTTTAAAGGCAGACTATAATTCTGCAATATTAAGAAACAGGGTTAAGTGGTCCCTAACTCTTGACTGGTGAGCATTCTACGGCTTCCCTCCTGAAATATTGTTCTCATAAATGGCAACATTTTGCTTTTTAAAAATTTAAGTCTGTAATCTTTTTTCCTTCCCACAACTTTGGCTGCAAAAGCAAATCATCAGAATTTTTAATAAAGGATTTTCTTAACTTACGGTGTTTTGAAAATTAAATAAAATCCTTTTCCGAATTCAAAAAAAGCTGTATATATACATTATACTTTTTTTTCCAGGTCATTCATTCTTCATTTCTGTAATTAAATGGGATGGAGAGGAAGTTTATTTAGCTCTGAACTTGAATTTCCCCTTTCTTCAAGGGAAGTGGGTTCAGTTAGAAGCCAAACAATTAGGTTTTACATTGGGAAGAAAGATTCACAGAGCACAAAATACCTGGAGTACAACTTTTATTTCTCCCTCAGATAATAAAGAAAGAAAACAGAAATAATTCATAGCACCAACTTCAGTGAAAATAATTCCTCTTGGAAGCCTGTTGCTGCCAATGTCAGGTATCTGTCCATAATGGCAGAAACAGGAAGAAATTCTTTTTTTTTTTTTTTCCTCAAAGAAATGCTCAAACTCTCTGGGTCTAGAGCTCAGAGTAGTACAAGGAAAATCTCTGCAGTGGAGTGTACAGTCTGGAAGACAACAGTCTCACACAAATGTAGACTTTGGAGCTCTGGGTCCAAGGGTCTTTTGAGTCTCAGTTAACATTAACTAAGGGAAGAAAAGTCTTAAAGTCCTCAATACCTAAACCTTTAATAGACATCAAGACATCTCAAATGCCATCTGAAATGCTTACAAATAGACACTCTAGATTTATAGACGGGCTTTTTCTGAAAATAAAATTGCACCAATATGTATTTCTGACCTTACTACACATCTGGAGGAAGAGCATTATTGTATTATTAGACCAGGCCTCCAGACTCCGCTTGGCCATGGGAAAAATTAAACAAAGAAGGAATTCATACGTGCAGTTATAGTCTGTCAGTTATGGTAAGAACTGGAATAAACAAAATTGGTATTTAGCAAACCACGTGTATTTCTAACCTCACCCTGAGAATCACTAACCAGACACAAACAATAAACTGTTATTCCTAAATCCAGAAATATAACAACATCCATAGATGTTTGTTTGATCTGTGCTTCTCAGGTCACTCACGGTGGCTTAATAAGTGTCTTCCAAATTTCTCCTGACCTCATTAATCTGTGGACTCAAATGAGATCACTGTATTATTTAGACTCTCCTTTAGCTCAATGACACTCACCACGTTGACAAATTCTGAGGGTCCCTCTCCCTCTCTCTTTCCTCTGAGCGTCCCCGGGGACTGTCTCTGCCTGCTTCTGGATGGATCTGGACCCATCATCTCCCTAGTGTACCCTAGACCAGGGCTTGTGAAGTTCTACTTCAGCAGATGCCAGTTATTCCCTTGCAGCATCCTCAGAACTATTCTGTTGTGTGCTGCTGCTCACTGCAAACTGCCGCTTAGGTGATCTACTCAGAAACCTTCTCCTTTGTGAAATTAGAAGGAAGCCCCTTCCTCCTCTGGATCAGCAAACTTGTGGGTGACCCAAGCTGCAAGAGCCCACTATATTTAAATACAAATCTTCCTCCCTATGGTATTAGGAAACTTCCAGTTTGTCTGGTATCAGGGTGGGTTCCGGTTCCAGCCCTACACTGGTTCCAGATGCAGACCCTTCTCTGAGTCTCCTCACTTTGAATAAATTCTTTCAAGGGGCCCACAATTCCTTCTTATAATTTGCTTTCTGTCATTTTCCACTCTTCTAATTAATTGGGCATATAAATATATTTGAATTCCAATCATAGACCATGTTCTGGTTCTTCTCACAGGTAGTTCCTCAGCCATTATAAAGTTGGCCAATGAAATCAGATAACAGAGAGGAGGGTGTCACCTAACCCTATATCCCAACTGTGTGTGTGTGTGTGTGTGTGTGTGTATACACATATATATATGGTATATGTACATCTAATTAGATGTGTGTATGTATATATATATACACACACACATACATATGTATCTCCAATTAGAAATAATTGCTATGTGTATCTCTAATTGGATATGTGTGTATATATATATAAAATATATATTAGAAATACACATTAAGTAAATTCTGCCTTTACCACGCTAACAAATATAGAAAGTAAACATACATATATATATATATATATACACAACTAACTTTCCCAGATCTCACCACCTATGATGCAAATGGATTTATCTTAATAGATATCATTCAAACTCTACTAGCTTTTATATCTATCATTCAAGCTATCTATCATTATATATATATATATTTATTTATGTATTTTATTTTATATATATATATATATATATATATATATATATAAAATGGGATTTAGGGTTTAGAATCAAATCCCTGGATCTGATTCTAAAATTTTGGGTTCTGATCTTAGGACTGCTACTTACTAGAGGTATAACCTTGGCAAGTTACTTAACCTCATTGCAGTTCAGTTTTCTCATCCCCAAATTTAGAGCAATTATACTTAGCAAACATTGCTACTTTGATATTTGAAAGAGATAATACAATGGGAACTTTGTAAAAAGTTCTTAGTATAAAGGATTTTGTATATGGCAAGAGTCCTCACTTGACCTGTAGCCAGGGTTCAAGAACATGTGAATGTGTCTGGGGAACTTGCCTGCCTGGGCCAGCTAAAATCTTTTTGCAAGAGGGCTGAAGAAACTTCCGAGAGAGACTCCAATCTTACCAAAGGATTCAGATACAAGGCACTTGACTCAGTAAGGAGATTTTGGTCTTCAGAAAAAAGGGTTGATTTTCAGTTTAAGATGAGAATATACCTCTCTTTCAGCTCAACCCCCAACTATGCTCAGGTCTCCCTAAATACCTACTGAGGAAGCTAAGCTTATTTTGATCAGGGCAAGCTTTTAAAAGCTAACAGAGTTTGAATGATATCTATTAAAATGACTCCATTTGTATCATAGGTGATGAGATCTGAGAAAATTAATTTTGTGTATCTGTATATATATATATGCTTAGATTTGTTAGGGTGGCAAAGACAGAATGTAATTGATGTGTATCTCTAATATATATTATATATGATATATATACACATATCCAATTAGAGATATACTTAGGAATTATTTCTATTTGGAGATATATATTATATATATACACCTAATTGGAGATATATATTTTATATATACATCTAATTGGAGATATATATGTGTGTATATATGTATACACATATATATTAGAAATACAAATTCCAATTAGAAATACACATTAAATACATTTCCTAAGAAATTATCCTGTTTACTTCATTAATTTATACAATTTTTTCTGATACTACTGAAAATTATAGTTTCCATTTCTTTATCTTTGATCTACAAAAGTACAGAAAAGTACAAGGTTTAGTTGGTCGCCAGAAAATGGTTTAGGCAATTACAATTAACAATGAATTACTACTTTAAAGGAAACTGTATATAATGGAAATGCTCTTTCCTTTTTTGGAAGGTAGTTATCAACTAAGATGAATGGCTGGTAATGTTTACTTCTTTGTGACTTGTCAAGAAAACAATAAGCAAATCTCAAAGGAGATTGACGAATAAAGTCTCAAGGACAATATCATTCCTGATTGAAATTGTAACCAACTGAAAGACCAAAGGTACAAAATTCAGAATTTCAATGTTTCTTCAAATTGCTAATGGACAAATGGAGAAGAAACTAGAATATTAATTTAACTGTTCACAAAACAACTGAAGGCAGTTACAAGAAGTCAGTCATGGCTGGGCACGGTGGCTCACGCCTGTAATCCCAGCACTTCAGGAGGCCAAGGAGGGTGGATCATGAGGTCAGGAGATTGAGACCATCCTGTCTAACACGGTGAAACCCTGTCTCTCCTAAAAATACAAAAAAAAAAAAAAAAAAAAAAAAAAATTGGCCGGGCATGGTGGCAGGCACCTATAGTCCCAGCTATTCGGGAGGCTGAGGCAGGAGAATGCCGTGAACCCGGGAGGCTGAGTTTGCAGTGAGCCAAGGTCATGCCACTGCACTCCAGCTGGGTAACAGAGCAAGACTCTGTTTCAAAAAAAAAAAAAAAAGTCAGTCATATAACAAAATCTTGAAAGCAAAATTACTGTCTCAAAAAGTAAGGTAACAACTCTCTTAATGGGTGGAGTCACACCCCCTCAAAATTCTTATGTCAAGTCCTAACCTCTAGCACCTCAGAAGGTGACCGCATTTAGAGACAGGGCCTTTAAAAGGGTAATTAAGGTCAAATGAGGTCATATGGGTAGGCCACAATCCAATAAGACTGGAGTCTTTATAAGAACAAAGACAGGATCAGAGGGAAGGTCACATGAAGACAAGGGAGAAGAAAAGGCAAGGAGAGAGTTCTCAGAATGAAACCAACACTGCAAACACTTTAATCTTGAACTTCTAGCCATCACCAATGTAAGGACATACATTTCTGTTTGTTTAAGCCACTTAGTCTGTGGTATTTGTTATGGCAGCCCTAGCAGACAAATATAGTCCCCTATACCAAAAGCCTTCCCAAGAATTTCACACAAAGGAAGGAGGGCCATACCTCTTTTTCTTGAATCGTGAGGTTGTGATAGCCTCTTATGTTTGGATCTTGCTCATAATTTTGCTTTGTATCTGTTATCTCCTGTGCACCCATGACAGCCCCATTAAATGAAAGGCAAGATGGAGGCTGAGAAGGGAACAATGACTTGCCTTGCTCAGTGACAGACTAAATACCACAACAAAACCTCCTGGTTCACTTGTATGGTGGCAGCTAAGGTTTAATGAGGACAGCTATACCATCCCTCCACAGTTACTGATGGGGAGACTGAGGCACCATGTGAGTAGGTGACCTACCCAAGGTCCGCCCAGCAGGAAGCCGACTGCTGGGGCCCAAAGCCAGGTCTTCAGATGTCGGGTCCCATAAGGTTTCCACTGTTCTATGAGAAAAAGGCATGCATGGCTGAGTGTGGTGACTCATGCCTATAACTCCAGCACTTTGGGAGGCAAGCCAACAGGATCACTTGAGCCCAGGAATTCGAGACCAGTATAGGCAATATACTGAGATATCATCTCTACAAAAAAAAAAACAAATTTTTTTTTTAATTAGCCAGGCATAGTGGTGCGAGCCTGTAGTCCCAGCTACTTCACAGGCTGAGGTGGGAGGATCATTTGAACCTGGGAAGTGGAGGCTACAGTGAACCATAATGTCGCCACTGCACTCCAACCTGGGTGACACAGTGAGACCCTGTAAGAAAAGAAAGAAAGAAAGAAAGAAAGAAAGAAAGAAAGAAAGAAAGAAAGAAAGAAAGAAAGAAAGAAAGAAAGAAAGAGAAAGAGAGAGAGAGAGAGAAAGAAAGAAAGAAAGAAAGAGAGAGAAAGAAAGGAGAGAGAGAGAAAGAAAGAGAGAGAGAGAGAAAGAGAGAGAGAGAAAGAGAGAGAGAAAGAAAGAAAGAGAAAGAAAGAAGAGAGAGAGAGAGAGAAAGAAAGAAAGAAAGAAAGAAAGAAAGAAAGAAAGAAAGAAAGAAAGAAAGAAAGAAAGAAAGAAAGAAAGAAAGAGAAGGAAGGAAAGAGAAAGAAAGCAAGCAGGCAGAAAGGGAAGAAAGGAAGAAAGGAAGAAAGGAAGGAAGAAAAGAAAGGTATGCATTTTCTCTGCAGTCCCAGGACAATTCCTGGCATCCTTCTTTCCTTCCTGCTCCTTTCTTTGCCAAGGAGATGCCAGCCCTCAGGTCTAAAGAGAGAATAACCTGTTAGGTTAGGCGTATAGTTATAGCTTTTGAAAGAAATCTTTATTACAAAGGCGAATTTGTGTTTTTATGACTCTAACTTTTGTTTCTAATAAGAAAGAAAAGTTCAATCTCTACATGACAAAAACAAACATATTAAATATGTAAGTAACTACAATCATACATACATGTTATTGTACCCTTTTAGGGAGGGAAAAGATTGTTTTACATAAAGAAAATCATTTAAAGAGACAAACTGGGGACTAGGTTTGGGGGTTTGTAGAGATTTATATAATCACAGAACATTTGTGGGAAAGGAAAGCTGTCTAATAGAGGTTTTTAGGAAACTTAATTTGTAATATATTGTGTGAACCCTGCTGCATGCCAGCCTCCTTGGATGTCTTCAAGGACTGTTCAGTAGAGGCCTACCATCACTTTTCAATGATTTTTGGAGCCGGAATTGTATTTCTTTCTTTGAATGTCATACAGACAAATATAATCCCCTAGGACTGGTCTTAAGGAAGGACAATTTTGTTCAGATACAATTATTTCCCATTAGTTTCACTGAGGAATAGAAAGCAGCTTCTGCTGTGGAATGAGACATTGTGAATTCAAGGGAGTGGGCAGTTGGTAACCAGCCAGAAGAACCTGGAACTCTCTAGACACCAAAATGTGACTCCCGTACAGTCTCTCGGATTACCGAATACCTCTTAGCAAAAGTCACTCTGAAGACTGAAAAGGAGTAGTATCTATTTATCTTTCTACATTTATGTCTATATATTCTACTAAGTAGTTTCTATATACAGATTTTTGATTCACAAAATTATCCCATATGAAAGTTCCATAAAAGAAAAACTATCCATGATTAAAATAACTGTGAAAATCAGAGCTCCTGTTTATAGCTCAATTTGCCCCAGTTGTTGACAATCAACTTCCTGTCTCTCACCTTCATGAGATACAGAGCCAAAGGGTGAAGGAGTAAGGATAACACAGTCTTAAATAAAAAAAGGGAAAAAATTTCTAAAAACTGGTTACCAATTTTCCTAACTGTTCTATCAGAATCTTCTCTTAGTCTTTTAACATTGTTAGTTCACATTTATCAAACAAAATCATCCAGAAAGCAATCAGATCCAGCCAGGTATTGTCAGAGGGGCTGGGCAAGGTCTTGGAATGAAGACATGCATCTGAGCACTCTTTTAGCATGTCCCTGGTTACTTGTGTGAGCACAGGCTGGAGTGCAGTGGTGCAATCACTGCTTACTGCAGCCTCGACTTCCTGGGCTCAGGTGATGCTCCTGCCTCATCCTCTTGAGTAGCTGGGACCACAGGTGTGCACCACTACACTGGCTAATTTTTTTTGTATTTTTAGTAGAGATGGGGTTTCTCCATGTAGCCCAGCCTCATCTGGAACTCCTGGACTCAAGCCGTCGCCCACCTCCTCAGCCTCCCAAAGTGCTGAGATTACAGGTATGAGCCGCCATGCCCGGCCTAGATCCTTACTTTACAAAATATACTATAATGAAAGCCAGATTAAAGATATTAATTTAAAATTAGAAAGTCAAAATAGTAAGTATTGTGGAATATCTTTATAATCTTATAATGGAAAAGAGATATATTTACACGAAACACACAAGATATGCATATCAATTTGACAAAAACTAGAGATATCTTTTTTACAAGTAATATTATAGGCAAAGTTAGTAAACAGATGACAGAATGGCAGAGGATATCAATAATATCTGAAACAGTCAAGGGATTAATATCTTAATAACAGGAAATTCTTGTACATCAAAAGAAAAGAAAATGGACAAGTACTGTAATAAAAATCACACACAAAAAGGAAAACTGAATGGATTAGAGATCCTAAAACTCATCAGTAACCAAAGAAACTCAAATTAAACAACAATATCACTTTAGAGCCATCAAATTAGCAAATTTTTAAAATTAAGATACTGCCCAATACTGATGAGAATGTAAGTCAACTGGAAACTTCACGCCTAATTGATGAAAAGATTTGAGTCACTCTGAACAGCAATCTGACAGTTCTTAATGAAACCTATTGTGAAAAAAGCCTGTGACTCAGCAGTCTCATTCTTGGGTATAAATCTCAGAGACATGCTCTCAAAGTTCATTATGTGATATTTGCAAGGATATTCATTGCAGCATTATTGTATTTCCTGGAAATATGAGGTAATTTATACAACAAAATGCCACATATGTACATTTAAAACTCTTATAAATATCATGTTTTAGAAGGGTGCATACATATCCAAAAAGCTGATGTCTACTAGAGAAGGGAATGTGTTTGGGAGTCAGGAATAAAGGGAATTAAGAAAAGGGGACAAGAGAAAGGTCTTAATTGCCTAAGAATGATGGAGCTTCATAAACTGAGTATATGATCAATTCTACACATGAGGCTCAAATAGAGAAATGTCTTGCTTCTGTATTGCAACCAAAAATTGTTGAAAATCATAACTAAGAATCATGCAAAAATACAGACATGCAAGGAAGTAATGTGGAAAAAAGCAAAAATTGGTGTATCTGAGTGATAAAATTATGTGAAAAAAGTTTCCTTTGTTGTTAAAATGTTGTTAGTGTTAATGACACTTCTCTTTAAACGCAATACAAGGGAAACCCTAACAATGATGTTTGTTGTCAGTGGTGAACATTTTCCAGGGGCAGTGGCTAAGCAAAATTGATAGTCTGAGTAAAAGTACTAATTAGTTATTTATTTGGAGCTTTGTTAATTTTTTTTTAACCTCATAATACTATGGTAAGTATTTTGGCTATTTCTAATATGTCACAATAACTTAGCTTCATTCGTTTACTTAGCACATTTTTGTTCGGTTTTAAGTGCTGAGTATGGTAGCCTCCGGTAATAAGCTTTGGGATTAAGGAAAGGCAGTGGGGCTCTGCTTCAACATCCACTGGCAGATAAGTCTTGACAGTGGGAAGATTTTAAATCTTGTGCATGACCTCCTAAACCAAGAGTTGCAAACCCCTGTTCTCAGTTTTTCTTGATAAACCCAAAAACATGAAAGGACTCACTCAAATCCACTACAACCCGTTCTCCTTGTTAAATCCTCACAGAGTGGACTCACATATCCATAGCCATCTATATCTAAGAACATTTGCTTCCCTCTATACCTCGTATTTTTTTTGTTTCTTTGTTCTCCTTTCCTCCTGAACAATTTCCATTACTGTAATATATAAAACCTCTGTTCACTACCAGCCATGGTTGTCCCACTTTGGGAATGACCTTCCTGCTAGCAGCAAACAAAGGTTTTCATGTGGTTGCTCCCGGTGGCCGTCTTTAGTTCAGGACCTTTCTAGAGTGGCCAATCCTGACATAAAGCTCTGGAATTCAGTCTATACCAATTGTGGCACACTTACATAAACTTCTCAAAGTCTGCTCTTAGGACCAACAGATTTCAGACCAAATAGTCTTTTTGGACCAGTAAGTCTTCAGTATGCCTACCATTCTGTGGCTTCTAAGTCTTGCAAAAGAGCAGATACTTTTTTTTCTTAAAGGTAGAGAGAGTGATTTTCAGGCCCATTGTGGCCTTCACTCTCCTATTCTCTAAAGTAATGGTCAAGCATGAGCCTGAAGCCAGATGACTGAGTTGCAATACCATTTCCATCACTTACTATCTGTGACCTCTTGGGTAAGTTACTTGGGTAAGTTACTCTTGGCTAAGTTAACCTTTCTGTGTCTCAGTTTCCTCATATACAAATTGGAGAAAATAGTAATAATCTCATAAATTTGATGTGAGGATTAATTAAGAACCTAAGTAAGCACTCATTGCATTTCTTCTATTATCATTGTTGCTGTATGCCAACCACTTCAGGCTCTGTGCCAGGTTTGCCATGCTGAATCATAAAAAATCTCTGTTCTCATATTGCATCTATCTTAACAAGTGTCATCAATCTGTTATTTAGCAGCAAATTTCCATTGACTAAAAGGCAAGGCCCTAGTTGCATATCCCAAACACTAGGATTCTTTGTGCCTCCAACTACCCTCTTCTACTTCATCTGTTGGGACCAGAGCTTTCAGGGATTCCTATCTGCTAATCTCTCACTTGTTTCTCATCCTTCAGGGGTTCTTAATATCATAGCCATCTGCTCCAATATCCCCACTCTCTAGAAGGGCAAACCTAGGTATATAAGAAAGGGAACACCAGGAAGAATGTTGTGAGCCTGTTTGTAAACAGAGCAAAGGCAACCTCCTTATAGCCCCTGTAATGATAAGTCAACAACTTATATTGCAATTGAAATCTTCCTCATTGGATTTATGTTAATGTGTCAATGAGGAAAGAGATTAAATGTAGGGTGAATTAAGAGTAGAAAAGTTTTATGAGAAATTACAAATCTAGGCTGAGTGCGGTGGCTCATGCCTCTAATCCCAGCACTTTAGAAGGCCAAGGTGGTTATATTGCTTTAGGCCAGGAGTTCGAGACCAGCCTGACCAACATGGGGAAACTCAGCCTACAGAAAAATACAAAAATTAGCCTGGTGTGGTGGTATGTGCCTGTAGTCCCAGCTACTCAGGAGGCTGAGGCACGAAAATCTCCTAAACCTAGGAGGTGGAAGTTGCAGTGAACTAAGAGCATGCCACTGCACTCCAGCCTAGGCAACAGAGCAAGACTCTGTCTCAGAGAAGAAAAAAAAGAAATTACAAATTTAAATTTGGCTCAAGAAAAGGTGAAAGGCAAGTAGTCCAATCAGCTTGGCTACAATATATGATCCAAGCAAGGCTCCATCTGGTTTAGATGCATCCAGGTGTAAACCTGGTACCAAACAATAAAACTAAACAATACTGTAGTACAACAGATAAGAGGCTACCTTCATCACAGATGAGAGATGCAGAAAGGAAAATAGATTATTGGGAAGAAGACACTGAATAATTCCAGTGAAGACTTGATGGCTGCAAAGGTTGATTCAATCCCTCTGGGCTTATGAAGATAAATCTCTAAGGCATATTATTAACACTTCAACCCAAATGGACCTTGCTTACCCACTGTTATCCCTTGGAAACTACACAAAACAGGTATAGTATGTGTGAGATGGTTGTGTATGTATGTGTATAAATTAAGTAATGGAATAAGTAATGCAATCAATACCTTAAAATTTGAAACTTGAGGCCGGGCACGGTGGCTCATGCCTGAGCAACAAAGCGAGACTCCATCTCCAAAAAAAAAAAAAAAAAAAAAAAAAAAAAAAATTGAAACTTGAATCTCTTAGTGAATTATACTAAACTTTATCCACCCCCCAACATGTCTTACACTTATAAAGTTACTATTTGCCTAAAATAAAATTTGGAATCTTGACTTCATTATGCTGAAAGGAAGCATCTAGATAGATTGATAGGATGGCGATGTGGTTGGGATATTATCCCCTTCAAATCTCATGTTGAAATGTGATCCCCAGTGTTGGAGGTGGGCCTAGTGGGAGGTGATGGGGTCATAATGATGGATACCTCAGGAATAACTTGGTGCCTCATGAATCACCCTCTCTCGCTGTATAACAGGCCTACTCCCCCTTTGTCTTCCACCATGATTGTAAGCTTCCTGTGGCCTCATCAGAAGCTGAGCAGATGCAAGAACCAGGCTTGTACAGCCTGAAAAACCATGAGCCAAGAAATCTCTTTTTTAAAATAAATCATTCAGCCTCAGGTGTTCCTTTATAGCAACACAAAATGAACTAATATTGATGTCCTTAGGGGAAAGTTACCGAAGTCCTAGGATTAGAAACATATTTTCAGTAGCCTATCCTCTGGAACAAATTCTATCTAAAATGTAAAATATTTGAAATTAGTTGAATCTAGAATCTGGTAGGTAAATAGATCTAGTGGGCTGAGAGGAGGCCCAAAGTATGCAACTCATTTCTTTGATTAATGAGGTATTAAATGCTAAATGTTGTTCTAGAATCAAGTGTCTCCAGCCCTGCCTGTGGTTAATGTATATGTACTCATGCCTGAGTGTACTATCCAACCAACAACAAAACAAGCTGCTAGATTTAAATGCCAACCTCTTGCAGATATACAGATGACCACACACTGATACTCAAATATTTATTCTTGTTTATAATAAACCTCAAAATCTAGAGTAATGGTACAGACACCCTGTTTATTTAGAAATATTCCAAGATAAAGCCACTGCTCCTCTTGCAAATATATGTGCTACTTTGTTGAACAATTTGATAGGAATTTTAGGTTAAATGACTATTACCTTTTCTCCCAGACCAGGTTGCCTTTTACTGATTTAAATGTTGACTACAGCAAGTGGAAAGCATAAAAAATATAATGATATAGCCCTATAAAAAAAAATCAAGAAAGGAGAGGCGCAGCCCTGCCTGAACAAATATCATTAAGCCTAACCATACCTAGAGGTCAGGGATTTGTGTCAGTTTTGTGTCTCCAGCAGCCTAGAGAATGCTCATGAGCTGGAGACACAAAATACGTATTTCTTAAATTAATGGTCTTCAATTTTTAAATTATTTTCCATTTCCAATTATAAACACTACATTTCATTCTCTCATTTATTTCATTCCATTTTCTCCTTTTGTGTGCCATTCCTCCAGTATCTCTAATAAGCACATCTGTCTATCCCCAAGACACATGCTAAGCAGCCTAATGTGATGCCTATGCATCTCCAAAACGTTTACTAAGGGAAAAGGGAGACTTTGGAATCTTGCAGGATCAGATTTTGTTCTTCAGAAATGATAACTGAGTAGATGAAAACCTAGAAGACATTCACTCTTTAAAACATTTGCTATCTTGGAAGACTGGGAGGATTGAGGGTTGAGTCAAGAACACCATCCTTACTAAACATATTTTATGCAAATAAGAAAGCTTTTGACCACCAACAAAATTTTCTTAAAAAATACAGCAACAACAACAAAAACCAGTGACCCTGTGAGATATAATTACACCTCAGGACAACCACATAATTTTAATTATGCCAGAATATGTTGGAATATGGTGAAATGTATAGAAAACATGCCCATCTGAAACCCTTTACTGGGCGAAAATGTATTTCACAATAACAAGCTCAAGCAGTAATGAAACCTCCAGTGTATCAGGATGACCTTTCAGACTGTGCCAATGTTGACAAAATCAAGGAACTCTTTGAAAACCTAGATAGGAGAAGCAAATAAGAAACGCCAAGAGATCACACTACATATTTAAGTCAACCAAACCAAGCTTATCTGTAACTTGACAACATTCCTATGAATCAGAAATTATAATGCTTTTTAAAAATGTCTTGGGGTTCTAAATTTTAAATTTGATCTCTTGAAATTGTTCATGTTATGTTTAAGAAATTCCCAGACTAGCAATTAGCTCAAATAGCTATTTAAAAATCAACTTGCATTAAAACTACTCAGCATTAAAATGTTCCATATTATTGAAATATGTTGAAGCCACTTCAGGTGTTTGTCTGGAAATCATGGAACCACATGTGTGCCTATGGTTATATATGCATGTGTATGTATATGCATGTTTATGTATGTGTATATTTGTGTGTGCATACACCTATATATGCCTGTGTATATATGTGTGTGTGTACATGTATAATGTTTAAATATCTTTAAGTACAAAAACAACAAAAAATTCCAACTCAGTGCTTGTTTAGGACAAAATTAAATGCAGATTCTCAAGCCTTAGCATATTAATGCTCTCCAGCTCAAAAGATCAAATGTCAGCATCCACAGTACTTCTAGCGGATTTAAGACAACAGGGAACAAGAATCCCAGATGCTTTGCCTTGTCAGCAAATCTTTTTCAGGTAACTAATCCTTAGCTCATTATGCAGTTTTGCCATCTAAGAGATTTCTTTTACTCCCTCTCTAAGTGTCTGTCTGATTGCATTTGTTCTAACAACTTAACTGCAGTGTACTGTCATTATTACGTGATTTATTAAGTAGCCAAGGGTCAAACATGCTTGAATGTCTACAGTAGATTTCAACAATGTGGGCAGCATAATAGAATGAGACCCAAATAAATGACTGTGTTATAAATATTTTATATTAGTGAAAAAAATGGTAGAAGCTTTTGGGCTTCTCTGAGTCCTTCTGAAAGGATGTGGTTTTTAAACAACAGAGCCACTTCAAAACCAAACTCTAATTTTAATTCAAAGATGATGTCTCTCAGTGTTCCACACCTGAACTCCAGTTGCTATGTAATTCCTAATAAAATTCTAGGTAAAGGACATCACTGTTTTTGTCACTGGATGATGTTCTGAATACCATTTCCATCTCAGTAGCCTCTATTTGACAGCTTAATAGTGCTATGAAGTGAAAGGCATGAAAGAGGATTACAATGCTGGTGTTTGGGGAGTGAAGAATATTTTTAAAGCAGTTAAGGCAGGAAAGAATAGACTGGGTCTAGGGAAAATAACTTATTCAAGATTATTTGAAAAAAATGCAGATAGCGTCACAAAGCTAAGTCTCCTGCTTTCATGTTAAGGATGAAGGATATTTCTTAGCAATTCTGAAAGGCAGCCAGCCTTTAGTTCTTTTGCATTGTAATGAGCCACTTCCTTATTCTCTGCATATGCACCCTGTTGTCCTTACTGACCTTCATTTCTTCCTATAATTGTGGTAACATTTAACATGAGCTCTACCCTTTTAATAAATTTATGAGTGCACAATACAGTATTGTTAACTACAGGTGCAATGTTCTACAGCTGATCTCTAGAGCTTTATTCATCTTGCCAGACTAAGACTTTATGCCCATTGATTAGTAACTCATCATTTCCTCCTCCTCCCAGTCACTGGCCACTATCATCCAACTTTTTCTATGAGTTTGACTACTTTAGATACCTGATCTAACTGGAAAAATGAAGTATTTTTCTTTCACACTGGCTTATTTCACTTAGCACAATGTCCTCATTGTCACATGTGGCAGGATTTCATTCTTTCTTTAAGGCTTAATAATATTCCATTTTTTGATATATATCATGTTTTGCTTATTTGCTTATTCTTCAGTAGACATTAAGGTTGTTTCCACTCTTGGCTATTGTGGATAATGGTGCAATGAACTTAGTAGTGCAAATATCTCTTCAAGATCCTGATGTCAATTTTTTAAAATAAATACCCAGATGTGGAATTGCTGGATCATAAGGAAGTTTATTTCCACACCTGCTCTCATCTTCATCAGGGCTATCCCTATTCACTCATCAGGTCACATCTTAGCTGTCACTTCCCAAAAGAAATCTATCTGGCCCCACCCTCTCACAACTGTATTTCTTGACTACATAGTGTCACATCTCAACAAGCATAGTCCCAAGGCCACGGCACTTGACCAAGTCTTCTTATCTCCTTCTGTGTTCCTCCCTCAGGGAATGGCTCCACATTCATGCAGTAAATCCATCCATTCATGCAGGGGCCCAAGACAGAAATGTGGATGCCATCTTTGGTTCCTCTGTTTTTGTTCCCAACATCAATTTGGTAAACAAGGTTCTCAGTCAAATCTGCCCACTTCTCACCATGCCTACCCTGACTCCTCCAATTCAGGTCACCATCATCATCTCTCACTTGCTTGATGACAATCTCAAAGTTTCGTGTTCTTGACTCCATGATATCTGTTCTCTACTTTATTGTCAGCCATCCTTCTAACATGTGAATCTAATCATTTATTCTTCAGTGCTACCCGTTTACTAGTCTCCATTGCATTGCCTTCAGGATATAATCCAAACTTCTCATCATGATTTACATGGTATGTCATAATCCCTAATCCATAATCTGTGTGGTAGATATTATCACCCTTAGATTGATTATACAGAGATACACCCTTGATTATATAGAGATAATCAAATTATAGTCTCCATGATATTGAAAACCTTGATTAGTGTCATACAGCCAGGAATTGGTGGTGTTAGAGGTGAATTCATATTATAAGCTTGAATAATGTATTCAAGTTTGATTCATATTTAGAAGTTTTAATTTATTTCTTCCCAGGAAGGTATACATTCTAGGGTCCCACTTAACATACTTATGATTTTATACACAGAATAGCATGGATAGATTTCATTAGAATGTTACTCGTATATAAGTTTTTAGACAACTCTTACTTGTTATCTTAGTTGGGTTCTCATCAAAACAGAATCTTATAAAGGATTTGTGTGCAGGTAATTTACTTGGGAGGTGATCCCAAGAGCAGGAGTGGGGAGGATTACGAGCCAGGGAAGGAGAACTAGTCAACCGAAGTATGTGTTAAGGAATGCCAATGCTATGACAGTGGGGCTTAATTTTGTAAGGACCTTGTGAGAAGTGTCCTGGATGCCTCCCAGAATTCCTACCTGAGGGACAGAAAATCGAGAACTTTCCATCAGCTTCTGGCCTCGCTGGTTGAGAGTAACCCTCAGGGGTATTAACTTCCCCCAAGGTTCTAAGCTGCACATATGCAACAACCAAACAAAATCCTGCCAGCTCCTGAGATCTGCAGAACGCCGGGTCAGAAAGCAAAAACAGGCTGCACACATATAGTCTCTCTGCCAGCATGATGGGAATTGAAGGCCACATAGACCTGTTCACAACAAAATCCAAGGTGGTGGCCCCGAGGATAAACCTGGGCACCAGGCATCTAAAACATCCATGTCAAGCATGAAATAATTTAGAAATAGAATGCTATTTACTAATATTTCTAGACTCAGAACAAATTTCAAGTACAAATCATTGGTTATGGATTAACACAAATACATTTTTTCACTGATTTTTCTCTTCAGAAAACAAGTATAATTTAATTATGTGTAGGTGGTCTTGCTAAATGATTCATTTATTGCAAATAAGGACTAGGTATTTAGCTGCAAAGGTGGGGCTAATGAAGAAATCATTCTTTCTGGAAAAGGAACAGAATTCTCCACTATAATAGTCCATTTATAGAAATATTAAATATTAAAAACTCTAGGCCCTAAATTTTTCACACAGAAAATGGTTTTAACCATTGGCAAGAACCTTCCAAGTCATATGACTGATATTTTTGCTTCTTTTTATTCTCAGTCAGTTCTCAAGGTTCTTTGCTGACTTATGTATTAGGGCATTAAGAAGTATGTCAGGATCATCTGTAACTTTTAAAAATGAAATATTTCACATATTTTTTGGAACATGAACTCTTTATATCTATTTCACTTCATTTTAAAATGTATGTTAATATATCCCTAGGCAGGGATAGGGACAAGATAGGAACAGGATGTAATTTAACATATTAACAATAATGACTGCTTGATGTTGGAATTAAAGAAATTTTATTTTCTTCCTTGTGTTATTTCTGGATTTTCTATAGGTCTTACACAATTTTTGTAATATGAAACAATCCTACACTATACATTTTTTGAAAGTTAAATTAAAAAGAAAATACTTTGGTAACCACTTTTAACTCAAATGTGGCCCAAGATACTTTTTATGAAAAACTCACAACGTGAGCTCATGTAGAAAAGTTTCCCTTGCTATGAAAATGTCTCAAGCATTTGATTGTATACTGAGTTAACTTATTTCCCATTTGTGAGAGATGTTAATATCTTTGGTTTGGAGCCCATGCAGAAAGGGTCTGAGAGATGATGAACAATATGTATACAGAAGTGGGAGCTACAGTGGGGAAAAACTATAGTGTCCTTTTTGTAAGATAGGTTGCAGCAGAGCCTTCCAGGCAGGAATGAGGGAAGAACTGCAATATCCCACTGGCCTTAATTTTGACTAGATAGGGACAAACATAGCATTATACCATTTGTCATTTCATGTCATGCCTTTCTGGGTTGGTGATGACCTTGCAGTTTCTGGATAGATTTATCCATATGCTCCTGTTAGGAAGGTTCTTCTGAATATATTCCACTGTATTTCTCCTCCTGTGTTAATGGAAAATTCTGGAAAAGAACCAGAAGCTTTTTACCTAAGGGAGCTGGTGAGCGTATTAATCATTAACCACTGTAATCACACCAAACCAGCCAGAAAAATAGGCTGATAGGCAGAGCCAATAATTCCGTCAAGCTCACTGCTTATGACTAGCAAACCCTACGTGGATCTTTATGTTGTTAACCATGAGTCACTTCCGAGGAGCTCCTTTTCCACAAATTCCTGACATTGTTCAGCTGTCACAACATTTCTAGAGCTGCAGCCCCTTGTCCTTCTCTTCCCAATGGCTGACTGCAGAATGGAACTCCACCTTTCTCCTCTGCCATGTCAGTTTCAAAGACAGTCACATAGGCCCTTCAGGTTTGTCAGAGTTTTTTGTTTTGGGGGGGGGGGTTGTTTGTTTGTTGCTTTGCATCATGAAAAAAAAAAAATGAGCATAACTGAAAATAACAAACAAGGATCAAAGTCTAGTTTCTGATCATCATAGCCCTCATTCTACAATACTGATGCGTTACTGAAATGGTATCTAGTTCCAGCCTCTACTTACATTCTTCAAGTTGTTGTTCCCCAAATAGCCCATCATTTTCTGACTTCCTCATTAGAGAAAGGACTCAGAGTCTTCCCTATTCAAAGTTTTTTTTTATTCTGTGTATGTTGGCAAGGAAAGAAACCAGAACAAAACAAATGTGCCCTTTGTCTTTAGTGATTGATTTTCTTCTCTGTGGATGTCCATACTAGCTATTAGAAAGGCTTTACCTAATTCCCAATCTCCCCACCATTATATGCTCTCTAAATACTACATATTTTCTCTTTACAACAGAGTTTCTGAACTTTGGCACTATTGACATTTTGGGCTGGATGATTCTTTGTTATGCAGGGCTGGACTATGCATTTTAAGATGCTTTGCAGTATCCCTGGACTCTCCCCAGGAGACATCCGTAGTACCACCCCACTGCTTATCCTGGTCATTCATTCCTCAAGTTGGTGCTCCCCAAATATCCCCTAATTCTGACCTCCTCATTAGAGAAGGGAATACAGAGTGTTCCCTACTTGAAGTCTTTACTTCTGTGTATGTTGGCAAGCAAAGAAAACGGCAAAACAAATGTGCCCTTTTTCTTCAGTGGTTAATTTATGACAACCAAAAATGTTGCCAGAAATTGCCAAAAGTCTTCTGAGGGGGAGGGGGCAAAATTACCCCACTTGAGATTAAAAACCACTTCTCTAGAGAACTTATTAAATTTGTAAGTATATGTTTATTTCTGTAATTTTAAGTAATTACTGTCTCTTCCACTAGACTGTAAATTCCAGAAGACTAGGACTATCTCTATTCTAAAACATGCCAAACTTATCTTCCTGGCACATAGTAGCTACGTATTAAATATATATTGAATTAGTTAATGAATAAATGCTGTGGTCCATTTTATGAGTGGTTACAATAATTCTGAAAGATCCAGGGTTAGTGTCTGCATCACATTTCATGAGAAAAATGACTGTTCTTGCTATGAGACATAAATTATATTTACAAACTTTAACAATATGTAAGGGACATGACGTTTGAGACATACGAGTAACTTTTTTTATATTATTATTTGAAAAACTTGCAAGTAGAAGAGTTTAAAGTTTTTTCAAAAATTGATCTGAATTTTAATTTACATCATATTTCTCCATAAATTTTATCTGAATGTTTGTGAGTATGCGGGTACATTTATTAATGCTGATGCCAGAATAATTGTTTAGTTCTTGTAAAACATTTTATTAGCCGGGTGTGGTGGCTTATACCTGTAATCCCAAAACTCTGGGAGGCTGAGGCGGGCAAATCACTTGAGGTCAGGAGTTCAAGACCAGCCTGGTCAATATGGTGAAACCCCGTCTCTACTAAAAATACAAAAATTAACTTGGCATGTGGCATATACCTGTAGTCCTAGCTACTCGGGGAGGCTGAGGCAGGAGAATCGTTTGAACCCAGGAGGCGGAGTTTGTGGTGAGCCAAGATTGAGCCACTGCACTCCAATGTGGGCAACAGAGAAAGACTCTATCTCAAAAAACAGAATTGTTGAATTTATTATAATTTAAAATTTTTAATTACAAAATTAATATTCACATACTCTAAAAAAATAATTTAAAAGAATTTAAACTATACAGATAAAGTAAAGCCCTTGACTGTTTCACAAACTAGTGTTATCCTCATAGTTGAAAACCGTAGTTTTGTTTTTTAATAAGTATTAAGATATTAAGTTTTCATCCCCATACACACATTTATTTCCTGGCTCTTGACACCAAACAGTTAGTGGCATTCATCACCTTGGAGGAGAGCTAGCACACTCAAATGAACCAAACAGCAAGTCCAGTTCTTACATTTCTAAGCACACTTTTGAAAATCATGACAAAAACCATAGGCTTGAAAACCTTTTTAAAATTTTTTGATTACAAATATAGTGTTTTTGGTTTTGTTTTGAGCTTTGAGACTCAAAAGTAAAATTTGGGCAGAGTTGAGTAAAAGGGAAAAAAGCCACAAACAATAGCTTGAAAAGAGACTAGCTGCAGATTCAGAATAACTACCCCACCTCCATCCCTTCCCCCAGAGGCATAGTAGATAATACCAGCCCTGGGAATGGAGAGAGAGCAACAGTCAGACATCCACGTAGGTCTTGGGGAAGAGAAGACTTTGACCAGGTGCTACAAAATTGATGGAAAGAGGGCTGTTCCAATGATCCATTGTGGCATAACAAATTACCATAAAATTTTAATGGTTCAAAACAAAAGTAATTATTTTATTACCTCTCACAGTTTCTGTTAATCAAGAATTCAAGAAGGACTTGGCTGGGTGGTTCTGGCTCTGAGAAGCCTATATATTCAGTGTCCATTTCCCTGTGAATGGTATAATACCCCTGTCTGCATGGGCAGACACCAAGTGGAGACCATTCCCACCCCAAATGTTATGGCCCTTTAGCACCTGTGAATGTACATGATGGCTAAGGTAAGAGAAAGTCCTGAATTGATATCTGGAAGTGACCAGATTAAGTTTTCTACCATCAGTCCACATTGGGGCTCAACATATAATCTCTATGTTGATTTACAGAAAAATAAAGAATGCTATTAGTTTCATTTTCATAAGATACCCACTACATTACTATTCCCTCTTGGGTGAACATTTAGATTGTTTCCAATTTTTTACCACAGAAATTATGCTGCAATGACAACTTGTACATGCTCATATGTGTATATGTCTATTTCTCTAGAAAAGATAAAATTTAAATAAAAATTCAACAGATTCTTTGTGCTTTTCCACAAGGAATTATCCTGCCCAACCATTCATTGTATTACTACAATGTGAGCTACTTGAGGACAGGGATTTTTGTGTGTTCTATGAATATTATTTGTACAATAAACTTACATTGAACATAGTTATCCTTTATGTGTCAAATAAGTCTATTCTTTCTTCTCATCTTTGGAATAATCTCATGAGCCCTTTTTCTCAGAGAGTTCCATGTTTCCTGAATAAAACTAATGCCATAAGCAGTCTTAGAAACCAGCTAAGAAAGACTGAGGAGGAGTTTGAGTAGGAAGTTGGCTAGGGGCCCCTTGCTCAAGAATACCAACCCTGTCATCTATGAAGCTGTGATTTTTACAGCATAATTGTTAAGGGTCTTGAGGAGGTTTGATCCTCTACTAAATGCAAGTATTCTCAGTAGATAATAAATCTTCTGCCCCCAACCCATCACCACCAATAATTTTACCATAGTTATCAGCTGGTAATTTAAACATGGCTTGACAGAAACAAAGAAGACCAATTTTAATTGAGATTTTTTAAAAAAATAAGAAGACCGAAAGAGAAGGACACTAAAGACATAAAATCTCTTAACTTCGTTTTGCCTGGAGCCCACCTTGCCTGGGATTAGAGATGACAAAGTTTATATTTAGAGAACTTCAGTTGCTTGACAGTTACATTTCATCTGTGAATGTCATTCATTCTTTTCTTCTCAGGTTTTCTTTTATCAATGTAAATCCACCGGATAAGTGCTATACCTACTTTTATTTAATGCATGAAGAAGGATTATTAGACATCAATAAGCATCTGTAATGTCACAATACTGTCATTAAAATGTTCAGGTTTTATTTCTCTTTTCACACAGGACAGCCCAGGCAAGTAGAACAATGGTGTCTGCTCTCTCATCCACACAGTACTACCATAGTAGAAACTGGCTTTTTAAAATCAAGTCTGGGCACGGTGGCTCACAGCTGTAATCCTAGCACTTTAGGAGGCCAAGGCAAGCGGTTCACAAGGTCAGGAGTTCAAGACCAGCCTGGCCAACATGGTGAAACCCTGTCTCTACTAAAAAAAAAAAAAAAAAAAAAAAAAAAATTAGCCTGGCATGGTGGTGCAGGCCTGCAATCCCAGCTACTAAGGAGGCTGAGGCAGGAGAATTGCTTGAACCCAGGAGGCAGAGGTTGCAGTGAGCTGAGATCGTGTCACAGCACTCCAGCCTGACAGAGCAAGACTCCATCTCAAAAAAAAAAAAAAAAAAAAAATCCCAAACAAATGACTAAACAAGAAAAATGCAGACCAGGGTTTTTTCTAGGGGATCTTAAAACTGTAGATAAGTTTTGTCAGTCAGCTTGAGATTTACCTTTTAGCTAAATATAATTATGGAATAAATAGACCTTGGAAAAAGACAGGTGGGAGGGAAAGGGAGATTGCTCACGCACCCTCAAGGATGTTCTTGAGACTTTCAGGATTACAAAAGCCATTGTTTTCTGCTTCTCTAAATCAACCAATAGCAAAGGTTTCACATAAAAATGTTCTTGGGAAAAAAGCAAGACAAGTAAAACAAATAAAAGAAAAATCTATATGCAAAAAGTTAT
This sequence comes from Macaca thibetana thibetana, assembly GCF_024542745.1. NCBI lineage: Eukaryota > Metazoa > Chordata > Mammalia > Primates > Cercopithecidae > Macaca > Macaca thibetana. The sequence continues at coordinate 59,356,494 of NC_065585.1, forward strand.
TTTTTGTTATTTCCCTTTGTCAACTGGCTAATGATCAGTTAGAAAATGAGGCTATGATAGCTCCGCTGGCAGTCTAATAATTTAATTTTTTCCAAACTTGGCTTCTATACGTGTTTCTAGAGAAGGAAGCTCTTGGCATTTCAAAAGAGTGTTAACAACCTAAGACTTCATCGGATTGAACAGACCTGGATGATTCCTTCTGTTCCTATGGCTCATTCTTAGCTGATCTTCAAATGTCATTTAGATGACATTCAACAGCAATTTATGTCCATGCATATTGAATATTCACTGTGTGCCTCATAATTTATGCATCTATCACATTTAATTATCATAACAACTTTATGACTTGAATACCAACGTTAACCCCATTTTGGAGTAGAGAATGGAGGCATGTTGTGCTAAAGTCATATGTGTTTAGCTGTTTGTATGGGATTTAAATGCACGTAGTCTGACCCTGAGGCATATGCTTAACCTTCATGCAATCAATCCTTCAATCTGGCTATATGCTTTCCTATGTGCACCCGTGGATCCAAGCGCCTACACTATCCTTGAACTTTTAAAATGTCACTGTGGCTGCCTGCTAAATTGCCTGTCTCTCCTACGAGATTGCAAGCAACTTCAAGGCATAAATATTTTCAGTCATAGTCATATTCCCAGTGCCTAGCACATTGCCTGGCACATAAACAAAAACATTTTCGAATGAATATTTTTCCCTCTAGTGATAATAATAGTGAATAGCTTTAACAACTAATCTACCTGGATTCAAATCTTGTTGCTGATACTGACTTCCTATGTTGACCATGGAAAAATCATTAATCCTCTTGGTATCTGTTTCCTTAGAGATAGTAATAGTCTGCTTTGTAATATTGCTATACAGATTAAATGTTAAAATTAGAAAAATTAAAACAGTGCTTGGCACATAGGAAGCCATTTCATGAGGAATTCAATTCACAATTATTTTCTTTTAATGAAGAAGACAATACATTGACATGAAAGAAATAAAAGAAATTCTATTATTAAAAAGAGTCTATTAAGATTCAAAGGAGGATCACATGCTAATGAATGAAAGACAAGATTGATATCTTACACAACAGATGACTATTCTTGGCAATGTAGCTATAATTACAATTTTACATATTGGACAAATATTATCCTTGGCTGCACTTCATGCTTCGGAATTATGGTTATTGACCTCTAAAAACAACTACCTGTAAATCTCAAAGCATTACCTCTAATAGTTCCTCAAAGTGGCTGATCATAAGAATAACTTGGGAGTTAAAAACACACACACGCACACGTTTCCTAGCCTTACCCCTAGAAAGTCTGATTCTTCAGAACTAAAGTGGGAACAGAGTTTGCATTTGGAATGTTGTATTGATCTTTTTTCAATCTGGGAGTCATCGATTCAAGAGAGTTCCACTCCAGTTAGCTACATTAAGCTCTCTTCTTAACCTTATTTTTCAAGAAATACCAGCAGAAATCAGGCCACAGCTGAGAGATCATGCTGCTCCCAACTCCATCCTGGATTTTCCTGGTGTTGCTCTACCCCCTTCAAGGATTTCCCACCAATCACATTTAATCTCTTCTGCTGGGATTTACTAAATACTAAAGATTTTTAAAATACTTTTTAAGGAATGTGTTGGAACCGAATATATCATTCTGTCAATAATTAAAACTGTGGTTGAAATTATTGACTAAAAAAACACACTTTTTGGTAAACACTATCTTTTTTCAAACAAAGCAGGAAAATTATTCATTTCCATGAAATAATAAAGATACTGACATTACTGAGCATCTACCCTGCCTCAGACACAAGCTGATTTTACTCTTTATAATAACCCTGCAAAGTAGGCATGATTTTACTGTCTTGTTGATTAGGAATTGACATTCAGTTCAGTTGAGTAACTTGTTCAGGATCCCATGGCCAGTAAAAGACTGAGCTCAGGTTCTGATCCAGATTTCTGATTCCACATTCAAAGCCATTTCCTCCTTCACTGACCAGTAGGGGGGCATCTCCTTCCTGCAGTGAAAATAACATTCAACTAGGTTTTTTAAAAATTATAATGTATTGTCAACAGGTAATAACATTTTTGGTAACCTTACTTTTTAATAGACAATGTCTTTTTGTTAGAATTACTCCACAGTGCACTGTGAATAGGCTGTGAAAATTGGCAGCACAGGCCAGAGTCTGATTTAGTCAAACATCAATCTACACGTAAAAGTTCTCAGAAAACAAAAAAAGTCTTTAACACTTTGCCAAGCAGTGGAGAGGAGGCTGGATTGAGGGTTACATGTGCTTTCTTCCCACAGTTCAGAACAGTCTACTTCACAGCTTCAAACATCAGTACATATATTTTTCTTCTTTCTTGATCACTTGGAATACACTTGGAAATGCATTTGCTCCATAAGACACATGAAACTGGCAGGTAACCCTCCGGGTGCCCACAGGTGCATAAAATCCATCATTTTGGGCTAGGTGCCCTTCTCAGCTTGGTCAATTTGCTGCCAACAGGAAGGGAAACATTCGCAACCTCTGAGTAGGCAGCCACTGCTCCCAACACCTACTCCAAGCCCTTTGTCTTTCTTCATTTAAAGCCTTATCCCAAAGGTCCTTGGCTGAGCAAGACAAGGAAAATCTCCTCAAAATAGATGACTGCGCATTTATAACCGACTTTAAAAATCTTGTATGGCCGAGTTGGGCTAGTGACTTGGGGTCATTTTCAAGCTTCATTCCATTTTCATTTACTCAGTTATTCACTCATTCATTTATTCAACGCTTCTTAAGGGGCAGCTATGCACCATGTGCTCTGTAAGCACTAGGGATGATTAGTCATCTACTCTCCGTCCTCAAGAAGCTGCCCAAGAGATGCTTTATAAAAGGCAGTCTGATAAGTCCAGTGATGGAGGAATGTGCAGGGCACTGTGGGAGGACAGAAAAGGTTTATCCATCCCAGCGAGAGGAGGTGGGCTGAGGGTGAGGGAAATCTTCCTGGGGAGGCAACCCCTTAGTTCATTCTGACAGGATGAGTGGGAGGAATCCAACTGGGGTGGGAGACAGGGACTTGATGAGGGGTGTTATGGACAATGAGGACAACATGAGCCTAGACTTTAAGGAGGTCACCGTGTGTGTGTCTGTGTGTGTTTGTGTGTGTGTGTACGTGTCTGTGGGGGACTTTTTCATCACTCAGCTTGCATGATGGAGACAGTTAATGAAGTCAGTTCATTCGTGTCATCAGGGAGCAGAACAAAAAAGTTAAGAATGAAAGACTACACTCATAGCTGCCTCATTATTCCTCTGTAGTTACTGATCAGAAGTCCTGAGGTGTTCCAAGATCTAACAGCTTCTGAAAGCATGAAAATTAAGACTGACACTCCATAGGATCCTTGGCAGCTCTTTCTCAAAGGCTTCTCTGGGCTTTCATTTCTTAAGTGGGGAAGTGAAGAACCAGAATTCTGGAGTGATGATGCACGAAGGCTCTAAGGTTGACTGCCTTGGTTTGCATCCTCACTCCAATTGCAGGTTCTATAAACTGAGGCCAATTGCTTAAGTCTCTTTGCCTCAGTTTCATTGTTTATAAAATAAAGAAGATTATGGTTTTTATCTTTGAGTTGCCCTAGTCACAAAATATTCTTAAAGAGCTTAGAAGCTTACCTGGTACAAAAGAAGCACTCAGTGACTGTCCATTTTTACTGTAATTGTTGTTATAGAGGCTCATCTTAAATCTAAAACTTTAGGACTCCCCAGTTATCTCAGATATTTACTGCATAATTTTAACTGTAAAAGTTTAGCAAAGGTTTAGAGAAAGAAAAAGATTTGGGAGCTAGAGTGTCATAAACTGCCACATTATAACAATGGAAGCATTTTTTTGCCCGTTTTCTTATTGAAAATATAATTTATAATACCAAAGCTCATGATACCTATATGTAATTCATATAGTTATTTTAAGATTAAATAAAAAGAAGTATGTAAGGATGCTGAAACGCTTGGTATAGGCATCTGGTATACATATTCAATATGAAATAAATAATTATATTCCCCTTTACACAAATATAAATAGTTACTATTTCCATTAGAGGAGAGAGAATATACAGAATAGAGCATGTGTAACTTTTTGATGAGTCCTGCAAATGTAAGGACAAGAAGACACATGAAATTAATAGGTATTTTATCAAAAACAAACAAAGTGGAAATACTCTTACGGCCACTTGTGGAATTGGGGCTATTGATAGCCACAGAGATATATTTAATAACAGTGCTTTATGGATATCAGTGACATCAATATCATGCAAGCTGAGTGATGGCAATGACAGTACAAAACCTTGGGATGTACACCTGGAGGGTGCAGAAGAAATCCTCCCTCGATACAAAGCAAGAGGATGGAGAGGTATAAAACAAACTAAAAACAGGGGTGATCAAAAAGGCATTCTTAGAAATGTTAATATTAACCACGATCCAACAGATATATTAAGAAAAAGTCATCTTGTAAATAGCATAGAATTATGTATTGAGTAGAACCAGTGCATATATTTATGTACATGATTAAGCTAAAAGCAGAGCTTTTAAGTGGGATCTAGAGAGAAGGAAAAATAATCATGATGAGGCTTCCCCACACTGTCATTGAGTGTCCTGTGGGTGACAACAGCTCCCAGAACATGCTGAGAGAGTGGCAACTAATTATTTGCCAAACCCGTTCCCATGCTTTAGCCTTCTCTTACATCAGCCACCCCTTCTATTCCATTCCCTTACTTAAAAGTTACTTTCAAGACCCTTGCAACAAAGCAGACTAGGAAAATACTAACTTATTCTCTTACTCATGGAGGCAGCCTCCAGTCCTGCCAGCCACAATAATGGCACACTGTTTTATTTAAATGACCAAACCCATACAGTCAATCAGTAAACATTTAGTGTTTTCCCAGGAAGTTTCAGCATCTAGGACTCATGGAGATGACAAAAAAAGTACATTTCATTGATGATGCCATCAGTTCTAAGGCAAACCATAATTTTATTTCAACTGAGAAGGGAGAAACACTTTCAACTAACTGATGACACAATGCCATACTGATAGTATGTATGTATGCATGAGTTGGTCATATCAATTTTCATTGCATTACATTTTTTTTCATCTGTTAAGAGGTAATTAACAATTTCTTCTTCTTTTCATCACCTTGCCTTGCATATGATAAGCAGTCATTTTGCCCACATTTTAGTACAAAATGTAACAAAGCTTCAACCATTTATGGCTCTCTTTTCTTAGGTTATGTAAAGCACTTCATAATTGCTTTGCAAGAAAATATGGAATTGCAGTCATCCCTCCAATCACCAATATCTGCTTCACTACTGTTACATGTATGCCCCCACTTTTCTATTTCTGCATCTTGCTATGTACAAATCACTTTCATTTCATTACTGGATTACAATGTATTCTTTCTATATTCATTTTAAGTGGCAATTAAATTCAACATGTGGATTATCAACAATGCATCAACAGATGTGATGATATTGTTGAGAGCTACAACCAAGTTCACCCATGTGCAGGCAATGACAGCTCTGTCACCATGATGATGGTAACAATCCATAGATTATAAGACACATCCTGCTTTCAGAGATGTTAAAATATGGAGGTCTTGGATAAGTTCATCTTAGAGTGGATAAAATGTAATAATAAGCTTGATTCCTGTCTCCCAAATATCCATACACCATAATTTGTAAATAAGACATAGGCATATAATATGACACCCACAAGTCAGTGATTTGCATAATTTCCAAAAGGCTGTCACAGACAGTAAGTTCTCTAATTCTTCAGTGCAGAAAGAAAATACTTAATATTGATTTAGATTCCTTCCAAAGGGAAGAATGGAGACCCAATTCTCTTTAGTATTTTCGATTCCTGTTATCCTATTCCTACATGGCAAAATAGTGTACAGTGATATTTTATGCAAGGTAATATGACACCTCCACCTTAATTCCCAGGCATTAAAGAGGTGTAGAGTGTTATAACGCAATCCAGAGTGCAGCAAACATTTACCACACAGGCGTTAGTGCAGCAAGTAAAAAGGAATGGGGAGTGTGTGTTCTGAAGGTCAAAGTCTCTTCACAGACCTCGTGCCAGGCAGGCCTAGGTGCTGTCTCCATTAGAATTGGCATATATGTGGATCTGTACATATTTATTCTCAAACCATGTCTCCAACTCAAATATTCTCACCTAGCCTCAAACCACCAATCATTTAAAGAAAGCTCAGCTTAAATCCTCAATAGAGAAAAATGAGATTTGAGGATTACTGGCCACAGGAGGGTGATCAGGGCACTGGAAGAGAACAGATGGACCATTACCAATGGTATCACCCAGAGGACATTCAGCATCTACCATGGCAGCCGTGCAACCATCCATCCTCTTCCTATTCAAGCCCTTCAGCCTGCTTCCATAGTAGAAAACATTTAAATCTATAAACCAAAGGGCGTAGTCCTTAAATCTGAGCATAATACTTGTGTTTTGTGGTTATTTAGAAAGATGTGTAGCTGGCATGTGTTATGGGTGGAATTGTGTCTCCAAAAAGATAGGTTGAAGTCCCACACCCAGTACCTCAGTATGTGAGAATGTGACCTTATTTGGAAATAGTCTCTATAGAGGTAATCAAGTTAAAACGAGGTCATTAGGGTGGGCCCTAATCCAATAGCACTGGTGTCATCGTAAAAAGGGGAAATTCAAACACAGCGACAGATACACACAAAGGAAAAATGTTGTGAAGATACAGAGAGAGAACGCCATGTGAGGAGAGAAGGTTAGAATGATGGTTCTACAAACCAGGGAACGCCATAGAGTGCTGGCAAACCATCAGAGACTAAGAAGAGGCAAGGAAGGATCCTCTTTTTCAGGTTTCAGAGGAAACATGGCAATGACAACACCTTGACTCATGACTTTGAGGTTACAGAATTATGAAACAATAAATTTGTATTGTTTTAAGCCACCCGGTTTATGGTACTTCACTCTGGCAGCCTTCCCTGGGAAATGAACACAGCATAATACAATCTTTTTTTTTTTTTTTTGAGGTGGAGTCTTGCTCTGTTGCCCAGGCTGGAGTGTCCTGGTGCAATCTCAGTTCACTGCAATCTCCACCTCCCGGATTCAAGCAATTCTCATGCCTCAGCCTCCAAAGTAGCTGGGATCACAGGTGCACGCCACCATGCCTGACTAATTTTTTTATTTTTTATTTTTTAATAGAGATGGGTTTTCACCATGCTGTTCAGGCTGGTCTCAAACTCTTGGCCTCAGGTGATCCACCCACCTTGGCCTCCCAAAGTGCTGGGATTACAGGCATGAGCCATTACGCCTGGCAATACAGTTTTTTATTTAGTGGGCTCCTAAGAATGATCAAGTGTCAACACTTCATCATTTGTTCAAAATATTTTTAAACATAGAGGAAAAGTGTGGAAAAGAGGAGCCAAAATACATCTATTTATTTGTTACAAGCTACCAGAGTCCAATGAATGCAGTAGATAGCAACATTTTTGCCCGTGCCGTTTCCAATAGCTACCATAGGAAGTGCTGATGTAAATTTGGCTAAGTGGCTGTTTCCCACTGGAATGTGATTAAAACAAAAGCAATGCTAGATCACACCAAGGATCTCAGGCAAGATGCCAGCTTTTCCAAGGGAGAAAGTTGAAAAGTACTTCAATGGTTCAGAAACTGTTACAAACCAAACATGTCACTGTTGCTGTGAAAAGGAAAGGTCACAAGCATGTTGTTCCAGTGCTGAGGAATTGTGGATGTAGCTGCATGTTGGTTCCCAGGGAATAAAAGATTTTTTTAATTGAAAAGCTTGTGACTGAAACCTAACCCCCAATACCAAAAGCTAATGGATTTATCGTTAGGGTATCCATATCCTATTATCTACTTGAGCATTTTCTAGACTCTAAAAACAACACAAAACTCATTAAACCTTTCTATAATTCAAAGAAACACAAAATCTGAGATATGCAGATATCAAATCATGATCAAGGTATGCTATAACTTAAAACACTCTCAAAATATGAAGTTTCACCTTAACCCAAAAGATGCCAATTTTTCCAGCAAATGTAGCAAGATTTACAGATTTATATACTCTGTTTTTTGATAACACCAAAGATGAAATATACAGTAGGTTTTTTAAAAAGAAAAATGTTATTCAAATATTTGTTAAGATGATATTGTAATCAAGTTTCTTGAGAAATATACCAAAATCAGACTTTATTAACTGATATTTCAAAGTAAAAATGTATTTCAGTATTACAGAATTACATAGAATAAAGACACTATAAATTCTCTTCAGAAGATAAAATGTTATTCAATTTTTTACATATCTAAAATAGTATAAGGAATAGTTCTCTATAGGTTTAATAAGATGCTAAACAAAACCTCACTTGTGTTTTAATACTGATTAAAAAAAATGGTAGATTGTCTATAACTGTCTCAATTCAGAATGCCTCTTTCATTTGTTTCATTGGGATTTGTCACTATTTGGGAAATGAAAACTTTCACTTTCTGTTTTTTCCCTACCTGAAAGCTCTCCTGGACTTCTTTTGGTCATTACATTCAAGCCCAAATTGTTTATTCGTTCACCATTTCTGTCTTCACTCCACAAACCCTTTATGTCATCAAAGCCATGTAGGAGTCTTTAGGTATGACTAAAAGGAAGATGAAAAATTAGTAATTTTTAACAGGTAGTAAGAAAGTCTTCTTTATCCAAAATTCCAAAAGTGACCTCTTATCCCAAACAGCTTTTCTTCTATGTCTTATAAAGCAACTGAGGCAATGAGTTACTGCTCAGTCCTGTGTTTTCTTAGAGTCCTAAGAAAGATTACAGTGATGCAGAGGAATGCACTGTCATGGCTCTTGCTTTCTTCTTAGGAGCTAGCTTGTAGGTCCTCCTTCTGTGCTAAATAACTTTCAGTGATTATTGCGAGGGCTGTGAACACGTTTGGATACCACATGAAATCAATTTGTTAATTTTCACTTGTTTCTCAAAGAATAATTAATCTCTGCGATAGAACCAACTTAACACTTCCATTTTGAGGGTCAGTTACCTGAATCATGTCAATACAGAGATTATTTTCAAAGTTACTGATCCAGTTTTTTAAGGGCCACTGGATAGATTTTAATCATCATGACTTTTAAAGTCAATTAATTACAAGTAACTCAGATGTGTTCTGTTCTGAGACTGTTTCCACACGTTCGTTAAAATTGATTCCCCTTCGGGGTCAGGTTGTACTTGCTTTGTTCCTGCTGAAATCAACATTTTGGACTCCATTAGTTTTCTTGAGTCTTCTTATTTTCAGAAACTTTGCTATGGAAGAATAGCTTTCTCTAACACCCAGAGTTGAGATTCCATGAGAGAGTTAAGATTCCATGAGACTGAGGTTAACACATCCCCTACCTTTCTCTACCCAAGTCAGGATCTAAGCTGGGATCTGAAACTCATACCATCAATCAGTTCAAAATGTTGGTTTTCCCCAGAAGAGTATTTAGGAGTCATGGAGTCAGAAGAGATTAGCACAAGGGAGGCAGAGGATGATGGCAGTGTGATCCTAAGAGGAATCTCAAAGGGCTCCTTCTCCAAAGGTCTCAAGTTTTACACCAATGATTGCCTGAACATGTGGGTAGAGTTGATTAAAAACTGGAATGAAAAATATGTTATTCTCAAGGAACCAGGAGACCCAAGTTACATCTGGTAGGGCCTGGATACCATTTATATTCAGGAATAGAACAGCAACTATTTTTAGATATAATTATTCATAATAATAAAAGGTAGCCTTATTGTCATCTTCACAGATGATACTTATGCTTCTTTAGTTCAACCAAATCTAAAATACATATATTATCACTTCATATTCAATGTCATTAGTTTTTCCTCATGTTTAGTTACTATATTACAATAACATTGCTCTATTATCCTTCATTGTAGGTGAACAATTCCACAATCATATTAAAGATTTAATAATCTTTTGCTTGTTATTTTGGAAAACCAACCACTACTTCTACAATTTCTGTTAGAATGTACATTGTAATTTCAAATAAAATACTTTAAAACAAAATTTTGTAGTATAGCCATTTATGAACTGGGTCCTGATGGTCCTAACAGCTAAGTCCAAGAGACCTGCTAGAAGGGGAGAGTCAGTAGGGAAGGATGTGGGCCTCATATTTAAAAAATTGTTTCACTTTGGTTCTTTCAAAATAACGTATAATTATTTAAAATGAATAAGCAGAATGCTAGAGTCAGGATATTTTCATGAGTTTTAGGTTTCTAGGGCATAAGAAAAGAGAAAAAGAGATGAACTTCTTTTTATAGGGAGATACATTTAAAGAGGGTAGTAATCAGACTGGGTGTGGTGGCTCACGCTTGTAATCCCAGGACTTTGGGAGGCCGAGGTGGGTGGATCACATGAGGTCGGGAGTTCAAGACCAGCTTGATCAACATGGAGAAACCCCGTCTCTACTAAAAATACAAAAAAAATTAGCCAGGCATGGTGGCGCATGCCTGTAATCCCAGCCACTCGAAAGACTGAGGTAGGAGAATCGCTTGAACCCGGGAGGCGGAGGTTGTGGTGAGCCGAGATTGTACCTCCAGCCTGGGCAACAAGAGCAAAACTCCATCTTAAAAAAAAAAAAAAGAAAGAAAGAAAGAAAAAGGAAAAAAAAAAAGAAAGAGGTAGAAATCGGTGAGGGAGTTTGGGGTTAGTGCTGATAAAGGGAAATTTATTGTTTTGAAGGAGAGCCATATACTAGATTAAATATGTGTTGTCAGTGAATTCTGAAGAACATATTTCTCAGTAAGACACTGAGACAAACAAACTAGATAAAGATAAAGAGACTGTAGAATGTGTATATTCTTTGGACCAACCAAAGTAAGGCAGGCCAAGTTTACAGTTGGAGAGAGGTTCCAGCTACATTCAAAGCACTGGCGCCTCTCCCTGTTGCTCTAGTGATTGAGCCCCTCCTAACCTTAATGATTTTATAATATAAGGTAATACACAAGCAAAATAAGTCTCACGTAGGAGTAAGGTCTTGGGAGGAGAGTGTATGGGGTGAAGGATGAGATCGTGAGGGAAGATGCTTAAGTGATCTACACGGAATACTGTCACCCTGAGTGCTACAGCTTCTCACGTTTTAATGCGCACACACTTCACCTGCACGTCTGGTTGAAATGTATATTCTGATTCAGTAAGTCTGGAGTGGAGCCTGGGACTCTTGCATTTCCAAAAGACCACTGCTGGTCCATAGGTCACCTACCCTAGACATCTTGCCTCTCCATTTGACATCAGTGTCAATAAACTATTCATTCCTGAATCTGTCTCAACTGTTCTACCATGTAGCATTGATGTCCAGTAGGAAGTCCTGGGAGTGGGAAACAGTGGGAATCTTTCTCCCTGGGACTTTTGTGAACTGGCTTGACTGTTAGCTGTGGCCACTTGCTGTCTTCGTCAGTTCCTTGGCTTTTGTTGTCGTCAAACTCATCCAAATGGGTCAGGAAAAGTAGAAGTAGGCGCCAATGGGAAGATCATTTAGTAAGTAAAAAATAATTTTGCTTGGATGAACAAGACATACAATATGATGCTGCTAAGAGTGCAAAGATGTATCAGGGCCTCCTAGTCCTAAGAAACTTTTGGTTTAGTACAGAGTTTCTCATCCTCTGAGGAAAGGGAAGCTGCTATCTTTATGTCACTAGCCATTAACTGAGATGTACTACTTCCTTCCAGTGTGAAAGTATGTATCACCATGATATTAGAAGAATCTACAACTCCATCATTAATGGAAATCTCAGATATTTTTATATTACATTATTGCTGTAAATTTCTCTCTCTATATATGTATGTATATATAGAGAAAGACTAATGACAATTCCATCACTGTTTTGGAATTGCAGTCATTATTATACTGACATCAGGGTTCACATGATACTAGTCTTTCTGCCCACAAATGTTATTGTAATACAAGTCAGCCAACTATTGGGCAGTTTTGAAATTCATTTTGATCAGCCACCTGACAGTGAAGTCATGTGTAATACCTTGATGACCTCAGCATCCACATTTCTTTCCCCATCTACAATTTCGTATTAGTCAGTATGTGGAGATGAGTCAAGGACCACTCCACAGTTTAATAATCTTACTTTAGCTAAGCTACAGTAGCTGATACTTTAAAAAATAAAACTAACTTGCTGACACTTTAAATATCATCTTTTTCTTCAATGCGTTAACAAAAACTTGTATACTACTATAACACAAATTTGTCTTTTTAATGTTTTGATAACTGTATTTTACTATTTTAAATAATTTCTCTTATAAGTCTATGCATTATATTTCATGCATTAAAAAATTACTTTGAGAAGGGGTCTGTAGGCTTATTGACTGCAAAAGGTGTCTATGGCCCAGAAAAATGTTCATAACCCTTGATCTGGTAGAATAATGTCCATTTGAAGAGTTCATTACCATAAAAAACACTTTTTTCATAGAGGTAAACTAGTGACTAGAGCTACTCTAAGGTACTGGGCAGCTATTTTCTTAAAAATTCCACAGGACACTGCGCGCAGTGGCTCACGCCTATAATCTGGCAGTGGAGGCCACGGCAGGCAGATCACGAGGTCAGGAGTTCAAGACCAGCCTGGCCAACATGGTGAAACCCCGGATCTACTAAAAAAAGAAAAAATTTGCTGGGCACATGCCTGCAATCCCAGCTATTTGGGAGGCTGAGGCAGAATTGCTTGAACCCGGGAGGCAGAGGTTGCAGAGACCCAAGATAGCACCGCTGCACTGCAGTCTAGCTAGCAAGAGTAAGACTCTGTCTCAAAAAAAAAAAAAAAAAATCCACAGGAAACAGATACTGAGACATTAAGTTCTTGCCCATCATGTATAGAGTCATCCAGGGAGAAGCTGGTTCTGTCTCCAAGGGATCTAGTTTATTCATTTCTCTTTTTTTTGAGACAGAGTCACTCTGTCACCCAGGCTGGAGTTCAGAGGCGCAATCTCTGCTCACTGAAAACTCTGTCTCCCAAGTTCAAGTGATTCTCCTGCCTCAGCCTCCTGAGTAGCTGGGATTACAGGGATGTGCCACCACAACCAGCTAATTGTATTTTTAGTAGACACAGGGTTTCACCATGTTGGCCAGGCTGGTCTTGAACTCCTCACCTCAAGTGATCTGCCTGCCTCGGCCTCCCAAAGTGTTGGGATTACAGGCGTGAGCCAACGCATCCAGCCTTATTCATTTATATATTTTTGGCTGGTCATGTGGCTTATGCCTATAGTCCTAGAACTTTGGGAGGCTGAGGCAGGCCAATGGCTTGAGCCTAGGAGTTCGAGACCAGCCTAAGCAACATGGCAAAACCCCATCTCTATAAAAATACAAATAAATAAATAAATAAATAAATAATAAGAAGGAAAAATTAGCTGGGTATAATGGTTCATGCCTATGGTCCCAGCTACTTGGGAAGCTGAAGTGGGAGGATCACTTAAGCCCGGGTGGTCGAGGCTGCAGGGAACCAAGACCAAGCCACTGCACTCCAGCCTGGGCAATGGAGTGAGACCCTGTCTCAAAAAACCAAAACAAACAAAACAAAGTTTTCTTAGTTCCTACCTACCACATGCCAGGAACAATTCAACCTGTTGGGGATAATAATAGTAACAACAACAAAAAGACCAAGAAAAATGCTATCCTCCTGAAGCTTATATTCTAATGGGTCATCTTTCCTACACTGCAGATACCTCGGATAAAGCAACCACATGTAAGAAAAACAGTGAGAAGGCAGGAGATAGAGACACAAACTTTAGCTAACAACCAAATAAGCAATACTCTTTTCGAGACAACAAGAGACTGTAATTTATTCCTTTCTTCATTCAAAGTGTCTTATATTTAAAAAAATTGTTTACACTTTGGTCCTTTCAAAATAATTTATAATTATTTAAAATGAATAAGCAGAACACTAGAGTCAGGATATTTTCATGAGTTTTAGGTTTCTAGGGCATAATAATTGCAATACATTTATCTGAGATAATTTGTTATTTATACTACTTAAAATTATATTTTCTATGGGCACCCTTTTCTGAAATATTCCAGTGGCCACATGAATAATCTTTGCAACCTTTGCCTTGAAAACTCCCAGGCCAAATTGTTTGAGGTGATGATGTGTACTTAGTCACTAGTGACGTACATACTGGAGCAGTAGGAGAAGTGTTTTCTGAGGAAGATCTTGTCCCAGCATCTAGGCAGTACCTTCACCCACTTTCCTGCAACTGTGGGATGGCCATTCCATTCAGGCATGTGTCTTAGTAACAGACTTTACCCTTACTCTCTGTCTCTTCCATAACTGCACTGCAGGTTCTTGGCAGAAATGACAACTTCAACCATTTGTTGTATAACTTCTCAATGATAGCCTCATTATGAGAACTAGTAAATGTGTAGAAATGCTCAAAGAACATATTCAGTTCTCCAGTTATTCTAAATGTTTTCTTTGGACCAAAACAGAAAATGAAAATAAAAACAATCATGCTTTGAACGCTTATTCCATATCACTGTGCTAAGACATTTACTTAATTGTGTGCTAATAACAATGCCATGTGTAGCTATTAATTATCTTTATTTTGCAGATAAGGCACAGAGAAGTGAAGTTATTTGCCTGAGGTTTTACAGCTAGTAAATGGACTAGTATTCACATCAGTCTGTTGATCCTAAAGAGAGTTACCTTTAACATAGTAAAAGGTTCCACGTCAGAGTATTACATGCTTAAATTATGTTGCTTCAGACCTTTATGAATTATTTTTACTGAAACATGGGTTAGCCTTCCTTTACCAGATGTCATTGCAAAGTGTTCCAGTACATATCCATACAAACTGGCAATGTTGATGATGATTGTTGCATAAATGAGGACTCATCAGAAATTATTCCCAAGTGTGTTGGTCAAATAAGTCTAAGATTCTTCTGAATAACTTTTTTTTTTTTAATCTTAAGGACACTGAATGTCATTGATCATGTTTTCTTCTTTACTTTGGCTACTAGGATGCACAAAGACAATTGATGCCTATCTCTAGCGACTGTACATATGCATTTCAAAATGTCAATTTTACCATAGATATATTATTTTTCTACTCATACTTTTCCTTCATCCTAATTATCTCAATTCTCTCACTTATTTATTTTAGGTATTTTTTATTGCGTATATTTTTAAGTCTACTCAAATCCTTGGTGAAAATAGGCAGAGTAGATTAAGTAAATAAATGCAGCATATTCAAGGTGATTCTAATTACTGTATTAGTCAAGAATTTATTAAGTGCTTACTGTTTTATCAAAACTATTCTAGGCACTGCATTAATACTGAAACCTAAAAACAAAAAAAAAGCCCATATATTCTGATGTTTAAAATATAACTTCTACTTCTTATTTTATTAGCCAAGCAAATGTCTGGCCAAAAGTAAAAAACATGGACTCATAGAAACATCCTAATTCTGGTATTCTGCTTTCTTGTACTATAGCATACAATAATCTTTTCCTTTTTCTTTTTCTTTTTCTTTTTTTTTTCTTACAGTTTCACTCTGTCACCCAGGCTGGAGTGCAGTGGCACAATCTTGGCTCACTGCAACCTCCACCTCCCAGGCTCAAGTGATTCTCCTTCCTCCCGAGTAGCTGGGATCACAGTTGCCCACCACCACAGCCCGCTAATTCTTTTATTTTTAGTAGGCATAGAGTTTCACCATGTTGGTCAGGCTGGTCTTGAACTTCTGCCTCAAGTGATCCACCTGCCTCAGTCTCTCAAAGTGCTGGGATTACAGGCGTGAGCCATAGCACCTGACCTTAATATGTACTTTTAAAAAAAACTATATTGAATATTTTAAACTGTATTGATTTTATAATAACTATATTGAATTTACAGTAACTATAATGAATTTTTAACTATATTGAATATTATCAGCTTGAGCAGTGCAAGGGAGAAGGCATGCAGATCAATTACAATCAAAACACATTTATGAATGAAGCTACAGTAGAGGAAAGCAAAAATAGAGTTTCTTTGACATCTTAACAAACATTAATTAATACCCCAAACTACTTTTGCTCAGCTAGATAATATCCTTGCACCTCTAGGCCTGAGAAGAGCAATGCATTATGCTTTACACAACATTTTTCATGAGACGAAAATGAAATGCAATAGAAGAACCCAGATGTAAGCCAGAGTTTCCTGTTATGACTACTAATCTTATTTTCCAGAGAAAAGAAGAAGTAAACTAAGAAAATTAGTCAAGATTACCCAAAACAGACATGTGTAATTCAGTTTTGCTATCCTTAAAGTTTATCTCACTGAGTGTTCTGACCACCTTTGAAAAAATGAATTATTAAGTAACTTCCGTAAGGCTACTTGGTCAGGTTTTCCTCCAACCTCAAGAGCAATAATGCACACAAATGCATCAGAGTAGGAGGCAATTAAATCTTTAATTGATTTCAATTATTGACAATACTTCAATTAAATTAGGGATTTAGGACTTCTTTCCGCGGCTATCTTTTATTTCCTAGAAAAGTAAGAAAACAGATGTTTTAAACTTCTTGACCATTTACTTATAAAACATATATTTTAATGTTTTTTTCATTACGGTAACTATTATCCACTGTTCTTTTATGAATAGAAACTGCTGTAATGGACTTATTGATTTTTCATAGTTATTTCCAGAGAAGATTGCTACTTAATTCTGTCAAGACAAAACAAAGTTCCTAAAAGGTCTTGAGAAAGGACAATGAAAATAATAAACTAATACTATAATTATTGACCTCTAGACGTAGCTTCAATAATTGTTGAAATGTTCTGACTTTATCTGTGGTTGCCTGGTACAATGACTTTAGAATTAGATAAAATACATTCTTATTTTAAGAACAAAACTGAGATATACCTAATAACTCAAATAAAAAGTATTTTTATGATGTGCAGAATTCTGTGTCAAAGTTATCAAATGTTAAATAATGATCCACTCAAGGTAGGGTTTGTTTACCTTTGAAACAAAAACGTTTCTGTAGACTCATTTGGGCAAGTCTTTATGATTACTGTTACTGACAAATGAAAATTTAAAACAGTTTTTTGTTGTTGGTTTGTTTTCGTTTCTTTTTTCGTTTTTTTTTGAGACAGAATCTTGCTCTGTCCCCCAGGCTGGAGTGCAGTGGCCCAGGCTGGAGTGCAGTGGTATGATCTCAGCTCACTGCCACCTCCGCCTCCCGGGCTCAAGTGATCCCACCTCAGCCTCCCAAGTAGCTTGGACTACAGGCGTGTGTGACCATGCCCGACTGATTTCTGTATTTTGTGTAGAGGCAGGGTTTCGCCATATTGCCCAGTTGGTCTCAAACTCCTGGGCTCAAGCGATCCTCCGTCTTCGACCTCCCAAAGTGCTGAGATTACAAGCGTGAGCCACCCCACCTGACCTAAAACAGGATTTTAATCTCAGTTAAAACATCCACTGTTTGGGTTGTTTTCTGCTGTGGGTCTCTGACAACACTTTCCAAACTCACTTCAACAGTAACAAGAGGTTGATTGGCGCCAATAACTGAGGTCTGACGGTGCTGGGGCTTCAGTCTTTCCATGCCACTTTCTCGTGTTCCTTCAGCTGGGTCCTCTGCTGGGTTTTGGCTTTGTCTTTAGGTGAAACTCCCATCATGGAGACAAGATGGCTCTGATGTTCCAGACATAATATTCGTGGACCACAACATCCAGGAAGCGATCATTTCTTTGAGTAGCTTTTTCTAAAGAGAAGCACGAAAGAGAAGCACGGGCCTTCGTGACCAAAGCTCACATCTCATGAGTTTGAACTGAGCCACTTACCCAGGGGGTGGGGCTGCCCTGACGGGCGTGAGCCAATCACAGCTCCCCACAGGACGTGACGAGGGGCAATGCCCACCCAGACCACAGGCTGCCGCGGACCAAGGCAGGCTGGATGCCAAGCAGACAACTGCAGGGGCCACTCCCGTTCCTAAACTTCTTTCTCCCTTTTTTCGTTCTCCTTTATTTACGGGTGGTGGGGTTGGGGGATATAATATGAAACCCAAGCATACCAAGAGAAACTAAAAATAATTCTCATAGAAAGAAGCCTGGACATCGTGAGTCCTGACTTCCCACTTGTGACATTTTACCAAAGACCCAAACACCAAAATTTACTTAATTCTAGATCAAAGTAAATGTGACTTTTCATAGTATTTTCTCCCCGTTCTTAAGAGAAAAGTTACTGGCAAGACTTTATTGCAACTGGCTCCCAGGCTGCCTCTTATTTGGGAAAAAGCAGCAGGCATGAGGATTCCCATCTCCTTAACAACTTCCTGAGAAAGGCTGCTGCTAGGTGACGTCTCGATGTGAGAGTCCAACGGCAAAGAAGCTGCTAAGTGAGCCGGAGCCCAGAGTTAGGTGATATGTCCTTGTCATGAGAACAGAGACAAAGAGGCCTGCTGAGCCAGCAACTCCTCTTCAACAGCACTGGAAAATAGAAAGAATAGACATGTTGAAGAACGCTATCTAAACAAATCTGTAAATGAGTTCACAGGGGCAAATCATTTCTGAAATAAAAACAATCAACCGTGCCACTAAACTTTATCACTGAATTTTATATCTCTTAGCGACTATTAGAAAAGACAACAGCAGTATCTAGGCATCTACTGAAAGATTCTAGTACCCCTCTTGAAAACAAAAAGATATTGTATTCTAACAAAAATAATAAATAAATTTAGGAATTTGTCCATAGGAGTACACATTACCTATTCATGTTACAAATTGTCCTTCAAAACAATAGAATTCACGGTGTTTCCTATTTGGATTCTTTCATTTTTAAGTCTCTTAAAATTGAGTTTCTAATACATTCTGTCAGCTTCACAAAAAAACACATCACACCCAATTAATGAAATTCCTGTCAGTGGTCAAGCAGCAGATCTGTTAGTGCCTAGAGGAAGCCAGAGAAGTAATCCATCTTGATTTAGTCAAAGCTTTAGACTGTCCCATTTGGCATGTACTGGAATAATCTAGGAAAATATGCTCTCTAGAATTCCACTGACTGCAGAACGGAATCTGTTCATTGATTCATTCATTTAGTCAGTCAGTTGACAAGTGTAACCTGTATACCTATTGCATGCCAGGCACTGGGCTTGGTGCAGTGGTCTCCAACTTCACCACACCCAGAACCAAATGGCAGTTGTAAGAGAAGATAGTGAAGGATGGAAAAAATTGGGGGCAGGAGAGAGGGAAGAAGAAAGAGAAGAAGAGAATGGAGAAATGACAGGAGAGAAGAAGGAAGAAGAAAAATATATCTATTAATGACCAAGTAATATTGCTGGCCAGGCTTGTTTCCTGGCCAAGCCTTTGTTTAGTGAGAATGAACGGGAGAAAAGGGAGAATGTGGTGGAGGCAAAATGTGAAGGGGAGAAAGACCTACCTTAGAGTCTCTACCACCCCTATTCATTAAGTCTCAGTGCCATTCGTAATTCTCACATCAACCCACCTCCTAGATTCAGTGCCATGCCTCTTAACACTGGTTACCTTATCCCAGATTGCTGGGAAGACAACCCTAGTGCCTTGAAACCATCAGTGATGAAACAGAAGATGTAGTCCTATCTCCTTGAGACACAAATCTGAGCAAATATTCCAATGATGTCAGTTAGAGTCTCTATTACTGCATATAGTACTCCTGTAGAGTTATTCTTTAATTCATTCACTCATGCATTGAAGATCTACTATTTTCAGTCACTGTTTCAGTCTATTGAAGGCAATGTTGAACAAGAACTCTCCTCTTATGAAACTTACATATTAGCTGGGGGACACATAGAATGCACAAAGACATTAACAAGAGAATATCAGGTGGTAGGTTTTTTTGAGCTATGCAAAGAATGGAAACAAGATAACATGTTTAATAGAATGATTAGGTGGCTAATCTACATTGGGTGTCAGAGTAGCTTTCACAGTTAGGCTGAGTCTACTAAGCAGGTGCACCCAGTGACATTTTTCTTAATGTCTGGAGGAGAAGGAGTCAGAGAATTGCATTCTAAGTGAGAAGACAACTTAGGCAAATGCCTTAAGGTGAGAATAAATCTGACTTCTTCCAGAATCTTGTGGAAGACCAGTGTGACTGGAGCACAGATGGTGAGGGGAGAGTGGTGTGAGGTGAGGCCTGAAAGGAGGCAGAGGATGCCTCATGAAGGACATCATGGGATAGGGCAAGGGATTTGAGCTTTACTCCTAGGGTAAGAGGAGAGTATTGCAGTACACTGGCATTGTACGCCTTTAGCATTGTCTGTACATATGACATGCTAAAGAGGTTTGTGGGCTTTTCTGGGGTCCAAACCACCATATGAAAAATTGTTTCTATGAGAAATGCTTTCTGAATGCCAAACAAAAATTCTTGCAATTTATTGAAAGCCTGATCAATTTATCATCAGTGCTGAGATCTTTCTCTAATATGGCTTGGGCGTTATTTCAATATTGCTTTACTTTCATTCCTGATGATAAATTTGGAAAATGGAGAACTGCTATTTGAATCTTCCAGGCCTCAAGAAGAAGGTGGCTGGTCATTTACCTCTCTCTTCCAGTGTACAACAAGGCTTACCACTCGCAGAATCCGTTTCAGGATGGTCATTTGTGTTAACTACTACTGAGTCTACAATTCTTAGGCTGTTTAGTTTGTATTTGAAATGTTTTCTGACAAAAAAATTAATTCACAGCATCTTCTCCTTCTTGGTCTTAATTAAACCAACTTTCACTTTGAATTTTTCTGTAAGCCTTTTTGACCTAAAAATATTAGAAATAGGCCGGGCATGGTGGCTCCGCCTGTAATCCCAGCACTTTGGGAGGCCGAGGAGGGCAGATCACGAGGTCAGGAGATCGAAACCATCCTGGCCAACATGGTGAAACCCCGTCTCTACTAAAAAAAATACAAAAAATCAGCCAGGCGTGGTGGCGGGCGCCGGTAGTCCCAACTACTCGGGAGGCTGACACAGGAGAATGGCATGAACCTGGGAGGCGGAGCTTGCAGTGAGCCAAGATCAGGCCACCGCACTCCAGCCTGGATGACAGAGCAAGACTCTGTCTCAAAAATAAATAAATAAATAAAAGAAATAAATCTACCATTTTGAAAATTTCATTAGTAAGCAAAATGTGAAATGCAATTATATGTTTAGTTCTTTGTGAAAATTACTCTCTAGGATTCAATTATTTTATTTTGGGATATACATTTCTTCTAGGATAAGAGATTACTCTAGTATATATTATGGACCACATCAAATAATTTGAAACAAGTTGGAACTTAAATAAATATGTAAATGTAAAATGGTGTTTTTCATTAAGTCAACCACTATCTCACGCACAAAAGACTTCCCTTCAAGCAAGTTACTAAGATAGAAAAAGATGATGTTTTTTATTATCATCTTAAATTGAAGCTCACTGTATCCTTACTGTAAATTACTTTCAGTAGAAGAGATTTTGGGGAGTATTTTTAAGACCTTAGATAAAGCCTTATAATGGAAACTTACCATGTGAATTTCACAGACCCAAAAATCCAGAGGCTAAATAAATTATCAAGTAATATAATAAAATTAAAATAAATTTTATTTTCCAGTTATAGATACTTACCACACAATATTATCAAAATACTTTTTTTAAAACTTCATTTTATGGAAAAATTCAAACACTTCCAAAAGTAGAAAAACTAGTATCGTGAACCTCCATTTATACACCATCCACTTTCCATAATTATCAGCATTTTGTCCACTTGTTTTAGTAACTCCTCAACTTTTGAGAACATTATTAAGAGTTGAAAATAATTATATGCATAAATTGGTAGTTATTTTGAAGTTAACTACAAGATCACTCTCTTTGCTAACATCATATATCTCTTTATGGTTTTTCTACTTTTTATCATAATTATTAGATTTAATTTTAATTTTTTAAGCAAAAATATGATCTACAGTGACTCCTTGTCACAGTTTTTCAGAACATCACATCTTTTACTGCCTTGTGGGAATTCAGTAAAAAATAAGTGTTAATGATTTTGGTGTTTCAGAGTCATAGTGCTTAGGTTAAGAAGAGAGCATACCTCTTATAAATAATACCTGAAAAGGACAAAACAGGAACTCCTTTATTGCTTGACGATAATTGTTGAGTTTTGGCCTTGACGGCATTAATGATAGGAGAGCAATCTCATTATATGAGAATCAATGTAAAATAAAGTAATCTTTTGTGCTTTTGCCTAATGAATAATCTTAGATTTGTTTCCCGAACAGTAGAATCCAGTTTAATAAATCTTCACCTCTGCAGCCATTATTTTATTTAGGGTTTCTGTTATTTCCCCCTTGCAGTTCTGTGATTCACTCTCCTAACATCAGTACATTTTTGCATACTGTCTACCTTCAGTTTGGGAAAATATTTATAAAACTCAATTTTAAACATATTGAAATCCTGCAGAGGTTCCTCGTTGACTTCACAGTAACAGCCATCACTTTAGCATGACTTAGGTGAGCACATCGAATCTGACTCCAATTTCTCTGTCTGCCATCGTAATATGTTGAACTTGCTGCATGAGCTGGAATGACTGTCCAGAATACCCCTTTTGGGTGAAAACTAACTACACCGTCTATTTATTCTTCAGATATTCCTTCATTTAGGGGCCCTGAGTCGTCATCTGTATGAAGTGCTCCTTCTCGGCTCTCACAGAACTGAGCAGGTTATGTTTGTTTGTTTGTTTTTTGAGACAGAGTCTCGCTCTGTCACCAGGCTGGAGTGCAGTGGTGCGATCTCGACTCACTGCAACCTCTGCTTCCAGGGTTCAAGAGATTCTCCTGCCTCAGCCTCCTGAGTAGCTGGAACTACAGGCATGCACCACCACACCTGACTACTTTTTTGTATTTTCAGTAGAGATGGGGTTTCACCATGTTGGGCAGGATGGTCTCGATCTCTTAACCTCGTGATCCACCCACCTCAGCCTCCCAAAGTTCTGGAATTACAGGTGTGAGCCACCGTGCCTGGCTCTGAGCAGGTTATGTTTTAAATGTCCATTGACGTTGTCCTTCCCACCTACACAAAATACTGCCTGAGGCCAGGGATGGTGTTGTACTCATCTTTACATCCTCAGTGTGTTTCCCATTGCTCCGTGTGTACTAAATATCCAATAAAGAGTTGTTTAATAAATGGCTGAAGTAATGAATGAAAGATGCACAATTCTGCTTTTATTTAGTAAAAGAATTTTACTAAAAGGAAAATGGAAAAGTCATCATTTGGAGTGTATTTTCTGCCATAAAAGTTATGGTAGCAAGTTACTTCTAGGCAAGTATAGGATTCTAGATCTATTTCTTAAATATATCTATTCCAGATCTATAATCTCAAAATAGTATTATTCATTGATATCGGATCCATGTTAACAATGTACCCCATCAAGATTTCAGTAGAACATGTGAGTTTAATAAAAGTCCTTTGCTCTTTCATATCACATGGGTTGGTGGTGAGACACAACCCAGATAGCTGTAGCTTCCCTAAGAGAGCTCCAAGGAAACAACAATGAATAAGAAGAAGCTGATTCTATTTTTTCCCTCAAGAAAACAAGCAGGCTTTTCCCAGCAACTGATAGACATAAGTTACTTAGGTTTCTTATGGGATTTATTGAATTATGTTATGAGTATGTATCGTTGCAAATTTAAACCATGTGTATTTTTATACACTGTCTCAAGTCCTTTCAGAAACAGATAGGAGCATAAATTTAAAATAAATAAAGGTACAACTTAATCTATATATAACTACAGAATTGTTGGAACATGCTACATGATATGTTGGTATACTTGTTTCTTATTTGCAAGACTAAATTTATCCGTGTTATTACCTGCAGTGTGGCTATACTGCTTTGCTTTATGCCTAAGAGATTTTAACCTTAGTACTTTAAACAGAAAATGTGACTGCATCATTTAAATTGCTCTGATCTTAACCCAAGGCAATGCATAACAAAAAAAAAAAAAGAGTTGAAAAACTGTACCCCTTTTAAGAACCCAGGGAATATGTAATTCTTTCAAATACATTTAAGAATAGTTTGTCTTGAATGTTGTAATTCAAGCTGCAATTTATTCTTATTTTCAGAGCTTTGCTATAATTTTCTTTCTTATATGCCTTGTACAAAAAAAAAAAAAAAGGTTTGCATCCGTCTGTAACAATGCGTGTTTATAATAAGGCTATGAAAGAACTTTCAAATTTAAAGTACACAATATTTTTTAAAGTTCTCTAATCTTTGTTTTTGTTTCGCTGTGTTTTGTTTTTGTTTGGAGACAGGGTCCTAACTCCGTTGCCCAGGCTGGAGGGCAGTGGTATAACCACGGCTCACTGTAGCAACGACGTCACTAGCTGAAGCTATCCTCCCACCCCAGTCTCCAGAGTGGCTGGGTCTACCGACGTAGGCCACCATGCCCAGCTAAGTTTTTATACTTCTTGTAGAGAAGAAGTTTTGCTATGTTGCCCAGGCTACTCTAGAACTCCTGGGCTCAAGCTATCCTCCTACCCTGGCCTCCCAAAATGCTGGGATTACAGGCATGAGCCACTGCACTTGGCCTTAATTCTCCAATCTTAGTCTAAAAATCATAGGAAAAATTATATGATTCAGATTCAGATTCCATAAACATTTATTGAAAAGCTACTACAGGCTGGGCGCAGTGGCTCATGCGTGTAATCCCAGCACTTTGGGAAGCCAAGGTACAAGGATCACCTGAGCCTGGGAGATTGAGGCTGCAGTAAGCCATGATTCCGCCACTGCACTCTGGCCTGGGTGAAAGAGTAAGAATCTGTCTCAAAAAAAAAAAAAAAAAAAAAAAAAAAAGCTACTACATGCCAGCCACTGCACCACGTTTTTTCTTTGGTATCTTATTTGCTTTTCATAACAATGTGATGAGGAAGGTATTATTATCATCTCCATGTTACAGATGGGCAATTGAGACTCAATGGAGTAAGATGCTTACTATCGCACAGGTAGAATGGAAAGTGCCCAGGAAACAGTCCAGCGCACAGTAGGCATCAGTAAATGCTTGCTGGACCTGAAAATACACTGCCTTTTAATACAAATTTGCTGCTTTTCAGCACTCTTAGATCCTATCACAGTGGGTGAGTAAACATGAGGTTTGGCAATCATTTTGGCTTTTTGTGTATTTATTTTTATATGTGTTTTCTTTTATCTGAACAGGTTATTAAACTGTCTGCCAAATGTTTTACACTATTTAAACATGTTCAAAGTCAACCTTTTCAAATTATATTGTATTATTAACCCACTACATTTCTCTGCCTTGTTGTTTTATAAAGATGTCTAAGAAATTGAAGTAAAGTAGTTTGAGTTTATTTTGATAAATCTGGGAAAACATCCCCTTGTGTTCAATCAATGCTTATATGTTCTAACATTACAGTTTGGACATGAAAATGGCAAACTGCTTTAAGATCAACCTTTACTTTTTACTAATTTCTTGTCCCCTCAGCACATACCACAGTGCCTGGTACATCATAAATATTCAGTGTGTTTAGTTATCAGATAAGTAAAATGATGAATGAACAATTCTTACATTGAATGCCACCTACATATAAAACAAGTAATTCTTTCCTGAAATGTTTGTTTTGATTGCATTCAATCTGGCTGTTTAAAGACAATGTTCAAACTCTGCCACTTACTAGCTGTAGGAACTTGGTCAAATCATAGAAAGAGGCTAAGCCCCAATTTTCTCCTCTTTAAAATGGGGACAATAAACTCTATTTGCAGAATAAATTATGAAAGTTGATGGAAGGTAGTTTTGAAGTTTGTACCTGTTGTGGATTGAATTATACACTCCCCCCAAAAATCGTATGTTGAAGTCCTAACCTAGATTACCTCAAAAGGTGACCTCACTCAGAGATACGATCTTTACAGAGGTAATGAAGTTAAAATGAGACTAATATAGTGGGCCCTAATCCAAAGTGCCTCTTGTCCTTACTCAAAGGGAAGTTTGGAAACAGGCACACACATACACACACACACACACACACAAACACACACACACACAGGGAGAATGCCATGTGAATATGAAGGCAGAGATTAGAGTGATGCCTCTAGATGCCAAAGAATATCAAAGGTCACCCCAAAACCACTAACAACTAGGGAAGAGGCATTAAACAGATTCTTCTCACAGCCTCAAGAACAAATCAACTCTCCTGACACTGGATCTTGGACTCCTAGGCTCCAGAATTGTGAGACAACAAGTTTCTGTTGTTTAAGCCACTTAGTTTGTCGCGTTTTGTTATAGAAGCTCTAGGCAAGTAATACAATGTCTGACTGTGATGATTTCCTCAGTTAAGAAGTTGTAATCGCCAGTTGCAGTGGCTCATGCCTGTAATCCCAGCACTTTGGGAGGCCGAGGCAAGTGGATCACTTGAGGTCACCAGTTCGAGATCAGCCTGGCCAACATGGTAAAACTCCGTCTCTACTAAAAATACAAAAATTAGCTGGGTGTGGTGGCGGGCACCAGAAAGCCCAGCTACTGGGGAGGCTGAGACAGGAGAATCACTTGAACTCGGGAGGCGAAGGTTGCGGTCAGCCGAGATCGTGCCATGGCACTCCAGCCTAAGTGATAGAGTGAGACTCAGTCTCAAAGAAAAGAAGAAGTTAAAAATCATCTTCTGGGAGGAAGGCGTTGGCATAGAGCTAAAAGCTTGAGAAGAGAGACTCATTCTACCTGTAGTTAATGGACATCTCCCATGTGTCAGCTATTATGCTTTGTCACCAGAGATATAACTGTGGCTAAGAGTCATGGCTACTGCCCTCACAGAGCTGAATGCCCAGCAAAGCTTTGAAAGTGCTATGGTGGAGAACAGGTAAAGGAGGCAACTTGGGTTGAGTAAACTAATTGTCAAACCAAGTTCAAACTGTTGATAGGCACAACCTTTTATGACTTAGATTTTACCTGCTTCTTTGACTTCATTTTCAACCTTCAATTGACTCCTTCCCCATCACTCCACATATTGTGTACATATGTGCTTGTGCACATGTGCGCGTGTGCACACACATACGCACACACAGAGGTTATGCTGCCACCACACTCACTTACATTTCCCAAAATTCCAATATTTTTTGTCTTTCACCTTTGCACATTCCCTTCTCTCTGCCTGAAAGTCCCCTCTCCCCCTTTTATTTACTTGGCAGGTTACCAAGTTTTCCTGTATTCTAAACTCAAGCATTATCCTCACATTTTAAATTTTCTGACCAGAGCCTGAGTTAGAGGTATCTCCTCTGCTTCCATAACACCAGACACTCATTATTATACTGGATCGCGATTGGCTGTTGTTTGTTTGAAACCAGAGGCTGAGTGTTTTTCATCTCCCTCCTTCATGCCAAGCACAGTACCCGGAACAACATAGATATGCAATGCACATTTCTTGAATCAAATGAATAATTAATTAATGTAGAAAAAGGTCATATGCAAAGATATTCAGCAACCCATATACACATGGCAAAATACCCCTAGGGCTGATTTTTGGTATCATAGGCACCTGTTCCCTGATCCTGTCTCACTCTGTCCTACAGGCTTCTGCACCCGCCCTCCACATTCTTATCCACCACAAAGGTACCTCTCACCATTAGCCCAGCTTGTCATCAGGTGCTGAATGTGTGTCTCCACCCTTCACCGTTCACTAGGAAAGCCTCTGGAATGCTAGCATTTATCTTTTGGAAAGTTGCCAAGCACAACAGTAAAGCTGTGTGGTGTTTTTCAACTGTGCAACTTTAACATGTCTCAAGGAGGTGCTGAAAAAGTCGTAAAGTACTAAGTCCCTCCTTAGTGATATTTCAATCCCTTTGGAAATAAGTAAATGTGAAAAATTAAGAGGAAAATAAAATAGCTGAAAGATTTCAATTGTTTTCTTTATTTTTAAAAATTTATTTTATTTTACTCTTAATTGACAAATAATAATTGTAGATATGTATGATTATAATGTGATTGTTTTGATATATGTGTATATTATACCACCACATATCTTCAGTGATAGATACAAACAAGTACTTCCTAAAACAGTCATGCAAGAATTAAGAACCATAAATCCTAATTTTTTACTCTGCCTCCGCATTGGATTGTGACTTGGCTTTAATCTCTTGTATTTAGAAAATTTAGATTTTCTCCTATTTATAAAATAATTCAGGTATTTCTACAATGTATGTTCACCTCTGCAAAATTGGACACTAAAAATAAGAGAGCTTATAGAAAGAAGAGAATTGGGGCAAATTCCTCGTAAGCTATGGAATTTTGCAACCAAGAAACTAATAAGAATAATTAACACTCCTAATAGAAATACCAGCATTGTTAAATCTTTCTTTGTATTTACGTCCAATCAGTTAATCTTCACAGTTTTAACTCCTGGTTCTGGTAATTTCCCTTTGAAGGAGAGATCCTAGAGGACACTCTCTTCTAGTAGATTATTTAACAAACATTAGAAATCTTATCCAGAGTGTAACTTTTTTTTTTTTTAATAAAAGGGAAATGTCATTCATTGAAGCTTTGTTATCTGCACTAACAGTTTACCCAAGAAGCTGGGCATAGTAGAAAGTGTAGCAATTCTTGACGCCACTAATCTAGTCTCCACCTGCAGTTCTGCAGATTTCCAGAGTTAATTGTCAGGTCTTTTTCACAGATTGTTAAGGCTCTTTCTTTAGTTGTAAGAAAGCCTACTCTGACCACTTTAAAACATTAACCTGTTGGAAAAAAAAAATTATACATAAACTAAGACACTACTGCTGTGTTATGAAGACATTATTCTCCTATTATCTCCTATTTGCACCAGGGAAACAGTATCAATGAAACAGCTTTAAAGTAGAGCAGATTGTAGTTCTAAATACTTATTTAGTTTATGAACAAAATAATTAACATAGTTTAATATGATCATGTCACAAAACTCTTAAAATTCCGTGAGACAAATATACTATGTAGCTATCAGTATTTCTTTGGAACCTCACAAATAACACTTGCTACAATCACTTCCACTTTCACATTTAAAGGAAATGTATTTTTAGCCAGGGCAACTCCTACCTTGGCTATCTTCCCAGAAAGTTGTGTGTTAAATATATTGAGGCAAAAACAATGAAGACTTGCTCAATTTTTGCTGTGGAAGTTCTTTCGGGCTTTTCCAACAGATACCTTACTGACCAAATGATTTGGAAGACACAGTTCTAAATTCTGCAGCTCAAAATGCTTCTATTGCAGTCTACTAGTTTATTTCCCTCTGGAATAAGGACATTTAAGTATCATTGGAAAGGAACTGTGCTGAATCTGGCATAAATATAAGTCATCTCTTTCTAAGCCTACCAGCTTGACTCAAAAACCGTTGAAATATAAGCAAGAATGATACTGGAGTGCATTGGTACAAAATAAAAAGAAGTGTTTCATTACAGCAGGGATACTTTTAATTTTGCACTTTAGTCTGAAACTAAGTTATGCTCCTGGAAATTGGATGATAAATGTATGTAGTATTCTTCTGTGAGGCTACTGTTTCAGAATAGGTATTTAGCATTTTTATCCTTCTGTATTGATCCTAGGTGAGTTTCTATAATATTAGATATATGTACTCACAATTCATCTACTCATAGAGTTACAGATGTGCAGAATGTTAGAATAGATTGGATCTTAGAAGTCAGTTAGATCATCTGTAGCTTCCTTTCATAGGCCACAACATTGAAAGTCACACGGAAGAAATGAATGGTGGAATATTATAATATTTCTTACAATATTTTCTGGGTTTTTTGAGGGGTAAGTGTGGGAAGAAATTATGATCAGCTGGCAGAAAGGAGAGTGATAATGTGTGGTTTTCTGGTGTGTATATTAAAGCTTATGAATAAAACTACTAGGTATAAGAACTTACCCAACACACAGTGAACCTCAAGGGAGATGGTTGCCCATCTCGTTTCAATTTGATTAAGTTTATGTTCTATTTGATGCTTATTATGTGGGAGACACTGAGCTAGGCGGTTGGCATACAAAGACAAGCAAGAGAGGCAAACATAATAACACTGTTTCTTGAAATTAGTCTTAACTTACTTTGAGACCCAGTTCTACCATCTATTAATTTATTATTAGCTTATTATTAATCTTGGGCAAATCACTTAACCCCTTAGATTTTCAGTTTTATTTATCTGCAAAACTAAGATCCAGTTTGTAAAGTTTGGTTTAAGGAATTAAATATCTCATATGCAGTCGCTTAGCACAGTGCCGGGTATCCAAGATGTATTTGTCTCCCTCAGATCTAGAGCGAGAAGCCTTAGCTTTAAGGTACTCATAATCCAATAGAGACATGAGTAGTGGCTTACCAATGCTGAAGAACAGACACATAATGAATATATGGGAGCACATACGGAAGAGACTGTGTTTCTGATGGAGAAGGATTAAATGTCGGAAAATAATAAAGGAATGTTAGGGGAAGAAACCAAGGAATTTCTGATACGGAAATAGGCAGGAGATAGAAATATTTGGGACGGATTCAACACTGATGGAATAAATGTTGAGGCAAAGCATAGACTATTTATACATAGTACATCTACTTTGTTGAAAATTGGAAACTTTTAGATTAATAGAGAACAAAGAATCATGATTTGTATTATTTCATTTATGCTGATTTCATTCATTCTTTTCACAAATAGCTTCTATGTGTCAACCACTAAACTAGGCACTGGGTATCCAGAGGTAAGCAGAAGAAGACAGTTCTTATTTTCCTGTAACTTACGGTACTTAGAAGGACAAAGAGATCACTAGATTCATAAGTGCTGATAAAATGCAAAGTGCTGTGAAGGAAATGAAGATGCCATTATGGCACCCTTGACAGAACAAAAGGGTTTAGATAAAAGATGTAGGAATACCTTCCTAAGCAATGATGAATCCTGAAGAGAAAGAAGTAGCTAGCTACACTCAACCAGGGAAAAAAATCCAGGCAGAAAGACCAGCAGGAGAGATTTAGAACTGAAAATATGTGTTGGTTCTAGAATATGTACACTGTGTGGCTGATAACTTCAGCACAATGCCTGGAATGTGCTAGATCCTCAACACTTGTTGAATGAATGAATGAATGAATGAATGAATTCTAAAAAGACTGATTAGTTAACAAAGCTGTTGGGCAGGAAAATGACGTAGTCAGATTAATACTTTAGGAAAAGCAGTTCTGCAGCCATCACCAATTAAGATAATTTTGCAATAGCACAAGATTAGAAAGACTGAGAATATATCTAAGACAGGGTTTGTGAGAGACCAGGAGTGAAATGGTTGGGATGGTAATGACGAATAGCTTGATATTCCTACCAATGAAAGGCTAGCTCGGCCATGGTGATAGTGGTAGATCATGGAGGTCCTATGTGTGTTACTTCAGGTCCTAAACTTTATCTTGTGGAAAACAGAAAGGTTTTGAAGAGTTTTTAAGCAGGGGTGTAACTGGTTGCAGTTGCATTTTAGATAGGACATTCTGTGACAGTATGGAAGATAAATTTGAAAGCTCCTCAGATGAAAGGAGGGTTGAAGGCTATTGTAATAGTCCTGTCAGAAATAATGAATAAATTAGATTAGTGGGAAGTAAGCAAAAGTAGGAGGCTATTGTAATATTCCAGGTGAGAGAAACAATGAGTAAATGAAAGAAAGCCATATATCAGACAGAAAGAGCATTGACTCAAACTACTTTGAAAGCAGAATACTTATTTTATTTTATTTATTTTTGAGATGGTGTCTCTCTCTGTTGCCCAGGCTGGAGTGCAGTGGTGTGATCTCGGCTCACTGCATCCTCTGCCTCCCAGGTTCAAGCAATTCTCCTGCCTCAGCCTCCTGAGTAGCTAGGATTACAGGCACCCGCCATCATGCCTGGCTAATTTTTTTATTTTTAGTAGAGACAGGGTTTAGTAGGCCAGGCCGGTCTTGAACTCCTGACCTCAGGTGATCCACCTGCCTCAGCCTCCCAAAGTGCTGGGATTACAGGCGTGAGCCACCGTGCCTGGCAGAATATTCATTTTAGTGCTTAATTGGGTGTGCAGGGAGGAAGGAGTAGGAGGAGTTCAGGGTAATTCACAAGTGTCTGACTGCAGTGATTGTGCCATTAAATGAGCAGGAAAACTAGGAGGAAGACATGGTCAGGATAGGAAAAGGTCATGGGAGTGAGAGTGAGACATAATATCTGAGGAGCCTGTGGTACATCCAAGTGAAGATGCTCATTAGGCATTTGGATATTCAAGTTTATATCCCAGATGTGAGGGCAAAGCTACAAAGATAGGTGAATGGATAGAGAGATAGATACGTAGACAGGTAGATACCTAGATATAGAGGATAGATACTTACATATAATGGATGATAGATAGAGTCATCTAAATATGAGAGTTGCTTAAACCATGTGAATCACCCAGAAAGACCTGTTGAATGGAAGAACAATGGGTAAGAACATAACCTGGAGAAGAAATAGCTTGAGTGGGCAGGGTTGAAGGCCCATGTATGATAGTAAGAAGGAACGAGAAAAGAAATCAGAGGATGACCAGGGGAGACAATTTTTATGATAAACAAAAAAGTTAAGAGCTTTTATTAGAAAAAAAAAATGGACAATACCATCAAATGCTACAAAGTGGTCAAGTAAGATGAGGGCTGAAGACAATCCAGACATATTTGCAAGAATAAGGACTGAACATTGCGGAGATTATGGCCAGAGTAGGATACTGGAATTGAAGATTTTGAATAGAAATTAGTCTACTTGGTGACCAAGTCCCAGGTGAAAATATGACTATATGTGTGACTGAGGCGGAGGGGCAGTCAAGATCTTTAGAGATGAGGAAATCAGGGGACTGTACGGGTCAGGATTTCAGACGGGACATCCATGTGACCACTGAGGTCACCGATATGTTGGCATGATACGAGGTACAAAAAAAGACAATTTTCCCCATCCTTTATGTTTGAGAAGTGAGTAGGAGACCAACTGAAGAATTTATACTAAAGGCAATGAGGTTTTACACAGGGAAAAAGAAGCAATTGAGTTTTCTTAAATCAGATATAGTCTAAAGATGCCTCCTTGCATATTTTAAGTTTGGCCTAAAGATTTCTCTGTACCTCGTGGACTGTAACCTAAATGGAGTTGTATACAGACTGTACTCTACTCTTGTGCCAATCACCAAGTTTTGGCCAAAGGTGCCCAACCATTCAAACCATGTCCAACTAAGGCAAATGCTGAGCTGTAACCAACCTGACTGTTTCTGTACCTCACTTTCATTTTCTGTGCATCACTTTTCTTTTTCTGTCCATAAATCTTCCACCACGTGGCTGCACTGGAGTCTCTGCCCCTACTCTGGCTCAGGAGGCTGCCCGATCTGTGACTCATTCTTTGCTCAGTTAAACTCTCTTAAATTTAATTTGGCTAAAGTTTTTCTATTTACAATTTTGATGCAAGAACTGGGATATAAGAGATTATTGACTCCACTTTATAATCTCAAAGTTCCTGAGGCCCTCATGATGTATGAGTTCAGGATTGTACTGAAAAGGAAAAATGAAAAATTGGTCATAAATAGGAGGCACAGAAGAGCATAGGTTGAGATCAGAGAGAAGTCAAATGGTTTACATTTAAGGAGACTTATCAAGGGCTAATGAAGAGCTTTCAGGACAGCAAGAATTAGTGAGGACAAAAAATTAAACCATGGTCCCCACCCTCATGGAATGTATACTATTGTGGTTAGATGTATCAAAGACTCGATATATGTAAGGTAAGATACATGCCAGATAAGGGGTAGGAAGGAAGTGAACACGGGATGAGAAAGCAGGTTATAGGAGGGGTTGGTCTGCTTAGTGAGGAGAGGCTTCCTGAGAAGTAATAATTATGCTGGGTTCTGAAGGAGCTGGTGGTCTGGGGAGAGGGCACGCACAGGGGAGTGGGGGGACTGTGGTAAGAGGACAGTGTGTGCAAAAGCCTGTGGTAGGAGGACCAGGAGCATCCCATGTCGGGTGGGGTGCACAGCACAGTGAGCATGTGCCGTGGAGAGAAAAGCTGGAGCTAATCATGTCAGGCCTTAGCAGCTTCCAGGAATGGTGGTCTTTATTTAAGGGCATGTTTTGTCCCTGTGACAAGAATCCCCAAACTATCCCTCTAAGGCAGATGGGGAGACCCAAACACATCCTATTTGTTCTGATTGACAAATCAGTTGGTGAGCACGGAGAAAAAAATCTACCCTTTGCTCCAGTGAAGGCTGTTGTGATGCTCACAGTTGACATTTACTTCTTCGAAAGGATTTAACATCTTGGGGATCTTACACAGTTGGTTCTTGGTATCCACAGGTTCCACCTTGGTGGATTCAGCCAACCGCAGATCTAAAATAGTTTTTAAAAGCAATAAATAATTAACAATAAAAATTGAAATACAATACAATATAACCACTATTTACATAACATTTACATTGGATTAGGTATTATAAATAATCTAGAGATGATTTAAAGAATACGGAAGGATATGCATAGGTTATGTGAAAATACTACACCATTTTATTTAAGGGATGTGAGCATCCAAGGATTTTAGCATTTGCTAGAGTAGTCCAGGAACCATTCTCTGCTCTGTGAATACCAACTGTACTTGTGAACAAAGTAGGCAGGTTAAAGTGTCACGTGAGCCCATCCTCCCCCACGCTGCTTCCTGTCTCTCTCCCCTCCATAGGTAAAACAACCTCTTTTGCTAGGACAGTGGTGGAGGGGGGAAGTGAATTAGAAGATGACAGAGATGTAAGATGCCTTTTGATAGAGCTATTTCAAGAATATTTTGTGCATAAAAATCAAATTGCTGTAGGTAAACAAGGAAGTAAAAGTGTTTAGCTAGACAGCTCTTTCAAAAAATGTCAAGAGAATGAGAGGAAGAGCAATGAAAATGAACCCTGAAGAGAAATGAGGTTAAAGGAAACATACTTGTTCATATGGCCTTTTGCAACAACTCTTTGAAGAAAAAAGTTCAAACATTCACAAAAGTAGAAACAATAGTAAAATGAGCCATGTAATTTACTCAGACTAAACAATTATCAAGAATCACATTGCTACTTTTGCAAAATTTTTCTTTTCTCCTGCTCTTTGTGAAACTCCCTTTGTAAAATTACAGGTAGAGAAATTTGACATGGCTGACTCCATCTTGCTTCTCGCTTCACAGGCTGGCTGTTGTCACTCATTCCTGGATGTATGCCAAGCTAACTTTGGGGAAAATTTAGTTTATAGTTTAAATGATAATAGGCCTTCCCAAAAACTAAGCTACCTTTGTAAAACTAATGAAAGGTCACAAAGTTATGAGGATGAGAGGATCCTGAACTCTACTACAATGTAGGCACAGTTAAATAATCACCAGTCATTATTCTGGAGGTCCCAAACTTGTGTCTTCCCCAATAACTCCTGCAGATAGCGTCACTACTGTAGAACCTATGACTGGCTTTTTGAGACGTCTTCTCGGGTTTTTGCATTTCTGACAACCAAATGGCTCCATTGGGACTCACCAACTGGTCCTGTGGCCCGACCCAGGAACCAACTCAGCACAATTGAACAGCTTCAAGTCCCTATGATTTCATCTCCTACCCAACCAATTCCTGGCTCCCTACCCACCAAACTATCTTTGAAAAACCCCTAACCTCTGAGCCTTTGGCAAGATTGATTTGAGTGACAATTCCATCTCCCACAAGGCATGGTTAGGCTCCTGTCAATTAAACTCCTTCTTTACTGCAATGCCATGGTCTCTGTGAATTGATCTCATTTGTGCAGCAGGCAGGAAGAACCCATCAGGAAATTACACCTTTTCCCTAAGTATTTTATGGCAAATTCCAGACATCATGAAATTTAACGTAGTCTTCCTATTCTTACCTATGCTTCACTAAAAATTTATTTTTTCTTTTATGAATATAAAGCTATTGTTATATACAACCAAATTACCAACAATTCCTTGTCACAACCGATACTCGATTCATATTCAAAATTCTTTCATTGTCTCAAAAAATATCCTTTCACAATGAGCTTATTGGAATCAAGATTCAAACATGTTCCAAGTATTATACTGAATTGCTATGTCTCTTTTAAGTTTTCTGCCATCTAAAGTAGCCTCTCTTTGTTACTTTTTTTTTTCATGCTTTGGATTACCTGATAAAACCAGTCAGTTTTTCTACCTCTATATTTTTTATAAATAAAAGTTAGCTTTAAATCCACCCTTCATGGGTGGATTTCATTGGTTTGTTTGTTTTTAGTGATGAGGAGGGCTTAAATTTGTCAAACACAGAGTGAAATTAAAAAGTTGAAGATAGAAGGGAAGGCAAAATAATTTTTAGTGCAAAATGATGAAGAGGTGGAACATAAAAGTTAACTTTGGACTGAAATCAAAGTTTTCTTTTTCTGAAACAAGAGACAGAGGTAAAAATGAATAAATACGTTGGTAAATTTTGAAATGGTAACAGATGTGATAGTCAAAATATTGATTAATAAGCATAATAGTGATAGTCAAAAATCAGCTTGGGAATGAATTGAATTATACAAATCAAGTCTAATGCAGACTGGTCCTGGTTATGAAACAGCGTGCTGGCAACTTCACAGCATCCAGCTAATTCCAGGAGATTTGGGAGGCCTGCCAGTTCCTACACACAAGTCCCTTGTAGACTAAAAGAAGTAGAACATTCCTCTTGTGGGCCCCTCTCACCTCTCCACACCAGAATGCCTGCCATGTTTGACATGGACATCAATCATATGAAACAGATTGTTGCAAACAAACCATGTATGTAAGGGTATTGGTTCACATCAGGTACATATCTGTTTTCAGTGATGGGAAGGAACATTGATATTTGTGCCTAATGGCCTTTATTTTCTCACTGAAGTAGAAAGTAAAGTTACTGGATAAAAGGGAAAGTTAGGATATGGTGAGAATTTTTACAGGTAGATATTTGGGGTCACTGTAGTAGTGAATGAGAAAGTATTTTAGCCAGGGATGAGGTAAAGAGTTTCTGTCAAAATCAACGACCCAGAGGGAATAATTCAGTTCTGGGTCCTGAAGGTACTCGGTTGACCGGTTATAGAGACAAAGCAAGTGGAGTTACTAACATTGCTGAAAAGATATCCAGGAATCAACAAAAACAATATGACTTGCATATATACAAATCTTACTGGTATTGTTTTTTTAAATTAGTAACTGAGGAGAAAAGACAGAGCAAAAATGGTTAAATATTAACAAGTGTTAGGGCCTGGCACAGTGGCTCATGCTTGTGATTCTAGCACTTTGGGAGGCAGAGGCAGGTGGATTGCTCCATCAATCCAGCTCAGGAGTTTCAGACCAGCCTGGGCAACATGGCAAAACCCTGTCTCTACAAAAAATACAAAAATTAGCCAGATGTGGTGGCACATGCTTGTAGTCCCAGCTTGTAGACTAAAAGACTACTCAGGAGGCTGAGGCGGGAGGATCACTTGAGCCCAGGAAGCAGAAGTTGCTCTGAGCTGAGATTGTATCACTGCATTCCAGGCTGAGTGACAGAGCGAGACCCTGTCTAAACAAAACAAAACAAAACAAAATGAAGAAAACCAATTGTTAGTAGAAGATGGTGAGAATATGGGTATTTATTATATTTTGGATACTTTTCTATGATTTCACTATTTATAAAACCTTTAAATAATTGACAGATGAAAGCTAGATTACTAGACATATAAAGTTGAACTAAAAATCAGCTTTAATGAAAATTATTATGAATATATACTTCTGTTTTTTAAATCAGATACTCATAACAAAAATATAAATAATTAAAGAAAGAAGTTAGAGAAAAAGTTAAAAAAAAAAACAGCCAAAGCACTATAATATCAGCACCCCAGTTTATGTATTTCTATTCTCAGTTCTCAAATGGATTTTCATTTGGGGAGGGGCACACAGCATAGCACAAGTTTGTGTAAGTTTTTATTTTAAGAACATATAGTTACAATTTCCATATTATTGTATAAATTTTGTAGCAATTTTTCCTACAGTTTTGTCATACTTTTTAACTATTTTTATAGAAATATTTAACCATTTTTAGTTAAATATTATACTTACCTATTACCCTAGTGAGGTTGCTTTTAGATTTATACTCTTATAAATAATGATGAATGAATATATTTTTTGTTGTTTATTTTCTGAAAATATAGATTTTTTTGGATATTTATGAGTCAAAGGATATGAAAATTACTAAGGTCCTTCATAACAGGTTTAAAGTCTTGCTCCACGAAGCCCAATTGATTTCTAAGAGGATTTACATTTCTACCAGCAAGGTATGAGACCGTCTATTTCACCATACCCAATTCAGCATTAGATAGCACTTACTAATATCTCATGGATAGCTAACTTTCTAGATGAAAATTTACATTTTAATAATTATGATGGCTAACATCTACAGAGTACTGCTCTATAAGTACAGTTAAGTACTTTACAAACATTCATAAGATATGCCTTGCTACTGTCTGGATCTTAAAGAGAATTAAAGTATGCAGTCAGCCAGCCAACGACTGTAAATGAAAGAAGCTCCTGCTAAGTGCCAGACACTGTTCTGGGTGCTGGAAATACATGGATCTTACATAGCACAGATCAGAGAAACAACATAAACAAAACATATAAATAAGTACAATAATTTCAAATAACAGTAGGTGCTTTGCAGAAAACAAAATAGAATGATATATAAGAAAGTGATGGAAGTAGGGCATTGGGGGAACTATTTTTACTAGGATAGTAAAGGAAAATCTTAATAAAATGACATCATTTCAGTTGAGACCTCAAATGAGAGGGAATAGCTGTTTGAAAATCTCAGGGAAAATCATTCCAAGGAGAAGGAATAGCAAGCGTAAAGCCCTTGAGGCTCTGGAATGCAGGGAAAGAGAGGAGGGCAAAATCTTTAAAGAGGAAGGCTGGTCAGATCATGTGAGGCCTTGGGGGAAAGGGAGAGAGTTTGGATTCCCTTATTGATTCAGTGGGAAGCCACTGAAAGCTGTCATGAGGGGAATATATGATTTGATTTATGCCTGTTTGAGCTCTCAGCCTCCTGTGTAGAAAGCAAACTTCAGAGTATCCAGAGTAGAGGAAGAGAGACATGCTGAGATGTTACTGCAGTGGTTCACGGAAGATACAACAATAGTTTGGATAGGGTTGCATGAAGAATGTTAGAGAGAGGAATCAGATGTGATTTGCAAGTGTTTGGCTTGAGCAACTGGAGGGAAGATGATGCAATTTACTGACTTGGAGAATGTTGAGAATGAAGATTACAGAGACAAGCTCAGTTGGTCTTTTTGGTCATATTAAAGTTTAAGATGCCCCTTAGACATCCCAGTGGCAAAATTGAATAGACAATTGGACACGAGGGGCTGTGGTTCAGTGGGGAGGAAGGATAAATATGTGATAGTCTTCAACATGCAGGTGGCATTTGAAATGGAAATCCTGGATTACTCAGGTAGACAGTGTAGCTAGAGGAGGAACAGCAAAGAGTAGGTGCATAGGGAGCTTCATCGGTAGGAGGTCTGGCGGAGAAAGAAAAGCCAGCAAAGGGAGGAGCAAGCCAGAAGAAAAACTAGACATTGAAGCCACTGAAAAAACATTTAAACACAGAAAAAGGAGGAGTGATGAGCTGTGTCAGTTGCATCATGATGTCAAGTAAGATTAGGACACAGAAGGGAGAGTTTGCTTCATTTAGATCTTTGTGATTTTTGTGTGTAGGTCTTTGTGATCTTAAATTAGTGCTATTTCAATGGTCTAGTGGAGACAAAATGCTGATTGAGGTGATCCAGGGAAAGAAGAGAATGGGGAAGTTGAGACAGCAAGTATGAGCAACTTTTTCAAGAGATTTGCTGTGAATAATGACATGGATTTATAGGTGAATTGGTTGACGTAACTTGTCCAGGTGTGCACAGAGAGCAAGTCTTCGGATCTTTACTTGG
Organism: Macaca thibetana thibetana; assembly: GCF_024542745.1. NCBI lineage: Eukaryota > Metazoa > Chordata > Mammalia > Primates > Cercopithecidae > Macaca > Macaca thibetana. The sequence continues at coordinate 59,396,393 of NC_065585.1, forward strand.
AAGCATAAATGTTCTGACAAGCGCTTAACCAAATATACTGTTTTGATTTGTATCTAAAGAACACTTTCTAGAAGTATTTACTTAACTGTTTCTTTGATTTTTAGAAAACAATATTACTATCGTCATTGAGACAGTTGCCTGATGTTGAGATGCTGCCAATTCCTAGATAAGAAGTCTGGAAATACTAGATAGCTGGGAGGGGCCCAAAGAATGCCAGAGTGTGGCGAAGATTGTATCACTGAAAAGGTCCATGTCTGTCACAGGAAGAATTATCTGTATATTGTACACTCTTGGCATCCAATTTCCAAAAGAGAAATAATTCCCACTTCCCAACTGCATGCAATACTTTATTGTAGAAAAAGTAGAGCTAAGAATGGTTTCATCATACTTGGCATGAAAGCTTATGTATGACACACCAAGAAAATGATTGCTCTTCAGTTTGTATTTAAGGTCTGCCCGTTATACGTGACACGGGAACTGAACATCACATGAAGTGGGACTGACTCAGAATAATAAAATATATTGGCATATATTGATGTAAAACTTAAAAGGAGACTTTAAGACTGCATGTGGCTTTACTAATAACAAGAATTGAAAGGAGGAAAGGAAGGAGGGAGGGAACAAAGGAAATTAACCAACAATTATTGATCAGTCATGTGCCCCAGTACTATGCTAAGTGCTTAAAAATGCATTATCCTTTTCAGTCCTCACAAAAGACCTTTTAAAGTTACTATGTACATTTTTCAAGATGGTAAAATTGAGGCTCAGGGAGGTTAATTCCCTAAAACAACATAGGTGAATTAAAGAGCCAATGCACGGTCTAACTAAATTCTAGTTCCAGCAATTAAATATAATACCATCATACACTAGCAAAAACTTTGTCAATCATCTATGACACATTATGTTATTTCTTGTTCAAGTTTATTTTGAAAAAGAAAAGTAGTGGCTGGAATTCTTAGAATGCTACTCAACAATGTTCCATTCAACCTTAGTTGTAATTTCTTGTCACATGCTGTTCGTGGGAACATGTCACATAAGGGAAGAAATCCTTGCACCCCTGGCTCAAAATGGGCTTGTAATTCATTCACAAAATCTTTCTGGAATACAGAAATAGAGACTGAGTACAGTTTTGCTAATAGAAGAGACATATTTAAGTGGTCTCTTGTATAGATTTTTTAAAAAATTAATTAAAAAATTTCTCCTGTGTACTCCTGGAATACTGGAAATCTTCAGCACAGAGCCCAGCACCTAATGGGGAGTGGGGATGGAAGGAAGGGTCTCCATAAATGTTAATGGAAATAAAGTGATCTCTGATTACGCATGTGTAGACACTTTGGATTATTTAAAGGAAATAATAAGTCAAGCCACCTTAAGAGATGGGAGGCTAAGAATTTACATAAACAGACCAGACAGAAACAAAGAGCTGTCACAGAGACCCAGACAGCTCTGAGGACTAGCTTCTTAATCCTCCCCTCTGAGTTTTGGGGTTTTTGTCTTGAAGGCTCCCTGTGCTGTGTTGTTTTCCCTTCTCTGTTAGACAATCCTCTTTGTAACCTTCAGGCTGTTTGTAAAGGAAGACTACCTGATAGGCTCACCTATTCATTGTTGTCTCTTCTGGGGAAGAGATCTTGATTTCAAGCCACTTCTTGCTCCAAATTTGAGTTAGGTGTCTTCCACAATCCAATAAGTAAGTGGTCAATGGTGCTCAGAGAACAGCAGAGCACTGCTTTCCTGAAATTATCGAGAAACAACTTTAGCTGGAAGCCGGCCTAACAAGGTGATTATGACCAATTGTGGAGGCTAAGGCAACTCCACCTTGGATGCTAATCTGCCATGTTGGCTTCTGATCAACCCCTGTTCCTGGAGGGCCTCTAACATTTCCAGTTTATCCATTGCTTCTCGTGTAAGCAGAGGTATTTACTGTAAATCCCAACCTTAGGTCAAACAACCTTAATGTTATCATACTTCAGATGTCCTACACATCCCTTTGGAATTATCCTTTCCCTACGGTATATAAGCCCTGGGTTGGTGGGGTAATGGCATGAGGTTCCACCATCTTGTCCCACCACCTCCTGAAATACAGACCAGATACAGTTTCTGATTATAAGTTCCTATTAACCGTTTCTTTCTAAGAAATTGATCTATCAGCTCCTTCTTTGGCCTCTCAGCTTCCTCGAATTTTAGGGTTGGTTTGCATAGCCCTGCCCACCATGGAACACCACAGCATTAGTTTCTATGATCTCTAACCTAATGATCTGATTCAATTTGCATCAACAGAAAGGAGTTTGCCTAATTCTCTGACCAATGCCTTTTCAATACAAGTCTAACTCATTTTTTCCAGTCTTTGAAGAACAATGGGAAATTATATGAAGCATTGTTTCAGAATTCTTTAAAAAAAACATAATATCTGAACTCCAGATGTGCCAGAGTATTAGATACTGAATAAAAAAGTTTGAAAGTGAATTTTTTCTCCTTGTAGCATTGATGAGTTGACACAAAACCCAATTCATGCTTACTTTATACAAAAAGTACTTTTGTCACCTAACAAAACTGTCACAGCTTTATTTTACTAAAGATGAAAGAAATTTGATGCACTGATAACAATAAGTCATGTTCTGACATGTATAGAAATAGCTTTGCAGCCAGGCTCTGTGGTTCACACCTGTAACCCCGGCACTTTGGGAGACCAAGGCAAGTGACTCACCTGAGGTCAGGAGTTTGAGACCAGCTTGGCCAACATGTTGAAGCCCCGTCTCTACTAAAAATACAAAAATTAGCTGGGTGTGGTGGCAGGCACCTGTAATCTCAGCTACTTGGGAGGCAGAGATAAGAGAATTGCTTGAACCTGGGAGGTGGAGGTTGCAGTGAGCCAAGATGGCGCCATTGCACTCCAGCCTGGGCGACAAGAGCGAAACTCCTCTCAAAAAAAAAAAAAAAAAAAAAGAAATAACTTTGCTCTCACTGTAAAAGGACAAGTCTTATAATTATAACTTTATATGGATAACAAATATACCGGTGAAACACAGGACATGAACAAGACACACATCGCTTCCTGAAAAATGAGGCTTGTAACAACATACATTTGAAGAAATCAGGGACATGAGTGCAGCTTGATAAATGTTTATTATTTCTAACTTGGCACCTCCACAAATATTCTGTAAAAGTTTTCACCAATCGTGAAAGATTTACATATAATATAAATACATGGGGCATTAAAATGTGCTTTTTTTCTCCTTTTAAAATTAATATTGAATCTGTCACAGTAATTAAAACATGCCATATATATTTTATGAAATTTTTTAACAGGAAGCAACAATAAAATAAAGTGTAGGTTCGATTAAGACACATTTAGGAATTAGTGAAGAATAAAGTTTCCCTTTGTCATGTAACACAAATTTTTGTGTGAAAAGATATTTTGAATGGTGTTAAGGGTTGAATTGTGTCTCTCCCCCTCAAGATAATATAATGTTAGAGTCCTACTCATTGCCGATGAAATTAGTTAAGATAAGCTCATCTTAACTAATGGAATTGAGTGGGCATTCCATGATATAATCCAATATGACTGGTGTCTATGAAAAGAGGAAATTTGGACATAGATACACAGGGAGCATGCCCTGTGGAAACTGGTGGTATGCTGCCACAAATCAAGTAACTGCCAGAAACTAGGAGACAGGTCTGGAACAGAGCCTTCTCTAGCACTTTCACAGGCCTGGCCAACACCTTCATCTTGGTCCCAGGGTCCAGAGTTGCAAGACAATAAACTATTGTTTAAGCCACTCAGTTTATGGTACATGGTTACAGACACTCTAGTAAACTAATACATGGTCAACCACAGTTGGTAAGTGGATATAGGAATCCCTTCTTACTCAGTGAATCCATAATAAAGTTAAGCTTATATGCTGAGGAGGAGCAGAGTTAGACAATACCCCAAGTGTCTATTAGAATGAATTAGTGTATATAAGAGCTGAAAATCTGCCTGCCTTTGAAAAAGATACAGGAACACTGACCTTATTGAGATTCGAGTCTGTAAAAATGCATAAACTGGGGTGACACGTGATTGAAACCAGATTGCACCATGAAAGGGAAAGCACCAACAGGGAAGATGGTGCCTGGACCCCAAGCTGTCCTCGGTGTGAAGGCCAAATGGGGCCTGTGCTATGGGAGCACTCTAGAGACAATGACGTGTATGTGTGTGCGTGTGTGTGTGAAAGAATTGTGCCTGCCAACATTTAGGAACACAGACAGTTCTAAGCCAATACATTATAATATACAGAGAGACAGGAAGGGATTCTACTCATCTCTTTTTCTTTTTTTTTTATTTTTAATTCCTTGTGTCTTAAAAAAAATTTTTTTTATTTCTGTAGGTTTTTTCGGAAACAGTTGGTATTTAGTTACATGGGTAAGTTCTTTAGTGGTGATTTGTGAGATTTTTGTGCACCCATCACCAGAATAGTATACGCTGAACCTGATTTGTAGTCTTTTATTCCTCATCCCCTTCCCACCCTTTGCCCCTGAGTCCCTAAAGTCTATTGTGTCATTTTTGTGCCTTTGCATTCTTATAGCTTAGCTCCCACTTATGAGTGAAAACCATATGTTTGGTTTTCTATTCCTGAGATACTTCACTCAGAATAATAATCTCCTTTCCCATCCAGGTTGCTGCAAATGCCATTAATTCATTCCTTTGTGTGAATGAGTAGTATTTTATCATTATATATATATATAAAGAAAGAAACCGAGGTGTTTATATACACATATATAAACACACACACACACCCCTCAGTTTCTTTATCCACTTTATCCACTCATTGATTGATGGGCATGTGGGTTGGTTCCACATTTTGGCAATTGTGAATTGTGCTCATCCCTGTTTCAAGAGCATCACAACTTGTGTGAGTTGAAGGAGGTAGGCACTAAGGCCATGAGACTACAAGGCTCAGCTAGAAGCCCTGGCAATGGTGACAGTGCTAGCAGAGATGTGAGTGGATCCCCAGTCCCATGACAATGACAGATCTCCCTTTCTCTCACTGGTAGCAGGAGTGATGGGAGGAGAGAGAATCAGAGACCTTTCAGGGGACCATCACCTGTGGAACTTGCCCACAAGGAATGTCTGTGACTTTCTACTTCATCAGCAGGCAATAATAGTGAATTATGTCCAATGAATGTTTCTTGAATAGATGTGTATACCTCTCAGACCTGAAGGAATCTCTGGGGAGAAAGAATCTTTTGCAGATCAGACTTCCTTGTGAGTCTAACAGATAGGATTGGAGCATCAAAAATGCAAAACTCAATGTAAATGTTTTCTGATTTGTATTCAAATTTAGATATAGCAATCTCACTAGTGTACATATAAAGTCAATTTCTTGTCTTCTATACAAATATAAAATTAATGATTTCAAGGACAATGGCAGAAAACATACATTATGTTCTCGTGGCTATAGCCACCATTTTGTAGTTACTCAGAGAATTTACCTGAGAGGTAGGTAAATGAAAACTAAGCAAGACATTGAATTGCTTGCTACTGGCACAGTAGAAAAGGCTATGAAAATGCTTGGGAGTATCCCAAGAAAAGTGGTTTTGGAACTGTACAAGATCAGCTGAAGAAACAAATGGTGGAGCCTATCAGCCTCTGACTGTCCTGGTAACACTGTCTACCAAGGAAGGCATCAGATACTTGGGTCTTCACAAACTCATTCTAAAGACTTGCATTCCGCAGTGACCATTACCTGCTAAATGACTTCCATTCTGGGGTGGGTGTTCCTTGAGCTATACCCAGAAGAATCAGGTATTCCACTAGGCTTGCAGCATGACCAAAGTTTGTTCTAAAGTAAAAAAAAAAAATACTCAACATGGTTGTTAGAGGCAGCCATATATTCACTTATTTGGTTATACATTTCCAGAAGCCTGGAAAAAACCCCAGTTGCCACATCATGAAGTGAATTTCTGCATGGTTGATTCAATGAACTTTTAATAACCTCAGATAGCATTTGCTGGTGTTAAGAGTTGTACCTAAATTATCTTTTTAAATCCTCAAAACAACCCTTAAGAAGTAGGTACCTTTATTATTTCCATTGAATGGATGAGGAAACTGGAGCCCAGGAAAGTGATAGCTAAGCCAGTGTTTAATTGTCAGTGGTCTGGCTGACCTCACATCTTACTGTACCTGAGTCAGCCAGAAAGAGGTTGATGTGATCCTTAAGTAAGACTGTTGTTTGATTGGAACATATATCTTATTTTGAGTATATTTATAAGAGTAACCATTTATTGAGCACTTACTATGAGCCAGACTACACTGTGCTCTTTGTGCATAATTCCATTTACTTCTCACACTGTCTCTCTGAAATGTATCACTCTCCTCATTTTATACATGAAGGAGCAGGTCTGAGTCACTGAGTCATTAAGTAACACATTCAAGGTTACACAGTTAAAATACAGGCCTCTCAGTCGGACTCTAAAGACTACATTTCTCTAACTTCCTTCTCTTACTTATAAAATTCTCATTTAATCAGTTTCTGATATTTTACCTATTATCCCTGATTAATAATAATGCTGCATATGAAATATTTTTCCTCAAATATGATATTTGTCTTTTCATATTACATTAGACTAAGATAAGCTGAGAAATAGCTTTCAGTTCATTTCACCACAGTGGTCAGTAAGTAAAACAAGTTAAAATGCCAATCTGAAATAGATTAATCATCGCCCTTTCAAACAACAGAAATTAAAGCAAAAGTGAGATGAAAGGGGAGAGGGAATCCTGGCAATATGGAGTTTGTATCCAATACCACCTTGCCCAGGAGCAGTGGAATAGTTCTACAGGTTCCATTGGGGGAAAGCAAGTGTGGCTTACTTGATTAATACAAATTTTTAAAATATAATCTGTAATGTATTTGGGAAGACAACGCAATAGGAAGCAATTGGATTTTATTTTCTGATTACATAAAAGCTTTCTAGACTTTGAAATAAGTGGAGAACATACTAGATATTTATCCATCTACAATTCACTCGTTCCTGTACTGAGCAATATTTCACAGAACGATCAGGAAAGGCATGCATTCTTGGGGCATTATTCAAGAGGTCAGCACAGAGAATATTCCATACCTAGGGAAAAGAGAGGAAAGATGACACACGAAGTCACTCATAGCTGTTTACAGGCAGGAGCCTGGTTTGAGTTAGACTGATAACTGAAGGCCCTTCGTTTTTAGTCACTTTTGGAGCCTTACTAATCATAGTTGGGATTTTTTGAGTGCTTTCAAAGCATGATAGCTTGTCTCTTACCTGGATTAGCTCCCAAGAATCTTATGTGTTAGCTAGTATTATAATCCTCATTTTACAGATGAGAAAAAAAGACATTAACTAACTGGTCCCAGTTCATACAGCTAAGAGACAAAAAGCCAGGCATTACACCTAGACAATCTAATTCCAGAACCCACTGTGGTCAACCACAACATTTGTCACCCTTAAATCCAGGTCATCTCGATGCCACATCTTGTTTAAGGTCTTATACATCTTTTTAAGTTAGCTTTGTATATGTCAGTTTGTTTTGTGCAGAATGTGACTGCTTTCAACTGGCAGGGAACAAATGAATAATAAAACAGTTGATAATAAGTAAATTCCTTTATATGGCTTTATATGACTCTCTCCAGTCTCCCCATGCACGTTTGACTTTTTCAAAATTTGTGATAAAATACATTCAACATACAATTTACCATTTTAACCATTTCTAAACTTACAGTTTGGTGGTATTAAGTACATTCACATTGTTGTACAACCATCACCAACATCCATCTCCAACTTCTCATTACTCTTGAATTTAAAACACATTTATCTATTCATTCAGCAGTGCTACTGAAGTCCAGTTAAACCTCTGCTCTGAGCCAGGTGCTGAGCGAAGTATGGCCCAATTCACTTTCTCAGATTCCCCTTACAGGGCTAGCTGGCCCCACCTGATGAGCTTTATTCCTTATAGTTTGGCCACCAAAACCAGTAGTTAATTGAAAGGGTGGGAATGGGGAGAAGGTTTGATACAGTTAAAGAACAGGCCCTAGGCCATTAAGTGTCATCCTTCATGTGGTGCTGTAGAGAGGATGTGAACACTAAAGCTTGGGCTTGCATCTCCTTTTTGCCTCATATGCTGTGGGATTTGGGCATATTTCCTATCCTCTTTGAGCCACCAAGTCTCCATTTGTAAAATGGGAATAATGTCAGCCTGGTGCAGTGGCTCACGCCTATAATCCCAGCACTTTGGGAGGCCAAGGCAAGCAGATCAACTGAAGTCAGGAGTTCGAGATCAGCCTGGCCAACATGGCGAAACCCTGTCTCTACTACAAATACAAAAAAATTAGCTGGGCATGGTGGCGTGTGCCTGTAATCCCAACTACTTGGGAGGCTGAGGCAGGAGAATTGCTTGAACCCAGGAGGCTGAGGTTGCAGTGAACTGAGATTGTGCCATTGCACTCTAGCCTGGGCAACAAGAGGTAACTCTATCTCAAAAGAAAAAAAAAAAAAGAAGGAATAATGTTTGTTGGGAATACGACAGATAATACGAAAATGATTGCTGACAAGAAAAATAAATATTTGTAATTCTCCTGCCACTTTTATGGAGAGACTTTGAAACTGGAGGAAATTACCTTTGCTAGCCTTTAGCATGCTTAAGTGTGGTACAGTAAACGGTACAGTAACAAGAGACAGCTATGTGTATGTGCGTGTGTGTGTGCATTCACATGTGTGTGAGTTTCTTGGTGTACGTGTGAGAGTGTGTATGTGTGTATTGTGAACGGGGAGGCAGGGAAGGTGGAACTAAATTGCTCTGTGTTAGAAATAGAGAAGAAAATGAGCCCCAAGGGAGGCTCCAGGCACAGGAAACTGCAGCCAGGGGAGATTCTGAGTCCTTGAAGGGGAAGGAGAGAGGATGGTGAATGGGGATTTGGGCCATGAAATGCTGCACACTGTGTGATATAAAACCTCATTCCTTTTTTTATGACAACTGTAGTCCACATTGTTCAATACTTATATTTTCTATTTTTGAGGCTATATGGCTGATGTAGGTGCATGTGGGTGATGTAGGCTATAAGGTAATGTAGGAAGAGATGAATCAGTAAATCCTGTATCAATATTGGCTCCTAAAGGAACCAGGTGGCTCATCAAGGTAGCCGTGTATAAAATATCTTATGTATCACAAAAACACATATTGCCAGCCTTTATCTCACTCTGTCACCAGACTGGAGTGCAGTGGTGCCATCTCAGCTCACTGCAGCCTCCAATTCCCTGGTTCAAGCAATTCTCCTGCCTCAGCCTCTCGAGGCTGGGATTACAGGCATGCGCCACCACGCCCAGCTAGTTTTTTTGTATTTGTAGTAGAGATGGGGTTTCGCCATGTTGACCAGGCTGGTCTCAAACTCCTGACTTTAGGTGATGCACCTGCCTGAGCCTCCCAAAGTGCTGGGATTACAGGCATGAGGCACCGTGCCCGCCCCCCATGCACATTTCTATAGGCTGAAAGGCATCACTGTGCCTGCCAGAACTTTCCAAGCATGCAGACTTGAATTCTTCAGAAAGTAGAAACACAGGTGGACTGAAAAGAGGAAATAAATGACAGTCCAGTGACTGAGCAGTAGACAGACCCTTTCTAGGAGGGCAGATTGCCCTCTGCCAAACGTATCACAATCATTCTTCTAAGAGAAGGTAAAAATACTTCTCTAAAAACATCAGGGACAATCTTTCTTCCAAAGACCAAAGGTATGTGGAAGAAACCTTCAATGTCTGGGTCCTGGTTTGGAGTGTGCAGAGTGCCCAGGACTGTGCTGGACTCACTCTCTCCACTTGCACCTGCAGGCCCCTGTTAGCTGAGGGCTCCTTCTGTTCCTAAACCTCTTTCTGGGCATCTCTACTTGAAAAACAGATCCTTGCTGGTGGGGGCCATGCTGTTCTACAAAATGTAACTCCATCAGGGGTGCTGTGTCCAGCCGCAAGTCAATGGTTGAGATTCTTCCATAACTCCCACAGAGGGACCACCTCTGTTTCCTACACAAGGAAATTGTGCACTGTTCTATTTGTGGAACATGAACCTTTCGGTATCTGAGCCTTCAGAGTTCCTTTTTGTTTCATTCCATAAAATAAATTGTTAAAGATACCAGATGAAAAGTAATGATGCACTTTTTGGATTAAGATGACGGATAGGAGGCAGGACTAGCTTGCAGCTCTTGCTCAGAAGGACAGAGCAGCGTGTAGAGAATCACATCATGAACTTTTGCTCCAAGAACTACCGCAGGAACATACCAGGAAAGCCGAGGGAATCCACAGACCCCTTGAAAGAACTGGATCACTGCAGCAGGCTCCCTGAGATGCTGAAATACTGTGAGTCTGCTTTCTTTCTCAACAGTGAAGTCTGTGGTCTGGGGTAGGTTCTCAGCCCTGGTCACTGGCTGCTTGGAAATAGACTTGGTGCTGCTGGGGGTGCATGGTGGGGGTGAGACTGACCTTTAAAACTGTGGTCTGTGTGGGAGTGGGGTGAGGCCTGTGACTGACAGCTCTCCCCCACTTCCCTGGTGAACTGCATGACTCAGCAGCGGCAGCCATAATCCCTCTGGGAATATAACTCCATTGGCCTGGGAACCACATCCGCATCCTGCATAGCAGCCACAGCAAGTCCCACCCACTGAAGAAAAGTCTAAGCTCAGACATGCCCATCCCTGCCCCAACCTGTTGGTCTTTCTCTCCCCACCCTGTTAACTGAAGACAAAGGTCATAATCTCTTGGGAGCTCTATGGCCCTGCATATTGCCTAAGAAGCCTAAATACTTAACCACATGTCCCCAGGGCAAGTTTGCATCATCCCTATAGGATTGCAGCTGATGCACTCTTGAAAGTGCCACCTCTTAGCTGGGGGCCAACCAACACCAAACCAGTGCACTAAACAAAAATACAACCAGGGACCCTGGCAGAGTCCGCTGCACTCGCCTCCTACCTCCACTGGAACTGGTGCTGGTATCCATGGCTGCAAGACCTGAAGACAGATCACATCACAAGACTCTTTGCAGACACTCCCCAGTGCCAGCCCAGAACAGGTAGCTCTGCTGGGTGGCTAGACCCAGAAGAGCAAAAACAATCACTGCAGTTCAGCTCTCAAGAAGCCCCATTCCTAGGGGAACAGGGAGAACACCACAGCAAGGAAGCACCCCATGGGACAAAAGAATCTGAACAGCAGGCCTTGAATCCCAGATCTTCCCTCTGATATAGTCTACCCAAATGAGAAAGAACCAGAAAAACAATTCCGGTAATAGAACAAAAGAACAAAACAAGGACATTTAACACCTCCAAAATATCATAGCAGATCACTAGCAATGGATCCAAATCGAGACAAAATCTCCAAATTGCCAGAAAGATAATTCAGAAGGTTTATTATTAAGTTAATCAAGAAGGCACCAGAGAAAGGTGAAGTCCAACTTGAAGAAATCAAAAACATGATACAGGATATGAAAGGAAAATTCTTCAGTGAAACAGATAGCATAATTAAAAAACAATCACAACTTCTGGAAATCAAGGACACACTTAGAGAAATGCAACATGCACTGAAAAGTCTCAGCAATAGAATTGAACAAGCAGAGGAAAGAACTTCAGAGCTTGAAGACAAGGCTTTCCAATAAACCCAGTTCATCAAAGACAAAGAAAAAAAAATTTTAATGAACAAAGCCTCCAAGAAGTTTGAGACTATGTTAAGCATCCAAACCTAAGAATAATTGGTGTTGCCCAGGAAAAAGAGAAAGTTAAAAGTTTGGAAAACATATTTGAGGGAAAAATTAAGGAAAACTTTCCCAGCCTTGCTAGAGAGCTAGACATCCAAATACAAGACACTCAAAGAACACCTGGGAAATGTATCACAAAAAGATAATCACCTAGACTCATAACCATCAGGTTACCTAAAGTCAAGACAAAGGAATGAATCTTAAGAGCTGTGAGGTAAAAGCATCAGGTAACCTATAATGGAAAATCTTTCAGATTAACAGCAGATCTCTCAGCAGAAACCCTACAAACTAGAAGAAATTGGGTGCTACCTTTAGCCTCCTTAAACAAAACAATTATCAGTCAAGAATTTTGTATCCAGCAAAACTAATCTTCATAAATGAAGGAAAGATAGTCTTTTCCAGACAAACAAATGCTGAGAGAATTTGCCACTACCAAGCCAGCACTACAAGAACTGCTAAATAAAGCTCTAAGCTGTGAAACAAATCCTTAAAAATACACAAAAATAGAATCTCCTTAAAGCATAAATCACACTAGACTTATATATCAATAACACAATGGAAAAAAAAAAAAAGACTAATGAGGGCAAGAAATAGCATGATGAATAGAATAGTACCTCATAACTCAATACTAACATTGAATGTAAATGTCCTAAATGCTCCACTTAAAAGATAGGGAATGGCAGAATGGATGAGAATTCACCAACCAAGTTTCTCCTGTCTTCAGGAGACTCACCTAACATATAAGAAGTCATATAAACTTAAGGTAAAATGGTGGAAAAAGGTATTCCATGTAAATGAATACCAAAAGCTAGTAGAAGTAGCTATTCTTATATCAGATAAAACAAACTTTAAAGCAACAACAGATAAAAAAGACAAAGCGGGGCATCATTTGATGATAAAAGGACCAGTCCAACAGGAAAATATCACAATTCCAAATATATATGCACCTAACACTGGAGCTCCAAAATTTATAAAGCAATTACTACTAGACCTAAGGAATGAGTTAAACGGCAACACAATAATAGCGGGGGACTCCACTGACAGTACTAGATAAGTCATCAAGATAGAAAGTCAACAAAGAAACAATGGACTTAAACTGTATCCTATACAAAATGGACTTAACAGATACTTAAAGAATATTCTACCCAGTAACTGCAGAATATACATTATATCCATCAGCACAGGGAACACTCCTCAAGATAGACCATATGATAGGCCACAGAACAAGTCTCAGTAAATTTAAGAAAATTGAAATTCTATCAAGTACTCTTTCAGACCACAGTGGAATAACAATGGAAATCAACTCCAAAAAGAACCATCAAAACCATGCAAATACATGGAAATTAAACAACCTGCTCCTGAATGATCGTTCAGTCAATAATGAAATCAAGAAGCTAAAAAATTCTTTGAACTGAACGATAATAGTGACACAGCCTATCAAAATCTCTGGGATGCAGCCAAAGCAGTGCTAAGAGGAAAGTTCATAGCATTAAATATCCACAGCAAAAAGTCCAAAAGAGCACAAATAGACAATCTAAAGTCACACCTCATGGAACTGGGGAAACAATCCAAACCCAAACCCAGCAGAGAAAAGAAATAACCAAGATCAGAGCAGAACAAAATGAAATTGAAACAAACAAACAAAATAAAAAAAACCATAAAAGATAAATGAAACAGAAAACCAGTTCTGTGAAAAGGTAAATAAAATTGATAGATTATTAGAGAGATTAACTAAGAAAAGAATAGAGTAGATCCAAATAAGCTGAATAACAAATAAAATGACAGATATTACAACTGATACCAAAGAAATACAAAAGATTATTATTCAAGGCTACTATGAACAACTTTACATGCATAAACTAGAAAACTTAGAGGAGATGGATAAATTCCTGGAAATATACAACCCTCCTAGATTAAACCAGGAAGAAATGCAAACTCTGATCTGACCAATAACAAGCAGCAAGATTGGAATGGTAATAAAAAAATTGCCAACAAAAAAAAAATCCAGGACCAGATGGATTTACAGCTGAATTCTACCAGACATTCAAAGAAGAATTGGTACCAATCCTATTGACACTATTCCAAAAGATACAGAAAGAGGGAATCCTTAAATCATTCTGTGAAGCCAGTATCATCCTAATACCAAAACCAGGAAAGGACATAACAAAAAAAGGAAACTACAGACCAATATCACTGATGAACATAGATGCAAAACTCCTCCACAGAATACTAATGAACCAAATCTAACAGCATATCAAAAAGATAATCCACCATAATCTGGGTTTCATACCAGAGATGCAAGGATGGCTTAACATACATAAGTCAATAAATTTGATACACCACATAAACAGAATTTAAAACAAAAACCATATGATCATATCAATAGACACAGAAAAAGCATTTGACAAAATCCAGCATTGCTTTATTATTAAAACTCTCAGGAAAATCAGCATAGAAGGGACATACCTTTAGGTAATAAAAGCCGTCTATGATACACCCACAGCAAATATTACACTGAATGAGGAAACGTTGAAAGCTTTCCCCCTGAGAACTGGAACAAGACAAGGATGCCCACTTTCATCACTTCTATTAAACTTAGTACTGGAAGTCCTCACCAGAACAATCAGACAAGAGAAAGAAATAAAGGGCATTCTAACTGGTAAAGGGGAAGTCAAACTGTCATTGTTTGCTGATGATATGATCGTATACCTAAAAAACCCTAAAGACACCTCCAAAAAGCTCCTAGAACTGACAAAGGGATTCAGAATGCAAGATTAATGAACATAAATCAGTAGCTCTGCTATACACCATCAGCGACCAAGCTGAGAATCAGATTGTGATCTCAACCCCTTTCACAATAGCTGCAAAGCAAACAAATAAAAAAGCAAAAAAAAAAAAAAAAAAAAAAAAAAAAAAAAAGTAGGAATGTACATAACCAAGGACATGAAAGACCTCTACAAGGAAAACTGCAAAACACTGCTGAAAGAAATCCTAGATGACACAAACAAATGGAAATACATCCCATGCTCATAGAAGGGTAGAATCAATAGTGTGAAAATGACCATACTGCCAAAAGCAATCTACAAATTCAATGCAATTCCCATCAAAATACCACCATCACTCTTCACAAAACTAGAATAAAAAAAAGGATCTACAATGCATATGGAATTAAAAAAGAGCCCACATAGCCAAAGCAAGACTAAGCAAAAAGAATAAATCTGGAGACATCACATTACCTGACTTCAGACTATGCTATAAGGCCATAATCACCAAAATAGCTTGGTACTGATATAAAAATAGGCCCATAGACCAATGGAACTGACTAGAGAACCTAGAAATAAAGCCAAATGCTTACAGCCAACTGATCTTTGACAAAGTGAACAAAAACATAAAGTGGGGAAAGGACATCCTATTGGAATGGTGCAGGGATAATTGGCAAGCCACACGTAAATGAATGAAATGGGAACCTCATCTCTCACCCTATACAAAAATGAACTGAAGATGGATCAAATACTTAATCTAATACCTGAAATCATAAAGATTCTAGAAGATAACATGAAAAACCCTGGTAGACATTGGCTTGGGCAAAGATTTCATGATCAGGAACCCAAAAACAAATGCAACAAAAACAAAGACAAATAGGTAGGACTCAATTAAACTAAAAATCTTCTGCACAGCAAAAGAAATAATCAGCAGAGTTAACAGACAACCCACAGAGTGGGAGAAAACTTTCACAATCTATACATCTGACAAAGGACTAATATCCAGAATCTACAAAAAGCTCAAAGAAATCAGCAAGAAAAAGCAAATAATCCCATCAAAAAGTGGGCTAAGGACATGAATAGACAATTCTCAAAAGAGGAATTACAAATGACTAGTAAGCATATGGAAAAATGCTCAACATCACTAATTATCAGGGAATACAAATCCAAACCACAATGTAATACCACCTCACTCCTGCAAGAATGACCATAAACAAAAGATAAAAAAAAAAAAAATAGATGTTGGCATGGATGCAGTGGTGAGGGATAAAATACTGAACATTGGGTACAGTGTACACTGCTCAGGTGATGGATGCACCAAAATCTCAGAAATCACCACTAAAGAATTTATTCATGTAACCAAACACCACCTGTTCCCCAAAAATCTATTGAAATAAAAAATAAAAAATTAAAAAACATAAAAGTAATGATGTTACCTTTTGTTAAACATGGAAGCACTATAGATTACTTATAGTATTAGAGGCGGAGGTCGGGGCATATAGATTACTTATATTAGAGGCAGAGGTCAGGGGCGGAGAGGAGATGGAGACAGGAGAGAAATACAAGTTGAACTTCTAGATTTTACCAAGTGGACTAAAGAAATCTCACTGAGTCTTTGGCAGCAGCATATTGCTAAGTGTAACGTGGGTCCTAATTTTGAAATATTTTCTGATGGCCCTTCTCCTATTGTAAAACCAATTTTCTTTCTGTGCATTTTGTCTGCTATTATGACTCTGGGGAAGACACCAGGTGAATGCTGCTTTCAGAAAGAAACAGGGTACAAGAGAATCTGCCGCCACACAGGGAAGAATTACAGAAGGACAAACCAACCTTTTCTGACCCTGTGTGAAGAAGCGGAGAGAAGAATTAAGCAAGGATGTCAGGTACTAGTGTCCTTCTTTGCCCTCATTCTTTAAGGGTCCAATCTGGGTGATAAGCAAAAGCAAGGAAACTGGTTCTTCATCAGAAGATAGGTTGCCTCTGTGTGATTCTTCCTGTATGACAGAGGCTTCCCTTTTACTGTTTCTTTCTGGAAACAAGATTCACCTGGACCCTTCCCCAGGGTCATAAATGAAGAGCTCTAGACTTTGCCACTAGAGGCAGTGGTGGGGATAAGCCTTCTGCTATTAGTACCTCCAAAAACCAGATGGAACAGACCAAACACCAGCAGACACAGATGGAGCCAGGGCCAGCCTAGGCCACCCCACAACAGAGGCCAGCAAGGATCTGGGGGCATTATACAGATCCTGGCCCTCTCCTCTGTCACCCACACACCATCTGTGTGGGCTGCTATGAGTGGAGAATAAAAACCCGAAAAAAGACTGCTGAAACCTGAACAAACTGAGATGTCCTTTACTGACAAGTTTTAATTGCCAGCCGCCCTGCCGCCACTGAGTGGGGATTGGAGATGAGGGTGGTCCCAAGGAAGATGAGATGAGCTGTAGCAAATAAAGCACAACAATCCAGCCTGGGTAACATGGTGAGACCCTGCCTCTACTAAAAATACAAAAAAACAGCCAGGTGTAGTGGTGCACACCTGTGGTCCCAGCTACTGGGGAGGCTGAGGCAGGAGGATCACTTGAGCCCTGGAGGAAGAGGTTGCAGTGAGCTGAGATCGTACCATCATGCTATTGTAGTCCAGCCTGGGCCACAGAGTGAGATCCTATCTCAAAGAGAAAAAAAAAGCAACAATCCTGGGTGTCACTCTCAATATATACCCAGGATCAGAGAGGTTGAGAAGAGCTGGGATTCAAAACAAATAATCAAACTCAGTACAATTCTTTAGGAAAACAGGTGAGAAAGTAAGTTGTTTTGGTTACTTGATCTACAAAGTGACCAAAACAATTCAGTGGGGAAAGGATAGTCTTTTCTACAAATGGTGCTAGGAAAGTTGGATCCTCAGGCCAAAAAACTGAACTTAAATCCTTACCTCATACCATATAAAAAGTTAACTCAAATTGGCTCTTAGACCTATTATTTGGTAGAAAATACAGAATAAAATTTTTGTAAGCTTGAGTTAGCTAAAGATCTAAGGTGAGTTTAGGAAATTTTCTATCTAAAGCAACGAGGTTTTATTCCCTGACGTGTAGAACCTGATATGTGTTCCATTTCATTTTCCAGAATAATTCATTAGCCAAAGACTCCATGGTCAAGGCACAGAGCTAAATCCAGAAAGGCATAATAGTAAGAGATTTATTTTCATTTACTCACTCTTTCCTGTCTGTAATAGTTGTATAATTCATCTTTTTTGTTTGTTTGTGTGTTTCTTTAGAGACAGGGTCTCACTCTGTCACCAAGACTGGAGTACAGTGGTGCAATCATAGCTTACTACAGACTTGATCGCCTGGGTTCATGTGATCCTGGTGCGCGAGATTCCCAAGTAGTTAGGACTACAGGTATGCAACACCACGGTCGAATAATTTTTACATTTTTTATAGAGACAAGGCCTCACTATGTTGCCTAGGCTGGTCTCAAACTGCTAGCCTAAAGCAATCATCCTGCCTCAGCCTCCCAAAGTACTGAGATTACCGGAGTGAGCCACCATGCTCAGCTTAATTTCTCTTTTTAAAATTCAAATTATTATTTCACTTCTGGGTATCAATTGAGTTCCGTTTTTTAATAAAATGAACTTTTATTTATTTTATTCCCAAGGGGCTTATATTGATTCAGTGTGCAGACTCTTCCCCCTTTTCTACCTTGCTACTTTTAATGTAATCATTTCTCTTGAAGAATTAATCTTCATAGGATTGTCATGAAGATCACATGAATGCTCAGAAAGCACTTAAAACGGTACTTGGCATAATAAGTAAATGACCTCCAGAGTTTTTCCTTTTATGGAGATTTCTTCAATTATCAGTAAGCCAATTATGATGGATCATTATTAATAAGGAATTATTATGAATTATAAAAGTAGACATTTGTTCCTCCATTATTGTATTACCCACTACTCAGTCCACAATAAAATAACCCAAAACAGAATTCTGAATTTTATTAGAGAATATATCTAAAATACAATATTTATTAAGTTATGATATATTGTCTGAATTGAAATATACTCTGTATCACAACTCTAATTATAACAATTTTTACACATAACACTTCATTTACATCTCTGTAATTCAAAAGTCACTAAATTACAACGTAATTCATATTTAAGATAACTTTACTATAAATATATAATAATTTTTAAAGTTTTTCTTTAATATAACATCTTGGAATCATGAACATTTATTTTTTCTGGTTTACATTACATAGAATCATGACTATTTTACCTGATTTGCCTTAACTAGCTCAATTTATCACGTGCTATGGATTTGCACTCAATCATTCTACTTTCCTATGTTTTAAAAGCAGCATTTTAGTGAACAATTGAGTGCTCATCACCCTACATGCTGTGAACAAAGTCAAGGTACTTTATTCTTATTTCTTATCCTATATTCTGTGTTACAGAAAAACTACTACCATAAACAAAGCACCAACCAGCCACAGCAGTTGTTTCAAGCATGACAATTGATCTAGTCTTCACATTTTATTAGTAAGCCTATCAAGTAAGAGACAAGCGTCTAGAAAACCAGACACAAAGCAATCAGGGTCCAAATCACCAAGGTAGATCTGTGCTTAGCTAGAGGGAAACACCCGAAGATTCATTATTTGGATACAGGCTATGGGACCATCTTATTTGAAGGAAGCTTTGATTTGCCTGTTCTTCAGTGGCTGAGCCGGGCGCCAGTTGTCCACCATCAGTTCTTCAGGTTCACCCTCCCCATTGAAGTTAAGTTTACGGAATTTCGACATCTAAAAGACACAATAAAACATTGATAATTCACGTTTCACAACAGTATTCAGTTATATGCTTGTGTTGTATCTTTAAATACATTCCCCTGCCAGGCACAATGGCTCATGCCTGTAATCCCAGCACTTTGGAAGGCTGAGGCAGGTGGATCACTTGAGGTCAGCAATTCAAGACCAGCCTGGCCAACATGGCAAAACCCTGTCTCTACTAAAAAAAAAAAATTAGCCAGGTGTGGTGGCGCGCCTGTAATCTCAGCTACTCGGGAGGCTAAGGCACGAGAATCATTTAAACCCTGGAGGCAGAGATTGCAATGAGCTGAGATTGCGCCACTGCACTCCAGCCTAGGCGACAGAGCGAGGCTCTGTCTCAAAAAGCAGAAACAAAAACAAACAAAAATTACATTCCCCAACATTCACAGTGCTGTGCATCAAAGGCCAAAATTCAATTTGATTCCTAATAAATACATAATCACATATAGATTATGTATGCATGCTTTAATATAACAAACCAATTTATACAAAATACACAAATTCATTGGGGCCATTTTTAAAGGAAATTTTCAGTGACCTTTTAATTTTAAAATCTAATCTCAAAAGTCTATAAACTCATACCTTTAGATGCAAAATAATAACAATTTTAGTTCCAAATTAAAGTTTGTTTTCTGCCCCAGGGAAGACAAACTATCACATCTGTACAATTAGATCAAGTGGTCAGGACCTGTAAGCTCTATGGGCTGAGCGACGAGCTGGCATCTCCAAATACACAAAAACACAGAAATGAATTTGCCCAGGCTGATTTGCCTTAACTAGCTCAATTTATTTCATGCTATGGAGTTGCACTCAACCATTCTACTTTCCTGTTTTAAAAATAGCATTTTAGTGAACAATTGTGAGTGCTCATCATCCTACATAGCCCTATTGGTATTTTGCCAATATATGCATTTAACATTAGAACCCCTTGTCACTGGTTGATTTTTACTCCCTTGTAAACTTGTTTCAGTTTACTGGCCACCACTGAGATACAGGAAGCCATTAAACAGTCTCCCACTTCTTCAAGGTTCTTAAAAAGTGCTACTTTCCTCCCTCTAACCAAGACTTGATCCAAATGAAAAAGGGTGGTTTGGGCAGTAATACAGCAGCCCAGGAATCAACAGCCTTTGATCTCTTTTGTCTGGTAATAGTCTCTCAATCACTCCCATAAAGCCACCTTCCATGCACGTACATTATAACATGCACAGCTATGGTTACTGAATGCTAGGGAGCATTCTAAGGATATATAGGGTTGACTCATTACAACAGAATTCCAGCAATCTGAAAGAGAGTCTATTCATAAAGTGTAATCAGGTCAAACTTTTGATCAAACTAGTATAACCGATTTCTGTTCCTCACTGCACCAATTAAATTACACTCGTCACATTAGTCAACTTGACTCATTATTTTAGCATCCCAGAGACAGAGCCTGAGTATAGAAAATAAAGGTAGCAGAATTAGCAGACCCGTTTATACTGCTTACCTAAAATCCACACCCCGCCACCCCTATACTTCCTCATTAACAGACATCGGCCCTCTCCCTGTAAGCCTCAGCGGGGTAATGAAGTTGTAGTGTAAGGAAAGGTTATAATGCCACTTTGTTTTGTAGATGGAGTGTTTACGTTATAATTTAAAACATGGAATTTTTTTTCTTCTTTCACTGTGAGCAATCCAACTTTAAAGCAATAGTCTGACATTTAGAGCCATTATAGCAAATGGATTTATGGTGTATACACACCCACAGGCCGAAATGATCACATTCCCTGGCTAGAGAGTAAGCAAGAAAACACAATTCTAGCCAGTGAGAAGTGAAAGGTTTGCTAGGGGCCTTCAGGGAAAAGCTTCTCCGCTCCTAGGGAGCCAATGGAAGAGGTATTCATTTCCTCCTCAAGAAGTGGTTGTATCCAGATGTGATGCTCAAAACGCTATTGCAACTGCCTTGAAGATGAAGTCCTCACCTGAAGATGGGCAAGGCCAAGTCAAGGGAATCAGACAGAGGAGGACCTGGAGCCCTAGCTTCCTGAGCGAAGCATGAGCCTCCCTCCAGACTCCATGTTATAGGACAAGAAAAATAGCCCTATTGGTATTTTGCCAATATATGCAATTAACATTATTAGTTTAATACCACTTTCAACTTTAAAGAGCAAACTCAGGGCACAAGGATTAATGCAGTAGGTTCAACTGCCCTTATCTATATGTGTGTTTCGGCCTGTGGGTGTGTATACGCCATAAATCTATTTGTTATAATGGCTCTAAATGTCAGACTATTGCTTTAAAGTTGCATTGCTCTCAGTGAAAGAAGAAAAAAAAATTCCATGTTTTAAATTACAACGTAAACACCGCATCTACATAGCAAAGTGGCATTATAATCTTTCCTTACACTATAACTTCAAGAAGCTTGCTCAAATATCTTATTACTACAAGGTCAATCTTCAAGTGACATACTACAAGGCAAGCATGCTATTTTTTAGGCACACTTTGATATGCTACAAGTAATTTTCCAGTTAGATATATATTTCCTTTAAAGAAAGATGTGAAGCATCTTCAGCATTCATAAGTTCATATTCTAAAGGAGGACACAGGAATAGAATCCTTGCTCCCAGACCTGATTCTGTCCCAAGGTAGCTGAAGGGAAAACACTTCAATTTTCCTGTTTCTCAGACTGTTGTTGATCAAAGTGATTCAAGCCAGTGAAATGAGAAAGTTGGACAACATAATCTCTATTGCACATTGCAGCTCTAAACCTCTATTATTCAGCATTTTTGTAGCTTTAAATCACACTATCACTACTCACATAGTGACCATTTTCAAGATTGTTGGCTCCTAAAGCTCTCCTTAAATTATTCAGGATCCAACCTCTTGCGAATCCTAAGGAATGTTCACTTTCTACATTTCAACTGTGCGCTAAGAGACAAGTCTAGGAAAAATTCATTTGTATCCACTTTTGTGGCCACTCATCAGTGACTTAGAAGCTGCATTAATCACTTGAACATCACACAATACATTGTATTGGAAATGTAAGAATACCTGCTCTAAGCCTCTAAAGCAACCTGGAGTAAGTTTTAATAGATATGTGTTCTCCAAGGGATGACTCTCACCTGTCAGGATTCAGAAATGCATTCTGATATAAATAAAACTGCAGAAAGCTCTTATGTGAGTCAGTAGTAAGCTGGGAATTCACTGATATCTATGTAACCTTGAATATGAACTCTCACTTTTCTAAGCCTCAGTTTCCTCATAACTGGCAAAAAAAAAAAAAAAGCATTTATTAGGTGACAGACACCTTTTTCACTGAATCTTTACAATGACTATTCAATTTTACAGGCTAAACAAACTGTGTAAGTTTATAGCTAATAACAACAAAGATTTACTGAATGCTGTTTATTTGCTGAGCACCGTCAAAGGCACTATTTCCACAGCAAGAAGTAGCAGAAGGATTAAATCTCAGGTCTCTCTCACTCTGGAGGCCAAGGTCTTCTGCCTTGACTAAATGCTCCACCTATAAACAGACCTGTCATTAGAAAACCAACCTGCTCGCTGCTGACGCTGATGGGTTCCTTGAGCACAATCCAGGTCACACATTCCAGAAGAGGAGGGGTGGTCAGTGAGCCTGGGTAGGTCCAATAATCCAAGGATTCAGGAAGGAGACCACGAGGATCGAAGTTAGTGAAGTCAGCACTCTTGCCCTAGAACAAGGCAAATACGCAGGTTCAAACCGTCACATTGACACAGTAGGAGGAAGGTAGGAAAGCAGGAGACACAAATAGGTATACTCCTCTCTGATGGTCAAAAACACTTGTTAAAAGAGAGGTCCTATATTCACTGGCAAACAAAATAAAAAGAAATTAACAGAAGACATTCGACTTGAAAATATGTGGCAGGTCTTAGCAAAACAAAACAAAACAAAAACTATTTTCACATGTCCATTTTTCATGTTGGCCATTTATCTAAAATCCTTACATTCTCCATTAAGTCATTAACTGATCACACCCAGTATTTAAAGTGAGACTGCTGCCACTAAAATGAGGTGACTTCAGATTGCAATAACAGAAATAGGGTATCCCTGATGAGGAGGTGATTTTTCTCGCTCTAGGTCAGAATCAAATAACTACATTCTGTTTTGGACACTACACTTTTCAAGCAAACAGGAATGATTTATTGGAAGAGTGACAAGGTGGTGGCAAAGAGAGAAAATGATGTCATATGAGAATAGTTAAAGGGAACTAAAGATAATTAGCTTGAGGTAGGTGAAAAAACAGAGTAGAGAGAGAGTAGGGTTATGTGGAAGAGAGATCAGGTTTATTCTATGAATTCAAGGGGCTCAAGCCAGGGGTGTAGAGTGAGCATTTCAGAGGATAGATGCTGCTTCAATGTGAGGATCAGCTTTATAAAGCCAGGGCTGTCCCTGGTGATAAGTTCCCCATTACGGGAAGTGACTGTAGTGTTTAAACAGATGCTCAACGACCTCAATACAACTATGCTGTAGAGAGGATTTAAATGCAGGATGAATGAATGCAAAGAGGTTATAGAATAGAAATCTCCATGAAACAGGGCCTTGTTTATCTTGTTCACCATTGTATCTACTTGTTTGCAAAGCGACTGGCACATAGTACATACTCAACAAATATCTGCTCTGTGAGTGAGTGAATAATTTGACTAGAGGACCTTTGAACCGCCTTGTAGTCATAAGATTCTCTGACTCTTACATATGGATGTTCAAATGATGGGGGAGCAAGATTAAATAAACACAAGTCTTAGAATTATGCTAGCATTAGGATCAACTTTGTTGAAAGAAACATTAAATATTTAAGGAATATTCTACCTTTATCAACTGCTCATCCAAATATCACATGTCATTGAGACTGTGCAATTTGATCAAAAGAAGTTTCTAAAACCAATGGAGTATTGAAAATCAGTACCCTAAGGAGGTGGCAGAAAATCCAAATTTACCTTTGTTTTAATGGAGTCCAGCACATCAACAACTTTCTGAAGGCCTGGTTTAGCGCTGCCAACCTAAAGAAAAACATAAAGGGCAAGATACTATCACCCAGTTGGTACTGTACCAGTTTTTATTTTTATTTGGGTAGCTCTATTAGAAAACATCCAAATAGCCCAAATCCTCCACTTTATACATGACACCCATCAGTACTGGCTTGATGACACTGACACCATAGACTTGCCTACTTTCACCGAATCTTCAACCTGCCTCGGCTTCCACTCAGATAGTACTCCTGAAACCACTGGCTCAATTATCCCCAGTGACAGAGCTCTAACTTTTAGAATACTCTTCAAGGACTTGCCTTGATTTGGACTTTACACTACGGTCATCCCTTCTTTTTAAAAATTATCTTCTTCTTTGGCTTTCCCTATGCCTTCCAACATCCCAAATCTCTCTTAACTCTTGCCTTTTTTTTTTAGAGTCAGAGTCTTGCTCTGTCACCCAGGCTGTAGTGCAGTGGCATGATGATAGCTCACTGTAACCTCAAACCCCTAGGCTCAAGTGATTTTCCTGCCCTTGCCTCCCGAGTAGCTGGGACTGCAGGTATACACCACCATGCCCAGCTAATTTTGTGTTTTTGTGTTTGTTTGTTTGTTTTATGCCCAGCTAATTTTTAAAATTTTTTCATAGAGATGGAATGGCGCTATGTTGCCCAGGCTGGTCTTGAGCTCCTGGCCTCAAACTATCCTCCTGCCTTGGTGTCCCAAGGTGCTGGGATTATAGGCATAAGCCACCACGCCTGACCCCTTTTAAGTTGTTTAATTTGCATCTCTCCCCTTGTAAAGGCCTTACATTTTGCAGTTTCTCATGATTGCCCCCTGGGCAGCTTTCTCATCTCCCTCTTGGTGCTGTACTTGGATGATTTCATAGATACCTGTAGCTTTCACCTCAACATATGAATCAGAGCTCATAAATCTCCAGTCCAGACTTTTCTCCATTCCCCTTTACCACTGTTTAGAAGGCAGCTCAACCAGTTTTGTCCCACTGTTGCCTGAAATTCACTGTCTTTCCCCTCTTCAGTACCTGATCTTACTTTATCATGATATAGTACTGTTTAGCCTCAGATTAAATGAAAAGAAAACAAACACCTAGCAGTCACCCAAGTTGATCTTTTTATGTTCTTCACGTTTACATTCAAACAGTACCGAATAAACACCTCTCCTATTGTCTTTCTGTCCTCCATCTCCACTGCAACTAGCAGATATGAAAGGAGGAGATAAACTTTAAAACATTTCAGGGACAAAGACATTTCCTAAGCTCTTTTGTAGAATGTCCTGTATGTTACAAATGTTCTGTCTGGTCATTCTTTATTAAAAATAGGAAAAAAAGAAATAATTGGGCCATCAACTAACCTTCAAAAAAATACCTAGAACGGCCAGTCCATCGGGTTGCTGCACAGCTTTCCCAAAATCCCCATATTTTGTGTTCCAGTGAACCAAGTGAAGCTAAGGTGAAGAGACAAAGCCACAGTGAGTGGTTTACACAATCAAAGCCGACAGATTTTGTCCAATGGTCTTTTTCTCACAGTAAAGGTTACTTAGGAAATTGAAAATATGGATAATTTTAAATCAAAACTTTCCTTTCATTTTAATTCGAATTATCCACAGAGTACTTGGTATAATAGCAAGTGTTTTCATCAATAACTCTAAGACAAAGAAATGTACAGTTTTGACAGAAGGCACACATTTGATATCCAAATTTATGTTAAAACAGGATCCTCTAATTTGAGTCTGTTTACTTTTTGCAAATGGTGGAGTTGGAGACAGTAGAGAAAGTTCTGCAGCATTAAGTATAATGTCACAATTAAAGGTTATAAAAAGCAAATATGAAGGTCCTTTGTAAAAGAAGTGGTTCACTGGGTGCGAGTTGAATTTACAAATTAAGCTTTTGAAATTAATGCTATCAACTTATAAACATTTTTCCCTGGAAAGAAAAAAAAAGTATATCTTACCTCTGCAGCATATTTCTTTTTATCCACAGTATGCTCAGAACCTTGCCCATCAAGTGAACCCCAGTGAAAGTGAAACTGAATCAATCTGTAAGTGCCATCCAGGGGTCCTCCCTTGATCACTATAATTAAAAACATATATACATGTAACATATATGTATGTATCTGCATACACATACATACATATGTATACACACATACATTCATACACACGCACATGAAACACATGTCTAAATATTACCATCTTTAGTTCTATTTTACAGTACTAAATGTTTGCCTTTCATCACATTTCACTCTGAAAATTCAATCCAGAGTCAAGTTTAGTCTATGGTGCTGAACAAAATCACTTCGTCTGTTTTTATTCCTCACATGTGTTGTCTGGAGAAAGGATGCTTTTCACATCTTTCTTTCTGAGCATACTGATTCCTTTTTCTGGATTTGTTTTAGAGTCATAGATTCAGGTCCAGAGAGAGAAAATTTTAAGTGAAACTAATAATCCCTCTGTGAATCATTTAGGAAGCACCCATGTAGCCACTGGCCAAATAATTGGTCTGCCACATACACTTGCAAACGTGGGACCGTCTGTTCTACCAAGGCCCAATGGCTGCCATACAGCCTGCTTTGCTAACCTCTGATACCAGTTCTTACACACCCGAATTTGTGAAATAAGTATTCCATTGATCTTAACATTGCAAAATCCAATTATCCTTATATAGGCTTCCCAAATTCTTTAGAATTTGGACTGTCACTGCTGCTGGCTAGCTTTGTTCCCTTAATTTTTTATTATTTATTTACATATATTTTAATTATTATTATTATTATGGTGGCTCACACCTGTAATCCCAGCACTTTGGGAGGCTGAGGTGGGCTGATCACGAGGTCAGGAGATCGAGTCCATCCTGGCTATTATTATTTTTTGAACAAAATCTTGCTCTGTTGCCCAGGCTGGAGTGCAGTGGTGCGATCTCAGCTCACTGCAACCCCCGCCTCAAGCACAATTCAAGTGATTCTCGTGCCTCAGCCTCCCGAGTAGCTGGGATTACAGGCGTGCACTACCATGTCCAGCTAATTTTTATATTTTTAGTAGAGGCAGAGTCTTGCCTTGTCGCCCAGGCTGGTCTGGAACTCCTGAGCTTGAGTGATCCATTCACCTCGGTCTCCTAAAGTGCAGGATTACAGGCATGAACCACCGTGCCCAGCCAAAAGTTTTTATTAATCTTCTTTGACCTTAATTTACTCATCTGTAAAGTGGATACACTAAATCATTTACTATTTTACTAATAATTTATGGATCGTCTTCTATATGCAGTGTAATGTGCTCTATTATCTCTAAGAACTTAAAATTCTAACTTGATAACTATTCCATGATTCTACTATTTTGGCATTAATGTAACTTCACTAAGCCAAATCAGTACTAAAACTCACATACTTGGGCTACGAACTATCTGTACATAACTAACAAGTTGCGTCTTGACAGAGGATTAAAATAGTGTGAAATCACTCTTTCTCCTCCCCTCCACCAAGAAAACTCTGTACCTAACTTTATATATATTAATGGGATTTAACCAATATATTCAAAAGCTTTTAGAGGTAGTTTAGTTCTACAATTTAAATTTTATTTTTCTAGTACTGGGAATTAAACATCTGTTGCTATAAGTGTATTTTATTAGCTTTACTTTATAATTCCATAAAATAACGACCCCAGATTTACTTTGGCATTGCAGAACAAAGGGATAACTTCGGTACAACAAGATTTGTTCATGAGCTTCACCTAAATATGCTTACATGGTAGCAACACCCATTCATCTATTCAAAGTGAAACACTGCTTTGAAGATATTTAAGCAGTGAGGTCTTTCTGTGGTTCCTGATACAACCTCTGGCTGCCAGATCTGTTTTACAGTAGGCCAGGATAAAAAAGGAAGAATGAAAACAGAAAGAATTATAAATGGTGTTATGTTTCAGATCTGCTAAGAAATATGAATTTGGATGTATTCTGACAAAGTCACATCTCTTGGAACACCAAAACAACTTATTATGACAGTATGTTTCCTGATAATTCTATAAGGAAATATTAGCTTCTAATTCTAGACTCTTTTTAAGAGAATGAAAGAATTCTCTTTTTTTTAAATAATAATATACCCTTAAAAATTAAATATATGTTCATGAAATAAATTAATACTGAAAAAAATCCTTTATAATAACTCTTTAAAGCTAGCAACCAACTGGCTGATAATAAGAAGCAAATGTCATTTGTCACATCATTAATTCTACCAAGTGGTAAAACTAACTAAATAAAACTATACTAAGCATCTTGAGATAACCAGTTTTCCAAATGTAGCTTCTTTCTCCCCAATGAAGAATCATAGCAGGATCTTACATTTTAAGGAGAATAAAGTTTATTGCTATTTCTTATTCTTATTCTTTCTCTTACAAATCTTAAAATTTCATCTTAATTTGTTTCTAAGAACATTTAGAATTAGGCAAGAGTGTGTGCAAACTTTTATTAAACAATGCTTGCTAACAGCTAAGACAAAAAAAAAAAAAGAAAAAGTACTCTGGGCTCAATGATTAAACACATTCAGTGCTAATCTCCTATCACCAGATACCTGTTTTAGCCCCTGTTAAAATAAAACTCATTGCTATGAAGATTAGAAACCCACTGTAACTAGAAAAAGTTATTAAATCCTTAACGTTTACTTGCTACAGAAGGCAACAATTCTAGCAAACTCTTAGCATGGAGTTTAGTCAATGAAGTCCTTCAAAAACATGGTTATAATAAATTGACATAAACTCAAACTTTTTATTTGCGAAAAATAAAAGATAATATTTTGGTTTAAGTTAGGGACTTTATGCTATATTCTGGATCTACTTATTTATTTAAATAACTCCATGCCTTTTTCTAAACTGTTGCAGTTTAAAATGAAATCTATTTTCTAATGTAAAAATAATTTTTAAAAATAGCAGAAATTGCTAACTGCGTATTTTTTCTCTGTAAAATCCAGCCATGGCAGTGGCGCTTTAAAGAGTCAATGGTTTATTGTGCCCCAGAAATGTGTTTTGTGCGGGATGGAGACATAAATACAGTTTTCTACTCTAACGTTTTTTCAAGACCTCCCAAATTTAATTTAAATTCAAATCTCAACATCAAGAGCTCCAGCCAATTTTAATTTTCATGATCTGTCATCAATTATACATACTCTGTATATAACAAAAAACAAGCACTAAGTGTAATGTTATAGAATAATCTGTCTTCCTATACATATTATTTGAGGAAATTATATAAATTACTTTTTGAGAAAAATAAGAGATCTAGCAATATTGAAATGAATCACATTGCTTACACAAATTAAAAGCTGAACATTTAATATTTTTTAATTTTTTCTCCCTACTCACTTAAACTAAATTAAGATGCACTGAAGTGACAGACTAAAGACCTTAATGAATGTCAACAGTTTCTTTTAAGTCCAAAATATAAATAAACTAGTCCCAATAATCTTTAGTTTAAAAATAAATTTTAAATGATTTCCTACTAATGAAGCAAATGATTAATTCTACAGAAAACATGTCATTTTCGGGACTATCTTTTCTATAAATAACCTGAAAATGTTAAAATCATGTATTACTGTGTTGACTGTTGGCAGCAGCCAATAATCCTAAGGCTACGTGACAATATAGACAAATCTGGGGATAAAAAACATACACGTGTTCCATTTGTTTTAAAGCAATAAGATTTGTAGCTGTCACTTTCGCTAGAGTAAACACTGTTGAAATTCAACAGAAGTTGTGCTTTCAGCTATGTGGCAATTATATAGGAGTAAAAAAAGAAGCTGTTTTGATGTGAATATAGTAACTACAGTGTTTAGAATATGTCGGTCCATTTTCTAGGTATTTAGGGTTTTGCTGACACCATGACTGTGTGCATGACAAGCCCTTTCATTTGTTGCCATGCTTTCTTTTAACTTAGGACTGCTGTGGAAGAAAACTTCTAGAGCTTCAAAAGCAAGTCTCTGAAAGTCAAGCAGGATCCATGTATGAAGATCCATTATGTCATACAGACAATGGGTCACTTAGAAAGAGCACAGGTAAACTCATCCAGCTTCCTTTAATCTTTTCTTGAAATAACAAACAGATTTTTAAAATTTCAATTTCTAAAAAACAGAAATGATGTAAGACTTGGATAAGAGTTGGCCCAATAATTCTGGCATTGGCTTTCAAAATTTGTCCCTAACTTTGCAATAAAGCAGGAGAGTATTAAACTCCTTAATAAAAGTTAATAAGTTAGCAGGAGTTAATAATTTGACTACTATTCTTTTCTCCTAGATAAGGCCATTAATAAAACATCTCAAGCAGGGTGAGTTATTATTTAATAAGTTTTTTTAAAAACCTAAAGGGATTAGCAATTTTTCATTAACTTAAGGTGAATTTAAGGTGGCTTATTTTCAAAGGAATTTAGAAGATTGATCAGAGCTCTAACCCAAGCTTCTAGTTAAATCCTATTAACTCCACAGTTTAAAAAATTCTCTCAAGCTTAAATCAGCAATAAAGTCAACCCACTCAGTTCCTGATACCCAAGTACCTAAGTTTGGATATAAGAGAACATTTAAAGCATATTGGAAAACCTCGATTTATGAGAAGTTCTAGAAGGCTGAAATCTAATTAAGACAAAGAAGACAGGTAAATGAAACGCATTTAAATGCAGGAAATAAGAGGTATAGGAAATCTAAAAATGTTACCACCACAAAAATAACTCCTAACAAAAAGATGTTAAACTGTTGATTTGTTAAAATTAAATGAGTGAAATAAAAAACTCTTTGACTTAAGTGTACAGAAAAAAATGCCAGTTTTTAAAAAACATGGTATGTACAAACTAAATGTCAAATATGGTTATCCTTCAAATATTTTTATTCAAATTCTATTTTTAAGTGATTGCTATTTAGTCCCTCCAGCAAACTGGCAAGGAGATGACTTAGCAAGTTATTTAAACTCTTCGGCTTCAGTTTCTTCATGTTTATTTTAGGTGAGTTTAACTAGAGTATCTCTACTCTTTGTTTTGGCTTTGAGAGCCTAGGATTGTCTTATTTAAAAAAAAAAAAAATTCTAAAGGGAGTTTTTCCACATGTTTTTTCTTTGTGTGTGGTTTTGTTTGTTTGTTTGTTTTGAGATGGAGTCTCATGCCATCGCCAGGATAGAGTGCAGTGGTGTGGTCTTGGCTCACTGCAACCTCCACCTCCCGGGATCCAGATTCTCCTGCCTCAGCCTCCTGAGTAGCTGGGGTTACAGACGCATGCCACAACACCCAGCTCATTTTTTTGTATTTTTAGTAGAGACGGGGTTTCTACTACTGTTGGCCAGGCTGGTGTTGAATTCCTGACCTCAAGTGATCTGCCTGCCTCAGCCTTCCAAAGTGCTGGGACTACAGGTGTGAGCCACCATGCCTGGCCCCCACATGGTATAATTTTTAAAAATTTCTTCTGTAGATGTCTTTTCCCTTAATATTGACATTGTAATATATTCTGCATCCTTGTTTAACCAAAGTAACTGAAAATGTGGAAAAGAGAGGCAAAATTACAAAGGAATCTTTCCTATGCAAATGAGGGCAAGTCCTTCCTGACCTTGCTTTGAGTGTGCCTTCTTGCCTTTCTGGAGCACATGCTGTGCTCTCTTAAGTCCCCTGGTATTTCCTATCTCCCTTTGCCTGGACTCTTGTCCAAGACATCGAAATCCTTCAAGCCTCCACATAAGCCTTATTTACCCTGGAAAGTCTTTCCTGTCTTACACAGTTAGACTGCTAAGCCTCCTTCATGTTTCCATAGTTCCTCGGAATACTTCCTTTCTGCACTTATCAAAGTGGCAGTCAGGGTCTACTATTTCTGTGTCTTTCTACTTTAGATATTTCCAGCATGGGCTCCGGGAAACAGGAGAGGGACCAGGCCTCCACCCTGCTTTCATGATGCTTAGCTTCCCATGCATTTAAGTGGTGTTAGTAATGATTTTTTTTTTTTTTTGTAGAAGAACTAGGTGGATAATACATGTGTCTCTAAAGGCATGGGTGGGAGCTCCTACCTAAACGCCATGGTTTTCATCTGTTTCACAATCTAAACATGGCCAACTTCTTTCAAAATGTATGCATTGCTCTCCACAAGAAATAGCTGCTAAAAATGTAGCTAGACCCAATTAGTTACTGCTTATGGAGAAATCCGTCAAAGTTTAACAGATTCATGGTAAAATATATAACTATATAATAACTTCATACATAAAATAAGTACATATTCAGTATGATAAACAGAATGCTTCAGAAAATATAAAAATAAAATTTTAAAATACCATCCAACGATGGGAACTAATCTTAAAGCTGTTAAAGAAAAAGTTTATTCAGAAATCTTACCTCAGGTGCAACATTTACAGCAATTGTCTAATAGAGGCGGTCGAAGGGTTCAAATTGTGACAACAACAGAGGCCATTTATTGAGGAACTTCTATGCGCCAGGCACTGGGCTAGGTGCTTTACATATACTGTCCCATTTCATCCTTCCACTGTGGCAGATACTATTGTTACTCCAACTTAACAGTTAAAAACAACTAAAACCTAGACAGTATTACTCGCAAAGTCTCTGAGCTAGTTGTCGGCAGAGCTAGAACTCAACTCTAGGTCTCTCTGACCCCGGTCTATGCTGATAACCACCAGACCATATGTTCAAATCCACTTTCCAATAATATGTATTACTAGAATAATTTATTTCACTATCCATTTTCTTTTCTTTTTTTTTTTTTTTTTTGAGACGGAGTCTCGCTCTGTCGCCCGGGCTGGAGTGCAGTGGCCGGATCTCAGCTCACTGCAAGCTCCGAGCCCGGGTTTACGCCATTCTCCTGCCTCAGCCTCCGAAGTAGCTGGGACTACAGGTGCCCGCCACCTCGCCCGGCTAGCTTTTTGTATTTTTTTTAGTAGAGACGGGGTTTCACCGTGTTAGCCAGGATGGTCTCGATCTCCTGACCTCGTGATCCGCCCGTCTCGGCCTCCCAAAGTGCTGGGATTACAGGCTTGAGCCACCGTGAGGACGATAAGGAATCTCATTTGCTTTCATTTATTGGAGATTTGTTTCTTCAGCGTTCCAAAAAAGACTCAAAGTATCCAATTTCTATGTAGCATCCAATGAGATACAAAATGTGGTAGACATTACATCCATTGAAAACAATGACATCATTGTGGCTCTTTCAAAAAGCACAGCTACAGACTAAAGTAGCTCACTTCTTTTGGTTTGTAAATGACTAGACATGAAATGTTATAGTATCCTTTCTGTATGTGTAATACCTTGAGACCTTTGGCCTTGTCATGTTATAAATATACAGTATTCTTTACAAGGAAAAAAGTGTTTAATTTAATTATATAACACTGTTCCTTTGGAGTGAGAGAAATGCTTGGGAAAGCAATGTAGCAGAATCACTGAACTGTCTTCAATGTACAACCTTGACTTGATTCTAATAAATCATCATACTGTGTCAGAATGTGTGAGTATGATTGTGAGTGTGTGTGTGTGTATGTATGTATGTGTGTACTGGGGACGGTGCACACAGGCAGGCACAGGTAGGTTGAAAACATTTCTCAGATGATCTCCACATTATCCCCCATCTAATTGTCTTCCAGAATCACCATTTCAGAAAGCCAGGTGTTTACAAATTTTTTAAAAGTTGAAAGGAGGGAAAAATTCTTTTTACAAAACCAAGCTGACTATATAGGATAGCTGCTGACAAAGAATAGTCAACCCAAATGGTTATAATTGCATGTTATACAATATATTAGTACCGTAGGTCACTACTCCAAAACTTTCTCATTTTACTGCACCACTCCTCTCACTCCCACCACCAAACAAAATGTGTTTGCAGCACCATTTCATTCAATGACCTTCCTAGCAAAGCACTCAGGAAAATAGGGCACTGGCAATTAAAGTAACTGCTGAGCAAAGAAGGCAGCTACTATGTCTGAATGGGATTGTTCTCTTGTTTCAAAAGAGAGAGAGATTTAAAAAAAAAAAAGCAGCATTTTTTTTTTTTTTTTTACAGTGAGCATCCTGTAAACAGCTCTATTACAAATAAATATGGTAATTGGTTTTGTCAGTAACGGGCCAGGTATGTCCACCAACTCTACAACATCTTCGTTTGTGGAATGAATTTCTGAGTAGATATCAAAATATGCTGCCATCTTTATCACACTAGCCCAATCTTAAGAAATACCCATAACATTTTCCAAGAATTTCAGCATTTTAAATTGGCACGTTTTTTGTTACTTTTCTCGCTGCTACCTTGAAGATAAGGCTCACTAAGATATACTTTTTAATGGATATGCATCAGCTCTGGAAGACAAATATTTTACAATCTTAAAAGTTCAATTAGTGCAAATCTCATCATGATTGATCTTTATTGCTAGGGGACTTTGTGCCTTTTGTGACTTTTCACAGGCATATCGCAGTTATTCAATGCCCTACATAGAAGTCAGGGATTTCACAGAGGAGAAACGGCCCCGGGACACTTCAAACTAATTAGCCTACTTCTCAGAATCTGAGACCTAATGAAAATGATCAGGGTGGCATCCTTGAGTCCTGAGACAAACTGTGCTATTAAGAGGGTTCCTACCACTGTTCCTGGCTCCTTCCATTAAGCTCGGAAAACAGCTACTGTCTGAAATACACAAGTTATTTTCTAAACACTGACCTGCTTTGTCCTGAGAGTCATCAAACTCCACGTTGAAAGAATGACCATTGTTGAGGATCCTCAGAGAAGTTGCTTGATCATAGGAAACAGACAGGGGCTTCAGGGAAGGGTCATACTTGGCTGTATGAGTGTTGATGTCAACAGGGGACTGGCGCTGTCCCTTGGCAATGGGGAAGTCCTTATGCCAGTGCTCAGGTCCTGGAGGAAAGAAGACGTGTGAATCCCCCATTGTAGGGAAAGGTACACCCAGACCCCTAGAGAACAATCATTCCGGAGCCTATCTGCTCAGTTCCAATTTTAGAAGCACCACTTAACAGTGGGGTAAATTTTGGCAAAACACGTAATCTGTGCCTCAGTTTCCACATTTGTAATATGGAATAATTAGAAATTTACCTCATAGATGTCGCTGTAACAATTAGAATTGATATATGTAAAGTTCTTAGATCACTGAGTGCTATATAAATATTAGCTATTTTAAAGTCGTTTTACTGAAATTCAGCAAGTGAAGTTGGGCAGACACTAATGTCAGGGCTTGTGGTTGGGATTTTGGGATATGCAAGCTCACTTAAGACATTCAAGGAGATCCGGATCCTTTCCTCACTGCCCAGGCCCGGGCCCACCCCTCCTTTAACCGTCAGGGTCCCCACTACCTAGGAAGCCCCACACCTTCCAAAGATGCGCTAGGTGCGCCAGAGGCATGCTTCTCTGCTCCGCTGGCTCGGAAGAACCAGGTCTGAGGCCAAGATAAAACCTGATTCCTGGTGTCCGACCCCCTAACATTAGAAGTCGAGAGATGAAGGGAACACTCGGAAATCAGCGCCATGGATTCAAACCAGCACTGGAAAATGCCCCGGGACAGTTCGTGCTGAGCGCCTTAGCCACAGGTGGTGCTGAAACTGCAGGGGTGTGTGGGGGTGGACTGGGGGGGGGAGGGGAAGGGGGAAGGGGAGTCTCTTAATTTCTCTGCGATCAACAACTAGAATTTTCCGTTAAAACCCTTCCCCGCCTCCTCCTAGGTCCGGTTAAAATGATCCCCCAGGTCGGGACCCTGGAGGGACTGTCCTCGGGTCCCGCGGCCAGGGCTGCGCCTCCCCTCCTTCGGGCCCTGTGCGCCTCGGGCGGACGCGGGGATTCCTCGACAGTGGCCTCGCAGCTGGGGCAAGGGGGGCATCCCCGGCGCCGGGGAGCCGCGAGCGGAGTGAGCGCCCGGGGCGCACCTGAGCATCCAGCGCTCCCCGCGGCCGCAGTAAACAGCATGTGCGGGTGCTGTGGGCCCCGGGCCGGCATCCAGGCTCGGGGATCCGGGATCTGGGGGCCGCCGCGCCGGCCACCGCCGGCACTCACCGTTGTGCTTGCCGTACCCCCAGTGATGGGACATGATCGCGCCGGCGGTCTGGGCTGGCCAGGAATCGGCACCGGTCTAGCGGCGGCAGCTCGGGCGCCTGCACTGTATGTCCGCGGGTCGTGCCGGCACCGGCTTTTATAGGCTCCCGCCAACTTCGTGCTCGGGGGCGGCCCGGGGGAGGGGGCCCGGATGGACCTAGGCGACAAGGGGAGGAGGTGACGGGCGGAGGTGATCTCCCCGCGCTCGGGGCGGGCCGGGCGGGCTAGGCTCCGGGGGCGGGGAAAACGCCCTCTGGGCGGGCGTTCAGCGGGGCTCCGGGGCTCCTCTCCCGTCGCCCGGCTCCCCTCGGCCCGCGTCCGGGCCCCAGTGTCCTGGGCTGGCAGCGAAGCTCGGATCTCTGGGCTCGCGTCGGCTGCGGTGGCTCCTGGGCTCCTCCGTCCGACCCGGGCCGCGGAGCGTCTACGCGCACCCCATCCCCCTCCCGGGCGCAGAGTCTGGCGGCGGCGGGGACTGCTCGGGACCCGGACCCCCGGCGCCTTTCATCCCCTGTCCCCATTGTGATCTGTCTCCGGGCCCTGGAGCCCTTCCGCCCCACCCGCGCCGGGGTCTCCAGCGCAAAGGGCTCCGTTTCTGGTTTCCCCGGCCTGGGACTGGCAAGCTGGGTTAGGAGCTATGACCTTGGGGCAAATAGGGATACGATCCTGGAGGCGCAGGGGAGCGCGCAGCACTGAGTGCTGAGAGCCACGCGCCCTCTGCTGCACGGCCGTGGAATAAAACGAGACAGCGGCGCCACAGTCCCCTGCCCGCAGCCCACGCTCGGGCCAGCCTGGAGGATTGCATTTCCTCGTAGGCTGGCGGAGCCTCAGACGAAGTGTTCATCTTCTCCTTCTACTTTCCTTCTCTTTAAAAAA
The DNA here is from genome assembly GCF_024542745.1 of Macaca thibetana thibetana. NCBI lineage: Eukaryota > Metazoa > Chordata > Mammalia > Primates > Cercopithecidae > Macaca > Macaca thibetana. Next base: position 59,433,625 of record NC_065585.1, read on the forward strand.
TTAACGTGGGTGAGGAGATGTCCTAAGTTGAGTACATATTGATTTGAAATAACCAAAACTTTTAACAAATCACTTTTCTCGGAAGAATCTAGTATGAGAAAGATAATTTCTTCCAAAGGTAAGAGAAGTTCCCCGGCTGGCCAAAAAAACTTGGCATCTGGCATACCTAGGAATCATTCAAAATAGTTTAATAGGAAGGACATTTTGAGGCCTAGCCAGCATTATGACTTTCGTGGGTCCTATGGAGTTTCGCCTTGGGGGTTCCCTTTTTCGTAAACACGCATTTATACCTACACTGAGATAAAGATAAATACCTTAATATTATATATTTAAACATTTTCCTTGATCAAAACATATTTTTTTCTTTTTTGTTCTTAGTTTAAAAGGAAACATTTTCCTGAGCATCTAAAAGTATTGTGGACCTGAGGCACTGTGCTTACAGGGTCTAATGGGTAAGTGAGGCTGTTTTGAGATATAGACAGAATTCATTTCCTACAAGGGACTTTGCCACAAAAAAAAAAAATCCGGGGGATTGTGGGAAGGAGTTCGGATCTGTGGTCTCTGCAATCTCTGAGGGCAATAGTATTAGAGTTACAGTTGGGGAAGCAGGACACAGTTTAATGTGATTGTGTCGGCCTTGACATCACATTACTTACATTTGAAAATATATAGATAAATAAAAGGTAAGTTATTAGTGTACATTTTTGCAATATTTATCTCAAAATCACTCTTTACTATTTATTTCAGTCAATTTCACCCAAACAAATACGATTCATGTTTAGACTTACTTGTTCTTCTTCTAAGATTCTAGAAAATTGTGTGCTTCTGCTTATGTGGGTTTTGGGTTGATGTCACAGGGAATTCTTAGGCACGAAAGCAGCAATACATTTTTAAAATTTTTAGGACCATTGCAAAATGGAGTTTATTTGTGCCTCTGTAGGTGCATCCTATCAGTTGGGTTCCAGTGAGGTAACTTTGATTCTTTACATAATTTTCTTTTTTTTTTTTTTTTTTTTTTTTTTTTTTTTGAGACGGAGTCTCGCTCTGTCGCCAAGGCTGGAGTGCAGTGGCCGGATCTCGGCTCACTGCAAGCTCCGCCTCCCGGGTTAACTTAGTTGCTGTGAGACTCGTCACTTGGCCCTGGGGATATGGCGTTGATAGGTGCCAAGAACTGAGTACAAAGTTTATGAATGTAGAGTGGGTTCCCGGGATTCTGTAGAGGGAGCCAGGCTATTTGATCAGCAGAAATGCTTGTCTTTCGTTTTCTGTGAAACTGGATTATGACTTTCCTAATAGGGATGAAGTAAGAGCATGTTTGATTCTTAAATATGTGTAAAACTTCAAACACCACCAAACTGCAGTTCACCAAATGGATTATTGTTGTGGGAATTTTCCCTTATCTCTCACTTCTGGAAAGTGAATTAATTCTCAGTGGGAGCAGGCCCTCCCCACAGAGCTGCTGTTAGGGAGAGTATCACATGTTCACCACAGGGTGGAGAGTGGTTTGCCTTTGGTTACTCAGAAGCAATCTAAATTTTTTAGTAGCGTTTTTGGTAGTACAGTGGTTGGCTTAGCATTGTTTTATTTTCCTAGTCAATTGTTTTAAATGGAGTTAACTTTATGCATTCACGTCAGTCAGTCCCAATCTAACTTTATTTTACTGAAGGCATTCTTAGCAGGCTGTCATGATTCACTGGCTGCAAAAGACTACTCTAATACTGGATTTGTTAAAATAAAAATAATACTTATCTTATTATGTACCTATGTTTCCATCAGAGGGAAGGATTGGCTCATTTCAGAATAATCCTAAGTAAAGGAACTGACAGTAACTGGAGAAAAGTACTTTTCTTTGCCTCAGAAAAAAAAAAAAATCAGTCAGTATATCAGGAAAATGTAATATAAAAAAATCTTAAAGTCTGTGTTCCAATTATTGGAATACAAAACTTCTAACATATTAATCTTAGTAAAAATGTAAAAGAAAAAGTATTCGCTTTTTCTCAAAAAATGTAAAGATATTGTTAAGATATTTTACAAAGTGATATATACATTATTTATTAAATATTTAATTAAAAAGCTAATAAAAAGCTAGATATTCTCATACTTGTTACAATTATAGTGTTAAAGTAAATATCTGGGACTGGACTCAGTGGCTCATGCCTGTAATCCCAGCACTTTGGTAGGCCAAGGCAGGCGGATTGCTTGAGCTCAGGAGCTCAAGACCAGCCTGGGCAACATGCAAAACCCCATCTTTACAAAAAATAAAAAATTTGCCAGGCATGGTGGTGTGCCCCTGCAGTCCCAGCTGCTTAGGACGCTGAGGTGGGCGGATCGTAGCCCAGAAAGTCGAGGCTGCAGTGAGCCATGATCATGCCACTGCACTCCAGACTGGGAAACAGAGTAAGACCCTGTCTCAAACAAAAAAAAATAAATAAATATCTATGGAGGCCAACAGCCACTTGTTTCTTGGGGCTCCCATAGATCTTTGCGTGCACATCCTTCTGTCCTAATATTAAGCAGTTCTGCATTGTAATCAGATACTCTATTGTAATCATTGGCTTATAATCCAATGACCCAATAAACTGTTGACTGCTCATTTGTAAAGCAGGAATAATGACACCCACCTCATTGTTGTAAGAATTCAGTCGGTGAGCATAGGTAAATCACCTGTCACGTGTAGGCACTCAGTAAATGATGGCTATTCAGTTCCTCCTAGACAGTGCTAAACAGTTAGAAAATAATGTAAGGAATGCAAAATTAAACACCTAGGCCAGGTTCAAGGGAAACATTTAAGAGGAATGAGTCTCCAGCAGCAAGAGGCGTTTTTTTTTTTTTTTAGCTGTTTTTTATTTTTCAGTTTTTATTTTTTTGTGGGAGGACAGAGGAGTGTTTGTGTCATGGAGATGTGCATTCTACCACACTTGTGTTTTTCTTCTTACACTGTGCCCCCTGAAGTTGGGTACTGTGTCACATTATTTATCTCTGTATCTTAGGCACCTAGCACCCTTTACCTAGGCTGAGTCCCAGGATACATGTAGTGGCTACTCACATAGTACTCCTTGAAATTATAAACTTTGAAAAATCCAAATGGAGATAACGGCAGTTTCACTTTGCAGAAGTTAGTAAATAATTTTGTTACAGATTACAGTTAGCAAATAACATTGTGCTAAAATTAGGTTGGTTTTGAATCTGGATTAAGTTACTAGCTTTGTAACTTTGGACAAATTGCTTGATTGTGCTAAGATTCAATTTCCTCGTCTGTAAAACTAGGGTAACAGTAATACCTACGTCACAGAGTTGTGGTGAGGACTAAGATGATACAATGTGTGTGAGGGATTTAACCTAGTGCCAATAGTTAGAACTTGATCAATGTTAGTTATCATTACTACCATTACATGTTTCTCAGCTCCTATTTTGTGCTTAATATTTTCTATGTGATAAGTGGGCTACACAAGATGACTCGTGTCTTCATTCATTCACTCAGCAAATCATTCCGAGTGCTATTATGTGTCAGGCATCAGCACAGAGGCTATAGCCATAAACCAGATCAACATAACTCCTGCCCTCACAGAGTTGACATGGGGATGGATGAGGGTACTACACAATAAATGACTCAAAAAAAAAAAAAGTAAATTTCCAATACTGAGAATTAGTATGAGGAAAGTAAAACAGGAATGAGGTAAAGAATAACAAGTGAGGAAATCCTACTTTAGATGCAGTGATTATAGAAAACCTATTGAAGGAAGTGCATTTGAGGAACCACTAAAAAAAGATCTGGGGAAGGGCATTTCAGGCAGAGGAAACAGCAAGTATAAAGGCCCTGAGAAAGGAAGTTTCTAGAACAGAAAAGCTTGTGACTGGAGCATGGCGATTGAGGAAGAAAAGACAGATAGTGACGTCAGAGAGAGTCAGGGGCTACAGCCTGCAGAGCCTTGCAGACAATGATAGCAAGAAAGGATTTTATACTGGTTGCACAGGGAAGCCATTGGGGAGTGGCTTATGCACAGGTGTATTATGTGCTGGGTGGGTGTAATACAAACTGCAACAATATCGCATTGTAGAATTAAAAGAAGTTTGGAGGTTAACTGGTCCAATTCTTTATTTTATAGATGAGGAAACTTGTAGAAGTCCCCAGATACAACATGCTGTTCCCTAGCTCCTTGCTTTTATTCATCTGACAACTTCCTTTACAGAAAGATCCAAACTCCTTCTTCTGACTATAAAGCCATTTAATCCTGTCTCTGGCTTCCCACTTGGGCTCTGAGTCTCTCAGTATTCTTCTTTGGTAAGATGGGAGGCAGCATCACATGTGGTCAAGAGCCCAGGTTTTATAATTTGGATTTGGCTTCTAGGACTTCTTCACTACATGATCTTATATTATTTGTTTCGCCTTCTCAAAGCTCAGTTTCCGTATGTGAAATGTAATGAGTACCCAGGGCTGCTGATTGTGTCAAATGGACTAGTTTGTGCGAATTGGTTGTGTGAATGAACATGATGCCTGGTATGTTAGCTGCTCCATTAGGATTCTTGTTATTGTAGTCAAAAGCCATAGAATTGTGAAATGGGAATCGACTTTGTAATAAGACAGACCTGAGTTCATACTCTGACTCGAACACTTACTTGCTGCCTCACCTTGAGCAAAGTAATCAATCCCTCTGAACTTCACGAGCTTTATTTGTGGATGGCGACTGGGCGGAGTGGGGTGAAGGGAATTCTACCTCCACAACGTGATGAGCATGAATGTCTGGAAGATGCTAGATACAATCCTGGCACATTTTCTTTGTTGAATAAATGGTATGATTGTCATCGCATGTAATGTTTTCCATTGTCAAATAACAGGTTGACCTTTCTAGTTCTCTAGCTTGGATGAAAATTCACATGTATTTAGTTAACATTATTTGAGTTCCTGATCTATAAAAACAGCTAACACTTACTGAAAACTGATTACGCACCAACACAATTCTGAATATTTCACATAGTCCTACTCTACAGCTGGTGACATTGAGGCATAGAGGTAAGTCAGATTACCCCAGGTAACTCAGCTAGGAAGTGATGAGGCCAGCTATGAAACCAGACAGTTTGAACTATTAGCCATCTGCTGTGTTGTCTCTCCGAGGGCCAGCAAAGTGCCTTCAAGGAGTTTATAAAGGCACCTGCCTTGTCATGATGGAATAGCAGTGCATTAAGATTACGTAAGCAGTACTCCTCTATAAAATAGAATGTTCTATCAAAATGCTGGCCATTTTTAGGGTTTCCTGCTAAATTCCTTTTGACTATTTAGGGTAGCAGGGGATAACAATAACTTTACATATAATAAACAGTTGAATTCAACTTCCCTTAGTAAATAACTTTTCAGACTTTTAAAAATGTAGTTTCTGAATGTGTCTTTGTTTTTTCATAATGACTAGCAACACTTAACTTTTCTATAAATAATAAAATCTATTTAGTTTTGAAGAGTAGTGGATGAATTCCAAGCTCATTACCTAGTTTCATTTCCAACCAGAACTGGAAGAAGTATTAAGTGGGACAATTACACTAAAAATACATAAAGTACACATTTTAAGTATTTTATATTCCAGAACAGCTGCCACATGTGATACTAGCATCAATCTAATAAAAATAAAAGTCCACCTCTTCTTAGAACATAGCTTCTCTGCTGGAGGCAGTTTTGCTCCCCAGGGGGATGTTGACAATGTCTGGACACATTTTTGGTTTTCACAGCTGGGGGAGACAGGGATTGTGTGCCATTGGCCTCTAGTGGATAGAGGCTGGGGATGTTGCTAAACATCCTACAATTCAGAGAATCACTTACTGACAACAGTGAATTTTTCTGTCTGAAACGTTAATAGTACCAAGATTTTGGAACCCTACCTTAAGAGTATACATAAGGTAATGCTTTTGTAAAAGGTCTGTGTTAGAGTTGCATATGTGTCCAGCAACATGTGAGCCCTAGGACAGGGCTTTGCCCATAATACTCCCTCGCTTATCTTTTGTTTATTGGATTGGATAGAAAAGAACAAAATCCAGCCTCTGCACCTTAAGATTGTTGTCTCTTCACTTTGCTTCAACACACTTCCAATGATGGCTTTGCACCTAAATCATAGTGACTTGGTTAAGTTAATATTAGCTTCACCACATGATTAAACTTCTCTTTTGCTTATAAATCACCATTTTGTATAGGGGAATTTTTGACTTCCCTTTAGTTATAAGAATAATTTAACATTTTCCATGCAAGGGGAATTGTAGGCATTACGAATAAGTTTTTTCCTCCTGTTCAAGGGCAGGAGTCCTCATTCACCAGTGTCACTAACTGACAACTGTCTTAAGAGTATACAAGTGGAAAATCAGCATTTTATAATCCTATAACATATGTGGATAGGCTATAGGAAACAAAGATAATTATATTTTATAACTCTGTAGTTTTCTCGTTTGTGTTTATCCAGGTTGATTCTAAAGAAGATAGAAAATCTATAGGCATGAAAAGATGTCTTAAAAAGTTTTGAACTACTCAAAATTAAGATTTGGGGAAATAGAAGTAGTATATAACCTAAGAAAACTGCTGCTGGCTTTGAACCCCCATGACATTTTCTTTGCAATTCTTTGCTTCTTGTTAGATTGTATGTGTTTTTACCATTTCACACAAAGTTTTAAAGATTATTCCATGCAGTTAGCTCTATGCTTCTATTAGTGTCTTTCTCTCTCTCTTCCATCTGAGTACAATGGCTAGAAAATAATACACACTTGAAAGAATAAATGTCATTTAAATATTTTAATGAACAGAAGCAATAATCAAGTATATTTCCCTAGACCTATGTATTGTGAATGCTTTTTTCTTTCTTTTTTTTTTATCTTTTGTCAGCTTTGACCAAGCCAAAAGAGTTACAGCCGAATTCAAAAAGCCACCCAACCCAAGATCAAAACTGATGAGTCAAAAATGTGTGCTATTCCTCCAAGAACTCATTGACATGCCAGTCTCTGACCTTCCCAGGATGAGGCCATTAGCTCATGAACCTAGACTTGAATTCAGTATTTTAGGGGTTTCATTGTACCATCTCTCCATCCATCCATCCTTCCTTCCATGTATCCATCCATCCATTCTTTCCTTCAACTGTGCAGCAGTTCACAGCAGTCTTAATGACTCTCTCTTTTTTAAGATTTGTTATAGAATTATCTGCTACTTCCACTCTCCGGTAGTCCCCACTCGGCGAGACAGTGAATAAGACAGCGGGCCAACATGGCTGGTGAGAAACCACAGGACAGAACGAAGTGGACCAGTTGGCAGGAGATTCTGTAGGCTGATTTTGTTAGCATTCGACTCTGCACCAGCTGCCCCCCACATGACCCTGTACACACTTCAGGGGTGCACATGATGACTGCCCCATGACAGGAAGAAAACATGAGAAATTCTATTTATAGTTAATTTTTTAGCCTCTAAAATTTTCTACTTTGTTTATATTTTATAATATATAAAATAACAAAATACTGTGAATATATACTTTATTTTTTTTAAGTGCAATCTTGTGGGAACATGTGGAAGAACTGTGTCCCAGGGGCCCTACATCATTCAAAAAGAGTCTGGAGTCCATTGCTGACCCAAAGACCCAGGTGACCCAGAGCCGTGTTTTGCAGGTCGCCTGTACCCTCAGTCCTGCTATCTGTTCCTTCTTTCCTATGGCACTGATATCACTGTTCAACATGTATTTCATGCCCAGTGTGTTGGGCACTGTGCTTGTGCCCGATAAGCCCTTTCATTCAGTATTCACAGCCATGTCTAGTATCATTTCTCTTGAGCAATGTTTGGTAGTCGCCTTTATCTTTCTATTTTTTTCTTCTCCTTGATGCTTCTAAGTAGTTCCTTAACCTGCTTTTATTTCTTCCATATTTGACACATAAACACTTTTGAAAAGCATGAAATCTTTTCAAAAAGAGCCTTTCTTATGGCCGGGCATGGTGGCTCACACCTGTAATCCCAGCACTCTGGGAGGCCAAGGTGGGCAGATCACTTGAGGTCAGGAGTTTGAGACAAGCCTGGCCAACCTGCTGAAACCCCATGTCTACTAAAAATACAAAAATTAACCAGGCCTGGTGGCACGTGTCTGTAATCCCAGACAAAACCCCGCCATTGCACTCCAGCCTGGGTGACAGCAGAGTGAGACTGTGTTTCAAAAAACAAAAAAGAGCCTTATTTTAGTCATCTGTGTATACTTTTAAAACTATATACCAAATAGTGGATACTTTTGCCCAGCTGTAGCTATAAACTTTCTTCTTTATGCCTTGTGGTGATTTCATAATTCCTCTGCAACTCTCTGCTCCTCTTGGGGCCTCATCAATGTTTCATATCAATTAAGCTCCCAAGAATAAGAGACTCAGTACACCGCACAATCTTGACAACAGGCCCTTTGTTAGAGAAAACAAACGAAAAGGAATGAATTAGACCTTCTCAGATAAGATGTCATTAAAATACTCTTTTAATTAAGAAATATTTATAATAGGCTGTCTGAAATTTACATATCAAGTTACAAGTTAAGCCGCAAAGTACTTACTATTCCACCCTGCCACTCCCCAGCCCACTACCATCATAACTGACGGTGACTTCTAGTTATTTACTGTCTGAGGTAAAGCTTTTTGTAAAAAAAATTCTCAGCTATACTATAAAGCTCGAGGTAGTAATTATCAGTACCTGAACATACATGGGGCCTATGTTGTTTGTGGAGGAAATTGACCTGAATTTACCATCTATTTGGCAGGTGTGGAGTGGAATGTGTCAGTTGGAAATGCTTATTGGATTTTCAAAAGCATCATACTTTGCTAATCATGACTGTGAAACAAGGATTTGTGTTAGGAAGAGGTATCTTTATTATGTATGTGAACTTGCCATAAATATCTCTACGCAAAACTGAATGAAATGGAGAACTAAAGTCACTAATGAGAAAATTAAGGCAAACTTAGAGAAAAGAGAGAGTGGGGTAGTTCAAGTACCAGCATGAATCATGCCAATTAGTGTCATCAGAGTCTAATGCCACAGACTCATTGCTAATCTACCTCTTCAACTTGCACATTAGAAGCATGAGTGCTAAAAGAGATAAATATGCGGGGAAAGACTCTGCTGTTATATCTCCTAAAACATGTCGCTTTTATGCTAAGTGAAATTAATTATTAAGATTAAAATTTGCAAATGAGAAGCTTTGGATATATGTAAAGCTGCTTCTCTTCTTCCATGCACACTTTTTTTATAGAGAAGCCTGGGTTGCAGCAACAGACATCTGTATATTCTGCATTGAGAAAGTACAAGAACTTTCCCTAATTGAGGAAGTATAAAAACTCATTGAGATGCCAGTCTCTGGCCTTCCTAAGATGAGGCGACAGCTCCCAGTAGCTTGTGGACTTAGACTGGCATTCAGTATTTTAGGAATTTCATTGCACCATCTATCTGTTCATCCATCCATCCCTCTATCAGTTTATCCATCCATCTATTCATTCCTTCAACCATGCAACAAATATCTTTGGGCTCTATTCTAGGTTCCAGATACTGTGTGAAGTGCTGGGGCTTCAATAGTGTAATGAAACAGATAAAGTATTTACCTTCACAAAACCTCCCTGCTGCCACTACTTATCTCACACACACACACACACACACACACACACCAGCTCTTATATTATAAACATAATTTAAAAGTGTTGTTGTTACTCCTAAATTAGTTCCCAGTGTGAGAATCTGAGCTCCTATATATTCACTGATGTGCAGCCTTCTCAGTTCTTAGTTCTTCCCAGCACTTGGCCTTGCCCTTACATCTGCTGTGCTTGGCTTGTACAATTTTCCCACCCTTAATAGGCCCCCTTCTTTGGGGTCCTGATCCATCCATGTGCCCCTTGTGATGCCTTAGATCTTGCTGTAAACTGATCTCACAGGAGCAGAAGCGTGAATTCTGTGAGCGCAGTATTTTCAAACACTTCCATTTGTATTATAGTTCCATGGGAGCCAGGTTCCTTTTAGGGTAAGAATTCCCTTGAACAAATGCATTTGGAACCATCCAAATTTCAAGTGCGCTGAATACATATTATAGAAATGTATGGACATGTTGAACAGAGAATATGTACACTTAATGGCCAAAATATTTCCCTGGAATTCCACTCTCCTCTACCTGAGAAAGATTTAAATACAAGGGAGGATTTGATTCCTGTTTACTGCACAGAGTCAATTCTAACCTGGCTAAAATTAGCTTTTAAATCACTGGGTTTTATGCTGCTGCTGCACACGTGGTCCCCTGTGATTACACCGTTAGATTCGCTCTTACTCCTGCTGTGATTACTTATGCGGTCAAGTTGTCGAGTGGCAGCACCTACTAAACACCTTCACACCTAAAGTAGTGCTTTAACCCTCTACTTAATTCCTTGATGCTAGATTTTATGCCTAGACTGTTTTATCTCCTTGTTTTTTTTGTAGTCGAATCACCCCCAAAGTACAAGCTCTTCTCTCAAGTGTGACTTGTGCATCTCATTTAGGATTCTGACTTTATGGCATGCTCAGACAAGTCCAAAATCAATTTCATGGCAGGAGACTTTCTGTATTTACTATTAAGATAGATTTCCACTTCATGCTGCACTCCAAGGGCTTCTATCTTGCTAACATTTGAAAATCAGTATTGAACAAAAGGAACGCTATGGTTCTTACAACTCTCCTCTTTGGTTTATTTTCTGGATGTTTTGCTAACTCTGTATGTTCCTCAGGAGAGGGGTAGAACTCCTGGAGCAGAAGCTTCCTCAGGAAAAGTTATTTGGTCCTCCTCTGAATCGCTGCTTCTAGTGATGTGCTGGTTTCCAATGTCACCACATCTTGTTTTGCCTGCTATATATATAGGACAAAAGTTACTGTTTTAAAATACCATTTTCACCAATAACAACCAGAGGTGAGCCTGTTACAGAAACTCTTTTAATATTACCTGTTGATGAGGTGTGGATTCACGATATTACTAATAGATACCTAAAGAAAGAAATGTAAGTTTAGGTATTGAATAAGGCATCCAATTTTTTCTTGGTTGGTGTGAAATTAATTAATAAAAGATCATCGTTAACTCCTATTGTGAGTTATGTCAGAAGGACTATTCTAAGTGGTTTACAAGGAATTCTTAAAATCTCTCTGGAGGCAGCTATTACTCTCATTCCTGTTTACAGATGAGGAAACTGAGGCATAGAGAAATTAACTTGCCTGATGCCACACATTCAGCAAGTGTTGTGTGTCTTGAATCTAGTCCTTCTGAATACTGAAGAGGGCTTTAAAATGTTAATTTCCCATTATTTAAGTTTCAGTGCAATAACTACTATTCTTTTATCCCTCAGGCCTTATTTTTGGCTATAAAGACTCTTAAAAATATGTAAGAATCCTTCACTCTCTTTTCTTTTGCATAGGTATTAATGACTAATAGTAAACATTTGAAAAACAGAAATAGGCTGTCAAAAACAATTTTTAAATCTTATTGCTCTGCAATTAGTGTGAATAAAGCACAGCATGGCTTTTAATGTCATAGTCATTTTTGTAATTATTTTGCTGCCATCTAGTGATGCACATGAAATTTTTGTAATATTTTGCTGCCATCTAATGACCTAAGTGAAAATAACATTCAAATATGATTTTATTTTCCCATCTGCATTTTAAGACTTTAAGAACTACTTTAGCGGTAGGTTTTAAAAGAATCATTAAATTTGTATACCTCAAATCTGAAATTTAAAAAATCTGAAATTCACAGTGATTCATTTTTCTTACCTCTTCTCACTTATTCTTCCTCTGCTAAAATAATATATTTTACTCATAACTGGAGCTCATATTTAATATCAGATAAGAAGGCATTAGAAAAGAACCTAGAATCTAATTAACTTTCTTTATGTGGGTTTAGACCATATGTATTTCTCTTAGGCCAATTTTATTTGTGCCAATTCTCATTTTAATAACTGTCATATTAATTTTTCCACATGTATCCAAGCTTGTTAATAGCTGATCAGTTTCAACTATATTTAATTATATAAATGATTATGGTTAAACATTGAGTGCTTCAGTTTTGCATGTTCTGTGTAGAATGCTTCTCACTCATCTACGTAAATATTCACTGATTGTACAGTTTAAAGAATTTTGAATCAATACTCCTGAAATTATTTGCCTTTTCATAAATATATCTGCTCATTTAAAAGGCAGGGATTATATTAACAGTATATTTGCACACTTAGTCTTGGCCGGGTGCGGGGGCTCACGCCTGAAATCCTAGCACTTTGGCAGGCCCAGATGAGCAGATCACCTGATGTCAGGAGTTTGAGGCCAGCTTGAACAACATGGTGAAACCCCATCTCTACTAAAAATACAAAAATTAGCATGGCATCCTGGTGCATGCCTGTAATCCCAGCTACTTGGGAGGCTGAAGAACAAGAATCGCTTGAACCCAGGAGGCAGAAGTGCCAGTGAGCCAAGATCATGCCACTGCACTCCAACCTGGGCAATAGAGTGAGACTTCATCTAAAAAAAAGTTATATATATATGTAAATATAGATATATTTGCATACTTCTAACAATACCCTATATTAGGTAAATTCTTGTTGATTCTGTCCAATTCATAGGCTTTTAATGATATGATATCTGAATGTTATGAAACACGAATTCAAATTAGTTTCTGCCCTATTTTGAAATGTTAAAATACTTGCAATGATTATACCCTGAAGAACAAAAGTTGGCAGATGCTGAAATCTTCTTACCACAGCAGTTCCCAGTCATGCCCCTTTGTAAGGCTGTGTGTATCTGAAATGCAATTGTTTAGGGGCCTGTTTATGATCAGGAAAATGATCCCCCTGCTGAATAAGGACATAGTATGTCTTTAATATTCTAATGGACATCTATAATATCACAGCACTTTGAGTTCAGCACTTTGAGAAGCTGGGAGGAAATTTTAAGATGGGCGATAATTGTGAGCATTGACAATGACTCAGACTGGAGGGAGGGGAGAACTATGTTCTACTAGAAAGCTCCCACCTGAAGCTAATGAGATCATTTTCCAAGGGGATCTAAACTAAGATAAACAAAAAACAATATTCCTATTAACCATGTAATGTGTTGTTCAAGAAGGTAAGTATTTTACCTGGATTCATCTATATTCATGACATCGCTTATTCAACAAATATTGAGTAATCATTATGTGCCAGACACAGTATTAGACAGCAAGGTGAATGTCAGCATGCAAGACTCATATTTGTGCCCTCATAGAGCATATGGTCTATGAAGATAGCCTCTTTTGATGGGGCGTTTTCCCTCAAAACAGTTCTAACCTGTTCAGCCTGTGTACTGGAATAAGGACCATTTGTAGCTGGCATTAAGTCATATGTTCCTCCCCCACATAGAGTCAATACTGGATACATCTTTTACAGTGCATAAGCATTATTAAGTAAGTACCTTGAGAGAATCAGCTTGTGTATTATCACTAATGATCAAAGCTCCACACCTCCTAATTTCAAGGGATTTAATTAACACTTCCAGTTCATACTGACCAACCTGGTTTGACTTCACCTGGGTGGTAATCTATTAAATATCTTTAGCCTCATAGGACTCTGTCACGTCATTTGACTTCTGGCATCTCAGGACTCTCCTGACCCAATATTATTTCATTCCTTAGGGTAATGAACTTATTCCTGTCACTTTTTAAAGTAAGTTAACATATTGGCCAGTGAGGTGATGAAAGACGCATCAAAACCACTAACTGCAAAATTAGACTTTATGTCTAAAGATTTTATATTAAATGGTTTAAAGATCTAAATATATGGATTTTTGCAGTGTTAGGCCAACATCATCCTAAAGACACAATTTTTAAAAATATGGATGTAAAAGCTATAGTCTGACTTGATTTCATGCCCCTGAAACCCATTGTACTAGTCTGAACCCCAGAATTCTAAACCAATTTTGAGGCCTCTGGAAAGTATTTCCCACTATCAGATATATGGCCACACATTCATCTTCTGGTCTGCAGTTTCCTCAGAAGGCCCGTACTAATTTTTTTTTTTTTTTCCTGACGCTCCTTGAGGAATGTAGCATCCAAACTGAGAACTTCAGTCCTTAGTGCCATCCTTCAGCTATAAAAACAAACTTACAAAGTTTGTTGCTCTTAAACTCCATTTTTGTCATTTATGCTGCCCTTCCATTTTAAAAAAAACACAACACTCAACGTTTTCCGTTCATGTCTTTATTGGTTCTGGTGATCAGTACAACTGCTTTAACTTCAAGTGCCATCATTCACTGTTTTGTGTTTAATGATCATTCATTCCAGCCTCCAGTGAGAAAGACAACAGAGGCAGTTTTTATTTTAATAATCATGCAAAGGAAAATGTAGTGAAATTAAAAATAAATGGCCCTCCTTCAGGTAAAGAAAAATACTAGGATAAATTCAACTACAATTATGAAGAAGAAATTCAAATACTGAATCAAAAATTTGAAAACTCCTGATTGTATTGTGTTTTCTTTTCACTAATAATAAAAACCAAGTAATCTTAGTAGCTAAAAGTTCAATAAATGACTGACTTCTTGCTGGTGTTGAGTTAAAACATATTATTAGCTCAGTTCTTGCTGTCCATAGTCATTTTAATTTCTGGCTTATGTTTAATTGTTACATGATCTTCATACACCTCTACTACATGTAGAATTACTCATATTTCTTTAAGATGGACAACTCATAATATAAAAATAAAAACAATGAAGTTCTGTGAAATTTTAGGTAACAGAAAAACTGGTGCCCAATAGCTAGCCATTTTAAAAATATCTTTACTCTTCCATCTCTGTTTCTTCTTCTTTGAAACTTTACTAAAAATGCTACTTTTATAGGAAAGATGATTATTACAGAGATCAAATATGAAATCTATTCTTTCATATTAGGTCTTGTCAAAAGTAACTTTGGTTTCTTGGTGACCACATCTCTCACATTCATTGCTCAGTGTGGAGAAATGAAATAGACTTGGAGTAAGGAGCACCAGAAGGAGGCAAGGAACCAAGCTCTCCAATGGCAGGTTTCCTTTCCTGAAGAGGGCAAGATCCAGCAGCCTCATTTGAAGGAAGCTCTCACTACCCTGTTCTTGATAGGCTGTGGAGGGCGCCAGTTGCCCACAAGGGGCACTGGGGGCTCGTTCTCAGCGCTGGAGAGGAGGCTCCGCAGCTTGGCCATCTGCAAAGGGCAGGGGCAGACTGTTAACAAGACATTCGGATGAACTGGACACACTACGCAACAAAGAGGTGTAAATACTGGTGGGGCTTCTTTTGTTTGTTTGTTTGTTTGTTTGTTTGTTTGTTTGTTTATATGGAGTCTCGCTCTGTAGCCAGGCTGGAGTGCAGTGGTGGGATCTTGACTCACTGCAACTGCAACCTCCACCTCCCAGACTCAAGCGATTCTCCTGCCTCAGCCTTCTGAGTAGCTGGGATTACAGGTATCTGCCACCATACCTGGCTAATTTTTTGTATTTTTAGTAGAAATGGGGTTTCACCATGTTGGCCAGGCTGGTCTCGAACTCCTGACCTCAGGTGATTCACCTGCCTCGGACTCCCAAAGTGCTGGGATTACAGGCGTAAGCCACCATGCCCAGCCAATACTGGTGTTTTAAAAATGACAAGCAAACCACACAACCTATCCCCAGTGTCCAGTCCAGAGCTATTTAGCTAGTCGCTGCAGAGTGACACGCATTTTTTGTTTATTTGTAAAAGCCCTTTTCTTCATTCTGTACAACATCACTATGCCCTCTGGTCACAGCCTTTTCCTCTTGAATTCTGAAACATTTATTTTTTATCTGAGGGGTCAGTATGAACTATATACTTTGTTGGAGAGGATGACCACATCCATATATCAGTGTAAATAAAATGTAATAGACCTTTTTTGTATAAGTTTATGGAGTCAATTATTTTAAGAACAAAAAGAAATTCAACTCACGCTACATTTCCAATTTTTAAATTGTCTTTTCTTTCTTAAAGGATAAGACAATAAATTCTCATTAGTAACACTATGATTCTATATTAAAATATTTTTACATTTCTTCTTGAAAAAAATTTCATTCTTTCCAAATAGTTACATCACTGAACGATGTTGTTAAATTTGATCTTTTAATAAAAATGTCTTTATAAACTGACATAAATATGAAAACTGTTGCCTTATGCAAGAGACACACACTGGGAAACTGATTTTACTATTACAGAACATGCATGCTCTAGGTTGTAAGTCCCTGTGTTGTTTACTTGCTTCAATCTGTTTTTCTCCATGTTCTTGCCCACTTATTTTCTCCTATGTAGCTTTTCCCTGAAAGTGTCTTTAATGAATGTTACTAGGACACTCTTTAGATTGAACACTAAGAAGGGAACCTTGAGAACAGATGCCAAAAATACTGGGAACAGTTTGGAGGTGGAATTACAATCCTGCACTTGGCTGTGTGATCATGGACAAATTACTGAACCTTTGAACCTTGAATTACGTATCTGTAAAACTGCAGAAATAATATATAGCATACAAAATTGTTAAATCCTTTCCATTAGCACCCTTCTCTTCTCCAGGTCTGTATTTATCATCCCATCTCCTTACCAGTGCTCAGTATTTGGCAACATCCAAATTAACAAAGATTCATATTAACCTAAACCCTTTAAAGTGTTTATAGAGCATAAACTCTGTCATGGTCAGTATCAAAACGACTTTTAAATGATTTCTATTTATCCTGGTACCCTTTGGGGGCCAAGTTTTAGAAAGCTGAACAAGCTGGTTGTAACTAACCAGGGCAGACCATGAAATCTCTAGCTATAGAGATGTTCAGTGAGTATCCAGTTAGTAGCTATGTATTTTTGATTTGGTATCTGTATCTTACA
Organism: Macaca thibetana thibetana; assembly: GCF_024542745.1. Lineage (NCBI taxonomy): Eukaryota > Metazoa > Chordata > Mammalia > Primates > Cercopithecidae > Macaca > Macaca thibetana. The sequence goes on from NC_065585.1 coordinate 59,450,483, forward strand.
TAGGCAGACAGCAACATAAGCCCATGTGTTCACAAGGCTGCTCACCTGGTCAGAGCTCACGGTCATGGGCTCCTTCAGCAGCAGCCACACAATGCACTCCTCACAGGGTGGCGTGGTGAATGACCCCTGGTAGGTCCAGTAGTCCCGGCATGCCGGGAACAGGCAGGATGGGTCAAACTTTGTGAAGGGTGCCTCCTTGCCCTGGGTAAGAGCAGGTTGCAGGTGCAGTGAGTGTGTGCATGCACATGCTCACCCACCCCAATGCCCTTATCACTTCATTTGTGAGAATGGATTTCAAATGCAATAGAGAAAATAGAACTTTTGAACAAAGTAGAGGCCTGTCAAAAATAAAGATCAAAGCGGGGAAGCTGGTTTGCACATTATTACTTGATCTGACACAATCATTGTCACACTGTGTTCCTTATTGTTTTAACTGTGAGTAGAATTTGTAATTCTATCACTCCTCAAGAAAAAGGAGAAACTGATATCTCAAGCGTAATTGAATTATTTCATGTAAGTTAATGTTTTGTTGTTGATGATACCAAAAAATATCAGGCTTGCATTTTTATTGAATGTTCTACTTGGAATACTTACTCTCTCTGTTAATAAAACTCAATAATATTTTATTAGAATGGTCGCAAAAAAAATCAAAATTTTTCTGTTACTTACATGAGTCTGTTGTTAAGATTTTAAATTTATAAGTGCTTCCCAGAAAGGTCATCACCAAGACTCAACAGACCAGTGCTGGCTGACATTTAGTATCTCCATGATGGTATGCATGCATATATGCAGTGTGTGTGTGTGGGGGTGGGGAGGCGAGGATGCGGTGACCACTCAACTTCTCTGATTCTCACTTATTCCATTGAGAAAGAGATTATCTGACAGGATGACTATCACCATTAAAAAACTGATATATGTGAAATTGCTCTAAAAACTGCATGCCATACAAATATAATAGCATTTATTTTTATATTTATGCTTAGCATATCCATCAAACTTAGTAACAGATTTTAGGTGAAAAAAAACACTTGAAAATGTGTAAAGAAAATTTGCATAATCTGCTTTATGTGTTAGGAGGGAAAATGATTTTTGTTTACCTTTGTCTTAATCTTTTCCAATGCATCAAGGACAATCTGGAACTCGCCTTTCTCACGTCCTATCTGTAAGAAAACGGAAATCCAAGTATAATTCTTTTACTTCTCCATAATTTAGGATTGTCTTCAAAGCTGATTTTGATTCATCCATCTGCAACTAGTGTTTATAAATCTGCCAGAATATCTCGTACTAAGCAAAAACTTAAGTTTATTTTTCCTCAAGATTTTAGAGTATATATTTTCTGATCTAAATTTGGACTCCAGGCCTCTGAAGTACAGGACCACAAAATTACATGTTGATCTAGTTCTGTGTCTTTGACCTTCTCCGCAAAGTCATTCCACTTTTCTAAAAAACAGATTTAGAACCAAAATGGACCGTATGTTTCCCAAACTAAACTCATTGTCTTTCTTCTTAGACCTACTCCACCTCCTGCTGTGCTGTGTTCAAGCACCAGAAATGACCCAATGAATTGAGAACCTAAAACAAATTAGGTCATTCAAAGAGAAAGAAGCCAGATTTTCACCTCTGGCTTGAAATCTAGATTATGTTACCACTAACCTCATGTGTTAATGACACTAAGTCCTCTTTAAAGCAAGGCTGGCTCAACAACACACACATTCCATGTGCTATCTTAGCCTGGGATCATGTGAGTGGTGACCACCTCAAGCCGAGGGGATGTCCAGCCAGGGACTTGGCATCATATGGTTCCCAACACTGACTTTTCTGGTTTCCAGTGCAATTGAAGTGGAGCAGTGAGAAAGGAAAATGAACATATGCCACCTTTGCCCTTACCACCATGATAATAAGCGCACTCTAAGGCTCTGTCCCCGCCACCTACACACACACACACACACACACACACACATCCCACATCTGGGGAAAATTTAGAAGTGCTAGGGGTCCTGGAGTGTGGTAAAATATACACTTTTAGAGAAAAGCAAGACATTTTGAGCTGATCTTAGCAGAAATATCTTGATTAGTTGAATTAATAATAAAATGTATATAGAGGGAAGAAAGTAAAAATGAAGGAATGAAACTCAAACTATGCTAAGCATTGGTAGGGAAATACATTTTGAAAGAAAATATATGGTCAATTTTTACTTTACCTTCAGAAAAATGCCAATCACAGCGATCCCATCACGCTGCTTCAGGGCTTCTTTAAAAGTGTTATACTTGGGGTTCCAGTGAACCAAATGAAGCTGAAACCATAGAAGACAGATTAGAAGGTAAATTCCTGGAATATGGAAGTAAGTATAACATTATCCACAGTAAATCCAACCGTTGTACAGGCTAAGGTTGCTGAGCACTCTCATAAAAGCTGAGAAAATTTGAAAGAGTAGCATGTAGTATTTTGGTAACACTTCTAGTGGCTCAAATAAAAGGCATATAAAATTATTTATCTCCTTTTATCAACCAGAGCTCTGACACCTGGTAGCAACCTGATCTTAATTTAGAACATGGGTACCAGTTAGGTTAATCAAACTTTCTATGCTGAGTTACAGAGAATGGCAAGAGAATACAATCACTTGCAGCAGTTAAAAAATATTTTATTCAAGACCAAAAGTATGAAATAATCCCATATGCAAAAGTCAAACTGAAAATATTGACTGCATCTGTAAGAAATATACTCAACTTTCCCCATTTGGTTGGGGAAGATGTCTAGAAGGCATTCTCAATATTTAATTTATCTTGCCATGGCTTTCTAGATTGGCTGTAAAGAAACAGAAAGATCACAGTGAAGTACTTTGGGTTTTCTAGCAATTAATTTAACCAAGAACTAAGTTGCCTAATGATTCTGCTTAAAAACATGTTCATAGTGTATTTCTGGGCTTCTGTCACAGCCCCTATGTTAACCAGAGCCTATCTTTGGAAAAGAGAAAGGCAGGAAAAATGAATTGGTTCTCACCTCCAAGGCAACTGCCACCACTTATTGGCTTGGCTTTATAAAGAAAACCTGTCAGAGGCCTGTCTTAAGCCCTTGTAATTTGATGCGTTGATCTGAGTTACGATTCATTCTTTTCTTTAATGGGTTAACTGAGACAGAGAGTAGTATACGCTCAGATTAAATTGTATGTGTGTACACATATCTCTATGTGTGTGTAAATATGTGTGCATGTGTATATATAGATATTCACACACACACATATATATATGCACACGGTTCATTAAGAGATTGGAACATAAGCATTATTCAGAATTTCTAAATGCTATTTTTGGAGTACTATATTCTTATAAAACAGGCAGCATAGGGCACTGGATAAGACGATGAACTCTGAAGCCAGTCTGTATCAGGTAGAGCACTAGCATTCACCAGCCATGTGACTTTATTATGTGTCTTTTCTATGCCTCTGTTTCCTCATTTGTAACCTGTCTCTTAAGGTAGCTAAGAGGATCTAATGAGTTAATACATGTAAGCATTTAATAAGTATTAGCTATCCTTTTTCCAGTTTCATTGAGGACCCTAGGCTTTCTTATTAAGTAGCTATCCAATTTCTAACTTTTTGGGGTTTTTTTCGAGACAGGGTCTTACTCTGTTGCTCAGGCTGGAGCAAAGTGGCACAATCATGGCTTACTGCAGCCTCAACCTCCCAGGCTCAAGTGATCTTCCCACCTCAGTCTCCTGAGTAGCTGGGACCACAGGTGCATGCCATCATGCCAGGCTAATTTTTGTGTTTTTTGTAGAGACAGGGTTTCACCATATTGCCCAGGCTGCTCTCGAACTCCTGGGCTCAAGCAATCCACCTGCCTCAGCCTCCCAAAGTGTTGAGATTACAGGTGTGAACCACTGCACTCGCCCCAGTTTCTTAATGTAACCTTGGAAATCTTCATGTTTGATGCCAACTCACCTATACCCCTTTACCTGTCTAGCCTAGAATGTCTGGCAGCTTCAGTTTAGCTAAAACTAGTACAGCTATTTTCATAACTATAGACTTGAAACAAAAGCAGTGGATGATGCTTTGTTGCTGTGGTTCTTATTTTTAATTTTGCAATTTTCACTGTATGAGACTCAGAATGGATTATGGCAGTTCCTCCTACCTCTGCTGCATACTTGACTCCATCCACGGTGTGCTCAGAGCCATGATCATCCGAAGAGCCCCAGTGAAGATGAAACTGGCGAAGTCGGTAGGGTCCAGGGAGAGGACCCCCTCTCAGCACTGTGATTCAGATAAGCTTGGTCAACAGTGAATTCATGCTTCTTTTACAGAGCTTAATGGACAAAATGTGGTCAGTGTGCTGGGTAGATGGTGCCACTCCCAGGACACCAGACTCCTCATAAAATGAAGTCTTGGGATATGTCAAGATAAATGATTGTTCTTTTCTGTTTTTCTTATTTTGTTTGTTTGTTTCATTATTATTGAAACATCATTTTAACATTTAGGAAAGTAAAATTAAAACAACAGATGGACAATGAGGAGGCATACACCCAGAGAACAGGTCGGTAGTGTGGTGCAGTGGGAAGAATTGGACAGTTGAGAACCAGGTGGATGTAGGTTTCCAATGCTGGCTTCACCCCTTGCTAGTTCTGTGATCTCAGACAAGTTGCTAAACTTCTCTGAACCCACTTTCACATTTCTAAGAAGGTGATAATAATACCAAACTTTCAGAGCTGCTGTGAAGATTAACTGAGATTAAGCACCTTAAAGTGCTCATCATAGTGCCTGCACGATGATCACTGAGCAAATGTGAATTCCTTCTCCCCATGTTGCTTCCAACTACACTTTTCTTTAAGACAGCAAGCAAGAACTTTCATCTATGCCTAATTTAGACCGTGTCTGTTCAAATGAGATGAAATGGAAAATTCAGAAATTTCCCAGAAAACCAATCAATTTATATGACTAAACTAGATAATTCTCAGCAGCATTAATTTGGGCTTGTTGATAAACATCTCAACCCATTGCAGAGTGATTCAGAGGTTCAGATATCTTCCAAAGTATATTGAAAACTATGCAGAAACCGTAAGATCAAGATTTGGCAATATAAGCTAGATCAAAATAGAATTCAGAGCACAGCTATTTTAGAAGAGGTTGGCCACAGTAAGTGGCCCAGGAAAGCCATAAATGTAGACCTCAAACAATGAGGCTAGGCCTATATGAGTTTTTTCATGTAGAAATGGAGTGGTTCAATTCATTGCATTTTTCCTGTCCAGCCACTCAGAACAATTATAGGGACATGTGAGTCCAATTTATTAGAATAAACTGTATGAAATTGGCAATATTCAACTATTTTTGCTTACAAAAATGGCATTTTCATGTGGTTCAATCTAATAGACATGTTTAATTTTGTTATGGTGCTTTCAAAATGGTACTTGATATATAAGGAGAAGGGGAAAAAAGAAAACAATAGCAATACAAAATCACTGTTTAAGAAAATTTAAATTTCTATAACTTGGAACCTCCTAGTAGGTAGGAATTATGAATATCATTCTTCATTACAACATCATTAAGAATGTTCACTTATGTATATCAATAAATGTAACTTTATTAGAAATGTGGCTATAAGGAATTATTTTGCTGTATATCAAGCACCAAAATATTAAAGGAAGATTATTTCTTACCTCATTTATTGTGAAATAAAGTATTTTTGACTAGCATTCTTTTATTTTACTGATTTGCTTACTAGTATAAGTGAAATAAAGAGATTTGTTTTTTCTAAACATGTATTTTTCAGTTGCTGTCTCACACACAAATACTACTCAAGAAGAAATTGTCAGATATTTCAAAAATACCAAAATGATTAATCAGATGAACCCCACTGAAGGCTTGAAGGTAAGTCATCTTCGCACCTTCAATGGCCCCATTCTCTCCCCTAGATTGGTCACCTCCCAAGCACCAGGGGAAGAAAGTGCCTATTTAGGGTTTCTATTATATTTCTGGCTTTGTAGAATGGAATCTACGCAATCGAGAGTGGAAGCCTGGCTCTCCAGACCATGGACAAGAAGCATAAAAATCCTTCAGGTACAGGCCATCAGAGTCTGAAGAATACTCATTTGAGCTTATTGTCATCTCTGTCCTATCATGTTCCATTTCAGGAATGCATTGCCAACTTTTAGCTTGGACATGGGGCCGTTTTCACAGAGAGCAAGTTTGGAGGGTGAGACATTTCTCTTCAATGCATAAATATAATTATTCATAACTAAAGCAAAGTCAAATGTCATCTCCATTTTCAGAGGTAAAGGGCTCCCTCTCCTCACTAATTCTGGTACTGTGTCATAACCCACATTTTGTCAATATGGACATTGAAAACATCCATGTGATTCTACCTCACTGTCATACTTACTTGACCTATCGTAAGTATCATCAAATACAACTCGGCAGGTCTTCCCGTTATTCAGGATGGTCTTGGCAGAGCCACCATCATAAGACACTGACCATGGCTGCAGAGAAGGGTCATGCTTGATGTCTTTAGTATGCAGCTCAATGGGCGACTGGTTTTCCCCCTTGGCATTTGGAAAAAGTTCATGCCAGTGGTCAGGACCTAGGAAATAAAGTCGAGGGGATGTATTTATTTGGTGGCACAACCCAAGGCCTCTTTCTAATTGACTAAACCAGCAAAATGCAGAGAGGCTAGACAGTGATTTCAAAAAGGTCTTAGGTTTCAGACTGGGCAATAAGAGACTTACCGTTCATTTCAGGCCTGTTGGTAGTTTTGTGAATAGCATACATGGAGACTATTTAACTCGGTGTGTTCACTCTGCTTGCTCAAAGGCTTATTTTTGAGATAAACTTTATCACATTTTTTTTAAACCAATGCCACCTTCCATCATACAGTTGGAATACAATAATATTGACCACCTACATTTGAGCATTATGTTGCAGTTTTCAGAGCACACCCGTATTCCTTTTCCTTGGATTAGGGAGAACCTTAGGCAGAGCAGAGATTCTCACACCAGCACCAAGCTCAGGTTAGGTGCTTGTCCAGTCTAACAGAATAAGGGCCAGTCACACCTGACCTCGGGCTGTCTGACTTCTCAGAGGCAACGGGATCTTAGGCAAGTGATCCAACTTCTCTGCACTTCAGTTGCCTCCAAGAGAAATAAAAACTCCATACTAGGGAGAACTAAATGAGATGAAGGGAAAAAAGAAGGAGCAGCATTTGGCAGTTGAAAAACCTCAGTAAATGTTAGGTCTTATCCTACTCCTACATTTTCCACTGCACTCTCTAAAGTTGCCCATTTCTGTGCAATGGCAGGGCTCTCCAGGACCGGCATCTCCTGGCCAGGTCGCCGCTGCCTGCACTCACCGTTGTGACTGGCGTAGCCCCACTCCTTGGCCATGGTCGCCTTCCTCCGCGCTGGACTGCTCCTGCCTTCTCTTCCCCTGCGTGGTGCAGAGTCTCCGAGAGCCCGCGTTTTTATGTAGCTCCCCCCGCACACTGCATGGCCTTATTAGGTCAGCGAGGGTGGGGCAGGGGGCTAAACTAGATTGGGGTGGTATTTGGGAGGCCGGGTGGGGGAAGCCAATGAATTCCAAGAGCGGGACAGCTGTCGAGGTGAGGGGGGCGGAGGTGGGCGAAGGGGCACCTACGCCCCTCCCTGCGCTCTCCCGGGAGTCGTGGCTCCTGGCCCCTCCATCTCTTCCTGTTGTCTCGCAAAACTGCAGGGCTTTCTAACTGGCGCCGACGTGCAGAAATGCAGGCGGCCCTCACCTCGTCCTCTCTCCCTCTTCCATGCATTCTTGGGGATGGGGTGGAGGCAGGGACAGGGTGTCGTAGCTGTGCTTGGCCACGAACTAAAATCTACATCCCGGCGGCTCTTGCAGCCTCACTTACAAGTTGCTTCAAGCGCAGGCTGGCGGTCTGGCTGCGACTCTGGACACTTTTGCGTTTATTTCGTTCTAGCGATCCGGTTACGGAGGCTGGAAAGAACTCGTTTGTTTGCCTGCCCCCTAAGTTTGACTCCCTTTGCAGGCAACATGTAAAATCCTGGGAGCAAAGGATGGGAAGAAAGAGTCCGGAGCGGGGTGGGATGGTGAAGAGGTCCTCCAAGTCCGTTATCCTTAAAGAGATGGCCCTTTCTGGAATCGCACCAGGCAGCATTTCCCAACCTAGCGGATCCTTTTGGTTTGCAGGAAGCCAAGGGCTGGATCTCAGAGAGCGCCCGGCATCCAGGAGATGTCTGGATCCTAGGTTCACGCGGAGCTGGAGACTGGCACTGATTTAGCCACACTCCCTGCGCTGTACCTCTGTCCATGAAAAATCAAGAATATTCTGAAGTATTGGAAGGCTACTAACATAAAATGAGTCATATTTCTTAAAACCTGTGACCTCGCTCTCCAAGATATAATGAGAGATTGCAAGAAAAGGAAGAGGGAAAGATTTACAGAATGGCTTTTAATTTTTTTCTCCCCCTCCTAAGTTGTTTTCTGATACATTGAACCATGCAAAGGAGAATAAAAGCGGCATATCTAGTGTGTACATGACAAAAGTATATTTTTCAATATCTGGTTATGGTTCATATCAAAGAAGTCAGTAGTAGATATTTACAATTTTAAGAGTATATTGTAAAATTTCTCCTGTTTTAATTCAGTAATAATTTTTTAAGACAATGAGGAAAGATAAAGCTAATTTCAGTGCTATCTTGAACAATATTTTAATATACATTTCCTTAATTAACTTTTATTGATAATAGTATTTAGTATTCGGGGATTACAAAACTCGAAAAGGAAATCGCTCGTCATGGCAAAGATAGCTCATCCCTAAGGCATGTGGAATGACTGACCACACTCATAACCTGGACGCCAGGGGAGTCACTCCCCAGGGTATTTTTGTGACAAGGGATTATTTGATCCACACAATAGCAGTGTGGAATCAGGAACTAAGGCAGTTCGGAAAATCCAAGCAAACATAGTAAACAAATGCCCTTAAACTCTGAGCTCCTATCTGTCACTGTTTGATCAGAAAGACTGCAGTGGTTAATGGAGATGTTTTATAGTTCTTATAAAATGTATAATTATTTGTATGAGTAAATCAATCCACTCAATCATTACAATATTCTTTTTCTGGTATGAGTGGTTAGAAGATTGGCAATTAAATTTCATGTTATTTGATATAGTAGTCATACACAGAAGACAATAACATTTATACCAAGAACGATCTAGAAATTCATCATGTTGTTATTATTTATGCATAGAAGGATACTTTTTTAAAAAAATAAGTGCTATTTATGATTAATTTTAAAAGTGCACAATAGCACATAATTTCAAATAAATGCTAGGTAAACTTTGCAAAGTGAAATATTTAATAGCTTTAGATGTGTGGCCTTTAAAATGATGATTTGTATTTCATTATACTTTTTCATAAGAGGTTAATAGAAATTGGAATTTCAAGACAATTTATATTAAATCATGTAATTCTAGGCCATAATAAGTTTTTCAGAAACTTCATCTAAATTTTTCTGCAAATACATTTTTCAAAAACCTCATCAGCAAATTTACTATCTGCATCTTAGCTGATTTACTTCAGCATGTTTGCCTATACATTTCAAAATTCTCTGTCAATAAACAGATAATTCTAAACTGTGTGTTCAAGACTTTGAGATGTCCGGAGTTCACTTGAAAAAGAAAACTGTTAGGTATACACTGAGATAAATAATGCCAGAAAAAAAAAAGAGTGAGTGATGATTAATTACAAATGATCTCCTAGCATATTGGCAGCATTTCTCACAGTGCCATTGTTGAAAAGTTGATATATTGGGCAATTTGTAGGAAATGACTGTATACATATAGAGAAAGAGAGAGAGAGAGAGGAAAATATTTAAGTAAACAAAAGTTATTGGTGGGGAAATAGTGTCCAATATAGAAGTTTCATCTAGGATTGTACGTTAACATTATAAACTTAAAAGATCTGAGGATATAAAATTTAACTATATTTTACTCACGACTTGGCATTTTGTTTTGCAAGATATCAGGTAATATAACTAATTCAAACCTTCTGCAAGTTACCATTTGGCATTTCTATTGTACCACAAAAAAAAAAAGTGAGAAATTGCCCACAAAGTAATTGCAAAATTTTGTCTAGATATTTTACATATTACAGAGGCACGCACTTTCTATTACATTTTCATTTTTATAAAACAAGTTCTGGCATAGGAAGGTGCAAATGGCTGATAAAAATTAAAATTGTTGATTAATCTACTGAACTGTCACAAATAACATAACTTTTACCTTCCTCCCTGACAATGTTATTTTCCAATATTGTGGAAATATTGACTCACTTAGGTTGTATAGGAACATGATAGGCCCAGCCCCTGAGTGTGTCACCAGTGACAGCTGGGCCACTTGAATCAGGTCTTAGATTTTGGCTCCTGTTCATGGCAAATTTGTAGGAGAGCAGCCTGGGCCTTGTCCCAACTGGTCTCCCTCACTGGACTGTATCAACCTAAGGTAGTCACTTTGAGAAGAGGAGCATGAATCCAAAGACGAAGACCTCCCAAATCTGAGCAGCAAGATTTCATCATCAGGGTCAGCAAATGCAAACTATTTTCTTTCAAAAACAAATTCTTCTCTTAGAATATAGTAATAACATCTTAAATGGAAGAAAGTTCCTTAAACTTTATGATTTTTTTAGGATCAAATTTAAATGCTCAAGTTTAGTTTTCAATAACTTGATGACATTAGCTTATAGAACTAAAAAGTGAAATTTTGCTTTAACATTTCAGAAGCATTTAGGTGGCCATTTGCTTAAATTTTTCTTTGACCCCAGTCACTTCATCTTTGAAATGGAGAAAATAACACACCTTGCAGGGTTCTTGTGAGGCTTAAATGAGATGCTAAATGTAAGGCAACTGAGTAGGCCGATGTAGTTAGCACTCAGCAAAGTTAGTGCCCTTCTCTGGCCTTGTTCATTTCATCTAATTTCTCTCTGGGCAACCAGCTACCCTAAATAATCCTTGTTCCTTGTTGGCCATAAACAGTGCCTTCTTTGCATGTCATAAAGCATAGGTGCTAACTTGCAGACATCACTTAAATGAAGGACACGTCCTGCTCATGTAGTATAAAAATTAATACAGCATTCACCGTTTTCTTCAGCTGTTTGAGCTGCATAATCTAATCACCAGTTTACTCTTCCCATAGTGGGAGTCAAAGTAAACATTTTCAACCATACGTGACCAGTTATGCACAAAATGCATTCATCTAACATAATTAATGGAAACGAATAGAATCTAAACAATAAAAATCATATAATTCTGACAAAGCTTAAAACTCCTTTGGCATATTATTTGAATAACAAGTTTTTTAAAGTGAAATTCAAACTCTTCCAAATGGCATTCAGGAGTTTTCAGAAGCCTCGTAGCCTATTTACTTTTCAGCCTTATTCCAGCCTTTCTTCCCAAATTTGCCCACCTTCTGCTTAGCTACAGAGCATCCTTTACTCTTCCTGTAACACACTTTATTCTTGCCTTTCTCACACATTATTCCCTTTGGCTCAATTGTCCTTTCCTTCATTTGTACCTGACAAATTTCAGCTGTTTATACCTATAGTTATGCAGACTGTGTAGGTAGTGAGTATTTATGTAATATTTTATGTGGAAAAAGTTACTTTTTTAAAATATGCATACTTTTAAAAATTTCTCATAGATTCAGAGGCTACATATGCAGATTTGCTACATGAATATATTACGTAGTGGTGAGGTTTGGGCTTCTAGTATATGCGTCACCTGAATAATGAACATAATGCCCAACAGGTAATTTTTCAACCCTCACTGCCCCTCTCACCTTCCCCTCTTTTGGAGTCCCCGTTACCTATTGTTTTCCTCTGTATGTCTATATGTACCCATTGTTTAGTTCCCACTTATAAGTGAGAACATATGGCATTTGATTTTCTGTTTCTGGGTTATTTCATTCAGGATAATGGCCTTCAGCTCCGTCTATGTTTCTCTGAAAGATATGATTTCATTCTTTTTTATGACTGCATAGTATTCCATGGTATATATATGCCACATTTTCTTAATCAAATTCACCATTGATGGACACCTGGGTTCATTCCATGTCTTTGCTAATGTGAATAGTGCTGCAATAAACATACAAATGCAGGTGTAACATTTTTTTTCTTTTGGGTAGATACCTAGTGGTGGATATTGCTGGGTCCATTAGTAATTCTGGTTTTAGTTCTTTGAGAAATATCTATATTATTTTCCATAGAGGTTGTACTAATTTACATTCCCACCAGCAGCGTATAAGCATTCCCTTTTCTCCAAAACTGCACTAACATCTGTTTTTCGACTTTTTAGTAATAGCCTTTCTTACTGGTGTGAGACAGTATCTTTCTTTTTTCTTTTCTTTTTTATTTTACTTTAAGTTCTGGGATACATGTGCTGAACATCCAGGTTTGTTACATAAGTATACATGTGCCATGGTGGTTTGCTGCACCCATCAACCCGTCATCTAGGTTTTAAGCCCCACGTGCATTAGGTAGTTGTCCCAATGCTGTCCCTCCACTTTGTCCCCACTCCCTGATAGGCCCTGGTGTGTGATGTTCATTTCCCTGTGTCCATGTGTGTGAGACGGTATCTTATTGTTGTTTTAATTTGCATTTCTCTAATAATTGGTGATGTTGAACTTTTTTTGCATTTGTTGGCCACTTGTATATTTTCCTCTGAGAAATGTCTGCTCATGTTCTTTGCTCACTTTTTAATGCGATTATTTGTTTTTCTGGACCCTATCTCTCACTGTATACAAAAATTAACTCGAGATGAATTAAAAGACTTATATCTAAGACCTGAAACTATAAAAATCCTAGAAGAAAACCTAGGAAAATCTCTTCAAGACATTGGCCTATGTAAAGAATTTATTATTAAGACCTCAAAAGCAAATGCAACAAAACAAAAAATAAACAAATGAGACTTAATTAAACCAAAAACTTCTAGACAGCAAAATAAATAATCAATAAAGAGACAACCTACAGAATGGGAGAAAATGTTTACACACTATGCATCTGACAATGGACTAATATCCAGAATGTATAAGGAACTCAAACAGTTCAACATGAAAAGTTATTGTCTTAAACCCGCTTTCCTTGGCTCCCTGCAGCCATACTAATTCAAGGCCAAGCCACTGTTGGAGTTGCATTGACTCATATTTGGAGGGTGGAGGTGGGGGGGGTACTATTTTCACTGTGATATAAATTATTTTGCTTCCTTGGAAAACAATCAATCATCTACCTCATGTCTATAGCAGCTAGGAAAAAACAAAACAAACAAACAAACAAAAACTTCAATTCTACATCTGGAGCTTCCTTTAAAGCATTGTTACCCTAGGCTGGTTGGCTGACTTCTCAGAATAATAATTGCCCTGGATACTTCACTTGGTTTTTAACACTAAATGAAGTAATACACCTCAAGCACTTAAAAACTAATATTTTGCATTTATTATTCTCATGTTCTAAGTTTAATTAAATAAATACTTAAGATCTGGGAAGTTTTCATGCAGGAAGCGCGACTTTTAGAAATTGCATCATTTAGGCCGGGCGTGGTGGCTCAAGCCTGTAATCTCTGCACTTTGGGAGGCCAAGACGGGCAGATCACGAGGTCAGGAGATTGAGACCATCCTGGCTAACATGGTGAAACCCCGTCTCTACTAAAACATACAAAAAACCAGCCGGGCGCGGCGGCGGTCGCCTGTAGTCCCGGCTACTCGGGAGGCTGAGGCAGGAGAATGGTGTAAACCTGGGAGGCGGAGCTTGCAGTGAGCTGAGATCTGGCCACTGCACTCCAGCCTGGGCGACAGAGCGAGACTCCGTCTCAAAAAAAAAAAAAAAAAAAAAAAGAAAGAAAAGAAATTGCATCATTTAAAAACTAAAGCATCATTTAAAAAATTGCAAGTGCCATTTTGCAAGGCAAAACGTGGTGAACTGAAGATCATAACATCTTAAAGACATTAAGAGACATTGGAGATTGCCTTTCATCAAATTTCCAAATAACACTGCAGAAAAATATCTGCACTGATTGCTTGAATTTTATAGTCCTTTAATGTTAATTATTTCTTTATTTTTCTAAAATTAAGTAGTGAAGACTAATAGAAATCTTTCAATTAGTATAATGCCCCACAAGCTATTTTATCTCATTTATTCCAAATAAGTAATACAATTTAAATAATGTATTCTTAAAATGTTTTAAATACTGATATAATGACGCATGCAATTCTTAGCATTTTAAGGGTAAACATGTCTACTATAAAAATGCTACTCAAAGCAGGACCAGAGTATATGATTGGTCTGTCATACACATTTTTAAGAAACATGGCATTGGCTAACGGCATGATGAAGAGCACAGTGAAATAAAATGAACAGATAAAATACTCTTAGATAAATTTGAATCTCACGTTAAAATATCAAGATTCCAGTCAATTAGCAGCAATTAACTCTTTCCACAATTCATTACTTATGGTTTCCAGAGGTTAATTTTAAAATCAATTATCTATATCTATATATCTACCTATCTGTCTAGCAATATAGGCATGTTGCCATGGATGTATATCTGTAAGGTATTCTGGAGAGTAAACAAGCTTCATAATCATGGACAAAGTATGTTCTTTATGTTACTGGAAACAGGTCCTGATCCAGACCCCAAGAGAGGGTTCTTGGATATCACGCAAGAGAGAATTCAGGGTGAGCCCACAGAGTAAAGTGAAAGCAAGTTTATTAAGAAAGCAAAGGAATAAAAGAATGGCTACTCCATAGACAGAGCATCCCTGAGGGCTGCTGGTTGCCCATTTTTATGGTTATTTCTTGATTATATGCCATATAAGGGGTTGATTCTTCATGCCTCCCTTTTTTAGATCATATAGGGTAACTTCCTAATGTTGCCATGGCATTTGTAAACTGTCATGGCATTGGCGGGAGTGTAGCAGTGAGAACCACCAGAGGTCACTGTTGTTGCCATCTTTGTTTTGGTGGGGTTTAGCCAGCTTCTTTACTGCAACCTGTTTTATCAGCCAGATCTTTATGACCTGTATCTTGTGCCAACCTCCTATCTCATCCTGTGACTTAGAATGCCTAACCATCTGGGAATGCAGCCCAGTAAGTCTCAGCCTTATTTTACCCAGTGCTTATTCAAGATGGAGTTCCTCTGGTTCAAATGCCTCTGACATTTGTATGAAAATAAATTAACCACCCCATACCCTAGATTGCAATGGGAACAAAAAGAAAATGCTACTCAGTATTTCTACTCTCTCCACGGATCCTAAGATGAACTTATTTTGTGCTCATCTACGAAAAAAATGCTGTCAATTAAACCATAACACACTGCTTTTTTCAAAATCTCACCAATAGTGTCTTAGCACTAAGACTAAGATATGATTAGTTTTTATCTGTTGGCTTTAGAAAAAGTTATTTAGACACTTTTGATTTTGCATCTAAATGATGAGGAGCACCTTGTCGTTGTAAAAAAAAACCATGTATTTTCTCTTTAGATATGGCTCTATAATGTTTGTTACTCTGCTTTACTTAACCTAATCCATCTTCTTGACTTGTGATGTTTTTATAAAAATAATTACTGTGATATAATATTAATTACTCTTATAGGTTACAGTCAACTGAAATCCTACAAATATATATTGGCATATGGTTTGGTATTTGGTATTTAAATAATTTTAAACTAGTATGAAATCCCTAAGTAAAGTTTTTCAAGCCAGAGACATCCTTAATCCAGAGACATCCTTAATCCAGAGACATCCATTTTTCAAGCCAGAGACACCCACTGATGCTAGTTAACAAGTATCAATGTAAAGAAAAATGCAATTATGGATATAATATGATGAGCTACATAGTCTTTGAGACAGTTATAACGCAGACTCATTTATATGGAACATAAAATTAAGAAAGGGAATTTCCAGTTTGAGCGTGAATAGCTATATGAAGCTAACTGCTTCTATGTGCTCTAGTACAGAAACCATTTACTTTGTTTTAGCACAGGAATGTTTTTAATGAAACAGGAATGTTTTTAACTATATCTTAGAAAAATATAGAGAATTCTTTCTATGACCTTGAAAAGCACAATGCAAAATGAATACCTAATGATTTGAAATTCTGCAATACTAAAAGTGTTGAAAGAGATCAGTATAAATATTGATGTCTAAAACAAACGTGTTTTGTTACATGCTAGAATAAATGCTTTTTCTGGAGCCAATTCAGTATGTAAATACAATTGCGATCTTTGGAATTATAGTTTCTTATCTGTATATCTGTAGTTTCTTAGCTATAGTAAGATGTGCTTTTCTTTGTACATCAGAAGTATCAGATGAATTCAAAAGACTGAGAAATTTAGATTCAATACTAAATAAATTCCTTTGTAGGACCTAGTATAGTTTAACCTTGAAACATGCTATTACTTACTAGAAACGAGAGCTAGTCTTTGTAGTTTTAATTTCTCAGAATATCCTATTGAAAAAGGAATATAAGTGAATGAAAAGCACTTGCATGACATGTAAAAGTGAATTACAATGATTGGAGCAGCCAGAGAACATTTCCAGGGCAATGAAGAGACTTCATGTGTCGTTCTTTAAACTAGAGCACCTAATTATCATTAGTTAATATTTATAAATGTCAACAACATAGAAAAATTGGAAAGTATATCCACAATTCAGGAGCCAAAAAAGTTTCAATCTAGACTTGATACTTAAGACGGAGAGACAAGAACTAGTGGGGAAATGGTGGTCATATGGGGAATAATATGAGGCAGAGACATGAGTTGCCCTGCTCCTACTTGAAGATCTATCCTGCCGCCTCCCCACTGCTAATCCCTCATTAAATTCTTAGGTTCTATTGACAGTAACCCTCAGGACACTTGATCCTTCTGTATGGTCAGAACTTGAATCCTCAAGGGAGGCTATCCTGACCAGATTTTTGGTTTTTAGTTTCACACACAGAAGTCATCATTTATTATTGATGTTAAAGACATTCTTCTTTTCAGAAGGTGCCAGGGTAGAGAAGACAAACAATTCACACAGAGAAATCTTATTCAAATGAGAGGGGTGAACCGTGCTGTCCCCGTTGGGCAGAAGCACGCATATAAATACCTTGCTTACAGCCAGATTGATGCACACGTCTCTTCCAAAATAAACAGGGCTGGATTTTTTTGTTTGGCACCCATTGTATTAGGACTCACAGTTATTTTTCTAAGGTATTCTTTTTTACCCACAAGGATCAGAACTGAGCCTGGGAGGAACAGCTGTTCAGATCCTTTTATCTTTGGCCTAAGTCACAAACTTCCCACGTTGATATTTGATTGAAAGAATGAGTAATGGGTATTGTCGACTAGGGTTCAGTACTCAGATTGCAACCAACGACACTGCCTCGTCTGGGACAAGGCGGCAAGAGGAATAAATGGCAGCCCAGTGTGTCTGATGTTGCACATACTTTCCCTTAGCATCATTAAAAGGTGTCATAATCCCCAAACTGAACTTTTTGAAAATGAGTCCATTTGTTCTGATGTAGGAACACTCATTTCTTCACACTTTCACATTGCTGAAATGTTGCATTCCAGCAACAAAAACTGAAGTTTATGTTGATTTTTTTTAACGTTGCCTTATTTAAATAAATTAAGGAAGATCTTTTTGGCAGTGGTAAACTAGAAAGTTGTTCATTACTTCTTATCCTGTAAAAATTTCAGGGAGGGGAATAACACAGGGGGTGGGGGACAAGGGGAGGGAGAGCATTAGGACAAATACCTAATGCATGTGGGGCTTAAAACCTAGATGATGGGTTGATAGGTGCAGCAAACCATCGTAGCACATGTATACCTATGTAATAAACCTGTACATTTTGCACATGTATCCCAGAACTTAAAATAAAAATTCATTGTTCTTTTCACAAGAATAAAGAAATTCAGAAATGTAAGCACTTAATCACATGGAAAATATAACATTATAATAATTTGTTATAAATTATTATAAAAACATAATTTATAATGAATTATAAAAATTATAATAAATTTAATATGCTTTGACTTAAGCATGTATTTTAAATTTAAATTTTGCTACAGATATAGTAAATGGCATGTCATAAATCTTAGTGCAAATCTTCAATCTCTCAGAAGTAGTTTCTTTGCCAACAAACAGAAACTTATGAGGTACTGCATCCCATTCTACAATTTTTAACTCATTACAGTATAGGAGTATATTATTTTGTTCAATGACTGGGCCAACACTTTTCTACAGTCTGTGATACTGGTGACTAATTATAGTAAGCTACTACTTTTAAAGTTCCTATGGATATTGAAACCACCTTTGCAAAAATTGTATCAGTGAGAAACTTATGGCAGTCGGGGAGATCTGATCTAGCCAACCCTCCCTCTTGTCTTTAGCTTTCAAGCTGCTTTAATTACTCTTAGGCTTAGGCTGAGTTAACTTTGGAAGATATTGAGGCTATAATTTATTTAAATATCTTGCAGTTTGGGCTTTCCCCAAAACTTAACCACCTTTATAAAGCTAATGAGAGATCACCAGGTTAGGCGGAGGAGAGGAGCCTGCAAATTTGCTAAGGTGCAGACTGGTCAAAAGATATGCAATTTCTTTAATTACTCCTGCAGAGAATATCACTGGCCTTTTGAGATAACTTTTCTGGTTTTTTGCATGTTGGACACCCATGGCTCTACCACCTGATCCCACTTACCAATGGCTTCTGTGGCCCCACCCAGAAGCAACTCAGTGCAAGAGGACAGCTTCAACTCCCTATGATTTCACCTCTGACCTAACCAGTCAACAGCAAGCACTCACCCATGGCCTAACCATCTCCACCCCTTCCTCTAAACTACCTTTGAAGAACCCCTAACCTATGACCCTTTGATGAGATTGATTTGAGTAATAACTCCATCTCCATGCAGCATGGCCAGCCTTGCGTCAATTAAAGAATTTCTTTACTGCAATGCCATGGTCTTTATTTGTGCAGTGGGCAGGAGGAACCCCTCAGTTGGTTACAGTGTCTTTGACATTCTACATTCAATAAATTCTAAATGGAATAATATTTTAGCAAAATCCAATAAGTTTTAAAAATATATCTAATGAATGTTATTGAAATAATATCATCTATTCATGCATTCTACATATTTATTTGGTGCCTTCTGTGTGCCAAGTTCTGTTCTAGGAACCAGTGGTATATCAAGGAGCAAGAGAGAGAGTTTCTCCTCAAGCTTACATTCTATTGGGTGGTACTGACAAAATTAATAGACTAATATCCATTGTGGCTTGTGATACATGCTAGAATGAAAACTAACGAAAAACTTAGATAAGGAATAATCAGCTATTGATACTCAAAAAGAGTGATCTTCTCTAGACAGATAATTATGGAAGTCTTTCTGTGGAGGTGAAATTAAAGAACTAAAGTATAGAAAAGCATTAGCCACTTGAATTCAAGGAAGAGTATTCTTGGCCATGGGAGCTCCAAGAACACTGTGGCTGGAAGGTAGTAATCCAAGGAGAAGGTGGTGCAAGGTGAAGTTAGGAATGATGGTAGGAGGCAGGACACACAGGGTCCTGCAGGTTACAGCTGATCTTTTCCTTTGGGGCAATGGCAAGTTGGAGAGTATAATGCTGAGGAGGAACACAAGCCAATTCACTTTTGCAGATCACTGACTGATATGTAGGAAATGGAATGGAAGGGGAAGCAGAAAGCAAACAGAGAAGAGTAATTTCTGTTATTATGATTCTGGTGCATAATTTTCTTTATGTGATGAAGCTACAGATTTCAAATAGAGTTTCAAATATTCAAGTAGTGAAATTTGTCTGGCTGTACGTGGAAGAAGAAACAAGAAACAAAACTCAATTATGCGTTTCAATATTGCTATCATTAAAATTAAACAATGCTACGTATTTCTCCACATTAGGAGATGGGACGTGGTTGTCAGTTAGAGGTTCAGGTTAACTAACAGGTCATTGATATTGCTCCTGGTGATCTCATTATATGATTTTTTTCTTATTTTCTTTTCTTTTCTTTTTTTTTTTTTTTTTTTTTTTTTTTTTTTTTTTTTTTTCTTTTTTTGAGATAGAGTTTCACTCTTTTGCCCAGGCTGGAGTTCAATGGTGCAATCTTGGTTCACTGCAACCTCCATCTCCTGGGTTGAAGTGATCCTTCTGCCTCAGCCTCCTGAGTACTTGGGATTACAGGCATGCTGCCACACCTGGCTAATTTTGTATTTTTAGTAGAGATGGAGCTTCACCATGTTGGCCGCTGGTCTCCAACTCCTGACCTCAGGTTATCCATCCCTCTCAGCCTCCCAAAGTGTTGGGATTACAGACATTAGCCACCACACCCGGCTGATTTCTCTTAAAATAGATCTTAAATCATGTAGACCAGAGCAGCCTGAGAAAGGGTAGTATAAAGCTTTACAGCTCCCTCCCCATTAAAGGAAGCACATAGGTTTAGCTATAGCAAGAAATAGGTAATGCTAAAACAAGTTTTTATTTCTTCATTTGTTTGCATTTATTTATGTATTTGGTTAGTTTTTAAATAAATTTAAGAAGACATAAAGCATTGAAATTAAGAGCTGGAACTCTCAGTTCCAGAGACCTGAGACTAAGACTAACTCTGCCACTTACTTAGGGCCAGCAATTTCCCTGAGCTTCAGTTTACTCATTAACAGAATAGAGTTTTAAGGATTAGTTAAGATAATACATGTGAGGAGTGACATCAGGAAGATGGCGGAGTAGAAGATCCCAGCCTTTACACACACACACACACACACGCGCACACACACACACACACACACACAAAATTAGCTATCCAAGAATGAAAATAGCTCTAGGAGAGCTCAGAAGTGTAGTTAAGATACTGTCACAACACAATGAAGCAAAAAATCAAGAAATAACTGCACAAAAATGGTAGGAAGAACAGTTTTAATTTACTGCGTTATCTCATCCCCCAAGCCATCACAGTTCAGCAACCAGTGATAACTCCCCAGCCCACGCATGAGCTTCCCAAACAGGGAAAAGAAGAGCAGGGTGAATGCCCAGCTTCCCCAGCCGTCTGGGCACTGCATGAAAGACGCACTTTGGTTTCATCTACGCAGATTGCTGGGGAAACCAACACAGCTGAGATATCTGAAGATGACTAGAATAAAAGAAGAAGAACAGGGCCTATCAGTATCAGCCACATGACAGAGGACACCATGGTCCCCAGTGGCCTTGAAGTTGTATTGACAACTTGAAGAAAATTGAGCTCATATCAAATATCTTCTCAGTAGAATGAGACTAGAAATCAATAATAGAAATAAAACAGGAAAATTCACAAATACGTGTAAGCTAAACCACACATTCTTAAACAACAATTAAGTAAAAGAGAAAATGAAAAGGCAATTTAAAAAATTATCTCAACAAAAGTAAAAATGAAAATATAACTTACCAAAACTTATGGGATGGGACAAATGCAGTACTAGGAGGGAACTACTTTAATGCCTAGTATTAAATGCCTATGTTAAAGAAGAAAGATATCAATTTAAAAACCTAGATTTATACTCCAAGAAACTAGAAAAATAAGAATAAACTAAACCCAAACTTAGCAAAAAGAGGAAAATGATAGTGTGATGTGAAATAAAGAATAGAGAAAAATCAATAAAACTGAATTGGTTTTTAAAAAGCCAAACAATCAACAAATCCTAAACTAGACTAAGAAACAAAAAGAGGAAGACTCAAATAAATAAACTTGGAAACGATAAAGGAGATATTACAATGGATAACACGGAAATTACAAAACATCATAAGGGACTATTGTGAACAATTATATGCCAAACAAGGAGTTACGTAACTGAGAAGAAATGGACAAATTCCTAGAAACATACAACTCATTACAACTGCATCAAAAAGAAATAGAAAGCCTAAACAGACCAATACCAAGCAAGGAGATTGAATTAATAATCAAAAACCTTCCAACAGGCTGGTGCAGTGGCTCACACCTGCAATCTCAGCACTTCGGGAGGCCAAGGCTGGAGAATAGCTTAAGCCTAGGAGTTTGAGACCTGCCAGAGCAACATAGTAAGACCCCTATGTCTACAAAAACATTAAAAATTAGCCGGGTGTGGTGGTGCATGCCTGTAGTCCCAGCTACTCAGGAAACTGAGGTAGGAGGATTATTTGAGCCCGGGAGGTCGAGGCTGCAATGAGCTGTGATGCTGCCACTGCACTCCAGCCTGGGTGACAGAGGGAGTCTCTGGCTTAAAACAAAAACAAAAACAAAAATCATTCCAACAAAAGCCCCAAACTAAAAGGCTTTGTAGGTGAATTCTACCACATATTTAAAGAAGAGCTGATACCAATCCTTAAACTTCTATGAAGTAGAAGAAGGAACACTCCCAAATTCATTTAAGAATCACTCTGATTCCAAAGCCAGACAAAAACAACACAAGACTGTACTAGCAAACCAAATTCAATAGCACATTCAAAAGATCATGCAGCAGGATCAAGTGGAATTTATCCCTGGTATGCCACGATGGTTCAACTTATGAGAATCAACCAATGTAATACACCACAGTAGTAGAATGAGACAAAGGCCATGTGATGATCTCAACAGATGCAGAAAAAGCATTTGACAAAATTCGGTATTTTTTCATGATAAAAAGTCTTAACAAAATAGGTATGGAAGAAGCTGACCTCAACACAAAAAGGCCATAGATGAAAAACCCAAAGCTAGCATCATAATCAATAGGGAAATAAAGGCCACATATGAAAAACCCACATAATCAACAATGGAGAAATAATAAAAAATTTTTCTTGTAAAATCTGAAACAAGACATGGATGCCCATTCTTACCACTGCTATGCAACATATTACTGGAAGTCACAGAGCAATCTGGCAAGAAAAAAAAAAAATGCATCCAAATCTCAAGGGAAGAGGTAAAATTATCTGTTTTCAAATGATAATATCTTTTATGTAGGAAACCTTAAAGACTTCACAAAAAAAGCTATTCAAACAAATAAATGAACTCAGTAAAGTTGTAGGATACAAAATCAACATACAAAACTCAATGGGATTTCTATGCACCAACAACAAACTATCCAAAAAGGAAATTAAGAAAACAATACCATTTACATTAGCAACAATCAAAAAATAAAATACTTAGGAATTAACTTAAGCAAAGAAGTGAGAGACCTATACACTGAAAATTAAAAAACATTAATGAAGAAAATTTAAAATGACATGAATAAATAAAAAACACCTCATGTTCATGGATTGGGAGAATTGGTATTGTCAAAATGTTCATATTACCTAAGGTGATCTACAGATTCAATATAATTGCTATCAAAATTCTGATGATGTTTACAGAAATAGGAAAAAAAATCTAAAATTCATATGGAACCACAAAAAGTCTTACGTTTATTTAAACATAGTTTTTAAATTTTTAATAGCTTTGGGGTAGGAGTGGGTTTTGTTTACATGGACAAATTGTGCACTAAAATCCCAGTTCACCCAAGTCGTGTACATTGTACATAAAAGGTAGCTTTCCCCACTTCCCCACTTCTGAGTTTCCAATGTCCATTATACCACCCTATATGCCTTTGTGTACCCATACCTTAGCCCCTACTTATAAATGGGAACATGTGGTATTTGGTTTTCAGTTCCTGAGTTACTTCATTTAGAATAATGGTCTCCATCTAATTCCATCAAAGTTACTGCAAAAGACATTATTCTGTTCTTTTTTATGGTTGAGTAGTATTCTATGGTGTGGAGATATACATATATATAGAGAGAGACACATATATATGTGTATGTATATATATATTATGTGTATATATATATTATGCATATATACATATATTTTTTCTTTATCCACCCATCAGTTGATGGACACTTAGATTGATTCTATATCTCTGCAATTATAAATTGTGCTGTGATAAACATATGCGTGCAGGAGGTGTCTTTTTGATATAATGACTTCTTTTCATTTGGGTAAGTACCCCGTAGTGGGATTGCTGGATCAAATGGAAGATTTACTTTTAGTTCTCTAAGAAATCTCCATATTATTTTCCATAGAGGTTTTACTCATTTACATTCCCACCAACACTGTATGAGTGTTCCCTTTTCACCACATTTATGCTAACATCTATTGCTCTTTAACTTTTTAATAATGGCTATCCTGGCTAGGATGGTGGTATCTCATTGTGGTTTTAATTTGTATTTCGCTGATGATTAGTGATGTTGAGCATTTTTTCATCTGTTTCTTGGCCATTTGTATATTTTCTTTTGAGAAATGTCCATTCGTGTCATCTGCCCACTTTTTAATGGGATTATTTGTTTTTTTCTTGGTGACTTAAGTTCCTCATAGATTGTGGATATTAGTCCTTTGTTGAATGCGTGAGTTGCAAATATTTTCTCCCATTCTCTAGGTTGTCTGTTTACTCTGATAATTATTGCTTCTGCTGTGCAGAAGCTTTTTAGTTTAATTTGGTCCCATTTATTAGTATTTATTTATTTGTTTATTTATTTATTTTTGAGACGGAGTCTCACTCTGTCACCAGGCTGGAATGCAATGGCGCGATCTCGGCTCACTGCAACCTCCGACTCCCTGGTTCAAGCACTTCTCCTACCTCAGCCTCTGGAGTAGCTGGGATTACAGGCACGAACCACCATGCCCAGCTGATTTTTGTATTTTTAGTAGAGATGGGGTTTCAGCATGTTGGCCAGGATGGTCTTGAACTCCTGACCTCGTGATCCACCCACATCAGCCTCCCAAAGTGCTGGGATTACAGGCATGAGCCACTGCGCCCAGCCTAGTATTCATTTTTCTTTCTGTTGCATTTGCTTTTGGGGGTCTTAATAGATTCTTTGCCTAGGCCAATGTCCAGAACAATTTTTTCTAGGTTTTTCTCTAAAATTTTTATGGTTTCAGGTCTTAGATGTAAGTCTTTAATTCATCTTGAGTTAATTATTGTATATTGTGAGAGACAGGAATAATAGGTTGTTGTTTTCTCAATGTATGTTTTTGTATGCTTTGCCAAATATCAGTTGGTTGTCAGTATTTTGCTTCATTTCTGAGTTCTCTATTCTGTTCCACTGGTCTACGTATCTATTTTTATACCAGTACTATGCTGCTTTGGTTACCACAACCTTGTAGTATAATTTGAAGTCAGGTAATGTGATGCCTTCAGATTTCTTCTTTTTGCTTAGGACTGCTTGGGCTACTCAGGCTCTTTTTTGATTCCATACGAATTTTAGGAGTTTTTTTCTAATTGTGTGAAAAATGATATTGGTATTTTTACAGAAATTATGTTGAATCTACAGATTGCTTTGAGTAGTATGGTCATTTTCATGATATTAATTCTTCCAATCCATGAGTATGGGTCATCTATTTGTTTGTGTCATCTATTATTTCCCTCAGCAGTGTTTTATAGTCCTCCTTGTAGAGCCCTTTTACCTTCTTGGTTAAGTATATGCCTAGGTTTTTTGTTTTTCTTTTTGTTTTTTGTTTGTGTTTGTTTGTTTGTTTGTTTGTAGTTAGTGTAAAAGGGGTTAGTTTTTTATTTGATTCTCAGCTTGGTTGCTGTTGGTGTACAGCAGTGCTACTGATTTCTGTACATTGATTTTGTAACCTAAGACTTTACTGAATTCATGTATCAGATCTTGGAGTCTTTTGAAGGAATCTTTAGTGTTTTCTGGGTATAAGATCACATCATCAGCAAACAGAGATAGTTTTACTACCTCTTTTCCAACTTGGAGATATTTTTTTCTCTTGCCCAATTGCTCTGACTAGGACTTCCTTAAACATAAAATTTGAAACTATAAAATTCCTAGAAGAAAACATAAGGAAAAACCTTCTTGACACTGGTCTTGGCAATAATTTTCTGGGTATGAAAAGTATAGGTAACAAAATTAAAAATAGACAAGTGGAATTGCATCAAACTAAAAAATTTCTGCACAATAAAGAAAACAACAACCTATAGAATTGGGGAAATGTTTGCAAATAATATATCCAAAATGTATTAATATCCAAAACATATAAGGATCTCATTTTGCTCAATACCCCAAACACAAATATCCTGACTAAAAAATGAGCAAAGAACCTAAATAGACACTTTTCAAAAGAAGAAATTCAAGTGACCAACAGGCGCATGAAGATGTTCTCAACATCACTAATTATTAGGGAAATGAAAAATCAAAACTACAATGAGATATTCACCTCACACCTGCTAGTATGACTATTATAAAAAAGACAAAAGATAACAAGTGTAGGCAAGGATGTGGAGAAAAGAGAACCCCTTACACTGTTGGTGAGAATATAAACTAGTGCAGCCACTATGGAAAACAGTATAAAGCTTCCTCAAACATTCAAAATAGAAATACCGTATGATCCAGCAATCCCACTTCTGGATATATATCCAATGAAATTGAAAACAGGATCATGGAGGTATGCCTGAATTCCCATGTTTATTCCAGCGTTATTCACAATAACTAAGATACGGAAAAAACTAAAATGTCCTTCAGTGGATGAATGGATAAGAAAATGTGATACACACACACAAACAACAGAATGTTATTCAGCCTTTTAAAAAAGAATTAAGTCCTGCTATTTCCGACAACACAAATGAAGCTAGAGGACATTATGCCAAGTGAAATAAACATGACACAGAAAGAGAAATACTGCATGGTTCTCACTTATATGTGGAATTTAAAATAGTCAAACATATGGATACAGAGAGGCCAAGGGAAGAAAGGAATGGAGTGATGTTGGTCAAAGGGCACAAAACTGGTACCTACATAAAGGTGACATATTAATTGGCTTGGAAGAGATGATTTCACAATGTATATGTGTATCAAAATGTCAAGTTGTACACCTTAAATATATACAATTTTGTGTCAATAAAATTAGATCATCACTAAGTAGAGAATTTAAAAGACAAAAAACTCTTTAAATACAAAAAGTTTTTATTTTATTTTAAAGATATTATTATTCTCCATCTCCTAAAAATGGATGAGTCAGATAGAGCTATCATTCAAGTCTAAAAGCAACATTTGCCTTTTGAATTCTGGGCAGTGTGTGTCCCTTTTGTTCTCAGGATGTATTTGAACCCTAAGGCTATTTCTATACACGTCCACTGAATTGGCCAGAGTCTTTATAAATGATTGTGAATCATCCCAAGGTTCAACAGGTAGGAATGGTTCAAATAGTATAGATTCAAGAAATGAACAATTCATTAAACACATCCTTATGATAAAATTTATTTAGTAAAATGAAAAATGCTTACAAAAAATAAAAGTAACATGCTCAGCATGCTACCTGGTATTTAGTAAGCATTCAGTAATTATTAACTTACAAAATAGAAATACAAAGTAGATAAAATTATGTCTGGGCTAATCAGCACCTAATTAAATGAAAATTTCATGAAAGCAGTAACCAGGACTGTTTTGTTCATAACTGTATATTCAATACCTAGCCCAGTGCTTGACAGCAAGTAGGCATATATTAAATATTGTTGTAGGAAGGTAGGCAGGTAAGAAGAAGGAATGCAGGAAGAAAGGGAAGAAGGGAGAAAGGTAATTTCTAACAAACAGAAAGTGAATTGTCTGAGGAAATATCCTCTCTCACACCAAGGAAGAGGAATGGCTTCTGTTTAAGACTGTCTGATAAAAGACTGAAATGTATTGAAGACTTTTGAGATTATAAAGAACTGAATAGGGATTGGAGAACGACTTGTATGCATGTATGATGTACTTTAATATGACATATATGTATAGAGTCTATTCCAGTGTGTGAGTACCTCCAAAATATGCCTCCACCGCTATCATCCTAGGCCAAGCTGTAGACATCCCTCATCTGGACCGCTGCCATCTGTTCTGTGTGTAACTAGAATGTGCTAAACTCCTCCCAGCCTCAGGGCCTTTCAGCTTGCTGCATTCTCTATCTAGACTGATCCTGCTCTAAGCTCTGCACCTGCAGGTTCTTTCCCAACATTCAGGCTTCAGTTTAAAAGTCACTAGCACAGATTGGCTTTTTCTTACTATCCTATCTAAGTATATTCCCCTCTTAATTTTTGAGAGTTAGTACTTATGTTCTTTCTTCCATTTATCAAAATCTATACTTTTTCCTTTGTCTGTTTCCTAGAATGAATTAATCAATTTATTTCTGGTCTGCCTGTCTCAAAGTTATACTGAACAAGGAAATAATTTATTGAAGAAAAATACTATACTATTCTTTTTTTTGTCCAAAAACTTAAACTTTGTGGCAGGGCCTTCAAATTGAAATCAACCAGATATTTGCAAGACAGCATACCATAGAGCACCTGTTGGTCACTCATTTACTATTTAGAGAAAAATAAAATCACCATGCAAGTTGCAGAAAAGTCATTTGCCTAAGATGAGTAAATACGGTAATTTCCATCCCTTACTCGTTCCATTCTTTGGTAGGCATATCCTAGCATGGCATGCATATTGAAATCTCAATTCAGGAATGAAAATCTGAAACCAAGCTATCTGCTTTTGTGTACTCTGGCATTGTTTCATTTAAAATAATCCAAGAATGAAAATATGAGCTACGCTGCTTGCTTTTTTAAACACTGAACGTGTCGATACTGAAATTCCATTGGACAGGCATTTACTCTCCATGAAGGTAAGAGTTCCTGTTGACCTTGAGTTACTCAAATGTCTTAACAATACAACACCCCTCCCCATATATGTATTCACTCTAAGCAGGTAGAATTCTAGCCAGATTATCTAACTGCAATCAACCTATTATAACATATTAAATGACATAGAGACCAAAAGAGTTTTAGGAGAGCAGTTAAGAGCTGCAGTTCTGAATTACAGTGACCTGAGCTGGAAGTCTAGCTTTAACATTTACAACCCATGTATCCTTGAGAAAGTTACTCAGCCTGTCTAAGTCCTCAATTTCTGCATCTATAAAATGGGAGTAATAAAATATTACTTTTTTTGTCAGACTAAATATGATCATGCATGTAGAATATTTTTATAATAATTTTCTCAATTCATATTAGTTGATACTATAACAATAATATTATAATTATTATTGGCTCTTTGAACTCAAACGGATCTTATAAGACATTGAGACAATCTTCAATGAAGTTTCAGTAATACCTCTAAATTATTTAATAGTGTTCATATTCTTGCATAATCCCCACGAACAACTGCTCACTAAATTACAAAGTAGATTATTCCATTTTCCACAACTCCTAATTATCTGAAAATAATTCATGAGCAGAAATTTGTCTCCCTGTCTTGTTTGAGTTTGAATTCTACTAAAGTAAATAGAATTGAATTAAACCACCAGCCCCAAGACATCCCCTTAAATCTTTGAAAATACCTATTTTGAAAATACCTATTTTACTTCCCTTCTCCCCACTCCCACTGTACCATCCAGATCTTCCTATTCCAAGCTAAACACCCCCAGTCTTCACACGACACAGTTTCACTCTTCTGGTCTCTCTGAACATGCTCCAGTTTGTCAATATCCTTCCAAACAATAGCCGCCCCAAACTGAACAAAATGCTTCATAATTTGTCAGACAATAGCAATGACCAGAGTGCAATTACATTCCTTTTCCTGGACACTATATTTTAATGCAGGATAAGAATGCCTTAGCTTTTTTGGCTAACACCTTTGAGTCATATTGAGCTTGCTGTCAATTAAAATATCCAAGTCTTTTTCATGTGAATTCCTGTTAATCCAGTTCTCCCTCAATCCCATATTAATTTCAGCCCATAGTTCCAGTCTGATGAGATCTTTTTAAATCCTGATTCTTTCTTTGAGCATATCAACTATCACTTCCAGCTTTGTGTCAACAACAAATGTGGTCATCCTGCCTTCTGTCTGTCTTCATTTATGTTGATGATAAGATTATCAAATGGGATCCAGCCATTCTCAGAGCCCTGTGACAACTCTAGGGGTGTCCCTCAAGACTGAGATCAGTCCATGAGTTTACATTCCCTGCATTCAGTTATTCAACTCTTTGTGAATATTCTGAATTACATCATCACTCAGTTCCTATTCTTACCCACAAGCACGCTGCTGTTGGAAGCATGCCAAAATGGAACCTCATGGACTTTTCAGCCCTATATAACTTAGTTCAAATTCTTACTTTGTTACTTACTAGCTGTGTGACATCAGGACAGTTATTTAACCTCTCTGAGTTTCTCTTTTCATATTTAAAACATAATTTTAAATTAATAGATAGTTCTGTGAAGAACTATCATATTGATCTCTGAATCACCAATAGCCAGCACAATTCAGGTACATTCTTAGCATATTTCCAAAAGATAATGAATTACTGAACAAGCAAAACAATCAATGACTGGATCAAAATTACTTACTTAAATCATGATACATTGTCTATGGGTTGTTTCTCTAATCTGCTTGTCTAGTTGGCTTATGAAAAAATGATAACAAATTATGTTAGTCAAATTATTCTTAAGTGATTCATTGCTGGCTCCTAATAATCATCATATCTCTTCATTTTTTATTGGTACATAATTCATATATTATAAAGCATATTCTTTTAAGCTGTGCAAATTTAGTGACTTTTATTCACAGAGTTGTGCAAACATCACCAGAATCTAATTTCAGAACATTTCATCAGCGTGAAAAGAAATGCTATACCCATTATCAATCACTTTCCATTTCCTTTCTAAACCCCGAGCCTAGACAACCACTAATCTACTTTCTGTTTCTACAGATTTGCCCATTCTGGATTTTTTATATAAATGAAATCACTTACTACATGGTCTTCTGTGACTATATTCTCTCAATTAGCATAATCTTTTCAAGGTTCATCAAGGACTTAGCTTGTATCAGTACTTCATTCCTTTTTAGGGCCAAATAATATTCCACTATGTGGATGTACCATGTTTTATTTAACCATTCATCAGTTGATGGACTTTTGAGTTATTTCCACTTTTTGGTTATTATGAATAAAGGTGCTATAATGTTTGCACACAAGCTTTTGTGTGAACACATTTTTCATTTTTCTTGGATGTATACCTAGTAGTAGAATTGGTGAGTCATATGGTAACTCCATATTGAACCTTTTGAGGAATGGTTTTTCAAAAGCAGCTGCACCATTTTAAGTCTTATCAGCAAAATAAAAGGGTTCAAATTTCCCTACATCCTAGCTACCACTTTTTATTGTTTCACATTTTTATTATAACCATCTTAGTGAGTGTGTAATGATATCTCGTTGTGGTTTTTATGTGCATTTCCCTAATGACTAATGCTGTTGAACATTTTTCATGTGCTTATTGGCCATTTGTATATCTTCTTTTAAAAATGTCTATTAAAAGTAGTTGCCCATTTTTCTGTTGCACTGTCTTTTTTTAACGTGGAGTTGCGAAAGGTCTTTTATGTTCTGGATAGACTAGTCCCTTATTAAATATATGATTTGCAAATATTTTTTCCCATTCCATGAGTTGTCTTTTAACTTTCTTGATAGTGTCTTTTGAAGTACAAAAGTTTTCAATTTTATGAAGTCTAATTTATTTATTTATTTTGTTGCTGCTCGTGATTTGATGTCATGTCTAAGAAACCATTGCCGAATTCAAGGTCAAAAAGCTTTATGTTTTCTTGTAAGAGTTTAATAGATTTTGTTATTAAATTTAGGTCTTTGATCTGTTTGGAGTTAATTTTTGTATGTGGTGTGAGTGATACAGTTTTATTCTTTTGCATGTGGACATCTAGTTGTCTCAGCACCAAATTTTTGACACAACTATTTTTTTCTCCATTGAATATCCTTGGAACCCTTCCAGCAAATCTATTGACCATAAACTTGAGGTTTATTTCTGGACATTCAATTGTTTCCTAGTGCTCTAGATATCTGTTTTTATGCCAGTACCACATAGTTTTTAATACTGTAGCTTCACAGGAAGTTTTGAAATTGGTAGTATGAATCCATCTTTGTTCTTTTTCAAGTTTATTTAAGCTATCTAAGTTTCCTGCCCTTTCATATACATTTTAAATTAATTGTCTATTTCTGAGGAAAAGACAGCAAACAGCTGGAATTTTTATAGGAACTGCATTGATTATGTAGCTCAATTATTATCTTAATATTAAATCTTGCAATCCATGAACATGGGATATCTTTCCATTTATTTAGATCTTCTTTAATTTATTTCAGCAATGTTTTTACAGTTTTCAACACACAAGTCTTAAACTCCTTTTGTTGATTTTGTTTGTAAATATTTTATTCTTTTTTATACTACTATAAACTGACTTTTTAAATTTTTCCTTTCAGATTGTTCATTGCTACTACATAGAAATACAATTAATTTTTGCATAATTATTTTGTATTTTTCAACTTTGCTAAGCTTGTTTATTAGCACTAATAGCTGTTGTTTTGTACCTTCCCTAGAATTTTCTACTTATAATATCATGTCAGCTGCAAATAGAAATAGTTTTACTCTTTCCTTACCAATTTGGATGCCTTTTATTTCCTTTTCTTGCCAAATTACAGGGAAAAATCTCCAGTACAATGTTGAAAAGAGTAGTGAGAGTGAACATCCTTGCCCTATTCCTGATTCTGGTGGGAAAGCTTTCAGGCTTCTACCATTAAGTATAATGCTAGTTATGGGGTTTTTGTAGATGCTATCAGGTGGGGAATTTGTTTTTCTATTCCCGGTTTGTTGAATGTTTCTATCATGAAAGATTGTTGAATTTCATCAAATACTTTTCCACATCTACTGAGATGATCACATGAGTTTTGTCCTTCATTCTATTAATATGGTGTATTATGTTGATTCATTTTCACATGATGTAACAATCTCACATCCTAGGATAGATCCTACTTAGTTAAGTATGTGATCTTTTTTTCTGCCTTTGGATTCAGTTGACTAGTAATTCAGTGAACCGATGTTTTCCAAATGAACAAGGAATGATCCTATAAAATCATACATAGGTAAACTACCTATTTAAAGTACAAGATAAAATCCAAAGTCATGGATTTTAATGTAACAGAGTGTGGAGAGTTTATTAATACGGTTTTAGATTCTACATTGAAGCTAATATTTAGGAACCTATAACTTGTTGAATATTAGGGTAATACCAAAATATAGCCACAATTATATGAAAAAGCTAACAAAATTCAGTCAGTTCTGCTTTCACATGGAAACATCTGAATTTGTGCCAGCCAGAAAACAAACCTGTTTTGTTTTGAAGGCCTGAATATTTTCCAAAGAGAACCATTAGGTGAATGCAGAACCCAAAAACTCCAGGCACACCCTCATGAGGACATCAAGCCACATCATCTGCATTCAGTGTCACAATTGTTCCATGTGATTTCAGATCACCTCTTGCCACCACTTTACAAAAACTTTCAAGCTACAAGCTTGAGTATTAGGATAATATCAAAACATAGCCACAATTATATGGAAAAACCCCTGTCCTAAAGACTCTTTCATTTTCCCATTTCCTCTTGGCTTATTATATATTTTTTCTCTCTGCTCTCGTCTCTCTTCCTCTCTTCTTACCCTTTACTGCCTTGTTCTTTTATTCCTGCACACATGATGGTGGGTGAGGAAGCCAGTCAGGCAAGCCTGGTGAGAGTGGGAGTTCAGGCACCCACTTCCACAAGGAAACTTTAGATATTTTTCAAGGTAAAATACCATAACTATTACAGTATCCATTTATTTCTTAACCATTTAGAATGTGTAAAACTGTGCTCCTGTTTTATTAGATTCCATTCTGTCTAATTAAATTCCTATCTGCTTTTTATGTGTCACTGGTAAGTTTTTGAGTATTATCTCTTAAATCCTATTTTCCCGTAAATCTTGTGATCTATTTTATTGTGATAAAGTGACTAACATTAAATTCACCATTTAAGCAATTTTAAAGCATACAATCCAGTGTCTTTTAGTATATTCACAATATATGGAACTATCACCACTAATTCCAGAAAATTATCATTACCCCAAAAAGAAACTTCATACCTATTAAGTAGTAACTTCCCATTTCCCCTCCAGTACCCCCTTGCACTGGCAACTATTAGTCTACTTTCTATGAATTTCTGATTCTGGACTTTTTAGATAAATGAAATCATACAATATATGGTTTTGTTGTCTGGCTTCCTCCACTTAACATAAAGTTTTCAGGTTCATCCATGTTTAGTATTTATCGATACTTCATTCCCTTTATGGAAGAATAGTATTTCATTGTACAAATACATGACATTGTGTTTATTCATTCATCAGTTCATGAACATTTGGCTTGTTTACATTTTTGGATATGATGAATAATGCTTCAGTAAACACTAGTATATAAGTATTGGCTTTGAGTCTCTCTTTTCAATTCTGTTGGGTATATAACCAGGAGTAGGATTGATTAATCAGGTAGTAATGCTATGTTTAACTTTGTGAGGAGCAGCCAGACTGTTTTCCTGTCTTTTTAAAAAAAATTATAGCCATCTTAGTGAATATAAAGTTATATTTCTTTGTAGTTCTTATTTACATCTACATTCATAAGGGATTTTTATCTGAAGGTATTTTTTTCTTGTGATCTATCTTTCTGACTTTGGTATAATGATATTATTGGCCTTATGGAATGCATTTAGAAGTGTTGTCTCCTCTTCTACTTTTTGGAAGATTTTGAAAGGATTGGTGCTAATTATTCTTTAAAGGTTTGGTAGAATTCACCAGTGAAGCCATCTAGTTCTAGGCTTTTCTTTGTAGAAAGTTTACCAATTACAGATTCATTATCTTTACTCATTATAGGTCTATTCACATTTTCTATTTCCTTTGGAGTTACTTTTGGTAATTTATGTCCTTCTAGGAGTTTGTCTATTTCATTCAGGTTATTTAATTTGTTGGCATACAATTGCTTATTGTATTATTTTGTAATCCTTTTATTTGTTCTACCCTTTACAATTTAAAGATCATTCTCCTTGTTAGAAAAGAATAACTGATTGTTTGTCATTTATTCCCTTAAAATTTCATCAAACAAAATTTGTTAAACAGGACTACAGTTACTAATATTTATTGAATGATAGAATTTATAAATTTTTTACTAATGTCTATAAGCAGGTCCTTTTAACTGTTCTGTCCTTTTGTAGGGGGAGAAGATGGGGATGGAAGTGGAAATTGCCTTTTTACAGTATATGGCACATTGAAATCTGTTTGTGTATCTCTCCTTCTCCATTTGAGAAATACTTGTATCCAGTATTTGTGTTCTCCTCCAGAATTTTCCGCCTTGGTGTTTTGATATCTGGGGCATGCTTGCTGCCATTTTTCTATGTATCAAATGGAGACAGATGTGCCATGTCAGTAATATTTACACTGGGAAATAAGAACAAACAACAAAATGTTCCAAAAGCAACTTGACAAATAATTCACTCTTAAAAACCTTTTTATGGGTATCTGTGAAAATCAGAGTTTCATTTTTGGGAGATCTCCACTTCACATTCTGCCAGTGTTTATGCACGTGAGCATATAACTCAATAAATGTATTGAATAGACTTCACATGACTAATTCACTCCTCCTAGAAGATACTACCTCTTCCACCCACAATAGTTGATTCATGTGGGCATTCATTTATTGACTGATGCAAGAAATTTGTATTGCCATATGCTAGGAATATAAAAGTGCACAATAGAATAAATGGACAGATGCACCTGCCCTCATGGAGCTTAACGTTCTACTGAGGAGAGACAGACAATAAACAAAATTGATAGAGAAATTTGATAGCATATCAACATGTGACTAGTGGTTTGGAGAAAAAAAGGAAAGGAAATCAGAAGTGTGAGAATAATTTCACAAGGGTGTTCATTTGCTTCCCTGAAAAAGTGGCATTTGCACAAATAACTGGAAGATCTTTTCATGATATGATTTCCCCTGTTGAAATTGGTATCATTATAGGTTTCCTCCTTCAAAGTCTCCCTTTGACATGCAGCACCTGCTTTCCCGCCCCCTGTCACGCACCCCATTGTTTCTTATGTGCCGCTTTTCCACCTCCGACACTTCCATGCATACTTGTCCCTTTTCCAGTCCTCATCAAATATCTTTCCATGCGCTTACTATGGAGGATGTGTTCTCCCAGCAGGAGAGACATTTGTTCCTCTTAGTGACATTTTAAAAAAGTATTTGACTTATATTGTGAGCCTCGTGTAATAGATATATGTCCTCTGAAGAATTTTCCCTTCGGGACGTACTCTCCAAGTTCACCCTTCTACGCCTTCTTCACATGCTGCAATACATTCCAAAACAAGGTTGCCAATTTCTATTATTTTTATGTGGGCCATGATTCTCTACAGCTAGAGCAACCTGTCTTTTCACATGGCAAATAATAATAATAATAATTTTTAATTATTTAAAAAATGTTTTTAATTCCAGCTAATTTTGAAAAACTATTTAATTAACAAGTATTAAATTCAATACTTTATATGTACAAATAGAAAGCAGCCTACCAGTTTTTGTTTTTAATTTCCTTAAGACAGACCCCTCCTATCGAATTAGCAAAAGAGACCCTAAAATCAGAAACCTGGAGAAACCTGGTGTTCCTCCAGGGATATTTATATTATCTAAAAATATTTGTACTCAAGGATTTTTTTTTAGTAATGAGAAATCTTATGGGGGTAAGTTAAATTTTTAAAATTGGAGAGTACGGCCAGGTGCGATGGCTCATGCCTGTAAATCCCAACATTTTGGGAGGCTTAGGCAGGTGGATCGCTTCAGCCCAGGAGTTCAAGACCAGCCTAGACAACATGGTGAAACTTCATCTCTACTAAAAATACAAAAATTAGCCAGGTGTGGTGGTGTTGTAATCTCAGCTACTCAGGAGGCTAAGGCACGAGAATCACTTGAACCTGGGAGGTGGAGGTTGCAGTGAGCCAAGATCATGCCACTGCACTCCAGCCTGGGCAACAGAGCTAGACCCTGTCTCAAACAAAACAAAACAAAACAAAACAAACAAAAACAAAATTGTAGAGTAGGAGCATTCCAGAGGTTGAATTATATTTTCTTTAGTGGGATGCAAAGAGAAAGAAAATTATTTGTTGAGCACCTTACTAGATATTTGTTGAGCGCCTTGTAATGAGTCTTACAATGACTTAAGGAGTTGAACTTTAATGTCCCCATTTGACAATTGATATCACTGAGGCCTGAAAAGCTAAGTAACTTGCTCCAGGTCACAAAGCTATAGACCAGCAAAGCTGATACTTAAATCTGGTCTGTTTGGCTCTAAAGACCATAGTCTATTTTTCTAGTAGTTGGTGTCATAATAGAACTCAAACCGGGCTCATCCCAGAGTAGTTGTTATAGAAATCCAAATTATAAAAGCTTACTAACCAAACAGAGAGTGACTGAGTTACGTACAACTTGTAAAGTACACAAGGATAGTTAATTGAAGAACCATCAATATACATGAAAAAAGTAAATGCATGATTAGTGACAGGAAAAGAGCCAAAACCCAGCCCTACCCCTCACCCACAAAAGCATAAAATGTTTTGCCCTATTACCTTATTAAATTATCTTTAAAACTTTTATTTTCACTATATTTTAGGAAGCATGACAAGTATTGCCAGTATATTTTAGGAAGCATGACAACTACACAAGTATTGAAATTGACATGGTGGTGAGAATTCAAGGTTGGCATGTGAATTATAATCCTAGTGCAAAGTGTACTGAGGGGAGTGTCTTTCCTTCCCTTTGCCAAAGTTGCAATTATCAAGCTGTTAACAGAGCCAGCTTCCCTCCTGGCTCATGCAGAGCACTGATGGGTTCCCATGGTCATGATCTCTACACAGAGTAGTTAGCTCTACTCTGAGAAAACGTGTTGCACAACCACAAACAGCATTTTTAGTCTAGGCCAGACATCATAAAAGTTCACATCCCTGATCAAAAAGGAGAAGGGATTGTGCAAGACAGCATGGATAATTTGCAGAATCACTGCTGGGAAACCAGCTCCATTGCTCATTTTGCTGAAAATTTGTTGTTAGTACAGTAGCCATGTAATTTACTATCCAAACCAGAACTCTTTTGAGGGGGGTGTTACTAACAAATCATCTGGGCCAGGTGTGGTGGGTCACACCTGTAATCCCAGCACTTTGGGAGGTCGAGGTGGGTGGATCACCTGAGGTCAGGAGTTCAAGACCAGCCTGGCCAACATGGTAAAACCCCACCTCTACTAAAAATCCAAAAAAAAAAAAAAAAAAAAAAAAAAAGGCCAAGCATGGTGGCAGACACTTGTAATCCCAGTTACTCAGGAGGCTGAGGCAAGAGAATCACTTGAATCCAGGAGGCAGAGGTTGCAGTGAGCCAGGATAGTGCCATTGCACTCCAATCTGGGCAACAAGGGTGAAATTCCATCTCAAAAAAAAAAAAAAAAAAAAAAAAAAAAAAGGCAGGATAACAGGCCTAAACGGGGGTTGCACCGACAAGTGAAGGACTTATATTACACCAGCTATTACTATCATCGTTGTAAACGAGAAGCAAGCATCTAAATGATATATATATACTATGTAGTGTTACAATCTCCCTGGAATTGCTTCCTTTAAAAGAAGTCTCTGTGTTGGTATTAGCTAGAATCAGAGCCTATTGTGGAGGTAACAGAAGTCTATGATTAAATGATCCTCAGGAAATATTTGTGTGCTACAAGCAAGAACACTTTTCCTGTTTTGCCTTTTGTCCTAAGAATATGAACTCCAAGACAAAGGGACTAACATAGAGAAACTAAGGCTTTCACTATCTCACCTATTGTTTCACAGCATTTTGTTCACAATTGGGAACTAGAGCTTAGCGAGATCTGTTGCCATTTACCTTATTCTGTGTTTATTGATGAACAACTCAAGAAGAAGGATCAAATACTACTCATCTCTGCAGCCCCAGTATTTAACACAGACCTACACAATGCATCTTCTTTAAATGTATGTAGGACAGATGAAAATGGTAGGATCAAGTGTCTTAATCCTGAAACTATGGAATTTACTACATTGACTAACATTGAACTTGAAATAAATTTCCCGGCTGGACGCGGTGGCTCTGCTTTTTTGTAAAAATACAAAACAATTAGCTGGGCATGGTGGTGTGTTCCTGTAGTCCCAGCTACTCAGGAGGCTGAGGCAAGAGAATCACTGGAACCTGGGAGGTGGAGGTCGCAGTGAGCCGAGATTGCTTCACTGCACTCCAGCCTGGGCAACAGAGTGGGACTCCATCTCCAAAAAAAAAAAAAGAAAAGAAAAGGAAATCACTTCTACTTTGCTTTCATATGCAGATGTGGGAGTGAAAGCAAAGCATAGCTTTTCAAGTTTGTTCCAACATGAGCAACTGGCTGAAAAGCAACCTAAACTTTGCCGGTTACTTGTTCAGTCTGTGCAGGGCCTTTTTCTTATCTCAGCTTTGTTGTACAAGCAAGCTATGACTTTTACCAGCTTATTTTTGTGTTTGCTAAGCAGAAATTATTGCAGCATTTCCTAAGATGCCTGGAATGGTAAGTATGCTTTTTGAACTCATGCTACCAGCCATACTTTTCTGTCTCTTCAGCTACCATGGAATCAGAGTTCTAAATAAAGAGCTTACATGTGTTTTCAAACAGCCAAATTCACCTCTGTTTATTTCGCCTCCAGGAATATTCTTTGGCTAGAAGCTCTGGGAGTTTCATTTACTGATAGCTCAGTTAAGTCAGACAATGACATACTTCCAAGATGGCCTTTGGGAAGAATTCAAATAGAGCTGCTTCAAATTCTTTTTAGAAGTAGACAGGACACAAATACATATATTTTTGATAGCAACTATGGAAGAGTTGTGGCATTATATCATTTTTGGAATGAAGTGGGATATAAATAAACAGATAACTATGCAGAGTTCCATCCCAGATATTTGTTTACAAGGAAAAGGTTGGATCCCTCCAATTCATCCTCTTTATTGCAGCCAGTGTTATTTTCCTAAAGTGAGAAACTGATCCTATCTCTGCTCTGCCTCCAATTCTTCCAAGCCTCTCTTCCTCTGCCAGTCCACATTTCTTACCTCCATTTACAAAGCCTGGGGTCCTCTATAACTTCCCGGACTCTCCTCTCACCAGTCACATGCACCTTCTACTCCTACATAGTGACATGGATTGATAGTGCAAATGACCCCCGTTCTCCATCCCTCCACACTCTTTGCAAACTGACTGTGCAGCAGTGACTTCTTTTCCCCCTCTGTGAATCTGCACTGGCTTAGTGACTTGCTTTGCCTTATGGAAGGTGATGGTGTGCTGGTTCTAAATCCAGTCCTCAAGCAGCCTTGTTCTCTCTCTTAGAACCCTGCCTCCACCATGAAAACAAGTCCAGGCCAACTTGGTGGAGGAGAAGAGTTCACACAGAGCAGTAACAAGTTATCCTAACTGAGGCCATCTTAAACCCATCCGCTCCCAGCTTCAGGCCAGTTGATCACAGATTCAGGAGAGAACTCAGCTTAGATCAGCAGAGTACAATGAGATCAGCAGAAGCATCCAGCCTACTCAGAGATACATGAGAGAGAATGGATAATTGTTGTTCAGCAACTGAATTTGGGACGGTTTGTTACACAACGTTTTGTGGCGAAAAGATAACTGATACATATACCAAACTACTTATAGTGCCTGAACAAAAATATTCTTTCACCCCATCACTCTTTTTTTTTTTTTGAAAAAATATTTTTTTAATTTATGTGTTATTCATGGGGCACAAGTACAATTTTGCTGCATTAATATATTACATTGTGATGAAGTCAGGGCCTTCAGTATATTCATCACTGGAGCAATATACATTGTACCCACCAAGCAACCTCCCAACATCCAACCCCGGCAATCCCCCCACCTCTCTAAGTCCCCACTGTATATCATTCCATACTCCGCTTCCACACCCATCACTCCTTTTAAAGATGCTATTATCTCTGCATGGAATAAGTCTCAATTCCATCCATAGTCATTAATATGTCACCCACATTCCCAAGTGTTTTTCTCCCGGGTATTTATCTGACAGGGACAACCCTACTGGCATATCAAGATCTTGCAGCTTGGAATCCCCTGTGAAATCAGCAATAGTGTGGAGAACTGAAATTGCCCTTATTCCTCCTCATCGTCTCTCTCACCTCACAGCTACTCACTCTCTCCTCTATGCTATTTAGTACTTTGCACCTATATGCATTCTGGCAGTTGTCACATTATTTTGCATTTATTTTACATCTTTGTCTCTTCCACTGGACAGTAAGCTCTTTGAGAGGAGAGACCATGCCATTTATTTTGGAGTAGCCAGGGCCTGAGAGACAGGCATTGCTCACATTTGCATGACTGCATTAATTTTCTACTCACTGTGAGTTTGTTTCTTATCAATGAATCTCTGTACTCAAAAAACATGGAAATATAACTCAACATAAGTGAAGACAGTATTTAAGTTTATTTTCAATCAGGTACTAGGCACCATGGTAGCATGAAGGAAATAAAAAATAAATAATAATTAAGTCCATTATTAAAAGGATGGGTTAAGGTTATCATAAAGATTTGTGGGTTTGGGCCAGGTACAGTGGCTCATGCCTATAATCCCAGCACCTTGGGAGGCCAAGGCAGGAGGACTGCTTGAGCCCAGGAGTTTGAGCCCACCCTGTCTCTACAAAAAAACTAAAAAATTTATTCAAGTAGGGTGTGGTGGTGTGCTCCTATAGTCCCAGCTCCTCAGGAGGCTGAGGTGGGAGGATCACTTGAGCTCAGAAGGTTGATGCTGCAGTGAACCATGATCATGTCACTGCACTCAGCCTGGGTGTCAGAGAGAGAGAGCCTGTTTCAAAAAGGAAAGGAAAGATTTGTGGGTTAGGTAATCCCCCACATGATTTGATTTATCCAATTCTTACTTCCTTCAGAAACCAAAAGCTATATTCTATTTGGAACTCATACATTTAATAAGGAGGATATGAGGCAGAAAGGTTCAGGTAATTCTGTCTTGGCAAAAATGTTTGATTCCTATATAGAATTCCTCTCAAAAAACAGATCTCACGACCAGGAGAGATGACTTGCTAAAATCATAAAGTGGATGAAATTTGTTTTAATATTACAATGT
The DNA here is from genome assembly GCF_024542745.1 of Macaca thibetana thibetana. Classification (NCBI taxonomy): domain Eukaryota; kingdom Metazoa; phylum Chordata; class Mammalia; order Primates; family Cercopithecidae; genus Macaca; species Macaca thibetana. The sequence continues at coordinate 59,492,493 of NC_065585.1, forward strand.
ACTATCTTCTTCTTTACGATAACCATGCTAGGCGGGTTATTTTGGATGTGTGGAATAAAGACTCTATCAGGATAGCTCAAGTGATAGAGGGGAATTATAAAAATTCTCACACTAAGGCTGACAGGACCTTATTTGAATGAATCTGAGGACAGGAACCATAGGACAGATGTATCACAGGGAAGGGAACTGGAAAGGTGACAACATATATGATGTGTCATCAGCAACAGGAATTCATGTGCCATTAACTCAGCTCCAGTTCACCCTCGTGGTTCCGCCCACCATTACTTCCTGTCTTCCCCCTTACTCCCGGTCTCTGCTTACACCTGAATTAGAAGTCTCATGACTTTGGCCCTGCCTTCCTCATGGCCTCGCTCATTGTGGCTGATCAACTTCTGCTCCTGTGTTAGAGTACTGATTCCTTTCATGTTTCTAAATTCTAATTGCTAAGAGAAATAACATGATGGCATAGCTATTTCACATTTGGCTAAGGCTTCCCACATCAGGTCTCCTAACAAGCTATGGGCCAGCCATGAGATTGGCTACCTTCCTCCTCTGGAAGGGAACACTGTGTCAACACAAGACTGAAGACTGAAATTTACACTTTCTCTGGGGCCTTTGATACACACCATTAGCTTAGCCTTTGTTTCAAAGACAAGAACTGTAACAAGAATTTTTAAGATCCTGATTGGTTGACTTTTTCTTAAGTAGACTCTTAACTAAACCAAGCAGTTTTAGTTACAGCTAAACTGAGCAGAAAGTATTATACAAAGTCCTTGTATGCCCTCTACCCCTACACGTGCAAAGGTCCCCAACTGTCAACCTCCTTCACTAAAGTGATTCATCTGTTACAATCAATAAATGCACATTGACACATTATTATCATCCAAAATCCATCATTTACATTAGAGTTCACTCCTGCAATTGCACGTTCTATGGGTTTTGACAAATGTGTGACATGTATCTACCATTATAATACCTTACAGAGTAGTTTTGCTGCCCTAAAAATCCCCTGTGCTCTGCCAATTCATTCTTCTTTTCTGCCAACCCCTGGCAACCATTGATCTTTTTACCATTTCAATCGTTTGGCCTTTTCCAGAGTGTTGTATAGTTGATAGTTGGATCATACAGTATGTAGCCCTTTATATTGGTTTCTTTCACTTAGTAATATGAATTTAAAGTTCTTCTGTTCTTTTTATGCCTTGATAGCTCATTTCTTTTTAGTGCTAAATAGTAGACCCTTGTCAGGATGTTAAACAGTTTATCTGTTCACCTGCTGAAGGCACATCTTGGTTGCTTCCAAGTTTTGGTAATTATGACAAAACTGCTATAAATGTTCATAGACAGATTTTTGTGTAGACATAAGTTTTCAACTAATTTGGGTAAATACCAAGGAGCACAACTGTCAGGTCATAAGCTAAGAGTATATTTAATTGTGTAAGAAACTGCCAAACTGTCTTCCAATTTGTTGACTTCAAAACGTTCTGTTCTCAAATATTAATACTTTCTTCTCTGAAAGTTAGAATTGACAATCACATACAATAATTTGGCTATGTTCTAATCAGACACAAAAATCCTCCTCTATTGCCTTTCTTACCTCTGCTCCTTGTTCTTCACAACAATCTTCCTAATCTCCATATCTTACCTACCACCCATTTACCACCCAAGAGTGGGATTGCAGAGAACATGAGGCTACAGGCTTGAGCCTCTTCAACTGCTTGACATCTCCTAGATGCAAAATTACTTGTCTCTTTGCCTCTTTGCATTATCTCCTTTCACTTTGACACACACACACACACACACACACACACTCCACAACTCTCCTCCAACCAAACATAATCCATCCATCTGAGCTCCAAACCTCAATCTTACACACATACTTTTCTACGGTTTTCTTTTTATGTCTTAACAATTTCCTTTTCATCTATTTTCTCTCAGCAGGTAAACAAGCTTACTTCACTTACATCTGAAAACAAGAAGCCAAACAAAGGCCTACTATCAACCTGCCATAACTTTCTCTTTCCTTCTCTCTTCTTTCCTCTATAGCAGCAGTGGGTCTGTCCTGTTAACTCAACTTGCGCCCTTACCATCCAGTTTTCTGCACCCCTGTTTTCGACTTTTTTAAACTTTTGCAGCCCTACTCCTTTGAATTTGTGTTCTCTAAGGTCAACAGTTATCTACTAATAGCATAGACTAATGAACACTTTTCAGCTTTGCTCTGGCTCTCTTCCCATTATTTTGAGTGCTTATTTCGACTTATTTCCCAATTTTTACGCGCTCCTACCCTTTGATCTCATCTGCTGATTTGGCTCTCCCGGTTCCTATATATTTATGTACAGACTCTTCTCCTCTTGCTCTTTCTTCTCCTCCTCAAGGTTTCAAGACAGCTGCTTAGACCTAGCTATGGTCCTTTAGGATTGACCTACATAGCTGACCCTCCAGCCTAGCACACCCAAGCCCCACTGATGGGTGATAGGACACCTCAACTCTCTATTATCTCATCAGATTACTTCAACTCTCACTTACATACTAAAGAATCACAAATTTATGTCTCTAGCTGTCTCTTAGAAACATCCACCAGTATGTCCCACAAGAACTTCAAATTTCACACGTCCCAAACTGATCACCTCATGTTAACTCCATATGTGTGTGCCTCCACCAAAATTCTCTTTCTTTATAAATGGATTTCTTGTCATTCAAATCAGTTATGTTTTTGCTTCAGTACTGCTATGGTCTGAATGCTGAATGTATCCACTCAAAATTCCTATGTTGCAATTTAATTGCCAATGTGACAGTATTAAGAGGTGGGGCCTTCAGGAGGTGATTAAGGCATGAAGGTAGATCCTTCATGAATGTGATTAATGACCTTATAAAAGAGGTGCAAGGAAACTGTTAGTATCTTCAATCATGAGAGGACACAGAAAACGCACCCTCTGTGAGGAACAGGCCCTCACAAGACATTAAATCTGCTGGTACCTTGATTTTGGACTTTCTAGCCTCAGGAACTATAAGAAAATAAATTTCTGTTATTTGTAATTGCCTGGTCTAAGATATTTTGTTATAGTAGCAGGAAGAGACTAAGGCAAATAGTGTTAGTTCTATTACAATTGTCTCCTATGATTTTCTCTAAACTTAACCCTCCCCAATTCATCCCCTAATGCACTGCCAGTTGCACACTAACAAACAAATCTGATCGACACTTTCTTATTCAGAAATCTTTGCTAGCCCTCTGCTACCCAAGGAATAAAGCATACACTGCTTGAAGGAAAGCGAGTCCTCCATTATCTGGCCCTTCTCTGCCTCTCCAGCCAAGGTCACTTTCATACTTTATGCTCTAGAAATATTAAATTCTTTATAAATATGTGCTGTGGAGGGCATTTGTCATTTTGGAAGCTATATTATTCTAGATCTAATATGTTTAAACCATACTAATATTTTAACAGGAAGAATGTAACATAAGGAATTAGTTAAATGGGTGTTGGGGTCTAAAGAAAGCAAAGGTGACAACTCAGGTGACACAGAGATAAAAACTGTGGGGGCATCTGCCATCCCTGTGCTTGGAGCAGCAAAGAGAAGAGGTTGGCCTTATGAGAACCCGAAAGCTTAGGGAGAAGGTCCTGTAGAGTTGGGACCCAAACATCTTAGGAGAAAGGACAGCCCCCCTGGTATGTTAGTAGCTCAGAAGGGAGTCACCACTGAGCTAAGGCCCAGGTCACTGAAGATGGAGCACGGGCAGATTGGAGTTGGCCTCTCAGGGTAGGATGTGGGCAATTATGAGGTTGGTTCTTGGAATGTGGGAAGAAACTCAAAACTGGAATTGACTGCCTCAGACAGGGTGAATAATCATTCCTGGGGAGAGCCTGACAGGCACAGGGAGCAAATGAAGAAGGAACAAGTTTCTTCCCCATCCCCTAGCCTTCTCATCTCCTTCTAGGGGTCCCTATTGGTAGAATCTGACAGGGGGCCAATTGGCAATGGAGGAATATGGTTCACACAGTTCCAGCCCCAGTGCCACTAAGAAGAGAGCAAAGAGACAATTGCTTAATAACTAGCATCCAGACAACTTTTGTATGTGAGGAAACATCAAGACTAGTAGAAAGTGGAGCCCTGCATCTCATCCTGAAAGACGAAGGAGGCGGGAGGCTGCTACGACCTTTCTGAGCTCCCTGTAGCTAGAGGACTTATGTTCAGCCAGAGGAAGGTCTCATCTGAGACATTATTCCTAGAGTGGATGATGCAATCAAGAGGGGACAGTGCAGAATTCATCAGTTGTGACTCTGGCAGCAGAAGAGTCCAATATTAAGGGGGAGTGGTCCCAGAACAGGCAGTAATGGTGACCAGCAACAGAGGGCCACTCGTGGCAGGACTGCCAGTGGCAGCAGCCAGGGTCCATCTCTACAAGCTCTGGCCATCCAGTCTGTCCTGGTTCTTCCTTTATTATGAGTTTGGTTCTTTAGATTTCCAGAGGGTTTGGGAGCTACACAGTATTCCTTCAATATATCACCTTTCTGCTTAACTAGCATCATTTTCTAGTGCTTGAATATACATTTATATAACTGACAATAGAGTGATCTGAAATGACTTTTCCCTTTTTCATCAGCCTCTATAATCCCAGGGTAGAGAAAAGGGTCTGTTCTGCAGGCCATTTATGGACACACTTCTGTGTAGTTAGCTGATCTCTCTCTGCCCCTCCTAACCCTCATAGTGCTATTATTGAATGCCCAATACAGGCTTTGGCAGCCAACCGTGGGTGGCTCTGGAACCTCTCCAGGGCTGGCAGCTTCCTTCTCTTTTTTACAAATCTGATTTCTCGAATCTCTATGACACCCCATGCGGGAGGCTTCCTAGAGTACAAAGCTGGTCTCTGTGCCAGAACATGCGAGCATGCTCTGCAGGCTACTTTAGAACAGAGCTTAAACCTCTGCGCATTGACACTTCTAAGCCAGTGGGTTGAGAAGACTGATAGCCTTTTAAAACGTCGTAACTCAGGAGAGAGTTCTAAGGAGCAAATGCCATAAGGACATTCACTGACCAAGTGCTTATTAAACATTTACTGTGGGCCCAGAACTCTGTCCCCTGCTCCCTATTTGAGTTTGAATATGCCTAATGGATTCACCACTCCCTTCTTACTGTGCTAGTCCTCTCTGCTTCTGGTTTCTCCAGGAAGAGCAGAGCCATCTATAAAGACTGGTCAGAAGTGAGTTAAAGTTCATTTTTGCCCCTTCCAATTATAGAATCTCTATTTAAGCTTACTGACCTTTGAGACGTTGAGAGTTTACCAGTCACAAAGAGACTCCAGAGGACTGAAACTAGAGAAATAAAGAAATTGTATGGGTTTTGGCAGATCTTCTAGTATAAATTTTGTAATTTTGTGAACAATAGTCAAAATCCTTCCAATATTATACTTTGGTGAATTTACATGGAATCCCATATAAACAGATGGTTACATTTACTATATAAGTCATTTGCATCAAAAATATTTCTAGTGTCCCAACCTATAATGGAGCATAGAGTTACAGGAAAAGTAGAGTTGACAACTTATTTATTTGTTCCCTTTGCTGTCTCTAGAGCAGGGCTCCACAATACATTTTTTCATAACTGAATTATAATAATGTATTTGCATTCTTGTCCCTTCTGCTTCTCTGCACCTCATTGAGGACCAACTCGGGGTCTGATTCACCTTCATGTATCGAGCACTTGGGCCAGTGCCTGGAATCTAGGAGACAATAAATGGTTTGTGAACACATGAATAAAAACATCTTGAGAAACAAAAGAGGTAAAGAGAGAACTACAGAAAGCTCACAAATGGTGCAATTGGGGAACTACTGTAAGGTGAGTAGTAATGTACAAGATGAGAGTCTGCTGTTTTTGAGCATGAGGGTTGGGGGAATTTCAGGTAAGAAAAATAGAAAACATTTAGGGTTAAAATTGTCTATGCAGGGTTTCATGGAAGCAAGTATTGAGGTGGACCTTAAGGGATAGGATTTGAAATGACAAAAGGAATAAAAGCATTCTTAGTAGAAAGGCAATTTAAGACTGTAGAATGGAAATTTATAGGAGGTATCAATGATTGTATTATAAGTTTGCTGAGTAGAGTAGTGAATGAAAGGGGCTTTCTCTTGCTTGAAATCCCCCTCTACTCTTTTTTTTTTTTTTTTTGTAAATATTCCACCTGTTCTTCAAAGTAATGTTCGTAACTCAGTCTCTTTCCTCAGCTGACTCAGACTGACTCTTGTTACCTCCCATAAAATTATTCCTGCATGTTATTTTCTTGTCCCATTTGATACTTAAAGTATACTACAGTGAAGTGGTGAAAAGAAAGTCCCCAAAATGGACATTTCAATATTAGCTCTTCAACTGACTGGTTTGGTGACTTTGACTAATCATTAAGCCTCCCAAGGACTCTGCTATACAATTTCTAAGATCTTTTGCAAAATAAGAGTCTAAAATTTGTCTTTTTGGCCCTCTGGCATCAAAAGGAGAAAATATCAGACAGAGCCTTCAGTCTGACCAGTTTCAGAAACTCATATGCACTTTCTAACCCAATCCATGTCTTGTCCTGGGTAGGGGAGGTCCTCTTGGCCTTCTCTAGCTACACAAAGTATTCATATAGAAATTGACTCTCAAGACAGACTGCCTTGTTTTGAATTCAATGCTATTACTTTCTAAGTGTTTAATTTGGACAAACTGATTAACCTTATTATGCACAAAATAGGGCTATCAGAGTTCCTACTCCATAAGTTTGTAGCAAAGATTAAAAGAGATAATCCATGAATAATTTAGCACAATTATTCTCAGAGGAGAAGCAGAATGAAGTGATTTTCTTCCTCTCTTCCAGTTTGCTGAAACACTGCTCCAAGAATCATGGCTGCCCCCAGAAGCCATTTGAGCCATTAACATTGCTGTACCTGGCATGGTATAAGCTGATCTTGCCCACATTCTTGGTCCCTCACCTTCCAAGCTAATTTCTATGTGTCATTCAATAAGAAATGTTCAGCTTTCTCCACTGATGGTTCATCTTTCTCTTTCTGACTGATGGTCAGAAGAAATAAGATAAATATATATATATATATATATATATTCAACCCCAGGTTCGAGTTCTCCCATCACTAAATGTAGGAGTGTTTCTGACATGTTCTAACGTTGTATTGCTCTATCTCTAAAGATCTTTGAGTTAATCAGTTTCTAATTAATGAGGCTGAGGAGTGGATCACTTAATTTTATAGGCAAAGAAAAAACTATACATTTCTTCAGAGACTAATGAACAAGGAAGTGATACTTCAAGACAAGTGAGCAGGCATTGTGCTACAAAAGGTCCTGAATCTGGGGAAAGAAGAGATTTTTGTTCCCAAATGTGTGTGTTCCTTATGGAAGTAAGATGTATTATATTTAGAAACACATTGGAAAAATAAGATCTCATCCAGGTGTCAAAATCTAGTTAATAGAGTTCTGCTCTCAGAAACAATTAGAAACAAAGGGAGGAATATACAGAAGGAGGGAGTTTCGGAAGGAGGGAAAGACCCAAAAGATGCTTGGTTTGTTTGTTTTTTGATTAAAAAAAAAAAAAAAAAAAAACCTATGTTGCTATAATTGCCTGAATAAAAGTTATAAACAGAAATGCTAGTTTCTGACCTAAACATATTTTAAATAATAAGATTTTCATGTATGCCTAGGTTCTAGAATCCACATTAGTGTTTTAAAATCTGTAGAGTGAGTTTTCAAATCACTGTTTTAATGGCATCTCACGTAAAGAGGAGTAAACAGACTGAAATTTTGAACCAGTATGTTTCATCTTCAGTAACTTGTCAAGGAGGCACCCAGTAGGTAACATGTATTCTGGAAACTAAAGCCAAAACTGAGTTGAATTTGGTAAGGAAAAACGTTCTTAGCAACTACCCAAAATGAGCAAAGTGAAGTTTCATTTTCCTCAACCAATAATGGGAAAATGAATAAAAATAAACCATTATGCAAAAAAGTTCTGGAAAATAATAAAGTCATTTTTTCCCAAATATAGTATGCTTTTAAAAAATTGAATTCACCCTTTGAAAAAATACACAGGCTGGGTGCAGTGGCTCACACCTGTAATCCCAGCACTTTGGGAGGCCGGGGCGGATGGATCACTTGAGCCCAGGAGTTTGAGACAAGCCTGGGCAACATGGCAAAACCCCATCTCTATGAAGAATGCAAAAAATCAGCCAGGCATGGTGATGTACACCTGTGGTCCCAGCTACTCAGGAGGATGAAGCAGGAGGATCACCTGAGCTCTGGAGGCTGAGGTTGCAGTGAGCCGAGATTGCACCACTGCACTCCAGCCAGGGCAACAGAGAGAGCTTCTATCTCAAAAAAATAAAAAATAAAGAAAACACACAACTTTAATTCCTGAAACTTCCCTAACCACCCTTCAATTCAACTGCATTCAACTGATCAAAGAATACAAGTTTTATTATTCATAAATTCAAGAATATATGTTGCTTTATTGTGGTTGTTTTTTCATAATTATAGTGAATTAAATGAGGAAATGTAGCTCTCTCTGGTGTTAAATATGAAATATTATTTTCATGTTATATATGAAACATAAATTATCTTAATTCAACTCAGAATGAAGTGCACACTTAAATATGTATGATTTCACATATAGTCATTTTATTTTTAATAAGAATTTATATTCATATTTTACTTTTTATATCTAAAAGTAATATGAAGCTCTTTCTTTGTTTATATCATCTCACAACTCAATATATGCATAGTTATAAATTATATTCCTTATTCACACTTTGTCTTTTCTTCTTCCCCTTGAGGAGAGATTGTATGAGAAGAAAGCATTCGAAGGAGAGAAGGAACAATGGCTTTTCAGGAAGAAGAGAAAGAAACCTGATGGTAAGAAAAAAGCCCAGGGTGGGCTGGTGCTCTCAGCTTCCCATTGGAGAGGCACAGCACTGATTTCTAAGAAGACTTTGAGAGAGGGCAATTGTCAGACAGAAATTCCTATAGCCCTATAAAATAACCTGACATACAAATGCTGCAAACATGTGTCAGAGTAATCATGTTGAGGTAAGCCAAACTTAAGATGAAAGATTCTGAAGAGGTGGTAGGTACAGTAAATAAAATAAGAATTTGCTTCCATAATTTCCCACTCAAACTGCTTTATTTTTATTGACATCTGTATTTCTTCCAATTTGCTATTTGGTTTTTGTACAATTCACTTATGGTGTTTCTGCCTTGACAGAATTTTTATGCAGTCAAATTTATCAATCTTTTCTTTTGAATATGGATTGCTAATCATAGTTTAAAAGTCTTTTCCTATACCTAGATTATAGAATTCATCCATCCTTTAGTACTTTTATGGATTCTTTCTTTTTTTCTGTTTTTCATGTGTGAGAGGTGAGGAATTAATCTGACTGTATCTTTTGTCAAAAGACATAATTCTTCTATTTAAAATTTTTATTTAATTAATTAATTAATTAAAATTAATTAATTAATCTATTTATTTATTTTTGAGACAAAGTCTCACTCTGTAGCCCAGGCTGGAGTTCAGGGGCATGATCTTGGCTCAGTGCAACCTCAACCTTCTAGGCTCTAGGGATCCTCCCACCCTTGCCTCCAGAGTAGATGGGACTACCGGCGCATGCCACCACACCCAGCTAATTCTTTGTATTTTTTGTAGACACACGGCTTTGCCATGTTGCCCAAGCTGGTCTTAACTTCTGGGCTCAGGTGGTCTGCCTGCCTTGGCCTCTCAAAGTGCTGGGATTACAGGCATGAGCCACTGCACCCAGCCAACTTTCTTCTTTTCTCAGCAATTTAATAGAAGTCTATCTTTACTCCAGTAATTTGAGACATTACTTTCATTAATATTAAATTTTCATATATATTTGGATCTATTTCTAGACTTTCTATTCTATTTCACTAGTCTGTCTGCCTACTCATGTGACAGTACCACACTATGCTAATGATAGAGGCTTTCTAGTATGTTTTAATAGCTGGTAAAGAAAGTCTCCTCATAGCTTTTAATTTTTTCAGTATTTTACTGGCTACTCTGGTTCGTTGTTTTCTTTTTTTATGGGCATTTTGTTGTATTTAGTATTTTGTTAAGATTGCATTAGAGAGAAATGACATCTTTATGATTGAGTCATCTTACCCAAAATTAATGGCTATCTTTTCATTTGTTCAAGTCTGCTTTTGTGTCCTCCTCATAGAGAGTTTGCACATTTCTTGTTCTGTTCACTTTTAAGTATTTATCTTCTTTTGCTATGTAAATGAAGTTTTCTGTATCATTTTATCTTTTAGCTGGCTATTTTTATTTGGCATATAAATGCTATTTCTACATATTAATTTTATATCCTGCTACATTACTGAATTGTTTTATCATCTTAGTCCATGGACATTCATTTGAAAGCTACATACTGCACACATTCTGACAGATGACATTGCCTAATTGAGGATCCTGTACTTTGGTCAAGGGTATGTGATGTTATTTAGAGTTGAAGGAAAATAATCTACAACAATGTTGAGCCTTAAAAATCTATTTGTTTCAAGAAGAAATCAGCATACTTCCTGATTTCAAAATGGTCTATGAAGAAATGGTAATGAAAACAGTGTGATACTGCTACAAGAATAGACATCTATACCAAATAAATAGAATTGAGAGTCTAGATATAAAACCATACATTTACAGAACGGACATATGGAAGCCAGGGCCAGAAAGGAAATTATGATCTGCTGCATAGTTCTGACTTTCAGAAAGGAGCAAGCAAGTTGGCCGGGCGCGGTGGCCTACACCTGTAATCTCAACACTTTGGGAGACCGAGAGGGGGTGGATTACCTGAAGTCAGGAGTTCAAGACCAGCCTGGCCAACATGGCAAAATCCCATCTCTACTAAAAAATACACAAAATGAGCCAGGTGTGGTGGCCGGTGCCTGTAATCCCAGCTACTGGGGAGGCTGAGGCAGGAGAATCACTTGAACCTGGGAGGCAGGCTGCGGTGAGCCAAGATGGTGCCATTGTACTCCAGCCTGGGCAACAGGGCAAGACTCCATCACAAAAATAAAAATAAAAAAGGAAAGAGCAAGTTGATCTGTTCCTGGCTACATAATCTTTTTATCTGCCAGTAAACTGAAAGTCTAAAATAAATTTTACAAAAAGAGCTATTGAAGAATTTAATATGAATATTCCATAATATGCATATTTATGGGAATACTTACAATTATAATTCTTCTAAATTACTTAAACTAGAAATATACAGTGCCTTATTAACATGTATTATATCAGATTTCAGGAGATTTTGTTGAAGGTAAGGAAAGAATTATGTGAGAATCACTAAATTTACAAACAAAATGAAAATTTGTAGGAGTTCTTTAATCTTTAAATGGGCTCTGGCCTCAAAATTGAGATTGTCTGTGAAAAACTACCATTCTTCATCAAATATTTGAGACAGAAAAACTAGTGAAGCACAAAAGTTATGCATGCAAACGTACAAAGTCTTCATATTTAAAAAAATAATAGTAGCCACAGTTTGTTGAGAACTCGCTAGGTTCTAAGTGTTGTGTTAGTACTTTAAAACATTGTATTACTGAAGTCTCACAAGCACCTAATGCAGTTGGTATTTAGAGTCAGTACTTTACAGATAAGGAAACTAAATGTGAGAGACAGTGGGATCTTTGTCAATGGTCCACAACCACAGCTAGTCCATGGTTGAGCTTGCTACTTTAGCAAACGACTTGCTTTCACATAGCAGGGCTCCCAATAATTAATATTTCTCAACATGTTACCAATGAATAAAGTAACTAAAAATGTAAAATTGTGTATACAAAAGAGAAACATTTTCACCATATTGTTTATCTTAGTTTGCTTTAATTTATTATCTTCTAAAAGATTTGACTGATCCTTTTACACCTGTCTCTCTTTTGTCAGAAGCAAACTCAGTGTTATATAAAAATATGATCACATTTCCCAAAAGGCAAGGTGGTCAGAGAAAGCCAGTGATGATGATATGATACTGGACATTAAATATAGCCTTAAGCCAGACTTAAATTTCAGGTGGAGTCACTTGTCTGCCGAGAGAAATGCCATCATCGCTGATAAGGATTTTCAGACTCTAGCTTCAGAGTCCTGAGTTCTGAGTGATAGTTCCAAATGGTCAGTTAAAATCTGAGATCACAGCCTAGTCTGAATTCCATCAAGTCATGGCACTGAGCCCAAGGGCAAGATTGATTGTACATTTGCAGACTTGGCAGCTTTGGAAATGATGATTTACGGTAATCAACTTTCACCTCTTCCTTTTCTCTGAGATTTATGAAGAACATATTTAGTTTTGGAGGTGTTTGTTGTTGTTGTTGTTTTTCTTACAGAAGAACGATGCTTAGCTTTAGTGACACTCTAACTTCAGAACTAATTCAGAAAATCACACTAAAGTCTTTAATGTGTTTGCATAATAACACATATTTAAAGCATTATAATTACGAATAAAGTAGGATAAATCACCTCCTGGGTATTTATAACCAACTTTAGACTAAAGTAAAAGCTGAACATAGAGTTTGCAAATTATTTAGATTCTGTGTTTCTTCTCCTATGGTTTCTGTCTGGCTTTCAGCTAGTTGTTAAAAGCTGCATAGAGTAAGAGAAAATAGCTTTGCAGGTATTATTTTTAAAAAGAAGACAACTTGAAGTTAACATGATTGCATTCCAATTATTCATGGATTAAATTTTCTATGTGCTGGTTGCCTATTCCTGTTAACCTCTGAAGTAGTTTAGACTTCTTTGAGCATGTATCTAAACTTGTGTCCTAAAATGTAAATAAATGTATGTAAAGATGCATTTTAGTGAGCACAGACATTCCCTTTAAGAAATCAACAGGGAAATAACTAAAATATATGGGAAAAAAAATCATTGGATTGAGTCAGAGTCCTTTTTCATTTTTGGTGACAAATAGATCAGTAATCTAATTTCTCACCAGGAGATTTCAATCTGTGTATCAGTTAAAGTAAATTTGGAACTACTCTTCCACCCCATTGCTGACTCCTACTGTCTTGATGTTGAGCCTTTTCCTGTCCTTTGAATGTCTGCCTCAGTCCTAGATCAATGCATTGTCATTGCCCCTAACAAGTGCAGTTGTCTATGGCTCTCAAATATTGCCCAGGTCAAATTCTCTCAGCCTAGCTTGTGTCCTCTCTGGTGACCTTCAGCCAGCCTGGTCCTGGCATTTACATAAGAACAGGATATTAAAACATTCCCTGTGCATGTTTGAAGTTGATACTCACTGCACAGTTATTTCAGAAACTTTTTAGAACAACTGCTCTATCTTTAAAATGTCTGCAGACAGGTGTCATAAATGGGCCATCCAAGAGTGTCAGAAACCATCAAAGCACTATTTGCAAAGTCAAAGTACTCTAGTGATGTTATTCATGGAACACAGTCTCAAAGCTTGCAGGTCATCTAGTCCAACTCTCTAACTAATTCAATAAATTTTTTCTCCAGCATTCGTGGAAGGGAGCCTGAGGGGAAAGAGCACACGATATTTGTGAAGTCAGAAGGCCTTGGCCTGAGTCCTAGCTCCAGTTCATTCTACCTCTGTGTAAGCAAAATACAAACACTCTGAACCTCAATTTGCACATGTTAAGTACTTGGATACATAGTAAATGCTTAATAAATAATTTTAAATGAATAAACATGACAACAACATCAGTCTCTCAGAGTTGCACTTGCAATTTTCCAAATCATTCTCTTCCTCTCAACTGTGCTGTTGCATATCTTATATTCTGCCTGGGATTGCCTTTGCACCATGTCACCTGGTTAACTAGTACCTGTCCAGAGAAATCTCTCCTGACAAGAGCCTCCTACCCTAGGCACCTGAAGTCTGTCTAGGGTACTCACTTTAAACATTCTGTGCTTACCGAATTAATCACGTGTTACAATCACATGTCTCTACCTACGTCTGCCTGCCAAGCTGTGAGTTTCTTGAGGACAGGACATATTTAGTGTTGGAGGTGTTTGTTGTTACTGTTGTTGTTGTTTTTCTTACAGAAGAACGATGCTTAGCTTTAGTGACACTCTAACTTCAGAACTAATTCAGAAAATCACACTAAAGTCTTTAATGTGTTTGCATAATAACACATATTTAAAGCATTATAATTACGAATAAAGTAGGATAAATCACCTCCTGGGTATTTATAACCAACTTTAGACTAAAGTAAAAGCTGAACATAGAGTTTGCAAATTATCTAGATTCTGTGTTTCTAGTACTCCTCAAATATTGAGGACAGGCACTATGTTTTATTCCTTTATTTCTGTACTTTCCACAGGTGTAGAAGGTCAAGTTAATCACATCTCTCAGTTCAGGGGAAATTGCCATTATTACTGTGAAAGCCCCTTTTTTCTTTTCCCTCTTTGTTACATTACTTTTTAACTTATTCTTTTTTATATCCCCATAACCATCTCCCATTTTTCTCCCCTGCACAAGTGTCCATTATAATGCAACTGTATGTATCTTTTTGTTTGCATGTATTTTCAAAATGAGCTATGTTGTTCTATATAGCTATGTCTTACTTAATTTTAATGAATTGACATACTTTTGTACCAACACTTATTTCCTGACTGGCACATCTTTAATTTTCAATAAATGTCTATGGAATTACAAAGGAATAAGTTAAAAATGTGGTCACTGAATTTACTGTGAATCCGGTTTGGAAAGAAAATTGTGAAATATAGTATGTGAAATTGATGTACAAATAGTCTATTACATTATAAGTGTTACTCGTAATTAGTAATCTTTTAGCTTTTTCTAATATAATTTGAATGGCAGGAAACTCACTAGTTCACAAGAGAGTACATGGTAATCTAAAATAGGGATCCTCAACCTTTTTGGCACCAGGGACTAGTTTCATGGAAGATAATTTTCCCATGGACTGACATGGGGGCGGGGATAATTTAGGAATGATTCAAGTGCATTACATTTATTGTGCACTTTATTTCTATTATTAGTACATTGTAATATATAATGAAATAATTGTACAACTCACTGTAATGTAGAATCAGAGGGAGCCCTGAGCTTGATTTCCTGCAACTAGAAGGTTTCAACTGGGGGTGAGGGCAGACAGTGACAGATCATCAGGCATTAGATTCTCATAAGGAGCACACAAACTAGATCCCTTGTATGCACATTTCTCAATAAGGTTCGTACTCCTATGAGAATCTAATGCTACTGCTGATCTGACATGAAGTGGAGCTCAGGCAGTAATGTGAATGACAGGGAGCAGCTGTAAATACAGATGAAGCTTCCCTCACTGGCCCGCCACTCACCTCCTGCTATGCGACCCTGTTTCTAAAAGGCCAGGGACCTGTACTGTGACCTGTTAGATCAGGGGACTCCTGATCTAAAACACAAAATTTGCGTCATTCATTCTTAGTGAACCAATGCTGGCTCTCGGTGATTACCTCCATCTTTTGGTTTGTAATGTTTATGAGGGTATTTATGCACAGAAAGAGTCTCTTAGTCTACATTATAGGGTTTTCTTTTATTTTTTCTTCTGTTTTTTTGTTTGTTTGTTTGTTTGTCTTTGAAATTGTGCTGTCTTGACCCAGTTTGAGACCCTGGCTAAAGGCTGATAAATCCCCTTTCTCCAGCAGCTGATTAAGTCCACACCTTGAAGACTTTCCTTATCATGCTCTCACACTCACATCTGCCCTAATCTGCCCTGGGACCTAGCACCAAACAGCCAGGGATAGTCCCTAAGCCCCAGGGCCCACCAAAATTATTTAAATCATCCAATCCACAGAGAGCCTATGAAACTGAGCTAGCCCCACCCTGTGCGCCATATGTAAGCTGCCCCCGATAGCTTGCAGTTACTCAGTTTCTCAGTCCCTGATTCAACTCCTGTAAGTGTCCTCCATCAAAAGTCTTCAAATCTTATAAACAATTGGTGCTGTGAGCAGGAAGGTGTGGCCATGATTGTGGACTCTTGAGTAGCTCCTTGTGGGGACAGGGTGCAGGATGTGAGGGTCTGCTCTTGGCTTACTCATTGGCTCCAGACCCACACCAGCACAACTAGGGATGCAACTGCTGCCTGTCAGTGAGCTGCACTTCAGCTGGTGCTGCTGTGCTGCCGGTGCTTGCCAAGTCTCTCCTTATCCACATTCCTGTGTTGGAACGTTAAAAATGAGCAGTGCTGACTGGCTAAACTCCAAAGCTATATACTAGTACAGCTGGGGCCCACCTTAGACCATTAGGAGTGATGAGCCACTTGAGCTGCACTTTGCAGGGTCTGCATTCCCCATGCTTCTGCTCATAGCCGTGTTTGGCAGAAGCCTATTCCAGGAGTCTGTAACTTCTTTGGCAGCAGTGTTTCTTTTTTATTATGTGGGGCAGAATCCTGTTTGTCCGAGTGTTTCAGGTAAACTCTTGTGGAGGAAAGTGTTGGTTGGGCTCTCCCACAATACAGGAACGGCGCCAGGTCTCATTGTCAACTTGACCAATTTAACCAATTACGATAAAGGAACTATAAAGGAACATAGAAATTGGTTAAATTGGAGGGGTTCCTACAGACTAATACTGGAGTTCCAGCCCCAGCCATAGATATATTAATTGGCAAACAACCTGACACCCTAGTAACCATATGCACTCCAATCAGGCCATATGATTTAAAACCCATGTACAGCAGAACCCCTCTCTTCACACGTCTAGAAAAAAACAGGGACTGTTGAGAGCTTTTATATTCAGCTGCCTTTATTTTTATTAATTTTATTTTATTTTAAGTTCTGGGATACAGGTGCAGGATGTGCAGGTTTGTTACATAGGTAAACCAGTGCCATGGTGGTTTGCTGTACCTATCAACCCATCATCTAGGTATTAAGCCCCACATCCATTGGCTTTTATCCTGATGCTCTCCCTCCTCCTGCCATCACCCCAAGAAAGGCCCCAGTGTGTGTTGTTCCCCTCCCTGTGTCCACGTGTTCTCATTGTTCAGCTCCCACTTATAAGTGAGAACATGAGGTGTTTGGTTTTCTGTTCCTGTATTAGTTTGCTGAGGATAATGACTTTGAGCTCCAGGATACAAAACCAATCTGCAAAAATCACAAGCATTCCTATACACCAATGGCAGACAAGCAGAGAGTCAAATCATGAATGAACTCCCATTCACAATTGCTGCAAAGAGAATAAAATACCTAGGAATACAACTAACAAGGAAAGTGAAGGACCTCTTCAAGGAGAACTAAAAACCACTGCTCAATGAAACCAGAGAGGACACAAACAAATGGAAAAACATTCCATGCTCACGGATAGGAAGAATCAATATTGTGAAAATGGCCAAAAGACCCAAAGTAATTTATAGATTTAATGCTATTCCCATCAAGCTACCATTGACTTTCTTCACAGAACTAGAAAAAAACTACTTTAAAATTAATGTGGAACCAAAAAAGAGCCCATATAGCCAAGACAATCCTAAGCAAAAAGAACAAAGCTGGAGGCATTACATTACCCTACTTCAAACTATACTACCAGTTTACAGTAACCAAAACAGCATGGTACTGGTACAAAAACAGACACAGACCAATGGAATAGAATAGAGATCTCAGAAATAAGACTGCACATCTATAGCCATCTGATCTTTGACAAACCTGACAAAAACAAGTAATGGGGAAAGGATTCCTTATTTAGTAAGTGTTGCTGGGAGGAGAACTGGCTAGCTATATGCAGAAAATTGAAACTGAACCCCTTCCTCACATCTTACACAAAAATTAACTCAAGATGGATTAAAGACTTAAATGCAAAACCCAAAAGTAAAAAACAAACAAACAAACAAACAAACAACAACAACAAAAAAACCCTAGAAGAAAATCCAGGCAATACCATTCATAACATAGGCATAGGCAAAGATTTCATGACAAAAATGTCAAAAGCAATTACAACAAAAGCAAAAGTTGACAAATGGGATCTAATTAAACTAAAGAGCTTCTGCACAGCAAAAGGAACTATCATTAGAGCAAACAGGCAACCTACAGAGTGGGAGAAAATTTTTGCAATCTCTCTATCTGACAAAGGTCTAATATCCAGAATCTTCAAGGAACTTAAACAAATTTATAAGAAAAAAAAATGAACAACCCCATTAAAAAGTGGGCAAATGCCATTAACAAACACTTCTCAAAAGAAGACATTTATGTGGCCAAGAAACATGTGAAAACAGCTCAACATCACTGATCATTACAGAAATGCACATTAAAACCACAATGAGATATGATCTCACACCTGTCAGAATGGTGATTATTAAAAAGTCAAGAAAGAACAGATGCCGGCAAGCCTATGGAGAAATAGGAGTGCTTTTACACTGTTGGTGAGAATGTAAATTAGTTCCACCATCGTGGAAGACATTGTAGTGATTCATTAAAGATCTAGAACCAGAAATAGCATTTGACACAGCAATCTCATTACTGGGTATGTACCTAAAAGGATATAAATCATTCTGTTATAAAGATACATGCATATGTATGTTCATTGCAGCACTATTCACAATAACAGAGACATGGAATCAACCCAAATGCCCATCAATGACAGACTGGACAGAGAAAATGTGGTACATATACACCATGGAATACTATGCTACCGTAAAAAGGAACAAGATCCTGTCCTTTGTAGGGACATTTAGCTGCCTTTAATTGAGACTTTGATTGTACCGTTCAGATTCTGGCACTTTGGTCCAATTATAGCAGAATCCTAGATGCCAGCATCTTTGCTAGCTGTGCACCCACAAAGCCTTTGACTTAAAAGACAAGCAAATCAAGCTCCCAGGACCCAACATTGTATTCAAATTCTATGAATGACTCAGCCTCATTATAACACCATAGAGCCACAAAAATATGACCCACATCAACCCTAGTGGGTATCCATGTGGGAAGGATACCCTAGTCCCACACTGCCCTAGCTCAAGACCACGCCATTAAAGATGGCATGCCCCCTGCCTCCCAACCAACTATGGGCAGTGCCAACTACACTGGCACATGGAATGTCTTGCCATTCATAGGAGACCAGAGGCTCTTGGTTTTCCAGTAGCTAGTTACAGTGCTGGCTTCTGTTTTAAAAAGCGAGACCCACAAAACTGGAAGGACTTTTCAGACTTTACAGACACCTATAAAACTGTAAGTTCTGCTCCCTTTGATTGTAATTCCACTCTATACCAGGCTAAGCCCTCATGAGACCAAGTCCAGTGCCTCCTTAATGCTTCCAAGATTCAGGTTCCTGCTAAGCCCACCCACTTCTCCTGCCTAAAGGGTAATCTAACTGAAGTATCCACCCTGTGTGCTCTCCTAGGAGTAAAAGGAGCATCTGCTGGTCTCCCACTGTCAAACCATTCACTCCCTTCCATCGTCTTTCCCTTCCCGTTCTCATTGTCAGTATCCCTACTCCCACCCCCATCTCTTCTGTCCTAACAGCATCTTCTCCTCTTGCCCTCTAAAAGACTACATGAGTAAAATTCAAATCCACTGCCCCAGTTTCTCTGATATTTATACGGGCATCCAAAATACACACACATTTGACTGAAGTAGACTCTTCTGCAGTGACTATCCGTAACTCATCAGCCTGCTTCCACATATCCTACACCACACATTTACCCAACTGATAATTGCTCCAGAGATGAAAAATATTGAGAAATTAAAACCACTTCCAAACGGCCTCTTCTCCTGTATCGGGGTGCCCCCTCATGGCAAGTGGCAACTGCACTTGTGTTTTGTCAATACGTACCACAGGTGGGCTACCCAATGAACAACTGCATGCTCTCACCATATGCCCAACAAAAGCCACTGTCTTCCTCCAGTCCCATTCTTTAGTAATTTCCCTTTACCTAAATCAAGGTACAGTTGTCCAGTCTAAAGATAATGCCACAAAACTATATTGTGTCCCAACCAACAAAGGTGCTTATCCCCTCTACTTTGCCCTTCCATTACCCTGAAACTGGAAGCCATGAGATGCATTCTGGCCTCTCTTGGCATTCCTATTTATGTAAATGTTAATTATTCTTTCCCCATCCAGCCAAACGTCATTGATGTGCCACATTCGTACCTATAATACTGGGACTCACCCTTGCTCTAGGACTCACTGCGATGGCCACAAGGACCATTGCTTTAGTCCGAGAGTCAAAAATAATTGATGCTACCCTACAAATGTCCAAAACTCTAGTATATCATATTTCTAAATTACAGCAAATATTAGTCCTGCTAGACTGGGGAGCTTCGGCAAAAATGTTTTTTGACAGTAAATTTGTCCTTGATTATATATTAACTAGTCAAAGAGGTGCTTGTAACATTATTAGAGCTTCTTGTTGTAGGTGGGTTAACACCACCAATCAAGAGGTCACTAACAGAAAGCCTGGATCACAAAAACCATCACCCTAAAGAAAACCGCCTTACATGTTTAACGCACTCTGAAATTCAGTCAAAATATGACTAAAGGCCCTTGCCAAGACTGATGTATTCTCCTGGCTAACACCAAACAAATGGGAGCCTGGTTACAAGTCAGCCTTCCGGGACTTGTCACATTTCTACTTGGTTTCTTCCTTGTTACTGTCATAATAAAATGTTTTCCTGCTGTTTAGTGCAATTTAGGCCCTATTCTGTAGAAGTCTCCTCTACTGTTCAGGCCACTCAAATACCCCAAATAATTGAGTTCAAAATCAACATCAAGATAGAAAGGAATCAGTGACTAAATATATTTCATATATGGTATTTTTATTGATTATGGTGCTGTCTTGACCTAGTTTTGAGGCCTCGGCTAGAGGCTGGTCAGTTTCCTTTCTTGAGCAGCCGATTAAATCCACACCCCAACCACTTCCCTTATCAGGTTCTCACACTCCGGGGCCACTATGTACCCACTCTAATCACCACAGGGCCAGACATCAGACACTTAAGGACACAGCCCATGCACCAAAGCCCGCCAAAATTGTGCAAATTTTCAAAATTATTCAACCTAGCTAACCCCACCCTTTTTGCTATACATAAGCTGCCCTTTCCCCCTCTAGCTTGTGGTATCCAGTCCTCAGGTGCAACCCCCTGCGTGGTCCTCTGTGGCAGCCTTCTCTCATTCGGAAGTGTAAGTAACAAAATTGAAGTGTTTTGTCTGACTGCTAAAGAATCTTTAAATCTTATAAAATACAGTCCTACCTACATCTTAATTACTATTCAATGAATGAAAGCTGCAAAGTTTTAAAAACCCTTATAGTTTTTCTAAACCTTCTATATTTGTCAAGCAGATCTCTGGAAATCTGGAAATATGAAAAGGATGATATAATATTCTGGCCTCTCTTTTTTTTTTTTTTTTTTTTTTTTTTGAGACAGAGTCTCATTCGGCCACCTATACTAGAGTGCAGTGGCACCATCTCTGCTAACTACAACCTCTGCTTCCTGGGTTCAAGTGATTCTCCTGCCTCAGCCTCCCAAGTAGCTGGGATTACAGGTGTGTGCCACCACACCTGGCTAATTATTGTATTTTTAGTAGAGAGGGGGTTTCACTATGTTTGCAAGGCTGGTCTTGAACTCCTGACCTCAGGTGATCTGCCCTCCTCGGCCTCCCATAGGGCTGGGATTACAGGCATGAGCCACTGCGCCCGGCCAATATAAATTACCATTTAAACTTATTCCATGACTAATCTTCAATTTGAGGTTAATTCCCCTAAACAATTAATGCAATTGATAGATTTGGTTAATTAAGTTCTTTTAAATATCATATATTATATCAATTACAAATTCAGTCTACCTGAATCTCGCAAACATTTCAAATGCCTGACACATTAGTATCTTTTATACATCTTGCAAGTTTAAAAAAGGAGGGAGGGGGTTCTAATAATTAAAGCAATTCCAGTAAAAGTAATAATTCAAATGTATGCAGTAGTAAGTTATGTTCTCTTAAACATTCAAACACTGCATATAGACTGAAGAAAATGCTCTTGTACTTTAAAATTGAAATTATACGGTTCATATAACTGATTTTCTAATATATCAGGTTCTATCAAATGCTTCAAACAACTTAACAATCTATCATAGGTTATCCCAATGATTAAATAATTAAATTTCTAAAGTTAATACAAATATGTTAATATTGTGGATTTGACTAACTTCAACATTCTTATAGTTATTTCTTTCTTCTCCCAGTATTTTAAAGCCACTTATGCAAATAAAGAGAATAGATAGATGTATGATCTGACTGGGCCAAGGATACTGTATCAGAGAATCAAGTCCAGGGTTGAAGTGTCAGTTAAAGAATTTGAGAGAGGGGCAGGGACCTAATTAGGTACCACACATGCTCAGGGACCACACAACACAAAAGTCAATCTGCTGGACATCTCCTTGAGGTAACAGAGCTTTCCAAACTCACACCAGTTCATGCAGTCCGGTATATCATGTGTACCCTTACCTAGTTTTGTAGCCAGGCTGGAGTGCAGTGGCGCGATCTCGGCTCACTGCAACCTCTGCCTCCCGGGTTCAAGCGATTCTCTTGCCTCAGTCTCCCGAGTAGCTGGGACTACAGGTGTGTGCCACCACACTCGGCTAGTTTTTGTATTTTTAGTAGAGACAGGGTTTCACCATGTTGGCCAGGATGGTCTCGATCTCTTGACCTCTGATGATCTATCTGCCCGCCTCAGCCTCCCAAAGTGCTGGGATTACAGGCGTCAGCCACCACGCCCAGCCCCCTTACCCAATTTTTAAAGTTACCTCTTTTACAACTTTTTTGTTTTTTTGAGACAGAATCTCACTGTTACCCAGGCTGGAGTGTAGTGGCATGATCTCTGCTCACTACAACCTCTGCCTTCCGGTTCAAGCAATTCTTGTGTCCCAGCCTCCCAAGTAGCTGGGATTACAAGTATGCCCAAGTAGCTGGGATTACAAGTATGCATCACCATGCCCGGCCAATTTTTGTATTTTTAGTAGAGAAGGGGTTTCACCATGTTGGCCAGGCTGGTCCAGAACTCCTGACCTCAAGCAGTCTGCCAGCCTGGACCTTCCAAAGTACTGGGATTAAAGGCATGAGCCACCATGCCTGCCTTCTTTTATAGCTTATAATTGTGTAATTTGATAGGTGAAATTCCCTCTACAGGATATTATTTACTACTCGACTGAATTTAATGTCTTTATTGCCTGATTGGAGTCAACTTGCTTTTTACATGTTTTATATCCAGTTCAATATCAATAATCCTATTATCATTTTATTGACTATTCCCTACGTGATTAACACTATCTACTGAATACTGTATCTTAGAATATTACCTACATTTGCATCAAGCTCATGATCTATAACTCACCTACATCCACCGTTCTAGTTTTGAAATTTGGGATAGCACGTGCCAGGATATAGTTGTTCTGCCTGAGTCTTCGCTGCACCTCGAGTTATTCTGAGTTTCATCCATCTTATCTGAACATCTTCTGTGCTCTGGATTTTATTCCTCTCCAAGAGACACAAACTCATTTAGAGCATGTAGATCTTCCCTTGGGATGTTTCTATGTATTTTATTCCTTGTTTCTATCATGCCAACATTTGTTCGAAGCTTTCTATTTGTTCTAATTTTTTTTTTTCAAAAGAAAAGGAAAAAACCAGGACTTTTATGGCACCACTGGTCAGTGTAGGGCAGGTGGGTGGGACACAGCATTAGATGTGCTAGTTGGGCAGAACTGTGCTGTTACTTTTCTGAAAGGGGTAAAAAAATACATAAAATAAAACAGTGCAATGCCAGGACAGGCCAGCATGAGATAGGTGAGTTATTCCCTCCGTAGCCTTCCTTCCAGGTTGTTTTATGTGTCTTTCCTTAATGTGTCCTTACTGTCTAATTAGGTTTCTCTCATTGCCCTTATCTTAATGTTTTACAATTATCTAAGGTGGAATAGCACAGTGGAGAGAAGCAAAAATGTTGGAGTGAGATAGACTTAGGCAGAGGTGGCAATATTATAAAAATAATGATGCTTAAGCTGCAAGACCATTCATTGGCTTGATTTACTTCCAAGATCCCAGAAGGGCACAAGAAATGTTTTATATAAAATTTGCAAAAGATATTTAACCACAATCAGTCAACCCCATTATCATTTTACTACAACTGTCCGGCATCATATTTCCTGTATCAGGTGTTGTTGGAGAGGCTGCGGGCATTTTTGAGACCGAAAGGGAGGATGTTGAATTGAGAATAATTTTAGTTTGGCTTTAGTGGGACATATTTATGTGGGTATCAGTCATTTCTGTATATTGATAGTTTATTGCTAGCCATTCAGGGTAGCACCCACTATGCCAAAACAAATAATGCAGGGCCAGAAGTCACATCGAAAAGTGAAAGTGTGCTTCTTAATGGCTCCCAGGTTCAGAAATTTGTAGGTTATTGAAGAGAAACAGATGGTGAAATGCACAGAGGCAGAGCAAATCCAGGGAAAAAAATTTCAACCATCCAATGTGTAAAACTGTAAGCAGAGAATTCCTTTTTAGAATTTGACCAGAAAACCTAGTTAAGACAGGTTCTCTCAGGAATGTATCTGATAATGTCTTATGTACAATTAAAACCACATAATACGTTACAAAAGTTTTTTGATGAAAATAGTGCAAAATTAAAGAATCCTGTGTATTAAGACACAAACCTATAGTAGTACTTCAAATGTGTGTGAAGTTTTATGAATCCCAATATTAATAAGAACAAACACAAATTTTAATCAACCATGCTTGAAATAAGACTGAAATATCTTTCTATTCTCTCTACAGAAAATAATATAAAATTTTTGTCATATGAAGAGATAATTCGGAATCATGAAATTTAAATATAGATAAAAACTATTAGAGAATTGTGTCTGGCAGTGGCTGAATATAAAATTTTTTTTTATTTTGTGATTTTTTGATATTTAACTTTGTAAAATATTTGATTTATTATAAATCATTTTCTTGTTCTATATAGATATTCACTTTAGTCACTAATTTTTATTATTAATTTTGTATTCTTTTTGTGGTGAAATTAAATTTACTACTTTAAACATTTTAAGGTATACAGGTCCGTGGCAGTAAGTACATTGACATTGCTGTGCAACCCCCATCGCGCTTCATCTCCATAACTTTCTCATCTTTCCAAACTGAAACTCCATATTCATTAAACAATAACACGCCACTCCTTCCTCCCCCGAGCTCTGGCAACAATTATTCTATATTCTAGGTATCACATATAAGTGGAATTACACAGTATTTGTCCTTTTCTATCTGGCTTATTTCACTTAGCATAGTATCTTCAATCTTCATCCATATTGTAGCATGTATCATTTCTTTTTAAGGCTGAATAATATTTCCATGTATGAACAGTAGTACCCCTTATCTGCGAGGATACGTTACAATACCTGAAACCATGGATAGTACCGAATCCTATAAACACTATGTTTTTTTCCTTATATAAACACACCTATGACAAAGTTTAAATTTTAAATTAGGAATAGGAAGAGATTAACAACAATAACTAATAATAAAATAGAACAACTATCACAATATTTCATAATAAAAGTTATGTGAATATAGTCTCTTGCTCTCAAAATATCACATTGTACTGTACTCACTCTTCTTGTGATGGGAGATGTTGCAATGCCTCTGTGATGAGATGACAGGAAGTGAATGATGTAAGCATTGTGATGTAGCCATAGTCTTTTAACCTTCTGTGTTCCTGAATCGGTGTAACCAGCCCTTACTTGTAGTAAGCGGCTTGGTGTCACTCATTTCTTGCTTGCTGAAGTCTTCGCAGATGCTCAGTGCTTTCTCTTGCAACAAGTTGTTATCAGAACATGTTTTCTAATTATGTCTTCCACCCACACATTTAATGCCTTTTCCATCTTAACTAAACACCCAGCATGTACCGTAGCTGTAACTTTTACAGTTTCAGTTGCAACAGCAACACTAGCACGAATTTCTTTTTCCTCCTTCACAATTGCCTGGATAGAAGATTTGATTTTACCATAGATCTTAGCAACCTCAGTATATGACTTTTTTCCTTCCCTTATTAAGTCAAGAGCTTTCACATTTTCACTTAAAGGGAGGACTGGTGGCTTCTCTTTGGCACATCCAAATTACCAGTGTCACAAGTCTTGGGCTTTGGGACCATTATGAAGTAAAATAAGGATTTTACTTACACACAAGCACTGCAACATGGCAACAGCAAATCTGATAACCGAGAAGGTACTAAGTGACTCAGGGGAAGGCAGCGTGTACAGAGGCGATACGATGGGCAGAGGGGAGATTCACGGCACCACAAGGATGGAGTGGGATGCTGTGAGATGTCATCACACTACTCAGAATGGCATGCAATTGAAAATGTATTAATTGTTTATTTCTGGAAGTTTCCATTTAATAATTTTGGACTGTGGTGGATCATGTGTAACTGAAATGGAGGAAAGCAAAGCTTTGGTTAAGGGGGAAACTACTGTACACATAGTGCCACATTTTGTTTATTCATTGATCTGACCATAAACACTGGGTTTGTTTCCACCTTTGGACTATTGTGAATAATGCTGCTATGAACACAGCTGTACAAATATCTGTAGCAGCCCCTGTTCTCACTTCTTTCAGATATATACTCAGAAGTGGAATGCTGGACCGTAAGGTGGTTCTATGTTTAATTCTTTGAGGAATCACCATACTGCTTTCCACAATGGTGACAGCTCTTCACATTCCCACCAGAAATGCACAAGGGTTCTAATTTCTCCACATCATCACCAACACTTGTTTTCTGTGGTATTTTTGTCTGGTTGGCTTTTCTTTTTGTTTCATAGTAGCCATCTGATGAGTACAAAGTGCATTCTTTTTTAAAAAGGGCCTCCCAAAAACCTGGGTCTTCCCTGTGGTCGGGTCTGAACTTTAGTTCTACCATGGCATATGGTCCATCGTCCATGATTTTGTTTCCTGGCTTATAAAATGAGGATTAAAAAAACATGCCTCTAGGATTGTTTTAAAGATTTGGTGAAATAATATATGTGAAACCATTAGCATGGAATCTACACTTAAAAAGTAACAATCCCTTTCATTATTATTTACTTACACATCTTTCTCCTGTACAACATTTTGAGCTTCTCACTCTTTTTTTTTTTTTTTTTTTTTTTTTTTTTTTTTGGTCACAACACCCAGCTTAGGACCTGACATATACTTGGTGTTTAATGGATGTTTGATGGTTGAGCTTAAACTCATCCATAGAAGACAGGCCACAATTCTTTTAGTCACAATGCATATAGAAGTTCAAAAGTTCCTCAGTGAAGAGAAACTGGAAGCAAATATCAGAACCTTGCTGCTCTGTAATTCACTGAGTGCAATTAAGTCTTTATCAACACAGTACAATCTTTACTGTTCTCATTCTCTAAAGTAGCTTCACTCATGCTCAGTAGATGATTTTATTTTTCTCATTAAGTTGTAAATTATATTACCTCTCTAGGTATTGCTTTAGACAAATATTTGTATTGGGTGGATCCTACCTGACTACTGTTGACAAGATTCTGGTGCACCAAAGGGCAAGACAGCCTCAATGGCATGTGATTTAGGATGCTGCCTCAGCTGGGCTGATTTCTGCTTGGGTGTACTACACACGGCATTAAAGCCTGAAATATTCAGAGATCCCATTCTTTGGAGGTTGCCTTAGGATTCATGAAAGCCCAGCAACTGTATTCAAAATTGTGAGCATGTGTGTATATGCACACGTACCTGAGAATATGTGCACTTTCAAAGGAAACAAACCTAACTTTTATCATAATTTCAAAGGAATGCATGACCAAAAGAATTAAGATTAACAGACCTAGAAAGCCTAGGGCACCAGAATCATTATCGAGCCAGAGGCTTACCTTTAGGAAAAGAAACACGTCTTGAAACCATTTGTGGTATGAATTCAGATCTTAGGGGAGATAGAACCCCCAATTACTAGGACCAAGGCACAGAATCAGCTAACCAAACTCCAGGGATGAAGAGTCATTGGAGTTGACAGGGTAATTTAAATCTCCTTTAAACTCCCTCTACCTGCACACAAGATAGATACAGAATCCGTGGATCCATCCCAAAGATGGCAGTAGTCATTACAGCTGGGAGCTATTCAGAGAGGCATTCAGATATCACACTGTGCCACATGTTAAATGCAGACAACCAAAGGTGATAGAAGAATTATGACATCAAATTTAAAATTCCTAGAAGTATCCAGAATAGTACGAAAATGTAAATTTAACACTTCTAAGATCCATTTAAACTTAACAATGGCAAGTTATATTTTAACCTATTTTGTGTCTTAATCTGATAAGAAGAAATTTGAAATTGTGCATCTTTTAATACAGGACTGATTAAAATAATTTCTGAGAAAAGTCAATAAAAATGAATATTAGCTAAGAAAAGAAAGTCTAAGACATAAATTTTAAATAGTGTATCTGTACATACTTATACTACA
Source organism: Macaca thibetana thibetana (assembly GCF_024542745.1). Classification (NCBI taxonomy): domain Eukaryota; kingdom Metazoa; phylum Chordata; class Mammalia; order Primates; family Cercopithecidae; genus Macaca; species Macaca thibetana. The sequence continues at coordinate 59,520,891 of NC_065585.1, forward strand.
CGTTGTCATAAATTTTGAGAGTACTTTTTATTTTTAGAAAATTGAAATTACTTTCTATTTACTCTCTGTAAATAAAAAGCATTTCTACTGAGACATGGTTACTGAGTTGCATATTTACAGAAATGAGCTAGAATGTTTTACTCTCTAACTACAATAAAATCATCCAAGGTGATCATAAAGTTCCCATATCTCTTTCTAAAGAATAAAAATAAAATAGAACAAAGCTAAAAGATTTTTGAAGTTTTTTTTTAAAAAACTCCAAGGTTTTAGTACTATTAAAAATGCCTAAGTTTAGAGGGTTTTGATTCAATTTCCTCTGAATTTCACTCTTCCCATGATAACCAGTCACTACCATTTGTATCCCCAGAGGTCTGAATGAAGTCTGAACAAAGCTTACTTCAATTGATTTCCTGCCAATCTGAGATAGACTGAGACTGTCAAAGTGAAGGAAAACCAGTACAAATAAACATATAAAATACAAGAAGCATAAATCCTTATGGGCTTATAAATTACAGGTATTAATATATAACCATCACTAGTTCTCTAGAACAGTCCTAACCTATTCTATGGCTGTGCCATCTAGCCCTTAATGACGGGGTTCAGCTTCAAAGACAGCTGATTCAATTTCCCCCCATTTCGGTTGCTGGCCTAATTCTGAAAGGTTTGATGTCATGTTATTTCTCACTACAGAGGAAGTAGTTTGCTAGCCACATTAAACCCTATGTAGCCAGATTCTAAGGATCTTAACTTAGTTGGTCAGATATTACTTGGCTATTTGTCGAATTGTAATCCTATCCTCTACATGCAAGTCCAGGACTATAACAGTTTCTTAATCATAAGTAAAAGTAATTTCCAATTAATAAGAAACAGACTAACATGGGTAACAGGCATAAGGGATGAATGGAGAACATCAAGATTGACCCACCATAGTGCCAGGGTTCCCATTCATTTCCCTTTCAGGTAGCCATTTGCAGTATACTTTTAAAAGAGAACCCTGTTCACATGCTTTCTCTTAAGTACAACTTTTGCATCAACCAAAGATGAACTAGCTATTATGATACAAAGGACCAAGGGAAGCTGCTCTGGCTAAACATCTCCTTCTTGCTGGCCCTACCAGTCCATGGCATTTTATTGTTTAAAATGCATTTCTTTACTTAAGATCTTTAAAATCACCATGTAAAGCAAAGATGTGACTAGAAGTTACCACATTAAGCTATTTTCTGTCATTAATGCATTGATATGAATTTGTTTCAAGATGGTTAACTAGCCAAGGTTACTCATTGAATGTTGGAGAGATGCGTCCTAGGCAAGCCGGGGTGATCTCCAAAGTGGGGTAACCAAGAGCATTAGGAAACTGAAGTTGGAAAAGAGAGGGTAGCATGAAAGATGAAATGTGATGTAAATAAGGCTGTAGCAGGGCAAAGTCATTTCACAGATCTGTAAACAAACTGCAATGCTGACCTCTGGTTTCCCTAACATAAGAGCTTTCGCAAAGTAAACATCTTATTTAAAAATAATAGCTCAAATAGCCATGCAATTATGATGCACAGTTTAGCTGAGATGGAGAAGAATCTCAGAGGGAAGAACCCAGAGATTAGGGTTCAAGGCTGGGAGAGAAGTGACTACTTCCTTGGAAATGTTCCTAGGTGTCCTGATCTGCCACTGAGCTACTGCCTTCAAACTCAAACTGCAAGGGAAGCTTTTTTCTAGCTTCCCTGGAAAAAACCCATGACCCCAAAATCCTTCCCTTGAAGCTCTGTCCAGAGACTTGGTACCGCTTCAGGTAGAAAATCTGGGAAGGAGGACCTGCTGGAAAGTTATAAGACTGGCGTGACAGTGACGAGTCCGGAACCTCCTGGCTCTGTTGCACAGTGCTTAAACTCCCTTAGAAATGAGGCATTGCCCCGAAGATAGTATAAGGTTATAATTATCTAAAGTTTTCTTTTTTTTTTTCCATGTTTCTCTTTCCCAAAAAAAAAAAAAGTTTAAGAACAATGAAAAATCAATCTTGAACAATTATAGGGAAACTCAAAAGAGCACACTGTGCATTTCAGCTGCTTCAGTCACAATGAAACAATCATTAAAAAGATATTATGTTTGTTTCACACAAAGAAAATGTGAAAAGAACACCTCCGTATTTTTAAAGCAATCATGTACCACAACTAAAGACAGGTAAAACTTTTAAATGTTAAATTTGGCCAGGCTCGGTGGCTCACACCTGTAATCTCAGCACCTTGGGAGGCAGAGAAGGGTGGATCATGAGGTCAGGAGTTCAAGATCAGCCTGGCCAACATGGTGAAACCTTATCTCTACTAAAAATACAAAAAAATTACCTGGGCATGGTGGCACACGCCTGTAGTCCTAGCTACTCAGGAGGCTGAGGCAGGAGAATCACTTGAACCTGGAAGGCAGAGTTTGTGGTGAGCCGAGATTGCGCCACTGCACTCCAGCCTGGGCAACAGAGTAAGACTCTGCCTCAAAATAATAATAATTATTATTATTTTAAATTTAATTTAATTTTTTAATTTTAAAATTACAAATGATTCGTAAACATTCTGTCCTCTCTTCTTTCAATATTTTGTTTTTGTTTATTTTCTAATATGTATAACTAGCTGGAAACTTCTACAGTTCATATTCTTTTATAAGCAATGAAAAAATAAGTGAGATTTAATACATAGAAATAATTTTCTATTATTCTTAAATACTTTTGTTTTATTTAATGCTTTTGTTTTATACAACATACAAAATACTACAGCAGCACATGTAGTGTAATAGACAGCTTAGTCATAGTCTTACTTTTTAAAAAATTGTATATCATACATAATCTCAACCCCAGTATCAGATCTATCACTTGTGTACATCTTGCCTTTATTCCTATTCTTGCTTCTGGAAATCTTAGCCATTTCTGACAAAGGGTATACAAGGAATATTTCTAAAGCAGTGGCTCCCTAAGTGTGGTCCTCAGAGCAGCAGTATCAGCATCATCTGGGGCTTGCTAGAAATGCAAATTCTCAGCTTCCATTCCAGGCCCACTGAATCAGAAACTCTGAAGGTGAGGCTGGGCAATCTGTGTTTTAACAAAGCCCTCTGATGCACAGAAATGTTTGAGAACCGCTCGCTTAAAGGAACCACAAAGCAAAGATTTTTTAAAAAGGTTTCAGAACTTATCCCTAGCTTTGTTTTTCTCTTTCCAATCATTTAATTTAAAAGTTTTCTCTTATGCCACAGAGTTGAGTGAGATTCCCCTGACTCCCTTGGTTTTTTTCAAACAAGCGTGTTTATTTTCCTCTTAGGAGTATAATCATCATGTAGATCGTACAAAATAAAATAACTTCTCCATGTGTTCATCTGGTTAGGAGATTTCCAATTTTATAAGGCAATAAAACAATATTCAAGGGAGCATAATAGCTATATTGACATGTCAGTAGACATGTAGAAACTACAGAAATGGTTCTTTTCCTCTTATAAACTTTTCTTATTGGTTAAAACAAGATTTTATTAAAATATTGACTCATTCTTAAGGCAAGAAATTTTTAATTTTTAAATTCTATAATCTGTCTCTGAAATTCTTCAGATTAATATCTCAAAATCTTATAAACTTTTAAATATGAGGTTAAGAAAAATTTAAACAATTTTATTACAAAAAGAATATATGTTATTTGCAACTATCAAACAATACAGATGTAAATCAAGTAAAAATTAACAATCTGTCCTCTTTTAGAGTCATGTTCTCTTCAAGGCAACAAATGTTAGTAGACTGGTGTTTCTTTCTAATCTCTCTTCACTGAATGCATAAATGTGTAGATGCGAAAACATTTCATATGCAAAATCAGGATCATATTATGCCATTGCTCTTCAATTCACTTTTTACACTTAAAGTATCACAAAAGCACTTGTCTAGTATCACTATTCAATTCCATTCCCCCTTGAGGTTATTTTGAAATGCCTGCTCTTATAAACATTGATTCAGTTAGCATCCTTGCACATTTATTTCCAATTACTCTTGCTAATTTTTCAATTGCACAGACTCCTAAAAGTGAGATATTTGAATCTAACTCTATGTCCATTTATAATTTAAATAAGAGCTGCAAATGAATTATTGGAGCACTTTGTGTTTCCACAGGAATATTATCAGTCTTTTGAATTTTGTCTCCCACTCCCATGGTCTCTCATTGTTTTGATCTACATTTCTCTAAACAGTGGTCACATAGATTATCTCTTCTCACACTGTTGGCCATTGGCTATTTTGTGAGCAAAAGGTCAAAAGTCTTCCTTGGAGGCTAAGGGGGAAAAGTGACCTTTTGAAGCTCCAGGTGAGAAACAGCATGATGGGTGGCACACAGTAACTCACACCTGTAATCCTAACACTTTGGGAGGCCGAAGTGGAAGGATCACTTGAGCTCAGGAGTTCTAAACCAGCCTGGGCAACATAGTGGGACCTCATCTCTACAAAAATAAATAAGTAAATAAAAAGAAAAAAGAAGGAAGAAAGAGCATGGTGGGGCTTCTCCCCTCCTTAACTGTGTAGATTAACAATAGTTCCGCTGAAAGTTGCAGTTCCTCTCCAGGGCCGCTACAGTTGGCCTGCAGACGCAAGCTGTACATAGGATATTGGCAAAGGGAATTTTTCTCCAAAGACCAAGAGACATCTACCAGGTTTCACTGATTGCACCCACTCAGGGAGCCAAGGGTTCTGAGTTCCTTATCCCAGGGCAAAACATCTATCCTGTACCTAGGGGAGCCACTGCCCTATGCCTGGGTCTATAGAAGCCTTCATTATTTTGGAGGTCCCTAGGCCTTGTGTATTCTACTGATTGATTCTTACCTGCAGGGCATTAACAAGAAGGGGGGGTCATGGATATGCAATGAAATTGTCATCTTTCCCAATATCTTGTATTTTCTTCATGTGTATGGCCACAGTTGTTCACCCTGAACTAAAAAATAAATTAACAAGCCAGGCTATATTGAAGATGAAGAGGGATTTAAAAATAAGATTTAAAGGGAATCAACCATTTATAAATTTATTTAGAATATAATACAAGCAAAGTGCATAAAATGATTTACCAGTTCTTCCAAATGCTCATTTTAAAGCAAAAGCCCTGTGTACGAACGGATGCAGAACACTGTGGCACAAAGTCCATATTTGGCTTCCCCAGCCTGCAATGTGAGAAATTCCTTTTACCATAATAATATTAGGGAGGCTCTGTCCAGCCAAGCAGGGTTCACTTTCTTAAGTCATAGAGGTTTATCATGTCAGACAAAGTTCAGAATCATTTAATCGCACCTTTCATCATCCATTATGGTAGAGACGGAGCTGCCTACTTCTAGATTTATGTGCCTGTAATTTTTTCATGTTGTTCTGAAATGAAGCGCCTGTTAAGTTTACTCCCCAGATAATCCTTTGTTTCTGGAAGTTCATAGAAGTTACCCTTTGTCATCACTAATGTAATATCATCTCACAAGCAGGTATTATAACTCAATTCTGAGATTCCCTCACCCTTTTATATACCGGTGATGCTATAACTAATTACTCTGCTTCATATAGGTCAGCTGTATCTCCAACCAGGGCCTGAGGCCTCCTCCTAAGCCCCTGCCCCATCTGACCACCCACATCCACATCTCATCCTGGACCTCTTGCCCACAGAGGGAGAGCAGATGGCTGCCTCCAGAGCCAAGCAGCAGCTGTTGCTGCCAGTACCGTCTAGAAGCTGAGCACCCACACCCACACCCACCCTCAGCACCTTTCTCTCCACATGCCCCTCGGCTGGCACTGCAGGGTGGATAATGCTCAAGTTAATTTGATACTCCCAGCCCTGTCAGAGTTTATGAGCTATTAAAAATTGAAACTTATTTATTCTCCAGTTAGGTTTCACATTTCTGGTACTAAGACGAGGTCACGTCTTAGGGAAAGAAATGGTATCTCTTTCCTGAAAATAGTGTACTAAGATTCTGGCACCTTTTCCAGCATGAAATTTTTAATAGCTCAGTGTGTATTACAGTGTAGCTTGATTAAAAATGCTGTTACTCTAGCTCCAGATGGTTTTTGTTTTGGATGTGCTCAAAGTGTTTGTTCACCACATCACTAATGTTCTGTAGAAATAAATTAACAAAATCAACTCACTTGCTTATTCATTCCAATATTTAACAAAAGATTCTGATTATCTACTGAAGAGAATGGAAGAGTCCTAGGATTGATAAAATTCAGACTCTGATTTTGAGAGTCTTACTACCCACCTGGTGGAGAGACAAGTGTACACATAAATATAACCAAGGTTTGAATGTGAGTGCTGTCATAAGAAAGATGTAAAACAAACTCTTAGGCAATGCAAAGATGAAAGACTTTATTCAAGAAATACCTATCATTTGAGATGTACTTTTAATGATAGGTTAGATTTTCACAAGTGGATATGTGTGTTTGGGACAAGAGTTGGGCATTTCACATTAAAAAGCAGCACATCGCGAAGTCCGAAGGTAAAGAGAGAGAGACACAGAATAAACTTGGGGATAATAGCCAGGTGCAGTGGCTCATGCCTGTAACTCCAGCATTTTGAGGCCAAGGTGGGCAGATCCCTTGAGCCCAGGAGCTCAAGGCCAGCCTGGGCAACATGGTGAGACCTTGTCTCTATTTAAAAAAAAAAAAAAGAAAAAAGAAAAGAAAAGAAAAGGAAAGAAAGGAAAGAAAAGAAATTTGGGGACAACATATAGTTCTGTTTTACTGAAAAATAAAAAGGAAACTATTGAAATAAAAATCTGGAAAAGTAGATCTGAGGCCCTTGCCTGCTAGGTGGTGGTATTTGCCTTTTATGCAAAGCAGTGGGAAGCTGTTGAAAATTCCCTGACCGTGAATGAGCTGACTGGAACAGGGCTTCAGGGCTATCATTCTTGCAGTAGGTCTTTAGCTGGATATGAGAGAGCAAAGGCTTAGGCAATGAGGTCAGTTAGGATGTGATTTGATGTCAGCAGGTGAGAGGCAATGGTGATGAAAGGAGAAGGAAGAAAAGAACACCAGAGGGGTTGTGAAGATAGAATTGACAGCATTTACCACGAAAGCCTAAGGAAAGGGAAGGAGACACAGATAACTCCAAGCCGGTGGGCCTGGACCCTTACCTTCGATAAAGATGGCAACAGTAACCAACACACTGGAGGCAGGAGGGGAACAATCGCCAATTCATTTGGAGGCAGGAAGAGCTCAGAGTGTGGGCAAGTCACTCAGGGGGTGCTCCCTTTAGCAGAAAGGCTGTGTAGCTGAGTGTTTAGTTAAAGGACTGACATTTTCACAGATATGCCTTGAAAGTATGTAAATCTGTATTTCTTAAATGGTTAGCAAGCAGAGCCCTCAACAGCATTTATCACCTGCATGAACAGATTTATTGTGCTATGCTCCTGTAAATGGTATTCCAAGGATTGGAAAGATGCAGGCAAAATTTTGTCTTAAAATTCTCTCATTAGTAGTAAAAGCAACAAGGGGTTGCCTGAAGCAAAAGTGTTGAGAAAGAAACAAGTTCCCTTTACTTTTTCCTTAAATTGTAAGTGAATGGGATATGCCACAAAACAGCAACCATGATGACTAAGCAAACCTATTTAGACTTAACAGCCTTTATAAAATAAAACTCACAGCAATCTGACTTGCTTTAGTGCTATCGTGCCATAAGGGAATTGAAGGTAAGCAGTCTACATAAATGACTATATTGATAATCATTCTGCCAAACCACACATCTTTAGATCTTTTTAATTGCTTCTTCTCATGTATCTATTGCTAATATCAGCATTGATATTTCCATCAAAATAATATATGATAAGTTAACTACCTAAAAATTTGAATAGAATCAATAGAATCAATGAATGACCAATTAGAACTCTTTTCTGCTGCATCAACTACAGCCAATTGAATGATATCCATCAATATCCAGAGAATGATATGCTTTAGTAATGAAACTATTTGTACATTATATTATTTCAGCCATCACTAACTCCCCTTGCTCTCCCCCTGCCCACAATTATACTCCCAATTTTGCTTTTTAGAAAGCAAAATCCCTGAATCTTTTTCAGCCCTCAGTGAAGCTAATTTCCTTGAATCCCACCCCCTCAAAATATGCCAATTCAATTACACCCAGGGTCGAAAATCATCTTTTATTTCCCGTTTGGCCTGTTTCCTCCTCAGTACCCCAGCCACCACCACCTCCAAACTCCACCATCACTAAATGAGTCCTTGAGAAGTTTCCCCCTGCTTCCTACCTGTAGTAGGCTAAATAATTGACCCCAACGGTTTAATCCCCAGAATCTTTGAAAATGTTGTCTTACACAACACAAGGGACTTCACAGATGTGATTAAATGGAGGATCCTGAGATGGGAGATTATTCTGATTCATCTAGATGGGCCTGATACAATCACAAAGATTCTTATAAGAAGGAGGAAGAAAAGAGGAGGGAGAGAAGATTTTATACTGCTCGCTTTGAGGATGGAGAAGGGCTCATAAGCCAAGGAATGTAGGAGGCTTATAGAAACTGGAAAAGACAACAAAACAAATTCTCCCCTAGAGCCTGCAGAAGGAATGCAAACCTGCCAACCCCTTGATTTTAGCCCCAAAAATGTATTTTGGATTTGTGACCTCTAGAAGTGTCAGGAGAATAAATTTGTGTTGTAAGAGGCTAAAATTTTGGTGATTTGTTTCAGCAGCAGTAGAAAACTACTATGTTAACTCTCTGTATGGTCTGCCACAAACTCAATACCATAAAGATGTGGATTGCCTGCCCAGAGAAGGTAACATGCATGATTAACGTGTACCTTCAGATGATAGTAGCTGGTAAATTGGTGCTAATAGCGCTGGTTCAGTGAAGAAAGGATGAGGTGCAATCCAGACGGAGCTTCCACATAGTAAGTAAGCCCCACTGAGTGTTAGACATCAAGCTCGATACTTCACGTCTGTTATCTTTCTTTTTTTTTTTTTTTAGACAGAGTCTTGCTCTGTCACCTAGAGAGCATCTCACATTGCACCCAGGGAATGCAGTGGTGTGATCTCGGCTCACTGCAACCTCCGCCTCCTGGGTTCAAACGATTCTCCTGTCTCAGCCTCCCGAGTAGCTGGGATTAAAGGTGCTTGCCACCATGCCCAGCTAACTTGTGTATTTTTAGTAGAGACAGGGTTTCGTCACGTTAGCCAGGCTGGTCTCAAACTCCTGGCCTCAAGCAATCATACTGCTTCGGCCTCCCAAAGTACTGAGATTACAGGTGTGAGACATGGCGCCTGGTCACATCTGATATCTCTTTAACATTTTCTTCTTTATTACCTCTTTAAACATCTTTTACGTATACAGTGCTTATCTTATTGGTATCTGGTGGTTTTCATGAACTCATTATTTGATGATTTGGGAGAGTCCTAGATTCCTAAACTGGACAATCTTTCCTTAAAGAGATCAGTAGCCAGTGGTCATCAGCAACCATGAACCAGTTCAGCTTCCCAAGGAGAAGAGTCACAGATTCAGATTTCCCATCCCAGTGACCTGAGCCTCAGAGTTATTATTGGCATCCACTCTCAGGATGGGACAACATGTGCCTCTAAGGCCCAGCTCCAGTTTTGGGGGTTTTGCTTTGTGTTTAGAGGGAAAAGGTGCATTTCCTGAAGGTATCAATTACTTCTTGCAGAACCCACATTCTCTCCAGGAGTGTGGTCTCCCCAGGGCCTGGTGGTTCTGCAAGAGAAATGGTGATGGCAGGTGGTGGTGCAAAAAGAGACGATTTGAATTATGTTTAGGAGGAAGAAGCTATTAAACTTGCTGCTGATTTGATAAATAGATTTTGTGAAAGGAAATATTCAAAGAGGACTCCTAGGTTTCTTCCTTAAGAAATAGGGATGGTATAATGCCATTTACAGTTACCAGAGATGAGAAACAAGAGTTATGCCTGTATCATTTTAAATTATTTATTTATTTATTTATTTATTTAGAGACAAGGGGTGTTGCCCAGACTGGAGTGCAGTGCTGCAAACACAGCTCACTGCAGCTTCGACCTCCCAGGCTCAAGCAATCCTTCCGCCTCAGTCCCCCAAGTAACTGGGACTACAGGCACGTACCACCATGACTGGCTAATTTTTGTGTTTTTTAGTAGAGATGGGGTTTTGCCATGTCGCCCAGGCTGGTCTCAAATTCCTGAGTTCAAGTGATACTCCTGCCTTGGCCTCCCAAAGTGCTGGAATTACGGGCCTGAGCCACTGCGCCCAGCCAACGCTTGTATCGTTTTCTAAAAAGGCTTTACTGTTGAGTGCCCAGGCCACTTTGAATTTTTTTTTACCTTTTAGATTGACAAGGAAAGGTCAGCAGTGTCTTTAGTTTGCATTTAGGCCTACTTTCAGGGAAAACTGGTATTTCATCTTCTTATAAATAAAATCTGGCTGGCTTGATTTTTCTATTTAAGATATGAAAAATTACTAAGTATTTCAAGCAAGTTAGGGTTAGAGGAGGTAAAAGGCTAAAAAATCTCATATTTTGTCTCTCTAGAAGGATTTATGGAGGAAGGGCTATGGGATTTGTTCCCAAAGACTGGCTAACAAAGATTCAATGGGACTTGAACCCTTCTTTCTATATGTTCATAGCTTGCTTTTTCAGTGTCTTCTTTTTAAACAAGTGCTACAACCAGAAAACGTAATTTGTCTGATACATCAGCACATGTTCTCCATGTTCTTCCAGGGAATTTAGTCTCCTTATTGGTAAATCATACACAATACCAGGAAGTGGGTTTTACGCCCTGGGACTCAGGTTTCAGGGTATCTGGATGTCCCAGGGTATATTAAAGAGGCCAGTGCACAGAGATAAGATACATGCCCATATTTTTAGGGGCATTAGTGGAATAAGCCTTTGTTATAACCCCTACCACGTTATCAACAATATGTGAAAGACTGTTGCAAGCAGCTTCTTCGGGGCTCTTGCACAAACAAAGGTAAACAGAAGATAACCATTGATGAAACTGGTTGGTTGTTTCTCCAGCTGCCCCATCCTGCCTCACGTCATTTCCATGCAGGGCTTCCTTTTCATTCGAGGTTTAGTGTCTCTTCTTCCAAACCCTCTCCACCAATTAACACAAGAAAAGTCCTGATATCATCATTTACAAGTGGCTGAATCTTATTTTTCATTTGTTAGCAATTCCAGGTCTTTCTATTTTTAAGAGTTACTTGAATTTCCCTAGGACTCATCCACCGAATGAAGTCACTGACTCATAGATCTGGCCTGCAGGAATAGATTCTCCCCATACTCCACTCCAATCAAAACCCACCATGTTAATTCCTGGATGTTTCATGTGCTCAGAAACAAGTCTGTTCATGTTCTTCCATCTGGCCTTCCTGTTACGGCCTTTCTTGCCTCAAAAGCTATTTTTAAAAGGCACTTCCTCTCTACCTTGGCTTCTGAAAACCATTAAGAGAATGTGGCTTTGCTGAGTAGGGTACAGTGTGTGGGTGTCTTCCCAACTGCACAACATCAAGGTACAAAGTGACACTTCATTTCTTCCAGTTCTCACTGTGTTCAATGTCCTGTGTTGTACTTGGTGAACTAATGGGCTAAAATTTTTACAAATTGCCACCTAAGCCTTCACACAACTTTGCTTTGGCCTTTGATCTCACCAAAATCACCTTGAAAACAGTTCCTTTTCTTTCTACCTGCCATATTTGCTTCATTTAAAAATAATAATAAATTATTGATACCATTAAAGCTTTAATCTAGATTTCCCATTTTCTTTCTTTATTTTTTTCTTCCTGGAGGCAACTGTTATCACCTGAACAGGTAGTTACTTTTCTCAAGTGTATTGTTCATGTGACTGCTACCTAGTATGAATTTGTAAGTTACATGTTGCATTGCTATGCATATTTTTAAACATTATAAAATTGGTATTGTGCTATATACATTGTTCTCTAACTTTTCTTGATTATGTTTTTAAGAATTATGTACGTTGAGCATATAGTTCTGTTTATACTCTACTGTATAACAGTGGCACAATGTACTTGTCTGTTCTCCTGTTGGCTGATATGTAAGTGGTTTCTAGTTTTTAGCTACTAATGATTATGCTTCAAGAAGTATTTTTCCTTTTAAATGGATTTGAAACAATAGTAAGTGTGGAAAACTTATTAGGTTGGTGCAAACATAATTATGGTTTTTGCCATTGAAAGTAATGGCAAAAACCGCAATTATCCTTGTACACCAACCAGATAGAATAAGGATGTATTGTTCTTCAGAGCTCATACTTAGTTGTGGTTGTCACAGAGGGTCATCTACAATTTGGGAAGAGTACTAAGAAGAAAAAGTTGCTTTCCTGGAATATCGCTTTCTTTCCTTCTATCTTCTCCGTAACTCTAATACAACTTTTCACCTACTCTCTTTCTGCCACCAAAACTCTCATATATTGCCAACCCATAGCCCATCCAGATCTTATATTGGCAATAGCTTGCTTTTGGAATTAGGAAGGCCTAAATTAAAATGCTGCCTCTACATCTGTGAAAGTTCAAACAAAGCTATATAGATCATTTGTACTTCATTTTTTCATCTGTAAAAATTTGAGTGATATTAATGACATTATAATATTATTGTGAGAATTAAGAGATAATATCTGGGAACTTATGGTGGACTGCACTCTTCCCATAGAAAGATGAGGTATATCTCCTCATCTTGAATTTGGGGGCAGAGCAGGGTGAAGGGGTCTGTGACTAAGGGCCTCTCCAAGTAATTGCTCCAGCAGAGTAATTAGCTTTCTAAACAGATGCTCAGGCCTCCCAGAGAGTGTTCCTAAAGAAGGGAAGTAGAAGTTGCCAGTCTGATAAGGCCTAAGCCTGGGCACTGGCGTCTGGTCTTTTCCACCATATTCCATTACTCAAAGCAGTGAAAGATATCTGGAATAGCCTCCTAACTGATCTTTTCAGTAATAAGTCTTCCCTTCCTTCAAACCTGTTAATTTCCATTGCATTTAACATACAGTAATTTGACATGTGTAAGGTTCTGAATGATGGTTTTCCTTCCTAAACCATCTCACACTACCTTCGCCTGCTCACTATGCCTCAGCTCTGTTTCAGCTTTCTTGCACATAGCAGACCACCCAAAAACTCAGTGGCTTAGAATGACAACTTTTTTTTTTCTTCTCACTGTTACAGGGTGGATGGGTGGATCTTTCTATTGGTTTTGCCTGGACTTTATTCACTGAGCAAATTTCAGCTGGGTGACTGAATTTCAGCTGGGACAGCTGGAATGTCAGCACCTTGCACTCCAAGTGGTATTTCCTCTTGAAGGAGACCACACCAGGCAGGACTTTCTCACGTGGCTCATCTGTGTTCTAAACAAGCACTTATCAAGCCTTCGCTTGTGTTGTTTGCTGATGTCCCATTGGCCAAATAAGTCATGTGGCCACGCCCTGAGTCGGTATGGGAGGGGACTACATAAGGGCATGGATAGCAGGAGGCAGGATTCATTGGAGGCCATTATCATTAACAAGACCCAAATGCCTCGTTTTATTTCGTAGAATGCATCTAGCTTTTCTTTTGCTTTGAGGTCTTTGCGTAGTCTTCCTTTTAATCATTCAACAAATATTGAGCACCATCAGACACTGGAGAAAATGTTCAGAGCTCTCAAGAATCTCAAGTTCTGAGAAAATAAACTAGGATAATGGGGAGAAAGTGACTGGCGAAAGTGGAGAGTGAAATGAAGTTTAGCGAGGTCAAGAAGGCCTTCTGAGGGGATGGCACTCCATCTGAAAGCTGGTGATGAGAAGGCACAGCAGCGAGGTGTCACAGAGGAGGAGTGTTCTGGCCACACCTCAACCTCGGTCATGGCTGTCCTGTCTCCTCTTGCTTTCCTCTTTGTAAGTAGCCCATTCCTGCCCTTACCACTGCTCACCAAGTTTATCCCTTTAGAAAATTCACCACAATTTTGGGTGATTTGCTGTTGCTCCTTGTTTAAGTCCCTCTTAAACTATAATGCTAATGAAGATAGAGTTGTTTCTGTATGTTTCTTGGATATTTTCATAGATCTATGCTTAGTTGACATTCAAAAACAATTGCTGAATGAATAAATAAATGAATTAACATAGTCACTTGCACAGGTTGAACGCATGACCACAGATGCTCAGGGTGAGATAGGCCAATTCCTCATGAGCCCAGACTACATTTGCCCGTCTCTCAGTTGGGACCAACCCACTGTGCAAGTTCTTTCTACCCTCCTGGGGGTTTCATTTCAGGGGCTATTTGGACTCTTTGGAACTTCCCTGACTCTGAGCTGAGGTCAGTTGCTATCCTGTCCAGCCTAATAGGTTTCAATAAATGTTAAGTCCCAGAGACAAAGCTTTGGGGCTTTGCCCCTTTTCCCTTTAGGAAGTCTGCTGGGATTCATACACAAAATTTCTACCCCTTTTCCCTGCTACTTTCAAATTTGAAATAATAAAAAAAAAAGATTTTATTCTATTTCATTAGATACTACCTCTCATGAACAATGATAGCAGCTATCAATCATACTGTAAGTGCCAGGTAACTAGACACCTGGCCTATATTATCATTAACCCTCACCACAATCCTGCAAGGTAGGATTCTTTTCCCCATTTTCAGATAAGGAAACAGAGGCCTATAGAGGTGAAGTAATTTCCACAATAAATCCGAGGAGTAAAATGTAGATCAGGTGTTCAGGCCTACTTGAGTCCAGATCTGATGATCTTCCTACCAGACACATTGCCTTCGTGTTGACCTGTTCCACATTGGGGATAAAAATACAGCTCCACTGTCTCTTGTCTCCAGCTCTGAAATCCAAAAATTTCTGAAAACCGAAAGTATTCCTGAAAACACATGACCTGATTTGACCTGAACTCATCTGTGGCCTAACCTGACCTGACACAAAGCTATTTATAGTCTTTATTTATTGCATGCACCATGACTTTTCATACATTTGCTCCAAAAATAGTAACGTGTTCAATTACAAGGTGCTCCCCCAGACCCTGATAAGTGCATTCATATATAGTATTTGTGTTACATTGCTTTCAAAAAATCTGAGATATTCTGAATTCTGAAACACATGTGGCCCCAGGGTTTTCAGGTGTGCAACTGGGATTCTGTAATAATAAATTATGTTTGTGAATGGTTTTAGAGCTCACGAAGTTTTTAAGGGTTGAGGAAATTTTATTTTGTTTTCCTCTAGTACACAAAGAAGAATTTAGG
Organism: Macaca thibetana thibetana; assembly: GCF_024542745.1. Taxonomy (NCBI): domain Eukaryota; kingdom Metazoa; phylum Chordata; class Mammalia; order Primates; family Cercopithecidae; genus Macaca; species Macaca thibetana. The sequence goes on from NC_065585.1 coordinate 59,536,067, forward strand.
AGATTTATCTGTGCCTTATTTTCTTACTCTTCTATAAAGCAGTTTTATTCCTGATTTCAGGCTATTAATCATACTTGATCCCAACAGAACTTTTGAATTATTTCTTCTTGCAGAAAGACATTTAGTTTTAAGATTAAGTAAAAAAAAAAAAAAAAAAAGGAAAGCACTTTTCAGAAGCATTGGTATTCACTTCAGTTAAACTACCTTAAAATTTTTAATTTCCTAAGATAATGGCTTAGAATAACACTAAAGTGAATATACTAAATGGATCCAACCATTAAAACGTATTCTAAAAATAGTGAATAAATATTTTTAAATGTAAGAAAATAATTATAACAAGAGTACCTTGCATTTATCAACTTGCAATTTATAAAACATTTTCACCTACCTGATCTCATATATAATAATAATAATTATTATTATTATAGGAAAGTTGCCATTCACTGAGTGCTATCTTTTCATGAAACACTTTATATACACTATTTACTCATCCTCACAACTGTGTAAGGTTATTATTATTTCTACCTCACAAACAAGAAAACTAAAGTTCAATGAGGCTAACACATTTGCTTCCAATTGCGCAAATAGAAGGTTAGAGTGAATACATGAGAAAAGCTGTGTGTAGAAGGCATTTTCTTTTTGGTATTTTATTCTTACCAACATATGACAACATTCAATGTGTTTTTAATCTCAAGGTTCCTGATTGTCATGGAAAAACTCTTGGGCTGGAGGCACAAAAAGTGGGACCAAATATCAACACTGCCACCCTGACATGGGACTTCTGGCAAGTGACAAAATATTTCAACTTTAATCTCCTCATTTGTGAAATGAAGGACATTATATTCAGCCCACATGTTGTCATGGGAATTATGTCAAATACTAGAAGGATTAAATGCTAGTAAAGGAAGCCAAGAAAGTCATGGCAGGCTGAGGTTCTTGATCTTTCAATGAGAAGAAAAGAAAACTAGACCTGCAATTTATCACTGATCAAAATGGCTTGGTTCACACAGTAAGCTTAGCTTCAAGTTACATTAAAACAAAATAAATAAAATACACTTAATCACTTTTTAAAAATAAAAAGTATATACTTTTAAAAGTGAAAATTTAAACTTGGGCCAGGCATGGTGGCTCATGCCTATAATGCCCCTACTTGAGAGGCCGAGACAAGAGGATCCCTGGAGCCCAGGAGTTCAAGACTAGCCTGAGCAACATAGCAAGACTCTGACTCTACTAAAAGAAAACAAAAGGTAACTAGACATAGTGGCGTGTACCTGTAGTCCCAGCTGCTCGGGAGGCTGAGGCAGGAGGATCGCTAGAGCCCGGGACCTGGGTGCTGCATTGGTCGCGCCACTGCACTCCAGTCTGGGTGACAGAGCAAGACCCTGTCTTTTAAAAATTTGTTTTTATTCTTAAATAAAAAAATAAGTGCACAGGTATAAACATACCTGTGTTTAGTTGCTTTCTCACTAAGCTTTAAAGTTTCTTTCTTTGTACACTCATCTTCATATTTCAGTTAGAGAAAAGCAATTTTGGGGTGGTGTTTCTCAGTGTTCGTGTGTACCAGTTCTTCCTTTGCAGCTACAGTTTTTCTCGCACAGCAGTCAGTGATCTCAGTGCCCTGATTTGCTGCATTTCTCTCAGCCTCTGGTCCAAGCAGTCCCTTGAGCCTGAATTCAACTAGTGGCCAGTATCAGGCCATAAAACAGGGTGAGATAAGAGGGTCCTGTAGTAGAAGCTGGGCTGAGCTGGCAGGAAGGGAATGGGCAGAGCAGGGGCATGCATCCTGACACAGGCAGCAGTCAGTGGTGGTGATATAAGACCAACCACAGATCAAAGACAAGGTCACAGTCTAGATTGGAAGACCGGGGCTAAGGTCCAGGGAGCTGAGTTGCTCCGGATGGCACAGGACAGAATGGAAAGCAGACATACAGGTATAGGTTGGACATTCAAGCTAACCTAAATCTAGCTTCCAGAAAAGACAGGTTCACACAAGTCTATTCCAGGACGTAACTAAGGTATGCTCCATTGGTTTTAAGACTGTGCTCACGAAACTTGTTTTCTCTCTTTATATCAAACACAAAAGCTGTCCTGGAGAGCTACTTATAAGGACAATGAGACTGCTCCTGCCTCCCCACCACCACACACTCCCTTCAATCAGAAGCTGGTTCGCCACCTTGAAAGATCTCTCTTCTCTGTTGTCTCAATGACTTCCACGGGTGACTCCACCTTGAATCTGCTCTCAATCATGTAAAAGCCATCCTTGTTCTATAAGCTATTTGCTTTCCTTTACTTTGTATATATGTGAGGAAACAGATATTTTTTTGAAGAGCTCTAAAAACAGATCATCCCAACAAGATTTTGTCTTAGCACTTTTTCTGGAAGCACGAATGGACTTCCCTGCTAAAACGTGGTACTCCAAGGTGTATCTAAGAAATGAATTTCCTTCCATTCAACTTTCCCTTTAAAGAAAGCTGTCACCTTTGCCTCTCTTTATATACGTTTTTCCTTATGTTAAAAAAAAAAAAAAAAGAAAGAAAGAAAAATGGGCCAGGCACAGTAGCTCACGCCTATAATCCCAGCACTTTGGGAGGCCGAGGTGGGCAGATCACTTGAGGTCAGGAGTTTGATACTAGCCTGGCCAACATGGTGAAACCCCGTCCCTACTAAAAATACACACACAAAAAAAAAATTAGCTGGGTGTGGCACAAGCCTGTAATCCCAGATACTCGGGAGGCTGAGCTGGGAGGATCTCTTGAACCCAGGAGGCAGAGGTTGCAGTGAGCTGAGATCCATGTCACTGCAATCCAGCCTAGGTGACAGAGTGAGACCTGTCTCAAAAAATGAAAAGAAAAAAAAAGTATGTATTACCTTTCCCTCCCTGTCAGGATAGTTATTAGAATCTAAATAGTGAGAGAAGTCATTGAGAAGAACAAAAATCTATGTATTTATTTACAAGGTATTGATATTACTAGACCCCTTTTCCTGTATCCAGTAGCAGTCCTCTCCATATACAAGGAAATGTACCATTCATTTCAGCATTGTTTATAACAATGAGAAATAACCTAAATGTCCATTGACTGAGGAATGGCTAAATAAACAATGGCAATCCATAAAACAGAACATTGCAAAGCCAAAAAAAAAAAAAAAATACTCTTTGTATAATGGCCAAATGCCAAGATAATGGGTTTTGGAGAAAAAGTAAAACAAAACATGTAAAACAGAAAGAAAAATAAAATTACTCTTTGTATAGTAATAGGGCCAAATTCTAATGTATAAGAGGAAAAAGTAAGGGACAAAAAAAGTGTATACAGTATGTATTATTTGTATTTTTTTCAAAAGAGCAAAATGATACATGCAGTTATACCCATGTATATGCATCCAATATCTCTTTAAATGTATGAAATAAATTGATAACTTTGGTTTTCTCTGGAACGGAAAATAGGAGAAGATTTTTTTAATTTTGTACCCTTTTATATCTTTGAATTTGAAACCACATGAACATAGTACCCGTCCAACAAAATTAAATTAAGATCATAAATAAAAATATCCCTGGGTGGTTTTTCACAATGTGTGAGAAACTCAAGATGCAAATGCTACCCAAGTGAGCTGAGTTGCAAGTCTATAGCCTCATGTTAGTTATTCGTGTGGCACAAGATTAATGGCTCATGTTCTTCTTGCTTTCACTTTTCTCCCATTTAAGCCAGGTATTTCTGCTCAAATTTTTGACCACTGGAGAGCACACAGTGACCTTTGTTTCTGGCTCAAAACAGCCTGTACTCTCCCCTCTGGGTCTTGGGTGCCTCAGCAGTATTCTTCCCAAGCCTAAACTCTCAGCCTGTGGTCTAAGCAGTCACTTGAGCCTGAACTCAACTAGTGGTCAGCATCAGACCATAGAACAGGATGGTGTAAGAGGTCCTGGATTAGAAGCTAGGCTGAGTTTGTGACCAGTCTGTCCAACTTGGCAAAACCCCATCTCTACTAAAAATACAAAAATTAGCCAAGCATGGTGGCACATGCCTGTAGTCCCAGCTACTTGGAGGCTGAAGCACGAGAATCGTTTGAATCCGGGAGGCAGAGGCTGCAGTGAGCTGAGATCACACCACTGCACTCCAGCCTGGGCAACAGAGTGAGACTATGTCTCAAAAAAAAAAAATGGAGCTGGGGGCTGAGCTGGCAGGAAGGCGATGGGCAGAGCAGGGGCATGCATCCTGACACAGGCAGCAGTCAGTGGCTATGATATAAGACCAACCACAGGTCAAAGGCAAGGTCACAGTCCAAATTGGAAAACTGGGGCTAAGGTCCAGAGAGCTGAGTTGCTCCAGATGGCACAGGACAGAATGGAAAGCAGGCATACAGGTATTGGTTGGACATTCAAGCTAACCTAAATCTAGCTTCCAGAAAAGACAGGTTCACACATGTCTATTCAGGATGTAACTAAGCTATGCCCCCTCAAATGGTTTTAAGCACTTTTCCTGCTGAGGATGTAGAGAGAGGGAGCCAGGATTCTGCAAGCGCCACTTGTAACATGTAGCGAGGCCAAATGTGATTCTCTCTCCTCCCACACTCAGTGCTGTCTAGCCCATATTTTACACCCTAAGAAGCCATGGGTCATTGAGTTCAAAACACACTTTCTCCATCCACCCCATGAGGTTAGGTTGAATGATTTGGGTGCAGACCTGGTGTTTAACGAGACAGGTTGGTGACATTAATGGTAATATGTAACTGTGAGTTACAAGATCAACCCACAGCTAATTTCAACAACCAGAAGTTGTGGTGCCTGAGACAGTGTCCAGCTGCCATGGTACCATTTGTTTTGTTCCTTGTTCATATTATGATGAGGGGATTAAGTTGTGTTCAAATTAGCTTCATCTAGACACTGCAGTTCAAGTCTTTCGTCAGTAGCTGCATTTTAATCCTACTGGGTTTAATAACAATACTAAAAATCTTTATGGTATGCCATTTAATCATCGACCTTTGCATGACTTCAACAGCAGCCTTACAAGTAACAAAGAATAAATCCTGTGCTTGCCTCTAGGTTTTCTGCAGAGGTAGTGAAAAGAACTGGATTTTCAAGTTCACTTTGGAAGAGGCAAGTAGGAAGGAGACCGAAAGCTGCTCGTAAATCAGTAAATCAGTTGCTTTAGGCAGGACACCTGCCCTGTCAGTCTCAGCTACATCCAAATGGAAAAATGGGTGATCTAGGATTACCCTCAGGCAATGCCAATAGCCAAGGCACTAAAAGGTCACATCTATTATTGCTGGCATTTCTCTCCCCACTGGGCTGTTTTTTGAGTGGATGTCATACTCATCTCATACAGAAGGCATGTCCATCATGCTAGGGCAGTGCTGTCAATATTGGAGCTAATAAAATAAACCCTATTTTTCTTTTCCGCAAACTTCATTATACCTTATACCTAGCTGCTGCTAAAAGGTGATTCCTTTTTTCCTTACCACTCCAACATTACATTTTAGGGACATGAATCCTTAAGCAAAGTTTCATTTGCTGCCTCTGATTTTAAAGTCAAAATGAGTCTTTTAAAAACATTAGCCAAAATAAATGGCACAGTGAGTGCCATACTCAGAAGAGGCTACATAAAGCCACGACATGAACAGTCAATGCTCCCTTGGAAGAAGCCACTGGCCTTTACTAATAATATCATGTTCGCCAGCAAACAATTTGGCACTGTTTGCGTAGCATCAGAAGTTGGGGGAGGACTAGAAACACAATCTTAACACACAAAAATAAATGTGGATAAAAAAGTGTAGCGACAGCTGTTGCCAGCTGCAAGCAACCACGCAGTAAAATCCTGTCCAGCTCTGCAGAGGACTGTATGAGGACTCTTGGAGCCTGAGATAGGAGCGACAAAAGATTGCATTGTAAGAACATCGAACGTGAACCCTGGCTAGCAAGCACCCCTAGGAATTACCAACAGGAGGAATTGAGAGCATTGCCAAGAATTCATCTTGCCCAGATCGAATCACTGCGTAAAATCAGCCCTATTTATTCTAAGCAGTCCACATTAATAAGCTTCATTCTAACTGAGCGGTTCTTAGTCTATGAGGCCCGTAAGAGCTCCTTTGGACTCGGCGGATCTCCATTTTAAAAGCGTTATTGACACAAACCTGGGGAGGTGTTTTTCCTGGAGTTCTTTCTCACCAGACCGGTTCTGGCTGCCTCCTGGGTGATGATGGAAAACTGAGGCACTTGCCAACATGTCATCCCCTCATTTTGCAACCCTCAGGCAGTTGCACAAAGGCTATGTGGAACTTTACCAACTAGTTAAAGGCAGAGTCTGGGACAGTCTTAAAGGAATTAGGACGACTGCAATGTCCAGGTGGTGCATATTAAGGAACTCCATCACCGGGCCAGATAAACTAGGTGCAAGGGGATGCAATTAAGAGCCTTTCATTCAACACCTTTTCACTCATAACCCTGGGATTTTGAAACGCAGAGCTTTTCAAGTCACACTTGAAAACTGTTGCCTAAGCAGCCTCTCCAGAGTTTTCTGATTCCAGAAGCTAAAAGAGCCCTAAGAAACCACAGGAGAAGCTGCCTTGCACTCTTTCTGTGGGAGTCACTGAGGACAGAGTTACATGGTATCAAAGATCTTTAAGAGGTCTGAAAAGTCTTCACTTACTTAGAGCTAAACCCATCTTAGAAATCTGCTTATTTAATATGTTTAGGTAACTGTCATTTGCCTGGAGCAACTTGAAAAAACAATGTTTAGAAAGTAAAACAGGAAATTCAGAATAAGACATGACCTTGACCAGCTAAATTAATTGCCCAAGTAATCTTTTGCATAAAGGAAACAGGATCAGGAAGGACTTTCATTCAAACCTTGCTATTTTGCCTTTAGCTAAGAGGACAGTATTCTTTTCTGAAATTTTGCTGTGAAGATCCTAATAAATAATTTTGCTTTTTTCTCCTTCCTATTCTAGAAATAGAAGGGAGGAGGATCTATTTTGTTCCATCCTGTGGGCTGATCCTTTACACCTAGGACTGGGAGAAATAAAGTAGATTTTTGTGGAAATGTAGAATATGCATTCACCAGCTACACTGGAATCAGCAAGCATAGATCACGAGTAGCTTGGTCTCTCCACACAAATGTGAGAATGGTAGGCCCTGAAAGAGCCTCAGTAGGGATGCATGTGATAGCCTCGTGGGCTGGGCAGGCTGGCTGTGGAGATGCAAAAACCGCAGCATGCAGCATGCATTCTCTCCAAAGATAATGATGGTCTATACCCCATCATCAGCCCCCATGGACAAAATCAAGCCAAAATTATAGGGTCTGTTTTAGGGAAACTACAATGATGTTGTGAGGTAATAGTTTCCCATATGACTAAACTCTTTTGTGATAACAAAGTAAAAAGTAATGAAAAAGTTATTGTTAGTTTGATTTTATAATTTACCATAGTGGGAAGAATTCTTGACCCAGAGTTTAAAGACTTGACATTCCACTTTTAACACTTCCATCTGACTTTGGACAAGTGGCTTAACTTTCTCATCTGTAAAAGCCTCTTTCTTCCTTTTGAAATGGAAATACTGATATTTGTTTTTCTCAGCCTCCGAACTTCTTAAAAGTTATACCTTAAGATCATGTGAGTAAAGAAATTACCGGAGTAAAATGGTCTCATTCTATTGGGTTACTCTAAAAAGAAACTATTTATATTTCTTTCTTTAAAAGCACCTGTTGTGTCCTTAGTGTAGAGGCTAAAAGTAAAAAGACTTTTTAAAAATCAGAAAGCACTTGTAATCATTCCATTTATTCCTTCCCCATTTATTAGAAAAACTCCAGGATGAGGGGGTCGGATTATGTCCCTTGATTTCAAGGCTGATCAGCTAATGTACATCATCCAATCCTTGGAAGCTCAGACATAGCCTTGTGTCCTCCTTAACACCTGGCTGCATTTCAGTTTCAACCATAGCCCATAGTTTTCTATTAGTAGTAGTACACTCAGTAAAAAGTAAAAGCCATCTTTTACTGTGCATCTGCTATGTGCATTAATCGCTAATCCTCATTTAGAAAATATTTTTAGGTATTTTATACTTATTAACCCAGGTTTATCGTAAAGAAATAGCATTACTCAAAGAAATTGGGTTAGACAGATAAAAAAAATTTACAGTTAATACTAATGTAAAAACAACTGTGAAGCAAAAGACAGTCTAGAGACTAAAGGAGCATTGTAGATATTACATCATCCTCATTGTATGTCTTTGTTTACTCTTTTAAGATCAGTAAAGAAGACCTCTGTAATGTACGTTTTCTGTGAACTCTGCCCTTGAGTAATGAGTCGTTCTGCAAATCATTAGTTCAACTAGTGCTCTTGCCACTTTTCTTTGATAGATCTACTAAGACAAAGATCAGATAAAAGTAAATTAAAAAGACAATCTTCTGCATGCAACAATTGATATTTCCAGTACTAGAGCGCATTTAGTTATTGTACCTGTCTTCACTTAATCATAGCTCTGACTTGAGCATTTGATTTAAAAACTACTGCAGAGCAAGTCACCACCCTGTATTTAGCATACTGACTCAATAGGTAAAAGGGCATCACAAAAAATGAATGAAAAAAAATTTCTTCACTGGAGTTAGGTACTAGTAAAAGCATTAAAAATTCAAGAAATTTTATGGGGAGAAATCTCATTTAGAAAAACAGTGAGTAGTTTTTGAAGTGGCTGTTGAAATGAATATTAATTCAGTATTCTTCCTAAAGGAGAAAGTAAGTCAAGAAAACAGCATTTAGGATTTTTAAAAATGTTTGTAAAAGTCTACAAATATGTTTTTAAAATATTACCCGGAAATGTTTGTTAAAAACATAGATTCCCAGGTCTTGGATGCAGAGATTTTGATTCAGTAGTGTTATAATTATACATCACTTCAGTATAAATAACTTTTGTTCATATAATCTAATGCCTAATAGGAATGCTTGATAGTGTCCTAATCAGGACCTGCCCTCTTCAGAGGTGGCTACTTAGTTATTTGTAGTGAAATCAACACCTGAAGTTTTGTTATTTACTATAAAAGATGTTAGAAAGAATTTTGTACAATTAGTGGTATCAAGAGTACCTGAGAAGTAACTGAGAAGGAAAAATTTTCTGGACCCAGAAAATGTCTTGTATGAACATAGGAGTGGAGAAGCCCAGCACTCAAATGCCATTGATGGAGTATGTGAGGTCTAAGCCCCACTGAACCCAGCTCCCTGACCCAAAAGAGGTCTTGATGTCACTGACGTCTGTTTGGAGTGAGCTTTTCATGCAAGGTGCTTGTTGGTGAGCCTCACTTGCAGCCAGCCCACCTGAAACAACAGGCAAGTCATATGACTATTTTCTGGCTATTTGCTTATAATACATGTACACTTGGGAAACTTGATTGTTGAAGACTTGCTTTCACTGAAATGTACCTCTTGGTAATTAGATTGTGGGGGTGGAGTCATCTAACTCCCAGATACCTCTAACAAAGCTACCAATACTTACTAAAAGAGCTTATTTGTTGATTGTCTAAACTGGCCAAGGCCGTTCACAAAAATAAAGGATTGGTTGAGACACACACATTGTATTTTAATATCACTTCAGGTGACTTCGAAGCAGGTGATTTACAAACCACACATTGGGAACCCACTGGATTAAGAAAAGACATGTCATTACACATGTATTTTAGAAATCTAGTCTTTGATAAGAGGATTTGAGACCTAACAAAGCTGATTTCAGGAGTAAGAAGACATTTTTTTAAAATCTTAAAAAGATTTTAGGTAGCTAGAATCCCCAAACAGATGCATGAAGGATGTTACAACAAGGTAACTAATAGAACTGACCTTCACCTCACTTAATATTACTTGAGAACTTATCTTTTTTCATATTTACATGTAGGATTTAGTCTAATATACAGCAAACAGGTATCTATGAAGCAAGTGTTTGAATTTCAGGCCACATGCAATATTTGAACTATTTTGTTTTATATCATCATCTATTTGCCTGAGAGTTAAAATCAAACTCTTTTTTTTTTTTTTGAGGCTTATGTTGATCATTTATATTAGTGCAGAATTTTCTTATTTGTTTATTTAGAGATGGAGTTTCACTCTTGTTGCCCAGGCTGGAGTGCAGTGGCACGGTCTTGGCTCACTGCAACCACTGGCTCCTAGGTTCAAGGGATTCTCCTACCTCAGCCTCCCCGGTAGCTGGGATTACAGGTGCCCACCACTACGCCTGGCTAATTTTTTGTATTTTCAGTAGAGACGGGGTTTCATCATGTTGACCAGGCTGGTCTCAAACTCCTGACCTCAGGTGATCCACCTGCTTCAGCTTCCCAAGGTGCTGGGATTACAGGCACGAGCCACCACATCTGGCAGAAGTTTATGATTTACAAATCATTAATGCATGTTATTTTCTTTTTAGGTGAAAAATGATACTTAACAGTGTCATCATCTGTTCTATAAAGACTCATTTATTTTCCAAACAGTTATAGAAGATAAGGTACAATAGTATATTTTCAATTTTAAAAATAAATTTGGGGATAGTAGTATTAACCTGCCCAAGTTATCCTTCATTCAGTAGAAGAGATTCCTAATTATTAGCATAAAAGTTCACAAGACATTCTCTGAATGTGTGTGTCTTTCTAGCCAATAATTTCAGTAAGCATGACAGTCAATGAGATATACTTAAAACTTAGTATTTTCAAAAGCATGAAATTGTAAGACATTGTGAATGCCTCTATGCATGTATTAAAATGCTTACATATAAAGAGTTGACTTGGTTGTTAATAAAAAACACTCATTAGCAGAGTTAACAACTGCATTAAAAATAAAATGTTCTAAGACAGGAAATAAAAGGTTGAAACTTTTCTTTAGTTACAGTAATAAAAGCCATAAGAGTGATGGATTTTTGAAATTTATATGTCAAAAGTTCAAACTATATTTGAAGAGTTAGATTTTGACACTTACAAAGTGTCAAAAACTTGACACTTACAAAGATCAGTGTTCTCATTCTCCCAGTAATGACTGACAGACACAGACAGGTCACTTCATTCCTCCCATTAATAGAACTGAGAGGGGAAAGGCTTTTTCCTTAATCCAAAAACAAACATGAGTATAGCAAAGCTCATTCACATGCCCAAATATCAATGTACCACAGAACCTGAGTTCAGATCAGTACACTTGGGTAAGCATAGTCCCTGATAAATATTCTATTCTTCTATATCTTTAAAAATATACAATAGTTTAAATTTAAAATGACCATTTAATTATCCTCTCTATAAGTGTTTATTGAGTACCACTGTTTTCCAGGCATGTTATAGGTGAAGAGAACATGATGGTGAAAAAAAATGATCAAGGTTTTATCATATCATAGAGATGCCACTTTAGAGATGATTATAGACATTAAGTAAATTAATTTCACAATACAAGCAAGATAATTTCAAGATGTGACAAATGCTATGAAAGAAATAAGACAGAATGATATAATGGAGTGACTGGGAAAAGGGGGACATGTGAATTTGGAGTTCAGGAAAGTCATATCTAAGCAGGAGATATTTGAGGCCGTACAAAGGTCTGGGTACAGAGCAACCCAGACAGTAGGACAGCAAGCACAAAGGTCCTAAAATGGAAACAAGCTCGGTATGGATGGAGACAAATACAAACACTGGAAGGAATAAAGTTACCAACACAGCTTTGTTACTGGTGATGAGAAAGCCCAACTGAGAGAAAATGATAACTGTGAAATCCAGATAACCCATCCTGCCACTTCAGTTGATTAATCAGAATGTCTAGTTGTCTCAATGCAGAAATGTCCAGGCTAATATCACCATTTTCCATGACCCACTTCTCCACTGGAAATAAGATTTATCTTGCCACCCCAAATGATACCATTTCTGGAGGGGCAGGGAATTTAGGAAGCAATGTGAAAGTCAGGCCTAATTTAATAGTCAACAATGACACTTATTTTCACAATATATATTTCCTCATTTTAGGGAAAATATGAATCCCAGGAAAGCCACTTATTGTTGTGGAACTCTAAGCATTGTAGAACAGCTATGGCTTTTTGGAATTTGGTCCTGCCAAGGTGTGGATTTTTCCTTTCAGTGGCATTTAGCAGATCTCACCCATAACTAGGCATAGATGACACTTTTTTTCACTTTTTGTTCCTTTTATACCAGAGAGTTATTTTCTAAGTACAAATTTAAATTTGAAACTCACCATAATTTATTTGCTTCCAGAAGAGTTCATGTTTTTAATTTTAAAATATTAAAATAAAAATTAGATGAAAAGTATCAAAGGAACTAGAAGAATAAAAGTTAAAATAAGAACTACTAAGGCTCTTAAATATAATTTAAAACTGACTTAAATATATACTTAAAAACACTGAAGAAATGCTTTTTTGAAACACATTTTAGGGTCCTCAAAAATCTTTAGGTGAAATTAATTAGTGTTAATAAATAAATGTAATAATCTAATATATATTATATATGTATAAATTTAAATTATATTATATACTACATATTCTATATAATATATAATTAAATTATATTATATATATAAATTTAAATTATATATATATAATTTAAAAGTGTATATATATATATATATATATATTTTTTTTTTTAGTTTAGAAAAGCAGAGGCTGTGTAGATTAAACTCCTTCTTGGTAGGCAAAAGTAGCCCAAAGATCATCCTGGAAAAGTATACTGGGAGGAGACTGTTGGTGAAAGTGAAGTGAATACAAAATTAAACATCTTGAATTTGGCATAGATTCAGCTGAGAGAAGCAAAATTTGTAAGCAGAAAAAGAGGGATAAAGGTAAATGGGAAGGGTGTTTGGACTCATAAAAGCTCGTTAAACTTCATATCCTTTCTCTATATAATTTTCTGCCTGAGGCAGTACACTAGCACGCCCTGGGTACATAATAAAATAAAAGGTGATAATAGTTAGGGTCCAGTGTCATTCTGTACCTAAAACTTTATTAAATAAATTACCACTCCATATGGATGTTAAAGCATTCATGTAACAAATCATCACATAATCATGTAATGAAAGGGGGTTGCTGTTTTTCAAATTTGTTGATTAATAGAGCAGTTCAAGCTAAAGTTACTTTTCACAAGTATACAATATTAGGAGACAAATTACCTGGCAAAGGGTAGCCTGCTTCTGTCACTCCATGAGCTTCCAGAGTGAAGTGAGCCCAAGGATGAAGCCTGACTCTTGGTCATCTTGAGCCAAACCAAGCTACATCACCTAATCCAATCCTCCAGAAAACAGAATCAACTAGAGGTCAGTGGACAATTGTTGACAGTGGAAGGTTGAGAAAATGTATTAGCTTTGGAATTAGACAGATCTAGGTTTAAACCCTAGGCTTATGGGATATAAACAGCCACTTGCAAGCTTTGTAACCCTGAGGAGGTGTCTTCACCTCTGTAAGCCTCAATTTTTTTTAACATAAAACACAATTTTTATTTATTTATTTATTTTTTTCCAGAAACAGGGTATCACTATGTTGCCCAGGCTGATCTGGAACTCGTAGGCTCAAGAGATCCTCCCATCTCAGCCGAAAACACAGATTTTAATGCCCAATTTTGTTATAATAAGAATTAAATAAGTTGATGCACGTAAAGTTTTTAGCACAGCAGTTGATCCCTATTGGGCCTTCAATAAACAGTACTTTGAAAAAAAAATAATTCCCTTTTAAACAATATCTTCTTATGCTTCCTGAAGCCATAGAATGGGAGCTTGCGTCTCTTCCCACTCTGTGGATGTTCATGACCACATCCCACTCTGCCTATAAGACAATGCACCATCATTAACTGCAAAGGAGCAAACAACGTGTCTCCAGTCAGCCTTGGTGAAAATTGCCCTGATCCTTCTCTTCTTTTAAGGGTTGCAGCAGCTCCTTACAGTGTGAAACGAGGAATGACTATCATGGCATGAAAAAAGCATCACTATGGAAGCTTATTTTTCTGGTTGTCTTCTCTTTAAGCATGTTTAGAGCTTTGAATATGTAGAACTGGTCAGAGTCTGGCACATTCTAATCAGTTTTCTTTGCCTTCCTGAAAAGTCCTGTGTAGCTTCTCATCATTGAGTGGGCATCAGTTTTCATCTTGGTCCAGGCTTAACTTGGACTTAAGAGTATTGTGAGCATAGGAGGGGAATTAATTGTGGCATTTGGTGAAGGTAAGTGAAGAAGGCAACTGGATTAGGAGGCTGAAGTCTTGGCTTCTTGGCTTGTTGCTAGTTATGGCAAAGTACCTCAACATCTCTCAATTACAAAATGCTAATTCTTACTATATAGGATTTGTATGTATGTGTGATGGTGAAATAAAATAATAAGAAAGGGATTTATAAATTATATAGAACTATTAAAAAGGAAGACTTTCATTCTAGTAGACCTATTTGATGTATCAAATAAATATTGGGCCATATTTAACTTTAATATTAATAAAATCTTCTCCATTTATGAATTCCAATATTGCTCCAAAAAGGACTTTATTCTTACCCTGTACATCTGTAAAATGTACCATTATAAATAGCATATATTACAAATGATTAGTAATTTAATTATCTGATTTTAAATTAACATTATGATACTAGTTCAGACCAGCCTGTAAACACACAAATTATTCTCCTGATAAATTACTTTTGCTTATATTGCTTAAGTAACTAACAAAGGTAGAGTTGGAAATCTTAAGTGTACAAAATATTTTCCATTTAGAAAATCTAAAGAATTATATGTGATAATATTAAGCCATATCTTCTACTAACATGAGTGAAACAGGACTTGGCTTTATAAAATCTAGGATTTGATCATTCTCTTTTACAATATAAGAAAATAAAGCAATTGAAACTAACATAGCCCTTGTAGAATTTTTTACAACACTTTTTTTAGATATGTGTACTTCCTGATAAGCAGAGATGATGAAATAATGGCCTATTAAGGGCAAACAAGTTTCTATAAAAATGCCCAAGCAGGGATTTAAGGCATCTCCTGCACGCACAGTTGCAGTTAGTTATTCCAGGTATTATTTTTGTTTTCAGAAAAAGATAACTCAGTAGAAGACAATGGCAAGTCCAGACTGGGGATATGATGACAAAAATGGTAAGAGTTCTCCTGTTTATATAGATCAAAATGATAGCTTCTTTCCATTTCCAACAGAAGAGATATTAAGCATTTAAAATAACGGTACAGCCATAGGTTAATTGTTGAACTGGCTGCTTTAAATAATTATACTATCTTTGCATGTATTCTTAGCATTGTCTTTCGGGGCATGACTGACTACAAAATATGTTTGATATATGTACAGACATACCTCAGAGATACTGCAGGTTCAGGTTCAGACCCCTATCATTAAGCAAATACCACAAGAAAGCAAGTCATATAAAATTTGGAGTTTTCCAGGGCATTTAAAAGTTATGTTTACACTATGCTGTTGTCTATTACGTGCAATAGCATTACGTCCAAAAAATATACCTACCTTAATTAAAAATACTTTATTGCTACAATATGCTAGTGATCATCTGAACCTTCAGAAGTACTAATTTTTTTTTCTTTAAGTCAGAGTCTCACTCTGTTGCCCAGGCTAGAGTGCAATGGCACGATCTAGGCTCACTGCAACCTCTGCCTCCCAGGTTCAAGTGATTCTCCTGCCTCAGCCTCCTGAGTAGCTGAGACTACAGGTGCCCACCACCACACCTAACTAATTTTTTTGTATTTTTAGTAGAGATGGGGTTCCACCGTGTTAGCCAGGATGGTCTCGATCCCCTGACCTCATAATCCACCCTCCTTGGCCTCCCAAAGTGCTGGGATTACAAGTGTGAGCCACCACGCCTAGCCAAGTATTAATCTTTTTGATGGAGAGGGTCTTGCCTCAATGTGGATGACTGCTGACTGATCAGGTGGTGGTTGCTGAAGGTTGGGAAAGCTCAAAGTTATCCATGACTTTGGAATCAACTTCTTCCAAACTCCTGTTAATGTTGATAACTTGACCTTCTCCCATGAATTATGAATGTTCATGCAGAATGGTGAATCCTTTCTAGACAACTTCAATTTCCTTTACTCAGATCCATCATAAAAAAATTATTATCTATGGGAACTACAGGCTTACAAAATGTATTCTTAAATAAGATTTGAAAGTTGAAATTTTTCCTTGATCCATAGACTGCAGAATAGATGCTGTGTTAGTAGGCATGAACATAACATCAATCTCCTTGTACATCTCCATCAGAGCTCCTGGGTGACCAGGTGCATTGCCAATGAGCAGTGATATTTTGAAAGGAATCTTCTTTTACAGAGGAGTAGAGCTCAACAGTGGGCTTCAAAATATTCAGTAAACCAGGCTGTAAACAGATGTGCTGTCATTCAGGCTTTGTTGTTCCTTTTAGAGAACACAGGCAGAGTAGATTGAGCATAATTCTTAACGGTCCTAGGATTTTCAGAATACTAAATGAGTGTTGGCTTCAACTTAAAGTCAACAACTGCATTTGACCCTAACAAAAGAGTCAGGCTATTTTTTAAAACTTTGAAACCATGCATTGACTTCTCCTCTCTAGCTATGAAAGTCTTAGATGTTATCTTCTTCCAATAGAAGGCTGTTTTGTCTACTCTGAAAATCTGTTCTTTAGTGTAGTCACTTTCATTGGTTATCTTAGCTAGATCTTCCGCATAACTGTCTGCAGCTTCTGTATCAGCACTTGCCACTTCACCTCGCACTTTCATGTTATGGAGATGGCATCTTTCTTTAAATCTCATAAACCAACCTCCACTAGCTTCTAACTTTTCTTCTGCAGCTTTTTTGCCTTTCTCAGCCTTCACAGAATTAAAGAGAGCTGTAAGCTTGTGTAATTAGGATTTGGCTTAAGGGAATGTGGTTGTTGGTTTGATCTTCTATCCAGACTACTCAAACTTTCTCCATATCAGCAATAATGCTTCTTTGCTTTCTTATCATTTGTGTGTGCACTGGTGTAGCATGTTTAATTTTCTCTAGGAACTTTTCTTTTGCATTCACAACTTGGCTAACTGGTACAAAAAGTCTACCTTTTGGCCAGTCTCAACTCTTGACATGCCTTCCTCACTGGGCTTAATCATTTCTAGCTTTTGATTCAAAGTGAGAAACATGTGACTCTTCCTCTTACTGGAATACTTACAGGTCATTGTAGGGTTATTAATCAGATTAATTTCAATATTGTTGTCTCAGGGAATAGGAAGACTTATAGAGAGGGAGAGAGATGGGGAACAGCCAGTCAATAAAGTAGTTAAAACACACACAACATTTACAGGCTAAGTACATCATCTTTTTTTTTTTTTTTTTTTGAGACGGAGTCTTGCTCTGTCGCCCAGGCTGGGGTGCAGTGGCCGGATCTCAGCTCACTGCAAGCTCCACCTCCTGGGTTTACGCCATTCTCCTGCCTCAGCTTCCTGAGTAGCTGGGACTACAGGCGCCCGCCACCTCGCCCGGCTAGTTTTTTGTATTTTTTAGTAGAGATGGGGTTTCACCGTGTTAGCCAGGATGGTCTCGATCTCCTGACCTCGTGATCCACCCGTCTCGGCCTCCCAAAGTGCTGGGATTACAGGCTTGAGCCACCGCGCCCGGCCTAAGTT
Organism: Macaca thibetana thibetana; assembly: GCF_024542745.1. Lineage (NCBI taxonomy): Eukaryota > Metazoa > Chordata > Mammalia > Primates > Cercopithecidae > Macaca > Macaca thibetana. Next base: position 59,553,645 of record NC_065585.1, read on the forward strand.
CATCATCTTACTTGGACGTGGTTTATGGTGCCACAACACTATTACAATAGTAACATCAAAGATCACAATGATAGATATATGAACAATTAAAAAGTTTAAAATATTGTGAGAATGACCAAAATGTGACACAGAGACGTGAAGTAAACACATGCTGTTGAAAATATGCCCCTAATAAGCTTGCTTGATGCAAGATTGCTACAAATCTTCAGTTTATAAAAAATGCAATATCTGCAAAGCACAATAAAGTGAAATTCAATAAAATGAGGTATGCTTGTATTAGAAATCTATTGCTGATAACAAAATATGTATAGTCTAATCCTATATACTATGAGTATAGATCTATATTAGTAGTATTGACAAATACATTATTTTATAGTATAATATAGAAAAGAGACCAGGGCAGTGGCTCATGCCTGTAATCCCAGCACTTTGGGAGACAGAGGCGGGTGGATCACTTGAGGTCAGGAGTTCGAGACCAGCCTGGACAACATGATGAAACCCCATCTCTACTAAAAATACAAAAAAATTGGCCAGGTGTGGTGGCACATGCCTGTAATCCCAGACACTCGAGAAGCTGAAGCATGAGAATTGCTTGAGCTTGGGACACAGAGGTTGCAGTGAGCCGAGAGCACATCACTGCACTGCAGCCTGGGTGACAGAGCAAGACTCTGTCAAAAAAAAAAAAAGAAAGAAAGAAAGAAAAGGGACATTTTCAAACACAGAATTTGTATTAATCTTAACAGAATATCATTTAATACACTTAAACCCTAATCTAGTAAGCAAACAGGTAACTACACTCCTAAAACTTGGAATCAAGCATTTGATAAAGTATTGATTTTACACATGTGTTTGTCCTTGTAGGTCCTGAACAATGGAGCAAGCTATATCCCATTGCCAATGGAAATAACCAGTCCCCTGTTGATATTAAAACCAGTGAAGCCAAACATGACACCTCTCTGAAACCTATTAGTGTCTCCTACAACCCAGCCACAGCCAAAGAAATTATCAATGTGGGACATTCCTTCCATGTAAATTTTGAGGACAACGATAACCGATCAGGTGAGCTGAAAGACCCTGCTGATATTTTTTTTCTTACAGTCTGCTGGGGAAGTTTAAAAAATAGTACTCGAGAAACATGACACCCATTCTAAGTCTTTTGTGCTTGTGTGTAGCGTTACTGTAATCTAGTGAGGCATCTTGGACTTCTGGAAAATGCCCAGGTGGTAAAGACAATTTTTGGAATTCCCAGCTCTGTATTTTCAGTCTTTCTTCTCAAAGTCACCATCACATCTCTTCTGGTCATTCTGGTATCTGTGTGCTCACTTCACTCTCTCTGAATAAACAGTATTTATCCAGAAAGGTCTAGTGAACCAGTCATTACAAATATAACAACTGAAAAGAAAAATATTTTCTAATTGGGATGAAGATGAATGAGCACAGTAGAAAAGAAAAACAAAGCAGTGACTGAATTATCCTTATACTCCAGAATCTGGAACAAATTTTGCTACAGAGTTAGCTTTTCATGAAGGTTTATTGAATATTTTATTAAATGACAATTCCATAAAACAGTTCTACTGATTTAAAATGCTAAACTTGTTTGCGAGCTTCTGAAGCCTAAATTTTAAGTACTTTGGGGCTATGTCCATTTTTAATATTAGATTAGGTCTGGTATGATGTGCATTTAGCTAATATTATCATTGGATAGGCTCTCCAAACAAAGTTTTAAAAGTGTCCCACTGCCCCACTGGTACTCTCTCTTGGTCCTTGGCCAGGGATTCTCAACAAAGCTGTCAATATACACTGTTGTGTCTTCATCAGTTGCAGAGTAGGTGATGAATGGTTCATTACTCAAAATAAACTACTAAAGATTTTTGATGCATATTGTCTATGTTGAAAGAATGAAGGAATAAATTTGCAAATAAAAGGAGATTCAAGGACAGCCCTGTAATGATATAATTCACTCACCTTGCAATATGCCTTCTAGGAGTTGGAAATAGGTAAAATTATAGCTCGTGTGCTGGGAAATGTATATAACTCATGGAATATCTCATCAATGCCACAGTCAGGTGTGTACCATACATATGACTGTCATCCTCATAGATGTGGGGTAAAACAAGATGAAAGTGTAGGCACTAATGTTTGTTTTCACTTCTAGTCAACACAATTTAGTGTTGGTTTGTATTAAATGCAACGATAAGCTAGAGTTTGCGGAGCATCAGACTAACAATCGGTTCCCTTTTCTTCCAGTGCTGAAAGGTGGTCCTTTCTCCGACAGCTATAGGCTCTTTCAGTTCCATTTTCACTGGGGCAGTTCAAATGAGTATGGTTCTGAACATACAGTGGATGGAGTGAAATATTCTAGCGAGGTAATGTAATTTAGTAAGTGAGAGATAATTACCCTGAGAGTACTCCCAGAAGCAGTTTCTCCCTTCTCTCCTAAAACAACATCATAACGACTCCAAAGGAATGAGTATTCCACTAATGAACTCCCAGGTTCCATTAAAATCAAGCACAGACACATAACGTTTGGCAAGAGAGTGAAATGTTTCATGTGGAAAGAGGCAGCTAAACTCCTGAGCCCAAGATTCACCTTTCCCTGAGAATGCCTCAAAAACTGTTACCTTAATATCATGGCTAGCTTCAAAGGGTGACACTGCTCTCCTTTAAAGCTCTAACCTCAAATGGAACACACAACCATTTCCTCTTTATTTAAATGTTCAAGTTTGGACACACCAGCAGTATGGTTGTGACCAAGCTGGGACAATTCAATGAGACTCTACTATCAGCTCGAATTTAACCATAGCAATGGTCACAGAGAACAGCATACACCTAGATGAGGGTCTGAGCTTCCCTGGCTCTTAAACTGCTGTCACATGGAATTTGTGACTTATTTCAGGACATTATTACCTGTATATCCAAAGAAAAATTGAAGACATGTACACCAAACTGTCAATAGAGGGTCTGGGAGATTAAAATGGGAGAAATTTTGCTCTTTACTTTAGATGTGTGAATTATATAATACATGTGTACCCATACACGCAGGTTGACTCTTTAATTTTGCTTTCATCAAAGTGAATTCTATAATATACATAATTTTGCAACCTGCTTTTTTCTATTTACCCATTTATCACGATAATTTTTAAAAATCAGAAGAATGGGCCAGGCGCGGTGGCTCAAGCCTGTAATCCCAGCACTTTGGGAGGCCGAGGCGGGCGGATCACGAGGTCAGGAGATCGAGACCATCCTGGCTAACACGGTGAAACCCCGTCTCTACTAAAAATACAAAAAGAAATTAGCCGGGCGTGGTGGCGGGCGCCTGTAGTCCCAGCTACTCGGGAGGCTGAGGCAGGAGAATGGCGTGAACCCGGGAGGCGGAGCTTGCAGTGAGCCGAGATCGCGCCACTGCACTCCAGTCTGGGCCACAGAGCGAGACTGCGTCTCAAAAAAAAAAAAAAAAGAAGAAGAATGAATTTCACCTCACTTTTTTACTTTCTGTATAGTATTTCATTTGGGTGAATACATCATAATTTATTTAACTGCCTTCTATTGATGAACAATCACAACATATGATTTTTGTTTAATTGGTTTCTTTTCCTTTTATTAAAAAATGCTTCAGTAAATATATCTGTACATATATATTGTGCACTAATGAAAGTAATTATGTAGGATAGATTTTTACAGGGCAGATTGCCAAGTTACAAAGTATATGTATCTTTTATTCTGATAGAATATCAGTGATTGTGTACAAATAAAACTTGCTTTACCTTGTGTTGTAAAGCACGACTAACACCTTTCAATGCTGCGAGAATCTGTTAATTGGATTTTCCCCTCCATAAAATTGAAGATAGATTAAAATTAAATGGACTAACAGCCTAAATTAGTATTATCTTTTTGGAAAGACAGTTGGTAGTATCCAAGAAAACTAAATTAGTGACTCTCTCACCTAAATTGAGAAAAATCAATATAACCCATGCTAGATATGAGAGACACTTAGCCACAAAGTTTAGCATGTGATTAAATTCAATTCAATAAACCTTCTTGGGATAGCTATAAGACACTAGATTTGAGAGACAGGGCAGCCTGTTGCCTAAGAATGCAAGTACCCAGCTGACTGCCAGGGTTTGAATCAAAGCTCGACCACTTACTAGCTGTACAACTTCGAACGAATCACTCTATGCTCCAATATTCCTATATAGCGAATCTAGATAATATAACATTAGTATCCATCTCAATGATTGTTAAGAGCATGAAAAGAGTAAACCCATACAGAGCACACTTAGACCAGCACCTTTCATGTTGCATGTGCTGAATAATGTTACTTAACATTTCCATAGAGACACAAGCAAGCCCTTTTCAAGCAGGGAAGTGTAGGCATAAATTATTGTGATTAAATAAATATAGTAGTAAATGGCAGTATGACTATTCACAAAGAAGCACAGGAATACAGATGTAAGAATAATTAATTATAAGTAGGGACAGAATCTAGACTGGCATGGTCAGAGGAAATTGCAATAAGTGATCTCTCTGAATATACTGTCTTAATCATTCTTTTTTCATTCAACAAATATTCATTGAACACCTACAATATGCCAGATACTCTCTTTATTTATTTTTGGTTTGTATTTATTTATTTATTTTTGAGAAAGAGTCTTGCTCTCTCACCCAGGCTGGAGTCCAGAGGTGCAATCTCGGCTCACTGTAACCTCCTTCTCTCAGGTTCAAGTGATTCTCCTGTCTCAGCCTCCTGAGTAGCTGGGATTACAAGCATGTGCCACCATACCTGGCTAATTTTGTATTTTTAGTAGAAACGGAGTTTCACCACGTTGGTCAGGCTGATCTCAAACTCCTGACCTCGTGATCCACCCTCCTCGGCCTCCCAAAGTGCTGAAATTACAGGCGTGAGATACTGTTTTTAAAAAGTACTTGTGATCAGAACTTGCATTTGATAGGGAAAATAAAAATTTCAGAGGAAGGAAGGGAAGAAGGAAGGGAGGGAGGGAGGGAGAAGAATAGGAAGAAGAGAGATTAAATAAGCAATATGGATAGAATTGTTTTGATTTGTGGTGGTTACTTTATGTTGGATGATCAGAAAAGAATTGTTTAAGGAGTGGCATTTGAGTTCAACCCTAACTCAAGACAAAAGTCTGCCACTTGAAGATCATGGGGAAGGAAATTCCAGAGAATATTAGAAGCTAATGCAAAGACTCAAAGTTGTGATGAAGTATAATCTGTAAGATGTGAATGTTGATAGGTGGGGAAAGTAAGAAATGAATGATAATTGTTGTACTTATTGATTCAGCAATTAAAAAACCTTATCCTAGGAAGGTAAATTTAAGCAGGTTTGGCAAGAAGGAAATCTAGAGTTCTATTTTGGCCAGATTAAGTTTGAAACATCTATTAGACATCCATGTAGAGATATCAAGAATACATACATACATACTTGGATATACAAATCTAGAGTTTGCAGAGACATTAAACTGGAGATATTTGAGAGGCATCTCAAAAGGGCACTAATGTGCTTGAAAGAATCCGTTCTTGGCCGAGACTCCCAGATACTCCAGGAACCCTTTCTCACGAATTTACTACAAAGTACCTCATGTGAGAGAAAATTACTACAATCATTTTCCCAAAAACTAGTTAGTCATGTTTCCTGATCCTTTCATAACAAAGAGAGATACATTTAAAGGACTAATATTAAATAACAATATTGTAGGAAAGGACATTTTGCTTACTGGTTCCAGGTTTTGCAATCTCTACTTGGCACACAGATAACCCTTCCTAAGAGTAACAAGGTAACTCCTCTAATCCACTGGATAAAGGTTCACATAAGTTTTATGTATCTAAGCCAAGATACATCATCATATGGTAACAAGTTAACTTATAACTTACCTTTTGTCATCATACTGGTATAAATAATTAATTAACCAGAGTATCATTTTTAGCTTCATATAGTTCACTGGAATTCTGCAAAATACTCCAGCCTTGCTGAAGCTGTCTCAAAGGCTGATGGTTTGGCAGTTATTGGCGTTTTGATGAAGGTGAGTTACAGGTAGTTAAGTTACACAGCTCTGCTTCCAATTAGACCTCAAAATAGAAGGAAATAAGGCAACATATATTTTAGAATTTCTTATTTTAAAGTTCCCATTCAACCGATGACTACAGGTGAAAAAATAGTTCCCTAGGATTTTATTGCTTGGTTTTATCTCTGCTTTTCCCTCTGAGAGAAATGAGTTTCAGGTGCAGGTGAGATAGAAAGGTGTTCATAGGGAAAAAGGAATTTCTATTTCCCAGCTCTTCCAAATTCCCCTTCCTCTAAAATTCCTACCTCATAGACTCTGAAATTTATTAATTTAATATTTCATCAGGAAAGAAATATTATTAAATATTAATAAGGAAACCTGAAACCATAGATTCAGAAATTTATCAATTTAAAATCTCATTAGGAAAGAAATAAAGAGAATTTTTTCTTACAAAGAACATTCAGTTGATTTTTTTAAATGGGAGATGTTGCTCAAATACTCTATAGAAGAATCCCTGAAAAGTTCTACAAAAAAGTTATTATTAAATTGGGTATGCCTGGGTAACTAAGTAACTCTGGAAATTATAGCATCTCTACTTAACCTTTACTGAGCACTTACAATATGCCAAAAACTGTAGTAATGATAAGTAACATAACAGACCAAAATAAGAGATTTGTTTTCATGTCAGTTTTGATAAATTTCTAGATTTTGCCCTGTAAAACTTTGAACATATTGCCAACAATCAAGTTTAATCAAGTTTTTTGTTTGCTACTTTATCCGTAGGTACATATTATAAACAATTTATAGAGTACAAAGGCTCTCAAAGACATACAGCTTGAAAAACTTCTCCTTCTAAAGCAGAGAGAAAATACCTTATCTCTCGTCAGTTGCTAATTGAAAAAAAATTGAAGCTTAGCTAAGCAGTGTTTGATTGACAATAATCTTTATCTCATACTTTATTTTCTTAAATCTCCAGGTTGGTGAGGCCAACCCAAAGCTGCAGAAAGTACTTGATGCCCTCCATGCAATTAAAACCAAGGTAAATACACTAAATAAGTAGTTTAAATCAGAGAACAAGAATTTACAAATCTATGGAAATCATTTAATGAAGTATTAAAACCGGGAAGTAGGAAGGCGATAGCAAAAGCTACCAACTAAAAATCAAGGTGCTACTTCAACATTGCCTACCTCTGAGAAAGTCTCTAATGCAGGGGATTGTTTTGGTTTTTTGTTTTTCATAGTTATGGTTTATTTATTTCAGCAGAATATGGCCTGTAGAAAAGCAGATTACATAGCCATTTAAATTTGCTTGAAAAACTGTATCTAACAAAATTGTGATTTTCCATTTGACAAATAAAGATATCTCTAGTTTTTTAGCAGTACAAATATTCAGAAGTAAAGGGCATTCTTTTGAGATACGATTGATATACAATCTTTGATAACCATAACTCTCATTAGTCAACTCAAAAAATGGATTTTTTGATATACACAAACTTAGCTTTATTGTTTTAATGGTAAGTAGTTAAAACATAAATCAGAGATTTGTCATTTTTTGCAGCATGGAGAACTGTCATATTTTTGTGTAAAATAAATATGACTTATGCTGATTCTAGAAAAGATTAAACTTAAGTGAGTGTCTTATAAAGTATAAATGACAGAAGATAAAAAATAAGCCCTCAACTCAAGAGTTATCAAAAAAATATGAAAAGAAAATAGAAGGAAATAATTAGTGAAGATAAAAGCAGAAAAGAATAAAATAAGAAAGAAAATTTATGGCCGGGTGTGGTGGCTCATGCCTGCAATCCCTGCACTTTGGGAGGCCGAGGCGGGCAGATTGCCTGAGGTTTCAGGATTGAGATTGCAGGAGTTCAAGACCAGCCTGACCAACATAGTGAAATCCCATCTATACCAAAAATACAAAAAATTAGCCAGGCATGGTGGCGCACGCATGTAGTCCTAGCTACTCAGGAGGTTGAGGCGGGAGAATCGCTTGAACCTGGGAGGTGGAGGCTGCAGTGAGCCGAGATTTTGCCACTGCACTCTAGCCTGGGTAACAGAGCAAGACTCTATCTTAAATAAATAAATTTTAAAAAGAAAAATGATGACTAAGTAAGGGGTAAAATTTCATCAATAAATTGAAAAGTTGATTCTTTCGAAGAACAACAAAAAAGTCAGAATATGGGGAAGCTGGATAAAGAGAAAAAAAGCCATACATATAAAACTTTATTAGAAATAAATGGGTTATGACTAAAGATATAGAAGAAAATTTTAAGAGACAAAATTTTTTATAACATTATGCCAATAAATTTGAAAATTTAGATAAAATGGATAATTTTCCAAGAAAATGTGAAGTAAGGGAATTGACTCACAAGGAGTTAGAATACCTAAATAGACTGAGAACCTAAAAGTAAATGTAAACAATAGTCAAAATGTATCTATTAAACGAAAAGACTAGGCCCAGACCATTTCATGGAAAAGGGTTACTCAACTTTTAAGAAACAATCATGCCAGTGTTAACTAACCTGCCCAGATGAAGGAACAGACAGAAAACTTCCTATCAATTTAATGGAATCGATACCAAAACCGGGTATGAAAACTACAAAACACACAAAACAGAAACATAGCATAAACTTTCTTAGGAATATAGCTAAAGGAAATCCTAACATTTATTATAACAAATCAAATTCAACAGTGTATTAAAAGAGTAGTTTCTGAATTAGTAGTGTATATCCCAAAAATACAAGAATGACTCAATATTAGAAAATCTTAAATTAATTCATTATATTAACTAAAGATGAAGAAAACCTCATGATCAACTTGTTAAGTGCTTAAAAATCATTTTATAAAAGTTAATGCCCTTTCTTTAGGATGAAACAAAATGAAAGAAAACTGCCTGAAAACTTCTTGAATTTGATAAAGAATTTTACCTAGAAACTTGTATCAACATTTAACTTCATAGTGAAACACCTGAAGCATTTTCATTTGAATCAGGCACAAGACCAAGCTGCCACTGTGACCATCACAATTGAAAATTATAATAAGGGTCCTAATCAGTGCAACGAAATAATGAAAGAGTACATACTATGACAGATATTGAAATAGCAAAAGCAAAACTATCATTACGTGCAGTTGATATCATCATTAACATCCACCTGAACACTCCAGAAGAATCATCTAAAATACAGAATGCATAAAAGATTAGCATACAAATGTCAGTACATTTCCTATACACCAGTAATAATCAGAAAAGATGATAGGAATAAATAGAATAAAACTAAAACAACCAATATGCATGTCAATAAAGATCTTTGCCATTGAAATAGAATCTGGCATCATTCCTAGAGAAAAAATAAAAGCGTTATACTAGAAGTTAAATATCTTTTAAAGATACAGATTGTAAAAACGTTTTTTGCATCTTTGCTTATCTGCAACCAAATGAAGAAGGAAGAAGATGTCTTGGTCAAAAACTTACATGTAACACATTTTTCATCTTTTTTCTTCTGTTGATATTATTGTTTATACCCACAAACACACCAGTCAAGAAATACTAAATAGTAGAAAAATCAATGACTCTTAGCTAAAATGTCTACATAATGTATAACAAGATAATATAGCATATATATATTCATATAAGTATTTTATATCATGCTGTAATGATGTATTATTTTCTTCCAGGGCAAACGAGCCCCGTTCACAAATTTTGACCCCTCTACTCTCCTTCCTTCATCCCTGGATTTCTGGACCTACTCTGGCTCTCTGACTCATCCTCCTCTTTATGAGAGTGTAACCTGGATCATCTGTAAGGAGAGCATCAGTGTCAGCTCAGAGCAGGTAGAGTTGTGAATGAATGGGAACTGGGAATATGTAGCAGGAATATTACTTTAATTGGTAGTATCAGTGAGAGAGATTATTATTTCAGTCAGCTTTGTGAGAAGTTCATTTTTCCTCCCAACTTAAAAATATTAATTCGGGGACATCGGTTTATTAAACTATCCAAAACTGCATTATAATACAATTTTTTTGACCTTTATACAGAAAAAAAGTGACTCCCACTACTCTTTCCTCCTTAATAAGGAAATGTCCGACCTGTTAAATATCTTCTTAAGCATTTCAGAAATAAAAGAAAAACTGTGTGGACATTTCAATAAGATTTTGGGGAACTGTGGCTGTAAGCTGGCATACCTTGATAGTTGGCAAAATATTTTTGTTCCTTTTGTGGAGCTTAAACTTTGAAATATTCAGCAAAATATCTCATTAACTGTTGTGTATAATTGTGATTACAGTAAGTATCATTGGTTGCTCAACCACTTTTATTATGTGCCTTACATATGTTTTGGTAGCCAATTCTCATAACAAACCTACAGGACAAGAATTGTAGCCTGCTGCTAACTGACATTTGTTGAGCACATGCTGTATGTCAAGCATCATTCTAAGGGCTTTGCATGTATTAACCCGTTTAATCTTCACAACAACACAGTGAAGTAAGTACTATATGGAAACTAAGGTACCAAGCTAATACATCACTCGCCCAACATACCCCAGCTGAAATTAAAAAGTTGATACTTTAACCCAGTCATCAATAATTAAAGCAAAATGCCTGGTTCAAAGGAATGAATGTAATGGATTTAGGGCTTTCTCTCTTCCTATTAGTGATATCACTGCAATTTCTAACTCAGTTTTCTAAATATCAGTGCATTAGTAATACTGTAAATAAAACGCTTTATGCATCTTTAAAAACGTTTTATTTTTAAGATATTTTGTCCTTCCAGCTGGCACAATTCCGCAGTCTTCTATCAAATGTTGAAGGTGGTAACCCTGTCCCCATTCAGCGCAACAACCGCCCAACCCAACCTCTGAAGGGCAGAACAGTGAGAGCTTCATTTTGATGAGTCGGAGAAGAAACTTGTCCTTCCTCAAGAACACAGCCCTGCTTCTGACATAATCCAATAAAATAGTAATTTTTAAGAAACAAATGTATTTCAATATTAGCAAGATAGCACGCCTTCAGATCAACCCGTAAAACTAAGAAACTTAAATTTTTAGTTCTTACTGCTTAATTCAAGTAATCATTAGTAAGCTAGCAAATAGTAATCTGTAAGCATAAGCTTCTGCTTAAATTCAAGTTTAGTTTGAGGAATTCTTTAAAATTACAACTGAGTGATTTGTATGTCTATTCTTTTCAGTTTATTTGAACTAATAATGTTATCTCTTTCTATTGTGCATTCAGTTTCTAAAACCACTAAGTTTCTACTCCATTTACATTCAAAAATCTTACTTTACTTGCAAGAGTATTTTGCCTCAAATGTAACAACCTAAGAGCAACTGAAGATAAAATACTGAGAAATTCATTTGCTTACTCCTGAAGACAAAAATACAGCTGAGATGACAACTGGATTTAATATAATTATGCTGGCCCAACATTGCTACCATTTGTGTTGTCTGTGATCAAAAAGATTATCTTTTATATAGGAGGATGATGCTTCTGGATATTGCTTTCACTTCTTCTCCCCACGTTAGCAAGGACAATGCTTCTCTGCCATTATTACAACTAGTTAGTTTGCATGGAGAATCTTTACTTTAAAATTGGAAGAAAAGTCACAAGTGAGTGGTTTATAAAAATGCTAAAGAAGTCAGCCGGGCACGGTAGCTCACGCCTGTAATCCCAGCACTTTGGAAGGCCGAGGCGGGCGGATCACAAGGTCAGCAGATTGAGATCATCCTGGCTAACACGGTGAAACCCTGTCTCTACTAAACAAAAGACAAAAAATTAGCAGGGCGTGTTGGCGGGCCCCTGTAGTCCCAGCTACTCTGGAGGCTGAGGCAGGAGAATGGCCTGAACCCGGGAGGCGGAGCTTGCAATGAGCCGAGATCGCGCCACTGCACTCCAGCCTGGGCAACAGAGCGAGACTCCGCCTCAAAAAAAAAAAAAAAAAAAAAAAAAAAAAAAAGCTAAAGAAGTCATTTGTGCTTAGAATCATATAGAAACATCATGCAATCTTTTAATCAGATGTGCACTTCACCTTATGCTGTTTTTATCTTTAATTGACACACAATAATTGTACATATTTATGGAGTACAATGTGGTGTTTTTGTTTGTTTTTTGAGACAAGGTCTCACTCTGCCAGCCAGGGTGGAGTGTGATGGTGTGATCATAGCTCACTGCAGCCTCAAACCCCTGGGCTCAAGAATCCACCCACCTCAGCCTCTTGAGTAGTTGGGACTACAGATGCATGTCACCATGCCAGCTTAATTTTTTAATTTTTTTTTTTGTAGAGATATGGTGTCTCTATGTTGCCCAGGCAAGCAGTGTGATATTTTGATTCATGTATACAATGTGTAATGATCAAATCAGGGTAATTAGCATATCCATTACCTTAAACATTTATCATTTCTTTGTGTTGAGAATATTCAAAATCCTTTCCTCTAGCTATTTTAAAATATACAATAAATTATTGTTCATCATAGTCATCCTATTATGCTGTAAAACACTAGAACTTATTCCTCCGATATTGCCGAAGCCATATCTACATCCAGAATTCTACAAATCCTGTGTCCAGTGTTTAATCTTGTTATTTACTTTAGTTATCTCATTTGAAGTAGTAGAGACCAAGCCCAATTGTTCATTTCTGTAAATTTTAGTAAAATTACTTTAAAAACCATAAGCAGATTCTTCGTTGCTCTAAGTAAGCCTTTCTGCAAAGGCTGTGTTTGTTTTAGACCTAAAAACCATACTAAGAGACTTCTTCTGAAATATCTGACTTGGGGCCTAGAATTTAGGTGAATCCTCTTTATTAAAATGTAACTCGTTTTTATTTTATTTTTAATCAAAATTGATTTGTTTTTCTACACAAAGTTGGGAAATTTAGAATTTATTAATTGAAAAAAAATACAAACATAATGGACTCAAATAACACATTAGCTCTGCCCCCATATGCAATCTCTAAATATAAAATACTTTCTTTGCAAAGGAATCCAACTGTGTATGATACTCTATATATGCCAAATATTGAGAAAGCCTGCAACACTTATACCTGGCCTAGGATGTTATTACTTTACATGAGTTGTATTGATAGGATCTTAATTATAAAGTTATCAAAAGCTCTCAAAAGGTGAGTGCTAAAGAGGGATATGAGCTTAAGTTGAGAAATACATTTGCAAAAGATGTTCATTTGAAAACATTTTCTGAAAAGAAATTAAATGATTTAGAAATAAGTTTCATAGGAAGGATCTGAAAAACACTTGACTTGATGGTCCATATATTTTTGAAGAAGGTTAAAATGGATTCCAGCATTTAGATATGTCTGTAAGTCTTATTACAGAAAGGGCAAAAATGTGACAAAAAATACATTATGACCATCAAACATTATCCCTAAGGCAAATGCCAACTGGGGAGCATGTTTCCCCCTACTGCCTCTGCCAGAATTTCATATATTTGGCAGAACTCCTGAGATGCATTATGAATTTCTCTGAAGTAGCCAATAAAAACAGCTGTTGAGAGAAGGTATGTGAACTAGGCATTGGATCATCTGAGAGTGTAACTCATATGTGTCACTGACTCACCCTCCTCTTGTATGTCCTCATCCTTTGTCAACTTACGTCAAGAATTTAAACATCCTGCAAGGACTCTCTGGTTTTTCCATGATGTTTAGCAGCTGACCTTCTTTATGCCGCATCTATTGGCATCTAGAATGATAAGCCAGCTGGTGAGGCCCAGCGTGGGCTCAAGGATAAAGAGTGCTTCTACTCCATTCTGTTTTCTGTCTTTTCACTCGCCCTTCAGAAATACCCCACTGTACACTTATCACTATGGCACCCTTCTGCTGAACTGTGAGTCCAAAATATTTTCTACGTTGTTCATATTTTCTACATTGTTCACTTATGTAAGGTTTAGCAAATGACTCAAAATACATTAAATTCATCATAATAGGAATTAGGGCAAAGGAAATAAAGAAAAAGAAATATCTTCATTAAATTTAATTTCCTTACATGACTCAAAAGAGCAGATATCTATTTATTATAACTCTAGGAACTCCCTATCCGTGGTCTTTCTCTGTTTTGTGGTGGCAGATTCCTACCAATATGTGATTAAAGCTATGAAACTTCTTTTCCTTACCAAAAAAAGTTACATAATCAAATATAGCCAAAATTTTGCAATGAGTCTTAGAATGTTTAGAAACTCAACCTTTTGCTTCCTTTCCCATCACAAAGTCATTCCTGAATCTCAGAAAAAGATCCCTGCTCTAAACTATTTAAAAACTTAACAATGGACTCCAAGGCTCTCTTGATCTTGCATCCTAGTGTAATATTTATTTTTGCTTTTCTACCTCATTCTTTATAACACGTACCTACAAATGGAATGACAGTATATTTCTGGTATCATTCATGAATTATCTTTTATTTCTTTCTCCTCTAAAAGTATTACTTTGGGTTGATGTAAGGTTTCATTGTAGAAGAGATATAAAAAGATTTTTTTAAAAAAGAGAACCCAAACCTTAGTGAATTGTTTATTACTGGTAATAAAAGATTACAAATGAGAATAAAAGGGCATAGAAGAGAAACTTTGACTGAGGAAGACATCATCGGATAAATAAAGGGCCAAAATCATTTTAAAAGCCATCAATATTCTCTGCATCCAAGACCATGAAAGCATAAGGAAATACTTATTTTATAAGCATTATTTTCTTGATTATCTATAAACCCCAAATGTTTATTTACCAACTGATCTCCATGAGACACTGCACGGATTTTCTTATTACTCTTAATATAGTTACCAATTTTTAATCTCGGTAGATACACAAAGAGATAGGCAGACAGACAGACATAGCTACTGTATAAATTAGTATATCTACTTTGGCAAAATGGAACTATGGATATAGGTATTTAACCAATTAACAAAAGGTAGCTGATTTTGTGTTCCTAGACTTAAAGCTAAGGAAAAAAATAAAAAGAGTAAAAAATATTTTAATAGAAATACAACATATTTGAAAGAAATGTGGAGAAGTAGCCATAGGATTCTTGTATAAAATCTTGCTTTCAATAAAGAAGTAAGTCATAAGGAGTAACTTAGAGTCTTAAAAATATGTGCACACTCTCACCATGTACCAAAACAGTGAACTGGTGAACAAACGGCTTGTGTTTGAAGACTTTAGAATGCTCCGATCAGAAGTGCACTTACTAGATGTTGCAGGGAGTCAGGAACCCGGAATGGAGGGACCAGCTGGAGCTGCAGCAGAGGAACATAAGTTGTGAAGATTTCATTTTAATGTGGACATTTATCAGTTCCCAAATAATACTTTTATAATTTCTTATGCCTGTCTTACGTTAATCTCTTAATCCTGTTCTCTTCATAAGCTGAGGATGTACATCACCTCAGGGCCACTGTGATAATTGTGTTAACTGTACAAATTGATTGTAAAACATGTGTGTTTGAACAATATGAAGTCAGTGCACCTTGAAAAAGAACAGAATAACAGTGATTTTTAGGGAACAAGGGAAGACAACCATAAGGTCTTACTGCCTGTGGGGATGGGCAAAAAGAGCCATATTTTTCTTCTTGCAGAGAGCCTATAAACAGACGTGCAAGTAGGGAAGATATCACTAAATTCTTTTCCTCGCAAGGAATATTAATATTAATACCCTGGAAAGGAATGCATTCGTGGGGGGAGGTCTATAAATGGCCACTCTGGGAATGTCTGTCTTGTGCAGTTGAGATAAGGACTGAGATACACTCTGGTCTCCCACAGAACCCTCAGGCTTACTAGGGTGGGGAAAAACTCTGCCCTGGTAAATTTGTGGTCAGACCGATTCTCTGCTCTTGAACCTTATTTTCTGTTGTTTAAGATGTTTATCAAGACAATACATGCACCACTGAACACAGATCCTTAACAGTAGTTCTGCTTTTGCCCTTTGCCTTGTGATCTTTGTTGGACCCTTATCAGTAGTTCTGCTTTTGCCCTTTGTCTTGTTCCCTCAGAAGCATGTGATCTTTGTTAGACCCTTATTAGTAGTTCTGCTTTTTGCCCTTTGAAGCATGTGGTCTTTGTACCTACTGCCTGTTCTTATATCCCCTCCCCTTTTGAAATCCTTAGTAAAAAACTTGAACTTGAGGCTCAGGTGGGCATCACGGTCCTACTAACATGTGATGTCACCCTCAGCGGCCCAGCTGTAAAATTCCTCTCTTTATACTGTCTCTCTTTATTTCTCAGCCAGCTGACGCTTATGGAAAATAGAAAGAACCTACGTTGAAATATTGGGTGTAGGTTCCCCCAATAACTAGAGTTCTCTCACAATGTCATCTTGGATGCTAATCCCCTAACTATGAGAAGATAGATATAGCAGTTATGTTAGAGAAGAACAAACTTTAAATGGCTTTATTTTTTCTCTCAAAAACTAGAGTATATCTTTCCCAAGTCACTAATAAATATTTTAATACCCCTTACAGGTAGAAGCATGTTATGCTATTTAGGTATGTTACCTTCTATTATGTTATTAGATGACCTAAATTGCCAGCAGAAGCAAACATGCATAACAGAATCATATGGTGCTAGAATAACATTTAGCTACTTAAAAAAAAAATAGTTAGAACCTGATCTCACTCATATATTAAAATATATCCAAGATGGGTTAAATTTTTCAACAAAATCATTAATATGCTAGAAAATGCATAAATATTTAAATAATATCTGGTAGGAGAATTGTATTCAAAAACACCAAAGGCAAAACCCAGGAAATGGCAGAATAATTGATTGAACTGTGAAAAATTAAATATGTTGGTTGGCACAAGTATACATATGTAACAAACCTGCACGTTATGCACATGTACCCTACAACTTAAAGTATAATAATAATAAATAAATTTAGAAAAAAGAAAAGAAAAATTAAATATGTTGGTAAAAGCAGCAACAATAAAAAAATTTAATGAAAAGGAAAATGACAACTGGGAATAATGTTTCAATATAACTGGCATCCACAGGAACAATGTCCTTGTTATGTAAAAAGCTTTCACAAGTTTTAACATAAAAATTGAATTTCCAAGACAAAATGTCAAGAAGACATAAAGAGGCAATTTAGTAAAGAAGAAATACAAATAATAAATATATACGTTTTTAAATGACCCAACTTAATAATCAAAGAATTACAGATTAAAATAATGTTCTATCATTCTTTACATTCTTTAAATTAGTAAAGATTTTTAAATACACAGTGCTGTCAATGATGCAAAGAAGTAAGAGCTGTCGTACGTTGCTGAGAAGAGCATAAATTGGTACCATCTGTTCACTATTAATACAAAGGGTGTGTTCCAGAAGAAGTCTTATTATAAAAAATCATGTCGGCCGGGCGCGGTGGCTCAAGCCTGTAATCCCAGCACTTTGGGAGGCCGAGACAGGCGGATCACGATGTCAGGAGATGAAGACCATCCTGGCTAACATGGTGAAACCCCGTCTCTACTAAAAAATACAAAAAAACTAGTCGGGCGAGGTGGTGGGCGCCTGTAGTCCCAGCTACTCGGGAGGCTGAGGCAGGAGAATGGCGTAAACCCGGGAGGCGGAGCTTGCAGTGAGCTGAGATCCGGCCACTGCGCTCCAACCTGGGCGACAGAGCGAGACTCCGTCTCAAAAAAAAGAAAAAAAAGAAAAAAAAAATCATGTAACAAAAAACCATAGATTCAATATAAGACAAAAAGAGTTAAGTGGCAAAATTTTAAACTTGCTATAATAAGGTTCGCTTATCCATAACTTTGGCTTCAAAGGCTATGTGAACCTTTATTAGGTTTATGATCTTAAATTTACATTTTTATCCAAGACTGTTTCAAATGCCCATGTCCAATGCCTATTTGATATCTCCATTTAGATGTCACAAGAACATCTCAAACTACTCAAAACACGGTTCATGATGCCCTCTCAAAGCTGGTTCCCACCAGCCCCACTGTGCACAGAGATGATGAGGCACGAGGAGCTTCCTGTAGCTCAGGGGCTGCTTGGCACAGTGGAAATCCATAAAACATGGCTCTAATCAATGTCACCACTGAGCTTGATGTGATCCCTTCCTTCTAATTTGCACAGTGGAAATCCATAAAACATGGCTCTAATCAATGTCACCACTGAGCTTGATGTGATCCCTTCCTTCTAATTTTTCAAACATAATATTTTTCTTATCATTATCCTCCTCTTTTTTTCTGTTATCAAGAGCAGTGTTCTTGGACTAAACTTCCTATGTCACAAGCTACCTCCTACATTTTTTCTTTTACAGGGACGATAATACCTACCACATGAAGAAATAGATGTATTTCTAGTTCCAGTTCCATATTCCCAGGAAAAGCACCCCAGTTGGCTTGGATGGGACCCAGCTATGGTCCTATCAACTGTGGTTGGACATGGGGTGGAGATCCCATTGAATTCACTGACATTTAGGAAGATAGGCTATAGGCTGCAGGAGCAGATGCAGTTTAGGGGCCATTGTGAACCAAATGGAAACTTTAAAAAGGGTTACCACTTCTTTGAAGATGAGAGAGGAAAAAGATCGGGCTAGGAGTAAAGTTAGGTGAATCTAGGTAAAGTTTAGAACTGGGCTCATTTGAGAAAGACACTCCCAATTCTGAAATCTGAATTTTCCTTGAAATTTTTAATGGTAGAATCCTAGCATGTTGGCCGGGCGCGGTGGCTCAAGCCTGTAATCCCAGCACTTTGGGAGGCCGAGACGGGCGGATTACGAGGTCAGGAGATCGAGACCATCCTGGCTAACACAGTGAAACCCCGTCTCTACTAAAAAAATACAAAAAACTAGCCGGGCGAGGTGGCGGGCGCCTGTAGTCCCAGCTACTCGGGAGGCTGAGGCAGGAGAATGGCGTAAATCCGGGAGGCGGAGCTTGCAGTGAGCAGAGATCTGGCCACTGCACTCCAGCCTGGGTGACAGAGAGAGACTCCACCTCAAAAAAAAAAAAAAAAAAAAAAAAAAAAAAGGAATCCTAGCATGTCAACTTAATATCAAAAACAGCCATTTCCTTCCATCCACCATATGAACTGAATAGCAGGTCAGGAAGTTATTTTTATTTTGTAAATACTAGAGCTAATCATTAAGCCGTTTCCAGGAAAATAAATCCCTATACAAATCAGAAAATTAACTGAGTTAATCAGAAAATCAGCTCAAAAAGAAATCTAAGCTTTCAGGTGGAACACAGATTAAACAGCAGCATTTGTTACTTCCACAGAAATGAAAAGTCTCAGAAAGCTCTGCAGCTTAAATAACATGTAAAAGAAAATAAATGGAAGTTCTTGGAAACATGTATTGCTTCCTTAGATAGCTAAGATTCAATGATAGATAAAGAGAGAAGTTATACCTAGAGAAATAGTTTAGAGCCGAGAGATCTCTCAGGCATTTATTTTCTTTCTAAAATTGGGAAAATAGGGTTTTGGTGTTTTTTTTTTTTGTATTTTTGTGCATTGGCAGTGTTCAAGAAGGGTATATAAACTTTAAATTCCTTATTTCAGCAGAAATACAGTTTTCTGTTGCACTGAAGACGTTAACAAAGACTCAGTTCCAGAGACCACAGCCCAAGCCAAACATTAAGTGTTTGGAAAATGGCACCAATTTTATTAAACACTTGGGAAATCCATAGTTCTGCCAAAATGATAGCTAAGTTTTGCTTTACTTTCTGATGATTTTTTCTTGACATATTTTTCCCCTTGATTTTATTGGACCAAGCAAACAGAAACAGAAGCTCATCCATCTCCCCCTTCACTCTTGTCCCTATTTCAAGTCATTATTTCACTCTGAATTACTTACAGTGACTCTCAAACCTTTCGCCTACCTGAGTCCTGAGCTTTTGATTAAAATTTTACCTCGTCAGGGTCGTTTCCCCTAACCAGAGTTGTCAGGCTCATCATTACATTTTCTCACAGCACCCCAGGCTTCTCCTGAACAGTACTTAGTACAGTTATAATTTGTGTAATTACTCATTTAGTGTTGGTTAATCCTGGTAGGCTGTAAACACTATGAGATCAGTGATGGTGCCTGTTGTCTTCCTTTCTATATTTCCAGCAATTCACACAGTGTCTGATACATTGTAGTTGTTCAATAGACTTTCTTTTAATTTTTATTTTTAATTTTTGAGACAAAGCCTCGCCCTGTCACCAGGCTAGACTGTAGTGGTGCAATCTCAGCTTAGGACAACCTCCACCTCTCACGTTCAAGCAATTCTCCTGCCTTAGCCTCCAGAGTAGCTGAGATTACAGGTGCCCACCACCATGCCCAACTAATTTTTGAACTTTTAATAGAGACAGGGTTTCTCCATGTTGGCCAGGCTAGTCTCGAACTCCTGACCTCAGGTGATCCAACTGCCTCGGCCTCCCAAAATGCTGGGATTACAGGCATGATCCACTGCAAGGCTGACCTCAATAGACTTTTCATAAATTAGTGAACAGAATTTCCTGGCCAGTAATCTATAATCCACAAGTGACTCCCAAACCTGGGAAATAAAAATTACCTAAGGAGTTTTGGGGGTTTTGTTAAGTACAGTTTCCCAAGTCACCTTAATATTCTCACTCTAGAGATCTGGGCTGATTCAGTATATTTCTCAAAGATCCTCAAGTGATTATAATAGCCTGCTATGGTTGGGAGCCCTCCCCCTACTCCTATCTTTCTCTCTGTCTCCTTACACACACACATACACACACACTCTCTCATGCACTCACGCACACATGGTTATGGCTCTCCACTGTCTTCCCAAGTTAAGTACAGTTTGCCTAAAGTTCACAATATGTCTTCCATCTACCTTGTCTTTGTAAGACTTACCTCCCACTTGTTTGCTATTTGTACATTAAGCCTCACAAACCCATTTGACATTCTCTAGACATATCTTGCTTCTCTGTCTCTACTCATGTTCTTCTCTTCTCTAACGGTCTCCTACTTCTTCAGTCAAAATCCTGGCCATACTTTCATGTTGATTTCAAATGCCACCCCTCTAGAAAGTTCCCACAGCTGGATACAAGCCTTACCCAGCATAGCACTCCCCCCAAGACATTAGATGAGCATCTCCCCAAGCTCTTCCCCTTTGTCGTGTTTCATAGGACGCATGCACTTGATTTCTCTCTTCTTTTTTTCTTGTTTTGGAGACCAGCAGGATTGAATTTGCTTCAAGCAGTATAGTTGATCTAGCTTGATAAGGCATATGATAAACATATAAAAAGACTCTATCTTCTTTTAGAGAAGATAGGGCCTCAAACTACAACCTCAAACCTGGGTTCAAGAGATCCTCCTGCTGCTACTTCCTAAATAGCTATATCTCTTCTTTTAGACAACAGAATGCAAAAAGAGCAGGTGAGAGGAAAAAAATAAGGAAGGCAGTGATTCATCTTATCACTCATGTTTGTGTCTCTTGAAGAACTTGAGAAGTTAAAGCATACAGTGGGCACTCAATATATTTGAGTTGAACAGAGGTGCAGCTGTTCTCACCATAAAAAGAATAATACGGGCTGGGTGTGGTGGCTCACGCCTGTAATCTCAGCACTTTGGGAGGCCAAGGCGGGCGGATCACAAGGTAAGGAGTTCAAGACCAGCCTGGCCAACATGGTGAAATGCTGTCTCTACTACAAAAAATAAGCCGGGCATGATGGTGGGTGCCTGTAATCCCAGCTACTCGGGAGGCTTAGGCAGGAGAATCGCTTGAACCCAGAAGGCAGAGGTTGCAGTGAGCCGAGATCGCACCACTGCACTCCAGCCCAGGTGACAGAGTGACACTCCGTCTCAAAAAAAAAAAAAAAAAGAAAAAGAAAAAAAAGAATAATATGTTGTATGAAAAATCAAGCACAAAAAGCCAATATGACAGCTGATTTCTATGCAGCAAAAAAATTAAAGAGTAAATATACATTCAAAAAGTGATACTCTAATTCTGTCTTTATTATTCAAACATTTACTAGGTATTTCACTATGTGGAAAATATTACATTAGTATAAAGGAGATAAATGAATAAGACACTGATCCTATTAATGAGAATCTTACACATTCTAATTTTATTATACGTCTTTAGTTTTTCAACCATTTACTATGCATTTACCACCTGGAAAGCACTACCCTCATGCTGCAAGGCATACAGCAATGAATAAGAATAGAACCCGTCAAAAGGACCTTACAATCCTACTGAGGAGACTTAACTGTAAGACCAATAGGAATTAAATGCATACTATAATATGTACACAACCACATGCTAGGAAGCCAAAGGAATAATGATTTAACTTTGACTTCCTATTGCTAGTTATCCAGCAAGGTTTTTCTATTGGTGTATGAGCTACAAATTTGCCTCTCTTCCAGGATACAATTAATCTGCTCAACAAATTGGAATGCTACAGAAGGGTTTGAAACCTGTTGTTGGCCGTTTCTCCTGGGATGAGGAATATGCAAGATGAATAGGCCTAACTTGAGAAGAATAGATATCATTAAAGAAAAGCCATCTTGTTGTACAAACTAAAATACGTAAAAGATAATGCAACTGACAAATAGTAGTAAGTCCATGCTAAAACTTCAGATACAAGATAATGGTGTGCCCTGGAAAAAAAGCCAGGACCAGCTGGATAATCCAGAATGTAGACACACAATCAAGAGCCCCAGTCCCAAAGTTGAGATTGAGGAACCAGACTTCAATTTCTGTATTAAAAAAAAAAATGGGTGAAAGTGTGTTATTGTCCACATTTTAGACAACCTTGGTTAACAATGCCTGGACTCAGATACACAGAATTGGACAGAAGCAGTTATTAGAACCAGATCACATGGTCAATAGCAATAGCAGGGTTGGCTAGGTGTGGAGTTCCTAGTTGTTAGGGCGGGCTTCTCATATCCCTTCCTTTGTTTAAGCTCAGGTTATATTTTGGATTGTGTTTGCATCAAGCAGTGTAGTTGACCCAGCTATGAAAAGGCGTAAATAAGGAGGGCTTTTAAAAAGAGATATAAGAACAACACAGTCCCCTTTGCTTGCCATTATCAAATTTCCAAGCCAAGTTCAAGCTACATTATTATAAATCTGCTCCCGACCTGTTTTGAAAGGTTACTTGAAATCAAATAGAGCAAACCAAAACTAAAGTTGCGTTAGGTTAAACCTGATTTAAAAATAAATGATTTAACACTTTAAAGAACAAAGGAAACATTCTGTGAAGTTACAGTCTATTTGGAAAATTCGAAAACGATTCCAAATGTTTCCCACTGGGCAATGTGGACAGAGTCTTAAGAAAGGTAACTGAATGGCAGGTTTTTTTCTGTGGACAGAAAACTTGTTGATGCGCATTGTACATTATATCACAGTTATCTATGACCTGATGGACCCATGAGATGAACTTGGACCCAAGGACCTCATAATAGGAATGAACACGGCTGTGTAACAGTAACAGACCAGCTTCACTGAGAACTTAGTGGCACCACTCTGTTGGAGTGAATCTTTTCTTGGTAAGAATGTACCCACTTTGCAATTCAAAGTATTGAAACAATGTAGGCAAATCAACCACAGTTAAACAAGGGTATGTGATAGTGTAGTTAAAATGCTGGAGGCACCGGAAATGGGAGCAAACTTTACCCAAACAACATTTATTAAACAACTAAAATGTGTCACCCCCACGCAGACACCCAGCCTCTCAACTTATCCCGGATCCCTCTTAACTTCCCTCATCATTTCCAAGTCCATTAACACATCATTATTAAAGTCATCCTTGCTTCTTGCAGGGATAATCACCACCCTAACTGGAGCCTCTGCCTCTATGGTTGCCCTTCTCTTAATTATACTTCCCCATCCAGGGTTCAATATAATCAACTATTTCCCTGTATAAAACCCTTTGCGTTCCTCTTTTGATTTAGGATAAACTCTGAGTTCCTTAAAATGGCTCTTGAGACCTCTGGGATGTGTCCTAACTTACCTCTCCTGCTTCACCTCCCACTACTCTCCTCAAGCAACCTGTGCTCCAGCCACACAGACCTGTCTTCAGTTCCCTTAACAGGTTACACCTCTACATTCCTCAGTGCCTTTGCACAGTCAGTAGCATGTCTCGTGGTGCTATATCTTCTTCAAGATGCAAGCAAATATCTGTGTCATTCTAAAAAATTCTTTGGTCCCATAAGAAATAGTTACACAGACCCTTAGACCTAAACAAGAAGGAGACCTGGGCTAAACCCTGCACTTTAGAGGACCTCACACATCATCAACAAACAAAACTAAATTTCTTGAGGAACATATACACATAACTGTCTTTTTGTATCTGATGCTCAGACTGGCACAGCAGAACCCATAGCCCTAAATACCTGTTGTCATGACTAAAATGATTGAGGGCCCAAGGAAATACCTCTCCAAGTCTTTAGTCCTATGTCCTTGAAACAAAAGGCCACTGTGTCTGAACGAGGCAAGGTTTTGTGGGTTGTGCCACTGCCAGTGCTGGAGATGGAGACTGCTGCAGAGCATGGGGAGGATTTGAGCAGTAATAGCACTTAGGCAAGAGAGGCCACAGTAGTCATTCTCTTCAAACAACATATGTGCAGTAGATTCTTACAAAATAAACTGTTACTCCCAGTTCTCAGAAGAGAGAGCCAAGTACACATTTTCTTGTCTATGTGCTCAAATTTATGGTTCTAGAGATACTCACAAATGAATGAGTATTCATAGCAGTTGCATATGGCAGCTGAGGAACATTTTGAAATTTTAAGCAATTCATACTACTCTTAAATGTGCATGTAAGTTGTTCTAGATGTAACATGTGTGACACATCAATCCAATTGGCAACTAGATGGACACTGCTAGAATTGGGAATTGTTTTCTTTTTATAAAAATACAATGTAATTAAATTTTCAAAAAATTGAATTACAAATTTCAGCTTTAACTAATTTTTCAAAAATGCCTTGTTTAATACTTTGATTTTATATCATACCTTTTATTTTTAATAGATGATATAAAAATACATTTTAAAAAATATGAAAATGACAGATTTTTAATTTTGTGTATTATTTAACTTTAACTTGATTTATTTATTTATTGCGACAAAGTCTCTGTTGCCCAGGCTGGAGTCCACTGGCATGCTCTTGGCTCACTGCAACCACTGTCTCCCACGTACAAGCAGTTCTCGTGCCTCAGCCTTCTAAGTAGCTGGGATAACAGGCATGTGCTACTACGCCCAGCTAATTTTTGTATTTTTAGTAGAAACAGGGTTTCACCATGCTGGCCAGGCTGGTCTTGAACTCCTGACCTCAAGTGATCCACCCTCCTCGGCCTTCCAAAGTGCTAGAATTATAGGCGTGAGCCGCCACATCTGGCACGAGTTGATTTTAAAATGTTAACATTATATGCATTGTGAACACAGTATATTTTTAGATATTTACATTATTACTATCAATAGTATACAAATTATGTAAAAATCTTGATCATAAAATTATAATTCACTAGTTTGCTAAAATTAAGGCCAGAAAAATATATTTGTGGAACAAATACATTTTATTTATGAATTATTTTATTTTATTACTCATCTAAACATTACCAAATATTCAATTGAATGCACAGATTTATCCATGAATATTTAAATCAGTTGTATTTGATATTGTACTGACTTTTGGTCACAAAAAATCATAACTTTACATGTACTTTTAATTTTGGCATTATGAAAGTAGCTGTATAAAAGTTGATATATAATGTTCAAATTATTAGGCATATGCCATGTGTGTATCCATGTGTACCTCTCTCACAGCCCCTCAAATGTGGAGGTTAGAACTTCCATTAAACTTTCTCTCCACTGTGCTTACATAGCCCAGTGCACATGTCTTCTACATTCTATTATAGTTATTTGTTCACGGATTTTTTTTTACCACTAAACCATGATCTTGTCAAGGTTGGAGATGTCTTTATCTTTATAATCCAAGTGTCTAGGACATTTCCTGACATGTGGTAGGAGTTAAATAACTTGGTTGAATTAATATATAAATATAAATAAAACAAGGCAGCATTGTTTAAGAGTATGAATTATTGGCTGGGCATGGTGGCTCACGCCTGTAATCCCAGCACTTTGGGAGGCCGAGACAGGCAGATTACCTGAGGTCGAGAGTTCAAGACCAGCCTGACCAAAATGGAGAAACCCCACCTCTACTAAAAATACAAAATTAGCCGGGCATGGTGATGCCTGCCTGTAATCCTAGCTACTCGGGAGGCTGAGGCAGGAGAATCACTTGAACCCAGGAGGCAGAGGTTGCAGTGAGCTGAGATCGTGCCATTGCACTCCAGCCTGGGAAACAAGAGTGAACCTCCATCTCAAAACAACAACAAAAAAAATGAGTATGAATTATTGAGCCTAATGGCCCAGGTTGCTAACCTGGCTCTGGTATTGTCTTTTGACCTCGAATAGTTATCTTAACCTCTCAGCCCCTTGGTTTCCTCATCTATAAAATAGATGTAATAAAATTGCCTACCTTACAAGGTTATGAAGATTGAAGTATTAAATGAAAAAATTAGTTAATTAATATTTACCAAGACTTAAAACTGTGACTGCACATTGGGTAGTATTTGCTAAATAAATACCTAAATGAAATCAAGCAATATTTGTTTAGGCTTAACTAGAAATCATATCTCATTTCATCATCACATCAACCCTGTGAATTATGTACAATTATTATCCTTATTTTACAGATGAGAAAATTGAGGTTCAGAGAGCTCTAGTAGCTGCTTCTGTAGAAGGCCACATAGCTGGAGAGTAGCAAAGCCAGGATGGGAATTCCAGTATTTGTGGAGGTGGTGTTTGAACCCTTAACTGCCCAATAAACTTTCTTTCAAGATACACTTTAAAGATATATATGTATATATAAATTATTAAAATGGGCACAGTGGCTTATGCCTATAATCCAGCACTTTGGGAAGCTGAGGTCCACAGATCACTTGAGGTCAGGAGTTCAAGATCAGCCTGGCAACATGGTGAAACCCCGTCTCTACTAAAATTACAAAAATTAGCTGGACATGGTGGCACGTGCCTATAGTCCCAGCCACTCAGGAGGCTGAGGCAAGAGAATTGCTTGAACCTGGGAGGTAGAGGTTGTAGTAAGCAAAGATTGGGCCACTGCACTCCAGCTTGAGCGAAAGAGTGAGACTCAGTCTCAAAAATAAATGAATTATTAAAACATAGTACTCTTTCTTAGAGCCAAATTATGTTTAATTTTTCCTAAGTCATCATAATGTCCTAAAATTTTGAAGAAAAATGTGTTTGGCATCTAAGCAGCAAAACTGTAGATAAGCAATAAGTGAATAAAGAGTATATATTTGATTGCTTTATATGTCTAAAAGCAATGAGTATAAGTATGTATGTCACTAGCCATTAGAAATACAATATGCTCCTAAGTGACCTCTGATATTGCAGCATTTTATAAGCACTCATATTTATTCTATGGTACATAAAGTACAGGAGAATTATAGATATCTGCCTGATTTTAAAAAATGAAATTAAATCACTTCTATCTGGTCATTTTTGGAGCAGAAACAATAATACTTCTTTCTTCCCAGAACAAAATATTACTAAATGACTTAATAGGACTTCAAGGTATTTCCACTGTATTTTATGCTATCAAGTTTATAAACGTTTCATGAGATGACCTCTACCCTCAAGAACTGTATAATCTAATAAAACAAAATTAACAAGCACAGTTTCATAAGTCACACCTGTTAACAAGGCCAGAAATGAGAGACATTTAAGTTTACAAACCTCGGGATGTTGTGTAATTCTGTGTTTACCTAGGCAGGTTAAACTTGACAGTATAGTCAGAAAAACATACTAAGAAGTAGATTAAATGGTAATGAAGGAATCAGCATGTAAACAAAGATGGCAAATCTCTTGCTCTGCTGAAACAAGAACAGTACTTACAAGTAGATTTGGTCAAGATGACAGCGTTATACTAGAAATGTCATAGATCTCTGCTAAATCCATACAGAGATAATTAACTAACACAAAAAAATGAAACAAGGCCAGGTGTGGTGGCTCACGCCTGTAATCCCAGCACTTTGGAAGGCCGAGGTGGGCAGATCACCTGAGGTCAGGAGTTCAAGACCAGCCTGGCCAACATGGTGAAACCCCTGTGTCTACTAAAAATACAAAAATTAGCCCGGCATGCTGGTGGGCGCCAGTAATTCCACCTACTCAGCAGGCTGAGGCAGCAGAATCACTTGACCTCGGGAGGCAGAGGTTGCAGTGAGCTGAGCTCACACCATTACACTCCAGCCTGGGCAACAAGAGCCAAACTTCATTTCAAAAAGAAAAGAAAAGAAAAGAAAAAAAAATTAAACAGGCAATGGGCTGCTAGCATTGAAAGAAGAATAGATAATATGGACAGAGAGGTTCCAAGATCACAGTTCCTGAAATGTAATATATTCTTCCTGCCTCAAGCTGTTGCCTTT
The DNA here is from genome assembly GCF_024542745.1 of Macaca thibetana thibetana. Lineage (NCBI taxonomy): Eukaryota > Metazoa > Chordata > Mammalia > Primates > Cercopithecidae > Macaca > Macaca thibetana. Next base: position 59,582,055 of record NC_065585.1, read on the forward strand.
GTATTCTCTGCACATACTTTGTACTCTTTATAGGAATTCATTATATATTTCTTAATAATTCATTTGATGCACAGAAGCACAAATAGAAACATTAACTTTTAGGGTGAGCTATTAAAAAAAAAAAAGAAAAAAAGAAAGCAATAGATGTTCCTATGTTACTCTGCTTCCCAGCATGTATCACATTAATAATTACTAATTGATGTTCGAGATTCCCAAGAAGTCAGGGACTTCATCATTTTATTATCATATTCTAACTGCTTTACATATAGTAGCTACTCAATAAACATTTGTTCACTCATACAGACAATTCATTTGTCGATAAGGTAAGCTTGTTTTGTTTTTGTTCTGAGTGATATTTTGTTGTTCTTAGGGAAAGGAAAAAGAAGCAGACTCATGGAAACAATACAAACAATGTCAACCAGAATTATAAAATGAGAATGCAAGGCTTATATAGACAATGCACTGGATTTTTTATTATCATTAACTTACAAAATCTTCCATTTCCTAACCTTTATTTATGGAACAAGTCTACTTAAAGTAGCCTGACCAGCAAAGAAGAGGATAGATAAGAGTTGGACAAGATGGGAGGAGGAAAAACTGGTTAGTGCAAAGGCTGAGCAGTTTTAAAGGTTAGTGCATTCTGAACATCCTCTTCCTACATGCAAATTGGTGACACTTTTTGAGGCTATTCTGGAGCAACATTGTTTTTTAAAGACTATTTTGAGGGACCACATATAAAAGACCAGATGCAGAGTTCACATCCAACAAATGTTTGTTGAATCTATTAAATAGAAATATTGTCTGGCCAGGCACAGTGGCTCATGCCTATAATCCCAGCACTTTGGGAGGCCAAGGCAGGTGGATCACTTGAGGTCAGTTCAAGACCAGCCTGGCCAACATGGTGAAACCTTGTCTCTACTAAAAATACAAAAATTATCCAGGTGTGGTGGCGAGCACCTGTAGTACCAGCTACTCGGTAGGCTGAGGCAGGAAAATCGCTTGAACCCGGGAGGCAGAGGTTGCAGTGAACCAAGATCATGCCACTGTACTCCAGCCTGGGCAACAGAGCGAGACTCCATCTCAAAAAAAAAAAAAAAAAAAAAAAAGAAAGAAAGACAGAAAGAAAAGAAAAAAATATATTGTCTTTTAGAAGATATACTTTTAAGAGAAAATGAGAAAGTTGTTTCAGGTTTAGATGAGAACTAGGGTATAGAAAACTTCAAGAACCCACTTAAAAGATATTGCTAAGGGATTTCCCAGATCCCTCTACCTGAAAAAAGTAATTCAATTGATTTTCTATTTACTGGGTCAAAGATATTCTTGCATACTCTTAACCTGACTGAGTAAATAACCCAATTCTTTGTGCATGGTTTCAATTTTTCACTTGTATTTATTTATTGTGAGACAGAGTTTCACTCTTGTTGCCCAGGATGGAGTGCAATGGCGCGATCTCTGCTCACTGTAACGCCTCCTGGGTTCAAGCAATTCTCCTGCCTCAGTCTCCCAAGTTTGGGATTACAGGTGCCCACCACCATGCCCAGCTAATTTTTTGTATTTTCAGTAGAGATGGGGTTTCACCATGTTTCTCAGGCTGGTCTCGAACTCCTGACCTCAGGTGATCTGCCTGCCTCAGCCTCCCAAGGTGTTGGGATTACAGAAGTGAGCCACCGCGCCTGGCTATGGTTTCAATTTTTAAACATCTTTCTCGATCTGTGACCTGATGTTTTTTAGATCTGTTCTAATTTGTTTCAGGACTTTGTTAGTGGGAGTCTCCAGAGAAACAGACTTAGGGACGAAACAACTGCTCAACCTTGCCTATCACGGCACGATGTTTCAGAAGTAACTTCAAAAATTAACTTTTGATCCAGGCATGGTGGTGTGCGGCTGTAGTCCCAGCTACTCAGAAGGCTAAGGCAGGAGGATCACTTGGTCTCAGGATCCTCCTGAGGATGTACTGAGGCTGTACTGAGGCATGAACATGCCTGTGAATAGCTACTGCAGTCTAGCATGGGCGACATAGCAAGACCCCATCTCTAAAAGAAATTAGTTAATTTTTAAAAATCTGTATTTCACTCTGTAGTATAACAATTTGAAAATACAGTATTACTATTTTATTTATACTTAAAAATGAATGTATAGATTAACTAAGGAATATTGAGTTCCATCCTCACCACAGAGCATTATTGACAGCATAATTGGTGTTAGATCATCTGGTCCTGTGAGTCCCCATGATGCCTATAGACTATGGAAGCCAAGTATGTAAAGTGTCAGTGTGGAAAAGAAAATTTGGATGTTTTATTGACACAGCAACTGAAAGATTATACCCTACTCAAATTAACTCTGAGTAAATGCCTTTGTAGGGCATTGAAGTCACCGTAGCATTATTTGCTTACTTCCTGAATGAGTAAGTCATCCATAAGAACAAATTCTGTTGGCAAGAGATAAATTTTTAACTAGCAAAGTTGTTAAAAGCTGGTAGTAATCACACTGAGCTCTGAATTTAGGTGGGCAGTGTTGCATTGAATGCTCTGGCATGGAAACATTGCCCTGATAATCCCTGAGCTAAAAAAAAGACGCAGAACACAAAAGGCATCCCGACAGCGGGAACTGGCAACACACTCCTTTCTGTGACCAAACCAGTAAGATGCGTCATTGCTGAACCATCTTCATCTCCAGTCTCCACATCAGCATTTGCTGCCTCGTAGAATTTTATCTTGCTGGTCTTCTCTAAGGAGAATTTAGAATACTTTTTTTTTAAAGGACACCCGGAATGTCATGTTACTGTTCTAAATATGGGAAGATAGAGGGGTATGATCATGCATTTGTGCAGGGGAAGAAGCCCTCTTTATTACCAGAATGGTGAAGTTGCCACCATCTGATATTTTCCAGGACATGTAGGTGAAGAATGTGAGTTAATTGTATGAAAATTAGAAAATACAAATAATGCTTAAGAATGATTAAAAATCACCCATAATCCTTCTGTCCAAAGACCACTATTGAGATGTTGATATATAATCTTTCAGACATATATGTATGGATATATAGATAGAGATAGAGAGATGGTTGAAGATACAGAGGTAGATATATAGATACAGATAATATATAGAGAGATACACAGATTGATAAAAATATATAGATAGATAATTACAAATTGAGACCTAATTCTTCCATAATTCACTTCTTTTGTCAATAATTTCTGAATATTCTTTCATGTGAATTAATAATTTCCACAATGTAATGACAATTTACACTTACAATGACAACTTACAATTTAATGACAAAATAGTATTCTAGTAAATGGGTAAGCCATAATTTATTTAACAAACTCTTTCTGTTGGACATTTAGGTGGTTGTCAATTTTTCTTGATAGACAACTTTGTAGCAATCATCTTGCATAATATTCACATAAATATTGGCACATTGCTTTGATTTTTTTTTCTTGACATAAATTACAGAAGGTGAAATGGCATGCATATTTTCAAACTTCTGGTGCATAATTTCTTTTGAAAGTTAAATCTGGTGTCATAGAGACAGTGAAGTATGCTCTCCCATCATGAGGTCACATTTGCTCAGGGATAACCAATCAAATATAGAATCTAAGATTTTAATAAAGAGCATCTCCTTGCGGGGAGAGGGGGGAAGCACTATTTTTTCCTTTTGAGTGGAACTTCAGGTTTCCTAAATCTCACAGGCTATTTTTACCAGATCCACTGGGCCAATGTACTGTGTAATTATGTCTGATCTACTGTGGCAGTTCAAGGTGGGTTGGGGAAGTGGATTTCCCAAACTTATCAGGGTTGCAGGAGCTACCTCTCTGCCCAAGAGAAAAAAAGAGGGGGCATGATCACCCTACCTTAAAAGGGGTTTAGGGAATCCAAATCTATTTTCTCTCTACAATGATGCCACAAGTTAGAGACATGATGACTCTGAAGGATGGCTCCTCCAGTCTTGGCTGATATTCAGAGTGTACCTGCTTTGCTGCTATCATTTCCTCCATTGCTTTTCCATCCATACACCCATGTTTTCTTTCCCCTACACAATTTTTATATTTCTTTATAGCCATATAATTCCTTATGTACACTACTATCTTGTCTTCTTTTATATACCACATGAATTTCCGTATTGCACAAAATTGCTCCATCTATAGTTTCTTCCCTGTTCCTGAGTCTCTTCCTAGATGACCTGGCTCTCTAAGCTAGGACAAGAGCTAGAACACTAGTGACTGGGGGAAACAAGGGAGTGGTAGTAAACATCCAAAAGTGATTTTACATGCACAAAACTAGGGAAAATTAAAAGATAGAAAGGATCCAACTTCAATGTTATAGAAAGATGACATGAATGGTTCTATTCATTGTAACCGAAATTCTCAGCAACTGCTATAAATGTATAAGTTCATTTACACAAAACCACAATAAGATACCATTAGATATTAACAACTAGTATGATGGTGTTGGGAAGGATGTGGAGAAAGTGGAACCCTCATACGTTGCTGGTGGGAATTAAAAATAATGCAGCCATAGAAAAATTAGTTTGGCAGTCCCTCAAAATGTAAACACTATCATATGACTTAGCAATTCAACTCCGAGATAGCCAAAGAATTGAAAACAGCATTATTCACAATAGCCAAAAGGAGGAAAAAACCCTACATGTCCATCAATAGATAAATGGATAAACTAAATATGGTATGTGCATTCAAAGGAATATTATAACACAGCCATAAAAAGGAATGAAGTTCTGGCACATGCTAGCTACAACGTGGATTAACCTTGAAAACAGGCCAAGTAAACAAGCCAAACATAAAAGGACAAACATTGTATGACTCCACTTATATGAAATATCTAAAATAAAGAAATTCACAGAGGCAAAAAGTAGATTGGAGGTTACCATGGGCTGAAGGAAGGGTGGAATGGGGAATAACTGCTAAATGGTTACAGAGTTTCTGTTTGGAGTTGTAAAAGTGTTTCTTAACTTCTTACCTGTAGTTGCCTTAACTTCTTACCTGCAGTTTTTCTTATGTAAAATGGGAGAATACAAATCAAGATTGGTGTCAAGATTAACTGAAATATTTCATAAACTGATAAGTTAATTCTCAGCATTTAACTGAAACAGTGAGAATCAACCTCCACCATGAGAATTTGTGTGATCTTTTCAAGATTTTCCAGGCAGAGGCTGAAGATTTTATTTTCTCCTTATTCCAAAAGAAGGATTAATTCCCTTCTAATAAGGCCCACTACTGAATGGGAGTTGCCTACCAATAGACCACTCCCATGAAGAGCCACAGCCAGCTGTTCATTGCATCCTTATTCTATAAGTCAGACTCAAGACATCTGGTCAGGGATTTTTAATTATTATCACAATGCATTGTTGTATGTTCTCTATTGCTTCCATAACAGTTTACTACAAACTTAGTGGCTTAAAACAACAAAACTTTATTATTTCATAGTTCCCTAGGTCAGAAGTTCTACATGGTTCGGCTCTTACTGCACGAAAAGTAATTGTCAGCAGGGCTCAGGTCCTTTTTTGGTGGCTCTAAGATCAAATCTGTTTCTCTGACTTTTTCAGCTTTAGAAAGACCACTCACACTCTTGGGGTCATGGCCCATTTCTTCCATCTTCAAAGTGCACACTGTCTCTGACCTCACTTGTGTCATCGCCATTGCTTTCTCCAATCCCAGCCAGGGAAGATTCTCTGCATTTTAAAATGTATGTGATTACATTGAGTCTACCTGGATGATCCAGGAAATCTCCCGTCTCTTAGTCTATACCTTTATTCACATCTCTGAAATTTCTGTTGCCATGTTAGGTAATACAGCCACAGGTTCTGGGGATTCGAATGTCAGCATCTTTCAGGGCCATTATCCTGTCCACCACAATTTCAAACAGTTCAAAGATCTTTCATAAAAGGGAGGATATCCACCTTCGTGCAATGCCCATTCTGAGCATGTTTCTTGGGGCCTTTGTCCTGTATCCATTCCAAAAAGCTCTCTCATTTCAGACATAATACCTAGCTTATGTAACTCTTAGTGTAAGTCATAGTCTTTAATTATCAAGCCAAAGCTTGTCTTTACTGCCATTACCCAGGTCAACTTCTAGAGACTTGTACGTCATAGATGAACAGACTAATTTTTCAACCTGCCTATTACTCTTCGCTGGTAAATGATAGCAAAAGGCATCAGATTTTTTTTTTCCGGAAGTTGTATTGAACTTCTGGAAACCTGAGAGGAAAGAGAAGAGAGATAATACATTAATTTAAATGGTTCAAATTATGTCATAGAAGGACCGATAAATGGATAAATACTATTTTTTATGCTTTGAATAGCTCATCATTGCTTTGCTAAAAACATTCATAACAAACGCCTCTGATTCTCCACTACATCATGTATTTAGTAGTTTTGCATTTCTATAACTGGAGTCAATACTCACTCCCATATCACCTTCTCCTATCGTAGGGCTGACATTTGTTTCCATGATATCTTAAAGGCCACCCATCTTACAGGATACATCATTATTCATTAAATTCAATGCTGTATTATCTTTCATAATCTTAAAAATAACTCACTCTCAAGAAATGAGTAAAGAAAACTAATAATACAGATTTTAAAAATTCTAAAATGTCTCCAGGGTTCCATGCTATTTTAGAGCATCAGCTCTACAGAATGCAAGTGTTAACTGATGCCATTTGCTAGAAAAACGTTTGATTTCCAAAATAGGATCCAGTTTATTGAGTTCATTTTATTTCCTCTTGGCTGTTTTCTTTTTTTTTTTTTCTTTCTTTTCTTTTTTTTTTTTTTTTTTTTTTTTTTTTTTTTTTTTTTTGGATGATTGAATGTCCTCCTGCTTGGAGGCAAGGGCTGAACTACCTGACCTCTTGATGTCTCCTCTAGTCTTACCATTCTTTGCATCTGGATTTTCCTCCTTGTATAATAGAAGAATGATTATTGTCTCTGCACACATTCTTTTACAGTAACCTCTGACCTTTATAAAATGTCAGTTGACTACCTCAGATTTTCTCTTTACATGTCATAGTTCATTAATAACTGGGACTCCTTGTCTCACTTGGCCAAACTAGAGGAAAGCTCTAGCAAGCACTCACTCCAAGCCTACGAGAGAGGTTTATGCTGAAATCAAAGATTGACACAAAACTGTCTCCTGGTTATCTTGTCAAACTCTTCTTTATCTTTTCACTTTATCAGAAGGCCAAGGATGTTTATGGAGATACCATTGCTTTGCTGCTGGTACTATGGATTCCTGGAATAGCAGAGAATCTCAGCAGGGTTCTGGCAGCAAAGGGAGCAGCTTCTCTGTGTTTGTGTGTATTCCTAGCCCACTGTTCTTTTCCCTGGCAGTGCAGTCTACTGCGGGGGTGGCTGTCTCTGGTAGAAAAATAAAATCTAAATTCTAACACATTTATCAGAAACACCCAGGATTTATACCCTTGCAGTAGAGGAAAGATGACTTATTCTTAAACCTATCTTTTCTGAATAGTACCAATCAGAAATTACATATACTTTATATGTTTTTCTACTTTTGCTTTTAAAATACCACTCTCCACCTTAATTTCATGCAGAAAGAAATCCAAATGTAAGAATGCTTTTGTATTTTGTAAAATAAATTGATGAATATTTCCATACTATATAGCTATCTCCCTCACAAGATTGTGGGCCACTTCAAGTCAGGGACAATGTCTTATTCATTTTTGATACCAGTGCCCATAACAGTGTCTTGTGTGTAGTAGGAACTCAGTAAAGGGTGGTCGAATAAATAAATAACAAATATTGTGAAGCAACTATTATTTACTTTTTTATTAATTTAACAGTGACCATACTCATTTATAAATGAATGAGTTTATTCCAAAGTATTAAACAAACATCTACTATGTGTCTGGCACTGCTAGTTCTGGGGATACAAACATGTAATAGACACACCCTTGCTCCTAAGGAGGTCCAGTTGACCAGCAATGGGGGACACGAATACAAAGAACTGCATAACAAGGTGGGCAGTGCTATGAACAAATCACAACAGAACAGAGTTGAAAAACCTCTTCGTTCTGCTCAATGCAGGGATGGTCAAAGAAGATTCAGATGCTATCTTTATGCTGGTCCTTAAAGGAGAGTGCAATCTGCTTTCTTCCAGGAAAGGGAACTTCATAGAAGGGAAGAAAGCATGCATAAGAGCAAAAGAAGAGAAAAACAGAGCTGGCTTAGAGAATCACAAGGTTGTCTGGAGAGATTGGAACACAAGGGGGCTGGCCAGGGAATGGGAAGAAATGAGGTGGAAAAGGGGGTTGGAGCTAGAGAGTGAAAGAAAGCTCTTGAAGGCAGGAGTAAGGGGTTTGGACTCTGCTCTGTTGTCAATGTAACCCTCATCAAAGGTGTGTGGCCAGGGAAAAATACCACCAGCTCTGTGTTCTAGCAATGATGAGTATAGTGGTGAGGGAGTCAGACTGAAGCAAGAGAGTTGGAAGGTTATGACAATAAAGGCCTGAACTAGGGTGATGGGTGTGAAGAAGAGTTTCTTCTTCCAAAGAGACCGTCATATCACATACACAATTTCCAGGTTCCTTCATGGGATCTGAGTGTGAATGTGTGAAGTTGGGGTATCCTATGGCCTCATTAATCCAATCCCTACTGAATATAGAGCCAGGCCTAAAAGCCAACTTTTCTGTGCTAAAAGGTAAATGTATGACTTTTAACAATTAAAATCCTAGTGTCTTCTTGAACTTTAATAAAGACGGACATACTCTGACCTTGTTTGTTCCAACCTTAATGTTGGCATCCATGTGATACCATAGACTGAATGTCTCTGCTTCATGAGAAGAGAGATTAGCACCAGCCAGCAGGGCAGTGTGTGACATCCTTCAGCCATTTGCCACTACCATGTCATGGGTGATGTCATATGGAGGTGAGAAAATTGTACAATTGCTCCTTGTCCTCTCTGCTGAGCTTGCAGGTGGGTTTATAGGTGGGTTTATATGTTTGACTAAGAGAAGTAAACCAGCACATTTGGATATAAAGTAGCCTTAGCCTTCATAATATAAAGGACATTATAAATTATTCAAATCTGGCTGGGCACAGTGGCTCACACCTATAATCCCAGCACTTTGGGAGGCCGAGGCAGGTGGATCACGAGGTCAGGAGTTTGAGAGTAGCCTGGCCAAGATGGTGAAACCTTATCTCGACTAAAACTGCAAAAATTAGCCAGGCGCGGTGGCAGGCGCCTATAATCCCAGCTACTTGGAAGGCCGAGCAGAAGAATCACTTGAACCTGGGCGGCAGAGGTTGCGGTGAGCCGAGATCATGCCACTGTACTCCAGCCTGGGTGACAGAGCAACACTCCATCTCAAAAAAAAAAAAAAAAAAATTACACAAAGCTGAGATTTATAAGAACAATTTACCAATGCATTATCTGGCTTATAAAAAGTGATGCTAATTACCAAAATTGTATTAGAGCAAGATACATTAGAGACTCATTTATTTTAATTTCCAAAAGTCAAAATAGTAAGAGTTATCACTGGTAAGGGGTGAAAATATGAGTGATTTTTTTTCTCTTTCCTTTTTTATTGTCCTTGGTAATGTGATATTTAAAAACCACTACCTGTAGAAAATAAATACATTAACATTTCCTCCAATGCAGCCTTGCGAATAAGCAGCACTAATTACATTCTGCCCCATTTAAATTTCAGAGTGAAGAAATCTTCAGGAAAAGTTCAGTTCCCCAAATTGCAGCCCCTCAATGATGGCTCTCAAGATTCCAAAAGGACCAGTGTGTCTTCCCTTTTCTGTGATCCCTGAATAGCTTTTTAAATTGGCTCTTGAAGTTTTTTGGTTTTTGTTTTTTTAATCTTGACAGGCTTCTTATTCACAGCTAACCTTTTTTCTCACTATTTTTCCAGCCACCTACTGCAGCACATTCTGTGAGCTAAACTTTGGTGGCACCAATCGAGCTTGGCCAGTTAGCCTCACTTGGAACATGGTAGACAAGCTACCTTTAAATTAGGATGATCCAAATACACTAATTTACACTGCTAGATTTTATATTGTTTTATTTTTTGTCTTTTATATGTGTAGGGTTTTTTTGTTTGTTTTTCAAAGCCGTCACTGTTGGGTTGAGAATAAACAGCAAGCACACGTGCTTTGCAATTGTAAATTGCCTTAGCCAGGGCAATTTGTCAATGCTGCTTAACATGCTTATAAATGTTCATACCCTCTAGGCCTAAATTAGTGCCTGGAAATTTAAAGTAAGGAAACGGTTAAGAGGAAAAGCAAAAATAGCATGTGTATGAAGCTGCTCATAGCGATATTTTCTGTAACAATAAAAAATGGAACGAACCTAACTGTTCATTAGAGGAATTCTAAATTACAGGCTAACTCATGATATTTAAACTATTTTGACTATGGCATCCTTTCTTTAATGAATAGTATGCACTAAATATGCAAGTTGATTTTAAATACTTCATTTTTTAAAGTGCAATAGCTCTAGATGAAGCAAGTGGGTAGGGGTAAGAACCAAGACCGGCCTGTTTGTGGTCCTGACCTATCTCCACTCCTGGCCCCAAACCAACTCTGAGAATTCTGAGGGCACTCTGGAGCACACCATAATTCCTATTGTCACTAAAAATAAGTGTTCACCACATTAAAAAAGCATTTACAAGACAACATTTATAAAGTTATGCTAAACGAGAAGAGTGGAACAAATGTGTACTATACGTTCTTAAAACTATATAAAATGTTTAATTAAGAAGATCAGAAAGATGGTGGATAGATGAACATGATTGACTTTATCTTACAAGTTTTTTTTAGAAACATGTAACTCAACTTAATGAAATCTTGTTTTATCAAACCTACTAACTAGCCCAAATGCTTTAGGTAATTAACCTGGCCTTCCTCAGCATTCTCATCTGTAAAATGGGAATAATTATAGTACCTGTATCATGGGGTTATAGTGAGCCTTAAATGAACTGATTTGTGAACAGTGCTTAGAGAAAAATTTAGATTTATTTAGCTGCCCATCTCTTACTCTTTTTCTTCTGCAAAGTAAATGCCTGCCCTCCTCCTGGGCTAAGACTCTCCACAGCAGTCGATCAACTATTGTGAATGGCGAGTAAGGAAGGTGTGCTTCTAAATCCCTCCCACCACCTCTCTTTTCAATATTTGATAAAAAGTAGCATTTCCTGTCTCAAACCTCTAATGCAATTAACAAAATCAGTACAGTTTGAAATTCCATTTCTCTTACATATATGCTGAATATGGGAATTTTTACTTTTAGCTATATATTTTTATTAATCTGATGTTCTATACATATACAGACTGAGGGAAATATTTCAAAGAAGGCTTCAACATTTGAATAAATTGACTAAATATTTAATGGGAAGAAAAAGATCCATATTTGTCTAATGTTACCCATCATGTAAACACAAGATCTGTAGGCTGTTTTGTCTTTTACTGTTTTTCTTCCTTCTATTATTCAGCTGTTGGTTAACGTCCGTTTTCCATCTCTTCCTCCATGCCTCTAATTTTTGAGGCTTATTCCATTGTGTCAGCCTTTCAGCAGAAGCAGCATCTTTTTAAATATAGTAGCACTATTTATTTGTGTGTCAACTTTAATTGGTTAAATCAGCAAACCATACTGACTTAATTGATGTCTAAGTACATTGATTTAAGCCTTACAATTTTTCTAAGGCTAACTCACTTTTAATATAACATTTAAAGAAATGCATCAAGGCTTGTGTTCTTAAGAGGGCAATGTCTACTTTCCCTTCTTCTCCCACCCCCAGCACCTTGTTTTCATTAGAACTTTTTTGTAATTTTGATTTTTATTTTAACTTCCAGGGTACATGTGCAGGATGTGCAGGTTTGTTACATAGGTAAATGTGTGCCATGGTGGTTTGCTGCACTTGTCAACCCATTAGCTAGGTATGAAGCCCAGCATGCATTAGCAATTTTTCCTAATGCTCTCCCTCCTCCTACCCCACCTCCCACTCACAGGCCCCAGTGTGTGTCGTTCCCCTCCCTGTGTCCATGTGTTCTCATCATTCATCTCCCACTTATAAGTGAGAACATGCAGTGTTTGGTTTTCTGTTCCTGTATTAGTTTGCTGAGGATGATGGTTTCCAGCTCCATCCATGTCCTTCCAAAGGACAGGATCTCGTTCCTTTTTATGGCTGCATATTATTCCATGATGTATATGCACCATATTTTCTTTATCCAGTGTATCATTGATGAGCATTTGGATTGATTTCACGTCTTTGATGTTGTGAATAGTGCTGCAATGAACATACGCATGCATGTATCTTTGTAACAGAATGATTTATATTCTTTTGCCTATATGCCCAGTAATGGGATTGCTGGGTCAAATGGTATTTCTGGTTCTAAGTCTTTAAGGAATCACCACACCGTCTTCCTCAGTGGTTGAACTAATTTACATTCCCACCAACAGTGTAGAAGCCTTCCTACTTCTCCACAACCTCACCAGCATCTGTTGTTTCTTGACTTTTTAATAATCACCATTCTGACTGGCGTGAGATGGTATCTCACTGTAGTTTTGATTTGCATTTCTCTAATGATCAGTGATGTTGAGCTTTATCTCACATGTTTGTTGGCCGCATAAATGTCTTCTTTTGAGAAGTATCTGTTCATGTCCTTTGCCCCCTTTTAAGGGAGTTGTTTTTTCCTTGTAAATTTGTTTAAGTTTCTTGTAGATTCTGTATACTCAACCTTTGTAAGATGGATAGATTGCAAAAATTTTCTCCCATTCTGTAGGCTGCCTGTTCACTCTGATGATAGTTTATTTTGCTGTGCAGAAGCTCTTTAGTTTAGTTAGATCCCATTTGTCAATTTGCTTTTGTTGCAACTGCTAGAACTTTTTTTAACCCTCTGTTTGGAAAGTACTAAACATCAGCAGTGACACCTAGTGTCTGGACCTAAAAAAGGAATCTGGAAATACTAGATTGTTCTTAAATCTCCCATGTTGACAGATTGTACACATTCAAACAAATAACAGCTAACATTTATTGAGGGTTCCAGGCACTGCAATAATTCCTTTATGTGCCTCATCCTGTATAAGATGCACACCAAACTTATTATATGGATACTATTATTATTTTCATTTTTATGAATTAGATAAGCAAGACCTGGAGATGTTAAGAAACTTGCCCTCCAGCCTGGGCAAAATGGTGAAACCTTGTCACTTCAAAAAATACAATTAGTCTAGCGTAGTGGTGGGCACCTGTGGTCCCAGCTGCTTGGGAGGCTGATGTGGGAGGATCAGTTGAACCCAGCAGGTCGAGGCTGCAATGAGCCAAGATGTGCCACTGCACTCCAGTCTGGGTGACAGACCAAGACCTTACCTCACACAAAAAAAAAAAAAAAAAAAAAAAAAAAGGAAAGAAAGAAAAAGAAGAAACTTGTTCATTCTAACAAGCCATCGTACTTTATCCTCTGTCCTTCAAGTGAGAGTTAGTACTTCCCTCATGGCCACTGCCCTTAATCTAAATCTAAAAATATGCAGAAAGTCATGCTTATATTGGGCCTTAGGTGATTCAGTTGGGGGTGGGTAGGGCCAGCAATCCCAAAGGCTTCTCCAAATTTTTTCTTATATGAAAAAGCAGTACCTGAGTTCTCTAGAAACTCAAGGCTAGAAAATTCTAATCACATTCCCATAACTTTTCATGAACAAATAAGTGCTTTGCTTGCTCTAATGCTAGGAATGTCCTCTGAAGAATGGAGTCTTGTGTATGGATAACTGGGTAGACAAGGTACCACAGAGGAAAAAGCTAGGCTGGGCAAGGTTGTAAATTGCTTTTAATGCAATCGCTGAGCCTTGAAGGCAGGGATGTGGTCTTGACCCAGCGGAAAACCTGGAATTGAATAAGGAATGGAGAAAGAACAGTATCTAACTTTCAAAGAATCCCAACTCACTGGGAATCTTGACAAGAATGGAGCATGCCAAAGGGAAGGGCAGGGAGGTAAGACAAACACAGGGGCCCTTTGTAAGAAAGATTTTTATCAAAAAGCTTTTAATTAATGGGTCTTTGAAATCCACTGGTTGATCAAAGCTGCTGAAGACCCTTGATCTAGTCCATCCCACCTGCAGAGAAGAACAGTGTTCACAGATGAGACTCTATGCCACTTGTGGAAAACTTAGAACAAGATTACACATTTATAGAAGTATAGGTGAAGAGTAATCCAACATTCAAGCAGCCTTGGCATTAGGAAATTTTAATCCAAACCTGCTTTTACCCGAAGCCAGTTCTCCTTATTTTGTGCTTAGTAGAGGTAGATCACAGAGGGCTGAGCACATCAAATGTTTACTGTTAATGAATACTTCTCTGCCTTCTCTTCCCTAGCAGCAGCAAAAGCAAGGCCCAGTGGAATCAGTTTGGGACCCAGAGGATTAACAATGCCCAGAGCAGGTGGCAGAGCTGCTCCCACAGGGAATGGTGGCCAAGTGATGCACCTGGAAGGTAGGAGGAGGAGAGAGGGAGGTGAAGACAAAAGAGAAGAAATTATGAGACACCAAATGCGAGCTGACTTGACTCACTCATGACCACAAATGAGACACTCTTTGGGAATATTTAGAAATAATTAGAAGAGGGAGACTTCGGAAGGGGCTGAACTCTTGCACTAGCAGGTGGGAGTAAAGTAATGGCCATGGTGCCCCATAGGCTCATTCACTCCCAGGCAGTGCAAATCAGCTTTTCTGATGCGACACCACCACCTGGTGGTTAAGATAAGGAACAAGTCACTGCTGTCTCTGTACCTTCCTTTTTCCTCTTTAGAGGAGATTATGCTCACATAATTGTTTCCTCTGAAGGCTTAATTCCTGTTAAATACTTCTTTTCCTTTACTGCATATTCTCCCTTTCAAGTACTGACCAGTTACTGTAAGAACATTTTATTTTATTCTCTCCATCCTCTCCCTCACTCCCTTTCTCTCTTTCTCACCCTAGCAGTGTTGTTCTGGAAGATAAGGGGCCCATAGTGAAGTGACCACCTGAGTATTGGGAAATATGGCATCTATTATATTGTGAGTAAGGATCTTCACTATGAATCAGCTACTTGAAATAAGATTTATATTGTTGAACATTGCATGAAAACTTTTAGGGGGATTTATCAGGGGAACCAGCTCCCAATATTTCAACGTAGGTTCTTTTCTATTTTCCCTAAGTGTTGGCCGGTCTGAGAAATAAAGGGAAAGAGTACAAAAGGGAGAAATTTTAAAGCTGGGTGTCTGGGGCAGATATCACATGTCGGCAGGTTCCGCGATGCCCCCTGAGCCATAAAACCAGCAAGTTTTTATTACGGATTTCAAAATGGGAGGGGCGTAAAATAGGGTGTGGGTCACAGAGATCACATGCTTCAAGGGCAATAAAGTATCACAAGGCAAATGGGGGCAGAGCGAGACCACAGGACCAGGGCAGAATTAGAATTGCTGATGAAGTTTCACGTCCCACTGGGCACGCATTGTCACTGATAACATCTTATCAGGGGACACGGTTTGAGAGCAGACAACCGGTCTGACTAAAATTTACTAGGCAGGAATTTCCTAATTCTAATAAGCCTGGGGGCACTACAGGAGACCAGGTCTTATTTCATCCCTTATCTGTAACTGTGTAAGACAGACATTCCCAGAGTGGCCATTTTAGAGACCTCCCCCTAGGAATGCATTCTCTTTCTCACGGCTGTTCCTTGCTGAGAAAAAGAATTCAGCAATATTTCTCCTATTCACTTTTGTAAGAAGAGAAATATGACTGTTCTGTCTGGCCCCTCAGGCAGTCAGGCCCAATGGTTATCTCCCTTGTTCCCTGAAAATTGCAGCCATCTTGTCCCTTTTGGATGCCCAGATTTCATATTGTTCCAACACACACACTCTACAAACAATTTGTGCAGATAATGCAATCATCACAGGGTCCTGAGGTGACATACATCCTCAGCTTACGAAGATGACAGGATTAAGAGATTAAAGTAAAGACAGGCATAGGAAATTATAAGAGTATTGATTGGGGAAGTGATAAATGTCCATGAAATAAATATTCACAGTTTATGTTCAGAGATTGCAGAAAAGACAGGCATAAGAAATAAAAGTATTAATTTGGGGAAATAATAAATGTCCATGAAATCTTCACAATTTATATTCTTCTGCCATGGCTTCAGCCGGTCCCTCCATTCAGAGTCCCTGACTTCCCACAACAGGGATTTCAAAGTACTGAAGTACTACCGAAAACACTTTGTGAATATGTGCATGTGCATAGGTGCATTAACGTCTTAAAAACTGCAATATCTTTTAAGGGTTTTTTTTTAAGGAACACCCATGCACTCAATATAACATAAAAGCTGACATATAATTATAGATTTATACCTGATCTTCTATAGATGCACACAACTAATCCAGAAAATTAAGGATTATATTGTCAATGTATGTTAGTTCAAATGTGCATGAAAAAATATTTATTGGTTAATTAAATACTTATTGATGTCTATCATGAGTCAAACACAGTTTAGGTGCTAGAAACTCTGGGAAAAAAAAAAAGAAAGAAACTCTGATTAACAAAATGAAAACCACATCCTTAAGGAGGTTACATTCTTGTAAGAGAGACTGATGTTTAAAAATAAATAATATTATGTTAATAATGTTGTAAGTGCTATGAAAACTAATAAATCAGAGTAAGGAGAAAGAAAGTAACAGGGCTGCTACTTAGAAAGTGTGGTCAGGGAAGGCCTCTTTGAAGAGGTGACATTTGAATGAACGAGGAAGTGATTCATATGAGTACCTGGGGAAGAGCATTACAGGCAAAGAGAATATCCACTGTAAAGATTGAAAAGGCCTGGCAGAAGAAAAACAAGGAGGGTGTCAAGACTGAAGTGTGGTGGGTGGGACAGGGGGAGAGAATGGGGGCAGGAGCTGCAAGATCACAGATCACAGAGTACTCTATATGCCATCATAGGCACAGCAGATTTTGTTCTGAGTGATAGGAAGTCACTGCAGTGTGGAGCTCAATGGAGTGAAGCACTCTGACCTGCTTTTTCAAAGAATCACTCTGGCCCCTGTGTGAACAACGTAGGGGGTAAAGAGTGGAGCAGAGAGACCAGCTGAGAGCCATATTTTAAGAGTAGCATCCATAGGACTTGCTAGCAGATTCAATCTGGGTGTGAGTGAAAGAGAGTGAAGAAATGACTGTGAGTTTTGTGTAGCTAGTGGTGCTATTTACTGAGATGGAGCATCCTGGGGAAGGGAAGGTTTCAGGCACAACAAGGGGATGGGAAGCAGAACTGAGGGATCTGGACATGCTAATGTTGAGGTCACTGTCAGACATTCCATGGAGCAGTCTTATAGGCAGTTGGGTATATGAGTTCCAAGTTCAGGGGAAAGACTGGGAATGGATATATATCTCTGATATATGCTGCTATACACACACACATATATAGTATATGTATCTGAATACATATACATATATGATATATAGTATATATCTGAATATATATACATATATGATATATAGTATATATCTCTGAATATATACGTATATGATATATATACACACATATATGAGACATATATACACACACATATATATATCTCAACTATGTTTTTAAAATCATGGGGCTAGAAAACAAAAATTACCTAGGAAGTGAGTGAAGTAGAGAGAGAACAGACCGGAAAGCAACAGCTGGTGAGGAGGGAGGAAACCAGGACATTCAGCTCAGAAGGCAAGTGAAGAGATAGAAACATGACATATACCCATGTCTAGTAAATAATTAAATTCATGATTAGGCATTCACTAATTCTCTGATTCTGCATCAAGCATTGAAGAGGAATAAGTGGGCAAGGGTGAAAAAGCATAGATAAATTTTGGTTTTGATTTACAACTTAGTTACAAAGTATTTCATATGTACGCTTACCTATATGAAATTATTACAGAACAAGAGTAGGTAATTAAGTTTCACCAAGTCATTTGAAAGATGCTACCTGATCTAATGATAAGCTGACACATTCACAAGAAATATGAGCCATCTATAGAGACTCATTCAAGCATACTGAGATAGATACAGCTGAGATCTTTCTTTTATACAAAAAAAAAAAAGGTTAAAATGGAATATATCCTCCTAGCCTTTTCAATCTTACTGATTTTTAACAAGCGTACACTTTCATTATATATGACAAAAAAGTCTTTGCTTGAATACAAATGAAGTGTATTCTCATAACAAAGAAAACAAACAGAGCTCTCTTTTTCTTCTCTTCCTTAATATTGGTTGAGAAGCCAGATTTGGCTTTGCTTTTTCTTAATAAAGTCATTTATATAAAAGAACATTTGGAGCTCAAATTTCAAATTCTTCTGATGAGCGAGCAGGCTCAGCTGAAAGCATGCTTCTGGGTGGCTGCAAAGCACAACAGAACCTTTCATTATTTGAGGAAGGAGCATTTCAAGCTTGTGTTTGTCCAGGCTCCAATTTCTAAGGGGAAAAACACAGAAAGTACATCCACTATACAGGAAATAAGAGAAGGAAATAGATGAGGGTGTAGGAATTACTGTTTTACTTGATCTCAGGATGTCTGAATGACAGATGGAAAAACCCAGCACAGCATAGTCTTTATGCCAAGAGAAAGGGGCACTGCTAGATACACGATATTTGGGTATTCCCTTGGGACCAGGGCTGCAGAAGTTTCATAGATCCCAAAGATTTTTATTATACAATAACCCTGAAAATTGCCTTTAAAAGTCATTATACCTGTAAAACCTCTACGTAGTCACAGAGCTATGATTAGTCTTACTTATATTTATCTCAGTCAGTTCCTTCTGTCTGCATCCCTGTATTTCTCTTCTTGCATCTCATCCTAGCTGGCTGAGAAAACATTGCATCTACCTGTATCAAATGCTAACACAGGTTTCCTAGAAGAAAATTCCTATGAAAATAAAACATAAATTAAATAGATAAATAATAAAATAAAGAAACAGGTTATATTGACTTTTGGGGGTTATGCTGTCTCATTGTCTTGAATTACAACACTTCACTTTCTTTTGATAAATTCAATAAGTAGTTTTAAACAATATTGTATAGTCCTTGGGGGCTATACTGAGACTTTCCCACAAGAACCTGAGAATAAGTAAAGTGAGCTTAATATTATATGTTTGCTCTCTCAGAGTTGGACTTTGCAATATATACCTTATGAATAACAACCAAAATATGAAAACACTCCTTAAAGGGCACAGTAGCTTCACATTTGAAAATGTTACTTGAGTGCATGTGTTAATATGTCCAATAAAAGGATGTGCCAACTAGGGAAATGGTGGATTTATCACAGAATAGAAAACTGAGAACGACAGAAGCACATATTGCTAGTTTATCCAAATATAATCCAGTGTTTAAGAAAACATTAGTCAACAGGCCAAGTATTTTAGTCCTTTTGGCAAAACTATACATATTTTGAAGAAAATGCTGGGAAGTACAGCCAACAAAATTCTATTATTATGTCCCACTTTGAAAATCACTCTTTAGATGAGTTGGATGTTTCAGACAATTTATTTCTCCTATTTGCCTTATTTTTTCTGAGATCCATACTCACCAAGTAAACATCTTATATAATTTGGTTTCCTGTGTATGGTGGACTTCCTAGTGGTGCTCAAGAAATATTTCTTGAATGAACGTTCATGTTTGATTAGTGTTCCAGCTAATGTAAGACTCATATCACTCATTATAAATTAATAACTTGATTTTTTATCTTATATTTCAGACTTGTGAACTCACTTATGGTAAGTCTGCCAATAAGAAAGGGACATAGTGCTGACAAATTAGGTTTCTGATTTTGCAGAGCTGAGGGCTTGACTCCAGACCTAGAGGACTTCATCAAGGTTCATTCACTCCTGAGACTCTCCAGGAAAATACCCATCTGGTCTACTCCCGGCCACACATGCCTATTGCATTGCTATAATCCAGCAAGAAAAAAAAAAAAAAAAAAAAAAACCACAGTGTAACAAATCTGTCAAGATAGGTTACTGCTCTTTTCCAAGAGAAGAGGAAAGAATTGCAAGGTAGGGCCTTGGAGATGTAAATGCCTACAGGTAGAACAGAAGGCATGAGAAAAAGTGGGAGGCCAATACATGTAAAAGTTGAGACTGGGAAAGAGCATGGCAAAGAAACTTGAAGCTCATGGTCAGAATCATTTAGAAATACACAAGAAAATAGAAGGCACTAGGGAGAGGTTTTCAAAACCGAATGCTTAGAACAAGATGGGTGACAATTTGCTAGCAGCAAAACTAGGTAGGGAATTTTTGTACATTGAACCCAGGGAACTGCTTGGCCAGGGCCTTAAGAGACTATACAACAAGTTGTTGGGACTTGAATTTAAGAAATTAACTCAAACACAATGAAAATTATATTGTCCCTTCAGCTTCTAAACAGGAATTAACACAGATCCCTTGGCCTTGGACTTGATGGGAGGAAGTAAAGTGGCAAGGAAGAGATAACAGTAAAAGTGAGGAAGGGCCATAAAGGAAGAGGGAACCTAGAAGTGCCTGGACTAGAGTGACCAGTGCTGTGTCTAATAGTGTGAACACTATTACCTTTTGGTATCTGGGTAATATATTTGTGTATGTGTATATGGTTTGATTACAGCATATGCCACTCTGCTCAGTAGCACTACTTTAGAGGAAAGGAGTGCTGGGAAGAACAAGTGGTGGGACACTGAATCATGGGGCGTGCTTTATAGGAGTGCTTCTTTTTTTTTTTTGAGATGGAGTCTTGTTCTGTCATCCAGGCTGGAGTACAGTGGCGCAATCTTGGCTCAATGCAACTTCTGCCTCCCGGATTTAAGCGATTCTCCTGTCTTAGCCTCAAAAGTAGCTGAGATTACAGACATGTACCACCACACCCAGCTAATTTTTGCTGTTGTTGTTGTTGTTGTATTTTTAGTAGAGATGGAGTTTCACGATGTTGGCCAGACTGGTCTTGAACTCCTGACCTCAAGTGATCCACCCGCCTTGTCCTCTCAAAGTACTGGAATTACAGGTGTGAGCCACAGTGCCTGGCCACGGGAGTAGTTCTTAATCCTTCTGGTCTCAGGAACCTTTTCACTCTTAAGAGTTACTGAAGATCCCAAAGAGCTTTTGTTTATGTGGATTATATCTGTTGATATTTACTGAATTAGAAATTTAAACAGAAGATTTAAAGTATTTCTTTACTAATTCATTTAAAGGTAATAAATTCATATAACAATAAATTAGCATAAATAACAAATTTTGTGTAAATAATATTTTACCAAAAAAGGTACAAAAAAGAGATATTTACATTCTTTTTTATAAATCCCTTAATGTCTGGCTAAATAGAAGACAGCTGGATTCTTACAGCTATTTCTGCATTCAGTCTGCTGTGATAGGCTGTTTTGTTTGAACTGTTTGAAGGAAATCCAGACTCACACAGATATGTAGCTTGAAAAATGGAGGAGGAAGTTAGTAGCTTTTTCAGAAAATTGCTTTTTCAGAAAATTGTGTATATTTGTCTTCAGTACTACACTAAAACCTAACAAGTGGTGCTTATCCATGTGTTCATTCATCAGGGTTTTCAACAAGTACTTCTTGAACCACCTGCCAGGACAAGGCACTGTGAATAGAAGGCATGATCATTCCGTGCTGGTTGCTAGACAAGTTCAAAGAAGGCTAAGAGAGATGAGGATTAAATCTAACAGACGTGTCTCTGCCTTCTTGGAACTTCAGAGAGGCCAGCAAGAGACAGGCCACAATGCTCAGAACCCAGTGTCCACATGTGAGTCCCACATGGGACACCAACAAGATTGGGTCACCCAGTAGCTCTGTCCTGCTGAAATGCCAAGTTTGCAATTCCAGGTTTAGTTCCCAGGTCTGACAGTCCCTATTCTTCCTCATGCCAGTTAATCACTTTATCAAAGCATTAGCAAGAAAAAAAATTTTAATCTTATGCCTTATTGAAATGCTGACTCTACTTTTGGCTTGAGAAACATCTCTTAATTGAATGACAGTTATCTCCTGGAAACTCTGAATTACCTCATGAATTTTATTCTTTTCTGTCCTATTTGAGCCACTTTTTCAGGTCTAAATAGATATTTGTTGCTTTTGCTGTGCAGAGTATTTTCCCAACCTTTGGGTCCTAGCCCCCATTTTCTTTCACTGCAGTGTCCCTCTGAACCCCACCACTCTTAGTCTGCTCAGTTATGAAAGAAGCTGACTCCCGCTGCTGCCCTGAGCCAATGTTCTCTCCATTTGCCATGAGGACTTGATGAAGAATGGGCATGTGACTCCATCCAGGTCAGTCAGAATTCAAGTCAGACACTTTTTGAAGTCTTTGGACATAAAAGCCCTCCTTTACCTTCTAGAAGCTGTCTTATAGAAGGTGGTATAGGTACAGAGGTGCAGGCATTCATCTGCCAACACGAGGGGAAAGTCTCACTGCTAACAGAGCCCACAGAAGTTGGGGGGCAGCCAAGAAGTAGAGAGACTGAGGCCTGATTGCAGGTCCTGGCTTTGCCATGATGAAAGCCAGCTTTACCTCTGGACTTTTTGATTGTGTGAATCAATAAATTCCATTATTGGTCGGGCGTGGTGGCTCACACCTGTAATCCCAGCATTTTGGGAGGCCAATTCAGGAGGACTGCTTGAGGCCAGGAGTTCAAGACCAGTCTGGATAACATAGCAAGACCCCATCTCTATCAGAAAAAAATTAGCCAGGCATGGTGGTATACATCTGTAGTCCCAGCTACTTCGGAGGCTGAGAGGGAGGATCACTTGAGCCCAGGAATTTGAGGCTGCAGGGAGCCATGTTTGCGTCACTGCACTCCAGCTTGGGTGGCAAAGCAAGACCCTTCTCTAAACGAATAAATAAATAAATTATATTATTTGTTTTGGCTATTTTGAGCTGAGTTCCTATTATTCTAAAACAAAAGAGTCCTCATTGATACATCTCCCTGTCCCCAGACACTAGGTACCAAACCACACAGGGAACCAAAGAACTCAATTTCCAAATATACCACACTTGGAAATCTTCATGCTTTTTGTTAATTTTTCCAGAACTAATAATTTCTTCATTTTCTCCACATTCCCACAGCACTCTATAGATGCCTAAAATTAAGAAAACTAATATTTTGTATTGAGGCATTTTGTTTTTATTCGTGCCGTGGAAGTTTGAGCTGTTTAAGAGCAGGAATAACATCTTAATCATCTTTATATCTCTAATCCCTAGCATTACATTTAGCATCTAACATGTCCAATAAATGGTGGTCAAATTAAATTTACAGAATGGGAGAGAAGTATAACATTGGTTTTCTCTCTCTGGAGACTTCCACCCTAGCATCAGAGTCTTTTGTCTGACCTAATAATGGAGGTGCTCAGCGCTGGTGTCTTGGCTGGTCTTAAGCCCATATGGTCTCAGATTCAATCCTAGACCTTTCCACTAATCTCTGTATCACAAAGTGGATGGCCTTTCATGTGTCTGGCTTCTGGCGAGGTTCCATCTACGGGTACTAGTGGAAATTTAGTGGATACAACAAAGAGAGAACCCAGAGTATTTCTCCCCTCCTCTCTGTCTCAAGTAAGATCTTAGATAATAACTGTGTTTTTTTAAAAAAAATAACCAGATCCTACCACTCAGGCATATTTTCATTTCAACTCAGCTCCTGGGCTCCAAGAACACTGCCTCCTCCTGTGGAAGGCGGGAGCCTCCTGCTCTTGCTAATCTCTTGGTTGCCTCACTGTCCTCTGTTTGGTTTCTCAGCATCTTTCATCACTTGTATAATTAATCCCAAGTATTTACACCCTCTGTTTGGAATACTGAGTGGTTTCTGTCTCCTTTCTGGAACCTGACTGATACTATGCCATCTATTTTTTTTAATGCCAGTATCATTTAATTATGTGTTTGTGTATGTGTTGAGCCTTTAGACACATAATACAGTTATGTATCTCCTCCATAACACAGTTATTTCCAGGAGTCCTTCTTAAAATACAAAATCTTTGTGTAACATATTTTTCCTAAGTCATATCTTCCATAAATAACTTAGGGCTAAGTTATGGTTCATCTGATCTCATTGAGACACAAACCCACACAGTTTCTGCAACTCTCACTCTCTGAGCACAGCTAAGATAAACTGACCATTCTCTTCACCCAGAAGAGCTATATTGGAAGCAAACTCATTTGAAACAAGGAAGTTTAATGTACCCACTTTCTTCCGCTGGGTAACTTATTCTGGCAGGAGTGGTGAAGCAAGAAAATGCTGAAGATCTTCAGGAAGAAAGACTGCTGTCAGCCCATGACAGAGACGGGGGTCCTTGCTTGGTATAATTTCTCTTTAGGGAGGGAAAGGCAGGTTTCCAGCCACACCAGAAAAATCGCCAATTAATTCGACTCAAGAAAGAGTGATTTCTATTCACCAAAATTGAGTATTTACTATACATCAGTCATGGTGCAAGGTGTTAGGGTAGAGTAAGCATACAGGCAAAACTGTGAAGTGGTTCAAGTCCACCTTGATTATCCAAACACTCAGATCATTCACTCTTGTATCAAGCTAACTTTCCTTCTGTCAGAGTCTTTGGTCCTACCAAAAGTTGACATATGAAGATCAGTTATACTCAAGTGCATATCACTACTGGTAACTTGGAAAATTTTCCTGAGTGGAGTTTGCATTTCAATGGGTATTGAAACCTTAACGTAAAGGATTTAGTCTTCTTCAGTAAAATGTGAAAGAGCTTGGTGAGGTAGTTATCTGAGGGCCAGGATGCCTTCCCATCCTCTCAAATAAGACCACTATTTCTTGACCTACATTTTCTGCAGCCCCACTCAGAAGGTACTGAAAGCCTTTCAAAAAATATCCCATTCCCACACCATTTTTGATAGAATGTGTATAAGTAAAGCTACTAACTTTATGTTAGAAAAACTAAAAAGGACTTCCCTATGAACAGCTCAACAAATATTTCAAAGCATAATCTTACTCTTATCCCAACCTCCCCTCCTGTCCCCTGCCCCTCCCCTTCCCTACACCCTCCCCTTCTGCCCTCCCCTCCCCTTCTCCTCCCCTTCCTTTCTGTTCCCTTCCCGAAAATTTAGTCCAATGTCTATAAGATAGAGCCAAGCAAGGTGGACACTGCATGATGACAGGAGGGACAACGCAGCCTAGCCCAGGATGCCAGAACCCAAGCTGAGTGAGACATGCATCTGTGCAGTGTGAGGGTGAGAGGTGAAGTAGTAATGGGGTATTTGCTACACACAGAAGAATGAGCCAAATCAGAAACTATGTTGGGGATAATGGAAGCCAGGTTTCTCACTGTTGGAGAAGGAAATTACAAATATAGAAATGGAGAAAACTAGAATGAACACTGTAGTGCTGGATTAGAATTGGAGATATGAGTGTGAAATCATGTTTTAATGTAAATAAGTATAGACATGTAGATGTTTATCTGTGCGTATACATTCTCAACCACTGTTTATCAAGAGGGCCTCAGAGTAGCAACATTCCAATAGCAATGAGCTCACCCAAATCTTGGTTTTCTCAATACTATTTTCTACTAAAAGAAATCAGGGCTCCTTGGTTCTAGGGCTGGGAAAAGAAAAGTATAAAATGATCCAGGAACATACGATAGCTACCAGAAAGTAAGTACATGGGGACATGACAAAAGGACACACAAGTCAGCTTGAAGGTGCTCCTGCTGGGCAAAACAAAAAATTTGAGCATCAGAATAAACAATGATAACAACAGATTACAGCCTATTAAATAACACAGGTATCTCTAAATCTATGCTGGAAATAAATGAATAAATTACAGGTTTAATGAGGAACAGAATATTTACATACTCTTAAAAGAATCCCTTCCTAACAAATATTTACAAAGGACATAATAACTTTACAACAAAGACATCTAGGAGACACCATCTGATACAGTTTGGCTGTATCCCCACCCAAATCTCATCTTGAATTGTAGCTCCCATAATTCCCACGTGTTATGGGAGGGACCCAGTGGGAGGTAATTGAATCATGAAGGTGGTTTCCCCCATACTGTTCTTGTGGTAGTGAATAAGTCTCAGGAGATCTGATGGTTTTATCAGGGAAAACTGCTTTTGCTTGATTTTCATTCTCTCTCTTGCCTGCCACCATGTAAGATGTGCCTTTTGCCTTCTGCCATGATTGTGAGGTCTCTCCAGCCATGTGGAACTGTGAGTCCATTAAACCTTTTTTTCTTTGTAAATTACCCAGTCTCAGGTAATTGAAGGACACATGAAGGAAACATGAAAACTAAGTGGACAAGTTATTCTTGAATGGATTGAGTGGTTAATAATAAAGCCAAGTTTGTGAAAATGAAAGCTTGTCTCATTTTCTTTATTGTGGTTGAATCCAATTTAAATTAAAATATGAAATGCTTAACAATCATAAAATCAATATTTGCTGTGGTAAACAAAAGAGATCTACACTAGTATTTACAACTTTTTAATTTGTTTAAAAAGGAAGCAATATAACCATTTTAACACACATTTAAACCTTTTGCCTCTAGGAGATATATCAGTTAACACACAATATTCAAGGAAATCAGTGCTGTATAGATATTTTTGGTCTATTAAGGTGCAATTTATAATACAGAACCAACACAACATTGCAGCAGAAACCATAAGTTACAAAGCAGTAACTCTCACAGACAGTAATTAGAACCCCTGTCCTACATGCCCCTCCAGATATAGCAACTTACATTCTTCGAGAAAATAGGTTCTTTCTCTGACTGGGATACTTCACAGGTCTTTCCAAACTAAAGAAACACTTTTCCACTCAACACTGGCTTTCAGAAACCATTAGAACTTTTAGTTTTACAAGTTACAATTAATTAGTATTCCTTTAAAAAGAAACTATTTTCAAAAGATAATGTATTTTACTTGTTATATTAACTTACAGTACATTTGATTTCAAGCAGAGAGATAATTACCAAAGACAGCAAATAAAATTTTTTTAAATATTTGATTCATTAAATAATTGCTACAGATCAATCTTCTAAAAGCCTTAAACTAGACACAGAGGGGAAAAGAACATTGACCAAAGTATTAGCTTCACTCTTCAGGAGCTCACCTTATGCAACAGTATCCACCACTGTTACACAATTTACTGATATTCAGTTACTCTATCAACATTGCAGGATAAGGTTAATTATTAAAATCTACATTCAAGCCAGGCGTGGTGGCTCACGCCTGTAATTCCAGCAACTTGAGAGGCCGAGGCAGGTAGATCACTTGAGGTCAGGAGTTTGAGACCAAACTGGCCAACACTGCAAAACCCCATCTCTACTAAAAATACAAAAATTAGCCAGGTGTGGTGGCAGGTGCCTGTCATCCCAGCCACTAAAGAGGCTGAGGCAGGAGAATCATTTGAACCCGGGAGGTGGAGGTTGCAGTGAGCCGAGATCATGCCACTATACTCCAGCCTCGGTGACAGAGTAAGACTCAGTCATAAAAAAAAAAAAAAAAAAAAAAAAAAACTACATCCAGAGGAAGAGAGATATAAGAAACAAATCATCAAAATCAAGGGAACTCAGGTAAACTTATGTTAGAAGATGACAAAAGTATAGCATGTGTTCAAGTCTTAAATGCGGTTATTAAGTTAATGCTTAGTGTCTCTCCGTTTGTACCAGAAAGAGCAAAAGAAACACTACTCTTATCCCCCACCAAAAACAAACCAAAAAAAAAAAAAATAATAGGTTAAAATTAAGATCAAGCTCCACCTGACAAAATTAAGAGATGGAGGTACATGCATAAAAGGAAAAGTGAGTTTTGCCATGGAAATGGGTTGAAGGGCTTATGGACCCGTTATATATTTATAGGAGACTGAAGTAATTTTTTCCACAAATTGACAGAATAATGGCCCACACAAGACTGCGTCCTGCTTTGCTGCCAAAACACCAGGCAAAAACGGGCAAGGTGTTCATCATGCCTGAGGGCAGCTGTGACTGCACTGGTACTATGTTATATGTTAGTTTCAAACCATGTTAGTGTCATAAACTGGCAGGCATTGCATTTTGTCAACTATTAGCCAGTTCATTATTAACATTACTGAGTGAATATTATATATGGTATAATTCATTACAGTGTAAATAGCCATTTATACCCTGAGGAATTCCTCACCAAGACCATAAGGAATATTTTTGATCAGTGGAGGAGACACATTAAGTAGCTTTATCCCATTGCCCTTAACTCTTATATTGTGCATTTTATTAAAGGTATCATGCAATGAGAGTTAGCAACATAATCACTGCAAAAATTATCCTTATAGGAAAACATAATCTACTTTTTATGAATTGGAATAACAACAAAATATTAAGCAGAATCACTTGTTTCAAAAAAAAGTATCACAATCCTATCATTTGAGATGTAAGTTTCCACCTAACATCACTGAGAGCTGTGACTAATTCAGTCTCTACGGCAAGGTAAAATTTTTAATACATTCTGAAGTTTGCAATGTTAACCATATTTTCATGCAGGTTGAAGTAGACATATTTCATGGCTTTTAATATATGTCAAACAATGCTTACTGTGAATATCCGTGAGTGCAAATATGAGACAGTAAGTTAGTAAAGAGATCTAAGCCAGCTGGGCTTGATGGCCCAGGCCTGAAATCCTAGCACTTTGAGAGGCCAAGGCAGGAGGCTCACTTGAGGCCAGGAGCTGGAGACCAGCCTGGGCAACATAGCAAGACTCCATTTCTAAAAAAAAAAAAAAAAAAAAAAAAAAAAAAAAAAATTAGCCAGGCATGCTGGGTCCTACGTACTCTGGAGGCTGAGGTGGGAGGATCACTTGAGTCCAGGAGCTGGTAGCTACAATTAGCCAAGATGGTACCACTGCACTCCAGCCTGGGTGACAGAGTGAGACCCTATCACTAAAAAAATTACAAGAGAGAGAGAGAGATCTGGTGTTCTTTGTGACACTGAAGCTCATAGTAAAATGGTTCCTATAAATTAGAATTCTACAAAGGAGTTGTTGGCAGAGACTTTTGTGTTGTGTTTTGTTTTGTTTCATTGTCTCTCCACAGCCATGTTTGGGGGAGTTGATTGGTGACAATTTTTAACGGAAAGAGGCTCTCACTTTGCGGCCCTTCAAAGGCTGCGGTGGGCGGTGATTGCTCAGCAGAAAAGCTGCTGCTTCGCCCTCCGCTGTGCACAGGAGACTGCGGAATTTGGCCAGCTGTAGAAGAAGAAAAGAGTTAGCTTCAGCATAGAAATTCCCACCAATATTAATGAATTACCCTGCATAAAGAATTAAGATATATTTATAACCAGGAACAAAAAACATTGCAACGAAATTTTTCTGTTATATGTCATATACAATAAAGAAACTCTTTTGCTAAATTCTCATCGCTCTACAAATACCTACAGGTTCCAAAATTAAACGTATAAGCATTTTTAAGTTGATGATCAAAGTAACAAGAGGAAACATCTAGAGTGTGGTTTAAAGAGTAAATATCTAGAAATCAGAGAATGTTTTTCAATGTTTTTCAATCTCTGTAAACACACACATTTTATGACAAAAATGAACTCAACTATATATGCTCTTTTGAAACCTAATTTTTTCACTTGGTATATATACTAGCCATTTTTGCATGACAATAAATATCAACCTACATCACTATTTTTTATTGCTGAAAACTTTTCTATTATAAATATGTTTTATAAATTTTTAACAATCCCTTGGTGGTTTAATATTATTTATTAAAAGTTAGTACAGGCCTAAAGTGAAGTTGGAAAAATTAAAACTAATTTTATCTTCTCAAAAATATGCACCAAAATTATATTGTCAATTAATAAAAGTAAATCTTTGGTGTTTGTTTTATTTTGATGAAGACAAATTAGGAATGAGAACCTACAGTCTCTAAACTTTGTTAACCATCTAATTTCAGAGTCAAGCAAATTCAGACTAGGACACATCCTTTAGGTTTTCATCAAATACCTGATGCCTAAAATGTTTCTTATACAGTACTAACCAGGATGGGGGGCAGAGGGGAGGGAGGGCCTTTATAAGAAATAGGCAACAGTTTGTAACTATGCTCTAAGGCAATAGGATCAACCATCATATATACAAGCAACCATGTTTTCCACATGTGGTATTTTGAGGGCTTTATTTGTTTGTTTGCTTGTTTTTTGAGACAGAGTCTTGCTCTGTCGCCTAGGCTGGAGTGCAACGGCACAATCTCAGCGCACTGCAACCTAAGCCTCCCAGGTTCAGGCAATTCTCCTGCTTCAGCCTCCCATGTAGCCGGGACTACAGGCACGTGCCACCACGCCCAGCTAATTTTTGTAGTTTTAGTGGAGATGGGGTTTCACCATGTTGGCCAGGATGGTCTCGATCTCTTGACCTCATGATCTGCCCTCCTCAGCCTCCCAAAGTGCTGGGATTACAGGCAGGAGCCACCACACCCAGCCATTTTGAGGTTTTTTTGTTTTGTTTTGTTTTTAAGTACAGATATGGGAAGGAGACAAATGTTTACAACATACTATTACTCATGTTTCAATAGACCAGATCATTATAGCTAAAACCACATGAGGCTTAAGAGAATCTCTGGTCAAGTAGCAGAGGCTAACAGCAGGGGCTAACCTCTGAGACCATAGGAAAGACACCTAGTCTTCTGCAGATCATGACGATCCAGGTCTGTCTGGAGTGGTCATTCCAGGTGGCTGTGCAGGAATTCTGAGTCCTGAATTAAAGCATGGGTCCACAGGCTTCATCAAGCAACCTGCCTCCACAGTGATACTGCTGATTCCTCCGAAGAGGTTGGCTTTATTTTTCTCCCACAACCCCAGCTCCTGCCCCTGTTCAATCCCTCTGGAAGTTGATCATGGCTCCCTGCCCCAGCAGCACTCTCAGCTCACCAGTCTAGAACTGGATCCGACTTCAGCTCCTTCTCTGAACAGCCTGTGTATTTTGGTAAGAGTTCCTAGACCTGTTCTGATGTCTTGCCAAACCCCTTCCCCTTATAACTGGGTCTCACAATCATTTGGCCCAGCTAGGTCAACCCTGTATTTGCCAGTCCCCATTCAGATTTGCTTCTCTTGGCTCTAGGTGTCCTCTACTACTGCCCTGGCCTTAAAATGCACATCCCTGGCTGGTTCCCACTGTTCTTATCCCTTTATGTGGTTCCAGGCTTTATCCAGGCAGGCAACAAAGCTGCCCCCTGTCACTGAGGCTGACTCAGTACCTACAGGTTCCCAGTAGAAATGTTCCCAGTTCAGCCTTGAGGCTGAAGCAGGTATGACCTGTTTTGCTGGTTTCCCTGACTCTAATACTGAAATTCTAATTTCATTGTGTAGCAACTCCAATAAGCTGAAATACTCTTCTTCTATGGTTCTGTAAACAGCTTTACGTCACTCTTACGCTCAAACCTCTTTGATAGCACTCGACTGCCTGCCAAAATTGAGTAATAATAAAAATAAGTTCTGTTACGGAAAATGATGGACTAGGCACTGTGTTAAGTGCTTTACATTACCTCAGTTAATCTCCAAAATATCCTTATCAATAATATATAATTATTCCATTTTACAGATGAGAAACTTGAGGGGTAGCTGAGAAGTTTCAATAAATAAGCCATCTTGACAAGCCATGCACAAACCACAGAGAAACTTGTTTTCTGTTTCCCCATTTTCCCCTATCCTTTTAATTTACATTTTATTATGTAAATATTCAAAAGGACACAAAGGTAGAAAAAGCAACATCATAAATCACCAGGAATCCATGACCTAGCTTCAACAATCATCGACATACAGCCAATTTTTCCATCCATTCTCCCACCAAAGCTCTCTTTGCATTTGCCATCCTACCCAAACTAGGCTATTTTAAAGCAAATTCCAAACATCATATCATTTTAGTGTAAACATTTCCAAATACATCCCTATAATACATCACATTTCTAACATTTTTATAGGTACCCAAAACAAATGTGTCAGCATGGCTTCCAAGCCCCTTGACCACCCAGTTCTAACTAACCTTCCTAGATGGATCTATTATGTCCACACGCATGTCTCACTCTAAGCCAGTTTTGGGAGGGGTGGTCCCAAAGCATCTGAATGAAAATACTTTGAGTTAATTCTTAAAAATTCAGATCCCTGGACCCTACCCCAAATTTGTGAATTGGAATTTCTAATAAGGTCCAAGGATTCACTTTTTTCTTTCTTTCTTTCTTTTTTTAAGATAGAGTCTCGCTCTGTCACTCAGGCTGGATTGCAGTGGCATAATCTCGACTCACTGCAACCTCCACCACCTGGCTTCAAGCAATTCTCATGCCTCAGCCTCCAGAGTAGCTGGGGTTACAGGCAGGCGCTACCACACCAATTTTTTTTTTTTTTTTTTTTTTTTAAGTGGAGACAGGGTTTTGCCATGTTGGCCAGGCTGGTCTTGAACTCCTGGTCTCAAGTGATCCTCCCGCCTCAGCCTTTCAAAGTGCTGGGAGAAAGATTCTCCCCAGGGCCTGAAAGCTTAAGGGAATGAATAATTCCTCCCTCCTCAGACCCAGTCCCAAGGCACAAGGCCACTTGCTCCAGCAGTGTGTGTCAGCAAGATAGCAGAAGCAGGAAGAGAGCTGGCTGGAAGACACACACCCCCTGAAGATCCAGAGGGAGGCCGTATGGGTATATGCAGCGGTCACATCAGACTGGGACACTTCCTGTTTACAGAGGACTATAGAGTCCCTCCCCCATCCTCACGTGGGGATGACGCCATTTTAGGCCTCCCCCCATCTGCACCCAGGCGCTCATTACAACATCGTGTTGCTCCACACCGCCTCGTGTTGTCTGTCTGTTGGTGCGCTCTCAGG
The DNA here is from genome assembly GCF_024542745.1 of Macaca thibetana thibetana. NCBI lineage: Eukaryota > Metazoa > Chordata > Mammalia > Primates > Cercopithecidae > Macaca > Macaca thibetana. The sequence continues at coordinate 59,614,839 of NC_065585.1, forward strand.
GTTCAAATCGATACACAAGCCTTGCATCTAGTATCAGTACCCGCCCTACTGTCCACGGCAGCCCCTCCGAGCTGCCATGAGTGTTATCTATCAGTCTTTCCACTACGGAGGAAAAATACAACAATCCTTTACTTACCATACTCATACAGAAAAATCCTGTTATGGAATCTTAATCGAGGAATGTGTTGAGTCAGGGAAAAGTTACTATAAAGTAAAAAATCTAGGAGTATCTGGCAGTCGTAATGGGACTACATGTCCAAAAGGTAAGCAGTGGCTTTGCTTCACCAAAATTGGACAATGGGGAGCAAACACTCAAGTGCTAGATGATATAAAGAGAGAACAGATTACAGCCAAACAAAAGCCAACAGCCCCCCTCCAAAATTACCCGTGGCATTTCCATCCCTTTATATAAAACTACAAGCAGACATATCCCATCCTAAGCCAGGAAAGAACCTGTTTGTAGATCTAGGAGAACTCATCGCCCTTACCATGAATGTGTGCAATCACTGGGTATGCGGGGGAGCCCATGTGAGTGAACAGTGGCCACGGTATGGAATAGACTCTATTCCACCTTACTTACTAGCATCCCAAAACTCCAGCCTCACTTTCACTCCTCAGGAATGCCCACAGTCCTGGACACGTCTAGTAACAGGGACGATGTGCATATCCCGCAGGTGGAATAAAACCCATCATGCCATAGGTGAAAGCCCCTGTCACCAAACCCTAACAGTCAATGCCTCCACAGCAGAGTGGTAGCCAAAATTACCCCACGGAGCTTGGTCTCCTTCTAACTTAAGCTACCTCAATTATGTCTTGCCAAAAAAGGCCTGGTACTGTACCAACACCCTTAACCCTTATGCCGCATACCCCAGCCTAAGTGCACTATGGGACAATCCTATTAACACCAGCCTACAACAGATTGCCCCTGATGGATTCTTTTGGATATGTGGAACCCAGGCATACTCATGGCTACCTTATCACTGGCAAGGTACTTGCTTCCTAGGCACAATTAAACCTGGATTCTTTTTTACCTCCAAAGCAGGCGGGCAACACCCTCGGAGTCCCTGTGTATGATAACCTAACCAGAGAAAAATGATCCTTGGAGGTAGGAGGGAGCCAAAGATGACAAGAGGACAAGTGGCCTCCACGACGGATCATCAAATATTACGGCCCTGCCACTTGGGCTGAGGATGGTCCATGGGGTTATTGCACTCCCATATATATGCTAAATAGAACAATTAGACTACAAGCTGTTCTAGAGATAATCACTAACCAAACCGCCTCAGCCCTAGAAATGCTCTCACAACAAAACCAAATGCGCGCAGCAGTTTATCAAAACAGGCTAGCACTAAACTACTTATTAGCAGAAGAGGGTGGGATGTATGGTAAGTTTAATATCTATAATTGCTGTCTTAACATAGACAATCATGGAAAAGTGGTTCTAGAAATCGCTTCAAACATCAGAAAAGAAGCCCATGTATCAGTCCAAACCTGGAAGGGATGGGACCCAACAAACCTTCTAGGAGGGTGGTTCTCTTATTTAGAAGGATTTAAAACACTGGTAGGGACAGCAATCTTCATCATTGGGAGCCTCCTGTTTCTCCCTGTGTTATCCCACTAATAATAAAAGCATTAAAACTCTTGTTGAAACTACAGTTAGCCTCCAGGACAATCCAGACGATGCTCCTGCTACAACGACACGATGGATACCAACTTGTCTCTCAAGAATACCCCCAAATTAAGTTTTTCTTTTTCCAAGGTGCCCATGCCACCCTATGTCACTCCTGAAGTAGTTACTGAGAAAGTCATCCCTTTTCCCTTTTCTATAACCAAACCGACAGGAATGAAAGATTCTCCCGGGGACCTGAAAGCTCGGCAGGGGGTGAACAACTCCTCCCTCCTCAGGCTGAGTCCCAAGGCACAAGGCCACTGACGCTAGCAGCATGCGTCAGCAAGATAGCAGAAGCAGAAAGAGAGCTGGCTGGAAGACACATATCCCCTGAAGACCGAGAGAGAGGCCATCCGGGTACCACATAGCAGTTACATCAGACTGAGATACTTCCTGTTTACAGGAGACTATAAAACCCCCGCCTGCCCTGTCCTCACTTGGGACAGACGCCATTTTAGGCCTCAGCCCGTCTGCACCCAGGCGCTCATTAAAACAACGTGTTGCTCCACAGCGCCTCGTGTTGTCTGTTGGCCCGCTCTCGGGGTTCGAATGGATACAAGAGCCTTACATCCCCGGATGCAGACGGGTTGAGGCCTATGGCTTCAGCCCCAAGTGAGGACGGGGCAGGGGTTTTATAGTCCTCTGTAAACAGGAAGTGTCCCAATCTGAAGTAACTGCTACGTAGTACCCAGATGGCCTCCCTCTCGGTCTTCAGGGGGTATGTGTCTTCCGGCCAGCTCTATTCCTGCTTCTGCTATCTTGCTGACTCATGCTGCTGGTGCAAATGCCCTTGCACCTTGGGACCGGGCCTGAGGAGGTAGGAGTTATTCATTCCTTTAAACTTTCAGGCCCTCGGGAGAATCTTTCACTGGGATTACAGGGGTGAGCCATGCGCCCAGCCTGAGAAAGAGCTGTTATCCAGACTATATAAAGGACTCTTGCAAACAACTCAATGTTAAAATGGACAGATGATTTGAACAGATACTTAACAAAAGGAAATACATACATAGCCATTAAGCATATAAAAAATTTTCAAAATCAGTGGTCATTAGATAAATGCAAATTAAAATCACACATACCCACTAGAATACCTAAAGTTAGAAAAATTGACAATGCCAAATGCTTGCAGGGGTATGAAGCAACCAGAAATCTCATACATTGCTGGTGGGAATTTAATATGACACAGCCACTTTAGAAAATAATATAGTAGTACTTTACTCAGCCGGGCACAGTGGCTCATGCCTGTAATCCCAGCACTTTGGGAGGCTGAGGCGGGCAAATCACTTGAGGTCAGGAGTTCGAGACCAGCCTGGCTAACATGGTGAAACCCTGTCTCTACTAAAAATACAAAAATTAGCTGGGTGTGGTGGTGAGTGCCTGTAATCACAGCTACTCAGGAGGCTGAGGCAGGAGAATTGCTTGAACCCGGGAGGTGGTGGTTGCAGTGAACCAAGATCACACCACTGCACTCCAGCCTGGGCAACAAAGCGAGACTCCTTCAGAAAAAAAAAAAAAAAAAGAAAAAGAAAACAATATAATAGTACTTTACAAAATTAAGCAAACATGACCTAGTAATTCCAGTCCTAGGTATTGACACAAGACACATAAAAATGTGTGCACACAAAAGTGTGCAAATTATTCCTAATATCCATATATGGATTGCCATTATTCATAACGGCCAAAAATTAAAAGCAAACCAAATGTCCATCAACTGTGAAATATATTTTTAAAATATAATATATCCATACCATGGAATATTACACAGTAATAAAAATTAATGAAATGGGTCAGGTACCATGGGTCACACCTATAATCCCAACACTTTGGGAGGCCAAGATGGGTAGATCACTTGAGGCCAGGAGTTCAAGACCAGCCTGGCCAACTTTGTGAAACCCCATCTCTACTAAAAATACAAAAATTGGCTGGGCGTGGTGGTGAGTGCTTGTAGTTCCAGCTACTCAGGAGGCTAAGACAGCAGAATCACTTGAACCTGGGAGGTGGAGGTTGCAGTGAGCCAATATCACGCCACTGCACTCCAGCCTGGGCAGCAGGGCCAGACTCTGTCTCTAAGAAAAAAATAAAATAAAATAAAATGGATGAATCTTAAAAAGATTATACCAGTAAAAGAATTCAAACACAAAAATCTATTGTATGACTCATTTAAATAAAATTCTAGAAAAAGTAAAATTCTAGCGACAGCACATCAGTTGTTGCCTAGGACTATAGTGAAGAAGGTGAAAGACTGCAAGAGAGCACCAGAAAATTTTTGGCTGCGATCTCTATCTTTTATTTATTTATTTTGAGATGGAGTCTTGCTCTGTCACCCAGGCTGGAGTGCAGCGGTGCAGTCTGGGCTCACTGCAACCTTGCCTCCCGGGTTCAAGCGATTCTCCTGCCTCAGCCTCCTGAGTAGCTGGGATTATAGGCGTACACCACCACACGTGGCTAATTTTTGTATTTTTAGTAGAGACAGGGTTTTACCATGTTGACCAGGCTGGTCTCGAACTCCAGACCTTAGGAGATTCACCCGCCTTGGCCTCCCAAAATGCTAGGATTAGAGGTGTGAGCCACAGTGGTGGTTGAGAACTACATCTTGACTGCAGTAGTTGTAGCATGTCTATATACAGTTACCAAAATCAGCAACCACACACTTAAAATTCATGAGTTTCACTGCATGCAAATAATATCATAATAAAAAATAGTTATTTTTCTTTAAAAGGAGAGTAGAAACAAAGCCAAGTATTTTGCATATTGAATTTCAGCTAAGTAACCCAATGTTGATGATTTAAGATAACCCAAAGAGACTTGGCAAGAGAAGTTGGCCCTCCAGATAAAATGACAGATTTGTCTTCAAAAGGATCAGAAAATAGTACATTTATCTGCTCACTGGCATGGCAGTTAAGAATTTAGTCCTCAATGAGTGACTCTGAGAGAGAAAAATGGACTTAAATCAAGAAAAAGAAAATGAAAAACATCTGATTTGCCCCTTAGGTCAAACTGTAACTTGACAGGAAACTGTGGAGAAAACCCTAGGAAAAAATCCGGACAACACTACACTTAGTATTCATATCTCCTTGGGCATTTCTTGATTGTGACAGTGTCTCAGACTTACCTTGTTTTTGATGACCTTGGCAGTTTTAATGACCTTGAGAATACTGACTATTTTATAGAATGTCCCCTGACTGGATTTTGCCTGATATTTTTTCATGGTTAGACTGGGACTGAATTTTTTTTCTTTTGCTTTATTCTTTAACTTTTAAAACCACCACAATATCAGATTTTAATAAATTGAATTGTTACTCAAATAACTTTCTCAATTTGGTTAGAAACTAAAATATGTGAAAGTGTTCCTACTAGAGGAGATTTAAGTGGATGCTCCAAAGTGAATTAACAATCACTTCAGAGCTCTAAAACACAGCTATTATTTTATATGCTGTTCTGCAGAAAAACCACATTAATAATAGTAATCCATTGAGCCTCAAATAAGACAAAGTAGTGAATCCACAGCTAGGCAGTCATAATTCCTAAACTTGCAGGTAGATATTTTTAATAAGGTTAACTTTATTATTTTTAAGGAACTAAACTATATATTTTGATATATTCTCCTCCAGATCACTGGTGGATTGAAAGCAAAAAATAAAACTAAACAAAAAGTTATTTTCCAAGTGGCTTTAAGAAATAACAGTCTCCTTGAAATATGATGGAAAATATGATTCCCTTATTAACCACCTTGATGTTACAGTTTATTCATTCTTAATATCATTCAGTTCAAATTTAATAAAGAAATATAAAAGTAAACCATTTAGCATGTGACAGGGAGAAAAATGAATTCCCTTATTAAGGACTCTGAATCAGTAACAGGTCATTTTTCTCATGATACAATGATAGAAAAATTCACAGGAGTTTTCATGTAGGTCAAGCTCTGGATTTCTACACAGACCTTTGTAAAATGTTTTAAAAAGTCTACACACTAGGTTATTATTTGCCTTTAATCCTAAAAACAAGGTCAACAAGGAGAAACACCCAACAGAAAGAAGGATGTGTTCAATGCTCCAAGGGGAAATGCTGCCTGAAATGATCTCGGTAAAGGTGGGCCAGCTCTGGTATCATTAGGAGGAAAAATAAAGAGGTAGGCAGGTGGGCAAGCCCAGTACATGTGTACTTTATTAGCTGCAAAAATTACTAGACTATCACGCCTGTAATCCCAGCACTTTGGGAGGCTGAGGTGGGCAGATCATGAGGTCAGGAGATCGAGACCATCCTGGCTAACATGATGAAACCCCGTCTCTACTTAAAATACAAAGAATTAGCCGGGCGCGGTGGTGGGCGCCTGTAGTCCCAGCTACTCGGGAGGCTGAGGCAGGAGAATGTCGTGAACCCGGGAGGCGGAGCTTGCAGTGAGCCAAGATCGCGCCACTGCACTCCAGCCTGGGCAACAGAGTGAGACTCTGTTTCCAAAAAAAAAAAAAAAAAAATTACTAGACTATGTTCATGATAAGATATTGCACCTAATTCAAAAAGAACAACAAAAACAAAACCAACGAAGAAGCACAGCATCCAGGAACACACAGCATCCACCCATCAGATTGGCCAGCCCCCTGGTTCAGCGCTCCAGGCACAGTTTTTGAACATTAAAGACTGGATATCCTGACTGGGCGCAGTGCCTCATGCCTGTAATCCTAGCACTTCGGGAGGCCGAAGCAAAAGGATCATTTGAGGCCAGAAGTGGATCACTTCAAGACCAGCCAGGGAAATAACGCAAGATCCTGTCTACACAAACTTTTTCAAAGTAATAAGCCAGTCATGGTGGCGTGCCACTGTAGTTCCAGCTACATGGGAGGCTGAGGCAGGAAGATGAACAGCTTGAGCCCAGGAGTTCAAGGTTGGGGTGAGGTATGGTTGCATCCACTCCACACCAGCCTGGTTGACAAACTGGATATCCTGAGTCTGGCAGACTCTTGGCCTACAGGGGAAGCTCCATAAGCATTTAACAGAAGAATGAGTGACTAGATGTCTACACAAAAAGAGCCTCCCCACAGCCTCTCTACAAATGCTTTAAGCATTAAGCCCCTCAGACAGCCCAACAAAAGTTTTTGTCACAAATGCCAAAAGATCAACAATTCTTCCTCTCCCTCTCACTCCCCTCCCCTTTCTCTCTCTTTTCTCTAACACTTAAATGAGATCTACCCTCTTAACAAAAGAAAATTTTTTGAGACAAAAGTCTTGCTCTGGAATGCAGCAGCATGATCCTGATTCACTGCAGCATCTGCCTCTTAGGTTCAAGCAATCCTCCCACCTCAACCCCTCGAGTAGCTGGGACTACAGGCACGCACCACCACACCTGGCTAATTTTTGTATTTTTTGTAGAGACGGGGTTTTACCATGTTGCCCAGGCTGGTCTCAAACTCCAGGGCTCAAGCGATCCACCCATCTCAGCCTCCCAAAGTGCTGAGATTACATGCAGGATCCACTGTGCCCAGCCTACCCACTTAACTAGTTTTTAAGTGTACAAAACAACAATATCTTACACTTAGCAGGCACACATTTCTTAAGGCACTGCACGAATCACTGTCCTCAAGTTTCACTTGGAAATTTGTAGAAGCAGGAGTGGAGACTCAGGTCAGAAAGAAAAATGTCACCTTCTATAAGTAGCCTGTCTCTGATTTTTTTGTTTGTATCTCAGCCTGTTTATATCCCCATATAAAACAGCAACAAAACAAAAGCAAATGATTATAGTGCTCAAAATGATGCTTCACTTTCATCAGTGTCGCTATGTACATTTCTAAGAAGTGGCAAATAAATCGTCTAATCACAGAAGGTCAAATATGAAAAGGGCACAGATCTCATCTAGCCCAATCACCCATCTGATGAATAAAGAGAAAACACAGACTTCAAAACACAGCAGAAATTAAGGGCAGGGTTGAAAAAAAAAAAAAAAAAAAAAAGCCCACTTTCCTCTAAGGGAATCAGTATCAACCTGGAAGAGATTATGTACCTGTTGAGAGCTGACGTTTATCGGTTGCTTTAAAACAATCCATATGACACTCTCAAGAAGAGGTGGAACTGTAAGAGAACCAGGATATGTCCAGTAGTCCCAGGACGGTGGAAGCAGAGATAATGGGTCAAAATTTGTGAATCGAGTTTGTTTACCCTGGGGGAACAAAAAGAATTCCCACAAATTATAATGGGATAGCTTTACATAGACCTCAAAAAACATACATCCATGCACATCCATTATAATTATGTAAATATAGAATATCTGCATCCAGAGTTATCTAATATCTTCTTTTAGTATCTTTTAAAAAGCATCTATCTTCATCTTAAAAATTTTAGATAAAGTAACATATCATATAGATTTATTTAAGAAGCATAAGGTTTGTTTTAATATAAGTGGTCCTTTAAATGTGTTACAATTAAAGGCTTACTCTGTAATATAATACCAGAGACTAGTTATGCATAAGTATATGTATTCATGTTGATTTTAAGTAATTTAAGACCTTTACATTCAAAAGATAAGTGATAACAGGTTACTTCTGCTTTTTTTTCATCAAGTATGCTGCAAACTTCAAAGCAGGCAGCATATGTCTAAGTCTTTAAAGGAAGATAAGAAAATGTGTGAGAGAACAAAAAATACGTTAATTATTAACAAATAGTAATTCATTTTACCTTTTCTTTAATGGAATCCAAAATGTCAGTAATCTTTTGCAGTTGGGAATTAGGTTCACCAATCTAAAAACATAAAATTTCAAAAGAAATGGTTACTGTAGCAGATCAGGTCGGAATCACTCAATTTCAGCCACCATTTTAAAATTATTTTTAAAAAACCTCAGCCAGCACAGAACATACAGTGATTATTCTATAACAAAGCTTCTCTTTTACCTGCCAGTCTTATCATGACAGAAGGATCTGAACAAGATAATATTACAGGGTTCCTGTACTGAACTTGCAGCTTAGACCCAAAACTAATAGTAACAGCTTAATATTTGTTAAGTTTTATCAGTGTTTAAGATGTAGGTTAACTTGAGAGAAACTTTGTGTAAGACAGTCTAACAAATAACCTGCACTACCTAGCTAGATGTGACAGTCAGCCCCTCAATTCAAACGGACAATGGTGGCATCAAAATGCTAGATGCAAACATCTCACATTTGCAGCCTAAAATGATTTGAGGTTGCAAATCAAGAGAATATATCATCATAAGCAAACTCATCATAAATTATAGATTCATAAAGGATCCTCTTTTCATTATTACGGGTGTTCTGAATCTACCTGAAGGTTTTAAAGCACCTGGATCCTGCCACAACCACCCCTACTTGGTGTCCAGAGGCAAGGAACTGTTGCCATCCATGGTATTCCCTGTTCATGAGTTACAACATATGGAGAGTATGGGGTGTGACAAAGGGGCACACCTACAAGAATGTGGAGGCGGAGGAAGGTGAGAAGCCCAACCTGTTCCCAGGTATGATGACAATAATTGTCTAACCAAATGTGAATATTAGATTAAAGGAAATACAATAAATTTTTTTTTTAAAAACCAGTGAGCACATTGGGACAATATGTCATTATGGTGAGACCAGTGTTTGAAAAATCAGGAGCTTGAACTTTATTCTGTCCTAAATAGTATACAATTAGGAAGAGCCCAGAATAAATGTTTTCTTCCAGTATCTCAGTTGTTATTTCTGCTGCTGTTCTTGATGTTGATGCTGCTGTTGTTATTCACATAAAAATGATCAATGGACAATAAGAAGACTTATAAGACAATGCTCCTAAATGAATATATAATTTTTAAATATTCATTGCAAAAGGAAAATGCTACACCTAAATTGAGTTTACTATTAAACAAGACGGTTAAATGTCTACTTGGTGACTGAAGCTCTTTCTTCAACAAGGCTGATCATTTAACATGAAATAGTAGATTCTCACCTGTAAAAACACTCCCAAGACAGCCAGTCCATCTGGTTCATGAGCTGCCTCAACAAAGCTGGGGTATTTGTCTGAATTCCAATGAACAACATGGAGCTGAAAGGGAGATACACAACATAGTAGGAATGTTTTGTTAGACATCCTGAAAAACATAAATGCAAATAAAACATTTACAAATTTTCTGGTGCTGTACACTTATGTATAATGTATTTACCACAAGAATCTTGGACAGAATCCTCTTATTTATTTTTGTCCAAAAGTGAAAGTTCATGCAGTGAAGGATCACAGTCACTTAACTAGCCTGTGGTGCACTATATTAAAGACTATATAGAATGCCTCGAGCATCCTAGCTGGATATGGTAGTGCATGACTATAGTCCCAGCTACTCAGGAGGCTGAGGCAGGAGAATTGCTTGAACCCAGGCGGTGGAGGTTGCAGTGAGCTGAGATTGCGCCACTGCACTCCAGCCTGAGCGACAGAGCAAGACTTCATCTCAGGAAAAAAAAAAAAAAAAAAAGCTTTGAACATCCTTCACAGCCCCTCCAGCCCTAACAAACTCCAGTCATTGCTCCCAAGTAACTGGTGGCTCCTCCGTGTCTTCCACAGATGAGACTACAATGCAGCAGCCTCAGATCAGATCCCGGCTGGCAGTAAAGTCCATGGAAGGGGCCCGAGCTCACAGGTAGGTGGAGAAGTCAACCTCCTACACAGTAGGTTTTTCAGGACAATCCCGCTACCAAGGACAGTGAGGTTGCTTCTAAAACTGCCTAGTTAAATGTTTACTACCTGTCATTTTAAGACTTTTTATGGCTTGAAAACACAAAGTCTCCTTATGAGTAATCATGTTAAATAGCATTCACACTTTTTTATTATTAAGAGCATTTTTAATTGGCAAATCATAAGTGTATACATTTATGGGGCACAATGTAATGTTTTAATATATGTATAAATGTGGAATGATTAAGTCAAACTGATGAACATATTTGTCATCTCACACATAAAAATGCTTATCATTTTGATACACTTACCACGTTCTATGAATATGTTTAGATACTTTGCTGAAAGCAAGTTTCAATGGGGGAAAAAGAGGTAGAAAATGGGAGGGTAGCTGGTGCTACTAAGGAGGGGGATAAATAGACAAGGGGGAAGGGAAGGAGGTGGAGGGCCTGGAACTCTGGAAAACAGACTTCACCCACCTCACAACTCTACTCATATGCAAGCAGCCTCATGCAACACCTAAAGGTATCCTAAATGTTTTACCATTGCAAGCAATACAGTATCTCAAACACACCCACAAGTGTGAAAGATTTCAGAATAACGATAAAGGAGAAAACCACTTTTGGGGAGTCTTCCCCAAAAGGACAAACTGAGACAGAAGCCAAAGGGCAATGCGACATGCCCAAAAGATTTAGCTACGATCATAAGTGGTGATCAAGCCATGGTGTCCAAGGACCTGATATGAGGGACTGACTTCAGACAAGATCTCCTTCTAATGAATCCCTTTTGTTTATCAGGAAGAAAATACTTTTGTGAGTCTTCATGCCCAAATCATCTTTCTAGCTGACTGTTACAGAGAGGATTTAGCATTTTCAAATACATCTTTATCCCATCCTTTAAATATAACTCTATGTCTTACAGGCAATTTATAGGAGATAATTTCTGAATAGATAACAATCATAAACAGTCAACTGTAAAACTATAAAACAGTGTACCATCCACAAATAATCAAGGAAGACTGCGATATCAGGCAAGTAATATAAAAGTGGATTCCTATAGTGCCATGTTGCAAGTTGGTGTGAGATAGTTGGGGGAGGAAAGAAACCTGAAAACACTGGGTGATGAAACAGAATTCATTTGGCTCACATGAGACAGATGACATTCACTGTCAGGGAAGGGCTGATAAGGATGTTAAAATTGTTTCAAGTGGCTCCGTGCCAATGCACCAGTTCTCTTAGTAAGAGATGAGACCAAAGAGAGGAAGATATAAAATGACTTCTTTAGGGTCACAACCAGAACTGATTAAAATATGAATGTGTAACTAAAGAGAGATGAATGGACATATATATATATCCTACATATAACCATCCTTCTGCTAGCTAAAAATACAACTATTTAAACTATGATGGGAAACTAGGCCAAGAAAATCTTTTTCTTTCTCTCCTACACACCTTACTTAACTGGCAGCAATAACTTCACAGAGAAACTGATACCACTTCTATTAACATTTATATTTGAATTAAAACATAAAAAAAAACCCAGCAAACTCACATTTCCTGACTAACATTGACAACAGCAGTGATTTGAGCTGAATGACAAGAAATTGTAGCCACTACAAAAATGAAAATTAGATTCTCCCCTACTGGCAACTAATTTCTAGATAATAATATTAAAATTTAGCAGTTTCAAACACATATTAGTGGTATGCAAAATATACTGCCAAATACTATGCCAAAAATCCATGATGAATGTTGAAATCAGTTTTATTATTAGTTACATATTTAAAATGCTTGCTATATATTTTGCCTAAACTTTCATTAGATAAAGTTCCAAACACAGAATGGACAATTAGCCTAGTTTTGCAGATGCCTAACTTTTGGGATAAAATGTTTCTTGATTTAGATCACTTTAATCTCTCTGTAATATCACAAACCATCATATTAGGCCTAAAATTAAATTTGTATATGTTGCAACTTTAAATGTCTTTTTTCTTTCTTTCACTTCTTCTTTTTACTTACAAGGGAACATAACTTGATGATGGTTATGAACTTAGTACAAAAGTGGCTGGAAAAACTAATCAACTCCTTGGAATCACGGAGCTGAGCACAAAAGGGTTCTTTTGAACGTGAAACCAAATGCAAGGACTCCCAAATGCCCCCATCTCCAGCCTTGACCTCTTCTTAAACTCGAAGTTTTTATCCAACAGCCTACTTGAACATGAGCCTAGAATGCCTAACAAGCATCTCAAACAACGTGTCTAAAACAGAGAGTGAATTCCTCTCTGCATCCTGCTCCTTCCCAGACTTGCACATTTTAGTAAATGGCACCACTAGCCTCCGATATGCTTACACCAAAACCTTAAGAGTGTTTCTAAACTCCTCTTTTTCCTTCCTTCAATCATGACATCCTTTTCATCAGCAAACCCTACTGACTTTATCTCCCAGACATCATAGATTTGTCCAGCTCTCTTCGTCTCCACCACCCCCATAGTCCAATTTACTGTCACTGCTCACTTGAATGACTTCCATGACCTAGTTCTTCTCCCTACTTCAACATTTGCCTGACAACAGCCTCCTCTCCACCCAGCAGCTAGTTATATTTTATAAAATATAAAGCAGAACATGTCATTCCCCTGATCAAAACCTTCCATTGTCTTCTTCCCACTGCATTACAGATAAACTTCAGACTGCTTACCATGCCCAACGGCACCCGATGTGGCATGGTCCCTGCCTGCCTCTCTGGGACAGAGCCCATAACTGTTCCTTTCTCATTAATTCCAATCCTATAGGCCAATGACTTTCTCCTGTTGAACATGCCAGCCACACTCCTGCCTTAGAGCACTTGTGCTTGCTGCTCCCACTTCCTGGAAAGCTCTCTCTAGATTTTTCTCACAGTGCTTTCTTCTTATCATTCAGTCTCAATTCATGTATCACCTCAACGAGGCTTTTCCTAAGCCCTCAGCCACTCTACCAGATCACATGGTATTGTTCCCATCAAAGAACTTACCATGCACCATTTATTTGTTTATTGTCTACCTCTCCCACTCCACCAACCCTGAGGTTTGACCCAGACTTTCTCTCTCTGCATTTCCTATCTCAGTCCAGAAACATGGATCCTGCCCTTCCTCACTCTCAAACCCACCAATCGACAGATCCCACTAAAGCTGCCACTGCCAGCCAGCCAGCCTCCACTTGCACTCTCATTTATTGCCTGGAACTTTCCCCAAAAGTTTCCTCCAAAGCTCCCCTTAGCCACTCCTGCTTCCATCCAATCTATTCTCAAACAATAGTTGTGAATTATTTTTGAAATGCAAATATCACCACTTCCCAATTCAAAGCCATTCAGTGGATTCCCATTGCGCTCAGAATCACCTTCATAATCCTTACCAGGACTTACCTCAGTTAGATCGGGCCCTTCCCAGCCTCTCCAACTTTGCCTCTGACAACTCTCCCCGTCATTCTCCATGCTCTAACTACACTGTTGAAGGACATACTGTTTTTCAAATGTGCAAGCCTCCTTCCCAACCCACATCCTCACACATGATTTTATGCAAAACTACTGCTATCTCCCCAGTTGACCTGGTTCCCTCCCCTTCATCCATCCATCCACCTGGTTTAACTTAAAACAGATGCCCATCCCATAGGGCAGCATTTTCTGACCTCAAATATGTGTGAGGCTGCACTCCCTTCAGGGTAAGCACCAGTAAGCTGTGTAAAGATTAGGAGCGGGTTTGATTCTCAAAGAATTCTTACTGAGTGAAAGAATGAATGAATATATAAGCCAATGAAATAAGAAATAGCCTTGAATGCATATTAAAGAACAGTATACAATTCCAAGGGTGGGTGCAGTGGCTCAGGCCTGTAATCCCAGCACTTTGGGAGGCCAAGGAGGGAAGATTGCTTGAGCCCGGGAGTTTCAGACCAGCCTAGCAAGATGTCCAGACTCTGTCTCTACAAAAAATAAAAAATAATTAGCCAGATGTGGTGGTGCCCACCTGTGGTCCCAGTTGCTCCGGAGGCTAAGGTGGGAGGATCCCTTGAACCCAGGAGGTCAAAGCTACAGTGAGCTATGTTTGTACCGTGGCATTCTAGCCTGGGCAACAGATCTCAAAGAAAAAGAAAGAAAGAAGAAAGAAAATCTATTCCAAGTTTTATTCACAAAGCTTTATCTTTAAATGCTGGTGCTGGTCATAGCTTTTTTGTTAGAGTCTCTCATTAAAAAAAATAAAATAAAATACTGGCTGGGCGCGGTGGTTCACGCCTGTAATCCCAGCACTTTGAGAGTCTGAGGCAGACAGATCGCCTGAGGTCGGGAGTTCGAGACCAGCCTGACCAACATGGAGAAACCCTGTCTCTACTAAAAATACAAAATTAGGCACGGTGGTGCATGCCTGTAATCCCAGCTACTCAGGAGGCTGAGGCAGGAGAAGCACTTGAACCCAGGAGGCGGAGGTTGCAGTGAGCCGAGATCGCACCATTGTACTCTAGCCTGGGCAACAAGAGCAAAACTCTGTCTCAAAAAAAAAAAAAATACTGTTTGTTTAAAGCATGCATAAAAATGTATGTCTTAAAATATACTTAAAAATTCCTAGATGCTTCCGATTTGTATAATATTTACCTGGAGGACTCATACTTAGGTGTCTTAACATGAATTGAGTCTCCAAGGTCTCCATGTGAAACAAAAGAAGGGAAAAGAATTATCTGTAATGTTGTAAGTTGTACCTAAGTTTTTGAATAAGTGAAATTTGCATTACAAATTTTTTCCATTTATAAATATATAAATGAATCAAAGGTTTTGGTCCTTTCTTTCACTGGTTTGCTTTAAATAAATAAATAAGTAATAATGATTTATTGCAGAACAACAACAACAAAAAGTCTTTATCTACAGAAATGGCCCTTGATCTGCAGGTAAGGACTCTGAGCCTTTGACACGTGTCAGGAGGACCCTTTTCAGGAAACTACTTGCCAGCTGGCAGAAAACCTAAGCCTCTCTGAGTATGTAGTACTTTCAAGTTTATTAAAGTACAAGGTGTAACTACACAAAGCATTTTGACCAATTTCCCTGAGTTGCTAAGGAAAATGAGAGACCAGTGATCCAAAGCAACCAGTAATTAGTCCCGAGGGTGCTTTGGACATTTAGTACAACATGTTATATTCAGAACATAAAACTTTAGAAAGAAAACATGAAAACTATTTGGTAAATGATCCAAATTGAGACACCATACAAATTCAGGAGTCCCACTTTCTACCTTCTTGACATAGTTTGTCCATCATCATAAAAAACTTTGTATGTACCTTTTATTTCTCTACCCTGAGGACAGAGCAGGTTCCATACCCTAAAGCTACTTGGCCTCAAACACAAGTGATTTAGTGGCAAAGCAAACGTTTTGGATGATAAACTTAAAAGGGCAGAGGTACATGTCAATGGAAGAGTGAAACTGGAAAAAAGTTCGATTGTCGGATTTCTCTGAACAGCAGGGCTATACGGGGTATCTAAACTCTACAGCTCAGTAACCATGAGAACATGAAGAAAAACTGCACTTGCCTGATAACTTAGCTCTGTCTTGCCTAGGTGACTCAGAAACCAAATTATTTTCACAGGAATAGTACTGATTGAGTCATATAATTCATTTTCATCTCATGGTAAATTTGGGTGTTAGTAATATTTAATCATATTAAATCTGAAGCTTATTATGCTTTGTTCTTTAACCAGAGGATTAAAAAAAGTAGAGTATTTTTTTAATCCAGATTCTGCACAGAGTATTATTAGTGAATATAATTATAAGGAAAAAGGAGTAGAAACAACTCAATAAATGCTTTATTGTGTTATGATTTACCAATAAGCTGAATAATTAACAGATTTTTATTTTATACCTGTAAATATAGAGACAAAGTAGAGTTCAGAAGAGTTTGTCTTTTTTTTTTTTCTCAGTGAAACTTTGCCCTTTACCTATTTAAATATTACCTATTTAATGTGGTCTTTACATATTAGTGGATATTTGTATCTGGATGAAATATGACCACATTTGGACATAAGACAAATGTTTCTCTCTCTACTCACTGGCCTTTCAATAGATAGAAACAATTTGTAATTTGGTATCAGACAGATCTAGATTTAAACCTGTTTCAATGCTTTCTAGCTGGATAAATCGCAACCAGTTTACTCATTTCTAAAATGGGAACATATAACCCTAAGCTCTCAGGGTTGGTTTAAGGCTTAGGAGGGCAACATTTGAAGCTCTCATATTGATAAACTCTCATATTGAATGAATAAAGCCATTTCAGACACTAAGATACCTAATTGGCTCAGGATCTGTTTGGAATCAGTAAAGTTGTCTCTGTACCCTTTAAATCCCACCATGTAGGAGAACCGTGAATCACAAAGATATGTCTGAGGGCTTACCTCTGCAGCATAGCTCACTCCATCTACTATGTGCTCAGAGCCGTGGTCATCAGCAGACCCCCAGTGAAGGTGAAACTGCCGTAACCTGTAGCTTCCAGCGAGAGGACCACCACGCAGAACTAAACACCAACATGTTTTATATTGTTAGCAAGAAAAAAAATTTACATAAGCTGCTCAAACCACAACCTCTCCCTGCATTATTCTGTACGTCCATGTCCTCCAAGGAATTTTTTACAAATATGTCATTTGTTTTGCTGACAAGAATACCACTTTTAAATACGTGTAGAGTGAAAATAGAACATTTCTAAAAACTTAAAGCGTCCACAATACAGATTTTTATGGAACACCTGAGAAATCATCTGGTTAGAAAGCTATAGAAATTAGGGCTTCTGAAAGGTAAGGGAATGGTGGTGTTTACCTGAGGATAAGTCAGCCTGTCTGAATGAGGCTGTGACATGCAGAGAGGTCCAGTTTGAGCTTGGTAGAGCAGTGCAGCATTGTGGTCAGGGCGCAGCGTGCAGCAGTTAGAAGGCCCACACTCATGCTGTCCTTTCCTAATTATGTGATCTTGAACAAACTCTAGCTTCTTTTTTCTCTTTTTTTTCTTGAGACAAGGTCTCACTCTGTTGCCCAAGCTGATGCAATCATGGCTCACTGCAACCTCTAAATTCTGGGCTCAAGTCATCCTCCCACTTCAGCCTCCCGAGTAGCTAGAAGTACAGGCGTGCACCACTACACTCAGCTAATTTTTTTTTTTTTTTTTTTTTTTTTTTTTTTTGTAGAGACGGGGTCTCACTATGCTATCCAGGCTGGTCTCAAACTCCTGGCCTCAAGCGATCCTCCCAAAGTGCTAGAATTACAGGCATGAGCTGCCACACCTGGCCACAAACCCTAACTTCTAAGCTTTATCTTCCACGTGTAAAAACAAGATAGTAATGGCACCTCCTCCTAATGCTGTTATTAAAACAGAAGAAAAATTGAAAACAAAGCACTTATTACTACCTGACACACAGTCAACACAATCAACACAGTTTTTTACTGTAAAAACAGGCAAAGCAGGCACACCTTTTGTCCTTAAATTCTGTATTCTTGGGGAAATGTGAAATACAGGACAAAAATAATTTTTCAAAAACCTGTCATATCTTTGTCACTTTGACAAAGTACATTTGAGTACTTTTCCTCAGCAAATATGATCTCTAAAACTATGACAATAAATCATATCTTAAGTATATAGAAAAATTTCTTAATAGAAAACATAGTCCTAAATTGTCTCATCCTAATTAATCTTTCTTGGGCATGTTTAAAGCATATGAGAGAATCAGGAAGCGTTGGATGCTAAATATACCATAAGCATTATTAAATTTCCATGAACAGTCCTGGCATGATGGCTCACACCTATAATCCCAGTAATTTGGGAAGCCAAGGAGGGAGGATTGCTTGAGCCCAGGAGTTCAAGACCAGCCTGGGCAACATAGCAAGACCCCATCTTATTATTTAAATATATATTTATATAAATTTAATATGTATATATTTAATAAAAATATATGTTATATAGTTGATATTTAACATCTATATAGAGAGCTATTTTATATATATACATTTTTATTTTTTTGGCTGGGTGTGGTGGTTCACACCTGTAACCCCAGCACTTTGGAAGGCTGAGGCAGGTGGATCACTTGAGGTCAGGAGTTTGAGACCAGCCTGGCCAACATGGTGAAACCCTGTATCTACAAAAAGAAAAAAAAAGATACAAAAATTAGCCAAAAGTGCTCACTTAAACCCAGGAAGCAGAGGTTGCAGTGTTTTTGAAAAAAAAAGATACAAAAATTAGCCAAAAGTGCTCGCTTAAACCCAGGAAGCAGAGGTTGCAGTGTTTTGGGTTGTTTTTTTGTTTTGTTTTGTTTTTTGAGACAAGGTCTCTCTTGTTGCCCAGGCTGGAGTACAGTGAGGCTCAAACTCGCAGCCTCAATCAATTCTCCCACATCAGCCTCCCTAGTGGCTGAGACTATAGGCGCACACAGCTATGCCCAGCTAGTTGTATTTTTTTGTAGTGATGGGGTTTCACCATATTGCCCAGGCTGGTCTCAAACTCCTGGGTTCAAGTGATCCTCCTGCCTCAGCCTCACAAATTGCTGGGATTACAGGTGTGAGCCACCATACCAGCCTTAAATTTGACTTTTTAAAAATTGTTGGTAATTTGCTAACCCTAGCCATTTTCCTAAACTACACTATAGTCAGCTGTCTTGAATGACAAACAAGCTGGCAACAGGATCTGTTTGCTCGTGCATTTACTCTCTGCCAATTAGGATGCAAATTCCTTTGAGGCAGAAACTGTTTTGGTCCCCTGTATCTCCAGTGCCTAGAAAGTACTTGAATCAATTAACATTACCAAGATAAAATATGAGACCTCACCTGTTAAGGCACTCCTCCACAAACTTTAGTTTGTAGGGATGCTACTGAAGTTACCTAGGAATCACTAAAATCTAAGTTCTTAGGACTAGTAAACCTGAGAATAATCACTTTATGGTAAACTTGTTCTCTGAAGTAAAGCTACATGAACAGCACATCTGCAATTTGCTTGGAATCTAGAGAAACAAGAAGCAAGAGCACAAATCTGCCAGGATTATGCCGAGAGAAAGACAGAGAGAGAGAGAGAGAGAGAGAGAAACCAAAGAACATAGATGTTCCCACTCAGTAGGACCTTGTATTATTTAGGGAGCCAGAGGAACCTTAGTTAAATCTGACTTACTTTACTCAGAGCATAAATACACCAAGCTACTCTCTCATTCAACAATTATTAAGAGCTTACAATGGGCTAGCAACTATTCAATACTAATTATGCAATGATAAACAAGTTTGTTCTTATCCTTAAGAAACTTAGTCTATTGAAGGAAACAAATAATCATAATAGAGCTTTATATAATTATCACATCGTCATAGATTACCAATTCATTTCCTAGCTATCTTGGCTCCTGGGAGGATTATACACCTATGGTATGTCCACCTACTAAATCTTTTTCTTTTTGTTGTTTGTTTTTGTTTTTAAGAGCATATAGTGTAAGATCTTGTGAATAATTTGTTTGACTTCAGGCAGTTACCTAGAACCAGATAATGGAAGCATAACTGAAAAATTGGCATTTTCCAGAGATGAAAATTAAAGAACAATCACTGAATTCATCAAGTTACTGCTCTTCCTAGCAGGACTTTCTTAATCAGAAGACAACTTTATTTTTGACATCTTTTTAAAATTTCAGCACACATATTTTATCCACAAAAAGAACACACACCATTACTGTTAGTAGTAGTAGTTACTAATTGTTATTGAATGCTTACTATAATCCAAGAACTATTTCATTTATAAAATACAAAAATTAATACCACATATTTTTTAAAAATAAAGGTTCCAGCAATGAATAATGTTTAAGTATTTAAGTGTTAAATGGTAAATATTAATTGATTTCTGGTGGTTTGCAATTTTATTGAGAGTTAATCTATGTATGCTAAGGCACCCTAATGCTGTGTCATGGTATTTTCCATGTGTTTCCGTCATACAAAAGGTTTTTTTTTTTGCGACTTAAACACACATGTATTGAGTGCCTACCATGTGCCAGGCACCATCCTAGGTAGGTAAATAAGACATAGTTGTTGTTCATAGAGAGCTTTAGCTAAATGGAAAGACAGAGAAGCCAACTAGCAGTGAAAACATAATGTGGAGAGTTCTGTGTCAGGAAAATTCCAGGATGCCCTGGGAGCCACAACAAGGGTGATAGGGCCTCAGGTGAGCTTCCCAAAGAAGCAAGATACTGTTTGAGTCCAGAAAGACCAGGAGCTCAGGTGAGAACAGCCTTGTCTTTCTTCATCAGACTACCATTTCCCTGTATATTACAGCCAACCGGAAGTCTTCCTAAAGAATTTCATGAGCCAGGCATGGCACAGTGACTCATGCCTATAATCCCAGCACTTTGGGAAGCTAAGGCGGGTGGATTACTTGAGGCCAGGAGTTCAAGACCAGCTTGACCAACATGGCGAAACCCTGTCTCTACTATAAATGCCAGGAGTTCGAGACCAGATTGACCAACATGGCAAAACCCTGTCTCTACTATAAATGCCAGGAGTTCGAGACCAGATTGACCAACATGGCGAAACCCTGTCTCTACTAAAAATACAAAAAATTAGCTGGGCGTGGTGACGTGCACCTGTAATCCCAGCCACTCAGGAGGCTGAGGTGGGAGAATCACTTGAACCCAGGAGGCAGAGGTTGTAGTGAGCTGAGATTGCACCACTGCACTCCAGCCTGGGTGACACAGTGAGACCTTGTCTTAAAAAAAAAAAAAAAAAAATTTTCATGAGCCAGGCATGGTAGTGTCCGACTGAGTGGGGAGAAGCACTTGAGCCTAGGAGTTCGGGACTTCACTGAGTTATGGCTAGGCCGCTGCATTCCAGCCTGGGAACAAAGCAAGTCAAGAAAAGAAAGAAAAGAAAGAGAGAAAGAGAGAGAGAGGGAGGGCGGGAGGGAGAGAGGAAGAAGGAAGGAAAAAAGGAAGGAAGAAAGGGAGGGAGGGAAAAATTTCACATCCACCCGCTCCCTTTTGCTCCCTTTTGAAAGGATTTCTGAGTAGTTCTCTAAAGGTTTAACTATGGAGCATGGATGTGTCCAGCCAAACAAGCCCTCCAAGGACTATGAGGAAGATTTCATGCCTGTGGTTTATTGACATGCCTGAGGTGGGATTCAGGGTTAATCCTGGTAAAAAATGGCTTCTTTACAAAATGGAAACTGTTTTATTCAAATTAATGTGGTTTGCTACAGAAGGTATCTTTGTGTTTTTTATAGTTTAGCAAAAATAAAAATTAAAAAAAAAAAACAGCAAAAACTTATTTCGTTTAACTACGGTGGTTTCTTCTTTTTAATTGACTTAATCTCCCAAATTGCCATGAAACAATCTCTTTGGTGGGCGGTAGGTTTATCTTGAGAAAAACAGAATAAGAATCATGACCCATATTTACATAGTTACTGTCTCAGAGGACTACAAAGTACTTTATGGATATTTTCAATTAATCCTGGTAATTTTATTGTGAACTAGATAGGAAAAGGATCTTCATTTAAATGAAAGAACACACACTACTGATGACAAAGTATCAAATCTGGAAACATAAATTGATTTCACTGATTAACCCGAAGTAGACAGAAAACGAAAGGAAGAGAAAAACAGAAGAGAGAGAAACCTGGGTTCTCATACAGCAAATTAGAGTAGAAATTTTTTGCCTTATGAATGTCTACATTTATAAAGAAAATACTTAAAGTTTTAGATGAAGTAAAATGTAATCTTTTCTCATTCTAGAATGAGTAGCTTTACTTTTTTTTTTTTTTTTTTTTTTAGATGGAGTCTGCTCTGTTGCCCAGGCTGGAGTGCAGTGGCACGATCTTGGCTCACTGCAACCTGTGCCTCCCAGGTTCAAGCCATTTTCCTGCCTCAGCCTCCTGAGTAGCTGGAATTTCAGATGTGTGTCACCACGCCTGGCTAATTTTTGTATTTTAGTAGAGATGAGGTTTCACCATATTGGCCAGGCTGATCTTGAACTCTTGACCTCAGGTGATCTGCCCACCTCGGCTTCCCAAAGTGCTGGGATTACAGATGTGAGCCACCACACCTGGCCTTATTTTTTTATTTATTTGTCTTTTTATTTTCTGAGACAGTTTCACTTTTTAAATGTTTGAGATATTGTAAACAGTAACAAACTACAATTATGGGTGGTATAAACTTTGTATTTAGAAGACTTGGACACTTTTACAATAAATCTATTACATTAACCACAAGAGATGGGGTCTTCCTATGTTACCCAGCTGCCCTCGAACTCTTGGGCCTAACTAATCATCCTCCTTCCCCAGCAGCATGGTGTACCAGTGTGTGCCAGCATGCTTGGCTTAACCATTTTTATTAATATAGATTCACAAAACTGAGGGGTTGAAAGAAACATAGTTGAATATGTATACAAAAGGCCAGGTCCCTCCTTACTTGCATTTCTTCCAAAAAGTTGAAAATACCATGTATTTATTTGTCTTTATGCATTTTTTACAATGCTCTGATGAAAATGTACTACTTAGGCCAGCATGGTGGCTCCCAGCACTTTAGGAGACCGAGGTGGGTGGATCCCTTGAGCCCAGAAGTTCAAGATCAGCCTGGGCAATATGGCAAAACCTTGTCTCCACAAAAAATACAAAACTTAGCTGGGCATGAGAGCACATGCCTGTGGTACCAGCTACCCAGGAGGCTGAGGCAGGAGGATTGCTTGAGCCCAGGAGGTCAAGGCTGCAGTGAGCCATGATCGCACCACTGCACTCCAGCCTAGGCAACAGAGCAAGACCTTGTCTCAAAAAAATAGATAAATAAATAAAAAAAAAAACTTACCACTTTTATGAATTTGACAAATATGAGGAAAAAATGTGTGTGGGCTTATAATTTTTGCTAACCATAAAGCTTTACATAAATATAAGATATTACTACTAATCTAAATCAGGGCTCAATTAGTAAGTAAAAACTTTCTTTCAATTAAAGATTTTTAAAAATTAACTATATTTTTTCATTAATATAGCTAATACAGCTCCATCCTGATCTTAGACTAAAAATAAAAACAATCTGTCAGAGACCCTAAAAAGTGTTTCCAAATATGATTCTCTCTAATATTTTATCTCATCTTACATTTAAACTTGATACCTTGGGCAGAAACTCTGCCTGGGCAGTAGATCGTCTGAAGAGGGATTAAACATTCATTTCAAGAAAATGTTTTTTTCATCACTTAATAAATTAACAAATAATCTGTGAGTCCATTATTTATTCACGGTGTGAAAGACACTATCCCAAGAACTAATCATTAAATGAAATGATTACATGTCCTAGAAAAAAGTATTAATAGGGAATGTACAGAAAGTTTCCAATATTTATATATTTTTAAAATTAAACTTCTACTTTCCCTCCCTTCAGTGTTCATTATTAGGAGAAAGGTACATAAATAACGATACGAGCATAGATAATACAATTCAACTTTTAAAATTATTTTATTTTTATTTTATCTTTATTTTTTGAGAATGGATCTTGCTCTGTCACCCCCGCTGAGTACAGTGGCACTATCATGGCTCACTGCAGCCTTGACCTCCTGAACTCATGCAATCCTCCTGCCTCAGCCTCCAGAGTAGCTGGGACTACAGGCACACCCCATCGTGCCTGATTAATATTTTATTTTTTGTAGAGATGAGGTCTCACTATGTTGCCCAAGCTGGTCTTAAACTCCTGGACATAAGCAATCCTCCCACCTCAGTCTCCCAAAGTGCTGGGATTATACGTGTGAGCCACCACACCTGGCTGCAGTTTAGCTTTTTAAACAAGATATATTTTAATCTGGAAAGATGTCTATAAAATATTTGTAAATGGGAAAAAAATTTCAGAGTTATATAGCATTATTCCAAATGTATTTTTAATAAGAAAATGCAAAGCAAGGATGATACACATGTATGTATACATAACTAAGCACTGAAATATTATGGAAGAAGTAGTTACTTCAGCAGAGACTGTGGGAAGAAAGAGACATTAATATTTGTCATATGTTTCCATATTGTTTTATTTACTATGAGTGGATATTACTTTGGCAATTAAAATAAGGGAATAAGTTTTTTTAAGAACTAAACTTTTTCTATTAAAGCATGTACTAAATGGCATTATAGGTTTGCAAATAATGCTAAGATAATTATGGCTAATATTTTGCAGAAACAAATCATGAAATATTTATAAAAGCTATTAAACTTCAATATTTTTATAATGGTAAATTCTAAGTTATAACAAGTTAAGGTCAATTTTAAATTATCATGCAACATATCCTTTTCTAAATACTCTTTATTATTTTAAGGTAAGATTATCTGAAGGTTCAAATATATAACAAGATATCTCAATTCACACTAAGAAAAAATGTGCTTCGATTTGACAAATTCCAGGTCTAGCAAAAACAAAACATGAAAGATTAGAGAGTGTATTCTAGGCTGGGCGCGGTGGCTCACGAAGGTAATCCCAAGACTTTGGGAGGTCAAGGCAGGTGGATCACAAGGTCAGAAGATCAAGACCATCCTGGCCAACATGGTGAAACCCTGACTCTACTAAAAATACAAAAAAAATAGCTGGGTATAGTGGTACGCACCTGTAATCCCAGCTACTTGGGAGGCTGAGGCAGGAGAATCGTTTGAATTCAGGAGGAAGAGGAGGAGGTTGCAATGAGCCGAGATCGTGCCATTACACTTCAGCCTGGCATCAGAGCAAGACTCCGTCTCAAAAAAAAAAAAGAGTGTAGTCTAATTATTCAAATGCTTCACCCACCACCACACACACACAAAAAGAAAAGCCAACCTGATTTGTCCTCTGTGTCATCAAAGTCAACATTGAAGGAATGGCCGCTGTTGCTGATGATTTTAGCTGAGCTTGGGTCATACTTGATACTAAGTGGTCGGAGGGAAGAGTCATATTTCACTTCTTGGGTTTTAATCTCAATCGGAGATTGCTGATCGCCATCAGCAATAGGGAAAAATTCCTTCCAGTGAATAGGACCTTAAATATATAGGACCAAAAGAAAAGGATTAAATAAGTTCTTTCTTTCAACAAACATACATTGAGTATAACGCACTGTGCTTGAAATGGAAGAAAACACAAAGATTAATACAGTAAGATTCTCATCCTCAGGTCCTTGGCATCTAATTTTTTTTTTTTTACAAGATGGGTTGTTTTTATTATAGATGTGGGAAACTCTTGGTGTGCCTTAAGTCATTTTCAAAATAAAACTTACCCTTGTAGACAAAGGAGTCTGTAAATTTTATAAAGTACTCTCCAAAGGTAACCTTCTATCAAACTAAAAACAATAATACAATTCATCATTGAAAACAATGACATTCAGTCTCAGCTCCAAGAATGAGCTGTTGCTCCAGAGGTCAAGTTTGCAGATTGGGAGAGTCAAAAAAGCTGAAAAAAGCCATGAAGCAAAGAAAGGGTGTCATTCTTAAAGATGCTGTGCTTACTTCTTTATTCTTCCTTCTATCACTCAGTGCTATCTTCTAGTGTCACTCAGGCCTCCACTCAATTACCTGTGATGTGCAACAGGCATACCAAGAAAACATACAAATTTTTCACCTAGGATAATCCAAATAAAATGGCTGCACCATATCAGGAAATGTAATATTGTTGATTATCTGCAGTGGAGTCAGGTTGTAATTTATTTCTCTCTTTCTTCATTTCAGAAGGTTCTTCTGTGGTTATTTTGCCAATGTTACATTTGAATTTTAACACAAGAGACAAGTGTCATCCCGGTCCTCTATTCAAAACGTCAAAATCATATCCAGTTCACAAATCAGACACATTAGAGGAAACTGAAACGAGCCAATCAGCTGACAGTTCCCTTTTCAATCCTCTTTACTTCTTTGGGAGACTCTATAAAGTCTTGCCTCTCAAAATCAGCAGCAAAGCTGTAGTTTCATGTAAGCTCCACATCATTCTACAAATGTGAGTCACTTTATAGGTTATAGGTTCTTATTCTCTTCTCTCTACTATTCCTGAAATTTATACAGCTATCACCACCTACACTGGGCTACTGACTAAGGTTTACCCACCTACTTTGCTAAACAATCTTTCACTAAAAATCAAGTACTAATTAAAGAAATGCAATATCACAATCATCAAAAAACTCTAAAGAGTAAAACTCTAAATTTTTTTTTTTTTTTTTTTTTGAGACATGGTCTTGCCACATTGCCCAGGCTGGAATGCAGAGGTGTGATCTCAGCTCACTGCAGCCTCAACTTCCCAAACTCAAACAATTCTTCTTCCTCAGCCTCCCAAGTAGCTAAGAATACAGGTGTGCACCACCACACCCACCTACTTTTATAAAAACTGTTTTTTTGTTGAGAGAAAGTCTCACTATAGGCTGGTCTCAAACTCATGGGCTCAGGTGATCCACATGTCTCAGCTTCTCAAAGTGTTGGGATTACAGGCATGAGCCACCACGCCTGGCCCAAATTCTAAATCTAATACCGCTTACTATGCATCATTTTTGCAAAAGAGAATGCACACATACACATATTTTTTCTTTCACATATCCTTCAGGCACAAAAAGTCATAGCATAAATATATAACTATACACTTAGCTTAAAAGGTGTCATCTGACAAACTGGACTTCAAAGCCACTTGAGCATCAAAAGTCCTTGCTTAGAATGTATTACAGAAAAAGCCTTGTTTATTCAATAATTTTACCATCTTTCTGAGTACTTTTTCTATATATAACCCAGACCTTTTTTCCCCCTTAATTCAGAAAAAGCCTTCTATTTCACTGCCACCAAGTAAGAGTTAACCTAATGAAAATTCAATTTCAAATACGCAATGTGTGTTTCACAACATGCAGGTGACATTCTTCCAATCACTAAAGAGTTGCTTTCTTCTCCTAATTGCTTTGCTCTCCTATTTCTAGTCATTTATAAACAGAACTATTTTTCTAAAAAGTCAAACCAAAATAAAATACAAGTAATAATACTTTGTATCACATTTCCAATATTATCTACTAACTACCATAGTCAGTTCAGCACCCTGCCTCTTAAAGACGTACCCTTTTTCAATTTTTCCAAAAAAAATTTCCTCCTCCTCCTCCTCCTTCTCCTCCTTGTCCCCTCCATGACCCCGCAGGCTAGTCTAGAACTCCTGGCCTCAGGCTGTCCTCCCATCTCAGTCTTTTGAGTAGCTAGGATTACAGGTGCAAGCCACCATAATCGGCCTAAACATAATTCTTTTTTTTTTTTTTTCAGACGAGTTTCGCTCTTGTTGCCCAGACTGGAGTGCAATGGCGTGATCTCGGCTCACTGCAACCTCCGCTTCCCAGGTTCAAGCAATTCTCCTGCCTCAGCCTCCTGAATATCTGGGATTACAGGCACGCGCCACCACGCCCGGCTAATTTTGTATTTTTAGTAGAAACGAGATTTCTCCATGTTGGTCAGGCTGGTCTTGAACTCTAGATGTCAGGTGACCCACCCGCCACGGCCTCCCAAAGTGCTGGGATTACAGGCGTGAGCCACCGAGCCCGGCCAGCAGAATTCTTAATTAGAGATATGTGGTGGTTGCTCAATTGATTTAGGAACTTTTAAATATCTACAGTGATACACACTTTTCAGTGATGTCACATTCCCTAAACTAAACTAATAAAGCAGTCAAAAGTTAGGGGAAGACATCTTAAGTTATTTGTCAAGGCAGTACCCTTTCAGGGCTTCAAGACTTGATGTTTCATCAGTGTTGCTATCCCCAGCTTAAGTTTCCTTTTATCTGCTCAGTCACTGGTTTTACCAATGTTTAAACAGAAAAAAAAACAACAACAATAAAACTTGCCTAGTTAAGCCCAGAGCGGTGGCTCACGCCTGTAATTCCAGTACTTTGGGAGGCCAAGGCAGGCAGGTCACTTGAGGTCTGGGGTTCTAGACCAGCCTGGCCAACATAACGAAACCTTGTCTCTGCTAAAAATACAAAAATTAGCCAGGCATGGTGGTGCGTGCCTGTAATCCCAGCTGCTTGGTGGAGCTGAGGCGGGAGAATCGCTTGAACCCAGGAGATAGAGGTGGCAGTGAGCCAAGATAGTGCCACTGTACTCCAGCCTGGGCAACAGAGCAAGACTCATCTTAAAAACAAAAAACAAACAAACAAAAACCTTGCTTAGTATATAATACATTTCCAATAGGATTTTCCCAATCTTTCTCTGAAGACCACACCATTAAGTAAGGATGTGGTCTTCAGAGAGAGATTGCATCTAAAAGAAGGGAATGGCTAACTCCTAACAGAACAATTCCGAATAGAAATACAAAACCACTCCTTATTAATGGCTTTGCTAAGATGAATTTTTTAAATTCCTGAAATAAGCTTCATCTGGGCCAGTGATTTCTAACCTACTAATCAATATCCATTGATTGAAATACCCTTCTTCCTAACTACCATAAGGGCGCAGTTGGGATTCAATGACTGTTAAATAACTCTAATAAAAACGACTTCAGCAGAGAGGGAAATGAAAATAGATTTGTCATGTTTTCCCCCTAAACATTCACTGGAAATTAGCAAAATGTAAGATTATAATTATGGCCTTAATCAAGAAGAAGTCTGTCTATACACCTTTTATTATTAAAGTTATAAATTTTACCTGCTGCCATTTTTAAACTAGCATGTTTAAAAACAGTCTACTATTAGAAATTAAACAGGCTACAATTAGAAACGGAATTTTTCTGTTAGTTTGTGAAATTAAACTTTCTATAAAATTTGACCATTCTATACTATTCAATCATGTACATGCTAATAGAAGGAAAGTATTATTATTCACAGCCTTAATTTTTTTCTTTAATTATTATTACGTATTTACTCCTTAAAAAGACAAAAATTGTATATATTTATGTGTACAACATGATGTTTTGAAATATATGCACATTGAGGAATGGCTAAATCAAGCTTTAATTTTGCCAGTTATTTACTATAAGGCTTTTTGGTGTCACTGCGATTATTTCAAATAATTATTATTTGAAACAATCAGTTCAGTTTAACGTAGTAAGAAGAAAAAATGTTTTTACTTTTGATAATGTGGGATATGCAAGATGAAAAGTGTATGTCTCGTTATTGTTTATCCTATAATTTCAGTAATCCTTTGCTCACCCTGCAAGGATGAGCATGGAAAGAGAGGAAGAGTGAAGAAGTAACCCACGATGTAACTTCATTTCCAGCAAGAACGTGAACCCTTACCAAAGTCCCCAGTAGTAGTCAACCAACTGCAAATTGCTGTGGGAATATTATAGTAACAGTTATTAGGAAACATACAGTTTTTTGTTTGCCACGAAGCCAACTTAGTCTTCAATGTCACAATGCAAGTTAAGATTTCCTAAATATAGTTCCAAAGATTTTCTATGATTTGTTTCTCCTAAGTGAATAGTGAGCTTAAAAGACTGAAAGCGGACTTGTCCTTATTTCATCAAAGTGTGTCATCAGACTTCTAATTTCCAAGCCTTTAATTGATAAGTGGCTGTTACTAGGCAAAGTCCTTGGCTTTTCAGATGAAGGTGAACGCACACGTATGAACACTTGGGAGTTTGGGGAATCCTGATAGAGATACACACCAACGCTCACATCCACTACCAACAACCCGTCCACCCTGACAAGCCAGCTCTCCGCTTCCTGCACTGGGCTCTGAGGAGTGCTGCTAGGTTTAAAGAGGAACCGAAAAGTTTCCCAAAGTGCGAGCCGAGTGTGCGGTCAGCGAGCGCCGGGGCGTCGCGCCAGTCCTCCCGCCCCCCCGCCCAAAGCCCCCCTCGGATCAGGAAAAGGCGCTCACCATTGTGCTCCCGGTATCCCCAGCTGAGCCTCGACATGGTCCCTCGGGGTGGAAGGCAGAGGAAGATGTGGCTGGGCAGCGAGAGCTCGGAGGGAGCGGGCGGAGAGGGGCGCGGGAGGGAGCCTGCTAGGGCGGGACCGCGGGGCGCCGGCGGCAGGAGTGCGAAACCGTGAACCCAGCCCGGGGCGCTCCCGCCCGCGTCCTACAGGCGGCAGAGGCGTGCGGGGAAGGCGCCCCAGCGGCTGGCTGAGTCCTGGAGGGCGCGAGTCCCTGGGGGATCTCCTGACTTCTGAGAAGGAGTCACTCGGGAGAGGAAAGTTTTGCCTAGAGGGCTTCCAGGAAATAAATGAGTCACCAGAGCCTGGAACTGCCAGGCTGGGAGGTAGGGATCCCGGTGGAGGCGTAAAAGAGGTCGGTGATGGTCGTGGCAGTGGTGATTACAAATACAAAACAATAATGACGATGGTAATCACCACCATTGAAAAAATCACTACTTATTAAGGGCTTACCGTGGGCAAGGGTCTTAGCTAAGATGTTTACCCACGTTTTCCCATTAGATACTCTTAGCATTTCCTCGAGAAAGACGTGTGCCCCCTAATTAGGAGATCAGGCTTAGGAGACACGAGGTAACCTGCCCCAGGTCGCACAGCTAAAGCGGGTGGGATCGTTGTTAGAGAGGACCAGCTCCCTGTCCTGGACTGGCTCCATTGCCCATTCACCCTTTCCTTACCCCTTCCTCTCACTCTGCAGACTTGTGGCTTGTTGAGTGAGGAAACCAAAACCAGTTGTTGAGATTTGGTCCCAAAATTCTGCTGTCCTCCTGACCCCGCAAGAAAGAAGGTTTTCAGAACATCTTTCCTGGATGCTTGGTGGGCTTGTTACCCTAGGACTGGAGTCAGAACTAGCTGCAGAGACTTGAATTTCTGGCCTGGAATCGTGAGTGTTCTGGGTTCAAAGTGAAAAATAAAACTTGGGTAGATGAACCACTTTCTACCTCCTTGTCTCGGGTCAGCTGCCTCATATTTTATAAATCCAAGCAACCTCTTTGTAAGGAACCTAGTAAACCCATTTTCAGTAACTGGATGATTTCGTATGTCAAGATGAATAATGTTCTTAACGTTCTAAGTAAATATCAGTTACTGATACCCAATAATAGTGGTTACATGAATGGATGAATGACTGAATAGACCAAAATTGTTAAAGAAATTTTGGTCGTCAGTGGGTTTCAAATACTTCCCAAGTTGTTACTTCTATTGCTTGGGTACGCAGTTTGTAACCACCCAGTGGGTTTAACTTGCCCGCTGTCAAGACAGAGCTATTTATCAAGACAGGGGAATTGCAATCCAGAAAGGGTAATTCATGTAGAGCCGGCTGTGCAGGAGACTGGAGTTTTATTATTACACAAATCAGTCTCCTCAAGCATTGGGGGATCAAAGTTTTTAAGGACAATTTGGTGGGTGGGGGACAGCCAGCAAGTCAGGAGACCTGATTATTTGGGTCAGAGGTGAAATCATAGGGAGTCAAAGCTGTCTTGCAGTCAGTTCCTGGGTGGAGGCCGTGGGATCAGCTGAGCCAGTTTATGGATCTGGGTGGTGCCTGCTGATCCATCAAGTGCAGGGTCTGCAACATATCTAAAGCACTGGTTTTAGGCTTTACAATAGTGATGTTATTCCCAGGAGCAATTTGTGGAGGGTCAGAATCTTGTAGCCTCCAGCTGTATGACTCCTAAACCATAATTTCTCATCTTTTGGCTAATTTGTTGGTCCTACAAAGGTGGTCTAGTCCCCAGGCAAGAAGAGGGTTTGTTTTGGGAAAGGACTGTTACTGTCTTTGTTCTAAACTATAAACTATGTTCCTCCTCAAAGTTAGTTCAGTCTATGCCTAGGAATGAATAAAGACAGCTTGGAAGTTAGAAATAAGATGGAGTTGGTTAGGCCTGATCTCTTTCACTGTCTCAATTATAATTTTGCAGTAGTGGTTTCAAGTTCCTTCTTGTTTAAATTCATAGCTCAGTCTATATAATTTTCTAAAACAGCAACCTAAGTATTGGCAACAACCTTTCATAGGAAACTAGTTAGATCATCTGTAGAGCATCCATCACTCAATGGACTATTTTTTTTTTTGAGATAGAATTTCGCTCTTGTTGCCCAGGCTGGAGTGCAATAGTGCGATTTCGGCTCACTGCAACCTCCGCCTTCCGGGTTCAAGCGATTCTCCTGCCTCAGCCTCCAGAGTAGCTGGGATTACAAGCATGCCCTACTACACCCGGCTAATGTTTGTATTTTTAGTAGAGATGGGGTTTCACCATGTTGGTCAGGCTGGTCTCCAACTCCGGACCTCAGGTGATCCACCTGCCTCGGCCTCCCAAAGTGCTGGGATTACGGATGTGAGCCAACACGCCCAGCTGCCATTCAACGGATTATTGTCCATTTATAAAAAGAATGAAGATCTCCATGAGCAGAGCAGATGTAAAGTGAGTCCTGGGATGTATTGAGGATGCGGGGGCAGGGGAAGCAAAGGAGCAAAGAGTGTATATAATAGACTACATGCTTAAGAAAAAAAAAATAGAAATAAAAAACTGCACACATATTTTCCGATTTTTACCAAAAAAGTAGAGAATAAGCCATAAATCAGTAAAAATGGTTCCTTATAGAGGATGAGCGTGAATGGGGTGGAAGTGTCAGAGGCAATGGAACCAACCTCTGACTCCTAGGTTCAAGCGATTTTTCTGCCTCAGCCTCCTGAGTAGCTGGGACTATAGGTGCACACCACCACACCCGGCTAATTTTTGTATTTTTAGTAGAGACGGGGTTTCACCATGTTGGCCAGGCTGGTCTCGAACTCCTGACCTCGTGATCCGCCCGCCTCGACCTCCCAAAATGCTGGGATTACAGGCATGAGCCACCGCACCGGCCCCTTTTGTTTATTTACTTCTCTAATAAACCTGCTTTACTTTACTCTGTGGACTCACCCCAAATTCTTTCTTGCATGAGATCCAAGAACCCTCTCTCGGGGTTTGGATTGGGACCGCTTTCCAGTAACAGAGGGATAGGGATGAGTAAAGCTTCTCAGTGTATCTTTTTGACTTTTAATCATAAATGTCATTAAATTAACTTCAGCCTAAAGCTGCCTCCTTATATATTTTAGTTCAGCTTAAAGTTTTCTCTGTATATAGTGAACTCTAACCTAACTAGATGTGTAAATAGACTGTAGCCCACTCTTGTGCCAATCACTGAGTGTTGGCCAATCAAAGGCAGCCAACTGTTCAAACCCTGTTCAACTAAGGTA
The DNA here is from genome assembly GCF_024542745.1 of Macaca thibetana thibetana. NCBI lineage: Eukaryota > Metazoa > Chordata > Mammalia > Primates > Cercopithecidae > Macaca > Macaca thibetana. The sequence continues at coordinate 59,648,207 of NC_065585.1, forward strand.
AACTTTGAGCTGTAACAAACCAGCTGTTTCTGTACCTGACTTCCATTTTCTGTCCATCATTTTCCTTTCCCTGTCCATCAATCTAACCACACAGAAGGGCCAGAGTCTCTCTGAACCTATTCTGATTGGAGACGCTGCCCAATTTGCAAATTGTTGTTTGCACAATTAAACTCTGTTCAACTTAATTTGTCTAAGATTTTTCTTTTAACATTGTTCTGCATTTTTAAAAAATAAAATTAAATCAAAGAGAATAAAAAAGCAAACCCTGAAATTGAATTCAAACAGAAACAATTAAAATTAATTGTATATTGAATTGATAATGTAACCATAAAGAAAAAGTTAAATAGCATTCGAATATAGTACTTTGGCTATATATCCTTAGTAGGACATATAACATATTAAGAAGAAATGCAAGAAAATCTTGAACGTTACTAGTAGGTTTGTTTTTGGTAGGATGCTGGTGTTATGCTTCTGAAACCATTTTTCATTGGTTGGTTGGTTTGTTTGTTTTTTGAGATGGAGTTTCGCTCTGCCACCCAGGCTGGAGTGCAGTGGTGCGATCTCGGCTCACTGCAACCTCCACCTCCCGGGTTCAAGCGATTTGCCTGCTTCAGCCTCCCAAGTAGCTGGGATTACAGGTGCCCCTCCTCCCCAACCCCATGCCCTGGCCCTGGTCATTTTGTGTTTTTAGTGGAGACAGGGTTTAACCATGTTGGCCAGGCTGGTCTGGAACTCCTGACAAGTGATCCACCAGCTTCGACCTCCCAAAGTGCTAGGATTACAGGCATGAGCCATTGCGCCTGGCTGGAAACCACTTGTGTGAAAATCGTAAGATAGAGCAAATGAACAAATATATTGATAATCTCTGGAAGCATGATTTTCATTCTGGTTTATATAAAAATAGGAAATGACAGAAGCTAAGAAATAAACCCGTGGTGTTGCATTTGAACATTCTCTTCACTGAACGATCCTAAAAACAATAATATCCCAATAATAATGAAGCTAATAAACCTTAAAATCTATAGCCCTTCACTGAGGGACCACTTCTAAAGCCATATACTAATTTTATATTTGTAACTTTATGTTCCTTTCCTTAAAAAAAAAAAAAGTCCCAAAATTGTAGTAGCTTCAGGCTCTACAAATTTGAATCTCCCCCTTGCTATGAGACACTGAAACTGCCCAGTGGGTTCATCTTGCCCATTTCTTAGGCAGAACTAATTATTGATTAAGACAGGGGAATTGCAATAGAGCTAGCTAAATGAGTGACTGGAGCTTTTTTGTTTGGTTGGTTTTTTGAGACAGGGTCTCATTCTGTCACCTAGGCTGGAGTGGAGTGGTGTAATCATGGCTCACTGCAGCCTCCACCTCTCAGGCTCAAGCATCCTCCTGCCTCAGCCTCCCACGTAGCTGGGATTGCAGGCATGTGCCACCATGCCTGGCTAACTTTTTTTTTTTTTTGTAGGGGGAAGAAACAGGGTCTTACTATGTTGCCCAGGCTGGTGTCAAACTCCTGGGCTCAAGCAATCCTCCTGCCTTGGCCTGCTCCCAAAGTGCTGAAATTACAGGTATGAGCCACCATGCCCTACTCACAGTTTTATTATTACACAAATCAGCCTCCCACCAAAAACCAAGGTTAGGGTTTTTCAAGAACAGTTTGGCAGGCAGAGGGCTAGGGAATGGGTGATGCTGATGGGTTGGAAATGCAATTATAGGGGTGTAGAAAATGGTCCTCATGAGCTGAGTCCACTTTTGGTGGGGGCCACAGAGGAGTTGCTGGTCTGGGTGGGGCCATATGGTCATCATAAATGCAAAAGCCTGAAAAAACATCTCAAAAGGTCAATCTCAGGTCCTACAATAGTGATGTTATTTATGGGAGTAATTGGGGAGGTTACAAATGTCGTGAGCTCCCGAACAAATGGCTTTGGGAAGGGTTATTACCATTGAAATTATAAACTAAATTTCTCCCAAAGTTAGCTTGGTTCACACTCAGAAATGATCAAGGGCAGTTTGGAGGTGAAAAGCAAGAAGAAGTTGTTAGGTCAGACCTCTTTCACTGTTATAATTTTCTCACTATTACGATTTTTGCAAAGGTGATTTAAACACTAGCACCCAGATCTTGTTTCCTAAACAGCAGTCCCCATTCGAAGGAACCAGAGCTACTTGGAGAAGTGACTAGTTTTGTTAGCAGCTGCGAATCTGTACAGGTTTACAGCAACCTCAATTCTTGCCTCCTCAGAAGAAAGAATTTGACCATGGGGCATAGGGCAGAATGAAAGACCAAGGCAAGTTTTACAGTAGGGATGAAAGTTTACTAACAAGTATAGAGGGAACAAAAGGAAGTAAAGTACACCTGGGAGAGGGCCAAGCCAGCAACTTGAGAGACTGAAGTGCACTGTTTGACCTTTGACTTGGGGTTTTATACATCGGCATGCTTCTGGGATCTTGCAATCCTTCTTCCCTGATTCTTCTTTGGGGTGGGCTGTCCACAGGCATAGTGAACTGCCAGCACTTGAAAGGGGCTGCACGCACAGTGTGTTTACCAAAATTGTGCACATGCTCACTTGAGGGGTTTTTCCCTTACCAGTTGAGTGTTCCTAGTGGAAGATCATATACCAGTTAAACTCTGCCATTTGCCTCTTAGTGTGCATGCTTGAGACCACTCAACCAACTCCTGAGATCCTATCAGGAAGCTGCTGATCACCAACTTTAAGTATTTCTATCTATTGGGAGATGGCCTTTTCCTGATGCCAGTTGCAACCAATTATTATTTTAGAGAAGCAGTTTAATAACCGCCTGACCATCACCTGATGGTTGTGTGACATTCTTGGTTGGGGGGCAGCAGGGGCTCTCCTGCCTTGCTTATGTCTGCCTGACTACCTACGTAAGAGTTTCAGGTCTAGAGCAGAGAAAGACCAAGATGAGCCTAGAACATATTTCTTATGCCAGAAAGCTAGAAAGCATTCAAACACACACACACACACAGGCACATTAACACACACACACATACACAGATACGCACAAATAAGCTAGCTTAAAGGAGGACCTGCTGACAAATTTGGGATAATTTGACCATCAAAAGAAATAATGATAGTAATAGATTATAACTCCCCACCCACTGAATATCCATCAATGCATAGTGATGCTGAGAGAGAATGAGAGATCTTCTTTATGTCCACTAGTAAATACAGATTAAATGACAAAATTTTAAAACCACCATTTTTGCAAGGCCTATATAATCTCTGTATAGTCTCTGGTTCAGGCAAGGATCAGTAATGGGTACTAAAACTTCTGGATGAAAGGTTATTGGGGAATAGAATACAGTCTAGGATTAAAAGAGACAAAAGATATGTAACAACCAAATGCAATGTATGACACTTAATTAGATTCTAGGTTACATAAAAACTGTAATAAATGTTTGGGGGCCATTTGGATAAATTTAAATATGGACAGCATCTATGTGATATTATTAATTGATACTAATTCTCTCAGGTGTGATAATGGTACTGAGAATGATTTAAGAGTTCAACACTAAAGCTACAGGCTGAAGTACTGTTTTTTTTTTTTTTTTTTTTTTTTTTTTTTTTGAGATTGAGTGTCCCTCTGTTGGCTGGAATGCGGTGGCGCAATCTCGGCTCACTGCAACCTCCGCCTCCCTGGTTCAAGCAGTTCTCCTGTCTCAGCCTCCTGAGTAGCTGAGACTTCAGGCACACACCACCACGCCCCGCTAATATTTGTATTTTTAGTAGAGACGGGTTTCACCATATTGGTCAGGATGGTCTTGAAACCCTGAACCTAGGTGATCCACCCGCTTCAGCCTCCTAAAGTGCTGGGGCTGAATATCTTGATGTCTGAAACTGACTTCCAAGTGTCTCAGTAAATAATTGATTAATCTAGCTGAAGGATATTTGGGAGCTCATGACACTATTCTTACTATTTTTCAGTAGGTTTGAAATTTTTTCAAAAAAAAAAAAAAAAAAAAAAAAACTGAGGAAACAAAAGAGGAGGAGACTGCCTTGTCCTGATGCCAGCTGCATCTACGTAACGGTTTCAGGTCTAGAGCAGAGAAAGACCAAGATGAGCCTAGAAATCAAATGAATGAATCCATTAACTTACTAAATAACCTTTCATAACTATTTGTGTGGTTTCTCCTTAACAAAGAGCCTCTGTCTCCAGGCTCACAACCATTAAGTGTAATCAAGTAAAAGAAGACTAACACTGGCTGGGCACACCTGTAATCCCAGCACTTTGAGAGGCTAAGGCAGGAGGATTGCTTGAGCCCAGGAGTCCAAGACCGGCCTGGGCAACACAGTGAGACCCTATCTCTGCAAAAAAACCCACAACAATATATATATATATAAAAATATATATATATAAGCCAAGTGTGGTGGCACCCATCTATGGTCCCAGCTACTTGGGAGGCTGAGGTAGAAGAATCACTTGAGTCTGAAAGGTGGAGGCTGCAGTGAATTGCTTGAGCCTGGGAGACGGAGGTTGCAGGGAGCCGTGATCATGTCACTGCACTTCAGCCTGGGTGACAGAGTGAGACCCTGTCTCAAACAGAAAACAAAAACAAAAAGACTAACACTAACCAAATAACCCAGAAATGCTGACCCACAATATGGTCATCATCTCCACCTCACTCTTTTTTTGGTGGGTGGAGGTGTGGGGTTTTTTTTTTTTTTTTTTTTTTTTTTTCACTTCACTTTTGAACCAGTTAGATCCAATTTAAGCTCCCTTAAGGAATGAAATGTGCCTAAGTCCACTCTCCTCTTCAATGACACTGTGTGTCATAATAAAGCAGCACTTGTAGATTACAAATCTAGCCATAAAAATAACAGTAACATATTAAGGAAATATCCCTCATAAGTTCATACTGTTTTATTAGGGCATGTATACAGACTGTCCCTGAGATGCACATTTTTCCAGGTATTCTTGTTTTTTTTTTTTTTTTTTTTTTTTAGACAACCTTGCTCTGTTGGCCAGGCTGGAGTGCATCCTCTTGGCTCACTGCAACCTCCGTCTCCTGGGCTCAAGCAATTCTCCTGCCTCAGCCTCCCGAGTAGCTGGGATTACAGGCCTGTGCCACCACACCCAGCTAATTTTTGTATTTTTAGTAGAGATGGGGTTTCACCATGTTAGCCAGGCTGATCTCAAACTCCTGACCTCAGGTAATCTGCCTGCCGCAGCCTCCCAAAGTGCTGGGATTACAGGCGTGAGCCACCGCGCCCAGCCCCCAGGTATTCTTTTTAAAAACTCTAAATGTGAACCGAAGTAGCTATTATCATCTGATTTTTATCAAGCACGAAACTTAGATGAGCAAGGTTCCCCAGTCCCCTAGAGAGGCAAGCCACACAGTCAGGGACATAGCCCCAGTCTGCAGAGTCCCAAGTCCAAGGTGCTTTCCAGTTTGTGCCCAGCTTCCTTTATTCATTGAGTCCTGTGATTTGTACAACCAGGACTTATTAACCACAAGAATGTCTTATCACTTGATATCTTGTGGAGATTGTTGACTTTATGGAACTGATACTATATGGGGTTTCGATTTCTTTATTTTCTTATTCCTAAGGTTAGGCTTGCATAATGCAGTCTCCCAAAGAGGAATTTGAGACCCAAAAGGGTTAAAGGACTTCCTCAGGTGACCAAGGTTTCATGCCAAGATAAGGATTCTCAGATCAAAATTGAAAGGATAATTTCAGTAAAACTCTTCTCCAGTCACCTCTCCAATGATAACTTTCAGAAACTAGAGCCAAACATTTCTTTGTCCTATATTGTCAGATAAGAACACATTGCTAATACCCAATTTCTACATTTTTGTTCTTTTTTAAATTTTATACAGTTTTCTAATCAAAATTTATCCAGACCCTATTTTGTAGTGTTTCGTATCTTATTTGAGCATATTACAAAAGAAGGTAAAGTGTGAAAGAGAAAAAGGAGGCATCAAGACTATTTAAAGGGAAATACATTTGTATAAATATCAGGTCAGTGTTGAAAAGTCCAGATAATTCATGCCAAAGTAATTCAGCTGTTAAAGAATTTAGTGGTTCCTTGGCCTAGAATGAATAAGTCAATGCCATTCTATTGCTGTCAACTCTTTGAAATATAACCACAGAGAGATATTAGGGGCGTGATAGGCATTCTGTCATCAGCTCTTGTGAGGTTTATCTATTCCTTTCTGTCCTCTAGAAAAGGAAAGTTTGTTCTTTTTATTTATTTATTTATTTTTTGAGAAGGAGTCTCACTCTGTCGCCCAGGCTGGAGTGTAGTGGCACAATCTCAGCTCACCGCAACCCCTGCCTCCTGGGTTCAAGCGATTCTCCTGCCTCAGCCTCCTGAGGAGCTGGGACTACAGGCATGGACCACCACGCCTGGCTAATTTTTGTATTTTCAGTAGAGACGGGGTTTCACCACATTGGCCTTGAACTCCTGACCTCAAGTGATCAGCCTGCCTTGGCCTCTCAAAGTGCTGGAGTTACAAGTGTGAGCCACCGCGCCCCTGGCCAAACAGTTTGTTCTATGAAGAGCAGTACCCATATCCCCCTCTCACCACTGAGGAAGGTGTGATTTACCCTCATTCAAAGAAGTTCTGACTTGGATGCCACCATTTCACTACTGAAAGCTTGCTGTACTAGCCTATGTGCCTAGCAAAACTGCACTCTTGCTGAACATATACTGTTTTATCCTTTATTGCCTCCATTGCCAACTCCATTCACTCTTCTTCATTATTGCCATCAGCATACTAACATGTTCTGGAATTTCTTCTCATTAGGAGGAAAATTTATTCCTGAATTTACATTTTCCACTTGCTACCCACCCATTCTCTCTGGAATTCCCTGGGTTCTTCTTTCTATACTCAACTGCATTATGTGTTAGTTAGGGTTTTTCAAAATCATGTATATGTATTGAGAGAGAAAATGAGATTTATTATTAAAAATGGCTCACTTCATTATGAAGCCTGACAAGTCCCAAGTTCCTCAGAGTGAGTAGCCAAGCTGGAGGCTGGAGACCCAGGAGAGCTGTTGGTGGAGTTTCGGTCCAGAGTCCAGCAGGCTTAAGATCCCAGGTAAAGCCATTATTTCAGTTTGAATTCTAGAGTAGGAAAAAGCCAATGCCGTATCCCAAAGACAATCAGGCAGAAGGGAGTTTCCCTTACTTGGAAGAGGATCCGCTTTTTTTTTTTCTCTCCAGGCTTTCAGCTGATTAGATGAGGCCCAGCTCCTTAGGGAGGCAGTCTGCCTTAGTCTGTCTACTGGTTGAAATGTTAATCTCCTCCAAAAACACCCTCACGTAAACATCCAGAATACTGTTTTACCAAATATCCGAGTACCTCATGGCCCAAATTGACACATACAATTAATCATCACACCAACCTTTAAATTTGGGGGTTTGGGGCTTTCTACTAGAATCTCTCCTCTCTCTACACTCTCTTCCTAGGCTCTTCCGTCAGTTCTTATGGAAGGAATCGACCTAGCTTAGACATCTATTCCAGAACTCTCCAAGTGCTAAGCATATATGTTACTTAAATTTTTGACTAGGTACACTTTAAAAACTAAAAAGGAAAGTGAAATTATTCTTAATGATATATATTATTTAACCTAATACATCCAAAATATCATTTCAACATTAGTCAATATAAAAAAAAATTAATGAACTCACGACTGTAATCCCAGCTCTTTGGGAGGCTGAGGGGGGCGGACTGCCTGAGCTCAGGAGTTTGAAACCAGCCTGGGAAACATGGCGAAACTCCGTCTCTATTAAAAATACAAAAAATTGGCTGGGCATGGTGGTGGGCGCCTCTAATCCCAGCTATTTGGGAAGCTGAGGCAGGAGAATCGCTTGAACCCGGGAGGTGAATGTTGCAGTGAGCCGAGATCATACCACTGCACTCCAGCCTGGGTGACAGAGTGAGACTCTGTCTCAAAAAAAAAAAAAAAAAAAAAAAAAAAACAAGTAAATGAGTGTTTCAGTTATCAATTTATTGTCTTTCACGTCTAATTTTACCCTGCATTACTAGCTCTGTGATAATGAAGCTTTAAGCATTTCTTTTTTGCAGCAAGCATAATGTTCAACTTTCTTCAGTGGAAGGTCATTGCTAGAGAAAGGAACTTGTCTTCCTGGTTCCTGAATGTTGTATTTTTTGTTTTATTCTTGCTCCTGTTGGGCTGTTTTCGGCAGCCACATGTGGCCATGTATAGAGACATCCAGGCACTCTGGCCCAGCAGCACACCCAGAGTATGCAGTCTCTCAGCAAGCTGACAACCCTAGCCCCAACCCAGTGACCACCTCACTGCCCCTCCCAAAACAAACCCCACATACTCCAGGTCTCATGCCACCCTATTGGCAAGCAGATGCCCCAACTCCCTCTGCATACCTGCCCACCAGCCTTAGTCTGCCTGCACCCCAAAGAGTGTTTCCCATGGCCTCCTCACACGGACACTGTGCACTCTGGGCTATGCATCTGTCAGCCAGAGTTGTTCCCAATGCTTTGAGTCCCTCTGCACACCTGCATTCTTGCACACCAGTCTTAGCCCACCTGTACCCTGTTTCTTGCTTGTCTAGTAACTGTGGACCAGCTCAGACCTGGACAACCCAGCAAAATTCTCTGTCATCCACTGGGTTGCAACCGTATCTTCTCCAGTGATCTGAATCCCTTTGGAGTGGAGGCTGGCATCCAAGTTTGTCCCTCATTAGAAACTTCCTTAGCCTCAGGATATTCTTTAGAGTTCTCTTTTACATCTTTACAGTTGCTCCATTATACTTAATAATTATTTACAGTAAACTTTCCCTGTTCAAATTACTGTGTGATTTGTCTCCTGATTGGATCTTAACTGATACTATCATATCTTTTACCTTCTTTTTACTTATTTACCTTCTTTTTACTTACAAAGAGTTCCAAATCTGGCGTATATTTTATTCTGACAGCACATCTCAATTCAGGGTAGCCACATTGCAAGAGCTCAATAGCCACATGAGGCTAGTGGCTACTATGCTGGTGGCACAGCTCTAGATCTACTGAATTATATCCAATGACTTCAACTTAAATTGTTCACATGGAATTATATACTTTTTCCCTGTCCCAATTTCCCTGTCACATTTCTATCTCATCCAATGGTACCACCATCCACTAGATGCACAAACCAGAAACTTCATAGTCACATTAATTTCTGATTTTCTCTTTTTCTCCTCACCTCTAAATTTTGTCTATTTTAACTCCTAAGCAATCAGTTAATTTCACACACACACAAAAAAACACCCCACTATACTATAAGCCTAAAACAAAATTCAGAAGATGTATAATTTTAAAACACTCTGTTTGCCCTTTCTTCCTAATCAAATTTTTTCTGCTTCTAAAAAAGTATCGGGCTGGGCACGGTGGCTCATGCCCGTAATCCCAGCACTTTGGGAGGCCGAGGCAGGTGGATCACTTGAGCCTAGGAATTTGACAACAGCCTGGGCAACATGGTGAAACCCTGTCTCTACAAAAAAAGAAAGAAAAAACAAAAATTAGTTGAGTGTGATGGCACAATCTTGTGGCCCCAGCTACTCACTGAGGCATGAGGATCGCTTGAGCCCAGGAGATGGGAGGCTTCAGTAAGCAGTGATCTCACCAGTGCACTCCAGCCTGGGCAACAAAACAAGCAAGATCCTGTCTCAGAAAAAAAAAAAGAAAAAGAAAGAAAAAAAAGAGAGTGGCCAAGCGCGGTTGTTCACGTCTGTAATCCCAGCACTTTGGGAGGTCGAGCCAAGTGGATTACCTGAGGTCAGGCATTCGAGACCAGCCTGCCTGGCCAACAAGGTGAAACCCCATCTCTACTAAAAATACAAAAATTAGCTGGGTGTGCTGGTACGTGCCTGTAGTCCCAGTTACTCGGGAGGCTGAGGCAGGAGAATAGCTTGAACCCGGGAGGCGGAGGTTGCAGTAGGCTGAGATTGTACCACTGCACTGCAGACTGGGTGACAGAGCAAGACTCCATCTCAAAAAAAAAAAAAAAAAAACCCACCAAAAACGTATAAACAATTTGTGTTAATGAGAATATGGTGAAACAGGAATGCTCATACACTATTGGTAGAAAAGTAGAATATATGATCTTTTGGAGAAAAATTGGTAATTTAAATCAAGAATTTTAAGTGTATTCATAACTTTAGATCCTATTGATAAACATGCTGCCTGAGAAAATATTAAGAAATTCTGTCAAAGATTATGCAAAAGGATGTTAATTACATTGTATTTATAACAGAAAAAAGATCTAGAAACAACAGAAGTGATAATGATAAGAAAAGGGTTGAAACACCTTATGTATATCAAAATGATACAATTTTTGAAAGACATTAAATACCGTATTTCCAAACTACTTATTAATGTGTATATATAGATACATAGATTATAAAATTGTACCTGCACAGAAATTTTAATTTTAATAAGCAATATAGTATGTATGCCTAGAAAAAAAGATTGTAAAGAAATACATCAAAAAAGCTGGGTGCAGTGGCTCACACCTGTAATCCCAGCACTTTGGAAGGCCAAGGCAGGTGGATCACCTGAGGTCAGGAGTTCGAGACCAGCCTGGACAACATGAAGAAAGTCTGTCTCTACTAAAAATACAAAAGTTAGTGGGACGTGGTGGTGCACGCCTGTAGTCCCAGCTACACAGGAGGCTGAGGCAGGAGAATCACTTGAACCTGGGAGGTGGAGATTGCAGTGAGCCTAGATCGTGCCACTGCACTCTAGCCTGGGCGACAGAGCGAGACTCCATCTCAAAAAAAAAAAAAAAAAAAAAAAAGAAAGAATGAATTAATTAATGAAAGCAAAGTACTTGCAATGACCTGCAGAACTCTATGTAACCGCCTTCAGCCGTGCTGCTCTCTGTTCATTAATCATGCCAGGCTCTCTCTGGCTCTTGGCCTTTCTGCCTAGAGCACCCTCCCCCTAGATATCTGCAAGACCCACTCCTTCTCCTCTTTCCAGTATTCTCTCAGTTTTTGACTGTCTGCTTTGGTTTATGTAAACTCTGAAAATAACACTTTCAACTGAAACACAAAATCATAGTTGAGACTTAGCTGAGAGTTTACATTATCAAACTTGGTAATTATAAAGCACTGCATCCTTTCATTTTTTTAAATTTAATAGCACACTGCCTTCTTTGCCTTTGCCAACTTTCTGAGTCTTAAATATGCACCTGCTAAATATTTCACAGTTCCTCTGATTTTTAACCATTACTCATATTTTAACCAAGTATCATAGTGAAAAAGGACGAGGCATGCCCTTGGAATATTTTTATTGTCTTTGTGATGTGTATTTGACCATTCTTAACCCTCGAATATTTCAAATGCAAGTCCTTCTTTGTGACTGTAATTAGTTCAGGTTCAAGATCCCTAGGCATTTGGCCAGGAGATGATTCTAAATCAAATTTGCTTAATTAAATTAATATGATATTTGCGGAGCACCTATCACATCCAAGAAGCAGTGCTACAAGAAGAAAAAAAGTGTTCTTCTTGGTATATCTTGGCTGTGCTAACAGTGATAGTGCTTTACAATCATTTTTAGTGTATGGCTGCAAACCCTTACCTACTTTTTACATTTCAGGAAGTTTTATTTCATTCAGCAAATGCTTCTTTCACACCTCCTATGTCAAGGAAGTATGTGTTCATGAATGGAAACTCAAGGTGACTTTTTTTTTCTGGGCCCTGAAAAGAGCACGAGAGAAAAGCATGTATAAAAGTAACATGGTATTTGAATACAGAAACCATACCATGAAAAGCTAAAGCCTGTGACTCACCTCTTGCAGCTTCATAGTAATCTACTGATGGGAGTCACTTTTCCTTCAGTGCAAAGCATTAACATCTCTTTTCATTAACTGGTTCTTACCCTCCAGATATTTCCAGGAATTTGACCTAGATAGAAAGGTGGTGGATCCTGTTTATTCTGCTGCATTTTCTTATATAGGCCGTGTTATAAATTTTCATTTATAGTCTAGAAATAAATGCTCCTGTCATTAGGGGGTTAAAAAAAGATTCCCCATTTCCACAATCAATCATGAAAATGTTCATCTGATTGGTTCCTCATAAGAAATGTAGATTTGTTTTCCTTCCTTCCTTCCTTCCTTCCTTCCTTCCTTCCTTCCTTCCTTCCTTCCTTCCTTCCTTCCTTCCTTCCTTTCCTCCTCCCTCCCTCCCTCCCTCCCTCCCTCCCTCCCTCCCTCCCTTCCTTCCTTCCTTCCTTCCTTCCTTCCTTCCTTCCTTCTTTCCTTTCTTCCTTCTTTCCTTCCTTCCTTCTTCAGTCTAAAAGACATTAGGTCTTATAAGGAGGAGAGAGACGGCATCATCCCACAGAAAGTCAGAGCCTGAACAGGATGGGGAAACCACCTATTCAGGTGGCAGCACATGAAGATGGCAGCAGCCCAGGTGGATGATGAGAGTCCATGGGGGTGTGGAGGACACCTGCATGGCGTGGAGGTAGGGGAAGTAGGTGGCAACAGTGAAAGAAGACTGGTTACATACAGAAAGATGAACCAAATTGGTACATATATTTCAAATCAGGGAGCCAGGAAAAAATGACAAACATGGAAAGGTAGAAAACTAAAACCTGTGGTATTCAAATGAAATTAGAGATATCAGCATGAACTCATGGTACGTACATATAGAAATAAATACAGTTGGTGTGTGAATATTGATAGGTAGATAGACAAATAGTATGTACATACATGCATGTATTTCCTAGCCATGCTCACTGCAAAGACATGGAAGTATCAACTTCCCAGATCTTGGTTTCTTTTCTTTATTTCTTCTCCCTTTTTTTTTTTTTTTTTTTTTTTTTTGAGATGAAGTTTCACTCTTGTTGCCCAGGCTGGAGTGCAATGGCACGATCTCAGCTCACTGCAACCTCTGCCTCCCAGGTTTAAGTGATTCTCCTGCCTCAGCCTCCCGAACAGCTAGGATTACAGGCACCTGCCACCACGCCCGGCTAATTTTTTTTGTATTTTAGTAGAGACAGGGTTTCACCATGTTGGCCAGGCTGGTCTTGAACTCCAAACCTCAGATGATCTGCCCACCTTGGCCTCCCAAAGTGCTGGGATTACAGACGTGAACCACTATACCTGACCCAGAGTTTGGGTTCTTTTCTTTTTTTTTTTTTTTTTTTTTTTGAGACTGAGTCTCACTCTCTCACTCATGCTGGAGTGCAGTGGTGTGATCTCTGTTCACTGCAACCTCCGCTTCCTGGGTTCAAGTGATTCTCATGCCTCAGCTTCCCAAGTAGCTGGGATTACAAGTGTGCACCACCACACCTGGCTAATTTTAATGTTTTTAGGGTTTTGCCATGTTGGCCAGGCTGGTCTTGAACTCCTGGCCTCAAGCGATACACCTGCCTTGGCCTCCCAAAAAGTGCTGGGATTACAGGCATGAGCCACCACACCTGGCCCCAGATCTTGGTTTCTAAGTATCATTCGTCACCTAAAAGAACCAGGGCTCTGTGGAGAAATGACTGATTCTAAGATTGGCAAAGCATAGGTCCAAAATGAGCCTGAAATGCTTTGTTGTGCCAGAAAGTAAGGAAGTGGTCAAAGAAGGGTAGGGATGGACCAAAATAGTGGGGCACGTGAAGGAGCACTCATTGTCCAAATCTGGGTCCACATGTGGGTCCACACTGTCCAAATGTGAACATCAAAATAAATTATAATAAAAGACTATATAGTCTGAGGCCAGGCGTGGTGGCTCACCTCTGTAATCCCAGCACTTTGGGAGGCTGAGGTGGGCAGATCACTTGAGGTCAGGAGTTTGAGACCAACCTGGCCAATATGGTGAACCCCTGTCTCTGCTAAAAATACAAAAATTAGCAGGCATAGTGGCACATGCCTATAGTCCCAGCTACTCAGGAGGCTGAGGCAGGAGAATCGTTTGAGCCTGGGAGGCAGAGATTGCAGTAAGCAGGGATTGAGCCACTGCATTCCAGCCTAGGTGACAGAGGTAAACTCTGTCTCAAAAAAAAAAAAAAAAAAAAAAAAAAAAAAACCAGACTACAATCTGTTGAATAAGATAGCAACCTATGAGCTCACACTGATCTCAATAAATACATAAGTGGAGGAGAAAGCTTTTACTAGCAATAAAATGTCAACTGATGACTGCAGAAAAGATGGAAATACAAAAATTAAAAATTGGCAATCATCATAGTAACAATTCAGCCAAGAAACATCAATGTGTACCAAAAACAAAAGTTTGATGAATAATGGGATATTCACATAGTTTAAATTGTCTCCTTAAAAAAATACTTACTGATTAAAAAAGGGATAACTTTCTGGTTTTCTTGGTTTTTTTTTTGTTTTTGTTTTTGTTTTTGAAATGGAGTCTTGCTCTTGTTGCCCAGGCTAGAGTGCAGTGGCGTGATCTCTGCTCACTGTAACCTCTGCCTCCTGGGTTCAAGTGATTCTCCTGCCTCAGCCTCCTGAGTATCGGGGACTAAGGCACGCACCACCATGCCTGGCTAATTTTTGTATTGTTTTTAGTAGAGATGGGGTTTCACCATGTTAGCCAGGCTGGTCTCGAACTCCCGACCTCAGGTGATCCACCTGCCTCGGCCTTACAAAGTGCTAGTATTACAGGTGTGAGCCACTGCACCTGGCCTGAGAAGGGACAATTTCATGGGAGAGAAACCTGATAGATACTGTCTTAACGAAGTGATCAAAATTCACATTTCCCTGTAAAGGGACAAATAAAATCATGTACCAAGTAATAGGATGTAATGAAAGATCACAGCACTACTTTTCTGGTGTTTTTGTCTGTCTTTCTCCCCCATCACCCAAAACAGTATACACTAAATCTAATCATGAGAAAACAATAGAAACAGAAACATTCTAGAACATTTCAAAAAAATGATTGAATGGTTATTTTCAAAAGCATCAAGCCAGGAAAGCCAAGGAAAGATTGAGGTTCTATTCAGGTAAGAGGTACCTAAAGAGACATGACAACTTGATGCAACACTTTATCCTGAATAGGATTCTTTTGCTATAAAACATGTTATTGGGATAACTGATGGAATCTGAATGACAATTATGGATTAGATAGCAGTAATATGTCAGTATCCATTTTTTGAGTTTTGATGGCTGCATTGTGATTATGAGGGAGAATATCCTTATTTTTTGGAAATACTAAAGTATTTTAAAATACTAAAGTGAAATGAACCCTTCCTGGTTGTTAAGGCCCTTCATTAGTTTATCTTACCAGTCTCATCTTCAGCAGTATCTCTACAACCCCATCCTCTGCCCATATTAGACCTTTCTCACAATCATAGCATGTCCATCTCTGGGTCTAGGGCTTGCTCATGTTATGCTGTATGTATATGTGTATGTATACAGATATATGTATATGTATCCTTTAAATTTTTATTTATTTATTTATATTTTGAGACAGAGTTTTGCTCTTGTTGCCCATGCTGGTGTGTAATGGCATGATCTCAGCTCACCGCAGCCTCTGCCTCCCGAGTTCCAGCAATTATTCTGCCTCAACCTCCTGAGTAGCTGGGATTACAGGCATGCGCCACCATGCCTGGCTAATTTTGTACTTTTAGTAGAGATGGGGTTTCTCCATGTTGGTCAGGCTGGTCTTAAACTCCTGACCTCAGGTGATCCACCCGCCTCGGCCTCGGCCTCCCAAGATGCTGGGATTACAGGCACGAGCCACCACGCCCGGCCATATGTATGTATATCTACAAGGCCTTACAGCTCCATTTTTGCCAGTTAAAATGCTTGAGTTTAAGAAACTTCATGGTAGGGTATGATGATTTGCGCTTGTAATCCCAACACTTTGGGAGATGAAGGCAGGAGGATTGCTTGAGCCCAGGAGTTCCAGGACAGCCTGAGCAACAGAGTAAGACCTCATCTCTACAAAAAATAAAATTAGCTGGGCATGGTGGCATGCGCCTATAATCTGAACCACTCCGGAGGAGGGGCAGGAGGATTGCCTGAGCCCAGGAAGCAGAGATTGCAGTAAGCCTGTGTGACAGAGCAAGACCCTGTCTCCAAAAAGAGGATCATCAAAACACTTCAATACTTGAGAATAAGTGTGTTAGAAACATCATAAAACTTAAAATTTTAGATAAAATTAAATCTGACTCCGACTTTCCCTTCTTAATTTGGCATAAAAATGTGATCTCAGTCTCAAATATATGGAAGTGGGTGGCTTACCTGACGCCCAGAAAATAGGAAACTTTCTCTGGTCTTCAATTCATCACAGTGGCTGCTGAGTTGCTCAATGCCAAAGTCCAGGTTACATTTAAAGGCAGAAAACTCCATCCCTTCTGTGACATTTATTGGTGCAAGGATCTTACGCTACTGTTCTTAGGGCTGTGGTAGGGGGTGCCACAGGGAGAGTCTCATGCACTTGCAGAAAGCCCTTAACTGCCCTTTCCCCAATCATTTCTCCAGTCTTATCTTCTCCTCTAGGATTAAGCCATTTCCTGTTTCCACTTTCTAAGACAGATCCAGGTGGAAATATCTTCTACATAACTGGGAGCTTCCATTTTTAGCCCAGAAGAATGAAAATTATTGATAACCATCAGATGAAAGGGAACCCAAACTCATGACATTAAGGTTTTTCTACCTTCTTGAAATGCTGGGAGGAAAAATTCTTTTAAGCTGCCTGTGTATTTGAGTATAAAACAGCAATATTCTGAATAATACCACCATGCTGCTCAACTCTAATATAGGGATTGGCAATGTTTTAAAGTTTTAAATTGGTGACTGGGTGCAGTGGCTTACACCTGTAACCGCAGAATCTGGGATGCTAAGGAGGGTGGATCACATGAGTTTAGGAACGCAAGGCCAGCCTGGGCAACATGGCGAAACCATGTCTCTGCAAAAAATACAAAAATTAGCCAAGCATGGTGGTGTGCACCTGTAGTCCCAGCTACTTGGGGGTTCAGGTGGGAGGATCGCTTGAGTCTGGGAAGTGGAGGCTGCAGTGAGCAGTGTTCACGCCATTGCACTCCAGCACAGACAACAGAGTGAGATCCTGTTAAAAAAAAAAAAAAAAAAAAAAAATCAGGGCCGGGTGTGGTGACTCACGCCTGTAATCCCAGAACTTTGGGAGGCTGAGGCTGGTGGATCACCTGAGGTGGGGAGTTTGAGACCAGCCTGACCAACATGGAGAAACCCCATCTCTACTAAAAACACAAAATTAGCCGAGCATGGTGGCGCATGCCTGTAATCCCAGCTACTCAGGAGGCTGAGGCAGGAGAATCGCTTGAAGCCAGGAGGCAGAGGTTGTGGTGAGCTGAGACTGTGCCACTGCACTCCAGCCTGGGCAAAAAGAGCAAAACTCTGTTCCAAAAAAAAAAAAAAAAAAATTAAATTGGTAAAGGACCAGGTAATAAATGTTTCAGGCTTTGCAGGCTATGCGGTTTTTGTTGCAAGTACTCAGCATTACGGTTATAGCATGACAGCAGCCAGATAAGATGTAAACAAATGAGCATGGCTGTGCTGCAATTACTCTTTGTGGACACTGAAACATGAATTTAAAAGAATATGCATGTGTCACTATGTATCATTCTTATGTTGAGTTCCTCCCTATCTTAAGATGTAACTTCATTCTTAGCTCCCAGGCTATACAAAAATAAGTAGTGGGCTGGATCTGGCCTTTGGGCTGAAGTCTGCCTATTGCTGCTCTGAGACAATCAAATGAGAGCTTTAACATGAATATTTCCAGAATTCAGAATTATCTCCACTCATAAATAGCATATTTTGTGCATTTATCATAGTTCTTATCACTTTGTCAAGAATCATTGTTCCCTGTGCATTTACAATCCAGACGATTGTGCCCTGAGAGATAGATATGTGTTATGTCCTTCCTTTGAGCACCCACAGAGCCTAGGTGTCCAAACTATTTTGACTTAATAGAACTGTGTGGTGGAGAGAAGAGAGGGAGGTTGAATAAGTGAGACAAATTTATTATGGAGTATCATATATACAAGGCTGGCTCTGTTCCCTTAGAGGACTATGAGTTTTGTTATAGATGGTTTGTAATTTTATGTGGTGTTCTCATTTTCTTCTTCTCCTTAATTATCTTTGTTTACTTGTTGAATTGCTTCCAAGACAATTATATGAGGTTCAGGTCTGTATAAAGAACTCGGCATTGCGGAGTCTATCCCAGGAAAAGTAAGGTTTCTGAAAGATTATTTTTCTATTTATGATTTTATTGATCTTTAAGATTGTTAGAAAAACTGGAAATTTACTTTTTGCATATATTTTTAAAGATGGAAAATCTTTAAGCTATTTTCTTTATGTATGGTTCATTTGGAACATGGGTAAATATGGCTCTTAGAAAATTAACATGATCCTTTCTTTTGTTTTAGTAATACTTTATGCTTTCAGGTTTTATATTTCACTAACTCTGCACAATAATCCTGTGAAGTAGGTAAGACAGTGGAGTCAAGACTCTTTCAGGTAAAAGTGACTAAAAAATAAAATAAAACAAAGTAGTTTAAGCTCAAAGAAGGTAATATTTTAGTTCAGGTACTTGAGAAATAGAGGGATGGATCTTTCTTCCATCTATGGCTGAATCCAAGGACTCAAATGATCGCATTAGAGTCCTCTGCTCTGTTCAGTTCTGTCTTCTTGTGTGTGTTGCTCTCATTGTAGGAAGACTTCTTCCAAGTTGCTGGAGGAGATGGCCACTAGTAGCCTCCATTTTATATCATCCCAGCACAAAGACACCAAATGCAAGAGACAGCATTTTCCACCAGCTCTAGCTGGAAAATCCTTAGAGGAGGACTGTAGCTATCAGCCCAGCCAGGACCACTTGATCAGAGAAGAATGGTTATCCAGAAAGGGATGCTAAGCAGATAATCAATGTTCTCTGAAGTGGGTATAACGACCGTTTACATGCATATGGGAAAGGGAGGCACAGAGAAATGAAGTAACTTTTCCAAGGTCACACTGTTGGTTGGTGGGAAAGGAAAACCAAAAACCGAGGCCTCCTCACTTAGATCTCTGCTCTTGCCTGAATAACTATGTTATTTTGCCACTTCAAAATAAAAGTGAGACCTACCAGTTTCCATAAAACACTGTAATGTCGTTCTGTCACATCTATTTCTTTGCCTTCTGTATATACATCAATAGCTTCACATTCAAAGAACCAAATAATTATACCCAACTTATTCGCCTCAGTATTTGTGAATAACTCTGGCCTTATAAAAAGTCCAATGGTTTTGTATATGTTTTGCTCTTACACTTTATGGGCATTTTATACCAGCATTTTTAGGTGTTTTTAACAGGTGGATCTTCAGAAAGAACATAAAAGTTTGAATAAACATACATTGGCAAGCAATTATTCCTCTCTCCTTAGTATATTCTATTCCTCAATTTTTTTGTGTGATGGGCATAAACATAATTAAACGATTTATCACAAAAATTGCTTATCTTTCTGTAAGTATTCAAGTGCCTGGTTTGTTGGAAGGAGGACTCGACCAAGTGCTAACCAATGTGGATTTGCGAATTACTAAATTTACAAAAACTTCTAAAAAATTGTTTTAAAAAAGTGCTTAGTTTTACAAAACCGTCTGGCTTTGTCAATTACAAGTTAGTTGTATGGCTGCCAGCAAACGACTTACACTAAACTTTAGTAGTATCATCACTTGCCAAAGAGGAGTGGTTTTATCACCTTATTTTGAGCATAGTGTAGGCTGAACTCTTTTGTAAGCTACAAAATGGCATGTAAATGTCAGTTTTACTGACAGAGCAGTAGCACCGCCATCTCGGACAAACACCGCCACTTTTAAGTTTCAGCTCCCTTTCTAGCCCCGTGCATTTCAAGGAAATCACTTCTCCTCTAACTACAAGCAGATACAAAGAGCAGTCAGTAAAACACAGATAAGACAGCTCAGGCACAGAGTGAAGTAGGGGGAAAGTCTCTTGGGTAACTACCAAACCCCAGTAAAACAGTAGGCCTTAATAAGCACATTCCTTTCTCTTCAGGTGCACTAAGATAGGGAAGCTAAAAGCAGACTTTTAGCTGCCAGTATGCCTGGCAGCTGCAGAAAGATGTACGGGAACAGACACATAACTCTCCCTCCCAGATAAGCACAACAAAGAGACACAGAAGCAGTCCAAGCCTCTGATAAACTCTCCCACCCTGAATCCTTAAAAACTCTTAGTCTGTAAGAGAGTGTGGCTCTGACCTAACTCGGCCAGCCGCCACTCTCAGGTTTATTTAAAATAAAACTGTCCCTGTCGACTATAAAGCCACCCTTCGTGCTTCTCTCCTCTTTATTTCTTACATCTACATTTGTTTGAAATCCAGCTTTTCCTATGATCTGGACAAAATAAATAGAGGCACATGTGAAAAGTTAGCTTTAATAGGGTTATTCTCTTGGAAGAACTGAGTCAATTTTCTTAAAACAGAAAAACCTAGATGACATTATGGGTTGAATGTTTTAAGTTCCTTGGTACCCGCTTTACTTGTATATTTTATATTGTGCCTGGTTTCTTGTGCCTCTGCAGTGCTGCCAAAAATTTTCTTTTTGAAACAAGGAAGCTGCAATGAGAAAAGCATTTCTAACTGGCAGTGCATTACAAATCTTCCTTTCGGAGATTATAGCTCTAGATCTTTTCCAACCTCAAGATTCCCTCTAACGTCAGCAGAGCCCTGGAAACCACCCAGAAGTGCACAGCGCCTCCTCCTGGGAGCGTGGCAGAGTCAGCCGGGAGTTCGCGGCGGAGAGCTGACCTCCAGTGCGGCGGTCTTCACTGTGCAGTCACAGAAGCATCTCGGGAAGTTTCTGCACAAGTACCCACGCCAGGAAGGGGAGACTTGGCTGGCTCTATAATGTCCCAAGCTCGCTTGAGCTGAGGATAAGTCTGCAACACCGCGGAAGACAAGGGACGCTAATGAGACTGGACTTCCGAACCTCGCTTTATGGACGGGGTTTCGCTCTTTCAGTAAACCTTGCTCGGTCGAGTTGGCTCTATGGGCGGGACTACGCCAGGTGGGTGGGAACCCGCTCTATGGGCGGGACTTCCGCCTGTGGGCGGGGCTCCGTTCGGCGGGCGGAGCTATGGCTCGTGAGCGGAATCGTGACTGGTTCATTCTCCCCGGAACTTCCTAGACGCCGTACGTGCCAGATGGTGTCTGCTGGAGCTTAGGAAGCTGCACGCAAGTATTAAATTTCTGGTGAGAGTTTAATAAATTAAGTTTTCTGGAGGGCTGGCGTGAAGTTTGTAGGGGTCGGGGTTGGATTGGGCCGGTTTCTTACCGCTGTGACCTGGAGAGTCGGTTCCGTCGCGCTCTGCCTCAGGCAGCCGTACTGGGTAGCAGGCCCGAAACCCCGGTGCTTGTTGGGCTTTCATCTCCTGACAGGGTCCCAGTTTTGGGGCTGTATCTTTCATGATCAGTTTCCACGTGGTTGTCAGAGAATATCCCTCCACTCGCACACCCCCACTAATGTATTACTTTCTCCACGAACCTTGCTCAGGTCTACAGCTCTAGTAAACCTCTCCTCCACTTGTGTGCTGTCTGTGCATGGTCCTTGTGTATATGATAGGTAGTGTCATGTGTAATCTAATACCTATCATGTCTGTGTATGTTCCGTATATGTCCTGTCATTATGTATGTTCTATATATATTTTTTGTGTATGAAATATAAGTTCTCTACCACACCTGGCATATAGCAGTTGATTAATATATACTAGATGAATGATTGGATTTTGGTTACTATTGTAATGATTTTTTAAAATTTTTATTTATTTATTTTTGAGACTGAGTCTCACTCTGTCGCCCAGGCTGGTGTGCAGTGGCGCGATCTCGGCTCACTGAAACCTCCGCCTCCTCGTGCCTCAGCCTCCCGAGTAGCTGGGATTACAGGCGCGCGTCACCACGCAGGGCTAGTTTTTATTTTTTTAGTGGAAACGGGGTTTCATCATGTTGGCCAGGTTGGTCTCGAACTCCTGACCTCAAGTGATCCGCCCGCCTCGGCCTCCCAAAGTGCTGGGATTACAGGCATGAGCCACTGCGCCCGGCCTGAAATGATTTTAGATTACTTCATTTGACGGATTTTATTATGTGTATTTTATTTTTTGCATCTTCTGTAATAACCATGTATTTTCTATGGCATTCTTTTTTAAGTAGGAGGAATACTGTTGGGGTTCAAAAGCATTGCTGTTTTAGTTAAGTAGTTCCTTAATTACTTACAATGTAGTAAGGCTACATTGAAGGAAGGTGCAAGGCTACGAGTGAGCAAAGGAAAAAAAGGAAGAATGTTCAAGATGTCTGTGCAAGAGAACAGTTAGACCAGGCTGGCTAGAGCAGGGTTTATAGAGACATAGCAGCAGATTTAGGATAGATTCAGCGTGCCAGTAATGTGCCAAGCCAAGGCACGTTGCCCCTTATACATTGGGAGAGCTGTTGAAGGTTTTTAACATTGGGAAGGTCGATCGCATAGCTTGGTGCCAGATAGCCACTGTGCAGATGGCTTAAGCCAGGGGTTGGCAGACTTTCTGTAAAAGGTCAGACACTAAATATTTTGGACTTTGTGGGTCATAGTTATAGCAGGAAAGCATCCATAGCAGCACGACTGAATGGATATAACTGTATTCCAATTAAACTTTATTTTTTATTAATTTTTTTGAGACAGAGTCTTGCTCTGTCACTCAGGCTGGAGTGCAGTGGTGCAATCTTGGCTCACTGCAACCTCCACCTTCCGGATTCAAGCGATTCTCCTTCCTCAGTCTCCTAAGTAGCTGGGATCACAGGCATGTGCCACCACACCCAGCTAATTTTTCTATTTTTAGTAGAGACAAGGTTTCGCCATGGCGAGGCTGGTCTCTGCCTTCGCCTCCCAAAGTGCTGGGATTACAGGTGTGAGCCACCGTGCCTGCACTTGGCCTCCAATTAAACTTTACTTACAAAGACAGGTGCTTGGCCTGATTTGGTCCATGGGCATAGTTTGACAAACAGTGGTTTGAACAAATGGACCTACGGACTTCAACAGTAACACAGTCCTGAGCTAAGCAATACTATATACCATGTTTTTTATAGCTTTTATATTTATACATGAAGTGCAATACCACATAACGTTAGCTCTGATCTAGTCTGCCTGGCTGTAAGTCCTGGCATCTCCTGGTTATTGACAGTGTGACATTGGGCAGATTAACTTCTCTTTGCATCAGTGTTTTAATTTTAATCTTTAAAATGGGGATAATAGTACTTCTTAAAAAGGGTTGTTGTAAGGAGTAAATGAGTTAAAGCACATTAGTGTGCTTGTACATATAATAAAAGCTCAATACATGTTAACCTAATATTTTAAAAATTATTCCTCATATACATAATTAAAGGCAGATCTGAGAGATGTTTTAAGGTAGAATCTACTGGCTTAATACATCTCTAGCTACGGAGGAAAGACAGTATCCAACATTTCAAGGCAAGGGCCATTCACATAGAGGAAATATGGAAGTCATAAAAGTAATTTAAGGGAGAGAGGGAGGTAGGAAGTGGAGGATTAAGGACTGATTTTGATGGGATGCACAGGTGAGAAAGTGGGGAGAGTAAAGAGGAATAAAAAAGAAGTCAAGAAGGAGGCAGAATCAGTCTCTAAAGTATGATAGGAACCAGAATAGCACAGTAGTATATGGACTAACAGAAGGATGGGTACTGCTGAGAATAACAGTTATTGTTTTGATGATATTAATGAATTCAACCAGCAGATATTAATTGGATGCCTCCTATGGGCCCAGTACTGGGGATACAGGAAGGAATTAGATACATACTCTGTACTCAAAGAGCAGAAAATCTAGGAGTGAGAGACATGGAAATAATACATGCACCAACTTTAAAAATACGAGTAAGATGGAATTTCTTAGATTTAATTGGTACCTTTAAAAGCTTAAAATTGACTTACGGTTCATAAATGTGGGCAATTTAATTGAATTTGTTTTCTTTTCTAGACAATGGGCAAGAACAAATTAAGAGGGCCGAAGTCCAGGAATGTATTTCACATAGCCAGCCAAAAAAACTTTAAGGCTAAAAACAAAGCAAAACCAGTTACCACTAATCTTAAGAAGGTGAGTATTAGTTAAGCACTCTGACTTTATTGTTTACAAGCAAAGTGTCATTGTAAGCTACTGAACAACTGTATGCTATTACTTTTTAAAAAGGTTCTTAGTTTTTCCTAGAAAGGTAAGGATGGTTTCATGCATTTGTCTAAAAAAAAAAAAAAAAAAGAAGAAGAAGAAAAATAACCTCCCTTTCTTGAAAACAAATGTTGAAAAGAAAAAAACATTTTAACTACAAATGTGTGAAGCTTCAATGTAATAGTTTTACTGAAGCATAGAACTCATTTAAAAACCACAGTATGGGAAACAGTTCTTATCTCTGAACTCAAATATAAGAATGTATTAATAGAGGCAAGACATGGGATGTCAGTGAGCACCCATTCTTTTTCTACTAATTATCTCTTTGAAGACATCTGCAATTCAAACAAAAACCTGTAAAATGAAGATAAAAAATATTTATTGAAATGTACAATTTGAAAGGAGTTTCTTTCTTTTCTTTGTTTATATTTCAAAATACCTGAGAAATTTCTTCAAGATTAACTAGATTCTTTAAGAAACATTTTTAAAAAAATGTTTTCAAGTTTCAGTAGTAGGTGGGGTTAGCTCTCCAGGACTCAGTTTAATTGTAATAGTCCATAGAAATCTAACATTTCATCTTTCAACTTGCATGAGCTAGCTGAGTTAAGCTTTTTGGTTGAATAGTTTTATGATTTTATAAATGCTAAGAATGAAATTAAGCAGATGATGGGGGTTTTGGGGATAACAGTTTACATAGGATGGTCTTAATAGTTGACACATTGAAACCAAGACTAGAATGATGAAGAGCTAGGAAGTGTTGGGAGTGGTGGGTTTGAGGCAGAGAAATAGCAAGTGCAGAGGCCCTAAGCTAGGGAAAAGCTTGGTGTATTTGACGAAGATTATTTTATTTGGACAGGAGGTACTAGAACTTTTATATATGCCACCAGGTAGGATCTAAGAGAGAGATCTATGGGTAGGTAGCATAAGGTGCAAAGGAGGTAAGGGTTTTGAAGGAGAAACTGTTTGGCAGCAGCAGTGAAGAACAAGAGCACCAACCCTACCTCTCTTACACTTAGAGGAGGAGGACTCCAAGGGAAGCTGTCGTCAGGGGTCCTCCATTAAGACAAGAGGTCAAGGAAGGATTCAGAGATGTACTATTATGTTAGAAGGGACTAAAAGTATTTGATCCAGGTTTCTTGAATAGATGAGGGATAACAGCACTGTAGCCTAGAAAGATTTTGGTCACTCTAAGGATACAGGAAAAAACAAACTCAGTTTCTCTTATTCTCACTCTCATACAGTCACTCAACACTTCCAATACTGTGTTTATGGGGCGATTTCCCCCACACCTAATAATTCTGCAGATGAATCTTCAGCAGGCAGCAGCTAGGTGTCTTTTAATTCAAATCTGACACTGCTGACCTGGAGATAGCATCAGATTCCACAGGTTGAGTCCTAAGCCTCTCTCCAACTTCCAGTGACAATCGCAAGCCCCAGATGTTTTACCTGTGCTTCTCACCAACCAGCTATAAATAAGGGTTCCCATGACCACCTCCTTGGGTTTGATTAATTTGCTAGAGCAGCTCACAGAACCCAGGAAAATACTTTTACCAGTTTATTATAAAAAGTACTACAGAGGAGACAGATGTGTAGCCAGATGGAAGAGGTACAGAGGGCAAGGTACATGGGAAGGCGCATGGAGCTTCCCTGCTCTCTCTGGGTATGCCACTCTCTAGGAGCCCGCGTGTTCAACTATCCAGAAGCTCTTTGAACCCAGGTCTTTTGTAGATTTACGGAGGCTTCATTATGTAGGCATAATTCATTAACTCATTGGCCATTAGTGATGGGCTTAACGTTTATCCCCACTCCTCTCCCTGGAGCACAAAGTCCTAATCTTCTAACCCTGTGTTTTTTATCTGACCAGCCCTCTTCCTGAAGCTATCTAGAGACTCCCAGCTACCAGCCATCTCATTAGCATTCAAAAGACACTCTTATCCCTCTTGATACAATGATTTAAAAAGCTGTATGACAGGAAATGAGGACAAAGACCAAATATGTATATCTTATTATGAATCACAATATCACAGTCACATATTTTGGCCTTCTGTATCAGTAAGTGTGAGGCATATCCACATAAATTCCATTTTTTAAAAACCAAAACCTTTTGTCTAAAATTTCCCAATAAGACTGTAAGAATTTTTGAGTGAATTATCCCTAATTTGTTGGTAAGAGTTTTTAGATTTTAGATTTAACAGGTTAAGGTTGAATATATCTTATCTTTAGTGGTTATGAGATCATAGATTGATGCTTTTTTTCTTTTTTAAAAGATAAATATTATGAATGATGAAAAAGTTAACAGAGTAAATAAAGCTTTTGTAAATGTACAAAAGGAACTTGCACATTTCTCAAAAGGCCCTTCAGTTGAACCTCTGCAGAAAGAATTGGTAAGCAGAAATCATTTGCTTTTTTTTTATGGCTAACAAATTGAGGCTAATAAATTAAACTCCAAGTTTTCAAAGCCTGTAAGTTGAGTGTAACTTTTAGTACTTGGCTCTCTAGTACTAGGCTCTATAGTGTTAATAGCATATTCAGACTCTAAAACATTGTCTGAATATGCAGATTTATTGTTCTACTTCCAAAGATATGACTAGAAAAATTGAATAACAGATTATATAAGTCATCAGTCTGCTATTGTTGTCTACATTTTTAAATATAATACTTTCTCCTTTCAGATTCCTCAGCAGCGTCACGAAAGCAAACCAGTTAATGTTGATGAAGCTACAAAATTAATGGCTCTGTTGTAATATAGTGGTAATGCATCAAATTCTCCACAAAGACCAATAAATTAAATGTTTTATACAATTTTATTTTTAAAAATCTTGTTAATGTACAGGCATTGGCACATTTTAAAAACAAACTACATAAACAGATCTTTCCTATAACCTAGGAAAGTGGAATGTCAGAAGTCAACGAAATGTGATAAACTTAAAGTGCTAAAACAGAAGGCACTTCACAAAATCTGTTCACTGAAACAGTTATATATCCTCGTTTACATCCTTCACTTTACAAGTGGCAGTGAATGTCTGTTTGTATAGAAGGACATACAGAAATACAGGCAGTTTCGTGGCAGTAAAAATATAAGACAAACAAGTAATGAGCCCTTGGCCAACTTGTTTTTGATGACCTGTAGTGTCCTTTAACTTTCCTCTTATAAGAAGAAAAAACAGAAAGATTCACAATTAGAAGAAAAGTTGAAATCCAGAATATAGTTACTTTTGGGAGTGGGGAGGTTTGTGGATATTAAATCACTTATCCCCTAAAGCAATCAGAGCCCTTTGTTTTTATGGTTGAAGTTTTGTGAAGTAAAGAAAGTATTAGGGAAGAACACTTCAGAATCAGTGAACTAAAAAAGGTGTTACATTCATTATTTTAAATACTTAGGTTATTAAGAAGTCTAAAATGTTACACAGTTAGAGGTAGATAACAGTCCCAAGTTTCCATGGAATCTAATAATTTAGTATCTGGACATCAAACAGATCACAAACTCCTTCATTATCATCTAAATTAAAGTTGTAGTCATCTGCCGGGGTAGGAGAAAGCCTTAAGAGAGGAAACACTGCAAACAAAAAACAAATTCATTGTTAAAGATGGTTTCTACATATGGTTAATGATCTTTAACAAAATACTCTCAAATACATCATTCCAAATTAAAGACTTGTGTAATGTGTATTTTAAAAGATTCTCATTTAGTAACAGTTTATACATTGATATTAGATTGAGAAATATAATTTTTTTTGGTTTTTTTTTTAGATGGAGTCTTGCTCTGTTGCCCAGGTGGGAGTGCAGTGACGCAATCTTGGCTCATTGCAAACTCTGCCTCCCGGGTTCACGCCATTCTCCTGCCTCAGCCTCCTGAGTAGCTGGGACCACAGGCACCCGCCAACAGGCCCGGCTAAGTTTTTGTATTTTTAGTAGAGATGGGGTTTCACCATGTTAGCCAGGATGGTCTTGATCTCCTGACCTCGTGATTTGCCCGCCTTGGCCTCCCAAAGTGCTGGGATTACAGGCGTGAGCCACCGTGCCTGGCCTAGAAGTTAAATTTTTTATTGGTTGCACTTACCACTAAGATAATATGACTAAAAGGCACTAATGAGGCCAGGTGCAGTGGCTTATGCCTATAATCCCAACACTTTGGGTGCCTGAGGCAGGTGGATCACTTGAGGCCAGGAGTTCGAGATCAGCCTGGCCAACAAACATGGTGAAACCCCTTCTATACTAAAAATATAAAAAGTAGCCAGATGTGGTGGCAGGCGCCTGTCATCCCAGCTACTCAGGAGGCTGAAACAGGAGAATCACTTGAACCCAGGAGGTGGAGGTTGCAGTGAGCTGAGATCGTGCCACTGCAGTCCAGCCTGGGTGACTGAGGGAGACTCCGTCTAAAACAAAAAACACACAACAAAACACTAATAAAAGTGCTTTGTTTGCCACTTTGCAAACAGAAGAATGAACTGGGCTTACAAAGTCTGCTGATGTTCTCTGCTTCTACATATATGTTTAGTACATCTCTAGTTACCATAACATTTGCTAACTTAACTGCTACCACTTCGTAGGTTTCTACTATATTGTTAGGAACTAGGACTCAGATCCAAGAACTTACAGGAGAGAAATTATTAAAGTAATTAGCATATTGTAGCTAACTGATATTTAATAATTTTTCAGGTTAGATGACAACATGGTTAATGTTAATACTAATTCAGTGACTTCATATTGGCAGCTTGAAATTGGTCAGGGTAGGGGTATTTACAAAAGCAGGTGTTCAGATCATTTGCTGATTTAGACAAGTTATTTTACTCTTCTTGGGCCAAATCCTTCAGGAGTGGAAAGGGCTAACAGTTTATTTTCAATGAAGGTGAGAAGTATCCCCATATGGATCCCTTTCCCTCAAAATGCAAGTAAAGAAAAATAAATTCTGAAGGATGCCTATTACTTACTGTAAGTATTAAGGGAGAACTTTCATGAATCTTCATAGAAAAGCAGTTAGCAAATATATGTTCATTTCTTTTAAATCATGTTTCACTTATAAATTCCACAAAAGCATTACTTTATGAGTTAGTAAAATTTTTAACCTACTTACCATCAGAAGACATTAACTCATCAATGATATCTCCACTAATAGATCCTGCTGGAAACAGTATCAAAGTTTTGTTACATTTCTGTTAACAGTAAAAGATACTTATATTTAAACAAAAGTAGTCACAGCAGCAGCTTGACTGACATGCACATTTATTTAAAGTACTAGTACTTTGTGGACAAGTTGTTTTCATGAGCACCTACTCTGTGCCTGGCATTACTTTTAAACTCCCAAACTCAAGACGAAGACCAAAAGACTCATTATCTGCCAGGCGTGGGGGCTCGTGCTTATAATTCTAGTACTTTGGGAGGCTGAGTGAGGCGGATGGATCGCTTGAGCTCAGGAGTTCCAGACCAGCCTGGGCAACATGGCGAAACCTGTCTTTACAAAAAATATTTAAAAATTAGCCAAGCGTTGGTAGCACGTGCCTATAGTCCCAACTACTTGGAGGACTGTGGTGGGAAGATCACTTGAGCCCAGGAGGTTGAGGCTGTAGTGAGCTGAGATCGTGCCACTGCACACCAGCCTGGCTGAGAAAGTGAAACTCTGTCAAAAAACAAACCAACAAAGAAAAAACTCATCATCGTTCTACCAAAACTGACTCAGTTTTACAGTCAGTAGTTTTAATTCTCCCAATTATTCAACCTTAAAACTTCAACATCACTTTCCATTCCCCCTGTTAAAAAGTTATCTCCAGATCTCACCCATCAAATGTTATTTTGTCTACAGTGTTTGTCAAATCTGTTCGTTATTTCTCTTCCTGATCTCACTGTAATCACTATTTTAGCCTTTTTATTTATTTATTTATTTTGAGACAGGGTCTCGCTCTGTCAGTCAGGCTGGAATACATTAAGTGCTATCATGGTTCACTGCAGCCTTGACCTCCCAGGCTTGTAATCCTCCCACCTTGGCCTCCCTCCCCAGTAGCTGGACCACAGGCACACGTCACGATGCCTAGCTAATTAATTTTTTTTTTTTTTAGAGAGATAGGGTCTCACTGTATTGCTCAGGTTGGTGTCAAATTCTGGGGCTCAAGCAATGTACCTGCCTCAACCTCCCAAAGTGTTGGGATTACAGGCATGAGCCCCACCACACTTAGCCCTTGTTTTAGCCCTAATGTTCTCAGCTATATAACTGCAAACATCTACAGTTTCCATCGCCTCTGAATTCTGCTTCCCAGGGCCAAAAGCATCTTTCCTAATCATATTCTGTGCGCACCATTAGAGGTAATTATGCTATTTCCTTGGTCACACATCTTCACTGGTTTGTTGGATAAATGTCCTAACTACTCTGAAATTCAAAGCCTGCTCTAATTTGGCCCAAAATTACTTTCCTTAGTTAGGATTTCCAAATATGAAACCATAAAAACGGAATACTCACTTTTTAAAAATACTTTGTTGAAGCCAATGTGTTAATTGTGCCTAAGCTAACCCACGTAAAACCCATGTAAAGCTTGCCAGCTCTATATCCTAGATTGTACGCTTTTTAAGGACTACATTTTCTTTTTTTTTTTTTTTTAAGACGGAGTCTTACTCTGTCACCCAGACTGGAGTACAGTGGCACGATCTTGGCTCACTGCAACCTCCAACTCCTGGGTTAAAGCAGTTCTGCCTCAGCCTTCCAAGTAGCTGGGACTACAGGTGTGCACCACCATGCCCAGCTAATTTTTGTATTTTTTAGTAGAGACAGGGCTTCACTGTATGTTGGGCAGGCTGGTCTTGAACCCCTGACCTCAGGTAATCTGCCTGCCTTGGCTTCCTTAAGTGCTGGGATTATAGGTGTGAGCCACTGCGCCCAGCCAGGACTACATTTTCTATTGTGCATCCTAATGGCCTGTTGTATAGACATATTTATAGGGGAAGGAAAGGAATAGATGTGGGCAAAAAGAAGCTAAAAAACATTCCATGTCCAGTTAGATCTTGTTAGTGTCACTTTTAACCTGTGAACTCCCATTTTAGCAATGAGACACATCCTAGAGGTAAAATAAACAATTTGGATTATATACAGTATAGTTGTAAATTATCTGCAAGATGATATCTATATTGGCACAATTCATTCATTCATTCCCTAGTCACTGAGAAACTGCCTACCATGCTCCCTTTATTTGGAATCAGTAAGGTACTGCCAAATTAAGAGTTGCACTCTCTACTCCTGATACCCAGTGTGAATTGTTTTAGCTTTTTACAATTTCATAGATGAAACAACTGAGGAAAGTAAGATTTCCTACATAACTGGAATTGAGACCATTTATCAATTCTATAAAACTAAGCTTCCCAAATAAAAAGTATAACAAAGAATATGGAGAAACAAGAGGCATAAGTCACTATGGTTTATACTAGTTTGATTTTTCTTAAAGGTAGTTGGAACATATTTCACTAATGTATCCTAGACTTAGTAAGAGATAAAAGAACCTTACCAAGTAAACTTCAGGTAAAAGCTGACATCTATATATGCCACAAATGGAAAATTCCACACCCGACCTTGTGATAGGTTGCAGTCAAGCCACAGTCAATACTTTGTTTCACCCAAAAAGTAAAACTATTGTATAAAATTATCTTCAGGCTATGTGAATAAGGTGTGTATGAAACAAATGAATACTGTGTTTAGACTTGGGTCCTATCCCCAAGATATCTTATTATGTATATGCAAATATTCCAAAATGTTGAAAGTGCTTGGGACATTTCTGGTCGCAAGCACTTTGGATAAGAGATACCCAACCTGTTTTTATATTTCTTCCTCTCTAACTTACAAAAGAAAGGCTCTGAACCCACCTGAAGATATTTCTGTAGCTGATGTCTGCTGCAGAGTCTGGCTTCTTTCAGAGACATGTTGCTCAGGCAGATTTTCAGTTGCCATGCTGGATTTCTGTGGAGTCACTGGAGTCAAGGACTGCGAGGAAGGCTGTGTGAGGTCATCAGGTGGGGGAACAGGAAAAACCACGGGCTTAGATGAACTCGACTCTTTATTTATAAGCAGCACATGGATAGGTCCTGAATGACTCTTTAGATTGATCTGGTATTTCTTTTGTCCATTCTGACCCTTTGAAATTATTGGGTATAAATAAATGTATAATTATTAACATTTCTAGCTAACTTAAGACAGTAAAATAAGACAGGCAAAGCTATTAGGGACTTACTAAATTCACACAACACAATAAAGTCATTAAGTCAAAACGCAAAACACAAAAGTAGAGACCTAGAGTAGAATGTAATTTTGAGGGCTCTAAACCACTAGTTTCTGAAAAGTAAGCTTTTCATAAATACTGATCATCAAAAACTCTGTTGTAGAATTCTGGCAACCGTCCATTGTTACCATGTGTGACTACATAACATGTCAGGGCCCAGCAGTGCTCCAGGTATTCTCCATATACAGGAACTTTATCCCTTGGAGTTGGCCACCACAGATGTGATCATTTCAACATGCTTCACAGATCAAACTCTTTTTTTTCCTATCTGCAAGCAAAAGGACAACTAATTTCTCCTACAAAGAAATAAATATAACAGGCTTCCAGCTGAAAAAAGTAATCTGTATCCTGAGGCTTCAGACTCCAGTAATACAAATGCCTAAATGTAAACTTTTTGAATAAGGGGGTGGGGGAAGGAGGTAGATAATATAGTAATCTTTTTCTACTCCTTTTGATTATTGCTTTCAAATTAGTTTGTTTTTAAAAATCTGAATCTGAAAACAAAAATCATGAAATTCATTTATAGAGTCAGTAAATGTCTTTGACTTAATAAGCCAGACAATGTTCTGTAAAAGACCTAATTGAAAGGAATTGATTGTTGATACTTACATTGAACTTTTTCCTCAGTGGCAATTTTTATATCAGTTGTAGATGTGGTGGTGGTGTTTTGAGACAGAGTTTCGCTCTTGTTGCCCAGGCTGGAGTGCAATGGTACAATTTTGGCTCACTGCAACCGCTGCCTCCCAGGTTGAAGCAATTCTCCTGCCTCAGCCTCCCAAGTAGCTGAGATTACAGGCGTGCACCACCACGCCCGGCTAATTTTGTATTTTTAGTAGAGATGGGGTGTCACCATGTTGGTCAGGCTGGTCTTAAACTCCTGACGTCAAGCGATCTACCTGCCTCGGCGTCCCAAAGTGCTGGGATTACAGGGATGAGCCACTGCGCCCAGCCCAATGTGGTCATTTTAACTGATTTTTATAGATTATTGGCCATATCATTAGTCATTTCTTGACATCCTCTAACTTAAAAAATTCAAATTTAAAATAATAATCAAAATGTTAACTCATTTGGTTACTTGGGGATAGATATCTTAGGGATAGGACCCAAGTCTAAACACAAAATTCATTTGTTTCATACACACCTTATTCACATAGCCTGAAGATAATTTTATACAATAGTTTTACTTTTTGTATGAAACAAAAATCACTTGTTAAAGCATTTTGATTACTTTTTAAAAATTGACTTTATTTGAGCTAAATGATACCAATAAATGACTAAGGATATAGTCAATAATCTTTAAAATCATTTATGATTGATTTAGTTCTGTAATTTTACCAAGGTATTAAAGATATACAAATTCAGGTATCAATACTTGCAGATAAAAACTTGAGTAACTCAAAAGTGTTTACACAATTAGCTCACATTCAGCTAAAGAAAATATATTTATCCTTCTTGAGACAGTAGATCCATTCTTCCCACTTATATAAAAGTTATCCTACATACCATTTCTGGAATGGGTACCTCCAGTTGTGTACCAGAAGGTGCCTGAATGGCCAAAAGTGTATCACCTGATCAAAAAAATAAATATAAAAAGTTACATAAAATACTGTTGATCATGGAATACAATGGCAAGAATGTGGACTCTGGAATCAGAATGTTTGGTTCATCCCAAACTAGGTGACCTTGAGCTTTGTTTTTCAATTCTATAAAATGGGGGACACACAACCTCCTGCGTAGATGTATTTTGAGCATTAAATGAGATAATAGGTGTATAAGTATTATACATGGGTTAGGTATATGATTCTCATTAACAAATTCAGCTCAAGTTGATTTTGCTGTCACTAAGACTCCTGTAAAGTCTGAGATTCTTAAAACCATTTAGCCTCAATTAAATAACACTGTTCATTGGATTGAGGATACTGGATATTAGGTATGAGACAGTGAAATGTTGAGCTTAAATGAATTTATTATTTTTGAAGCCAAATTCTACAACAAATCTCTGTTGAGTTGCAGATTAACAGAACTCTCAGCAAACTTCCTTTAAAAACTCAGGAAATACAGTGGTAAAATAGAACAATAGGCCCATATGTATTTCCAATGTAGTCTTACATATCAGATTCTGCTTGATGAGGTACTTGGCTTTTTTAAATAGGTGGATAATAACACAAATTTAAATATGCATAATTTCATTTTACTTGTGCTGTAATTTTGGGAACACACCCCCCCATTTTAGTTATATTAATAACTATAATTACAAAATGATATTGTTATTTTTAAGGAGAAAACACAGGGGCAGCAAATTGCATAGGAATAGGTTTCCTGGTTATAAGATAGATTCACCTAATTCTTTCCTCATGGTTTCTTTGGGTTTCATTTGTGACCAGCATACTTACTGCATATAGTTTCATAAACAGTGCTGATGAGAACCATGTTCTAGTTCAAGTCTGGTCACTAACTCTGTGACTGTGTGACAATGACAGTTGCTTAATCCCACTCTGATTTAGCTTGCCCTCTGCCCCTGCCTCCTTCCCCTTCCACATATAGTTGATCCCTACCAGTGGAGCTAATGAAGTGAATGCTGTGAAAAGCAGCTATTCTCATGAAAACAGAAACAAAAGCAGCCTATCAATACACAGCACGGTACAGTGAGACACAATGTCCACAACTTCTGAAAATAATGACAGGATGAAGACACAGGGAATTCTGAATCACTCCACTAAATAGGTTAAGGAGAGGAAGAATGCAAGGAAAAGTCTAATGGTACTTACCATTAAAGCAATTACAGATGTCTTCATGAGTTACATAGGAAAATGTACTGTCGTAGGAGTTAAGGAACAACATTTATATCAAGCCCTAGGCATTTAAATTAAGGTAATACATCTGAAGGTCAAAATAACTAAATGACCATATGCACAGAGGGACTGCCACACATGGACAGATGAAAAAAGAAATCTAGTCTAGCAAGGTAAAGACAGTCACAATCAAAGGAGTTCCTATCCTTTGCTCTTAGAAGAAGCCATTTTGATTGTGACATTTGAGGACCCTTAGGAGAGAGATGGAAAGCAGTGCACATTCTTCATGGAGGCAAGGGCTTCTGGGGGAAGGGAATGATGGGGAAAAGGAGGTCATCAGCAACCATATCAGCTTCCACATCAGGAATTTTCTGTGATTGTTGATTTTTGTTCTTGTATTAAATGGTCAGGTACAGCCACAAGAGGACACAGAGGAAAGGAAAGGCTCAGAAAAGCAAAGTATTATACCCAGGTCCTAGTGATGGGAGGCAAGGCAGGCTACTCAGGGCCACGTGGTTAAGACACCAGGGTGGTTAGGAGGCAGAAGACAGGAGCGGGAGGAAAGCATTAGCCCAGAGCTTTTATTGGGGTTTCCTTGGGAAAAGAAATGCAGGGTGGCCAGTCATGGTGGCTCACACCACCCAGCACTTTGGCAGGCTGAGGCGGGTGGATCACTTGAGGTCAGGAGTTCAAGACCAGTCTGCCCCTGTGCACAGAGGGACTGCCACACATCGACAGATGAAAAAAGAAGTCGAGTCTATAAATGGTGAAACCCGTCTCTACTAAAATACAAAACTTAGCAGGGCATGGTGGCAAGCGCCTGTAAGCACAGCTACTCCAGAGGCTGAGGCAGGAGAGCTGCTTAAACCCAGGGGATGGAGGTTGCAGTGAGCCGAGATGGCGTCACTGCACTGCAGCCTGGGCGACAGAGCAAGCCTCTATTTCAGGAAAAAAAAAAAAAAAAAAAAAAAAAAAAAAAAAAAATGCGGGGCGGGGAGGACATTTCGATTAGCTAGTTTGGATAATTTTGTTTTGAGATGGAGTTTGCTCTGTTGCCCAAGCTGAACTGCAGTAGTATGATCTTGGCTCACTGCAGCCTCTGCCTCCTGGGTTCAAGCAGTTCTCCTATGGCCTCCCTGGTAGTTGGGATTACAGGTGCACGTGGCCATGCCCAGCTAATTTTTGTACTTTTAGTAGGGACTGGGTTTCACCCTGTTGGCCAGGCTGGTCTCGAACTCCTGACCTCAGGTGATCCACCGACCTTGGCTTCCCAAAGTGCTGGGATTACAGGCGTGAGCCACTGTACTTGGCATAGTTTGTATAATTTTGGTGGGCTCTGAGCTATGCAGGTAGTCCCTAGTTGTCTGGTACCTGGCCCTGGGATGATTAAGGCAGAAGAATATTGCCACCTGGGTGTATGGGCTGGAGAGAGGAGGTCTGGACCTGGACTAGTTAGTTTATATCAAAGGGATGCTTCTGGCTGAGCCCTTGCTGTTTCTAAGAAGTGGCTAGTCCTGGGATGGGCAGTCTTTCCTCGGCCAGAAAGGTTTATTGAGACGTAAAAATACCGTAATATACAGAAAATTTTGTATGTATCACACATAATCATGGTTGGTGCATTGGGAATGGCCAGCATCTTGTAAAGCAGGGCAGCAAAGTCCAAGATAAAATAGATCAATGGCTTTTGAATTTCAGAGCTCCACAGAACACAGCTTGAAAACTCCCATTGTTCTCCAACTGTTAAGGGGCTCGGATCCATAGAAAGGAAATAACAAATGAGATCATGGACTTGTTCACCAAATACATGAAAACATGAAAAGTAAATTATATTGTATACATTAGTCAAAATTTCATGAGGTGCTACAAGGTAAAATATGGTTAGTTTCCTTATGAGTACAGGTAAGTTTATAAACTAAGAGAATCACAGATATCTAAGAGAAGACAGTGGTTTGTAAGAAGCACATGGATATATCAATAATGTTTTCCCCCAATATATGATAGGCACACATGACTTAGACCCCTGTTCTCCAGCAGGAACTATTTTGGGGTTCATATTAGGCAGAAAGTATCAAGTATTGATTGTGGGCACATGATATCTCATCTTTAAATGAAAAGTTTTCAAAACTTTGAGAGCTGCTGAATTTTATACTTCAGAACATTGAACATAATTATTTAAAAATACATATGTACTTAACAATGGCTTCTAATATTCACAGATCTCCTAAGCACACTGGCTAGCATACCGCATTCTATCAATAGGTAGACCAAAAGTCGATTAATCTCTTTTTCTCCCTCGATGCACCACAGGAATAATGCTAATGGATCTGTACTATATAACTTAAAAATGTTAATGTTTAAAAAATATTAGTATATATTATAAGAATATCATAAAATTAAAATGTTATATTTACTTATAAAACTGTCTAAAAACAAAGTGAATGATCTTCAGACTGAAATAATTTATACATACATATTCCAAAGCTATATGTATATGCATAACTTATTTAAAAGGATATCTATTATTAATGGAATCGTCCATCACATTTTTGATGCTTTGCTGTAGCCACAACTTCTGCTGATCAAGTTCTCTTTCCTTCAGTTCTAGATCTTCAATTTCAGCTTTAAGATATCTTAATCTATCTATGACTTCTTTAGTATTACAGCCAGCACCTACACCTCTTAAAAACATATGAGAATTAATATCCTCAGTATCAGATCTAGGTTAATATCACTTAATTTTTACTGTAATAAAACTGACTTATTTAGTAATTATTCAAGATAGAAGTCTTTGCACTCTTAAAATCAAGCACTAAAAATGTTAAAAATTTTAAACACCGTACCTCTTGCTTAGAAAATTTATTGACAAGAACAACCAAATTACAAAAATTCTCAATCTTCCCTACAATGTTTTCTTGTCATCTGGAAGGCCAGACTGGTTGGTGACTGGGTGCCAAAAGAGTGTACTCAGCAGTCACACCTAGCAGTCTCAGGATGTGACTGAGGTGCTGGTAAAATAAATTACAACCTTTTAATGTTTTGGTGGAATTTTGGATAAAACAAAACAAAACAAAAACGATAGTCAAAGGGGACACATTAGAACAACAGAAATTGTTTGTTACATTCAAACGTATAACCAGGCCACAATTAATGACAACATGCATTTCAATCAATTACTATTTACAAAGTACAAATTCCTATGAAAGTAGTTCTTACTCTCAAAGATGGGTAAAGACTTAGGAAGAGGTTAATACAAGATAGTATGCAATGTGTGCCAAATGAGTAATAACTCGAGGAAGAAAGTAAGATTTGAACTTTAAGAGTGAAAATCCAACATCCAAGAGAGCAAGGGAACACCCCAACACAGGAGTGACAAAGAGGTCCAGAGAAGTGTGTTCAGGGACAGCTGAGGGGCCTAGCTGAAACAGAAGATTTGAGAGAGATAAACATTGGGAAGGTCAAATTTTACAGAGCATTGAGAAGAAAAATAAAGGTTTCAGAAGAGGGTGCTGGTTTGCAACTTACTTCCACTGGATACTGTTTTTTGACTTTTTTTCAATCAAGTCAATTCCCTCTAAGACATTGGTGATATCATAAATTCTCCTTTTTTGCCTCACAGCCAAAGTATCAGCAGCCTGTTTAGGAAAGACAACGAGAACAGTGAAATAAAGGGCAAGTCATATTTTAAAGCCAAAAAGGGTTGATTATTAAGTCCACAGCAAGTCCAATCTCAAATTTGACCCAGTCAGTTGCTTGGGGACAATAGCTGAGCATGTTCAAAGCATCTCCCAAACATTGCAAATACCAAAGAAACTATTCCATTTAAAAGCCAGCAGATGTTGGAACAGAGAAAGAAATTAAGGTCATGACACAAAGCCTGCAAAAATAAAAGAACACAATCAGAATACTTTGTGTCACCTTATGGACTAATCCTGAGGAGGAGCTACTAATTGCCTATCCATGTCACCTCCTATCTTATTTCTCTGTTCATAAACAGTCTCATCTAAAGATGCATTATTTGTTTTTTAAATTTTAAAGAATTACATCTCAGCAATTTACTTTGGTAATTAAGACACTTGGAAATTCTGAACTATACGTACACTCATAATACCTTAAAGTCAACATCTACATTTTTAAACTCATAATGAAAACAGAGGAATGAATCATGCCATCCTAACACAAAGCCCATCAACAAGAAATCAGAATCAATAGCTCAAGACTGCACTAGCAGCTGTTATACAAAAACTTGGTAGTTGCATTCACATTAGATAAGATCAATGAAAACAACATATGCTATCATGTTACGAATTAAACAACACTGTACAATTCTTCTGATTAGTTCCAATTCACATTTTTGATGTTTGTTCCCAGAAGAACAAAGAGAACCTCAAAGGAGTTTTCAGAGTGGATTAGACAATAGCCTGTTTTGAATGTGGAGCCACATTTTAAGATTCATGGTAGTTACAAATATTTATGTCTCAACTGACAATTTTCAGCATATTATCTAAAATATCTAAATGAACAGGATTTAGTTTCACATAATTGGTTAACAGCTCTCCAAGAGAGCATCCCTACTTTCTTCATTCTGTAAAAACCTAGCTCAGCACAGTGTTTGCAATCTGGACCTGCCTTCCCCCTGGAGCAGGTGCCACTGACAGCTATACTCACTGTACAGGCATTTGGGATCTAGAGAGAAATGTCAGTTCTCTCAAACCCATTTTTTTTGTGTGTGCTACCAAAACCCCCAGGTTACTACTGTCCCATCATTCAGGTCTTCCTCAGGAAGGGGATTCATGCCTCAGTGGACCAGGAGAGTAAGCAGGATGTGGCAGAAGGAGGAAAAACTGGAGGGTGGGGCTCTTTGTTCTCCAACTCTAACTTGGCACTGTCCCTTCTAGAGAACCAGAAAATTAACAGTAGGACTAGCCATGGTTTGTTTCATTGATACTTTCTTCCCTTGTACTTAGCAATTCCCTTCTTGTTTTATCTGCCTTCATAGAATTTTTACTCTCAACTTTGAGGCTGTTTTTATGAAGAACAATAGATGACAGCAAAATTAACGGTACAAATCTGAAGCTGAGGTTTCATTTCTCACTTTCCTCTCTGTAGAGAAGTAACTCAGAGAACTCCAAGCCATGGCTCTGTGTTATTGGTATCTATGTACTCACAAAAGCGTTCACAGCCATAGCAACAGCACACTGGTTTTGGTATCAGAACATGTTTGTATGAACCAGACCACAAGAGCTAGCCTAGGTCATTAGGCAAAGTGCCATGAGATTTAACTTGTAGCTCAAAGTTTTAAAAAGGTGTCTTGTTTATCATTTATATTTATTACTGCTTAACAATCACAACATTTAAGCCCATTTTCTAAAACTAAACATTATTTCTCAAATACTTTACTATTTAAGTATGTAAACCTATAAATGACTAACATGTACAGATCATATGTAAAAGAATCTCCAGGAGGCTTTTATTTTGGAAAGTCCCATCATTCTTTTTTTTTTTTTTGAGACAGTCTCCCTCTCTTGCCCAGGCTGAAGTGCAGTGGTGTGATCTTGGCTCACTGCAACCTCCACCACCCGGGTTCAAGTGATTCTCCTGCCTCAGCCTCCCAAATAGCTGGGACTACATGTGTGTACCACCACGCCTGGTTAATTTTTGTATTTTTAGTACAGATGGGCTTTCACCATGTTGGCCAGGCTGGTCTCGAGCTCCTGACCCCAGATGATCCACCGGCCTCAAACTCCCAAAGTGTTGGGATTACAGGCGTGAGCCATGGTGCCCAGCCAGTCCCATCATTCTTAAGAAATTCTGAAGCTAAACACACTGAGATCCAATCCCAGGGCTGCCACTTCCTATCTTCAGCTGGCCTCATCGTATGCTCACTAAGCCTCATTTCCTTTTTCATAAAATGGTATAACATATACTGAAAGGAGTATTGTGGGAGTTAAACTGGATAATCTTAGCACAAGGTCTACTGCATAGTGATTACTTAAATATTGGCTAGTCAGCCTCATCATCAAATACAGGTTGAAACGGATTGTGGGTAAGATTGTGTGTAAGATTGGTTAAAGTTTGTGTGTATACAGACCTACCTTGTTTTATGTAGTGTTTGAAAAAGTTGTGTGTGAATTCTTTAAAAACTAATTTGGGGCTTAAATACCTAACAGAATCATACCACGAATCTCCACCACCACCACCACCACCATCACCACTACCTTCCTCCGTTCATTTAACACCAAAATGTTCCAGGCTTGGTTCTGGGTCTTAAAGATATAGTTGTGACAGAACAAAGTCCCTGCCCTCAAAGAAGGGAGGGAAGTTAATAATATACAAATAATTATGTTTGGAGAGAATGCAGGCAAGAGGAAGGTGCTATATCAAATAGGATTTTCAGGGAAAAAGCTCTCTGACAAGGTGATATTTGAACATTTGAATGGAGTAGGAGACCCCTGTGAATGTTTGGTGGCAGAACATTCTGGGCAGAGGAAGCAGCACGCACAAAGGCTTTGAAGTGTGTGGGGTCCTTAGCTCCTTCAAGGAGAGGCAGGCAGGCCAGTGTGGCAGAATAATGAGAGGGAAAATGGAAAAAGGAGATAAAGACAGGAAAGGAGACCAACAAGAAGGCGATGGCAATAATCCATGCAGGAGATGGTAGTGGTATGGAGGGGTAGCTATGAAGATGGTGAAAAATGTTAATATTCTGGATATATTTTGAAGGTATGGCAAGCAGCAGGTCTCTAGAGAGGAATCAGAAATTACTTCAGTTTTTGATAAGAGCAGTTACAGATAAGGTAAACTACAGAAGGAACCAGTTTGGGGCACTGGAAATAAAGAAACTGGCCTTGGACCTTCTGACATCCATGGGGAGAAATCAAGGAGACCACTGGACATGAGAGTGTGTGGCTTAGGGGAGAGATCCAAGCTAGAAATATAAATTCCGTAGTCTTCAGCAAATAGACATTTTACACCACAAGAGGGAATGCACTAGTTTGATACAGGAGGTGAGCATAGAAGGGAAGGTTAAGAACCAGCTCTCGGGAAATGTAAGGTCTAGGAAATGAGGGAGCAACCTGCCACTGAAATCAGAAGAAAAGCAGAAAGTGTGGGGTCTCGGAATCCAAGGAAAGAAAGTGTAAGAAAGTGTGACCATGTCAAGTACTGCTATCACAGCAAGTTAGAATTGATCAGTGATTTGCCTTTGGAAAGATCATGGGTGACCTTGATCAGAGCTGTTTTGGCAGAGAGGTGGGGCTGAAAGTCTTAATGGAGAAATTTCAAGAAAGAATGGAAAGAAAGCTAGAGTAGAGAACTCTTGAAGAGTTCTGCTGCCAAGAGGAAAGGAGAAATGGGGCAATATTTTTAGGGAACTATGGGGTCTCCAGGAAGTTTTTTTTTTCCTTTTAAAGATGGGAGCTATTTCAACATGTGAGTATGCTGATAGGAATGATCTGGTAATAAAGAAGGAAGAGGAATCATTAACAATGCAGAAGAGAGAAGGGACGACTGCTCGAGCTGGCCATAAGTAGGCAAGGTGGGATATGAATTCAATAAGTGAGGATTGGCCTCAGGTAATAACAGGGTATATTAATAACTGAAGTCCAGCAGAGTACCTGGGTACAGATATAGGTACATTAGTAGACCAGGTAGGGAGAAAGGTTAGACATTTCCTTCTGGTTGATTTTTATTCTCTCATCAGCATTGGGATGGGGGAGAAAGGAAAGGAGCTATTAATGGTTGAGAGGAGAGGAGAAAGTGCAAAATATTCATATAAAAAAGCAAGACAATAGGTAGCATGGAAAGAATGCTGGACAGCACTACTGGCCCCTTTGTAGTTGGCGATCATGAATTTAAAGTGAGACCTATCAGCATTATTTTCCATTTTCCTCCAGCCTGGACAGCTGTCTGGGTGCAGACAAGGGGTAGGTGGAGAGCAAAGCAAGTCACCATTCCCATCCCATGCTTGCCACTGTAACTGTTGAATACGTATATGCATGTCTTAATCACATTTACTTTAAAAGGCTACATTTACTCTCATATGATTTTACCTATACAGCCATAAAGGAAGCATCTAATTGTATCATATTAACTCAGTTTACAGAAAAACAAACAAAAATATTCCTCTGAAAGAATTATATCTCCCCTCCAAATATTAAATCCTGTTCTAAAAATATAACCAAAGGTGAACAAAGCAATGTCTATAGGTGGAATAAAATTAAAGCTTGCAATGCTTCTAAGAGGTGCTCAAGACAAATGAACCAGGAAATCTGAGACAGGTAGTCCATAAGTGCTAAAAACGGCTTTAATAATCATGAGGCCACATCCCTTCATTTGAACAAATGAGCCCACTAAGACTCGGTGTTAACTCTGGATAGGGAGAGACATTATGTGGTAGCTTTATTTGAGTTAGGGTTAGCTGAGGCTCATTGGCTCAGGGTTGTTCTTCTGGTGGACCACAATGTTGTATTAAAAAGGCTAATACCAAAACAATAATAGGAAACACCCTGTCTTTCAGGTTCTCCACGCAAAGCAGGTACTTTATTTGCTGTCTTCCAAAATCACAAGAGTCAATACATGTACACTCAATAGTTTAGCTACTGTGATTCAGAAACTAACACTACCATGAAGCAGGCCAGAATCCCAAAATAGAAAATATGCAACAGAAGTACTATATAAAACCAGTCAGTTCCACTTGAAAATAAGATGAGAAGGACCCCAAGTGATGCTCCAAAACTGCCTGTAGAGTATTTTAATGAGAATTAAAATAAAAACTGAAAGAACTTGCTTTCAACTCAGCCACATGGTACTTTATGTTGATCTATTCCATGATGAGGTTTGGACTAATTATTACCTAATTTTAAACACTGTTAAAGATAATTTATATCTTTAGATGTTAATGCAGAATGTTTGATTTCAATCCACAATTAAGAGGAACCTTTTATAAGTCAGTAACAGGATAATTGTGTAACAGAATCTTACAGAGACATTATCTAATTCAATGCTCATGGCAGCTTTGGTGTTCTCTCTGTTATATTGGAAACAGATTCACAAAGCTAATGAATGATCAAGGTGGAATTTAGCATTAACTGCATATTCATAAATACATTTTTGGTAAAACATTTTCAAATGGACTTATATAATTTCAAATGACTTTAAATAAATTTGGTGCACAGCCAAAAGTTTCCAAGTTATATAACTGCATTGAAGAAGCAATT
Organism: Macaca thibetana thibetana; assembly: GCF_024542745.1. Lineage (NCBI taxonomy): Eukaryota > Metazoa > Chordata > Mammalia > Primates > Cercopithecidae > Macaca > Macaca thibetana. The sequence continues at coordinate 59,692,573 of NC_065585.1, forward strand.
CAAATAACAATTGTCTACAGGAAGTTTCATATAAAGTGTATTAAATGATCTGAAAAAACAGAAAGATCTTAATTTCCACTTATTACTGAAAAATAATAAACAGTAACAAAAAATTGCATACATGTCTAAAGCTCTGGGACTGTGACCAACACCTTACAGAATGAGGTTTAAAAAATGAAATAGTACCTAAAGTAGACAAAATGTTATGAGATAGAAAAATGAGAGATTACTTAAGGTGGGAGCAAACAGGAAATAGTTCCTGGAGGAGGCCACCATGTGTTTTCAATGGGTCTGTAGGGGCTACCAAATCAATAAGGAAATTAAATATAAAAGAATACATAACTTTAAAGACGCAAAGCGCTCCCTCCAGAAGCTGCATGTTTCAATTCCCAGTCACTACCCTACCACAAGGAAATCTCCTTAAAAAATTTTCAGGGGTCGTCTTGTCACTCCAAACTAACTGCTACTGTACTTGGTATTTCTGAAATGCATAAGCTTTAAATCTTTAAAAAAAAAATTTTTAATAAACTTTGTATAAACTTTTAAAAAAGGAAATTCATTTCTATTGTCTTACCAATAGAAATCATTGAAGATGACTCAAATGAAAACAAGATATTTGATAAACTGCCTATTTAGGAAAATATTGCTGAACCTCAGAAATCTATAAATTATTCAGATCTAGAGATTGCTTGCCTACGTTTTCAATTGCATACTTTGAAAATTCTCTTGGCCGATGCAGTGGCTCATGCCTGTAATCCTAGCACTTTGGGAGGCTGAGATGTGAGGACTGCTTGACCCCTGTAGTTCGAGACCAGCCTAGGTAACAGAGGGAGCTCCCTGTCTCTACAAAAAAAAAATTTTAAATTAGCCAGACAAATTGGTACATGCCTGCGGTCCCAGCTATTTGGGAGGCTAAAGTTGGAGGATCACTGGAACCCAGGAGGTTAAGGCTGCAGTGAGCCATGACTGTACCACTGCACTCTAGCCTGGGTGACAGAGTGAGACCCTGTCTCAAAAAGGAAAAAAAGAACAAATAAATAATAATTCTCTTAAGTATTAACTTCCTAAAATAGGAGAAAGATTAAGTGTGAATCTGCTATTCTACTACTGAGATTTGCACCTCCTTCTTTGTTGTTGTTGTTGTTTTTGAGACAGAGTCTTGCTCTGTTGTTCAAGCTGGAGTGCAGTGGCACAATCTCGGCTCACTGCAACCTCCGCCTCCTGGGTACAAGCAATTCTCCTGCCTCAGCCTCCCGAATAGCTGGGACTACAGGCGCATGCCACCACACCTGGCTAATTTTTGTATTTTTAGTAGAGACGGGGTTTCACTGTGTTGGCCAGGCTGGTCTCGAACTCCTGACCTCATGATCGACCCGCCTCGGCCTCCCAAAGTGCTGGGATTACAGACGTGAGCCACCGTGCCCGGCCTCCATATTTAACCTCACCCTGTCAGTAACACAGCATAAAGCTTAGGAACATGGGCTCTGAGGCTGACCCCACTTATTAGCTGTGTGGCCCTGGGCAAGCTACTTAGCCTCAAATTCTTCATCTGTAAGATAACTATGAAGATATTGTTGCTGTGAGGACTAAATGAGTATATTTGAAACAGAAGAGTGTCTGGCATGGCCGGGCATGGTATTAAATTCTACAAAAATTTTAAAAATTAAAAAACAAAAAAACAAAAAAAACAAAGAGGGCCGGGCACAGTGGCTCATACCTGTAATCCCAGCACTTTGAGAGGCCGAGGCGGGTGGAGTTGAAGACCAGCCAAGATGGTGAAACCCTGTCTCTACTAAAACTACAAAAATTAGCCAGGTGCGGTGGCAGGTGCCTGTAATCCCAGCTACTTGGGAGGCGGAGGTAGGAAAATCGCTTGAACCTGGGCAGCAGAGGTTGCAGTGAGCCGAGATCGCACCACTGCACTCCAGCGTGGGTGACAGAGATTCCATCTCAAAAAAAAAAAAAAAAGAAAAACAAACAAACAAAAAAACAACAGGGATAAACCTAAGCTAATCAGAAAACTAAGTTATACACAAAATCTCGTTGCCTAAAGGATAACAAATGGTGTCAGGAACCTAGACTTGTCATATTCAAGAAAAATGTACTAGACAGAATCTACTAGAATGCACATGGATTTTTAAATAATCTAAAAAATCCTGAAGAAATTATAGTGAATATGAACTACGATTTGAGTTCACCTCAACTTTCATGTTAGCTGTCTTCGTAACTGCCAACAGCCCATTCTCAAAACTGATCAAAACTCCCCAAATTACTGTGCACACACATACACAAACATACATGCGTATACAGCAAAATGTCAAAAATTTCCTTCATGGGAACTGAAGAATATATAGAATAAAAAAGAATATATAGAATAAAAAAGATTTGACTATCTCAATAATTAAAACATATAAAAGAAAATATAAAAACCACAAAATAAAACATGGACAAAATATAGAACTCACAAAAACAAAAAAAGTTAATATTCTTGAAAAAGTTTTCAGACTTTTAATGAGTTAATAAAGGAATACACATTAAAACAATAAAAGTGTATCTATACGAAGGCTTATACATGAATTCATAGCAGTATTCATAACAGCCAAAACTATACATTTAGTAGAGTAAATGTATTCATAAGCAAAGTGTGGTACCTCCGTAAAACAAAATACCACTCGGGGAGTGGAAGGAATGAACCAGTGGTACATGCTACAACATGAATGAATCCCAAAAACATGCCAAGTGAAAGAAGCTAAGCACAGAGTACATATGGTACGATTTCACTGACATGAAACTCTAGAAAAGAGTATTCTAATTCACAGGAAAGAAAGCAGAGTGATGGTTGTTTGGGATTGAGGATAAAGTTGAGGACTGACTGGGAGGAGACAAAAGGGAACTGTTTGGGGTGATGGGAATGTTCCACATGTGGTTGAGGTGATGGTCATTCAGGTACAAGTATTTATCAAAACTCATTTAACTGTTCGCTTAAAATAGGAACATTTTATTGATTGATTGAGATGGAGTCTCTCTCTGTTGCCCAGGCTGGAGTGCAGTGGCGTGATCTCCACTCACTGCAACCTTCACCACCTGGGTCCAAGCAATTCTCCTGCCTAAGTCTCCCGAGTAGCTGGATTACAGGCACCTACCACCACGCCCAGCTAATTTTTTAATTTTTAGTAGAGATGGGGTTTTACCACGTTGGCCAGGCTGGTCTCGAACTCCTGACTTCAAGTGATCTGCCCGCTCGGCCTCCCAAAGTGCTGGGATTACAGGCGTGAGCCACTGCGCCCAGCCAGGAGCATTTTAATGTCTGTAAATTATATATATAAAGTTGACTGAAAAAAAGTACTCTTCATTACTTTTCAAATTTGCAAAATATGAGAAAATTAGAATACCCAACATTTATTTTATGTATCCATCTATGTATCTGTCATTTATCCAACAAACACTTCAAGGTAGCATTTACTATGTACCAGATGCTGTTTAAGTGCTTTAAAAGTAAAAACTCATTTTGATAACCTCTTTAATCATAACCACATGAGGTAGGTAATATTATTGTCCCATTTTTGCAAATGAGGAAACCAAGGCTGAGTAACTTGCCCAAAGGCACTAAACATTATAAAGTCAGGACATAAACTCAGAGATACCATGCTACTTCTGATGCTGTGAGATGGTTGGTCACAATCATATGCTGCTATTGGACTGAAAACTAATTTCATCTTTTTGTAATTTGACAACATTAAGTAAAGGACTTAAAAACGGTTATTATGTTCTGCTCCAGTAATTCTTTAGTATAAACTGTCTAAAAGCCCAAAATGTTTTCTGGAACGTTAATTACCTCTATTACTAAAACCAGTGGACACTATGAAGTCCTATTGCATCCTCTGTAGCACTCAACACTGGCTGGCTACTCCCTCATCCCTAAAACATCATTCCCTGGTTTTGGTGTTACCATACCCTCAGGCTTTTCTCTTATCTTATTTTCCATTTCTTCTGCCCTCTGTTACTGAACTACTAGTGTTTCAGAGTTCCATTCTTGTTCCTCTTTCTGCTAAACACCATTTTCCTTACATAAACTTCATAAATCAACCATATCCAAGTCAGACAGGAAGCCCTCAACTTTATCTTGGGTTCCAAATCTGTAATTCCGATAGGCTGCCAGAGACCTACTCTAGGATGTTCCACAGGCATCTTATTCATGTCCAGAACTGAATATACCATTCCTCTCAATTCTTTCTCCCTTTTGATAACTTCTAAGTGAAAATCACCACTATCTACTCCGTTGACCAAGCCAGCAATATGGCAGTCATTGATAATTTTTCCTATACCCATAGACTCAGCACCAGGTTCTGTCATTTCCACTTTCCTATTCCCATAGACTCAGCACCAGGTTCTGTCACTTCCACAATGTGAAGTCACCAGAATCTCTCCATTTCTTATTCTCCCTGCCTCTAATCTAGTTTAGGTCTGTAAATCTGCCTGCAATCCAATATTCTCTTCATGCAACAGTCATCTGATTTATAGCCTCTCAAATGTACCCACATCTTTCTCTGCCTCTTGGCTCTGTCATATACTGTCTTGCTGACTAGGAATGTCCTCTCACTTAACTAAAAACTAATAGCTATTTGTTGAAAGCTTATAATGGACTGACTGGGTCAGCATTGGTAATACAGAAGACGGTCCCTGGCATACAGCGAAACATGGGCAAACAAAGGAATAAGTAATTCCATACTGTGATAAAGGATAGTAAGGCAAAAACCCAGGTTGCTGAGAAGGAGAATAAGCAGGAACCTACTTTAGTCACTTCAGATTAAGGAAAGAGTCAGGACAAGCCTCTGTATGCACTATATTCCCTTAGTTTCCATTGCTAACTGTCACAAATGACTAGAAATGTAGTTGTTTAAGACAACGCAAATTTTTAAAATAAAATTGGCAATTAAAAATTGTACATATTTATCATTTACAAAATGTTGTTTTGAAATATGTATACATTGTAGAATGGCTAAATCAGGCCAGTTAACATCCATTATCTCACATACTGATCTTTTTTTTGTGGTGAGAACACTCAAATTCTATTCTCTTAGCAATTTTCAAGAACGCAATACATTGTTTTTAACGATAGTCACAATGATGTGCATTAGATCTCTCAAATTTATTCTTGTCTAACTGAAATTTTGTATCCTTTGACTAACATCTCCCCAAGCTCCTGGTAACCACCATTCCATTCTTAGATTCTATGAATTTGACTATTTTAGACTCTATATGTAAGTGAGATCATGTGTCTTTCTGTGCCTGGCTTATTTGCTTAACAAAACATCCTCCAGGTTCATCCATGATGTCAAAAACTGACAGGATTTCCTTCTTTTTTTATGGTTGAATAGTAGCACAAATTTATTATCTAATAGTTCTATAGATCAGAAGTCCAAAATGGATCTCACTGATCTAAAATCAAAACATTGATAAGGCTGTGCTCCTTCTAGATGCTCTAAGGAAGAATCCATTTCTTTGCCTTTCCAGCTTCTAGAGGCTATCACACTTCCTGGCTCATGACCCCGTCTTCCAACAGCAGAAAGGTCATTTTCAAGCTTCCAACTCTTTGGTTCTCACTCTCTTCTTCCACTTTTAAGAACTTTCTGATTACAACAGGCCCAGCCATATATTCCAGGAAAAATCTCCCCATCTTGGCCGGGCGTGGTGGCTCACGCCTGTAATCCCAGCACTTTAGAAGGCCGAGGCAGGAGAATCACTTGAGGTCATGAGTTCGAGACCAGCCTGACCAACATGGTGAAACCCGAGTGTCTCTACTGAAAATACAAAAATCAGCCAGGCATGGTGGTGGGCACCTTTAGTCCCAGCTACTTGGGAGGCTGAGACAGGAGAATTGCTTGAACCCAGGAGGCGGAGGTTGCAGTGAGCCGAGATCATGCCATTGCACTTCAGCCCAGGCAACTCCGTCTCAAAAAAAAAAAAAAAAAAAAAAGAAAGAATAATCTCCCCATCTTAAAATCAGCTGATTAGCAACTTTGACCTTAGTTCCCCTTTCCTATGTAACTGAACATATTCACAGGTCCTGGGAATTAGGACATGAACATCTTTGAGGGACCACTGATCTGCCTACAAAAACATCTAAAAGAAGGAAAAAAAAAAAACCAAAAACAGATCAGACGGTTTAGAGAAGTGGCCAGTGTGTGTTTGTATATGTGTGGTACAGTGGTGGTGGTGGTGTGTGTGCATGTGTGTTTACACACATGCAGAAGTCCATTTCAGGCAGCAGGAAACGCCTGTGCAGCAGCCCTGAGGTGGGAAAAGAGGGCATGTGAGAGTGCTGAAACAGTCAGTGAGACTGGAGTCATCTAAGAGGGAGTGCATAGACCAGGTGAGAGAGGAAGGAGGGCCAGACTAGGCAGGATGTTGTAGGTGTCTGAATGTTGTTCTAAGTAGAGGTGTAATATAACCTTAAATTCTTAAATTTGATATATATTGATAACATCGGAATTCCTAGGTCAGTTCCCAGCTACTCCCTGAAGCCTTTTATGGCTTTTGTATCACCAATCCTCAAGGCTCAGGTAGGTGCTTCCAAACACCCCTCACAGTGTGAAAAGTGTGGAACTGCCCATTTCTCTTTTTCTGATAACTATAATCTGGAAACTACTAAAATAAAGAACAATGGGGCACATATCTGTGAACACATTTGTTGTATGAAATAGGAAAAAACCACAAAAACGTATATGCCTACTAATAAGAATGGCTAACTCTGGGTAATATGACAGATCAAAATTATGAAGACATTCTTTTTTTTTTTTTTTTTTGAGACGGAGTCTGGCTCTGTCGCCCAGGCTGGAGTGCAGTGGCCGGATCTCAGCTCACTGCAAGCTCCGCCTCCCGGGTTCACGCCATTCTCCTGGCTCAGCCTCCCGAGTAGCTGGGACTACAGGCGCCCGCCACCTCGCCCAGCTAGTTTTTTTTTTTTTTTGTATTTTAGTAGAGACGGGGTTTCACCGTGTTAGCCAGGATGGTCTCGATCTCCTGACCTCGTGATCCGCCCGTCTCGGCCTCCCAAAGTGCTGGGATTACAGGCTTGAGCCACCGCGCCCGGCCAATTATGAAGACATTCTAAATCATGTTTACAATTTGGAAAAACAGGTTGGGTACAGTGGCTCATGCCTTATAATCCCAGCACTTTCAGAGACTGAGGTGGGCGGATCACTTGGGGCCATGACTTCAAAACCAGCCTGGCCAACATGACGAAACCCCGTCTCTACCCAAATACAAAAATTACCCAGGTGTGGTGGTGCACGCCTGTAATTCCAGCTACTTGGGTGGCTGAGGCAGGAGAATCGCTTGAGCCCGGTGGTGGAGGTTGCAGTAAGTCAAGATCTCACCACTGCATTCCAGCCTGGGTGACAGAGAGAGACTCTGCCTCAAAAATTATAATAATATTAATAAGTAGGAAAAATAAACATTTGATCTCAGCTATAAAAAGATGTAAGAAATGGAAAATGCTAAAAATTGTTGACAGTAGTTCTCCGTGAGTGTTGTATACTGGACAAGTTTTACTCTAGACTATATTAACCTTTTCCCAAGCTTTCTACTATTTGTATGTTACTTCAGTGATTGCATTTAAGGTTGGAAAAGGAACATCAGAAAATATATCCTCACTTTCACAAAAATATTAAGATGTAAAAGGAAACTTATGGACTCTTAATTGAGAACAGTCAGTCTTCACTGGCAAAATTAAAACAATGATTTATTTAGGAAGAGATGGAGCAAGATGGCAGAGTAGGACTCTTCAGCAACTTTCCCCAGCAGAAACATCAATTTGAACAAGTATCCATGCTATAGCATACCTTCACAAGAGCTAAGTAAGCCATGTGAGAGATTATACTATCTGGATGCAGCACAATATTAAGAAAAGTCACATTGAAGAGGGTAAGAAGGGAAGTTTTATATTACCCCGTCATCCTTCCCTCAACCCTAAGAAGCATGGCAAGGAGAGAAACACCATCCCTTTAGCACCAATGCTAGGATTGCCAAAGTAAAACCCAACACTGGTGAGACCACCACAACCCCCTGTTCCAGGCTAGTACCCATGGACTGAAGCTCTAGACCCAGCCTGGTGCCAAGCAGGATCACACAGCCCCAGGCTTCAGGCTTTCATGGCAAACTCAATTTCTGGGCTGCACCAATGCCAGGCTGATGTCAGCAGTCCAGGGCTCTGGACATCTCACAACACCAGGGATATCTCAGTGAACTTTGGCTTCAGATGTGCCCCACTCCTGTGCTGGCCACATCTGCCCCAAGCTTCTGGCCTGCCTCAGTGCTCAAAGTGCTGAAAGAAGCCCTGCCAGCCAAGAATACCAAACCCAACAAAGCTGTCCTTCAGAAATGAAGAAGAGATAAAGCCTGTTCCAGAAAAACAGAAGATGAGGGAATTAATGATTACCAGAACTGTTTTACAAGAAATGGTAAAGGGAGGTCTTCAAGCTCAAAAAAAAAAAGGATGCTAAGGAGTAACACAAAACAATCTCAAAGTCTAAAACTCACTGTTAAAAGTAAGTACACTGACTAAAGATATAAGCAATTTATGCAGCATCATCACAGAATTAAAGTATTCTGGATTTTGTATAAAAGTTAAAAGACAAAACTATTAAAAATCATAATAGCCACAATAATTTGTTAAGCAATAGACAATATAAAAAGATAAAACTTGTAACATCAAATATTCAAAATGTGAGGAGGGGACTGGAATAAAAGTGTAGAGGCTTTTTTGTTGTTAAGGTTTTTTTGTTTGTTTTTGTTTTTATGTGATCAAAGTTGTTATCAGCTTAAAATACCCCATTGTAAGATATTTCTTTTGTAAGCCTCATGGTAACAACAAAACAAAAACCTATAGCAGATACATAAAAAGGCAAGGAATCAAAACATACCACTAGACAACAACATAATTTAGCCACAAAAGAAGATAGAGGTAAAGGAAGAAAACGTCTAAAAAACAACTATAAAACAACAAAATGACAGTATTAACTCCTTACCTATAAATGATAACCTTGAATGTAAGTGTTAATTAAGTTCTCCAATAAAAAGGCAAAGTAGTTAAATGGATTTTTTAAAAAAGACTCAACTTTACGCTGCCTATAAGAGGCTTGCTTCACCTGTAAGGACACAGACCGAAAATGAAGGAATGGAAAAATATACTCCATGCAAATAGAAACCAAAAGAAAGCAGGTGTGGCTATACATATATCAGATTAAATAGATTTTAAGTCAAAAACTATAAAAAGATACAAAGGTCACTATCTAATAATAAAACGGTCAATTCAGCAACAGGAGATATAACAATTGTAAATATGTGTGAACCCAATATTGCAGCACCTAAATATATAAAGAAAGCATCAATCTGAATGGAGAAATAAACAGTAATAATAGTAGGGGATTTCAACAGCCCACTTCCAATAATGGAAAGATCAAAAAGAAAGTCAATAAGAAAATATCAAACATAAACTATACTCCAGATCAAATGAACCTAACATCCATCCAACAGTAGTAGAATACACATTCTTCTCAACTGCACATGGAACATTCTCCAGGTTAGATTATATATGAGGCCAAAAAACCAATCATAACAAATTCTAAAAGACTGAGATAATTACAAGTATCTTTTCTGACCACAATCATTAACAAGAGAAACTACAGAATATTCACAAATACATGGAAATTTAAAAACAACATGCTCTTAAACAACTAATGAGTCAATGAAAAAATATAAAGGGAAATTGAAAAATAACAAATGAAAATGGAAACGATATAACAAAATCTATGAAATACAGCAAAAGCAGTTCTAACAGGGTTTTTTTTTTTTTTTAATGCTTGGATTGTCAGAGAAAACTAAGAGGGAATTTTTAATATATACATATATACTTTAAGTTCTGGGGTACATGTGCAGAACGTGCAGTTTTGTTACATAGGTATACACGTGCCATGGTGGTTTGCTGCAACCATCAACCTGCACCTACATTACATATTTCTCTTAATGCTATCCCTCCCGTAGCCCCCCATCCCCCAACAGGCCCCAGTGTGTAATGTTCCCCTCCCTGTGTCCATGTGTTCTCCTTGTTCAGCTCCCACTTGTGAGTGATAACATGTGGTGTTTGGTTTTCTGTTCTTGTGATAATTTGCTGAGAATGATGGTTTCCAGCTTCATCCACATCCCTGCAAAGGACATCAACTCATCCTTTTTTATGGCTGCGCAGTATTCCATGGTGTGTATGTGCCACATTTTCTTAATCCAGTCTATCATTGATGGACATTTGGGTTTGTTCCAAGTCTTTGCTATTGTGAATAGTGCTGCAATAAACATATGTGTGCATGTGTCTTTATCACAGAATGATTTATACTCCTTTGGGTATATACCCAGTAATGGGATCACTGGGTCAAACGGTATTTCTAGTTCTAGATCCTTGAGGAATTGCCACACTGTCTTCCACAGTGGTTGAACTCATTTACACTCCCACCAACAGTGTAAAAGTATTCCTATTTCTCTAATCCTCTCCAGCATCTGTTGTTTCCTGACTTTTTAATGATTGCCATTCTAACTGGTGTGAGATGGTATCTCACTGTGGTTTTGATATGCATTTCTCTAATGACCAGTGATGATGAGCATTTTTTCATATATTTGTTGGCCGCATAAATATCTTCTTTTGAGAAGTGTCTGTTCATATCCTTTACCCACTTTTTGATAGGATTGTTTTTTTCTTATAAATTTGTTTAAGTTCTTTGTAGATCCTGGGTATGAGCCCTTTGTCAGATGGGTAGATTGCAAAGATTTTCTCCCAATTCTGTAGGTTGCCTGTTCATTGTGATGATAGTTTCTTTTGCTGTGCAGAAGCTCTTTAGTTAGATCCCATTTGTCAATTTTGGCTTTTGTTGCCATTGCTTTTGGTGTTTTAGTCATGAAATCTTTGTTCATGCGTATGTCCTGAATGGTATTGCCTAGGTTTTCTTCTAGGATTTTTCTGGTTTTAGATCCTATGTTTAAGTCTTTAATCCATCTTGAGTTAATTTTTGTATCAGGTGTAAGGAAGGGATCCAGTTTCAGTTTTCTGCATATGGCTAGCCAGTTTTCCCAACATCATTTATTAAATAGAGGATCTTTTCCCCATTGCTTGTTTGTGTTGGGTTTGTCAAAGATCAGATGGTCATAGATGTGTGGTGTTATTTCTGAGGCATCTGTTCTGTTCCATTTGTCTATATATCTGTTTTGGTACCAGTACCATGCTGTTTTGGTTACTGTAGCCTTGTAGTATAGTTTGAAGTCAGGTAGCATGATGCCTCCAGCTTTGTTCTTTTGGCTTAGGATTGTCTTGGCAATACAGGCTCTTTTTTGGTTCCATATGAAGTTTAAAGTAGTTTTTTCCAATTCTGTGAAGAAAGTCATTGGTAGCTTTTTGGGGATAGCATTGAATCTATATATTACCTTGCGCAGTATGGCCATTTTTACGATATTGATTCTTCCTATCCATGAACACGGAATGTTTTTTCCATTTGTTTGTGTCCTCTCTTATTTCCTTACGCAGTGGTTTGTCGTTCTCCTTGAAGAGGTCCTTCACATCCCTTGTAAGTTGTATTCTGAGGTATTTTATTCTCTTAGTAGCAACTGTGAATGGGAGTTCACTCATGATTTGGTGCTCTGTTTGTCTGTTATTGGTGTATAGGAATGCTTGTGATTTTTGCACATTGATTTTGTAATCTGAGACTGCTGAAGTTGCTTATCAGCTTAAGAAGATTTTGGGCTGAGACGATGGGGTTTTCTAAATATATAATCATGTCATCTGCAAACAGAGACCATTTGACTTCCTCTCTTCCTATTTGAATACCATTTATTGCTTTCTCTTGCCTGATTACCCTGGCCAGAACTTCCAATTCTATGTTGAACAGGAGTGGTGAGAGGCAGCATCCTTGTCTTCTGCCAGTTTTCAAAGGGAATGCTTCTAGTTTTTGCCCATTCAGTATGATATTGGCTGTGGGTTGTCATAAATTGCTCTTATTATTTTGAGATATGTTCCACTGATACCTATAGTTTATTGAGAGTTTTTAGCATGAAGGGCTGTTGAACTTTGTTGAAGGCCTTTTCTGCATCTATTGAGATAATCATGTGGTTTTTGTCATTGGTTCTGTTTATGTGATCTCTTTTATTCATTTGCATATGTTGAACCAGCCTTGCATCCCAGGGATGAAGCCAACTTGATCGTGGTGGATAAGGTTTTTGATGTGCTGCTGGATTTGGTTTGCAGTATTTTATTGAGGATTTTCACATCAATGTTCATCAGGGATATGGGCCTGAAATTTTCCTTTTTTGTTGTGTCTCTACCAGGTTTTGGTATCAGGATGATGCTGGCCTCATAAAATTAGTTAGGGAGGATTCTAAGAGGGAATTTTATAGCAACAAATGTCTACATCAAAAAAGATATCAAATAACCTAACGTATCTTAACAAATGAAAATGGAAACAACATAACAAAAGCTATGGAATACAGCAAAAGCAGTTCTAACAGGATTTTTTTTTTTTTTTAAATACTTGGACTGTTAGAGAAAACTAAGAGGGAATTTCATAGCAACAAATGTCTACATTAAAAAGTATCTCAAATAACCTAACATACTTCAAGGAATTAGAAAGACAAGAACAAACTAAGCTCAAAGTTAATAGAAAAAAGAAAATAATAATGATCAGGGCAGGAATAAATGAAATACAGGCTAGAAATATAGATCAACAAAACTGAGTTGTTTTCTGTGTTTGTTTGTTTTGAATTTCAACCTTTATTTTAGACAGAGGGGATACATGTGCAGGTTTGTTACACTGGTATACTACATGATGCTGAGGTTTGGGGTGCAGATCCTGTCAACCATGCAGTGAGTACAATAACCAATTGGTGACTTTTCAATCCATACTCCCCTGCCTGCCTCTCCTCTCTAGTAGTATACAGTATCTATTGGCCCCATCTTTATGTCCATCTGTACTCAGTGTTTAGCTCACATTTATAAGTGAGAACATGCCATATTTGGTTTTCTGTTCCTGCATGAATTTACTTAGGATTATGGCCTCTAGCTGCATCCATGTTGCTACAAAGGACATAGTTTCATTCTTTTTATGGCTACGTAGTATTCCATGCCATATACGTACCACACTTTCTTTATCCAATTCACCCTTGATGGGCACCTACGTTGGTTCCATGTCTATGAACTCGTGAGTCCATGTGTCTTTTTGGTAGAATGATTTGTTTTCTTTTGGGTGTATATTCAGTAATGGAATTGCTGGATCGAATGGTAGTTCAATTCTTAGTTCCTTGAGAAATCTCCAAACTGCCTTCCACTGTGGCTGAATTAATTTACATTCCCACCAACAGAGTATAAGCATTACATTTTCTCCACAGTCTTGCCAGTGTGTGTTATTATCTGACTTTATAATAGCCATTCTGACTAGTATGAGACAGTATCTCAGTATGGTTTTGACTTGCATCTCTCTGATTAGTGATCATAAGCATTTTTTCATGTTTGTTGGCCACTTGTGTATCTTCTTTTGAGAAGTGTCTGTTAATATCCTTTGCTGCCTTTTTTTTTTTTTTTAAAGACATGGTCTCACCCTGTTGCCCAGGCTGGGGTGCAGTGGTGCAGTTTCGGCTCACTGCAACCTCTGCCTCCCGCCTTTGCCCATTTTTTAATGGGGTTGTTTTATGCTTGCTGATTTAAGTTCCTTATAGATTCTTTATATGGTTCCTTATAGATTCCTTATAGATCTCACCTTGTCAGATGCATAGTTTGCAAATATTTTCTCCCATTCTATAGGTTGTCTGTTTACTCTGTAGGCTGATGGTTTCTTTTGCTGTGCAGAAGCTCTTTATTTTAATTAGGTCCCACTTGTCAATTTTTGTTTGTGTTGCTATTGCTTTTGGGGACTTAGCTAAAATTTCTTTGCCAAGACCAGTGTTGAGAAGGGGATTTCCTAGGTTTTCTTCTAGAATTTTTTTTTTTTTTTTTTTTTTTTGAGACAGAGTCTCGCTCTGTTGCCCAGGCTGGTGTGCAGTGGCGCAATCTCGGCTCACTGCAAGCTCTGCCTCCAGGGTTCATGCCATTCTCCTGCATCAGCCTCCTGAGTAGCTGGGATTACAGGTGCCCGCCACCACGCCCAGCTAATTTTTTCTTGTATTTCTAGTAGAGAATGGTCTAGTAGAGAATGATCGAGACCAGGATGGTCTCGATCTCCTGACCTCGTGATCCACCTGCCTCAGCCTCCCAAAGTGCTCGGATTACAGGCATGAGCCACTGCACCCGGCCTCTTCTAGAATTTTTATAGTTTGACATCTTACATTTAAATCTTTTATCCATCTTAATTGTTTTACATGGTGAAAGGTAGGGGTCCAGTTTCATTATTTAGCATACGGCTAGTCAGTTATTCCAGCATTATTTATTAAATAGGGAATCCTTTCCCAATTGCTTTTTTTGGTTGGCTTTGTTGAAAATCAGAAGGTTGTAGGTGTACAGGTTTATTTCTGGGTTCTCTATTCTGTTCCATTGGTCTATGTGTCTGTTTTTGTTCCAGTACCATGCTGTTTTGATTGCTGTAGCCTTATAGTGTAGTTTGAAGTCAGGTAATGTGATGCTTTCAGCCTTGTTCTTTTTGCTTAGGATTGCTATTTGGGCTTTTTGGTTCCATATAAATCTTAGAGTAGTTGTTGGTAATTCTGTGACATTGGTAGTTTGGTAAGAATAGCATTGAATCTGTAAATTGCCTTAGGTAGCATACCTATTTTAAAGATACTGATTGTTCCAGTCCATGAGCATGGAATGTTTTTCCATTCACTTGTGTCATTTCTGATGTCTCAGCAGTGTTTTCTAGTTCTCCTTGTAAGAGATCTTTCACATTATTGATTAGCTGTATTCCTAGGTAACTGAATTTTTTTGTGGCAATTGTAAATGGGATTGTGTTCTTGAGTCTCAGCTTGAATGTTACTGGTGTTCAGAAATGCTACTAATTTTTTTTTGCATTGATTATTGAATCCTGAAACTTTTGCTGAAGTCATTTATCAGTGTTAGGAGCCTTTTGGCAGAGTCTTTAGGGCTTTCTAGGTATAGAATCATATCATCAGCAAAGAGAAATACTTTGACTTATTTTCCTATTTGGATGCCCTGTATTTCTTTCCCTTGCCTGATTTCTCTGGCTAGGACTTCTACTACTGTGTTCAAAAGGAGGGGTGACAGTGGGCATCCTTGTCTTGTTCTGGCTCTCAAGGGGAATGGTTCCAGCTTTTGCCCATTCAGTATGATGTTGGCTATGAGTCTGTCATAGATGGTTCTTATTATTTTGAGGCATGTTCCTTTGACACCTAATCTGTTGTGTGTGTGTGTGTGTTTTTTGTTTGTTTGTTTGTTTGTTTTTTTACCATAAGGGGATGTTGCATTTTCTGGGAAGTTTTTTTCTGTGTCTATTGAGATGATCATATAGTTTTCGCTTTTAATTCTGTTTAGGTGAATTACATTTACTGATTTGCATATGTTGAACTCACCTAGCATCCTAGGAATAGAGCCTACTTAATCATGGTGTATTAGCTTTTTGGTGTCCTTTTGGATTTGGTTTGCTAGTATTTTGTTAAAAATTTTTGTATCTATGTTCATCACGGATACTGGCCTGAAATTTTCTTTTTTCATTGTGTCTCTACCAGATTTTGGTATCAGGATGATGCTGGCTTCATAGAATGAGTTAGGGAGGAGCCCCTCCTCCTCAATTTTTCTTCTTCAGTGATCTAACACTGCTAGTGGGGTGTTGAAGTCTGCCACTATTATTGTGTGCCTGTCTTTTTGTAGGTCAAAAAGAATTTATGAGTTTATGAACTTTTTTTACACATTTCTCAAAAGAAGACATACAATAAGTCAATGTGTATATGGAAAAAATGCTTAATATCACTAATAATTAGGGAAATGAAAATTAAAACCACAATGAGATATCACCTCATACCTGTTAGAATGGCTATAATCAAAGACAAAAGATAACAGGTATTGACAAGGATGTGGAGAAAATGGAGCCCTTGCATATTGGAGATGGGAATGGAAATAAGCAGAGCCATTATAAAAACAGTATGGAGGTTCTTTTAAAAACTAAAATTAGAACTACCGTATGACCCAGCAATCCTACTGCTGAATATATATCCAAGGAAAATGAAATCAGTATTTCAAGGAGATAGCTGCACTCCTGTGTTCACTGCAGCATTATTCAGAGTAGCCAGGATATGGAATCAACTTAAAATATCCATCAGTGAATGAATGGAGAAAGAAAATGTGGTATATACAGACCTACCTCCTTTCATTGCACTACTATTTTTTGTGCTAACAGATACTGTGTTTTGTACCAATTGGAGTTTTGTGGCAACCCTGCATCAAGCAAGTTTATTGGCACCATTTTTGCAACAGCATGTGCTCACTTTATGTCTCAGTATCACATTTTGGTAATTCTTACAATATTTCAAACTTTTTCACTATTATTATATCTGTTATTGGGATCTGTGATTAGTGATCTTTGATGTTACTATTGTAACTGTTCTGGGGTAGGAGAAACTGCACCCACATAAGACTATGAACTAATTCAACAAATGTTGTGTATCTTCTGACTGCTCCACTCCTGGCCATTCTCCTGTCTCTGTCTGTCTCCATGGGCCTCCCTATTCCCTCAGACAAAACAATATTGAAATTAGGCCAGTTAATAACCCTATAATGGCCTCTAAGTGTCCAAGTAAAAGGAAGAGTCATATGTCTTCCATTTTAAATCAAAACCTAGATATGATTAAGTTTAGTGAAGAAGCCATGTCAGAAGCCAAGACAAGCCGAAAGCGAGACCTACTGAGGTAAACACTTAGCCAAGTTGCAGATGCAAAGGAAAAGTACTTGAGTGAACTTAAAAGTGCTACTCCAGATGAACACATTAATGATAAGAACGTGAAAAAGGCTTATTGCTGATATGGAGAAAGTTTGAGTGGTCTGAATAGAAGATAAAACTAGCCACTACATTCCTGCAAGCCAAAGCCTAATCCAGAGGAAGGCTCTAACTCTCTTCAATTCTATGAAGGTTGAGAGAGATGAGAAAGCTGAAGAAGAGAAGTTGGAAGCTAGGTTGGTTCATGAAGTTTAAGGAAGCCATTTCCATAACATAAATGTGCAAACCACAAGTGCTAATGTAGTGAAACAAGTGCTGATGTAGAAGCTGTAGCAAGTTACCTAGAAGATCTAGCTAAGATAATTGATGAAGTGGTTAGACTAAACCACAGATTTTCAACGTAGACAAAAAAGCCTTCTATTGGAAGACGATGGCATATAGGACTTTCATAGCTAGAGAAGTCAATGCATGGCTTCAAAGCTCCAAAGGACAGGCTGAGTCTCTTGTTAGGGTTGAATGCAGTTGGTGACTTTAAGTTGAAGCCAATGTTCATTTAGCATTCCAAAAGTCCTAGGGCCCTTATGATTGATATTAAATCTCCTCTGCCTGTGCTCTATAAATGGAACAACAAATCCTGGATGACAGTACATCTGTTTACAGTGTGGTTTACTAAATATTTTCAGCCTGCTGTTAAGACCTACTCAGAAAACAAGATTCCTTTCAAAATATTACTGCTCTTTGACAATGCACCTGATCACCCAAGAGGTCTGATGGAGATGAACAAAGAGATTAATGTTGTTTTCATGCCTGCTAATACAACCTCCATTCTCCAGCCCATGAAGGAAGGAGTAATTCTGACTTTCAAGTTTTCTTTTGAAACACATTTTGTAAACCTATAGCTGCCACAGATATTGATTCCTCTGACGGATCTGGACAAAGTATAGCTTTCTGGAAAGGATTCACCATTCTAGATACCATTATGAACATCCATAATTCATGAGAGGAGGCAAAAATATCCATATTAATAGAAGTTTGGAAGAAGTTGATTCCAACCCTCATGAATGACTTTGAGGTGTTCATGACTTCAGTGGAGGAAACTAAAGATTCAATTTAAAAAAAGCAATAGAACTAGAAGTGAAGCCTGAAGATGTGACTGAATTGCTGCAATCTTATGATGAAACTGTAATAGATGAATACTGGCGTATGATGGATGGGCAAAGGAAGTGGTTTCTTGAGATGGAATTTACTCCTAGTGAAGATGCTGTGAACATCGTTGAAATGACAACAGAGGATTTTAAATATTTCACAAGTTTAGTTGATAAAGCACAAGAAGGTTTGAGAGGGCTGACTCCAATTTTGAAAGAAGTTCTAATGTGGGTAAAATGCCATCAAACAGCATTTTATGCTACAGAGAAATCTTTGCTACAGAGAAATCTTTTGTGAAAGGAAGAGTCAATTGATGTTGCAAACTTCATTTTTGTCTTCTTTTAAAAAATTGCCACAGCCACCCCAACCTTCAGCCACCATACCCTGATTAGTCAGCAGCCATCAACATTGAGGCAAGATCTCTACCATCAAAATGATTGACTTAATGCAGGCTCAGATGATCATTAACATTTTTAAACAATATAGGATTTTCTAATTAAGGTCTGTACACTTCTTTTTAAGACATGCTACTGCATACTTAATAAAGTATAGTGTAAATGTAAGTTTTCTATGCACTGGGAAACAAAAAAATCTGTGGGACTCATTTTATTGCAATATTCATCTTATTGTGGTGGTTTGGAACTGAACCCACTGGAACTGAACATTATGTTAAACAAAATAAATCAGGCACAGAAAGAGAAACACCACATGATCTCACCCAAATGTGGAATGTAAAAATGTTGATCTCATAGAAGTAGAGAGTAGCATGATGGTTACCTGGGCCTGGGGCGGGGCAGGGAGGAGTGGTTGGGGAGGTATTGGTCAAAGGATACAAATTTCAATTAGAAAGAAGTGCAAGCAATCTATTGTAAAATATGGTGAGTGTAGCTCGTAACACATTGTACTAGGTTAGTGCAAAAGTAATTGTGGTTTTTGTGATTAAATTGCAAAAACCACAATTACTTTTGCACCAGCCTATACTGTGCTAAGAAAAATGCGGGATGTTAGCCTCATCAAATATGGAAGAGAAACAACCTGTAGTCAAAAGGGAGTGATTTGTTAAGTGGTACCTGTCTATCTCGTGACTAGACGTACCAACCAGGGAAAGGCAAAGTATGGAAAGGGGTAACTTTTGTGCTTCCAAAGTAGCTAAGCAGAAGTGGGGAAGCAGTTTTGTCAAATGATCTTTGATTAGGCAAACACCGAGTTTTAAAGAGGCTGTCAAGTTGAGGCCACTTGGTCCATTAGCTGGTGCAGCAAGACCACTACTCAACATTTTCACACTGCCACAAGATTGTTCCTCTAATGGAGTAATGCCCTAGTTTCTCGGAGATGCTGTAAGTGGCATGATGTTACCTAACGCTTAGGCTTAGTTTGATTTCTGGGTCCACCATATGTGTTCTTAAGATGCCAACCTGTTGCTTTTTTTTTTTCCATTTAAAAGGATAGTACCTGCTCCCTCTAACCACCTCACCCCATTCTTGAATGATGTTTTATCCTTTGGAAAGAACAAGGCTATGATGTAGTGACTACTGTCTGTATCTCCTGTGTGTGTCTGTTCTTGTCACAAATGTATTTGGGGACACTGGATGCACTGATTTTCTGTAATAAAGTTTTTTAATCACTCTTCCCAAAAAGTAAAAAATAAAACAAAAAAAAATGCTGGATGTTAAGTGTTTTCACCACAAAAATCATAACTATGTGAGGCAATGCATATATTAATTAGCTAGCCAATGTATATATACTTCAACACATCATACAGTATATGATAAATATATACAATTTTATCTATCAATTTAAGAAATACAAACAGAAAAAATAAATATTTTTAAAAATACCAATATTTATCATACTAAAGAAATGGCATAATACAATATACATACCCAGTCAAATATATGTGTAAGCACATTAATAGGTATCTCATCCAAACATTTCGTGGCCATGTTCACTGATGGGAAGTGGCAGGATAAGGACCAAAAACTCAGAACTGGTGTCTTAAGTTTTAAGTCAATTTATCTTGTCCAGAACTAGAAAAATGAGATGGCTGACTCCCTTTCTTCTTTTATCTATTAAAGTTGTTTTTTCAAATCATGCCAAAACTTCAGGGCCGGGAGCAGCGGCTCACACCTGTAATCCCAGCACTTTGGGAAGCTGAGGTGGGTGGATCATTTGAGGTTGGGAGTTTGAGACCGGCCTGGCCAATATGGTGAAACCCCATCTGTACTAAAAAAAAAAAAATACAAAAATTAGCCAGGTGTGGTGGCATGCGCCTGTAATCCCAGCTACTCAGGAGGCTGAGGTGGGAGAATTGCTTGAACCCAGGAGGTGGAAGTTGCAGAGAGCTGAGATGGCACCACTGCACTCCAGCCTGGGTGACAGAGCAAGACTCCATTTCATAAAAAAACAAAAAAAACTTCAGAGGTAGGTATAACATTTGCTTAGCATGTTGGTTCATGGCATCAATTCTGGCATTAGATTATTGTATTTCACTTACTGTGGATATCAGGTATGGCATTTAACTTCTTTATGACTTGATTTCCTAATCAGAAAATGGAGATGTAGTATCTCCTTTATACTTTTGCTATGAGGATTAAATGAACACAAGGAAAGTACCTGGCACAGTGCTAGTCATTTAGTAATAGTATAATATTTTTCACTATGATATAGCTTTTGTCTCCTGAGAATTATTTCTTCCATTTAGCCAAACGCCTTGCATTTGATAGATGTTTAATGATTAGACCCTGGAATAGATGTATCTTTATCTATGTATTTTAATAGGCTTCATATTTTATTTTAGTTCTATTTCCACAGGTAACAAAGGCTTTGTATTTTTAAGCAGTTTTAAATTCACATCAAAATTGACCAAAATGTAGAGAAAGCTCCCATATGCCCCCGTCCCTGCTCATGCACAACCTCCCCCATTTACAACGTCCTGCACCAGAGTGGTACATTTCTTACAGTTGATGAATCTACACATGATTATCATCCAAAATCCATAGTTAGGGTTAACTCTTGCTGTTTTACACTATGAGTTTTGACAAATGCATAATGACATGTATTCATCATTATGGTACCATTCAGAATAGCTTCACTACCCTAAACACAGTCTGTGCTCCATCTATTCATCCCTCCTACCTTCTAGCCTCTGGCAACCACTGATATTTTACTGTCTCCTTAGTTTTGCCTTTTTCTGAATGTCATATAGTTGGAATCATAGAGTTCACAGTCTTTTCAGATTGGCTTCCTTCACTTAGTAATATGCATTTAAAGTTCTTCCATATCTTTTCATGAATAATACTATATTGTCTGGATGTACAACATTTATATTTTTACCTGCTGAAGAGTATCTTGGTTGCTTCCCAAGTTTCAGCAATTATGAATTAAGATGCTATGAATATCTACGTGTAGGTTTCTGTGTAGTCATGAGTTTTCAACTCTTTTGGGTAATACCATGGGAACACAATTACTGGATTGTATGGTAAGAATATGTTTAGTTTTCTAAGAAACTGCTAAGTTGTATTCCCAAGTGGCTATACCATTTTGCATCTTCATCATCAATGAATGAGAGTTCCTGTTGCTCCACATCCTTGCTAGCTTTTAGTGTTGTCAGTCTTTTGGATTTTTCACCATTCTAATAAATATGCAGTGGTATCTCATTGTTGATAGTTTGTGGCAAAATACATAAAACATCAAATTTATCATCTTAATCATTTTAAGTGTACAGTTCAGTAGTATTAAGTACATTCTCAACATTGTGCAACCAATCATCAGAACACTTCATCCTGCAAACCTGAAACTATACACATTGTATGAGTTTGCTAGGGCTGCCAAAACAAAGTGCCACAGGCTGGGTGGCTTAAACAACAGAAATTTATTTTCTCACAATTCTGGAAGCTAGAAGTCCAAGATCAAGGCATTCATTGGCCCATTTGGTTTCTTCAGAGGCCTCGCTCCTTGGCTTACAGATGATCACCTTCCTGCTGTGTCCTCACATGGTCTTTCCTCTGGGTGGGAGCATCCGTGGCGTCTCTTTGTATATCCAAATTTCCCCTTTCTCATAAGGCCCCCAGTCAGATTAGATCAGGTCACAGCTTAATTTTAGCTTAATTATCTTCAAACGCCCTATCTCCAAATACAATCACATTCTGAGGTATGGAGGTAAAGTCTTCAACATATGAATTTTGGGGGACATATTTCAGCCTCTAACATCCATTAAGCAACAAATTCCATTCTGTCTTCCCTCAACCCCTGGTAACCACCCTTCTCCATTCTGCCTCTAAGAATTTGACTACTCTAGGTACCTCACATAAGTGGAATCATACAGTATTTATCTTTTTTTGTGACTGACTTATTTCACCTAGCATTATATCCTCAAAGTTCATCATGTTGCAGCATATGTCAGCATTTTCTTCCTTTCTAAGGCTGAAGAATATTCCATTGTATATATACCATAATTTGTTAAGCTACTCATCTATTGATGGACATTGGGATTCCATCCGCATTTTGGCTATTATGAATGCTGCTGTTATGAACACAGGTGTATACACACCTTCTTGAGGCCCTGCTTTCAATTCTTTGGGTATACACCCAGGAGTTGAAGGGTCCTGAGAATCTGTAAGCATGCACTAAAGTTCTGGCTGTACTACCCACATATCTCTCCTTAGGCTAATTCTACCTTAAAATATTTGCCCGGTATTATAAACTAGGGTCTTTAGTTGTTGTTGTTGTTGTTGTTTTTTGAGACAGAGTCTCGCTCTGTCACCCAGGCTGGAGTGCAGAGGCGCGATCTTGGCTCACTGCAAGCTTCGCCTCCCGGATTCACGCCATTCTCTTGCCTCAGACTTCTGAGTAGCTGGGACTACAGGCGCCCGCCACCATGCCCAGCTAATTTTTTTTGTATTTTTAGTAGAGACGGGGTTTCACCGTGTTAGCCAGGATCGTCTCCATCTCCTGACCTCATGATCTGCCTGCTTCAGCCTCCCAAACGGCTGGGATTACAGGCATGAGCCACCACGCCCGGCCAAACTAGGGTCTTAAATTATTTATTTATACCAGGATGTATGTAACTCAGGCTATCATAAACGGGTACGCATCAGGGACCTGTCAGATAAGACGCACCATACTTTATCACATTAACTCAGGTATCATTCAGGTAATTTGTAAGTTAAAGAATTATAATAAAGGAGATAAGCAATCTTCATCATGCTTAAAAAAGCTCAAGATGACACCAAAATGGCAAATAAGATGTATAAATTTAGTTATAACTTACATTTAATAGGAATTTTCAAAACAACATACAGATACATAGTCATGACTATCTTAACAGTTGTTCAAATTCTTAACTGTGAACAAGTGGAATCCTAGCTTAATTTATGCAATAACAGAATTTGCCACCAATACCCTCATTTTCAGGAGTGCAGTACCTCCCTTTTCACAATGGGCAGAGGAATAAGAATAATCATGCATTTTTCCATGCCCTTACACAAATGGAAACCTACCTACATACATTTATTTTTGAAGACGACTGAAAGATGGTATAACACAGAGAATAACAATAAATGGTCTAGTTTTGAATCTTAGCTCTCACTTTCTACTGTGTAACTCCAGGCAAGTTATCTAACCTATCTTGGCCTACTTAACTAGAAGTTTCTTATGCTGTGAAATGGGGCTATTCTGCCAAAATGTTCACTGTTGTTAAGAGGATAACATTAGCTAAAAACATGTAAAATGTTTTGCATGTAGTAAGTTCTTGATATATATTAGCTATTAACAGCATAAACTTGCAAACCACATAGCTTGAAATAACCATGATATAATCTCTTATCTCACTGGAATAAAGAAATAATAACTATCCCACCTCCACTACTGTAAATGAGACTATATAGTGTGGGTGAAGCTGCAGAGATAATGAATAAACTTTCCTCAAATCACTTTCAATGTCTTTCTATTGCCTCCTAATTGTTAAGTTACACTATAACAGCTTTATTAAAATTGATTTTCTGTGTTGAGCCATGTTTTTTTTTTTGAGACACGGTTTTGCTTGTTGCCCAGGATGGAGTGCAGTGATGCGATATCGGCTCACTGCAACCTCCGCCTCTTGTGTTCAAGCAATTCTCCTGCCTCAGCCTCCCAAGTAGCTGGGATTATAGGCACCCACCACCACACCTGGCTAATTTTTTTGTATTTCTAGTAGAGAGGGGTGTCACCATGGTGGGCAGGCTGGTCTCGAACGCCTGACCTCAGGTGATCCGCCCACCTCAGCCTCTCAAAGTGCTGAGATTACAGGTGTGAGCCACCACACCTGGCCAAGCCATGTTTTCAATTAATTATACTATTAAGAAGAAATGTGTCACTAAGATACAACCTTACATTCTTATTCTTCAGCAGTATAAGACAGAAAAGAAATAGCATCTATGTGGTCTAGGATACTTTATGATATCCAAAATATTTGAATATTTTACTTGAAGTTTGATATACTTTTTTTATTATTTGGAATATTCAAAAACTGTTTCTTCAAAGCCAGGTGCGGTGGCTCATGCCTGTAATCCCAGCACTTTGGGAGACCAAGGTAGGCGAATACATTTGAGTTCAGAAGTTCGAGACCAGCCTGGAAAACATGGCAAAACCCTGTCTCTACTAAATATACAAAAATTAGCCAGGCATAACGGTGTACACCTGTAGTGCCAGCTACTTGGGAGGCTGAGGCAGAAGAATTGCTTGAGCCCGGGAAGTGGAGGTTGCATTGATCTGAGATTGTATCATTGCACTCTGGCCTGGGCAACAGAATGAGACCCTGTCTCAAAACAAACAAACAAAAAAACAAAACCAACCAAAAAACCATATATATACATAGTTCCTTCAACTGCTTTTAAAAAGTCAAGTGTATAACTTAAAAGTTTCAAAAAAATTATGCTGAAATATGCCCCCACCAAAGTAAGAATACAAGAAAAAGAGAAAATGTGTCTTTATAATTTCAAATTAGAGGAAATTTATAATTGTCAGTGTGAGTCCATCTCTAATATGTATTATCAAACATGTCTTAATGGGCATGGTATAGTGGCTCACACCTGTAATCTCAGCACTTTGAGAGGCTAAGGCGGGCGGATCATTTGAGGTTGGGAGTTCAAGACCAGCCTGGCCAACATGGTGAAACCCCATCTCTACTAAAAATACAAAAATGAGCCGGGAATGGTGGCGGGCGCCTGTAATCCCAGCTACTTGGGAGGCTGAGGCAGGAGAATTGCTTGAATCCGGGAGGCAAGAGCTGCAGTGAGCAGAGATCACACCACTGCACTCCAGCCTGGGCGACAGTGAGACTTCATCTCAAAAAAAAAAAAAAAAAAGTCTTAACGATCTTTTACTATGGTGTACAACACAAAATATCATCAGAAAGATTTCAATGTAAGATTTTTACATATATAAGTATATATAAATAAATGAAAAAGATGTAAAATACATAAAATGTATATGTTTTTCATACATATATACGAAAACTAATGACATTCAAACTCTTTTCTAGGAGTATAAAGTCATTAATATGAGACATAGTGTTATTGTAGAAACCTTCAAATTTTTAAGAGAGTTCCAGAATGAATAAAGCAATTATTGCTATGAAATATCAAACTTTATATCCTACTCACTGCCTCTGTGACTTCTGTAGGGCAATTATATGGCCACAGATGAAACAGGAGGAAGCTAAAGAATTTCAAGTCAAGAAAGGGCAAAGTTACACCATGTCCTGAGGCAAGCTGAGGGAGAAGACCTCAAAGTCTGGTCATCAGAGTTCAGTTTTATCCGGAAAACCCCAAACTTCCCTGATTTTCTTACAATAAAGTCACAGGCTACAGCTGAATTTCTAGATTTTGAACAGCAGTTTGCAACCTGTACTTTGTAACATTCCTGGCTTTCTCTGATAACGTCATGACTTCCTGTGAAATTCTTTAAACAGAATCAATTTTAATTCACTACAGTTTAAATACTACACATGCCATACATCACTTTCAGGGAGAGAATGGAAAAAGGGGCTGTGGTGGAAAAAAGAGAACAAGGAATTTCTAGAGGTGGGAAAAAAAATTCCAGGAATAACGTTTCAAAAAGAAAATAGTAGAAATTACTTACCAAAATGCAAATTATGTGCAGCATGCCTCACTTGTATGAAGTTGAACAATTTAGATAATTCAGTTCAACAATCACTGACTGAACACCAACTATATCCAGGGAACGGAGAGGGCACTGAAAGATCTACTTCCCCTTGGGCTACACTGGAGGAAGGCCTCTAGCAGAAGAGTTGGCCCCTGCAAGTCTTGGCCCTTACATTCAGGGAGCTGCCACTGCTTTATGCAGAGCCTTGAGAATGCAGTGACACTCTCTAGCCAGGTAAGGTGGTCCAGGCACTCCCCTGGGTGCTGGTCCCAATCCTCCAAGGACACATTTAGGGAGTCCAAGGGGATTTGCAGTGATTACTGACCGGTTAGTACTTTTTGTTTGTTTCTAAAACTTTGGTTCTTAAACTTGGCGCGCAGAGTGACCACATTCTCTTTATCCTGAGCGCTGTTGAATTCTTCCAAATCCTTCCTAGATCGGTTAAGTCATTCTGTATGACAGAACAGCTTTTGATGCCTGCTCCTGTTTGAAAAATCTGAACGCAGTAAAGGACGACGCAGGGAGAAAGTTTACTGAGCACTTCCACCTCTTTGGATGAAAGTTGTAAAATATTCCCTTTTTGTGTGATAGCAGATCTCATTTTTAGAAACCCATGCCACATGCCACATGAAGTCACAAATCAAATATCCCTCCTAACTATCAGGGTGATGAAAGAAGTGCATAAGGAAGACAATACTATTTTATCGGGGAGGGGCGTGGAAAGAAGTAGTCTTTTTTTTTTTTTTTTTTTCCCCTTTCATCTGGTGGAGATGGCAGACTGGGTTTTGTTTTTCCTCCTTTTTATTTAAACTACAGGAACATGGTTCCAACTGGAATTGCCTATTAAAACCATCCATTCTTAACAGCAAAATCGATATCCACGGTGTCTCCGGGCAAAGCGCCCGTTACCCCGTGAGCCTCTGCCACAGGTGGACGCTGAGCAACAGACACTCGGTTGCCCTCAGGTCCCTGCGCCCGGAGACAGAAGCCACGCGGGCGCGCTCGAGGTCCTGGGCTCTTTGTCGAGAGCCCGGCGTGGCGCCGGGCCCTATTGGTTACGCGTCCGCTCGGGGCCATCCTGGTCCCTCGTCCCTCCCCCATCCTGGCGTACAGGACCTGGGCGCAGGCCACATGGTCCAAGGACTGTCCGGTCCCGGGTCCCCGCTAGGCGCGTCTACACCACGCCGCTAGACCCACGCGGCGAGGGGCTGGGCTTCCCCGGGACCCACGGGTTCCGAAGTCCGCCCCCGTCCCCGCCTCCCGAGCTCACCGCTTTGAGATCCAGAACGCCGTCCTTGGCCTCCTGCAGCAGCGACACAAACTTGGTAGTGAGCAGCCCCAGGCTCTTCTCGTGCCTGCTGCTGCCGCCCCCGGCGCCCCCAAGCTGCTGCGGCGGCGGCGGCTGCGGGGCTTGCGCCTGCGGAGGCTGCGGCTGCGGCCGCTGGCCCTGCCCCTGCCCTGGCGGCGCCTGCTGGCCCGAGCTCGCGGGCTCTGCCGCCGCCATCGCGTCCCGGCCCCGCGGTGGTCGGGCCCCCGCGCACTTTCGCTCGCCGGCCCCGCCCGCGGCCACCTGCCGGGTCGGCTCCGCTGCAGCCGCTTCCCCGCCGGTCGACAGCGGCAGTACTGGTCGCTGGCTGCTGCAAACAACAGGTGTGCGGCGCCCACGGGAGTCTGGGCCGCTTGTCACGCCGGGTCTCCGCCCCCTCCCCAAGCCCGGGGAAGCGTGAATGAGGCCCACGACCGTGGGGGGAAGGGGTGGAAACGAGGAGAAGGGGCTGCGTGCGAGGGGTGGGGACCTGAGTTTAAATGGCAGGAAGTGACGCCGCCGCCCGCCGTTGCCTAGAAACACATTTTTCTGTAGGAAGGAGGAGCGCACGAGGAGGAGGAGGGGTGTCGGCGCGTGTGTTTCACACTCGCCTCCCTGGCGTTCGCGAGCTGACCCGAGGAATGGTAATCTCACGCGGCAAAGCAGGGAGAAAGAAAAAAAGGAAACAAAAGAAAAAAGACTTTTATCTGGGCAGAAAGTCACAACGCCCAGCGGCCAAACGTTTTTGAGCCGTGAAGTTGGTTGACTGCTCAGTTTGCAGAGCTTCTGCAGTGGGTTACTTACTTTCTCTGGACGGTTTCTGCTATCTTGCTCTTTTCAAGCTCTAGCATCGTTTGCAAATATTTCAATGACTTGGACCAAGTGCAACGTTTTACTTTATAGCTCATCCTTTTAGATTCGGAGTACAGGAAAAGGCATCGTGGAGTGTTAGGGTTGGTTTTCATCAGTCCTTTCTAAGGCCTTTCCTTTCTACATAGAGAAACGCGTAGAGAGAGAAGTTGTGAATTGCCAAAGACAGGCCGTTAGATTCCAGATCTCCTGTGTTTGACCAAAGTTCTTAGTATCTTATTTGAACCAAATTATATTGTATTTGGAATATTGGGTAGCCACAGGCCCTTGGACTTCAGTGATATTCCAAACCGTTGATGGCAAATGACATCATGGAGATACGAGTAAAAGAAAGTTGGGATTTTTTTTCCTCATTATATTACAAACTCTTGAGAATCCAGACTAAATTTTAAATGACTTGGTGTCACACTCAACACTTTGAATATAGTAGACAATAAAGATTAGGTGAATGAGACCAGTAGCGGTGGCTTACTGGTGATTACGTCTGTAATCCCAGCACTTTGGGAGGCCAAGGCAGGCAGATCATTTGAGGTCAGGAGTTCGAGACCAGCGTGGCCAACATGGTAAAAACCCCATCTCTACTAAAAATACAAAAATTAAAATTAGCTGCGCATGATAGTGCCCGCCTATAGTCCCAGCCACTCCAGAGGCTGAGGCAGGAGGATCTCTTAAACCTGGGAGGCAGAGGTTGCAGTGAACCGAGATGGCACCACTGCACTTCAGCCTGGGCAACAAAGTGAGACTCTGTCTGAAAAAAAAAAAAAAAAAAAAAAAAAAAAAAAAAAAGATGATTCCGTATGGCAGTAATTAATCAGGAAGATTTCATGCAAAGAAAGATTTTGCTAAATTTTACATAACAATAAACTAACAAAAAAAGGTCACCGAAGTAGCATCAAATACAACAGCAGCGTTAACTAGTAAAGCTGAACATACCATTTATATAACACATCATAGGCACAGAACTTTATAACCTTTATTAATAACCTATTCATAATAGCCTTTATTTTAATCAAATAAATCTATAAACTTAAAGTTGAAAATCTGAAGTAAAACCTGAAAAATTCAGTTGATGCAACCATTTTCCAACAACCTATGTGAGCAAGGCTATCTCTATGTGATTTGACATGTTTTGCAAATTTATTTTATTGATTATTGTCAAAGAGTATTTCTTAGAATGTACTGAATTAGGAAGATTCTAATTTGTTTTTAACTTTATAACAGAACATTCTGTTATATGTGCAGGGACAGGAATTAATAAAACTAAATGTACTGATATTTTTAAAACTTACACTTCTATGGTGTCTTAGTTTGAGAAAGTACCATAAACTGGGTGACTTAAATAGCAGAAATTAATTTTCTCACAGTTCTGGAGGCTGCAAGTCCAAGATCAGGAGGCTGCCATGGCCAGGCTGTGGTGAGGGCCCCCTTCTTGGCTGTCGGATTGTGGCTTTCTCATTGTGTCCTCATATGGCAGACAGAGAGAGAGAGAGAGACAGAACAGAGAGAGCACAAGCTCTCAGATTTCTTATAAGGGCACTAATTCCATCTGAGGGCTCAATCTTCATGACTTCA
The DNA here is from genome assembly GCF_024542745.1 of Macaca thibetana thibetana. Lineage (NCBI taxonomy): Eukaryota > Metazoa > Chordata > Mammalia > Primates > Cercopithecidae > Macaca > Macaca thibetana. Next base: position 59,722,522 of record NC_065585.1, read on the forward strand.
TCTAAACCTAATCACCTCCCAAAGGCCCCACCTGCAAATACCATCACATTGAGGGTTAGGGTTTCAACATACAAATTTTTGGGAGATATAGTTCAGTTCATGGCATGTAATCATATTTTATAGTAGCTATCTTGGTAATTTTTAAAAACAATATCTTTTAAATTTCAGCTTTAAAAGGTTTTCTACAAAGCAATTATTAGTGATTCTAAAAGGTCAATTAAAAATTTATTTTGTACTGTTATTTGTGTTTTTCACAATGAATTTTTCATCTCTTTAGATTGCCTGGGGTTCAATTAGAAATTATTCACAAATTAGCAGGCATTTTAATTAGCATTCAAAATCTTATGTCTGTCTGAAGAGCTAAAAATCACTTATACCAGTGGTTCCCAGACCTTAGGAAGAAAAATAATCTACAATGTTTGTTAAAAATATAGATGCTTGGATCCAAACCCCAGGGATCAAATTAGCATTTGATATGAGAATATGACCTGTGAGTCCACATTTTTCACAGTTCAGATAATTCTAATGCACAACATAGTCACTCTTTGAGAAACACCAAATAGCACAATGAAAAATAATGCAATATATATTTTTCCTAAAAATCGACAAAGAACAGAGACTGATAATGCAAAAGGTTTTTAAATATTGCTAAATGTTTTTAAAAATTCTATTTTTTTAAAAAAACTAAGAAGCATGATTTTTAAAAAGTTATGATACAAATAACCTTTAAGAACATGATATTGATCAGTTTTGTAATCTAACTTTTATTTCTGTATCCTTTTGACTATAAAGGAAATAACTCTCAAAAGTCTGTAAATTCCTACATCAGTTCTTTGTGCCATTTCTGACAAAGGCTTAAAAATTATTTCCAGCAAAAGTCAAAACTGGCTGGGTGCTCACGCCTGGCCGGGCACTCACTGTTTATAATCCTAGCACTTTGGAGGGCTGAGAGAGGAAGATCACTTGAGCCCAGGAGCTCAGGACCAGCCTGGACAACATGGCAAAAACCCATTTCTACAAAAACTACAAAAATTAGCCGGGTGTGGTAGTGCACACTTGTAGCCCCAGCCACTAGAGAGGCTGAGGTGAGAGGATCACTTAAGCCCAAGTGGTCAAGGATGTAGTGACCTGTGATCCTGCCACTGCACTCCAGCCTGGGTGATAGAGTGAGAATCTATCTTAAAAAAAAAAAAAAAAAAAAAAAAATTGAACTAAACTAAATTTCATTGACCTGTAAGGGTAATAAATGCATGACAGTAATCCTTCATTAAATTCAAATTATGCTGATTAGTTGGGTAGATACTATTATCTATTATAATATTGTTTATATGCCCCTGATTAAATTTTCTTTTTTAAATGCATTTTGGAAGTGCAGCTCCTTATCTAGTTCAGGACTAAGAGGGAAGGCTTAAATATTTTGAAATAGAACAATTTATTAGTCCACAGCTCTTTAAACTTATAGTATCTAACATTTGTGGAATTTCACAAATGCCATTTTTATAGAGATTCAGGATCAATTTACAATATGTACAGTTTTGTCATAATCTGGTAGTTAAATATTTAAGAAAATCCAACACAATTTTGTTTATTGATGATGGCAGACTTTTTTTTTTTTTTTTTTTTTTTTTTTTTTGAGATGGAGTTTTGCTCTTGTTGCCCAGGCTGGAGTACAATGGCATGATCTCAGCTCACTGCAACCTCCGCTTCCCAGGTTCAAGTGACTCTCCTGCCTCAGCCTCCCTAGTAGCTGGGATTACAGGCATGTGCCACCATGCCCAGCTAATTTTGTTTTTTTAGTAGAGATGGGGTTTCGCCATGTTGGTCAGGCTGGTTTCGAACTCCTGACCTCAGGTGATCCACCCACCCTGGTCTGCCAAAGTGCTGGGATTACAGGCATGAGCCACCACACCCGGCCATGCAGACTGATTTTTTAAGTGCAATTAGCCCATTCGGTGATCATAAATGGTTGGAACTTGAAACTCTCAGATGCCCTTTGAGCTAACAAATCTCCATCAGAAGGCTGCTACATCAACCCTAATACCTCCTTCTTGTAATCTGTTAGTGAAAATAAAATACAGTTTTCCATTTTTCCTTTCAAAACCTTGCAACATACAGGCCAGGCACAGTGGCTCACACCTGTGATCCTAGCACTTTGGGAGGCCAAGGTGGGTGGATCACCTGAGGTCAGGAGTTCGAGACAAGCCTGACCAACATGGTGAAATCCCGTCTCTACTAAAAATACAAAAAAGTAGCCGAGCGTGTTGGCATGTGCCTGCAATCCCCGCTACTTGGGAGGCTGAAGCAGGAGAATCACTTGAACCTGGGAGGCAGAGGTTGCAGTGAGCCACGATCGCACCACTGCACTCCAGCCTGGACAACAAGAGTGAAACTCCGTCAAAAACAAAACAAAACAAAACAAAACAAAAAAACCTTGCAACATACAAACATCTATCTTCTGCACTTTCTAGGTTAAAAAAAATAGAAATATATGTTTCAAAGATTATGAATCCTTTTATTATGATAAACAACATCATTCTTTGCCCACTCATGATATGCTTGGTACAACAATATGAGAGAAAATGCATAGACTTTGTCTTCAGAAGTTTGTACCCTATAAGTAGAAACAGGAAGTGCAGATTATACTCAAGCATACATAGAAATATAATTCATACTCTAGAGAGATTTTAAGTTTTATTTAGCGACTAGTACTCTACGTTTTTGCAAAACTTTATGAAGATTGCATCACTAAAGACAGCAAGCACACAGATTTTGTAAGTTCGGTAATGTTGACAAAATAATAGGTGATGCATGCCAACATTGTTAATACTGAGATTAGGAGGGGCTTTCCAGGATTAGGTTACAAAGCAATGTTCTCTTCGCCACTATTCAGGGGGGAAAAAAAAAATCTGACGATCAAAGAAGCCCCTCCTCATACCACCAAAGGTTTAAAGACAACGGGAAGAAGTGGTGTAGACAGATCTGAAAGCCTCTCACCATGTCCTATTCTCAATGAGACATAGCCTAAGAAAATAGAATCTAAAAGCAAGACAGATACATTACCAACAAATACAGTAGTATGTAGATGAAAACAAAAAATGATTTAACAAAAATAAAATAATCCATTGAAAGCTGATATGGTTTGGATGTTTTGTCCTGTTTAAATCTCATGTTGAAATCAGATCCCCAGTGTTGGAGGTGGGGCCTGGTGGGAGGTGTTAGGGTCATGGGGGCAGGTCCCTCATGAGTGTCTTGGTGTGCTCCTACTGGTAATGAGTAAGTTCTCACTCTGAGTTCAAAAGCTGGTTATTTAAATGAGCCTGGAACTTCCTCCTCTCATTCTTGCTGCATCCATCGCTGTGTGAGACCGTGGCTCTTCTTGCCCTCCATCATGACCAGCAGCCTCCTGAGACCCTCACTAGAAGCAAATGATGGAGCTATGATTGTACAGCCTGTAGAATCATGAGCCAAATAGCCCTCTTTCCTCATAAATTTTCCAGCCTCAGGTATTCCTTTACAGCAACAAAAATGGACTAACACAAAAACCATGGCACTACAAAAGCAGACCATGGCAGGGTGGGACTGGGTAGGAGAGAAGGAATCATAACCATGAAGCATGTTGAAAGAATTGTCTACTAGAGGTAATATTGCCAGGCTGTGATTGAAATCCTAGAAAGATTTCAAAGATTCTCATAATATTGGACCTAGACTCCCAAATTCTCAAGGTTATAGAAACAACTGTTTCGTTAGGTTTAAATAAAAAGATATTCTAATAGTTTAAAGAAATGGAGAAAAATCGAATTGCATCTATAAATCATATGCTTACTTAATCTATGTGTATAATGACTGCAGTTGGTACATTCCTTGAAGGAAGACAAGGCAAAATTTAGTCTAATTGCAGATGTAACGACTTTTCTTCTAAATATCATTTTATGAAACCTGGTAGGAGCCCTAGTGGAAAACTGCACAGCAACCCCTTGGTGGAAAGAAACTGATACAGTGTATTGCTATGGGAAAAGAATGTTTTGGTTTGGGTGAGCCTCAGATAAGACACCACAGATTGATGCCCCTAATTCATTCTCAGTATGTATATAAACCAGAGAGAGGGTGCCTGCTACAGAAAGGATGATTTTCATCTCTTTAAAGCCCGAACATATGCTCAACAAGACTCTGGGGCAAGGATCAGGGTGTTTATATTTGATTCTAGCCTTTGTTTCATAAGTTCTAGTAAGCAGGTGTTTGTTTTGCTGTGTAGGTGGCTATCCCTGTATGCCTGAACCAGCAGGTCTTTCAGGAAGTAAGAACTGGGTGAGAGATTTGGTAAAGTGCTCTAGGAAAGATATGGTACGAGCTATCTGATGGGAAGAAATTAGATCAGACTGGGGCTTATATCCCAAGCTGTGACAATAAATGTTGGGAATACCAGTATGACTGGGACATAATGAAAGAACACAGTCAGATTCTAGGGACTGTCTAACAACTGTTAGATTTATGAACTCCAGAGGAGTCACATGGACAAAAATGATGGTTACATCCACCCCACTGCATGGAATGTATAATTGTGAGTCAAGCCTTAGGATTAGGCATAGTAAGTGAGACCCCTTTTTCTCCCTCTCTCCACCAGTGTTATCAAGGAGTAGCAACACTATATCTCCAAAAGAAGTTAAAAAATAAAGAAGATAATTAGGGATCACCATTAGAGTTCCATTCTCTCTCTTTTGAATCCTCCAGTTATTTATGATCATCCCATAAATCATAAATTAGATGGGACATCAAGACTTCTTGATGAAAATCTACCAACTGAATTAAGTAGTCACAATATTGGCATCTTCACTCTCCTACGCCTGGAACATGTGGATTCATCTACTATTTGTCAGAGATTTATTTACTGGGACTTGCAATGGTGATATCAACCTAAGGATATGTACTTTTTTTTTTTTTTTTGAGACAGAATCTCACTCTGTTGCCCAGGCTGAGGTGCAGTGGCATGATCTCCACTCACTGCAACCTCCGCCTCCTGGGTTCAAGTGATTTTCCTGCCTCAGCCTCCTGAGTAGCTGGGATTACAGGTGCGTGCCACCAAGCCTGGATAATTTTTGTATTTTTGGTAGAGATGAGGTTTCACCATATTGGCCAGGCTGGTCTTGAACTCCTGACCTCAAGTGAGCCACCCGCCTCGGCCTCCCAAAGTGCTAGGATTATAGAAAGGAGCCACCACGCTTGGCTGGGTATTTACTTTATCCATTCCACCTACAATATTTAATATTAATAGAGTTTAATAAAGGAAGCTAGCAACTTTTCTTTATTCCCTAATACCTCAACAAAAAAAGAAAGGGGTTAAACTGTTATCCCCAAAAAAACTCAGGGTCTGGCCATGGGAGTGACCATACTGGGACCCCAAGGGATGACAGCAATAGACTTTTTTCTAATTATCTTCCAGAATGTTAAACTGGAAACTGTTTCCATAACATCTCAATCTTGAAGGAGCTCAGCAGTCTTGGAGAGAGCATATCTTGACTTTGGGAATTTGGTGGGCTGTATGCACACTAGTGCACAAGCTGGAAAATAAATGCATAAACATAAATATATAACGGTACATAAACTGAAAGACTAGGGACTTTGAGTTGAGATACTTTTATTTATTTATTTATTTATTTAGACAGAGTCTCACTCTGTTTCCCAGGCTGGAGTGCACTGGTGGGATCTCAGCTCACTGCAGCCTCTGCCTCCTGGGTTCAAGCAGTTGTCCTGTCTCAGCCTCCCGAGTAGCTGGGACTACAGGTGCCTGCCATCATGCCTGGCTAATTTTTGTATTTTTAGTAGAGACAGGGTTTCACCGGATTGGCCAGGCTGGTTTCAAACTCCTGACCTCAGGTGATCCACCTGCCTCAGCCTCTTAGAGTGCTGGGATTATAGATGTGAGCCACCATGCCTGGTCTGAGGTACCTTTAAATCAAGACTTTGGATTAAAGGATAGGATGCAGAGTAAGCGGCCCTTCTGGGACCCCATGACCCAGAGAGCCAAATGATTTGTAAAACCTCTGCCATCTTTTGAATCATCTCTAGGCAAACTGCACACACACGCATGCAGCATGGGTCAATATAATGCCAACTTCCCTATCACACAATGACCTGAGCTGCCTATTATGAACTGAGGATGATCAGCACCTCCTTCTCACAGATAAGTGAGCCTAATACTTTGTCAGGAAATAGAAATGGAATATTCAAAATTATATAAATGGTAACTAAGTCTCGCAGAGTGTTTGCTACCTTAGTGCACAGTAAGGATTCCACAGGTATCTTCATTTGTACATATCCATGTGATATTAGAGAACTACTCATTCCCTCCTGCAGGCTGAAGGAGACATAGATTAAACAGCAATAGAGAGTGCGATTGAGAGTGCCATGAGGAATCCTGGATCCTTGTCTATTTATGGAATATAGCTAATATTATAGCTAAGTGGTCAGAACTGAAAAATTGGGAGTTTTAGGAATTGGTTCAGGCAAAAATTGGACTCATTGTCTGATCTCACTCAAATTCATGTGTCACATATAGACAGATACCTGAAAAATAAAGGATAGGAAGCATAGAAAATAATGATGCCAATTTGGCATGGCCAAATACAGATGAGTACAACTTAATCTGAAGCAGATGCTATAACATCATTTTATGTATTATAGTTTTGAAATAGTACCAAGGATGGATGATGTGTTAATAAGGATGGCCTAGATTATGTTACAATAACAAATAAAATCTCGCATCTCAGAAGCTTAAAACATCATCATCTGCAGTGAAAATGTATTGACCAGAACTAGTTGCATAGACCCATCTAACCACAATGGTGCCATGAAATGTGCCTCAAATGGAACAAAACTCAAATACTTACAAACGGCACTAGTGATGGCATGTTTGTGAAATGAGATTGCATAGATACTGTTGTGGCAAATCACTTCAACTACGAGCAAAATAAGTCACACTTAAGGACTATATCAGAGATGTAAACAGGCAGAGTTTGGTAAGAAAACTAACTACATAGGAGCTCGCCAGCAGAGGGGCGTATAAAGGTCTTACGTAGGGTAACTATTTAATAAGAATGTTAGTTTTCATATTCATTGATAAGGTCCACAGCTGAAGTAAACTGCAGAGAGCTGTAGGCCATTGCTGCTCAAATATGAGTGTAAATCTGTCACCTAGAGTACTTGTTAGGAATGTAGATTCTGGTTGGCAGCACTTTGGGAGGCCGAGTTGGGCAGATCACTTCAGCATAGGAGTTCAAGACCAGTCTGGTCAATATGGTGAAAGCCCGTCTCTACTAAAAATACAAAAAATTAGCTGGACGTGGTGGTGCAGGCCTGTAATCTCAGCTACTTGGGAGGCTGAGGTGGGAGAATCGCTTGAACCCGGGAGACGGAGGCTGCAGTGAGCCAAGACGGCACCACTGCACTCCAACCTGGGTGACAGAGTGAGACCCTATCTCAAAAATAAATAAAAGTGTAGATTTTTATTCAGCAAGTCTGGGGTGGGGCCTGAGAGTCTGCATAATTAAGAAGCTCCCAAGTTATGTAAATGTTCCTGATCCTCGGATCATACTTTGTTTTGCTTTGTTTTTCTTCAGCTTTTATTTTTAGTTCAGGAGTACACGTGCAGGAGGTTTGTTACATAGGTAAACATGTGCCATGACAGTTTGCTGCACAGATCATCTCATCATCCAGGTATTATGCCCAGTATCCATTAGCTGTTCTTCCTGATGCTCTCTTTCCACCCGATGGCCCTCTTCCCCCACAGGCCCCGGTGTGTGTTGTGTGTTTTTCCCCACCATGTGTCTATGTTTTCTCATCATTCAGCTCCCACTTATAAGTAAGAACATGCAATGTTTGGTTTTCTGTACCTGTGTTAGTTTGCTGAGGATAATGGCTTCCAACTTCATCCATGTCCCTGCAAAGAACATGATCTCATTCCCTTTTATGGCTGCATAGTATTCCATGGTATATATGTAGCACATTTTCTTTATCTAGTCTATCAGTGATGGGCATTTAGGTTGATTCCATGTCTTTGCTTTTGTGAATAGTGCGGAAATGAACATAACACATGCACGTGTCTTTATAATGGAATGATTTATATTTCTTTGGGTGTATACCCAGTAATGGGATCTCTGAGTCAAATGGTATTTCTGCCTCTAGATCTTTGAGGAATCACCACACTGTCTTCCACAATGGTTGAACTAATTTACATTCCCACCGATAGTGTAAAAGCGTTCCTTTTTCTCCACTACCTCGCCAGCATCTGTTTTTTTTTTTTTTTTTGACTTTTTAATAATAGTCATTCTGACTGGCATGAGATGGTATCTCATTGTGGTTTTGATTTGCATTTCTCTAATCTCTGACCACACTTTGAGTAGCCAAATTCTAAGCTGTTACAGCACACCATTATGTTGTTTTTCCAGAATACTGTTCCTGGTTATAGACTCTATTAAAAGAGCAGGCCTATCAATGGGGAATCAAATCACAGTATTATTTGTACTAACTGCCAGTGGGATCATGGGATGGTATACTATAGACACATGAACTTTCAAAAGCCAAAGAAATTAACACTGGAAAGATTACTACCCATATTATAAGAAGTAGAACGTGAATTAAATCAAATATACTTTCAGATCTTAATTTCAATTAAGACAGTGGTGTCCTTGCTTCAAAGGGTAAAAATCTCCCTGGATACCAACTGTTTTCTTTCTCCCTTGGGCATTTACATGGGTATGGGACTATACTGAAATGTTGAAATGCTAACAGTGTATCAAAATGGGACTCAAAACCTGGTGATACAATAAATGTTGTGGAGGACCAGGGAGGATAGGATGGAATAGAATTGACTAATTCTATAAATACTATTTTAAAGTGGAATGCAGAGGAAATTTGTGAGCAATATGCCTACTGCCCTCTGCAACATCTGAAGGCATTTGGAGGGTGGTTGCCATAGCAGAACAACCATTCCAAGAAAACATTTCATGAGGCCAGGCACAGTGGCTCACACTTGTAATCCCAGAACCTTGGGAGGCCGAGGCGGGAGAATTGCTTGAGTCATGGAGTTCAAGGCCAGCCTGGGCAACATGGTGAGACCTCATCATTAAAAATAATTTTAAAAAATTAGCCAGGCATGGTGTCATGTGCCTGTCATCCCAGTTACTCAAGAGACTGAGATGAGAGGATCACGTGAGCTGGGGCGGCTAAGGTTGTAGTGAGCCAAGATCATGCCACTGCGCTCCAGTCTTGGTGACAGAATAAGACCCTGTCTTAAAAAAAGAAAAGAAAGAAAGAGAGCGAGAGAGAGAGAGAGAGAGAAGGAAGGAAGGAAGGAAGGAAGGAAGGAAGGAAGGAAGGAAGGAAGGAAGGAAAGGAAGGAAGGAAAGGAAGGAAAGGAAGGAAGGAAGGAAGGAAGGAAGGAAGGAAGGAAGGAAGGAAGGAAGGAAAGAAAGAAATACTCATCAAACTCTAAAATATTTGCAAAGTGATATTCTTGGGAGAAGGAATTTACCATCATGAAACAGTACCATTTATACTAAGAAAGCAAGAAAGGGTCTAAAGACTTAGATGGTACAAGTAGCAGTGCAACATGTATTGGAATAACATACAAGAGAGCAACTGAAGTGATAAAATCACCAAGTTGAGTGTTGCTATCATTCTGGAGGGCTAAAGTAGTCGTCTTCTAACATGAAAGTGCTTCCCACTTTCACCCCAAAGGTTTGTTCTTGGGTAGTGTACTTGTTCTCAGCCAACAAAAATTTCAATGGTTTAAATGCAGCTAGATATAAATCGCCATAACCTTGAAACAGATTCCAGGTGCAGTTCAGAGGAAATCCAGGTGGTCCTGGCCATCCAAATCAGCCCATTCCATTGATACAGGTGTCTTAGGTAGTACAGATTGGGGAGATACTTATTGCCAGGTGTTATTTTTAAGTTATGGCTTCCAGAAAGTATCAGTGTACTACTAACTATATAGGATGAGTTTGGAGGTGTTCCCTCTTTCTCCACTTTCTGAAAGACTTTAACTAGGGACTGGTGTGATGGCTTATGCCTGTAGTCCCAGCACTTTGGGAGGCCAAGGCAGGAAGATTGCTTTAGGCCAGGAGTTCAAGACTGCAGTGAGCTGTGATTGAGCCACTGCACTCCAGCCTGAGTGACAGAGTGAGACACTGTCTAAAAATATATAAATAAATTTTTAAAGAAAGAGGTTAGCTATGATTGGTTTTATTTCTTTTTGATATCATTTATAGCAGGGGTCCCCACCCCCAGGCCATGGACCACTGCTGGTCTGTGACATGTTAGGACCTGGACCGCACAAGCAGGAGGTGAGCTGTGGACCAGCCAGCAAAGCAAAACTCCATGATCAGTGGAGGCATTAGAATCTCATAGGAGCAGGGACCCTACTGTGAACTGTGCATGCAAGGGATCTTGGTTGCACATTTCCTGTGAGACTCTAACTAGTACCTGATGATCTGAGATGGAACAGTTTCATCCCAATACCATCCCCAACCACCGTGCCATCTGTGGAAAAATTGTCTTCCACAAAACTGGTCCCTGGTGCCAAGAAATGGTTGGTGACCACTGGATTTTAGAATTTAAGTTATGGCTTCTGAACCAGTAAAGCCATCTGAAGCTGAGCTTTTCTTTGTGGGAATTCAATTTCTTTACTTGTTATAGGTTGATTCAGATCTTCTATTCTTTCTTGAGTCAGTTTCAGTAATTTGCATCTTTTTAGGAATTTGTTCATTTTAACTAAGCCATCTAATATGCTCTGTAGAGTCTAGAGTTGGTAATGCTGTTTCCTTTTTATTCCTGATTTTGGTAGGGTTTTTTGTTTGTTTGTTTTTTAAGATGGAGTCTCACTCTGTTGCCCATGCTGGAGTGCAGTGGCATGATCTTGGCTCACTGCAACCTCTGTCTCCCAGTTTCAAGTGATTCTCCTGCCTCAGCCTCTCAGGTAGCTGGAATTACAGGCATGAGCCACCATGCCCAGCCATCTGATTTTGGTAGTTTTTATTCTGTCTTTTCTATTGCCCAGAGTTGCTAAAAGTGCATCAATTTTGTTTATATTTTCAAATAACAAATTGTTGGTTTCATTGCTTTTCTCTACTGCCTTTTTGTTTTCTATTTCATTAATTTTAGTACTGATCTTTAATATTTCCATTCTTAGGCTTAAGTGGCTCTTATTTTTCTGATTTCTTAAGAGGGAAGATTAACTTATTGATTTGAAACCATTCTTCTTTTTAACATGGGCATTTAAAGCTATACATTGCCCTCTAAACATTGCTCTGCTGTATCCTATATATTTTGCTCTGTTTTATTTTTATTTTCATTTAATTCAAAATATTTTCTACTTTTCTTTGTGCTTTATTTCTTCACTCATAGGTTATTTAGCTGTTTACTGTTTAATTTGCAAATATTTTTGTATGTCTCAAATTTCTTTCTGTGGTTGATTTCTAATTTAACCACATTGTGGTTTCAGGTAATACTTTTTATGATTTAAAACTTTTTAAATCTGTCGAGATTTGTTTTGTAGTCTAGCATACGATATATGCTAGATAATGGTAGATGTCTACTTAAAAAGAATGCATATTTTGTTGTCTTTGAGCGGAGATCTCTAGAAAATATCAGGTCAGATTAGTTTATAGTGCTGTTCAAGTCTTCATCATTCTTGCTGATTTTCTGCAGGTTGCCCTGTGAGATATTGAGAGTGAAATATTGACATTGGCAAATACAGTTATTGAATGGTCTAGTTTTCCTTTAATTTTTGCTCATGTATTTTGTGGCTTTGTTGTTAGATGCACATAATGGTTATATATTCATGATGTATTTGCCTTTTGTCATTATGAAATATCCATCTTATTTCTAGTAATATTTCCTGCCTTAAAGTTTATTTTGTCTAATACTAATACAGCCAACCCAGTACTCTTATGGCTGCTTTATAAGCAGTGAATTGCAGTATAATTTTCATACCATAAAGTTCACCCACAGTTAAAGTGTAAAATTCAATAATTTTTACAGACCTGAAATTTACAGAGTTGTGCAAACACCATGACAAAGCAATTTTAGAACATTACGATCACTCCAAAAAGATCCCTCTAGCTGATTTGGAGGCATTCACTCCCCATTTGTATCCCTAGCCCCAGTCATCCACGAATCTGCTTTCTGTCTCTGTACACTTGCCTTTTGCAGACATTTAATATAAATGGGATCATACAATATGTGACCTTTTGCATCTGGCTTCCTTCACTGTGCATATTGGTTTTGAGGTTTGATATGGTTTGGTTCTGTGTCTCCACTCAAATCTCATCTCGAATTGTGATCCCTACATGTTGAGGGAGGGACCTGATGGGAGGCGATTGGATCGTGGGGGTGGTTTCCCCCACGCTGTTCTCATGATAGTAAGTTCTCACAAGATTTGATGGTTTTAAAGTGTGTGACTTTCTTTGCTGTCTCTCCTGCCACCATGTAAGACGTGCCTTGCTTCCCCTTAGCCTTCTGCCATGGTTATAAGTTTCCTGAGGCCTCCCCAGCCATGCAGAACTGTGAGTCAATTAAACCTCTTTCCTTTATAAATTACCCAGTCTCAGGTATTCTTTATAGCAGTGTGAAAACAGACTAATACAAGGTTATCCATGTTGTAGTACCTTTTCTTTGTTTCCTTTTATTTCCAAGTAGATTTCCACTGTGTGATCATACCACATTTTATATATCCATTTACCAGTATATGGACATTTGCATTGTTTTCCCATTTTGGCAATTATGAATGATGCTACTATGGACATACATACAAATCTTTGTGTGGGCATGTTTTTATCTTGAGTAGATTGCTAGGAGTGGAATTACTATTTCTGTTAACATGTCAAGAAACTGCCAAAGTGTTTTCCAAAGTGGCTATACCATCTTACACTCCCACCCTGTGTGTTCCGGTTTCTCCACATCCCTGCTAACATTTGTTATTGTTGGTCATTTTTATTAAAACCATTTGGGTGGGTGTGAAATGGCATCTGACTTTTAATTTTCATTTATCTCAGCCTAGTGATGTTGATCACCACTTTTGTGTGCTTATTGGCTGAATGTATATCTTTTTGGGTGAAATGTTTATTCAGATATTTTGGCCCTTTTATACTGTGCAGTCTGTTTTTGGAATTGTACACGTTTTTGTATATTCTGGATATAAATGTTTGATCATATGCATAATTTACAAATATTTTTTCTCAGTCTGTGTTTATCTTTTCATTTTTAATGGTGTGCTTTGAGGCACAAAATTTTTTAATTGTGGTGAAGTCTAATTTATCAATTGTATGTGTATTAGTTTGCTGGGGCTACCACAATATAATTCTACAGACTGAGTGGCTTAAACAACATAAATTAGTTTTTTCACAGTTCTGGAAGGTAGAAGTCCAAGTTCAAGGTATCATTGGGTTTGATTTTTCTGAGGCCTCTTTTCTTGGCTTACAGATGGTCACCTTCCCTATCCCTCACATGGCCTATTCCAAAGTACATGCACATCCTTGGTGTCTCTCTTCCTTCTTATAAGGACACCAGTCAGATTGGATTAAGGTTCATCAATATGACTTCATTGAATTTACCTCTTTAGAGGCTCAGTCTTTAAATACAGTCACATTATGAGGGGTGTTGGGGGTTAGGACTTCAACATGTGAATTTGGGGTTACATGATCAGCCCATAACATTATGGATCATACTTTTTCAAGTCTAAAGAATCTTTGCCTAACCCAAGGGCACAAAGATTTTGTTTCATGTTGTCATCTTTTAAAATGTACAAATATTTAATTGACAAAATTGTATTATTCAGAGTGTACAATGTGATGATTTGATATACATTATACATTGTGTATTGATTACTACAATCACCCATAGTTACCTTTTTTTGAGTGTGTGTTTGAGGAGAGGTGAGGAGGCTTAAAATCTACTCTCTTATCAAACCATACAGTATTATTAACTAAAGTCACCGTGCTGTACATCAGATCCCCAGAACCTATTAATCTTTTGAGTGAGAGTATACATTTTAACCACCATCTCCCAATTTACCCCAACCCCCAGCTCCCAGCAGCCACCATTATGTTCTCTACTTCAGTGAGTTCAACTTTTTTAGATTCCACATGTAAGTGAGATCATACAGTTTTTGTCTTTCTGTGTCTGGCCCTATTTTACTCAGTATAATGTCCTCCAGATTCATCCATATGGTCGCAAATGAAATAATTTCCTTGTTTCTTATGGCTGAATAATATTTCATTTGAATCTACCATTTTTTAAAATCCATTCATCCTTCAGTGAACACTTATGTTGTTTCCATGTTTTGCCATTGTAAATAATGCTGCAATGAACATAAGGATGCAGATAACTCTTTGAGATACTAGTTTTATTTCCTTTGGATATATACCAAGAAGTGGGCCATAAACTTCTAAAAGTTTTATGGTCTTGGCTCTTATATTAATTCATTTTGAATTATTAAAATGATTGAATGCTTAGTCTATCTTTTCTCATCTTTTGCCTATCAACCGATTTGTGTCTTTGAGTCTAAAATGTGTCTCTTATAGGCAAAATATAGTTGGATCTTGACTTAAAAAAAATCTAGTCTGACAATCTCTGTTCATTGACTAGCATATTTAGATCAGGGATCAGCAAACTTTTTCCATAAGAGACTAGATAATACATATTTTAGACTTTTCAGGGAAGTCTCTGTTGCACTCTTAACTTTGCTATTGTAGCACAAAAGCAGCAATAGAATATATAAATGGATGCGCATGGGTGTGTTCCAGGGGAACTTTATTTTTCAAAACAAGCAGCAGACAGAATTTGGCTCGCAGCCTGCATTTGCCAAGTTCTTGTTTAGACCATTCACATTTAATGTAAATATTGATATTATTGCATGTACAGCTGGTACTTCATGATTTGCTTTCTATATATATCAAATGGTTTTATTCCTGTGTTCCTACTTTATTTCCTTCTTTTGTCTGAAATCAACAGTTTTAGTGTGTTATTAAATACCGAATTCTTGTTTTTTCATTATAGAGATAAAATTTACACACTATATAATTCACCAATTTAAGTGTATAATTTATTGATTTTTAATATATTCAGTGCCCCCCAAAACTAAATGTTCCTTTCCCCTCAAACTCCCAGCCACTGGCAACCACTAATCAATCTACTTTCTGTCTTTATAAATTTGCCTATTCTGGACATTTGCATATTGCATGTTGTATCAGTATTCATTTCTTTTTATTGCCAAATAATATTCCATTGTATGGATATACCATATTTTATTTATCCATTCATCACATGATGGATATTTGGATTGTTTCCACCTTTTGGCTCTTTTGAATAATGCTGTTGTTAACATTTGCATATAGGTTTTTGGGTGCACAAAATTTTCATTTCTCCTGGGTATGTACCTAGGGATAGAATTACTGGATTATATAATAACTCTGTTTAACCTTCTGCCGAACTGCCAGAATGTTTTCCAAAGTGGCTGCACCATTGTACATTCCCAGTAGCAGTGTATGAGGATTCCTATTACTACATCATTGTCAACACTTACTATTGCCTTTTATTTATTTATTATTTATTTATTTTCATTTTGTTTTATGTAATTTTTTTGAGACAGAGTCTCACTCTGTCGCCCAGGCTAGAGTGCAGTAGCGCAATCTTGGCTCACTGCAACCTCCACCTCCTGGGCTCAAGCAATTATTGTGCCTCAGCCTCCCGAGTGGCTGGGACTATAGGTGTGCACCACCACACCCAGCTAATTTTTGTATTTTTAGTAGAGAGGGGGTTTCATCATGTTGGCCAGGCTGATCTGGAACTCCTGACCTCAGGTGATCTGCCTGCCTTGACCTCCCAAAGTGCTAGGATTACAGGTGTGAGCCACCACACCCAGACAAGTTGATTTTTTTATATGGTGTCAGGAAGGGATACAGTTTCACTCTTCTGCATATGGCTAACTAGTTATCCCAGTACCATTTATTGAATAGGGAGTCCTTTCTCCATTGCTTGTTTCTGTTAATTTCATCAAAGATCAGATGGTTGTAGGTGTGCAGAATTATTTCTGGGCTCTATGTTCTGTTCCATTGGCCTATATGTCTGTTTTTATACAAATATTATGCTGTTTTGGTTACTGTAACTTTGTAGTATAGTTTGAAATCAGGTAATGTGATGCCTCCAGCTTTGTTATCTTTGCTTAGGATTGCTTTGGATATTTGGGTTCTTTGTTCCATATGAATTTTAAAATAGTCTTTAAAAATTCTGTGAAGAATACATTGGTAGTTTAATAGGAATAACACTGAATCTATAAATTGCTTTGGGCAGTATAACCATTTTGACAATATTGATTCTTCCCATCCATGTACATGGAATGTATTTCCACTTGTTTGTGTCATCTCTGATTTCTTAGAAGAGTGTTTTATAATTCTCATTATAGAGATCTTTCACCTCCTTGATTAGCTGTGTTCCTAAGTAGTTCATTCTTTTTGTGGCTATTGTGAATAGGACTGCATTCTTAATTTGGTTCTCAGCTTGGATGCTGTTGGTGTATAGCAATGCTACTGATTTTTGTACATTGATTTTGTATCCTGAAACTTTGGTGAAGTATCAGATTAAGGAGCTTTTGGGCAGAAACTATGGGGTTTGCTAGGTAAAGAATCATATCATCTTCAAACAGGGGTAGTTTGACTTCCTCCATTCCTATTTGGATGCCCTTTATTTCTTTCTCTTGTTTGATTGCTGTTGCTAGCACTTCCAGTACTATGTTGAATAGAAGTGGTGAGAGAAGGTGTCCTTGTTTTGTTCTGATTTTCAAGTGGAATGTTTCCAGGTTTTGCCCATTCAGTATGATGTTGGCTGTGGGTTTGTCGTAGATAGCTTTCATTATTTTGAAGTACGTTCCTTCAATGTCTAGTTTGTTGAGGGCTTTTAACTGATGGGAAGCTGAATTTTATCAAATCTCGGTGCTCCTGTGTTATGGGCATATATATTTAGGATTGTTAGGTTTTATTGAACTGAACCTTATACCATTATGTATCGTCATTGTCCTTTTTGATCTTTGCTGGTTTAAAGTCTGTTTTGTCTGAAATTAGGATAGCAACACTTGCTTCTTTTCTGTTTTCCATTTGCTTGGTATATTTTTTTCTGTCCTTTTGTGAGCCTATGGGCATCACTGCATGTAAGATGGGGGTCTTGAAGATAGCATACCGATGGGTCTTTCTTCTTTATCTAACTTGCCACTTGGTGCCTTTAAAATATATATATATATATACTTTAAGTTCTAGGGTACATGTGCACAACGTGCAGGTTTGTTACATAGGTATACATGTGCTGTGTTAGTTTGCTGCACCCATCGACTCGTCACTTACATTAGGTATTTCTCCTAATGCTATCCTTCCTCCAGACCCCCACTCCCCAACAGGCCCTGGTGTGTGATGTCCCCAGCCTATGTCCATGTATTATCGTTGCTCAGCTCCCACCTATGAATAAGAACATGTGGCGTTTGGTTTTCTGTCCTTGTAATAGTTTGCTGAGAATGATGATTTCCAGCTTCACCCATGTCCCTGCAAAGGGCATGAACTCATCCTTTTTTATGGCTGCATAGTATTCCATGGTGTATATGTGCCACATTTCCTTAATCCAATCTATCATTGATGGACATTTGGGTTGATTCCAAGTCTTTGCTATTGTGAATAGTGCTACAATAAACATATGTGTGCATGTGTCTTTATCGTAGAATGATTTATACTCCTTTGGGTATATACCCAGTAATGGGATCACTGGGTCAAACGATATTTCTAGTTCTAGATCCTTGAGGAATCGCCACACTGTCTTCTACAATGGTTGAACTCATTTACACTCCCACCAACAGTGTAAAAGCATTCCTATTTCTCCACATCCTCTCCAGCATCTGTTGTTTCCTGACTTTTTAATGTTCACCATTGTAACTGGCGTGAGATGGTATCTCATTGTGGTTTTGATTTGCATTTCTCTAATGACCAGTGATGATGAGCATTTTTTCAAATGTTTGTTGGCTGCATAAATATCCTCTTTAGAGAAGTGTCTGTTCATATCTTTTGTCCACTTTTTGATGAGGTTGTTTTTTCCTTGTAAATGTGTTTAAGTTCTTTGTAGATCCTGGATATGAGCCCTTTGTCAGACGGGTAGATTGCAAAGATTTTCTCCCATTCTGTAGGTTGCCTGTTCACTCTGACGATAGTTTCTTTTGCTGTGCAGAAGCTCTTTAGTTTAATTAGATCCCATTTGTCAATTTTGGCTTTTGTTGCCATTGCTTTTGGTGTTTTAGTTATGAAGTCTTTGCCCATGTGTATGTCTTGAATGGTATTGCCTAGGTTTTCTTCTAGGGTTTTTATGGTTTTAGGTCTAACATTTAAGTCTTTAATCCATCTTGAGTTAATTTTTGTATATGGTGTAAGGAAGGGATCCAGTTTCAGCTTTCTACATATGGCTAGCCAGTTTTCCCAGCACCATTTATTAAATAGGGAATCCTTTCCCCATTGCTTGTTTGTGTCAGGTTTGTCAAAGATCAGATGGTCGTAGACGTGTGATGTTATTTCTGAGGCCTCTGTTCTGTTCCATTTGTCTATATATCTGTTTTGGTACCAGTACCATGCTGTTTTGGTTACTGTAGCCTTGTAGTATAGTTTGAAGTCAGGTAGCATGATGCCTCCAGCTTTGTTCTTTTGGCTTAGGATTGTCTTGGCAATGCAGGCTCTTTTTTGGTTCCATATAAACTTTAGTTTTTTCCCAATTCTGTGAGGAAAGTCATTGGTAGCCCGATGGGGATAGCTATAATTACCTTGGGCAGTATGGCCATTTTTACAATATTGATTCTTCCTATCCATGAGCATGGAATGTTCTTCCATTTGTTTGTGTCCTCTTTTATTTCATTGAGCAGTGGTTTATAGTTCTCCCTGAAGAGGTCCTTCACATCCCTTGTAAGTTGTATTCCTAGGTATTTTATTCTCTTAGTAGCAATTGTGAGTGGGAATTCACTCACGATTTGGTGCTCTGTCTGTTACTGGTGTATAGGAATGCTTGTGATTTTTGCACATTGACTTCGTATCCTGAGACTTTGCTGAAGTTGCTTATCAGCTTAAGAAGATTTTGGGCTGAGATGATGGGGTTTTGTAAATATATAATAATGTCATCTGCAAACAGAGACCATTTGACTTCCTCTTTTCCTAATTGAATACCCTTTATTTCCTTCTCTTGCCTGATTTCACTAGCCAGAAGTTCCAACACTTTGTTGAATAGGAGTGGTGAGAGAGGGCATCCTTGTCTTGTGCTGGTTTTCAAAGGGAAAGCTTCCAGTTTTTGCCCATTCAGTATGATATTGGCTGTGGGTTTGTCATAAATAGCTCTTATTTTGAGACACGTTCCATCAATACCTAGTTTATTGAGAGTTTTTAGCATGAAGGGCTGTTGAATTTTGTTGAAGGCTTTTTCTGCATCTATTGAGATAATCATGTGGTTTTCGTTGTTGGTTTTGTTTATGTGATGGATTACATTTATTGATTTGCATGTGTTGAACCAGCCTTGCATCCCATGGATGAAGCCAACTTGAATGTGGTGGATAAGCTTTTTGATGTGCTGCTGGATTTGGTTTGCCAGTATTTTATTGAGGATTTCTTCACTAATGTTAATCAGGGATATTGTCCTAAAATTCTCTTTTTTGTGTGTCTCTACCAGGCTTTGGTATCAGGGTGATGCTAGCCTCATAAAATGAGTTAGAGAGGATTCCCTCTTTTAATAGAGATTGAAATTGTTTCAGAAGGAATGGTACCAGCTCCTCTTTGTACCTCTGGTAGAATTTGGCTGTGAATCCATCTGGTCTTCGACTTTTTTTGGTTGGTAGGTTAGCAATTATTGCCTCACTTTCAGAACTTGTTATTGGCCTTTTCAGAGATTCAACTTCTTCCTGATTTCCTCTTGGGAGGTTGTATGTGTCCAGGAATTTATCCACTTCTTCTAGATTTTCTAGTTTATGTGCGTAGAGGTGTTTACAGTATGTTCTCTGATGGTAGTTTATATTTCTGTGGGATCGGTGGTGATATCCCCTTTATTTTTTATTGTGTCTATTTGATTCTTCTGTCTTTTCTTATTTATTAGTCTTGCTAGCAGTCTATTTTGTTGATCTTTCAAAAAAATCAGCTCCTGTATTCATTGATTTTTTGAAGAGTTTTTTGTGTCTCTATCTCTGTCAGTTCTGCTCTGATCTTAGTTGTTTCTTGCCTTCTGCTAGCTTTTGAATGTGTTTGCTCTTCTCTAGTTCATTTAAGTGTGATATTAGGGTGTCAATTTTAGATCTTTCTTGCTTTCTCTTGTGGGCATTTAGTACTATAAATTTCCCTCTACACACGTTTTAAATGTGTCCCAGAGATTCTGGTATGTTGTGTCTTTGTTCTCATTGGTTTCAAAGACATCTTTATCTCTGCCTTCATTTCGTTATGTACCCAGTAGTCATTCAGGAGCAGGTTGTTCAGTTTCCATGTAGTTGTGAAGTTTTGAGTGAGTTTATTAATCCTGAGTTCTAATTAGATTTCACTATGGTCTGAGAGAGAGTTTGTTGTGATTTCTGTTCTTTTACATTTGCTGAGGAGTGTTTTACTACCAATTATGTGGTTAATTTTAGAATAAATGCAATGTGGTGCTGAGAAGAATGTATATTCTGTTGATTTGGGGTGGGCAGTTCTGTTGATGTCTATTAGGTCTGCTTACTGCAGAGCTGAGTTCAAGTCCTGTATATCCTTGTTAACCTTCTGTCTCGTTGATATGTCTAATATTGACATGGGGTGTTAAATCTGCCATTAGTATTGTGTGGAAGTCTAAGTCTCTTTGTGTGTCTCTAAGGACTTGCTTTATAAATCTGGGTGCTCCTGTATTGGGTGCATATATATTTAGGATAGTTAGCTCTTCTTGGTGAATTGATCCCTTAACCATTATGTAGTGGCCTTCTTTGTCTCTTTTGATCTTTACTGGTATAAAGTCTGTTTTATCAGAGACTAGGATTGCAATCCCTGCTTTTTTTTTTTTTTTTTTTCCATTTGCTTGGTAGATCTTCCCCCATCCCTTTATTTTGAGTCTGTGTGCATCTCTGCATGTAAGATGGGTCTCCTGAATACAGCACACTGATGGGTCTTGATTCTTTGTCCAATTTGCCAGTCTGTGTCTTTTAACTGGGGCATTTAGCCCACTTCACATTTAAGGTTAATATTGTTATGTTTGAATTTGATCCTGTCATTATGATGCTAGCTGGTTATTTTGCCCATTAATTGATGCAGTTTCTTCATGGCATCGATGGTCTTTAACATTTGGTATATTTTTGCAGTGGCTGGTACCAGTTGTTCCTTTCCATGTTTAATGCTTCCTTCAGGAGCTCTTGTAAGGAAGGCCTGGTGGTGTCAAAATCTCTCAGCATTTGCTTGTCTGTAAAGGATTTTGTTTCTCCTTCACTTATGAAGCTTAGTTTGGCTGGATATGAAATTCTGGATTGAAAATTCTATTCTTTAAGAATGTTGAATATTGGCCCCCACTCTCTTCTGGCTTGTAGGGTCTCTGCTGAGAGATCCGCTGTTAGTCTGATGGGCTTCCCTTTGTGGGTAACCCGACCTTTCTCTCTGGCTGCCCTTAACATTGTTCCCTTCATTTCAACCTTGGTGAATCTGAAAATTATGCATGTTGGGGTTGCTGTTTTCGAGGAGTATCTTTGTGGTGTTCTCTGTATTTCCTGAATTTGAATGTTGGCCTGCCTTGCTAGATTAGGAAAGCTCTCCTGGATAGTAAACCGAAGAGTGTTTTCCAGCTTGGTTCCATTCTCCCCGTCACTTTCAGGTACACCAATCAAACATAGATTTGGTCTTTTCACATAGTCCCATATTTCTTGGAGGGTTTGTTCATTTCTTTTCACTCTT
Source organism: Macaca thibetana thibetana (assembly GCF_024542745.1). Taxonomy (NCBI): domain Eukaryota; kingdom Metazoa; phylum Chordata; class Mammalia; order Primates; family Cercopithecidae; genus Macaca; species Macaca thibetana. The sequence continues at coordinate 59,744,475 of NC_065585.1, forward strand.
TTTGCTCTAATCATGTCTTCTCACTTTATTTCATTAATTTGATCTTCAATCACTGATATCCTTTCTTCCACTTGATCAAATCAGCTATTGAAGCTTATGCATGCATCAGGAAGTTCTCGTGCCATGGTTTTCAGCTCCATCAGGTCATTTAAGGTCTTCTCTACACTGTTTATTCTAGGTAGCCATTCATCTAACCTTTTTTCAAGGTTTTTAGCTTCCTTGCGATGGGTTAGAACATGCTCTTTTAGCTCAGGGAAGTTTGTTATTACCGACCTTCTGAAGCCTACTTCTGTCAACTCGTCAAACTCATTCTCTGTCCAGTTTTGTTCCCTTGCTGGCAAGGAGCTGTGATCCTTTGGAGGAGAAGAGGCACTGTTTTTTGGAATTTTCAGATTTTCTGCTCTGGTTTCTCCCCATTTTTGTGGTTTTATCTACCTTTGGTCTTTGATGTTGGTGACCTACAGATGGGGTTTTGGTGTTGATGTCCTTTTTGTTGATGTGATGCTATTCCTTTCTGTGTTAGTTTTCCTTCTATCAGTCAGACCCCTTAGCTGCAGGTCTGTTGGAGTTTGCTGGAAGTCCATCCAGACCCTGTTTGCCTGGGTATCACCAGCAGAGGTTCCAGAACAGCAAATATTGCTGCCTGATCCTTCCTCTGGAAGCTTCGTCCTAGAGGGCCACCCACCTATTTGAGGTGTCTGTCAGGCCTTACTGGGAGGTGTTTCCCAGTCAGGCTACACGGGAGTCAGGGACCCATTTGAGGAGGCAGTCTGTCCATTCTTGGAGCTCAATCGCCATGCTGAGAGAACCACTACTTTCATCAGAGCTGTCAGACAGGGACATTTAAGTCTGCAGAAGCTGTCTGCTGCCTTTGTTCTACTATGCCCTGCCCCCCACTCTGTGCCTTTTAATTGGGGGCATTTAGCTATTTACATTCAGTTTGTATTTATATGCATGGATTTGTTTCTGTCATCATCTTGTTACCTGATTATTATATAGTCTTGTTTGTGTGTTTACTTTAGAGTGTCACTGGTCTATGTACTTCAGTGTTTTTGTGGTGGCTAGTAATGATCTTTCCTAACATTGTTTAGTACTCCCATCAGGACTGCTTATAATGCAGATCTGGTGGTAACACAGTCACTTAGCACTTGCTTGTCTGAAAAGAGTCTTATTTCTACTTTGCTTATGAAACTTAGTTTGGTTGGAAATGAAATTCTTGTTGGAAATTGTTTCCTTTACGAATGCTGAATATAGGCCCCCATTCTCTTCTGGCTTGTAGAGTTTTTGCTCAAAGGTCTGCTGTTAACCTAATGGGGTTTCCCCTGAGTTGCCTCTTTTTTCTTTCATTTGGCCTTGGAGAATCTGGTCACTTATGTGTATTAGGGATGGTCTTGTTTAGTATTTTGCAGGGGTTCTCTGCATTTCCTGAGTTTGAATGCTGTCTTCTCTAGCAAGGCTGGTGAAATTTTCATGGATGATATGCTGAAATGTTTTCCAAGTTGCTTGCTTTCCCTCCCTGTCTTTCAGGGATGCCAGTGAGTCACAGATTTGGTTTTGTTACATAATCCCATATTTCTTGGAGGTTTTGTTCATTCTTCATTAGTTTACTTCCATTTTGTCTGACTGAGCTACTTTAGAGAGCAGGCCTTTGGGCTTTGAATTCTTTCCTCAGCTTGGTTGATTCTGCTATTAATATATGCAGTTGCATTCTGAAGTTCTTGAAGTAAGTTTTTCGGTTCTATCAGGTCAGTTAGGTTCTGTCTCAAAATGGTGATTTTGGCTTTTATTTCCTATATTGTTTTATTGTAATCCTTAGAATGCTTGATTGGATTTCAACTATCTCTTGAATGTTGATGATCTTCAGTCCAATCCATGCTCTAATCTCTATTTCTGTCATTTCAGCCATTTCAGCTCAGTTAAGAACGATTGTTGGGGAACTAGTGTAGTTGTTTGGAGGGAAGACATTTTGAGTTTTTGGGTTTTCATAGTTCTTGGTTCTTTCTCATCTGTGTGGGCTGGTGTTCCTTCAATGTTTGAAATTCTTGTCCTTTGGATGGGGCTTTTCTTGTTTGTTTGGTTTTGCTTTTATCTTCTTTGATATCCTTGGGGGGGGGTGGATTCTGACTGTGGTATAAGGTGGGTTCAGCCAACTAGCTGTTTCTGGATTTTTTGGGAGGTCAGGACTCAGCTGAGTATTCCTGGGCTGCCTGTACTTCTAAGTCTGAGGGGCTGGTATTAGGCCCCTGACTTTATTCTCTGGCCCTCTGATGTTGTGAACTCACCATGCTGGAAGTACCAAAGTGTTCCCAGATTGCTGGCCACAACACTCTTTAGGGTGGTTTCATCCAAAGCACTTTATCAAGTGGTGGCAGCAGGATCCATGCTTGTTAATTCATACCAGTGGCAGTGGCAGCACAGCAGAGTGTATACTTGTTGGCTGTGGTGGGGTGCTGATCAGCTGGGGCTGCCAGCCTCCATGTGGGTGTTGGAAGTGGTAGCAGCCTTAATTTTTTGAGATGGAGTCTCACTCTGTCACCCAGGCTGGAGTGCAGTGGTGTGATCTCAGCTCACTGCAACCTCCACCTCCCCAGTTCAAGATATTCTCCTGCCTCAGCCTCCTGAATAGCCGGGATTACAGGCATGCACCACCACACCTGGCCACTTTTTGTATTTTTAGTGGAGACGGCGTTTCATCATGTTGGTCAGGCTGGTCTCGAACTCCTGACCTCGTGATCTGCCTGCTTGAGCCTCCCAAAGTGCTGGGATTACAGGAGTGAGCCCCTGCCCCTGGCCAGCCTTAAACAATTTTTAAATTTCTTTTGTGATTTCTTACTTGACCCATTGCTTATTTAGAAGTGTCTTAAAATTTTCACATATTTGTAAATTTCCCAGTTTTTGTTGTTGTTATTCTAATTTCAGTCCTTTGTGGTCACAGAATGTGCTTTGTATGACTGCAGCACTTTAAAATTTACAGAGGTTCATTTCATGGCCTAGCATGTTATCTAACCTGCAGAATGTTGTGTGCTTTTGATACAGATGTAACAGTATTCTGCTGTTCAGTAGAATGTTGTATAGATGTCTGCTAAGCTTAGTTGGTTTATAGTGTTGATGTCTTTTATTTTCTTGTTGATCTTCTGCTTAGTTGTTCTATCCATGATTGAAAGTGGAGTACTTGTCTCTATTGTTTAATAACCAATTTCTCCATTAAAGTCTGTTTTTGCTTCATATATATTGGGGCTCTCTTGTTAGGTATCACTGATTACAACTTCCTGATTAACATTTTACCATTATAAAATGTCTTTACCTTATGAGTTGGGGAAAGTGTAATTGGGCTCCTGGTACTCTTGGCCTGCCCTATGCATGGAAGGAAGAGAGCCCCCTACAGTTTTGTTACGTGTACCAGGAATTTAGTCTTTGTTGTAACCCTGTTGAAAGACACGAGGAATGCTCATGGCCTGCCCAGCTGGTGAAATATCGTATTTGTTAGTGGAGAAGAAATCTTGTCTTCTTGGCCAGGAGCTCCATTTACTGTGGAGCTGCCATCGGGCTGAACTGAGGGTGAGACATGATCTTGGTTCAGTGCCACAGGTTTTTGCCATTCTTACTGAATTTAAATTTTTCTCGAATAAATGTTTCTTCTTTTGCTGTATACCCTAAGGATAATTTTCAGTGATTTTAAATGGCTGTTTTAAAGTACTTTGCACCAGTTAACGTTTTGGTGGCAAACAGGTCTGCAGAAGTCCTTATTTAGTTATTCCAGAAGTGGAATTTCCAGTGTTCATTTTTAAACTGTATTATTTTCTTAGTGGCTGTTCTAGTGATGACAATATGCATTTTAATTTAATGCAGCCATGTTTACTACTAATTTCATCCGGTAAACTTTTCTGAAATATAGCTCTATTTTCTTCCCCCAACTTTATGCCATTTTTGTCATGTTACATATTTTATAAATTCAACAATAGTTATCATTGCTTTGTGTCTCTAGCTAAAAGAAGAAAAATACATTGTCTTTTATGTAAAAATTTATCCACAAATTTTACTTTTTATAATACTAATTTCTTTCAATGGATTTGAGTCACTTTCTGGTATCATTTCTTTGAAGCCTTTAGGTTTTCTTCAGCTTTTAAGGCAGGCTGGCTATCAATACACTTTCTTGGTCTTCATTAATCTGAGAATGTCTTTATTTTGCATTTACTTTGAAGAACAGTTTTGCTAGCTGTAGAATTCTAGATTCAGTTCCTTTTCTTCCAGCATGTCAAATACATTGCCACTGCCTTCTGGCCTCCATTGTTTCTGATAAGTCAGCTGTTAAACTGTTGTTCCTCTATATGAGAATATTTTCTTGCTCCTTTCAAGAGCTTCCCTAACAGTTTCACTATAAAGTCTAGATGTCATTCTTTGTTTACCCCAGGCTTTACTGAAACCTTGTATTTGTAGGTTTTTGTTTGTTTGTTTGTGGTTTAAGAGACAGGGCTCACTATGTTGCCCAGGCTGGTGTCTTAACTCCTGGGCGCAAACAATCCTCCTGCCTCGGTCTTCCAAAGTGCTGGAATTACAGGTATGAGCCACTGCTCCCAGCCATGTAGGGTATTTTGTCAAACTGAGGAAGTTTTCAGCCATTACTTCTCCAAATATTCACCCCTCTTCTAAGACTCCCATTATACATGTTATGTTTGATGTTGTCTCACAAATTTCAACACAAAGATTATCTATAATGAAATAGGGCCTCCTCCTTATGAAGCACTTAAATTATTTTTGTTCCATTTACTTTTAAAATCTTAGTTCAGTACCGATATCAAGAAAATGTATATTTTCTTCCTTTTGGAAATAGAAGAGGGGCATAGTACTTCAGACTTTTGTTCTGCATACATAGCATATGATGTGACAAAAGTGAAATAGTAATACCGTAATGACCTGGTATGGAATGAAACGAGTTACTGCTTCCAGTTACAATATCAGAATTTCTTCATATACAGTGACTAGAAGGGAGAATGAAGGTAGAACAGTGGTGTTCCTCTTCAGGAACAGACAATATTTATAAAACCTTAAATGTAATCTTTAATGAAAAGATATATGCATTATAAAAAAAGGGGTCAATGAGTGATGTGGAGATGGCTACATATACTTTCTTACGAATTCCACATCTTTTATCATACAGATTTCAAATGCTTTTTGGCAACATAAGCACTTTAAAAGAATTGAGCTACATCAACTAAATGACAATAAATATAATTAGTTCTTCATCATCACAATAAGACAACGATTAAAATATTTCACCTCATATAGTCAAAATACTAATCTTTTCATTTACAAATTTGTAGGCAAATGCGTAATTACCAAACAACGTATAGTACAGAAACAAGAAAAATGCTAAGTCTAGTTATGACAGTTTTTTTCTAATAGACAAAACTGTCAACAATTTATTATAAAAAACCTATACAATTAATACTTGATCAAAAGTCTTTAAAAATATATTCATAATGAAATGTGTAGAAAGAGACATTTCAAAGTCATAGCAGTTACTACGATTACAATATTTAATCATTTTTACAATAGGTCTGCTGGTCCATTTCAATTAAATTCATTCTCAGAACCATCACATATCTTGCTGAATTTCACTTAAAGCAAAAGCAAGTTGCTTAATTTTTGCTTCCATTGTTCTTTTGTTCTTGCACGTTTCTTCCAAAAGTTCACGCATTTCTTTTTCAATTTGATGGACCTAAATTGACATGTAAATTTTACATTTTAATTTCTTAAAGAAAATGAATTTTTAAAATGTACTCTGAAAGAAAAGGTCCACAATTTATTCTTACACATTTTGAAATTTGTGATGTATTTGAAGAAATGACAGTAAAATGTAACTTGCTCAAATGCTAATAGGAAAAATACAGTATTTATACAGTATACAAAGTACTTTCATGCATTAATATATTATCTACTTAGTTTTCATAAACTTCTTGTGAAAAAGACATGGCTCTCTCTCTCTCTCTATATATATATGTATATATATATTTTTTCCTTTTTTTGAGACGGAGTCTCGCTCTGTTGCCCAGGCTGGAGTGCAGTGGCGTGCTCTCTGCTCACTGCAAGCTCCGCTTCCCAGGTTCACGATATTCTCCTGCCTCAGATTCCCGAGTAGCTGGGACTACAGGCATCTGCCACGGTGCCCGGCTAATTTTTTTCTTTGTATTTTTAGTAGAGATGGGGTTTCACCATGTTAGCCAGGATGGTCTCGATCTCCTGACCTTATGATCCGCCCACCTTGGCTTCCCAATGCTGGGATTACAGGTGTGAGCCATCGCGCTTGGCCAAGACATGGAAATATATTTTAACTTAGCCAGGTGTGGTGGCTCACACCTGTAATCCCAGCACTTTGGGAGGCTGAAGTGGGCAGATCACTTGAGGTCAGGAGTTCGAGACCAGCCTGGCCAACATGGTGAAACCCTGCCTCTGCTAAAATTACAAAATTAGCCGGGTGTGGTGGTACACACCTGTAACCCAGCTACTCGGGAAGCTGATGGAGGAGAGTCACTTGAACCCAGGCGGTGGAGGTTGCAGTAAGGCGAGATAGCACCATTGCACTCCAGCCAGAACAAGAGTGAAACTCCATCTCCAAAAAAATATATATATATACACACACAGACACATACACACACACACACACACACACACAATTTTAACTCTATTTTAGAGCTTAGAAAATTTCTAAGTTTATGGTTGTACAGTTTCTATATATCATAGCTAGGACAGAATCCCATGCTTTTGATTAATCCTTCTACAGTCCTATGCTGCTTATCAATGCTGAGTCACAAGTTCAACTTAAACACCAGTTCCTTATAGATTTTTAAAACTGAAATAACCTCCTTCCCCAAAAAAACTCTATCTTTAATGTAGTGCCTACAGCTTTTCTAAAAATGCTGTTGGTGGTTATATATTGCCATCTTTTTGAGAGATCATTTTATCATTTATTCCTAACCTACATTCTCCTAGGAGGAGCTGTAGTTGATATCGTTAACTTCTAATTGAAATTGTCTTTCCTACGATATCATAACTTCTGATAATGTTACCAATATGACCATCTTTTTATGTTTACTTCATGCTTCCTAACCCCTAATATAGATCTCTAAATCTCTTGTCCCTTAGAAAACTAGTATTTCTCCTAATTTAAATAATCACCACTATCTGATACCTCATAATCCCCTGCCTGCAAACCCAATGATCATATATCATATTTAAGCTCTAGTGCTATTTCTAAAACTCTTCCCTTTGATATTACTTGAAACACTTCCCTTAAGTGTTTAAACCTTAAACTTATTTAGTATTGAGGTTAATACTTAAACTTTACTTAGTATTAACTTATTTAGTATTACCTGTAACCTTATTTAAGGTTTAATCCTTATTTAGTATTACCTGATGTACCCTTGTTAAACATTTGGTAGATTTTTAAAATTTTGAGATAGGATATTGCTGTCACCCAGGCTGGAGTGCAGTGGTATGATCATAGCTCACCATAGTCTCAAAATCCTGGGCTCAAGCAATCCTCACATCTCAGCCTCCTGAGCAGACAGGTCTACAGGCGTGTACCACTACGCCAGGATAATTAACACATTTTTTTTTTTTTGTAGAGACGAGATCTTGCTATGTTGCCCAGGCTGGTCTTGAATTCCTGGTCTTGAGTGATACTTCCACCTCAACCTCAACCTCCTAGTAAGTGTTGGGATTACAGGTGTTAAGCCATCATGCCCAGCCTACATTTGGTAGCTTTTTTAAAATTTTGAGATAGAGTTTCACTCTTTTGCCCAGGCTGGAGTGCAATGGTGTGATCTCGGCTCACTGCAACCTCTGCTTCCCGGGTTCAAGCAATTCTCCTGCCTTAGCCTCCTGAGTAGCTGGACTACAGGCATGTGCCACCATGCCCGGCTAATTTTGTATTTTTAGTAGAGATGAGGTTTCTCCATGTTGGTCAGGCTGGTCTTGAACTCCCAGCCTCAGATGATCCACCCACCTCAGCCTCCCAAAGTGCTGGGATCACAGGTGTGAGCCACTGTGCCTGGCCTGCATTTGGTAGTTTTTAAGTAAAATATTTGGAATATCTGTTCACATGAAACAAAAGACTAAATTTTGGACAAGTTATATTCTTATTGCGATTATTTCCAAAGACCTTACTCCCTCTTTTTCTTTGCACAGAGTCCTGAGGATAATGTCATTTAAACAACAACCTTATGATTTTGATTTTTTTTTTTTTGAGACAGGGTCTCGCTCTGTAGTCCAGGCTGGAGTGCAGCGTGGCACAATCTTGGAGCACTGAAATCTCCGCCTCCTAGGCTAAAGTGATCCTGTGACCTCAGTCTCCCAAATAGCTGCGACTACAGGCATGTACCACAACACCCAGCTAATTTTTGTATTTTTAGTGGAGATGGGGTTTCACCATGTTGGCCAGGCTGGTCTTGAATTCCTTAGCTCAACTGATCCACCAGCCTTGGCCTCTGCTGGGATTACAGGCTTGAGCCACGGCACCCAGTCATATAATTTCTATATGGAGCATTACTTTGCCTTTCTGTTGGTGCACTCTTTTATAGTTGCTGATTTCTGTATCTCCAATTTTACAGATACCTTAGTTTCTTATTACCACTTCAGAAGCAGGAAAAAATGGAAATTCATAATTATCTCACCAGAGAGGTCACATAAGAATCACCTGTGAAATAAAAAAATACCTGAGTCTGACTTCAGACTTAGTGAATGAGTCTCTGAGGGGAAGTTCATGAATACGGTGTTTTTTTTTTTTTTTTTTAAGACAGAATCTTGCTTTGTCACCAGGCTGGAGTGCAGGGGCGCCATCTCGGCTCACCACAACTTCCACCTCCCGGGTTCAAGGCATTCTCCTGCCTCAGCCTCTTGAGTAGCTGGAATTACAGGTGCCCACCACCACGCCCAGCTAAGTTTTGTAGTTTTAGTAGAGACGGGGTTTCACCATGTTGGCCAGGATGGTCTTGTTCTCCTGACCTCCTGATCCGCCCGCCTTGGCCTCCCAAAGTGCTGGGATTACATGCGTGAGCCACCGTGCCCGGCCTAAGTACTATTATTAAAAAGCTTCATAGGTGCTTCTGATGTTTGCCTGTCATTTAGCATCACTTTAAACTCATTGCTTTGTTAATCATATTGAGATAATAAAGTTGATAGTCTTGAACCCTAGTACTCTTTGATAACTTTTTCCAAGATGGTGATGGATTATGTTTAATACATTCTGATTTTCACCCTGCCTATGTGTAACCAAACAGACTTCTATCCAAGATTAGATATGAAATTTTTATCCAGAGAGCAGAGAAAGTACACATTAGAATCCAATGTACAATTTTTGTTTAGAAATTAGAATTATGTTCTACAATTAATCTAAGTATTACCAACATTTTACCCTGGTTTCATGATAGTTTTGGTAACATTCTTCATATCTATTTGGTCATGAGATCATGTTGCCTTTTCTCTTTATAATTCTCGAAGATCTAACTTACTTAGCTATAGTCATGTAATATACTGATTACTGAAGTGAATTTTACTTACAGTACCTTTAAATTTGCAGAATCAATACACTTCTGCTTTTCATTTGCCAGTTGTGCTATTTCAGCTTGATGAGCTTCAACAATTGCATCAACTTGTTTTTTAAAGGCATCATCCATACTATGAAGCTTTTCCATTGCATTTCTTAAAAAAACAAGAACACCCACATATATATGTGTATATGTGGTGTGAATGTATAGATTAGGATGTTATTTCTTCTCGGGTGGCTCACATTCATACTAATGAAAATGTAACTCAGTATTATGAAAATATCAAAGGGCTATTACAGGGTAACTAAAGATACAAGTAGTTCATCATCTAGCAAAATCTATTAGGGTAACAATTAGGTTAGGATCATATATCACTAATATTTGTTATATTTTCATTTTCTGAAAGTTAGAGTATTCTGTTTCCCAATTTATTTTGAGTCTTAGAGTATAGTTTTAATTTTATTTTATTTTTGAGACAGCGTCTGGCTGTGTCACCCAGGTTGGAGTGCAGTGGCATGATCATGGCTCAAAGCAACCTCTGGCTCCCAGGTTCAAGTGATTCTCATGCCTCAGCCTCCCAAGTAACTGAGATTACAGGCTGTGCACCACCATGGCCCAGCTAATTTTCTGTATTTTTAGTATAGACAGGGTTTCACTATGTTGGATAGGCTGGTCTTGAACTCCTGGCCTAAAGTGATCTGCCCGCCTTGGCTTCCCAAAGTGCTGGCATTACAGAGGTGAGCCACCATCTGGCTTGAGGGTATAGTTTATAAGCACCGTCACAGATGATGACTACTATCAATCTTTTTTCTCTAGGTTTTCAATGTGATAATTTGAGAAGTGCATACTACAGATGGTTTAAGTTTATGAACATGTATTTGTGGCTTCCTTATGGTAATGCTTAGTGGACAAAACACATTAAATGGTATTCACAAAATTTTCATGCTAAAAGTATCCTGGAGGCAAAACAATTCCTTTATATAAATACAAATAATGCTATTAAAAAAGTAATGTTCATAAAAAGAACACATTTTCTGGTTTTGGTACAGCAATCAGTAATATAACAGATTGAACATAAGGAACATGCATCAAAAGCCTTTTTAAAATTGTACCACTTAGTAGCCAAGTGACTAGGGGCAAGTCACAAGCTGAGTTTTTCAACTATAAGACAGGACGATCCTGCCTGTTCTGCCAAACTTACAGGATTACTGATGGCTTCAAAATAAGATAGAAGAAATCAACCTATAAATTGTAAAAAGCTATACAAGTAAAACCTGTTATTATTAATAATAATTGGCTTATTTTATTACAATTCCATTAAATTAAAAAGTATTTATAGAAGTCTTAGTCATAAAGATAATTCATGTATAAAATCAGGTCTGCATTTTTATATTAACGGTATAATGAATAATGCAATGGAAAAGAGTCTAAAGATTGCTAGGTTTTATAATTTTTATTAGTTTTTTTTTGCTAATTATAGAATATGACTTTCTTTTAGAATCTGAAAGACTCCTAACTGTAAATTTGTTACTGGCAGGATAAAAAACTGCAACAGATTCCAAGCCAAGGTTCTTGTTTTAGTACTTGTTGAAAGCAAAGTGGAACAGGATCTATCAACAGAAAACAACTGTGCTATCAACCAAAACTTTCTGCAGTGTAACAACACTTTCCCATTAGACTGAATCACAACAAGAAATCAAATTCCAGGTTACATTAGATTTGACATAATTAGAACCTACCTTTAAGTGAGATTTTTGGGCTATCCATAGCCATGTTATCTGTATCACTCTGTCTTCACACAATAACTAATCATGAAGCTGTGCTACTTAATTTTGAAGGTTCCAACTGTATAAATTATTTTTAACAAGTTTAGTTATATTATTTAACACAGTAAAACCTTATTTCCTCTTGAGTATTTTATGGAACCCACATAACAGTGGCAACCAGGTACAGATTTTATTTCCTCTCTTTAAAATCGGCTCTTGGCCGGGCATGGTGGCTCATGCCTGTAATCCCAGCCCTTTGTCAGGCTGAGGCGGGTGGGTCACCTGAGGTCAGGAGTTCGAGACCAGACTGGCCAAAATGGTGAAACCCCGTCTCTACTAAAAATACAAAAAATTAGCTGGGTGTGGTGGTGCATGCCTGTAATCCTAGCTACTTGGGAGACTGAGGCAGGAGAATTGCTTGAACCCAGGAGGTGGAAGTTGCAGTGAGCCCAGATTGCGCCATTGCACTCCAGCCTGGGCAATAAGAGCGAAACTCCGTCTCGGAAAAACAAACAAAAAAATTGGCTCTCATTCTCAGCTTGTACTGGCAACTGCTATCTAAATGTCCTCTAGCCTCCTCAGGAGCTCACTGCCCCTGGTAGTCAACTAGCAGTCTCCTCTAAATTTCACTTACAACAACTAAAATATCCCTAGCTGCTTTCATTCAAATACAGTTTAAAATGCTCATCATAATAAAAACAAAATGTTCACATAGCAATTTTTTTTTTTGAGACAAAGTTTCGCTCTTGTTGCCCAGGCTGGAGTATAATGGTGTGATCTCGGCTCACTGCAACCTCCACCTCCCAGGTTCAAGTGATTCTCTGGCTTCAGCCTCCTGAGTAGCTGGGATTACAGGCGCCTGCCACCCCGTCCAGCTAATTTTTTCTATTTTTAGTGGAGATGGGGTTTCACTGTGTTGACCAGGCTGGTCTTGAACTCCTGATCTCAGGTGATCCACCTACCTTGGCCTCCCAAAGTGCTGGGATTGCAGGCGTGAGCCACCACATGTGGCCTGCCTCATATAGCAATTCTTATGTGCCAAGCACTGTTCTAAGAACTAGATAATTCATATAAGCTATATCTATTCATAAATACACACATATATATATAAAATGTCAACCTCTTATCTAAAATTTAAGGTAGGTGCTACTGCTATCTTCATTTTACAGATGAAATGGAAATAAACTTCTTGGCAAGTAACTATGTCCTACGAGATTTTTAGCCCTCCTCTCTTTATACATATTTCACCCATTCCACAGTGTTTATGATTAAGGAGATCTCAAATCCTTTAGAACTTAATGCTTACTTTTGTAGTTCAATACTTTTGTCTCTTTCCGCTTTAAGTTTCTTTTCCTTGTTTTCAAATTTTTCTTTCACTTCTTTTACTTGTGTTTCAAGATGACACAGAAGTTCTCCTTTATCATGCCACTTCCGATTCAGTGTACTAATATGAGAAGTAATTTGAAAAATAAATAGGGTTTATTAAATCATTAAGCCACATTTTATTTCTCAGTGGGAAACACTGTACTATATAATACCTGTAAGCTTTTCTAATTTCTTCAAGTTCTACTTCCTTTCCTTTCAACTGTTGTTTTAGTTTTTCTTTTCTTTCATTGTGCCTTTCTAACTTCTCAAGTATCTCATCCAGTTGTGAGGATTTTTCATCAAGTTGTTCTTGAGTGCATTTTTCTATTTCTGTGATCTTTTCTTGTAATCTTTTGATGTGTTCATCTTTTTCTTGTAAACACTTCAAGACAAAAATTGGTACTTTGTTTTTATTAACTTTAAATGCTTCATATTCTGGTTAATTAGATATGGTTTATCCTTTTAAATAATATTTTAAACACATAAAATGCTTCAAACTATACTACAAGGCTACAGTAACCAAAACAGCATGGTTGCCGGGCGCGGTGGCTCAAGCCTGTAATCCCAGCACTTTGGGAGGCCGAGGCGGGTGGATCACGAGGTCAGGAGATCGAGACCATCCTGGCTAACATGGTGAAACCCCGTCTCTACTAAAAATACAAAAAACTAGCCGGGCGTGGTAGTGGGCGCCTATAGTCCCAGCTACTTGGGAGGCTGAGGCGGGAGAATGGCGTAAACCTGGGAGGCAGAGCTTGCCGTGAGCCAAGATCGCGCCAGTGCACTCCAGCCTGGGAGACACAGACTCCGTCTCAAAAAAAAAAAAACAAAAAACAAACAAACAAAAAAACAGCATGGTACTGGTACCAAAACAGAGATATAGACCAATGGAACAGAACAGAGCCCTCAGAAATAATACCACACATCTACAGCCATCTGATCTTTGACAAACCTGACAAAAACAAGAAATGGGGAAAGGATTCCCTATCTAATAAATGGTGCTGGGAAAATTGACTGGCCATAAGTAGAAAGCTGAAACTGGATCATTTCCTGGATCATTTCCTTACTCCTTATATGAAAATTAATTCAAGATGGATTAGAGACTTAAATGTTAGACCCAAAACCATAAAAACCCTAGAAGAAAACCTAGGTAATACCATTCAGGACATAGGCATGGGCAAGGACTTCATGTCTAAAACACCAAAAGCAACGGCAACAAAAGCCAAAATTGACAAATGGGATCTAATTAAACTAAAAAGCTTCTGCACAGCAAAGGAAACTACCAGCAGAGTGAACAGGTAACCTACAGAATGGGAGAAAATTTTTGTAATCTACTGATCTGACAAAGGGCTAATATCCAGAACCTATAAAGAACTCAATCAAATTTACAAGAAAAAAACAAACCACCCCATCAAAAAGTGGGCAAAGGATATGAACAGACACTTCTCAAAAGAAGACATTCATACAGCCAACAGACACATGAAAAAATGCTCATCATCACTCGCCATCAGAGAAATGCAAATCTAAACCACAATGAGATACCATCTCACACCAGTTAGAATGGCAACCATTAAAAAGTCAGGAAACAACAGATGCTGGAGAGGATGTGGAGAAATAGGAACACTTTTACACTGTTGGTGGGACTGTAAACTAGTTCAACCATTGTGGAAAACAGTGTGGTGATTCCTCAAGGATCTAGAACTAGAAATACCATTTGACCCAGCCATCCCATTACTGGATATATACCCAAAGGATTATAAGTCATGCTGCTATAAAGACACATGCACACGTATGTTTACTGCAGCACTATTCACAATAGCAATGACTTGGAATCAACCCAAATGTCCATCAGTGACAGACTGGATTAAGAAAATGTGGCACATATACACCATGGATTACTATGCAGCCATAAAAAAGGATGAGTTTGTGTCCTTTGTAGGGACATGGATGCAGCTGGAAACCATCATTCTCAGCAAACTATTGCAAGAACAGAAAACCAAATACCGCATGTTCTCACTCATAGGTGGGAACTGAACAATGAGATCACTTGGACACAGGAAAGGGAGCATCACACACCGGGTCCTATTGTGGGGAGGGGGTGGGGGAGGGATAGCATTAGGAGATATACCTAATGTAAATGACGAGTTAATGGGTGCAGCACACCAACATGGCACATGTGTACATATGTAACAAACCTGCATGTTGTGCACATGTACCCTAGAACTTAAAGTATAATTAAAAAAAAAAAAAAAAAAGAAAAAAGAAAAGGAACAAGAACAAAAAACAAAGCAAAAAACCAAAAAAACCACATAAAATGTTCATTGTCTTGTGACTCCTAACCCTTAATTGACACTGGGTATTTCCAGTTATTCCAAAGGCCATAATAAGATTCTCCATTAAATTCTGAAATAAAGTTCATTCCAAATTAATAAATATCATGTAGAACTTTTTAAGAGCAAAAGGGCAAATACTATAAAAAGAAATGCATGATAGTCTACCCTAAATTTTACAACAGTTGAAAAACACTGAAAAACAACTTTTGGATACTTTGATCCAAAGATTTTCAAACCTGCCATCTGCTCTTTAACCAAAATAAAATGTCAAACTTACATCTTTTAATTTTCTAATAGTTTCAGTTTGGTCGTCTATGATTTTGCACTTTATTTTTAATGCATCACTATCACTTTCATTTGTCTTTCGCAGACATTCATTCTCTCTAGATAAACTTTCAATTTGAGCCTCCAATTTGCCACGATTTTGGGCTAGAGAAGATCCTAAGAAACAAAAATCATCAATTACAAACTTTGAAACACCTTGGGGGTTTGTATCTTATTAAACTCTAACGAACTGTAATATAATAATAAAAAAAACTAAATAAAGAATCATAGCTTATAATAGTACAATATGAAGAGAAAAAGGGAAGCAAACAAAAAGGCCTCTTATACACTTGTGGGTATTTTAAAACCTGAAACCACAAATAAAGTTGAGAATAAGTAACTCAGATATGTAATATTAATTCATGCTATGACATTCAAACAAACAAGAGCATATTAAAAATTCCTACAGAGAATGAACGAATAAGCAATGCTCCATTACAACTGAATATCTTGGCCGGGCGCAACTGCTCACTCCTGTAATCCTAGCACTTTAGCAGGCTGAGGTGGGCGGACCACTTGAGGTCAGGAGTTTGAAACCAGGCTGGCCAACATGGTGAAACCCTGTCTCTAGTAAAAATACAAAAAAATTAGCTGGGTGTGGTGGCGCATGCCTGTAATCCCAGCTACTGGGGAGGATGAGGCAGGAGAATTGCTTGAACCTGGGAGGTAGGGTTGCAGCGAGCTGAGATCACACAACTGCACTTCAGCCTGGGCAACAGAGTGAGACTCATCTCAAAAAAAAAAACAAAAACCAAAAAACAAATATTTAGCTATTCATAATTTTAAAGGTATCTGTGAATGTAAAAAAACAAAAACAAAAACCAAAAAAAAAAAAAAACAACCCAGTATATATCTCTTGCTTTACAGAGATTGGAAAGGGAATGAGACTGAGGATTTACTGAAAAATAGTTTTCATTCATATAATATTTTAATTTGTGCATGCACAATAAATGTTGCATATATCAGAAAAGAAAATTAAATGTGTATACTGTACAAATAACTTGAAATCACTGTATAAGAATTACTTTTTGCCAGGTGCGGTGGCTCATGCCTGTAATCCCAGAACTTTGGGAGGCCGAGGTGGGTGGATCACCTGAGGTCAGGAGTTTCAGACCAGCCTGGCCAACATGGTTAAACTCCGTCCCTACTAAAAATACAAAAATTAGCCAGGCGTGGTGACATATGGCTGTAATCCCAGCTATTCAGGAGGCTGAGGCAGGAGAAGCGCTTGAACCCAGAAGGCAGAGGTTGCAGTGAGCCGAGACTGAGCTATCACACTCCAGCCTGGGCAACAAGAGCAAAACTCTGTCTCAAAAAAAAAAAAAATTATTTTTAACAATATATTTAGATGTTACTTTGTAAAAGTACACATGGTTCAGAAAAGTTGTCAAATTATCATGGGAAAAAAAAATTTAAAAAATCAGAGCCATAACTTCTTCATTGGTGTAATAAACTATTTCTCATTTCCTAAGAGGTCTTCATTCCCCTGCGGCTGGCAAATGCCTACTTATTCTTCCAGATAAAGGGTCGCCTTTTTTCTTGGCATCTTTAGGCAGGGTTGAGTCTTTCTGTCTCCCATACCCAGATTTGCTCACTTATAAGAATAAGCTATTTTCCCTTTGAAAATCTCAGAATTTTACCCTGTTGTGCCAGCTCATGTCCCCATACTTTTCTTTCTGTCCTTAAACCAAATATTAGTGATTCCTTGGCTGCTAGCTCAGAAATAAGCTGGACTTTTTCGTGCTTGAGAAGTTCTATTTGAATACTCTTCTGCTTGTCATCTTCAATTAAAATTTCAAGGGTGTTGATTTGATTCTGTATATTCCCCAAAAAGATAAATAAGAATTATTATAAGTGCTTTATTTTCTATTTTTTCCATCTTACAATGAGAAAAAATGTTATTTAAGCAAATACAAGTAAACATTACCAAATTTTACATTAGAAGTTTTAGTTTTACTAACTAAAGACCAATGTAGATCATGAAATAAACAGACGAATTTAAGAGACCACTCCTTTAAACAATCTGAATTTTACTCTAAAATTGTTAAAAAGAAACTATACCTGTAATACTCAAAATTTTCACCACGCATTTATATCAATAGTGTTAAAAGTCACTTTCCAGAAATAAATTTTGGGTAAAATAGCATTAATGTTTAAAATTGAGACAACAGCAATAAAGACATTAATTTAATGATTATTACATCTAAGTATATCTAAAACCACCAGCATCACCGCCACAAAATTAATATCAGCAATCCAAGTGGTGCTTCCCAAACTTTAACCATTTGAGTATCACTTTCACAATTTTTGCTGTATCATTGTACTGCTCGCACCTATTTAACTGAACATGTTTCTTAAAACTAATTTACTTATTTTACCTAAATGCTATCTCATGAGCTATACAATTTGTGAAATCATGAGTTTAATTTCTTTAGTTGTACTATTTTTCTTATATGCAATATATAATTAGTATCATTTAAAAGTTCCTTTTGTGTACTTCCTAAAATTATCACAACCTACTTGAGAAAATAATATAAAAATTTTAAAAACATATAATGTTGCAAAGTCTTACCTGTAAATTTGCTGCTGTTTCTTGTTTCAATTTAGAAACTTCTGCCAGTTTTGTTTTTTGTTCCTTTACCATACAGGTCAGATCTTTAATTAAAGAGGAAGACTCATTTTCTTTTCGTTGAGCCCAAATAAGAGCATGTTTGCTCTTTGCTAACTCAGTCGCAACATTTTCAAAACCATCTTTAACCTATATTCCAAAATTATATTATAAATAGCAGTTCTCCAAATAATTAGAAAATATTTGCTTCTGGAAATAGTATCACAGTTTTAGCAAAAGAGTAAGATTTAAAGATAATCTGTTTCAATCTACTAATTTCCAGATGATGAAACAGAGACCCAGGATGATTATATTTGCCTAAAGTGACCCAGGGAATTAGTGTCAAATCTAAAGCCAGAAATCATTTATTTGGGCTGGGCGTGGTGGCTCATGACTGTAATCCCAGCACTTTGGGAAGCCAAGGAGGGCAGATCACTTGAGGTCAGGAGTTTGAGACCAGCCTGGCCAAAATGGTGAAACCCCATCTCTATTAAAAATACAAAAATGAGCCAGGTGTGGTGGTGCACGCCTGTAAAATCCCAGCTACTTGGGAGGCTGAGGCAGGAGAATTGCTTGAACCTGGGAGGAGGAGGCTGCAGTGAGCTGAGATAGCGCCACTGCACTCCAGCCTGGGTGGCCAGATATTGCTCTAAGCACTGAAATGCATCAGTGAATACCACAGATTAAAATCTTTGCTTTTGTAAAGCTTAAATTCTAGGTGGCAGGGACTGACAATATAACAACAAGCATAATAAATTATACATCATGTTAGATGATACTATATGCTTGGGTAAAAGGTTAGAAGGATGTGAAGTGTGTGAAGTGTTGGGAGATGTGGGTTCAAGTTTAACCGGCATAATCACTGAGAATGCAACAATGGAGCAATGACTGGAAGAAGGCAGGGACTGCAGCCATGCAAATGTGTGGGAAAGGAGTGTTGTAGGCAGGAATGTGCCTGATACACTGGAGGACTAGGAAGAAGGCTGTTGTCACTGGAGTGGCATAAATGAAGGGGAAGGTAGTAGGAGATGAACTCAGAGGGCTAGATTGTGAGGTGTTTTGATCACTACTCTGAATAAAATGAAGGGACAATGGAGGTCTTTGAGGAGAGGAGTCATATTACCAAACATGTATTTTAAAAGAACACTCTAGCTGCTGTGTTGGGCATAAACAGAGGGGGGTAGGGGAAAGATAGAGGCAGAAAGATTAACTTGAAAGCTCTTCATATAATATAAGATAATGTGACATACCAGAGTGGCTATGTTAGAGGTGGTAAGAATTGGCCACATGTATATTTTTCAAATAATGGTGACAGAATCTCTTGAGGTACTCAATGTGTAGTGTCAGAGAAAGAGTAATCAACAATAACTTTGTTGTTGGCTTAACCACCTAGAAGGATGGAGTTGTCTTTCACTGGGACAGGAGAAATGTCAAAGTAGAAGGTTTGGTAATAAAATCAGCAGTGAAGTAGAATATGTTAAATAGGTGGTTAGTCATAGAAGTTTAAAATTCATGCAAAACATCCAGGCTGGAGATATAATGATGCTGGAGGAGTTTACCAAGAGAATGAGTGTGTATAGAAAAGAAAAGGAATTTAAGGGCTGAAAACTTGGGCACTGCAATAATGAAATTGTGGAAAAAATAAGATAAACAAAGAGAGACTGAAAAGACGTGACGTAATGGAAAGCCAAGAAAACCAAGAAATGCAGTATGGTGGAAACCAAGCAAAGAAAGAGTATGGAAGAGGAGAAAGCTATCAACCCTGTCTAATGCTACACCTAGGTCAAATCAGATGAGGACAAACTTAACTGACAACTTTCATAGTGTGGATATTGCTGGTGGCTTTGATAGCACAATGCTAGAAGAGCAATAGAGATAAAAGCCAGATGAGAGCAGCTTGGAGAGGAGAGAAGTAGAGAAATCAAAGACAGCAAATGCCCAATTTTGAGATGTTCTGTTGTAAATGGAAGCAGAGAAACAACATAGTAGTCAAAGGAAGAAATGGAATCAAGTGAGTTTTAAGATGAGAGAAATCACAGCATGTTTGTATGCTGAAGGGAACGATCCAATATAGAGGGAAAAATTGCAGATGTAAGAGAGCAAGAAAGAAGGCTTACTGAAGCCATATCTTTAAGTAGGGAAGAGGCAATGGGATCTAGTATACGTTTGGTGGGACTGGTCGGAGGAGCACAATTATTCCTCTATAGCAAGGGTTACCAAACTTTTTCTAGAAAGTGCCAAACAGTAAACTGTTAGGCTATACAGGCCAGGCCATATGAACTCTGTTGAAAGTACTCAACTATGGCTGGGCACAGTGGCTCACGCCTGTAATCCCAGCAATTTGGGAGGCCGAGGCAGGTGGATCACCTGAGATCAGGAGTTCGAGACCAGCCTATCCAATATGGTGAAACCCTGTCTCTACTAAAAATACAAAAATTAGGCAGGCGTGGTGGCGTGTGACTATAGTCCCAGCTACTTGGGAGGCTGAGACAGGAGAACTGCTTGAATCTGGGAGGCAGAAATTGGAGTGAGCCGAGATCATGCCACTGCACCACTCCAGCCTGGGCGAGAGAGTGAGACTCCATCTCAAAAAAAAAAAAAAAAAAAAATTGTAAAAAATGAGCATGGCTCTGTTCCAATAAAGCTTTACTTAAAAGAGAAATAGGCAGCGGGCCATATTTGGCCTGGGGGCTTTAGTTTTGCCAATCCCTACTCTATAGTAATAGGAGGGAATTCAGGTTTTCTGATTCCTATCCCAATATTCTATAACGTTTACAATCTTACTTAGTTTTTGCAAGAGCAATAAATAGTAGCTATTATTTACTTGAGGAAACTAAGGCCTCTAAGAATGTATATATTTTACTTAAGATTATGAAGCCAACATTTAATACAGCTATGTTTCTAAAACAAGTCCTCTCATCAAACCATATCTTACTGATTCTGTTTTCAATAAAGAGCTGGGCGCCAATTCTTACATCTTGAAATCTTCTGGCTTCAACAGTTAAAGCAATACGGAATTCATTTTCTAAATCCATATACTGCTGGCTTAACATGTCAATTTTCTCTTGGTATTCTTTTATCACTTGCTCATGTTTTTTCTCTTCTTTGGCTATTTCTTTAGCTAAGGCATCCTGGAACTCAGTATCAGTAAAAAACTCCCTTGTTTCAAGTTCCTTCCTAGAGGGAAAAACATATAAAGATAAAAGGATGATACTCACCTGAAAAGAAACATTGTAAAGGTCTTCACATAGTTCTTAATATTCTATATTCGCTATTGTTAATTCAATATCGGCCTCTCGCTTTCAAACACAGTAATTGGGCACAGATAGGTACAAATAATATGAGTTTTATTTGATTGTGTATTTAATAGTGATGGGGATAAGGGAAATATATCAAATCTTAACTTAATGAGATAGTTCAGAATCATTCTATGGCTTCAGAAATTCTTCAGGTGCATTTGCATAAGATATTTCACTTTATCTACTACTTTGGCCAAGTGTTTGACTTGCAATAAATACAGTCTGATTAACACTGGTGGTTTGTTAATAGAAAAAGTCAGTTAAAGTATAAAATTATTTACTAATCTTTTGATATTGGGCCAGTTAGTCCATTCTTTACAGTTCTCCACTACTTTTCTTGCATTACTGAAACCTATAATGTGAAACCCATCATTTCCAGTTTTTGGTTTCTTTAAACTGGAATGAAACTAAGTAAAGCAAAGTAAGTATAAAACTCCTGTATAGGAAACTAAGTACAAAATTCTAGATTTTTGTGATTATTTTCCCCCAGTCTTTTATAGTTGTCTCTTCTACACATGATAACAATTTTCCCCAGAGCACCAAAATTTATGTAGATACAAAACAAAACAGGTTTGGGAATAAATACAATTAACATATGATAATCATACAATTTCACTGGTAGGATAGTACATAAATAACTGAAATAGATAAGCTGAAAATGTTCAAATTACTGCAGATTCTATAGAGCAAGAGTTGACAAACTACAGCCCATCAGCCAAATGTGACCTACAGCCTTTTTCTTTGTAAATAAACTTTTAATGTAACATAGCCATGCTGTTCATTTTATGTATTATCTATGGCTACTTCTGTGCTACAAAGGCAAAGTTAGGTATGGCCTACAGAGCCTGAAATATTTTCTATGTGACCCTTTACAGAAAAATTTCACTGACCTCTCCTTCAGAAGAATAAAGAATACTGATTAATTTACTGATTAATTTACTAATTAACTAACTTGGAGGTCAATTAAAAATTTTCTCTCTATATAAAGACCAACTTTTGGCTGGGTTTGGAGAAATGAAAAATAAGCTATATTGTTATAAACCTATACCTCAAATACTGATAACAAAGGCACCTATTCATTTTTTAGCTACTAGTTCTTGCTATAGGGCTGATTCTAATGTATACATACATGAACACGGCATTTTCCAATAACTGATTCTGTCAGACTATACCAATGCTCAGTCACTATCTTTAAATACTGGTGGTGGGGAACCAGTAGCTTTCTTTTTCTATTTTTAAATGCCAATACATTCCTGAGACATTTTTCATTTACCTGTGTTCCTGTTCTTTCAATGCAAGAAGTTCATGCAGTTGTTGCACTTGTTCTCTTTCTCGATGAAGGGAAGTTCTAAGTAAGTATATTTCTCTATCAGCAGCTGAAGCTTTGAGTTCCACCTCTTGGATCAGTCTTATCTGAGTAAAATGCACACAATTACAGTATTTAGATAATAATCTCCCTTGCTATTTTAATGTCAATTTCCATAAGTACCTTTTAAATGACAGTGTCTGGTGACTAAGTTGATTTTCAAAATTTAGGAAATTAATGATGTTTCAGTCACACAAAGTGCAGCCTTGGAAGGAACAAATACACTAGCATTAACTATTGCTTATTTGCATCACAGATTTTAATAATTTCCATTCAGAAGTATGAAAATGAAATTCCTTCAACCACCTGAAAGCCTTTTTAAAAGCCAGCTCTCTCAGAATAAAAGCCTAACTACCTGCAACATTTCTATCAACTTTTCTTTTTAACTGCTTTAAGAGCTAGTAGTGTTAATTTAGACATAATTCAACAGGCTTTGTGACTGTTAAATTAACAGCAATTTAATTTTTGCATATAGCTCACATTTTTTTTTTGCTTATTTCCAATTTTATTTTTCCAATAATAAAAGGGCTTTCATTGTTGTTAACATCTAAAGTTCATTCAAGAAGATACCTACTATTAGACAGATTTTTTTTTTAAAAAAAGAAAAAACATACTAGCTAATTAGCTAAGAAAGAAGCTTTGCATTTTGTGACAGAAACTTCTTCCATTTAGCCTCACATCTTTTAGGTTTTCTAGGTGGTATAATTTGTTTCACAATAGAAGCTATGAATTTGTTTTAATCTATGCCACTCATACACTAAATAGAGAAATACCTGTGCCGCCTGCTGCTGCCTTTTTTGTCTCTCCATTTTTTCTAACGATTTTTCCAGGGTTCTTAAGTGTTTAAGGTGATCCTCTTGTTGATCTTTTGCTTTCATTAGTTCAACAGTCAGTTTTTTAATTTCATTTTGAAGTTTGTGAACCATAACTTCGAGTTGTCCTTTGGAATTTCTCTCTCTAAAAATAATTTCCTTTAGCCTAAAGCAGAAGTTATATGTGGTGTTAAGTATATACACATATTAAAATGGTAATAAGTGTTCAAACTTAGAGAAGATCTGAAGTATGTTTCAAATTCTAATTACAGTAAAAACTGGCAGAAAAATAGTGCATCTTTCCCCTACTCCTGAACCTAACATTATGATAAAAAGGAAAATATTTTATATAAATTACTATTCCACAGCAGAACTTTACTAAACAATTTGTTTCAGGCATTATACTAGATATGGACTTAAAGGCAAGCAAGATGAATAAGATGGAGTTTTCTCTGCCTTCGAGGAACCCAGCATATCACAGAAGGAATAGACATGATAGATTTATAAAGCGATGTGACAGATGTGCTACATAAATAGCAACCTGTAAGTCAACTTGGACTCCTTGTATCTAACCCAGACACCCAATATTGCTCCCAGCTTTGTGCTGGTTAGAACCCTTTCATTACAACTGAAAACTCTTAATCAGTTTCAATAAAAGAGATAATTTACAGACCTGCATAAGCAAACATAGAGAAGGATGTGGTGGCACTATGCTGAGGGACCACTGAAACCAAGAACATAACACAATCCTAGAATCTGGCTTCAAAAGCAGACTCTAGGAAATCAGATATCGGTGGTCTGCATGGTGTCATGCAAGAATCTTTATGTTTGGGGTAAGGGTACACATCTCTGGGATCATATTCTAATAGCCCTGAACCAAACAGGAAAGAGTATCTTTCTCTAGCTCAATTTAGAATGAGTCCTAGGCAAGGCTCTGATTAGTCCAATTGGATTCATATGTCCACCCCATGAACCAATCACTGTGGCCATAGGATACAGGATGTTTACCCAGCTTAGGCCAAGTGCTCACCCCTTACTACAGACAGGTGGTTGAGATGACAGACTGTAAGTCTACTGTTTGGAAATGGGACACTGACAAAGACGCAGCCTCATGAAGAAATTACTGAGTCATGCAGCCAACCCAGTGTAATTTCCAAGGCATATTTAAAAAAATATATCCATCAACTTCTACATTATGGTCATTTCTCCAATTCTTGTCCTTATCATCTTTCTTCTTGACTTCAATGAGAGTACTCTCCGAACTGGTCTTCCTTTGTTCATGCTCTCAACTCCTGTTTGGTATGCTATATGAAAGAGTGCTAGACTGCATATGGGTTGCGGGCAGGGAAGCCACCGAGAAGTAGAAATGGAACAATCATCTAAGCAACAGATAAGGGCCTAAAGAAAGGTAACAGGTTTGGGATACAGAGGAGATAGTTCAACATCTTTTAAGATGATATCAGTATTAATTGATGAATAAAGATATCAATAAAGATGATAATATCAACTGGCTGTGGGATAGGAGAAAGAGAAAGGAAGCAAAAAAAAAAAAAGATTCCTAGATTTCTATAGCTTTAGTGACTGACTGGATGCTGGATGGGGCACCATTTATTAGGGCAAGAAATATATAATAAAGAAGAAGAATGAGTCCACCTGAGGCCATGCTGATCTTAAGAAACTTATGAGGAATACAGACAGGCATTTTTAGTAGATAATTAGATGAACAGATCTAGTCATCAAGGAGGTTTGGATAATAAAAATACCAAAGTAGATAAGATTCATTTTTTTGAAATTGTATGGCACCCACATGCCAGACCCTTTATTAGGGATACTGATTCCCTACCAAGGCACATAAGGGAATAGGAAGATTAGTAAGGATCTAATCTCAAACAAACATGTGGTAGTGGTGGGGGTGGGGGGTGGCGTAGATAGAAGAATCAGAAAAGATTGGTTTTTCATGAAAACAATGAATGCATAACTTGGGAAACACAGGCACAACAATAGTTAAGTAAGAAGAAAGATAAAGTGTGCCCAAAGTCTTCCAGTTTAAATGGACTGGCTAGCAGCCCTAGACACAGCTTCCTCTAATATCCCGCTAAATACTTAGAATACAGAATAAAGTAAAAATTCATACACATATAACTGAAAACAAAAGATAACAGAGTGCCAAAATTTGGGAATAATTTCAATTATAAGGCAAATGGAACTAAATTGAAATTAAAAACAACTCCTCCAACACTCAGGCTTTGCCTCATGAAACTGCTCCATTCTGAAAAACGGAAGACAGATCTTTTCTCTTCCACTGTCTGTGCATGACTCAGTGACAGGGTCTCTATAAATCTGTCACTACATAATGTTGGTTACTTATCCACTTACTGAAAGCAGGAGTGCTGTTTTTCTGAGGTAGAGCACTCTAACTGAACCATCCTGTTCCCTCATCATACCCAGTGGCTTCTTGTGTCAATTCAGACAGACATTTGTAAAATACAAACAAGGCAGGAAGTTGGTGGGTAGTGGTAGAAGGGCTAACAATAACATTATGCATCATAGCTTTATAATTATAGAGGTTTAATAGCACGCATGTTGCATATTAGAATTGTCTTTATACTCGTCAGGTACAACATATCAGAGAACCATGCAGTGGGGTAGAAAACACCATGTCAGTATCACAAAAGTGCTTAAAAGAAACTGGGAACTGGGCTGTGAACTGTGTACATCAACTTATCCAAATGAGATTTTAGAAGGGGAATTATCCATTGCACAATCAGACAGGAAATGGAACCAGGAGCAACTTCCCAAAGTCTGTTAGCAAATGTCAAGTCTAGAAACCTAGTGCTCATTCAAGGATAAGAAACCATAAGAAACTCTAAAAATCTTATAATCATTTGAGGAAAAGCATAACATTAGAAATAATTACAGGAAACAGAAGAAAAAAAGTTATTGTAATTTAAAAAACTAGTATTTTCACAGAATGAAATGACAGACCTGTATTAAAGAATGCAATACAACAAAACAAAACAAAACAAAAAAACCCCAGATAAAATGGGAGACGTAATGGTGAGGATAGAATAAAAACATTAGATTAAGAAACTGGGCTATATGATACCAAAGCTCCCTGCAGAAGATGAGTATGTGATGAAATCAAACATGACCCAAGAAGCTGAAAGAAAAAGGCTGCCAATGCCTGCCCTTTACAGAATCTGGCACTTTATATAAAAAGTTGTTAATCACTGCTCTAGTCTCTTGCTGTTCTTTACTTATAATATTTACCCGACACCTTCCTGCTTGAGGGCTCAAATACATGTATCTGAATTTCTTGTTGATATAACAAGCTATTAAAGTGCTAAATTATCTAATACAATTAGTTCAAATCAAACTAAAACCACATACATTGTTGTTGATTGAACTACACTGAAACTAAGGAATTAAAGTTCTAAAGTCAGTATTCTTTATGCTATGAGGTATCTTCAGGTTTATTAATTTTTTTACCTATCTGTGGTAAGTAAAGCCAGACTATGAATATCATCTTTTTCATTTGCATGTTTATGCAGCTCATCGATATAATCCATGAGTTTATTTTCGGCTTGCTCAGCTCTCCATCTCTTCTCTCTCTCTTGGTCTAGCTGTTCAACAAGGGACTGAAAAAAAACAACAAAGTTATGTGAACTTACAAAAGTTACCTAACTTCTCACAGCCTCAATTTTCCCATTTATAACAGGGGAATAATAGTACCTACTTCAAAGAGCTGCGGTGAAACTTTTTATTTTATTTTTTTGAGTCTCATTCTGTCACCCAGGCTGGAGTGGAGGGGCATGATCTCAGCTCACTGCAAACTCTGCCTCCTGGGTTCCAGCGATTCTTCTGCCTCAGCTTCCTGAGTAGCTGGGACCACAGGCATGTCCCACCACGCTTGGCTGTTTTTTGTATTTTTAGTAGAGACGGGGTTTCACCACGTTGGTCAGGCTGGTCTCGAACTCCTGACCTCAAGTGATCCACCCACCTTGGCCTCCCAAAGTGTTGGGATTACAGGCGTGAGCCACTGCGCCTGGCCAAAAATTAAGTTAATGGTAGCAAAGCATATAGATAAGTGCAGAACAGTGCCTGCTACATAATAACCAATCAATAAATGTTAGCTGCCATTATTATGCCACAGTAGATAAGATTCGTTTTTTGAAATAGTATATACTCATAGCATGGCACCCACATGCCAGACCCTGTATTAAGGATACAGAGTCCTTACCAAGGCACGCAAGGAATATGAAGATTGGTAAGGATCTAATCTCAAACAAACTTGGGGGGGTAGAATCAGACAAGATTGATTTTTCATGAGAAAAATGAATATATAACTTGGGAAACATAGGCACAATAGGTTAAGTAAGAAGAAAGATGAAGTGTGTCCAAAGTCATAATGATAATTATTATTTTTCAATATTAAAGCCTCTATAGTTGAGAATAAGGGGAGGAAACCAGTAGCCTAAAATGTACCAATTCTATTACTGAAAGAACAATACACAAGTAATATAAGGGGAAGTTAATGAAAAATATAAAATAATGAATCTACAAGTACTGAAGTTTCTCAACATGAGAATTGTCAAGAAAATTTTGAAGAATTAAAAAATTTTTGAACACCTCTTAATCTGGGATCCAGTGGTCCAAAATTGAGTTTCATGAAAGTCCATGAAAACCTTGAAATTATATACATTTGCTTTGAGTGTAAAAATAGGCTTCTTTGAGAAGACCTGTAGAGATTTTTAGATACTGAAAAGGGTCTGACACCCCAAAAAAGTAGGAAGCACTACATTAAGGAATAAGAATTTAAATATTCATAACTGTTTCTTCCTCCAGAAGCATATAACAAATGATTTCACTTAAATCTGATCATAAAAAAATGAAATTTTCATTCATTCAAAAATAACATTACATAAAATCTGGAAATCAGGAAGGAAAAAATAACCAATTTTCATCACTCCAATAAAATTCATACACTTTTTGCTAATAAAAGCATGCATAATTTTTCTGGGACTCTGTATTTAAAATTATTCATACTACTTTTTCTTAATTTCTTAAATCATACCTGGTAAGTGTTGTCTTCTGAGTGACTTTTGTCTACTTTAATTATTTCAGTCTTTGGCTTTTCTGATTCTTGTAACATAGGACAGTTCGCTAAAGATGAGCTTACATATAATTCTTTAAGGTAAGGTGGTTTCATTTTACGATTACAACTGTAAAGAATAAAACATAGCAAATCACTCAAAAAAGTGTGTTCACATTACTTTTCTCTAACATTAACATTTCTAGTTATATATGCAAACAGCTTTTTAAAAAGAATATTAATAAAATTATAGTAACTTGGACAAACTGCTTTATAAATTTTATAATGGGTGTGCTCTGTTGATTAATGAGTACCTCAAGATTTTAAAAAAGATAATGATTTCATAAATGTTCAGGGTTCAACATTTTCAGGTAGGGTAGAATTCTTGTATATATCAGAATAATTTAAAAAGTACTATGGTAAGGTGATACCTAAGAACTCGAAAAGACAGTAAACAGAACTACTCTTTGGGAGTTAAAAGTTTAAAATCGACACATAATGGATCAAAGTTAATAGATTCTATCACTTGGTAGGACCAAAGAAATTCCAGGGTACGTCCTGGAAAAAAGTACAGTGTTTGAAGTGAACTGAATGCCTCTGTGTGTGTGTGTGTGTATATATATATATGTACATGTAAAATGTAATTGGGTAAGTATGGAAGAATTAAACAACAAAACAACAAAATATGCTTTGCAAAAGGAGAATTACAGAAGCAAAAGTTTACTGTAACCATCCCAGAGTAGTCATTTCTGAACCACTTGTCATGGTGATCCCAATTACGAAAGTACAGACATCGGTTTCTCTTGTCCTTATGGCATTAAACACAATCATCTTATTCACATTTAATCCTAAACTCAGTGTCATCTGACTAGGACTTGGCTTTCCATCTAGATCTGCCTACAAAGAGAGAAAAGGCTAGTCATGTAGACTCATGTGTACCAGTCTTATTTCCCACTGTAAACGAATGAAACTAAAACCACATACATTCTTTTTGATTGAACTAAACCTAGATTAAACGAAGGTATTCCAGTTCTAAGGTCAGTATTCTTTATGCTATGAGATATCTTCAGGTTTATACATTAATTTTGCAACTAAGGTACAGACACAGAGAAAAGGATCCTTTTATATACATTTACATGAATGTACTGACCAGATCAGAACCTACAAGGCTGAAAAATCAAATATTCAACATTAGTAAAGTAATAAATATCACCATGAGATAGCTTCGAGAAGCCAGCATTATTAACTTCTGTGTGCCTTAAATTTCTAAAACTAAAACAAGTACCTTACAAAAGAGTTGCAGTTTTTATTGTGGTGCTTAATAGTTTGAATGGTTTTGGCATAATACGGGATTTTTGATCTTCGAGGAACTTTTTTATTGCATTCTTTTCTGTTTCCATAGTCACTTTCAGAAGTTATATCTGTGTCTCTTTTTGGTCTGGGGTCTTTCTCAGGAACATTATCTATTGAATTACAAGTCTAGAATTTAAAAAGCCAACAAAGTTTGTTAAAAGTTCCGTATAAAAAAGATTGAAATTGGAAATTTTCTGAAATATTATGACTTTTTATATGATTAAGGGTTTATAAACTAGAAATGTTTGACATTAAAGACAGGGAATTAAGCTTCTGGTATGGACAAGTAGGCATCTACCATGTTGACTTTCCTGCAGATAACAATTATAAACTCTGGAAAAAATACAAACAAAACAAAACAAAAATAAAAACTACTTGAAGGCCTTAGAAAGTGAACAAAAGTAGGATTATTCTAGAGGGGAGGTGACACTTGGAAAATGGACCAGAATGAGGGTGTTTCTGTTTTTTACGGTTTTTAGCCTGAGAATGTACCACAATCAGTATCATGCAGAGAGTCTAAACCTCAGGTAGGAAAAACCAGACTTCTGGGCCTAAGGAACCAGAGGGCAGTATGAAGTGGACTGCAAGTGGCCCAGCAAAGAATGAAATAAATGAAATGAACTTTGAACTGCTACCTAAGATAAAAACATACAATCTGAGTCAAACCAAGTTAAATGCTTACTAAAAACAAAAATGCCAACCCTCTTTGGAGGACTATAACCAAATCTAGAGTATCCACAACAAAACATTCACGATGTCCAGGATGCACTTCAAAATTGCTCGCCATAGGAAGAACCAGGAAAATGACCTATTCTCAAGAGAAAATGGAGACCAAACCTGAGATGACTCAATGTTTGAATAAGCAAACAAGAACTTTAAAATAGTGATCAAATAGTGATGTTCAGTGAGATAATAAGAAATACGCCTGTCATAAACAAAAAGACCAGAAAACTCAGCGCAGAAGTAGAACTATAAAAAATAGAAATTCTATAACTGAAAAATACAATGTCTGAAGTAGAAACTGACTGAGATTAATAGCAGAATGAGACAATAAAGAAAGAGTACACGAACCTGAAGCTAGCTCAATGGAAGTTATTCGATATGAAGAATACAGAAAAACAAATGTTGACAAAATGTACAGAGCCTTGGGGAATTTTGAGGCAATATCAAAAAGTCTACATGGAATCTGAAAGAGAGAGGAGAGAATGAAGCAGAATAAATATTGGAAGAAAGTTCCCAAATTAGGTGAAAACATAAAATTACAGATTCAGGAAGCATAGAGAAACTGGAAGTAGGATAAACACAAAGAAAACCATCCTTAGGTACAATGCAGTCAAACTGCTGAAAACCAACAGAGACAAATTCTTGACAGTAGCCAAAGAAAAATGGCATATTACATACAAGAAATCAAGGATCTTGAATTCATGTTAACTTTGCAATCAAAACTATGGAGACCAGGGACAGTACTGAAAGAAAAAAAAATTGTCAATTGAGAACTCTATATTCAGTGAAAAAGTCCACTAAGACTAAAGGTGAAACACACTACTATCCACAGATGTAACACTACATTTGCTAAAGGAAGTTCAGACTGGAAGTCCTGGCTGAAGGAATATAACACTAGATGGAAATTTGAATCCTCAAGAAGAAATAAGAGCATCACAGTTGATTTATATACAGATAAATACAAATAATGTTTAAACATTTTACTTGAAATGATACAGTATTAACTCTAAGTAGACTATTTCAAGTCTTTTTTTAGCGCATTCAGACCAAAACAAAACCTAAAGAATTGTGACTAAAAAACCAACATTATGAATTAAAACTGAATTATATCCCAGCACTTTGGGAAGCCAAGGCGGGTGGATCACCTGAGCTGGGGAGTTCAAGGCCAGCCTGACCAACATGGAGAAACTCCGTCTCTACTAAAAATACAAAATTAGCTGGCGTGGTGGCACATGCCTGTAATCCCTGCTACTCAGGATGCTGAGGCAGGAGAATTGCTTGAACCCAGGAGGTGGAGGTTGAGGTGAGCTGAGATCATGCCATTGCATTTCAGCCTGGGCAACAAGAGTGAAACTCCGTCTCAAAAAACAAAATAAAACAAAACAAAACAAAAAAACCTGAATTCTAAAAATTATCCAACAGAAAGTAGGAAAGGAAGAAAAATGAATATAAAACAGAGACAAACAGAAAACAAATAACAATAAAATGGTAGACTCTAATCTAACTTCATTAATGATTACAGTAAATTTTAACAGACTCTTCAAAAGAAGTGATGACCAGATGGGATTTAAAAATAAGACTCACTTTTCTTCTGTCCACAAGACCCATTTAAATATAAAGACACAAACAGATTAAAAGTAAACAGATGCCACGATGAGGTATGCCTCTACACCCACTAGGATGGCTATAATGAAAATGACATAAAAGAACAAGATAGCAAGGATGTGAAAAAACTGGAACCTTCATATACTGCTGCTGAAGATATAAAATAGTGCAGTTACTTTGGAAAGTCTGGTAGTTGCTCCAAAGGTTAAACATATGACCCAGCAATTCTACTTCTAGGTATATAGCCAAGAGAAATGAAAATCTATGTCTACACAAAAACTTATACATAAATATTCATAGAACTATCATAATAATCAAAAGTAGAGGCTACTCAAACGTCTATCAACTGACAAAAGGATAAATAAAATGTGGTATATCCATACAATGGAATAATTATTTGGTAATAAAAAGAAATGAAGTATTGATACATGCTACAATATGGATGAACCTTGAAAATATGCTAAGTGAAAGAAGCTAGTCACAAAAGGCTAAATATTATGATTTCATTTATATAAAATGTTCAAAATAGGCAAATCCAGAGAGAAAGAAAATAGATTTGTGGTTGCTTAGGGTTGAGGGTGTAGGTAAAAGGAAATGAGCAATGACTGAATGTGTAGCACTGAATTGCACACTTCAAATGGGTGAACCACATGGTAAGTGAATAATGTATCTCAATAAGGCTGTTAAAGAGGAACATTTCATAATAATAAAAGAGTAACTTCATTAGAAAGACCAAGCAGTCATAAACGTGTATGTGTTTAATAACAGAGCTTCAAACATAAGAAGCAAATAAAGAACTAAAGGGAGAAACACAATCCACAATCACAGAGATTTAAACACTTCTTCATGCTGCAACTGATAGAACTAGATCAACCCCTCACCTCTACAAACAAAAAAACAAGCATCAGCAAATGATAGAATGGACAAAAAATGAGTAAAGACATGGTTCACCTGAAAATACTATCAATCATGCTGACTTAATTGTAGAATATACATTCTTTTTAAAAGCACAATGAATATCCACCTAGAAAAACCATATGCCAGGCTATAAAAAAACTCAATAAATTTAAAAAGATGGAAATTATTCAGAATATGTTCTCTGAACAAAATGGAAGTAAATCAGAAATCAAGGACCAATAACATATCTATAGAATGACAAATGGTTTAAAAATTAATAAAAGACATTTCTAAATATTTCTTGGATCAAGGAAGAAATCACAAAGGAAATTAGAAAAGTATTTATACAATAGCAAAAGCAAACCATACCAAAATTTGTGGCATGCAGCTAAAACAGTGCTCAGAGGAATATTTATGGCTTTAAATGATCATATTAGGAGATAAGTCTAAAATCAATGATGTAAGTATTTATATTAAGAAGTTACAGCTGGGGGCCGTGCCTTATGCCTATAATCCCAGCACTTTGGAAGGCAGAGGTGGGAGGATCGCTTGAGGCCAGGAGTTCGAGACCAGCCTGGGCAACACGGTGAAAGAAACCCTGTCTCTACTAAAATTACAAACATTAGCCGGGTGTGGCAGCACAGGCCTGTAATCCCAGCTATTTGGGAGGCTGAGGCAGGAGAATCGCTTGAACCCAGGAGCCATGGAGGTTGTAGTGAGCTGAAATCAGGCCACTGCACTCCAGCCTGGGTGACAGAGCAAGACAGTATTAAAAAAAAAAAAAAAAAAGGCGCTAGAAAACAAATAGCAAAGTAAATTCACAGTAGAGGAGGAAAATAACCAGAAATCAAGAACACAGAAAACAAATATTTATCAAATTAACAAAGCCAAAAGTCTATTCTCTGAAAAGATCATCAAAACCCCTTGCTAAGCTAATCAAGCAAATAAATAAAAAATAGAGAAAACACATATTACCAGTATCAGTAATGAAAGAGATTTTCATTACAGATCCTATATAAATTAAAAGTATAATAAGGGAATATTAACAATTTTATGCTGATAATGAGATGAAATGGACAAATTAACTGAAAAATACAACTTACTCAAACTGACAAAGAAAAAAAGAACCCGGAGCGAGATTCTACAGTTTGTAAGGTGATTTAATTTTTTTTTTTTTTTTTAAGAAATTCATTAAAGAAATTTAGTGAAAAGAAAAGCGTTTTCTACAAATGGTACTGAGATAACTGAAAATCCACATGGAAAAGAGTGAACCATATATGTACACAGATCTAAATGCAAAAGGTAAAACCATTAAAACTTTTAGAGGCTAACACAGGAGAATGTTGTTTTGGTATGCACAAAAGTTTTTAAAGTTGCAAAAAACAATGATCCTAAAAGGGAAAAAAATGATAAATTGGACTTTATCAAAATTAAACACTATGGCTTATCAAAAAACCAGTAAGGAAATGAATGTGAGATCCACAAACAGGGAGAAAATATTCATACTAGATATATTTGACAAAACACTGGTGTCTAGCATATATAATAAATTCCTACAACCTGGATAAACAACCCAATTTAAAAATGGGCAAAAATTTTGAACAGGCATTCATAGAAGATAAATATTCAACAAGCGCACAAAAAACTGTCCAACATAACTAATCATTAGTGAAATGTAGATTAAAATCAGAACAAACATCATGATACTCCCCCTAGAATGACTAAAATAAAAGCAATGCTCACCTCACCAAATATTGGTGGTGTGGCAGAAAAACTGGAACAGTCATACATTGTTAGTGAGAATGAAATAGAATAACCACTTTGAGAAAAGTTATCAATTTCTTATAAAACTGAACATACATCTACCCTATAACCCAGAAACTGTACTTCTAGCTGTTTACTGAAGAGAAACAAAGATACATGCTTACAAAAAGATTATACAATAATATTCATTGCAGCTCTACTCACAAACCTCAAATAACCCAGGTTATAAGCTACGTTATAACCTTCAACAGGACAATGGAAAAGTAAAGGGTAATATATTCACAGAATGGCATACTTCATAGAAATAAGTACTGATATACATAATAGCATGGATTTTTAAAAGGTTATGCTGAGTGAAAGAAGCCTTACACAAAAGAGTATACACTGTATGATTCCATTTATATTAGGTTCTAAAACAAATATTAAATAATATATAGTAGACTAAAAATCAGAAAAGTGATTGCCTCTGGAGGCAGTAGAGGACTGCTTGTGGGAGAGGCCATAGGGAACATGATGTTAACCTTCACAGAAGTTTGGATAACAGATATATGTATTCTCAATTCAGGAAATATGCAGACCTGATTTTACATCAAAGAAAACACCTAAAAAATATTTAACTCTAATTAATGATATGCATGCTTAGTATTTAGGGAGAAATGTACTAATGTGTGTAATTTACTTTGAAATGTGTCATAAGATAGTCTGATACATGAATAGATAGCTACATGACAAAATAAATGTAGTAAAACCTTAAATGTAGAATCTAGTTGGTGGATATATTGATATTCAATAAGAAATTCTTTCAAGTTTGCTGAAGAATAAAAATGCTCACAATAGAATGTTGGAGAAAAACTAAAATAAAGGCAAAACAGCTTTTCACAGATATAAAATTTCCCACTTCGGCAGGGTAATTATGATTTTAAGTCCCATGATTAAGAAAAACAAATGTCTTTATTATAGTACAGCACATTGCAGTAATATTATGACTTTATAAGTTGATACTCGAGATGAAATCATTTGAGTGTAAGAACAGCTCAATGCAATTCAAACTGCATGTGTACTCTTTCCACCAAGATAGACAGTTAACAAGAAGTCATTTTCTTAAACATTTTAAATATATATAGCAGAGAATCACCTTTCTTTCCAGATAGCTAGACTCCTGTTTTTGGTTAACAAAGTAGAAAGAACTAGCACTGTAAGTGAGAAGCATGACACAGTTGAAGAATTTGATTGGACATAAGGAGATATGAATTTGGAGCTCAACTATCTTGCAAATAAAGTACTTTTAAATAAGTGATTTAAATTCTGGAACTTCTTTTCTACAACACGGACAATAATGCATTAATCTCTATCTACTTGATTGGGTTGTCAAGAGAATAAAATGAGATCAGCCAATAAGAAACTGAAATGTTCACTTCACATTAAAGACATTAAAAACTTCAATCTAAGTTCTTTCATTGGTAGAAGAGTCAGCCATTAGAAAAGATGAAAGATGAAACCTGAGGAAATGGAGGAGTCCAAAAGTCCAGCCATACAGTATCAATGATGTCAAATAATACGTAGGCCAGCATTCCTGTCTCACTTCTATTACTATCTCCTTATTGGCTCAAACTGAAATCTCTATGGATTTCTGAAACACAGAATCCTCACAGCCTTATTCACTTTCACTCACCTAAGGCAGACCTCTTGTGTATCCAGCATTGTTAATATTATATAAATAATAGTTCAGGATTAAAAACCTCCTGAACCATAACCATTTCATAAGCATTTTCTACTCCTCCCCCCTTCCTAAATTTGAGAAAAAATTTTGACTAAGAAAATTTAGTTATAG
This sequence comes from Macaca thibetana thibetana, assembly GCF_024542745.1. NCBI lineage: Eukaryota > Metazoa > Chordata > Mammalia > Primates > Cercopithecidae > Macaca > Macaca thibetana. The sequence continues at coordinate 59,781,155 of NC_065585.1, forward strand.
AGGTTGGGCGTGGTGGCTCTTGCCTGTAATCCCACTATTTTACGAGGCTGAGGTGGGAGAATCACTTGAAGCCAGGAGTTTGAGACAAGCCTAGGTAACAAAGCGAGACCCAGTCTCCACACAAAAAATTTAAAAATTAGCTAGGCACAGTGGCATGTGCCTATAGTCCCAGCTACTCAGGAGGCTGAGGTGGGAAGATTCTTGGGCCCAAGAGTTCGAGGCTGCAGTGAGCTATGTTCATGCCACCATACTCCAGCCTGGGTGACAGAGTAAGACCCTGACTCTAAAAAAAGAAAATTAGTAATAATAACTTAGTTACAAATTTTTAAGTTGAACTAACATTTGACTAATAGCCTCTTTGACCTATAGCACTATCTTTCTATCCTACACCCAGCTAGAAGGGAAATAAAGTAATAATCTATTGCAGTCAGATAGTAGTGGTACCCAAGAGAACCACCGCCACTGTGGATGATAGTGAGAATGCTGGAGCGAGGGTTGGAGACCTGAATAGCAGTAAATTCTAGGAATTGTAGTTCATAAACATAGCTCACAGATTCTAAAAACTAGAGATTCAGTAGCAGGGGTAAAAAAGGATTAACAGCTCAGGAAAGTATAGATTGATTAGGTGATGGTCTACTGGAAAATGAAATTGATACAGGAACTATGTAAATTAACCTGCCATTCAGCTGTAAGTTGTAGAGGTGATTTTGACCGTTAGTCCACTGAAGAGATCATACAGGCCAAAGTATTCCTTTGCGTTAAGTAACACTGAGTCCAAAGAGTTTCCCCCTTGCTTATGGTGGAAATAAAAGGTGGGTGGAATGGAAGTAATGTGAAATACTGCAGAACAAGACAAAGAAATTACATAATGAAGATGTAAAGGAAGACAAGTAAAATGAGTGAAAAATTTGTTACCTTTTACTACCATTATGCAATAACAGAACCCTATTTCTATAGAGGAAAACAAAAATATATGAACAGTGATGCATTAAAATAGGTTGGTCAGCTAGTACATAATTTTTATTTTACATTTTCTTAACTATGTTTTCTTCAATAAACATGTCTATAAAGAAGTAGGAAAAATAGTTACTTCATTTAGAAGTTGTAAAATTTGATCATCTAATTTCTGAAGTTTTATCTCATTCTGCAAATCGCTTTCATGATTACTTTTCTCTGGCTCAGAAGACTGACACACGGACATAAAAGACGTCAACACAGCATCACTTGGTGGACTTGCAAACTGTTCCAAGGGAACTAACTCATCGATGGGTGCTGTTATCACTGGCATTCTATCAATGATCTATGACACAGAAACAAACCAAAATCCTTTTAATTTATATTCACTTATTGAAATTTGAAGGTATTTTTTATATTACGAAAAAAATGTAAATACTATACCTCATCTTCACTTATATTTAGGGGAGAATCAGAAGAAACTAAATTATCCAAAAGACCCTCTAGGCACTGCAGCTGTGATGAATTTATTTCTGCCAAATTTACTGGTTCACCAAATATGTTCTTGCAATCTAGGATTCTAAGCTGTGGCAAAGTCTGGAGAATAACTGCTCTGTACCCTTGGAAACAAATCATTCAAAATGAAAACTTAAATATTAAAAAAAAGTCAATTATTTCTAGAATAAACCAAATTTATCAGCTACCAGATATATCCCAGGGAATAGTTTCAGAAGGCAAATAATAAACTTGTTACTTATTCAACTTCTCCAGCATGTAATCATTAAAATATAAATATAAATCATTACATATAAAAGAAACAAAACACTTCTCCTCCACTCTCCATTCCTCTCAAATAACCCTCCTGATGAAGTTCAAAAAGTGAAAATAACTATCTCTAAAAAATTACTTTAAATATATAATGCATAAAATCAGCAGATATTTATTCTAGGAAGGAAGCTAAACATGTCTTTTATTTTTTAATATGATTAATATAAACAACATAAATGAACATAAAGCAGGATGATGTGGATAATGACCAAAATGACCAAATTTCCCTAATGAAGTCTCAGTATTAGCAAAATATTCCCTTTGTTCTTTTAAATTACACATAACTAATATTAAATCAGGTAAACTATCAAGTAATCAAGAATAATATGTGTATTTTCCCTAAGAACAATTAAATCTGACAAATTAACATTCCTTTGGTACTACGGTTAACAGGAGCACCTTAATCCTGCATAAACGTAATTTTAAAACTATTTCTAATAAAGACCAACAGAGTGATTGGAAGAATTCCAAAAGTAAGAAAGAAGTCTGACAAATTAGTATTAGAAATCTTGAGGGAAGACAAGTTTTTTCAGCAACAAGTTACCTCTCAATTCTTAAGGGAGGGTGACTGTATTGAGAGAAGTACCTAATCTAGGAAAAAAGATGGAAAACAAAGATTCGAATTGTAGAAACCAGAGGTTCTTGAGACAAGATTTAAAATAAAAAAAAAAAAAAAAAAAATCCAACCCGAGGGTTTACCAGAGAAAAGAAAAATGCAAGGCTTTAGAAATATGGTTTTCTTTCCAGGAAAGGGTTTCCTCAGAAAACTCTCAAATCTGTCTTGATTTTCAGGGAGACTTTATGGAAAACAATAGGAAATATTTTCCACCTTCGGAAAACAATTACCAAACATATCAGATTTTCTTCTGTGAAATAAAATTACCAACACAGGTTTCCCATGCTGCAAAAAGCCTTCTTGTAGTTGTGTATGAATAATAAAATGAAGCCTCTGTAGCTAACTTGTACTCAAGCAGATCGTTAGAATGTATATTCACATTCTACACATTTCTCTCTTATTGTTTGGTTAAGCAATATAAGTGAGTTCTAGAAATGACAGTCTGGTCTGCTTTATCTTTGTCAACTTGATTGATTCCCAATTAGCTCAAATAGCATTTCAGCAGCACTAGCATCTCTATATATTAAACTTTCTCAAAACAAAATCATTTATTAAAAATGTAATAAATTCACATAATATGAAATTCAAAAGGAACATAGTGAAAAATTTTCTCATTTCTTAATCTCCAGTTGCCCAGTTCCCTTTCCTGGAGTTAGCCAATATTATAATTTTTTAAAAGTGTGTATTCTTCTAGATGTTTTATGTACATACTGAGCACACACACACATGCATGCATACACATATATGTATGTATGTAATGTTTGTGTCTGTGTATGTGTGTTACCCTTTTCACACAAATGGTGGCCTACTGTATGCAGTACTTTACAACCTGCTTTTCATCCTCCTAATGTATCTTGGACATAATTATCCATTAGCAGATAAAGAGATGCTATATTCTTTATTGTGGCTGCATAGTATTATACTATTATTAATAGAATGTACCATAATGATACAATTTTGAGGCATTCACTTATCAAATATGAAACTGCCTAAATAGGAGAATCACTGAACTGTTAATCTTGTGTTCTGTAACAGTCATTAGTCTTAATACACTAATTTTATTTGTAACCATGTTTTCTCCAATATAGAAAATGTTGCAAAGCTGAAGACTAAAATGAGGTCACAAATGCCAATTTCAGGAAAATAAGGAAGCTCTGAATATTAACTATTAGAAAAAATATTAAATTAATTGTTTTTACCTGGTAGTCGACAGACAGGGTTATCATCTCCATCTTTCTCCAAAATAAGATTGGTCAGGAAGTGCAATCCTATCGTACACTGAAGTAAGTGATGGATACTATCTATACAATTACTATGTAGATCAATATACCTAAGTTTATGCTTAATTCCATGAAGGGGAATCAACCCTGCAATAGGAAAATAATTCTTTAAATGCCACAGCAATAGTCTTTCCAATAGCTAATTAGAAATAGTGGCTAGACAGGTTATACTTTTAGAGGCAAACGGGCAGCATTAATAAGATCTTGCTGTGAACAGCTATATCTAATGAATAGGCTATCGGTAAAGTTATTTGTTGTTTTGAAGAAACACAAGTTTAACATTTCTTTGAGGCTTTAGTCCCCGAGGTTCCTGGGCTCTGGTTCTCTTCAAAACAAAATAAATCAAAAGAACTTCCCCAGGTGGATGCACACACTCATATGAGAAAAAGGTAAAGCAATGGCTTTAGGCTGCCTCAACACATCAGTCTTGATTAGCAGATATAAGCAAACCCTGTAGTACACTTCAATTTTGCTGGTTTGAATATAAAATAAATACAACAGCATTCATTTAATTCCCTGGTAATATTTCTCATACAAGCTTATCTAGAACATTTTGTAGCAGTTGCTATTGGTGCCTGGCCCAACTTGGACTTCAGCTGCAGCTGTCATGGACGAGTACTAATTGTACAATGGCAGCGTACCCTTCAAGTACTTACAGTTTCTTTTTCTGCCTCAGAACTTTCTCCAAAATGGAGAAACCATTTAAAAAGCCATGTAATCATATGAACATTCACGTACAGGTCTTTGAGTGGACACATTTTAATTTCTCTTTGGTAAATACCTAAGAGTCAGACTGCACAATTATATTTAAGGGTTATGTTTACCATTATAACAATAACAAACTGTCAAACTCAGCCAGGCACAGTGACAGCCAGTACAGGCTCACGCCTGTAGTCTTAGCACTTTGGGAGGATGAGGTGGGTAGATCACTTGAGGCCAGGATTTCAAGACAAGCCTGGCCAACATGGTGAAACCCTGTCTCTACTAAAAATATAAAAAATTAGCCGGGCATGGTGGAGCATGCCTGTAGTCCCAGCTACTCAGGAGGCTAAGACAGGAGAATCGCTGGAACCCAGGAGGCAGAGAGTGCAGTGAGCCAGGATCACACCACTGCACTCTAGAGCGAGACTTTATCTCAAATTAAAAAAAACCAAAAACCTCCTTTCCAAAGTGGTTGTACCATTTTAAATCTACCAGCAATGTATGCAAGTTTCAACTGCTTCACAATCTCACCAGCACTGTCACTGTTTTAGCTATTCTAGGGGTGAAATGGTATTGTGGTTTTAATTTGTATTTCATTAATCACTAAGGATTCCAACCATTTTTTTTTCATGGCTTATTTGCCATTTATGTATCTTCTTGGGGAAGTGTCTGTTCAAATCTTTTGCTGATTTTTTTGGGGGTTGTTTTTCTTCCCCACTATAATGTAAGCCCTGTAACTTATCTTACTTATTGTTGTTGGTTTTTGCATCACTATAAGACAGTGTTTGATATAGTGATCTTCATAAACACGTACTGAGAGAATGAACTATCTTATCCATTCACATTTTTTAGATAAGGAAATTGCATCCAAAGAGTAAACACCTCGCTCAACATTACACAGTAATTAATGACAAGGCCAGGGTTGAAACTCAGTTCCTTCTTTTTTTTTTTTTTGGAGATGGAGTTTCACTCTTGTTGCCCAGGCTGGAGTATAATGCCGCAGTTTCGGCTCACTGCAACCTCTGCCTCCCGGGTTCAGGCGATTCTCCCACCTCAGCCTCCTGAGTAGCTGAGATTATAGGCACACGCCATCAAGTCCGGCTATTCTTGTATTTTTAGAAGAGATGGGGTTTCTCCATGTTGGTCAGGCTGGTCTCGAACTCCCGACCTCGGGCGATCCGCCCGCCTTGGCCTCCCAAAGTGCTGGGATTACAGGCGTGAGACACCGCGCCCGGCGAAACTCAGTTCTAATACCTCACGTCTTTAGAGGAAAAAAGGTTTTAAAAAACTAAAATACAGTTGTTACTTCAGCTTAAGGGTACAAACTAGGTCTTTTTATTTTTTGCATACTAAGCAGCTGGCACAGGGTAGTGTTCTTTTAGTGGGGGAGAAGAGTCAACCAATGAATCAGATTGTTTCAAATATTGATAAGGATTGTGAAGATATTAGAGGAATTCTGCTAGTTCTAACAGATAATTCTAAGAATAGTTATGAAACTGTTCAACTTATCAGCTACATCAATCAATTAAAAAAGGCAACACTTTGAAAATCTTCTTAGCTGTATTACAGATAAAAAGAAAATATCATTTTATTTGCTCCTTAACTTGCAACAGCCTTTGGAATGCGGCATGTCACTGTTCAACATGGTAGCCATTAGCTACACGTGGCTTTTTATTTTCGAAGTAAAATTAAGTAAAATTACAAATTCAGTCCTTAAGTTGCACTAATTATATTTCTAGTGCTCAATAACCACATTTGGCTACTGGCTACCATACTGAACACAGATTAGAACATTTTTACCACTGTGAAAGTTCTATTGGAACTATTCTTCTCTATATAACAGTACATTGACTAATTGGCTAAAATTAAAACATATTCCCTTAAACTGGATCCTTTCCAATCAAGTTTTTCCTGCTACTGATTACCTTGGTTTTTACTTCTAAATTTTGTACTCAGCTGTGGTTCTGGCACCAACAAAACAGAATTATGACTGGAATACACTCTGTAGATGAGCTCTTTGGCTAAAAATTAGATTAATATTCAGAGATATCCAACATGCTTAGCTGAGCTGTTAACTTATCACATGTGGCAAAACATTTAGCATACAGAAAACATAAGCATTTCTACTTACCACTAAGATCATTTATGTGGTTGTATGATAAATTTAGTCTAGTCAGATTAATTAGTTCTTCAAGTCCTAAAAAAAAAAAGTAAAATAAAATAAAGCCTTTATAAAATTTAAATAATTAATTAGAGAGATATAGCATTACAATGTTATTTCAGACTGTTCCAGTCTGGTAACAGCGAAATCACTTTTATTGGCATTTAGAAAAAACAGAATTTTAAAAAAATTGACACTTTTTTGGAGAAAATATTTTGTATAATGAGTTTTGGACTCAATTTTTAAGAGTTTCTGATAATATTTATTCCATTCTTTTGGGAAAAAAAAGGACCTAAATCATTTTCCTTATGTTAAGTGTTATAAGAAAATCACTTACAAACCTTCTACTTTTGTAATCAAATTGCAGGACAAATTTAATGTGCAAAGTTTTGTCAGTGTCTTTAGCCCTTCAATTCGACTTATTTGATTAGATGACAGATCTAGATGTCGTAAATTCCAAATATGATCAATGGCTTCGATCTTGGAGATGTTATTGCAATGAAGATTGATGGCATGAAGAGTTGAATCTAAAGATAATTCTGATATGCTACAAAAGAAAATATATATTATTAAAAAAAAGATTTTAAAAGCATGACCAAATAACTAAAATTAACCAAACAGCATGCAGATACTAAATATGTGCTCTATTCATTGTAGAATGAAATCTTTCCTATTTGTGGTACCTTTGAAATGTCTCACAAAACACAGTGCTTCTTACAACACAACCAAGTATTTTGGATTATTTATACAAATGAGAAACCGCTCAAGGGAGGCAAGTGACAGTGGGCATTTCTAACTCCTATATGCAGTCATCAGCATATATTGAAGGCAGTGCTGAATAATAGTTAATAACTGTAAAGGCTTTGGAATCTTAATATCCCAGTTCGAATCTGCATTCTACCACGGTTTTGCTGTGTGATTTGAGCAAATGACAACTTAAGCCTCAGTTTTCTGACCTCAATTAATTCTCACAATAACTCTAAGCAGTGGGTATCTTAAGGATACCGAAGTGTATAGAAATTAAATAGCTTGCCCAAATTCTTGCAGTTATGTTAACAGAGCGTATGTCAATCCAGATCTCATGCTGGAGATTATAACTTTATTTTCTTCTTCGTGTGCAATAGCTATTTAATCCACAGTCTATTGCATTTTCAAAAAGAAACCATGTTATTGCAATTTCTGTTGAAAAAGTCCCTATTCTCCCTTGTTAAAAGTTAATGGATCTCCCCTAAACAGAACTCATCTCTTCACTCCAATTACTATTTAAAACTGAAGCTTCTCCTGAAGACAGTAGTTCCAGGAACATAAACTACAGTGCACACGGTTTGGAGTTGCTGGATGGGAGATACAGCCAGGAACAGGGACACACAATGTCATGGGCATCTGCTGTAGGTTCATTAGCAGCTATCTTACAGTTGTAGGAAACTTAACTCTGACAGCAGGGAAGCATTTGCAAATTTCAGACTAGCAACCTTTAAATGTTACTATCTGGAGCATTTCGCAATTATCCCGCCCTGTCATTTACTTGAGTTCTTTCTTAGTGCCAGACCTTATGCTATCAACACATGCTCTTAATGACAGTCATTTATTTTCTGACACATTTCAGTTTCTCGACATTAATAATGTGCAGATAATGCGAGATCGTAGAAAAAGCACAGTGAAATTAGACGGAAAATGGGTTTGAATCCGAACTTCATTCTTTACGAAGTGTTTAAAGATGAACAAATTGTCAATAGACTCTGAGTCTCACTCATCACTTGTAAATGAGAAAAATTACTACCTTGTAGAATTACCGTGAGGATTAGTGATAATGTATATAACATGCACACACAGATGGCATTCAGTAAACGGCAGCTAGTATTAAATAGAAATGTAAAATGTCCCTTGAACACCATCTTCTTGGGATCATCTGGCAAAGTTTAAATCAGAATCCAGAACAACATGTTTAATTATCAGTAGCAAAGTTCGCGTAGAGGACACGCTACAAAGGAACAGCATATGCAAAGGCACAGAGAAGTCTGCTATGGAACTGCCTGTAGCTCAGTACAGCTAAATAAAGTGTAAGTGGAGAAATGTTAAGAGTCGAGACTAAAGAGCCTCAAGTGCAGGCGGAGACCTGCTTTACAGAATTGCAGAACCAAGTGCCTCATACGCTTTGCACAAGTCGGGGCTTCGAGAGAGGGAAACGGTGAACTAAATATAGTAAGTTTAGTACTTTCAAAAAGTATATGACTATATGTATTGCAGTGTTCTGTAACAGACAAATGATTTCGAAGGGAGGCAAGGAGAACTGAGGCAAAACTAACAGGCAGCTGCGACTGCCCGCTCATAGCTGCCAGAGATACTATCCTGCAGGTTTTTTTTTTTTCAGAGGGAAGAAGAGGAAAGACGAGAGAACACGAGAAAACCAACAATTAAACGGCAAGCAAAGGAATAAGTAAGCAAAACCAGCAGAAGGAAACAGTGGTCATAAGCTGGTGGAGGACAAGGTCTTGGGGGCAGTTTCAAGGCTAAGCAGAGTCGTGTGAAATGCTGGGCAGGAGACAGGGGCGGGAAGACATCCATCCATGGCTCATTCAACCTGGCACTTCGGCAGAGCAGTTTTGGAGAAGTGGGGAGGCCGAAAGCCAGACTGCGTTCACTTATGGTCTTGGTAAAGCAGTGCCGCGCCTCCGCTCCGCTGTGGCCGCCAGCCACCCACGGCCCCGGCCCTGGCGAATGCGCGGGTCGCTCCCAGCTGCGGAGGGCCCTTTACCTCTGCAAGCCTTTGTCCATGAAGCATACATCCCCGCAGCTGCTGTCGCCGTCTTCGTTTTCCACTTCCGCCTCCGCCGCCGCCGCCGCCGCCTCCATAGCACCGGCGACGGGGAGCGGGGTCTTAACCGGCACCCAGCGAGGGGTCCCTGAGCTTAGGACACGCCTCCCGGAAGCGCGGAAGTGCGGCCCGAGGGGGCGGAGCGAGGACCCACCCTCCAACTGACAGCCGGGAACTTTCCCGCCCTGACGGCTCCGCAAAACTGGAATCCTCGTCCCCACCGTGGAGTTCTTTCCCTTTTACGGCATCTGCGGGTGCGACTCTTCAACTTGCTGTAAAGTGAAACTGCTTCCCGGGCGTGTAGGAGTTGGAGAATGAATGGATTTGTCCTGTGTACCTAGTAGCCGACTGACTTCTGAATGCGGTTTTCACAGGGTTTGGCTTTACGTTCCTTTACATAGTCTTACATACCTATAAATTGTTCCACTGGCCATTGCACCTCCTGTTGATTCATTGAACATTTGTGGGATGCCTTACTGTATGTAGTCACTTCCCTGTATGAGGAAGAAAAAGATGAAACTTATTCTTGTTCCTGGAAACATTCACAGTTCAATAGAGGAAACAGAATTGCCATACAGTATGACGAATGCTAAGAATAACACAAGGACATCTAAACCAACTCTAGAGTGATATGGGTAGTGGGTACGTTTTCTAAAGGAAGTGATTGATGACTGAATAGAGTCTTGCTGGGTCAAGGGGAGCTCTGGATGAAATGGCATTACAGGTGGGAAAGCAATACCTGTATGAGGTCAAATAACCCTCCTGGCTAGATTGCTTCCTAAGGCATAGTAATATTTTAAAACGGAGAAAATGGTGCAGTAGTCCATTTGAAGTGGTCTATTTCCTTTTGAAATAACTCATACAGACAAAAATAAAAAAGATGTTTTAAAAAATGAGCAAAGCCCACACGGCATATAGGACACCATAAAGTGACCAAATATTCAAAATTTTGGAGTCTCAGAAGGCAAAGAGAAAACAATAGAGTTAGAAAAGCGGTTCAACAAAATACTATATGAAAACTTTCCAAGTCTAGCAAGAGATTTAGACACCCAGGCACAGGAGGCCCAAAGATTCCCAAACAGATACAATGAAAAAAGGTTTTCTTAAAAAAAAAAAGATTCATCTTATTTTTTATTTTAGATTCAGGGGGTACATGTGCGGGTTTGTTACATAAGTATATTGCATGATGCTGAGTTTGTGGCTTCTAATGATCCTGTAACCCAAATAGTAAATATAGTACTTGATAGGTGGTTATTCAACTTTTGCCTTCTCCCTTTTGGACCCCCCAGTGTCTATTGTTCCCATCTTTGTGTTCATGCATATCCAATGTTTAGCTGCCACTTAGAAGTGAGAACATATAGTATTTGGTTTTCTGTTTCAGTGTTAATTCACTTAGGATAATGGCCTTCAGCTTCATCCATATTGCTGCAAAGGACATGATTTTGTTCTTTTTTATGGCTGCATGTTGGTGTATATGTGCCACATTTTCTTTATCCAGGCTATCATTGATGGGCATCAGGGTTCATTCCATGTCTTTGCTACTGTGCTGCAATAAACATAGGAATGCAGGTGTCTTTTTGGTAAAATAATTTATTTTTCTTTGGCTAGATACCTGGTCATGAGATTCCTGGGTTCAATGATAGTTCTATTTTTAGTTCTTTGTGAAATCAACAAACTGCTTTCCACCATGGCTGCAATTTGCATTCCCACTGATGGTGTGTAAGCATTCCTTTTTCTCTGCAACCTCACCAACATCTCATATTTTCTGACTTTTTAATAAAAGCCACTCTGCTGCGAGATGATATCTCATCATAGTTTTGATTTGCATTTCTCTGATTATTAGTGATGTTGAGCATTTAAAAAATATGTTTATTGGCTGCTTGCATGTCTTCTTTTGCAAAAAAGAAAAGAAGAAGTCTCCTTTATGGCCCATTGTAGTCAAACTGTTAAAAGTCAAATACAAAGAATTCTGAAAACAGCAAGAGAAAAATTAGTCATTTATAAGGGAACTCTCAACAGACTAACAGTGGGTTTCTCACCAAAAACTTTACAAGCCAGCAGAGACTGGGATGATAAATTCAAAGTGTGAAAGAAAAAAACAAAAAAAGCCAGCCAAGGACACTGTAAACAATAAAGTTATCCTTCATAAACGAAGGAAAAATAAAGGCTTTCCAAGATAAGCAAAAGCTGAGGGAATTCATCACCAGTCGACTGGACCTACAAAAATGCTCATGGTAGTCCTACATACGGAAACAAAAGGACAATATTTACCAGCATGAAAACACACAAATATAGAAAGTCCACTGGTAGATCAAACACACAAATAAGAAAAAGAAAGGACTCAAATATTACCATTACAGAAAACCACCAAACTACAATCATAAACAACGATAGAGATGCAAAGGAACAAGGAATATACAAAAATAACCAGAAATCGATTAATAAAATGGCAGGAATAAGCCCTCACATATCAATCATAACCTTGAATGTAAATGGATTAAATTTTCCACCTGAAAGATATACCTTGAATTAATGGATTAAAAAATGACCCAACAATATTCTGCCTAGAAGAAACTCATCACACTTGTAAAGACACATATGGACTGAAAGTAAAGGGAAGAAAAAAGATATTTTATGCAAATGGAAACCAAAAGCCAGCAGGAATAGCTATATGAATGTTAGACACAATAGACTGTAAGTTTAAAAAAGAGACAAGAAAGGTCATTATGTAATGATAAAGGGATTGGGCACAGTGGCTCACGCCTGTAATCCTAGCACTTTGGGAAGCCGAGGCGGGCAAATCGCCTGAGCTCAGGGGTTTGAGACCAGCCTGGGCAACATGGTGAAACCCCGTCTCTACTAAAATACAAAAAATTAGCCAGGGTTGACTGCATGTGCCTGTAATCCCAGCTACTCAGGAGGCTGAGACAGGAGAATCACTTGAACCAAGGAGGTGGAGGTTGCAGTGAACCAAGATCACACCACTGCACTCCAGCCTGGGCAACAGAGTGAGACTCCGTCTCAAACAAACAAACAAACAAACAAACAAAAGAGCAATTCAGCAAGATGATATAACAATTCTAAACATATATGCTGTCTACACCAAGGCACCCAGATGTATAAAGCAAATATTATTAGATCTAAAGGGAGAGAGAGATTCCAACACAATAATAGTAGGGAAAATTTAAGCACCCCATTCTCAGCATTACATAGATCATCTAGACAGAAAACAATAAACAAACGAACAAACAAACAAAAAATGTTTAATTTAAACTGCACTTTATACCCAATGGATCTAACAGACATTTACAGAAAATTTCATCCGAGAGCCAGAGAATACACATTTTTCTCATCAGCATAGGGAACATTCTCCAGGATAGACTATATTTTAGAACACAAAAAATGGCTTAACAAAATTTTTAAAAATTAAATAATGCAAAGTGTCTTCTCAGACTCCATTAAAACAAAACTAGACATCAATTACAAGAGGAACTTTAGAAACCTCACAAATACATGGAAATTAAAGCACATGCTCCCAAATTATTGAGCAAGAAAGAAATTAAAGAGGAAATCAAAAAATTTTTTAGACCAGTAAGAATCAAAACACAACATACCAACATGTCTGGGATACAGCAAAAGCAATGCTAACTGGGAAATTTATAGTAATTAATGCCTATGTCAAAAAAGTAGGAAAGATTTCAAATAAACAATTTAATGATGCACCTCAAGGAACTAGAAAAGCATGAAGAATCCCAACCCAACATTAGCAGAAGAAAAGAAATCATGAAGATCAGAGCGGAGCTAAATGAAATAGAAGCTTAAAAAAATACAAAGGATCAACAAATTTTTTTTTAAAAAAGGATAAACAAAATTGATAACATGCAAACAAAATTCACTAGCTAGACTAACCAAGAAAAAAAGAAGATACAAGTAAACAAAATCAGAAATGAAGAAGAAGGCATTAAAACTGATGCCACAGAAATACAAAAGAGTGTCAGAGACAATTATGAACAACTGTATGGTAATGAACTGGAAACCCTAAAAGAAATGGTTGAATTCCTTGATACATACAACCTACCAAGATTAAACCAGGAAGAAATAGAAAGCCTAAACAGACCAATAATTAGTAGCTAGATTGAATCAGTAATAAAAAGTCTTCCAACAAAGAAAACTCCAGGACTGGATGGCTTCATGCTGACTCCCACCAATTTTTCAAAGAAGAACCAAAGCCAATTCTCTTCAAGCTATTCAAAAAAATTGAACATGAGGTAATTATCCCCAACTCATTCTCCAAGGCCAGCATTACACTGATACCAAAACTAGACAGGGATGCAAAAAGTAAAGAAAACTACAGGCCAATATCCCTGATGAACAGATGCAAAAATCCTCAATGAAATACTAGCAAACTGAATCCAACAGCACATCAAACAGATACTAAATGATCGAGTGGAATTTATTCCAGGGATGCAGGAATGGTTCAACATATGCAAATGAACACGTGATACATCATATCAACAGAATGAAGGACAAAATCCATATGATCATTTCAGAAGATGCAGAAAATGCATTAGATAAAACTTAGTATTTTCATAATACAAAATCTCAACAAACTAGGCATAGAAAGAACATACTTCAATATAATAAAGGCCATATATGAAAAACTCACAGTTAACATCATACTGAATGGGAAAAAGCTGAAATCCTTTCCTCTAAGAACTGGAACAAGATGAGCGTGCCCACTTTCAGCACTCGTATTTGACATACTACTGGAAATTATAGCTAGAGTAATCGGCAATATAAAGAAATAAAAAGATACTGAAATTGGAAAAGAGAAAGTTAAATTGTCCCTGTTTGCAAATGGCATAACCTTACATCTAAAGAAACTTTAGGATTCTACCAAAAAACTCTTAGATCTGAAAAATAAATTCAGGAAAGTTGCAGCATAGAATTTCATCATACACAAATGTAGCATTTCTATACACTAATAATGAACAAGCTGATAAAGAAACCAAGAAGGCAATCCCATTTACAATAGCTACAAAAATGAAATACTTGGAAATAAATTTAGCCAAGGAGGTGAAAGACAGCCTTTCTCTGCAAGAAAAGCTACAAAAGACTGATGAGGGAAATCGAAGAGTACACAGTCAATTAGAAAGCCATCTCAAGCTCACGTACCAGAAGAATCAACCTTGGCAAAATGACCATACTGCCCAAAGCAATCTACAGATTTAATGCAATCTCTATCAAAATGCCAACGTCAATTTTCACAGAAATAGAAAAAAGAATCATAAAATTGGTGTATAGAATCAACAAAGGGCTTGAATAACTGAAGTAATCCTCAGCAAAAGGAATAAAGCTGAAGACATCACACTACCTGACTTCAAACCATATTACTCGGCTATGGTAACCCAAACAGCATGACATTGCTATTTAAAAAGACACATTGACTGATAGAGAAGAATAGAGAGTCCAGAAATAAACCTGCATACTTAAAACCAAGTGATTTTTGACAAAGGTGCCAGGAACATACATTGTAGAGAAGATATCCTCTTTAATAAATGGTGCTGGGAAAATCAGATATCCATGCAGAAGAATGAAATTGGACTACTATCTCTCACCATATACAAAAAGCAGCTGAAGATGGATTATAAACTTAAATGTAAGACTCCAAATTATAAGGCTACTAGAAGAAAACAGAGAAAACATTTCAGAACATTCGTCTAGGCAAAGATTTTATGGCTAAGACGGCAAAAGCATAGATAACAAAAACAGAAATAGAGAAATGGGATTAAAGTTAAAAAACTGTACAGCAAAGAAAGCCCTCAAGAGTTAGGATACCTGCTGAATGGAAGAAAATATTTGTAAACTATTTATCCAACAAGGGATGAATATCTAAAATATGCAAGGAACTCAACAGTAAAAAAAAATAATAATTTCATTAAAAAGTGGGCAAAGAACGCAAATGGACATTTTTAGAAAGAAGACATACAAATGATCAACAGGTACATGAAAACAATGCTTGTCATTAATCATCAGGGAAATGCAAATCAAAATCAGAATGAGATATCATCTTACCCAGTTAGAATTGCTTTTATTAAAAAAGAGAAAATGTAACAGATTCTGGCAAGAATATGGAGAAAAGGGAACTCTTATACACTGTTGGTAGGAATGTAAATTAATAGGGCCACTATGGAAAACAGTATGGAGAATTCTCATATAACTAAAAATAACACTACCATATGATCCAGCAATTCCACTACTGGGTAATTATCCACAGGAAAGTATATCATTATATCAAAGGGATACCTTCACTCTCATGTTCATTGCAGCACTATTCATAATAGCAAAGATATTGAGTCAACCTAAATGTCCATCAACAGATGAATGCATAAAGAAAATGTGGTAAACACAATGGAGTATTAGTTGGCCCTAAAAAGATGAGATCTTGTCATTTGCAGAAACACGGATGGATCTGGAGGTTATTATGTTAAGTGAAGTAAGCTATGCACAGATTGAGAAATATCACATGTTCTCACTCATATGTGGGAGCTATAACAGTTGATCCCATGGAGGTGGAGGTAGAAAGAATGGTAGATAATAGGCTGGGAAGTGTGTGTGGGTTGGGGAGGATGGATGAAGAGAGATTGGTTAATGAGCACAAACATACAGTTAGGAGAAGTAAGTTCTAATGTTCGATAGCAGAATAGGGTGCCTAGAGTTAACAACAATGTAGTGTATGTTTCTTTTTCTTTCTTATTCTTTGAGACAGAGTTTTGCTCTGTCTCCCAGGCTGGAGTGCAGTGGCGAGATCTTGGCTCACTGCAACCTCCACCTCCTGGGTTCAAGAGATTCTCCTTCCTCAGCCTCCTGAGTAGCTGGGATTACAGGTGTGTACCACCACATCCAGCTAATTTTTGTATTTTTAGTAGAGACAGGGTTTTGCCATGTTGGCCAGGCTGGTCTAGACTTCCTGGCCTCAAGTGATCTACCCACCTTGACCTCTCAAAGTACTGGGATTACAGGTGTGAGCCACTGCGCTCAGCCTGTAGTGTATCTTTCAAAATAGCTAGAAGAGATGACTTAAACTTTCTTAACACATAGAAATAAGAAAATACTTAAGGTGGTAGATACCCCTAATATTTTGACTTGATCATTACTCATTCTATGCATGTAACAAAATAGCATATGTACTCCATGAATATGTACAAATATTAAATATTAACAACACAATTAAAAAATCTGTTATCCCACTCCAAAATCTGTGGAAGTTGGCCAAAAAAATTCATAAGGGAAAATTTATAACTTTAAATAAATGCATTACATAACAAGAATAATAACAGCATTAAAGACTGAAAATCAGTAAACTTTCAAGGAAATAAAAAAGGGAAAGAATAAAAGAAATCCTAAATTAATTTATTAATTAAAATAAAGAATATGGTCATTTCAATGAAGAACTAAAAGTAATTTTTCATGATTAAAAAAGTAGTTAACAAACTAGGAACAGATGGAACAATTGTAACTTAATAAAGGATACCTTTGAAAATCCTACAGCAGTGTTACCCAATAAAACATTAAAAGTATACCTGCTATTGTCTAGAAATGATACTCAGACCATCATGATTGTAACCATATCAATTGTCCTAAAACTTACCTCGCGTTTCATTCAATCACAATAAAAGTCCCAACAGAAGCTTTCCTGGAACTTGAAAATATTATTTCAAAATATATGTCATTTCAAAAATGGTATTTTGATGAAAAATAAAGCAATTAACCATATCAAATATATAAAATATTTAAAAACTGTGGTTATTATAATTATAATATAGACAAATAAATGGAAAAATTAACACTATAGGAATAAACTTTTATAAATATGAAAAGAATTTCTATTACAGCAAATTTATTTACTCACAAAATTTCCTTTCAAAAATATTTCTTTTTCAAATAATCAGATCATGTCTTTTTTTTTTTTTTTTTTCCTTGAGACTGAGTCTTCTTCTGTCTCCCAGGCTGGAGTGCAGTGGTGAGATCTTGGCTCACTGCAACGTCTGCCTCCTGGGTTCAAGCGATTCTCCTGTCTCAGCCTCCCATGTGGCTGGTATTACAGGTGCACACCACCATGCCTGGCTAATTTTTGTATTTTTAGTAGAGACAGGGTTTTGCCACATTGGTCAGACTGGTCTCAAACCCTTGACCTCAGGTGATCCGCCCTCATCTGCCTTCCAAAGCGCTGGGATTACAGGCGTGAGCCACCACACCTGGTCTGATCATGTCCTTTGCAGCAACGTGGAGGGAGCTGGAGGCCAGTATCCTAAGCAAACTAACACAGGAACAGAATACCAAATACTGCATGTTCTCACTTATAAGCGGGAGCTGAATAATGAGTACACATGGACACAAAGAAAGAAACAACAGATACTGGGGCCTACTTAAGGATGGATGGTTCAGGGAAGGTGAGGATCAAAAAACTACCTATTGGGCACTATGCTTATTACACAGGTGACAAAATAGTCTGTACACCAAATACCCATGAAATGCAGTTTACCTATAAAACGAACCTGCACATGTACCTCTAAACCTAAAAGTTAAAAAATATCTCTTTTTTAAAACAAAAGTGGAAACGAATTTTTAAAGCATATTGACATTTTACTGCCATTTTAACATGATTTCTTTGTCCCTAGTTTTATTCTTAAGAGTTTAAAAATACATGATTAGCTAATCAGTTTTTCAGGAACAGAAAAGGAATCCAGCTCAGTTATAATTATTTATTTTTATTTGTCTTGTTTGTATAAATTTACGGGCTACAAATGTAATTTTGTTACATGCATAGATTGATTTCACAGTGGTGAAGTTGAGGCTTTTAGGATATTCAACACTTGAATAATATACATTGCATCCATTAAGTAATCTCTCATAATCTATCCCTTTTACCTCTGCTTAATGAATAGTAAACGTATTTTCTCTTCCATTAGATTTTCATAATAACATTTTTTAAAAAATCTAGCTTACTTTATTGTAAGAATATAATGTACAATACATGTAATATACAAAATATATGTTAATACACTATTTGTGTTATTGGCAAGGCTATTAGCAGTTAAGTTTTGGGGGATTAAAAAGTTGTATGTGGATTTTCAACTGTTTGGGGGTCAGCACCTGTAGCCCCTGTGTTGCTCAAGGGTCAATGGTATATGCAAGGGCTTATTTTGAGATTCTCTATTCTATACCCTTTGTCTATATGTTTGTCCTTATACCTGTAAAACAGTGTTTTGATTACTGTAGCTTTGCAGTACGTTTTGAAATCAGGAAGTGTGATCCCTCCAGCTTTGTTCTTCTTTTTCAAGATTGATTTAGCTACTTGGGGTTCCATGAGATTCCATATATATTTTAGATTTTTAAAATTTCTGTAAAAAATATCATTGGGCTTTTGACAGAGATTGCATCGAATCTGTGGATCTCTTTGGGTAGCATTTGACATCTTAACAATATTAAGTCTTCCAATTAATGTGCAAGGGCTACAGTTCCATTTACTTATGTTTTCTTTAATTTCTTTCAACAACGTTTTGCCGTTTTCATCGTGCAAGTCTGTTACCTTCTTGGTTAAATTAATTCCTAAATAATTTATTCTTTTTGCTGATAGGATAGATGAAATTATTTTAATAATTTCACTTTCAAATTATTCATTATTAGCGTATAAAAATGCAACAGATGTTTGAGCATTGACTTTGTTACTTTGCTGAATTCATTTATTAGTTCTAGCCATTTGTGTGTGTGTGTGTCTTTAGGATTTTCTATATCTAAGATTATATCCTCTGTGAAAAGGATAATTTTACTTCTTTCTTTTAAGTTCAAATTCCTTTTATTTCTTTTTCTTGCCTAATTATCCTGGTCAGAACCTCAAATACTATATTGAATAGAAGTGATGAGAGTGGGTATCCTTAACTTGTTTATGATCTTAGGGGAAAGGCTTTCAACTATTCACCATTGAGTACAATTTTATCTGTGAAGTTGTGCTATATGGCCTTTATTGTGTTGAAATTCATTCAATCAATACCTAATTTGTTGAGAATTCTTATCATGAACGATTATTGAATTTTGTCAAAATTATTTTGGATCAATTGAGATGATCATCGATTTTTTCCTTCATACTGTTAATGTAGTACATTATATTAATCAATTTTCATATATTGAATCCTCCTTGAATTTCAGGAATAAATCACACTTGGTCATGTTTTATAATTCTTTTAATATGATGCTTAATTCAGTTTGCTAGTATTGTGTTTAGGATTTTGGCACCTATTTTCTTAAGGAATATTGGCCTGTAGTTTTTCTTTTTTTGTAATGAGTTTGGCTTGGTATCAGGGTAATGCTGACCTCATAGAATGATAATGTTAGGAAGTGTTCTGTCCTTTTCAATTTTTTTGAAAGGTTTTAGAGGTATTGGATTAGCTCTTTTTTAAATGTTTAGTAGAATTCATCAGTAGAGCCATCAGGCCCAGTGCTATTCTTTGTTAGATTTTTGATTGCTGATTCAATATCCTTATTAGTTATAGAACTACTCAGATTTTCTAACTCTTCATGATTTAGCCTTGGTAGGTTTTATGTGTCTAGGAATTTGTCCATTACAATTAGGTTATCCAATTTATTGGCATAGAGTTGTTCATAATACTTTCTTATACTCCTATTTATTTCTGTGGAATCAGTAATAATGTCTCTACTTCATTTCTGATTTTAGTAATTTGAATCTTCTTTTTTTAAAAAAACATTTATTTATTTATTTTATTATACTTTAAGTTCTAGGGTAAATGTGCACAGCATGCAGGTTTGTTACATATGTATACATGTGCCATGTTGGTGTGCTGCACCCATCAACTCGTCATTTACATTAGGTAGATCTCCTAATGCTATCCCTCCCCCATTCCCCACTCTGCGACAGGCCCCGGTGTGTGATGTTCTCTACCCTGTGTCCAAGTGTTCTCACTGTTCAGTTCCCACCTATGAGTGAGAACATGCGGTGTTTAGTTTTCTGTCCTTGCGATAGTTTGCTCAGAATGAGGTTTCCAGCTTCATTCATGTCCCTGCAAAGGACATGAGCTCATCCTTTTTTATGGCTGCATAGTATTCCATGGTATATATGTGCCACATTTTCTTAATCCAGTCTATCATTGATGGACATTTGGGTTGGTTCCAAGTCATTGCTATTGTGGATAGTGCTGCAATAAATGTGCGTGTGCATGTGTCTTTATAGCTGCATGATTTATAATCCTTTGGGTATATACACAGTAATGGGATCGCTGGGTCAAATGGTATTTCTAGTTCTAGATCCTTGAAGAATTGCCACACTCTTTTCCACAATGGTTGAACTAGTTTACAGTCCCACCAATAGTATAAAAGTGTTCCTATTTCTCGACATCCTCTCCAGCACCTGTTGTTTCCTGACTTTTTAATGATTGCCATTCTAACTGGCATGAGATGGTATCTCATTGTGGTTTTGATGTGCATTTCTCTGATGAGTAATATCCTGAAGAGTGTTTTCCAACTTGGCTCCATTCTCCCTGTCACTTTCAGGTACACCAATCAGACATAGATTTGGTCTTTTCACAGAGTTCCATATTTCTTGGAGGCTTTGTTCATTTCTTTTTACTTTAAAATTCTCTTCTTGCTTCATTTCATTCCTTTGATCTTCAATCACTGATACCCTTTCTTCCACTTGATCGAATCAGCTACTGAAGCTTGTGCATGCATCATGTAGTTCTTGTGCCATGGTTTTCAGCTTAATCAGGTCATTTATCGTCTTCTCTACACTGTTTATTCTAGTTAGCTAGTCGTTTAATATTTTTTCAAGGTTTTTAGTTTCTTTGCAATGGGTTCGAACATCCTCCTTTAGCTCAGAGAAGTTTGTTATTTACGATCATCTGAAGCCTTCTTCTCTCAACTCATCAAAGTCATTCTCCGTCCAGCTTTGTTCCATTGCTGGTGAGGAGCTGCGTTCCTTTGGAGGAGTAGAGGCACTCCGATTTTTAGAATTTTCAAGTTTTCTGCTCTGGTTTCTCCCCATCTTTGTGGTTTTATCTACCTTTGGTCTTGATAATGGTAATGTACAGATGGGGTTTTGGTGTGGATGTCCTTTCTTTGTTAGTTTTCCTTCTAACAGTCAGGACCCTCAGCTGCAGGTCTGTTGGAATTCGCTGGAGTTCCACTCCAGTCCATCTTTGCCTGGGTATCACCAGTGGAGGTTTCAGAACAGCAAATATTGCGAATGGCAAATGTTGCTGCCTGATCTTTCCTCTGGAAGCTTCATTTCAGAGGGGCACCTGGCTGTATGAGGTGTCAGATGGCCCCTACTGGGAGGTGTCTCCCAGTTAGGCTACTCCGGGGTCAGGGACCCACTTGAGATGGCAGTCTGTCCGTTCTCAGATCTCAAACTCCGTGCTGGGAGAAGCACTACTCTCTTCAGAGTTGTCAGACAGGGACGTTTAAGTATGCAGAAGTTTCTGCTGCCTTTTGTTCAGCTATGCCCTGCCCCCAGAGGTGGAGTCTACAGAGGCAGGCAGGCCTCCTTGAGCTGTGGTGTGCTCAACCCAGTTTGAACTTTGTTTACTTACTCAAGCCTCAGCAATGGTGGATGCCCCTCCCCTAGCCGCACTGCCACCTTGCAGTTTGATCGCAGACTGCTGTGCTAGCAGTGAGCGAGGTCCGTGTGTGTGGGACCCTCCAAGCCAGGCGCAGGATATAATCTCCTGGTGTGCCATTTGCTAAGACCATTGGAAAAGCGCAGTATTAGGGTGAGAGTGTCCCGATTTTCCAGGTACCATCTGTCACGGCTTCCCTTGGCTAGGAAAGGGAATTCCCTGACTCTTGCACTTCCCAGGTGAGGTGATGCCCCGCCCTGCTTCAACTCACACTCGTGTGGCCTGCACTCACTGTCCGACAAGCCCCAGTGAGATGAATCTGGTATCTTAGTTGGAAATGCTGAAATCACCCATCTTCGGCATCACTCACACTGGGAGCTGTAGATTGGAGCTGTTCCTATTCGGCCATCTTGGAACCTCCCTGAATCTTCTTTTTTCTTACTGTATCTAGCTACATATTTGTTAATTTTGTTGATCTTTTCAAAGAATCAACTTTTGGTTTCATTCATTTTCTCTATCGTTTTTCTTTTAAAAATGTTTTATTGATACATAATAGTTGTACATATTTTTCTGTACATTTGATAAGTTGATACATTCATATAATCAAGTCAAGGTAATTGGGATATCAGTTTTCTTAACTATTCATCTTTTTTATGCTAAGAAGATACAAATTGTTCTCTTCTAGGTATCTTGAAATGTACAATCAATGTGAACTCTAATAAGCCTTCTGATATATCAAACACCAGGTTTTATATATATATGTATATAGTATGTGTGTATATATATAGTGTTTGTATATATTTATATAGTGTATGTATATATATAATGTATGTGTGTGTATATATATATAGTGTGTGTGTATATATAGTGTGTACCCATTCATCAAGTCCTCTTTCTTATCACCTACTCCAGCCTGTTCTTGGCCTCTAGTAACCACCAGTATGCTCTATCATTATGAGAGCCACTTTATTATGAGTTAGAACATGCAATGTTTGTATTTCTGTGCTTGGCTTATTTCACTTAATATAATGATCTCCGGTTCCATCCATGTTGTTACACATGACATGATTTCATTCTTTTTTAAGGCTAAATAATATATTCCATTGTGTATATATATTACATTTTCTTTGTCCATTCATCCATTGATAGAAACATAGGCTGCTTCCATATTTCAGCTATTGTGAATATTGTTGCAATAATCATGGAAGTGCAGATATCTCTTTAATATATTGATTTCCTCTCAGACATATACCCAGTAGTGGAATTGCTGAATCATACAGTAGTTCTAGTTTTAGATTTTTGAGGAACCTTCATACTGCTTTCCATAGTGGCAGTACTAATTTACCTTTCCATCAAAAGTGTGTGAGGGTTTCCCTTTCTCCACATTTTTTGCCAGCATCTGTTATTACCTCTTTTTTTTTTTTAAATAAAAGTCATTCTAACTGGTGTGAGATGGTATCTTGTTGTGGTATGATTTGCATTTCTATAATGAATAGTGATGTTGAGCATTTTTTTTCATATATCTGTTTACCATTTGTATGCCTTCTTTTGAGAAATGTCTATTCAGATCTTTTGCCCATTTTTAGATTGAATTATTTCTGTGTTTTTCTGTGTGTTTGCCATTGAATTGTTAGACTTCATTATACATTCTATTTATTTTCAAACTATCCATCTGACAAGGGATTATTAATTATACAGAGTCAGTGTAATTACTAATACATACATTCTGTTGTACTTAAGTTAAAGTCTCAGATCAATTAGAAATGTCAACTTAAACACTTAAGAGGAAAGCTACCTAGTTTTAAAAACTAGTCCTAATAGTTTATGAAACTTTTTTTTTTTTTCATCTAGTTGGATCTGGGACTCTGGTATGTATGTTGGTGGAGATGGGGGACAAGAGGGAACATGTTTGAGGTCAATACTGCCTCATTTTGCTGCTTAGAATCTTGTTAAAGTAGCCTTAATTACTGAAGTGACATAAATAGAATATGGATAGGAATGAAGATCATTGAGATTCAGAAAAATGGCAAAACCCAATCCAAGAAAACTAAGAATCACAATAAAATGATACAGTAGCTGAAAGATGAAATAGCCAGTGTAAAAAAGAACCTAACAGATGTGACAGAGCTGAAAACCACACTACGAGAATTTCACAATGCAATCACAAGTATTAACAGCAGAATAGACCAAATTGAAGAAAGAATCTCAGAACTTGAAGACTGGCTCTCTAAAGTAAGAGAGTCAGACAAAAAGAAAGAATGAAAAGGAATGAACAAAAGCTCCAAGAAATAAGGGATTATATAAAGGGGCCAAATTCATGAATCATTGGCATCTCTGAAAGAAAGGAGAGGAAAGCAAACAACTTAGAAAACATATTTCAGGATATCATCCATGAAAATGTCCCCAACCTTTTTAGAGGGGCCAGCAGTCAAATTTAGGAAATACGGAGAACCTCTGCAAGATTCTACACAAAAAGATCATGCCCAAGACACACAATCTTCAGATTTTCCAAGGTTGAAATGAAAGAAAATGGTAAAGGCAGCTAGAGAGAAAGGGCAGGTCACTTACAAAGGGAACTCCATCAGGCTAAAATCCTACAAATCAGAAGAGATTGGTGGCCCATATTCAACATTCTTTTTTTGCTGTTGTTGTTGTTTTGAGACGGAGTCTTGCTCTGTTACCCAGGCTGGAGTGCATTGGCAGAATCTTGGCTCACTACAACCTCTGCCTCCCAGGTTCAAGCGATTTTCCTGCCTCAGCCTCCCGAGTAGCTGGGATTATAGGCGTGCACCACCACACCCAGCTATTTTGTATTTTTAGTAGAGACAGCGTTTCGCCATGTTGGCCAGGCTGGTCTCAAACTCCTGACCTTCAGCATTCTACCCGCCTCAGCCTCCCAAAGTGTTGGGATTATAGGTGTGAGCCACTGTGCCCTGCCAAAGATTGTTAATATTTTAATTTTTTTATTTTAATCTTTATTTTAGATATCACGCTTAGATATTTTCAATGGGAGAGTTGATTTGAATAACTGAGCCTGCTATTAACGGAAATTAGAATTTGAGAGTAGCCTGGCTAAAAATACAAAATTAACCAGGCGTGGTGGTGTGGGCCTGTAATCCCAGTTACTCAGGAGGCTGAGTCAGGAGAATCGCTTGAACCTGGGAGGTGGAGGTTGCAGTGAGCCAGGATCATGTCACTGTATTCCAGCCTGGGTGACAGACCAAGACCCAGTCTCAAAAAAAAAAAAAAAAAAAAAAAAAAAAAGGCTTGGGACTTTCCATTATCTTTTAAGATTGTCAATATTTTATTTTTATTTTTTATATATATATATATATGTATTTTTTTTTTGAGACAGAGTCTCACCCAGCCTGGAGTACAGTGGCGCCATCTCAGCTCACTGCAACCTCCGCGTCCTGGGTTTAAGCGATTCTCCTGCCTCTGCTTCCTGAGTAGCTGGGATTACAGGCGCCTGCCACTGTGCCTGGCTAAGTTTTATATTTTTAGTAGAGACAGGGTTTCACTGTGTTGGCCAGGCTGGTCTCAAACTCCTGATCTTGTGATCCACCCGCCGCGGCCTCCCCAAGTGCTGGAATTGCAGGCATGAGACACCGTGCCCGGCCTTTATTTTTTATTTTTTGAGGCAGAGTCTTGCTTTGTTGCCCAGACTGAAGTGCAGTGGTGTGAACTTGGCTCACTGCAACCTCTGTCTCCCAGGTTCAAGCAATTCTCCTGCCTCAGCCTCCCGAATAGCTGGGCCTACAGGTGCATGCCACCATGCCCGGTTAATTTTTGTATTTTTAGTAGAGGTGGGGTTTCACCATGTTGGCCAGGCTAGTCTTGAACTCTTGACCTAAAGTGATCTGCCTGCCCTGGCCTCCCAAAGTGCTGGGATTACAGGCATAAGCGGCCATGCCAAGCCAAAGATTGTCAATATTTTATTTTTTTGTTTTATTTTTTATTTTAGATATGCTTAGATATTTTTAATGGGAGAGTCGATTTGAAGAATTGAGCCTGCTATTAATGGAAATGAGAAGTTTTTTCTCAAATTCGTCTTACCATTTTATTGTTTTTAAATATTCCCTATTCCCTGGTTTATGTTGAGCAATGTTCCAATGTTTCTCCTGATTTTACCTTAATTCGATACATTTTTATATTTCTATTTCACTTTTCCCTGAATTTTGCCAGCTTACATTTTATTTCTTTCTGTGGTCTTGACATATCTCCTCTGCACTCCTGCAACTCTGCTTTGTGCTCATATGTCACAGACTTGATTGCAGCATACGATTTTTAACATTCGTGGTGAATCCAAGGTCACATTTTCTAATGCATTTTATTGGTCAGCCATTTCTTCTTATTTCATTTCTCCTCTTTCTGTAGAATGTCTTACACAGATTTGGGGATTGTTCCTTTTTGATTAATTACTCATTTTTGAAACAAGCAAATTTTTCCTGGACCAGCTATTAATAGAGTTTCTGTTTAGGAGGGATCATCCAGATTGGCTAGTAGTTCCCCATGCTCTGGAATTTTTTTCTTTTTCTTTTTTTTTTAGATTTTGTTTCTCCCATATTAAGGACATAGTTATCCTTATGTCATTAAGGGACAAATAATTCAGAAAGCAACATCTTTCTTCTATGCTTCCAAAAATATAGATTTCTGAACTTATGGTTTGTCCCTCTGATGAATTTCTTTTTCTTTAAATTTAATTTAATTTAATTTTAAGTTCTAGGGATACACGTGCAGGACGTGCAGGTTTGTTACATAGGTGAATGTGTGCCATGGTGGTTTGCTGCACCTAACAATCCATTACCTAGGTATTAAGCTCCACAAGCATTAGTTCTTTATCCTGATGCTCTCCCTCCTTTCAAGTCCCACCAACAGGCCCCAGTGTGTGTTGTTCCCGTCCTGTGTCCATGTGTTCTCATTGTTCAGCTCCCACTTATAAGTGAGAACATGTGGTATTTGGTTTCTGTTCCTGTGTTAGTTTCTGAGGATGATGGCTTCTAGCTCAATCCATGTTCCTGGAAGGGACATGATCTCATTCCTTTTGCGTAGTATTCCATGGTGTATATGTACCACGTTTTCTTTATCCAGTCTATCATCAGTGGGCATTTGGGTTGATTCCATGTCTTTGCTACTGTGAGTAGTGCTGCAGTGAGCATATGCATGCATGTATCTTTAAAATAGAATGATTTATATTCCTTTGGGTATATATCCAGTAATGGGATTGCTGGGTTAAATGGTATTTCTGCCTCTAGGTCTTTGAGGAATTGCTACACTGTCTTCCACGATGGTTGAACTAACTTACATTCCCACCAACAATGTAAAAGCGTTCCTATTTCTCTACAGCCTCATCAGCATCAATTTCTTGACTTTTTAATAATTGCCATTCTGACTGGTGTGAGATGGTATTTCATTGTGGTTTTAATTTGCATTTCTCTAATAATTAATGATTTTGAGCTTTTTATCATGTTTGTTGGTTGTATAAACATCTTCTTTTCAGAAGTGTCTGTTAATATCCTTTGCCCACTTTTTAATGAACATTTTTTCATGTTTGTTGGCTACTTGTGTGTTTTCTTTAAATGTCTGTTCATGTCCTTTGCTCATTTTTAAAAAATGGGGTTGTTGTTTTCTTGTTTTTGTTTGAGTTCCTTGTAGCTTTTGTATATTAGTTTAAAGGCAATTTTTGAAATGGTGTTGTGGCTGTTTTTATTAAGCCATGCTCTTCCCAGGACAGAATTTGTGTGTTTTAGGATTTCCAGAGTACCTTCACAGATTTTTTTCATTTTATTATTATTACTAATAATGTGTGAGGTGAGCTAATAAGACATCATTTTATTTTAGAGTTGAGTTAACTGAGGATCAGTAACCTTGGATATGTATTGCCCATTTTATCGTATAAAATCTTATTTTCTTTTTCACCGTTTTATTTTTTAATGAGAGCTTACTACTGATTCTCTTTCATATTTAGGAACTCTTTATAACTGGAAATGTACAGTGTAAAAAAAATGTATTCTTAATATATTTGCCCTGATAAGTAAAGTTCAATGGAGAAAGGAAGCTTTTAAAATTTGCCTATTTTTAGGGCAAAAAAAATTAGTTTCTTTACCTATATAGCAGTAATGAAAACAAATTCTGAAAACCTGAAAAATTTATTGTGAACTGAAATTACATACATATGGATAAATATTGCAGAAAGGTTCTGTATTAATTCGTTTTCATGCTGCTGATAAAGACATACCTGACACTGGGTAATTTATAAAGAAAAACAAGTTTAATGGATTCACAGTCCTATCTGGCTGGGGAGGCCTCACAATCATGGTGGAAAGCAAAAGGCACGTCTTATGTGGTGGCAGACAAGAGAGAATGAGAGCCAACTGAAAGGGAAAACCCATTATAAAAGCATCAGATCTTGTGAGAGTTATTCACTACCATGAGAACAATATGGGGGTCATGATTCAATGATCTCCCACCGGGTCCCTCCCACAACATGTAGGAATTATGGGAGCTATAATTCAAGATGAGCTTTGGGTAGGCACACAGCCAAACCATATCAGATCCATACATTCAGTAATGGGAAATTGAGTACTTGAAATGTCTATTCCCTATAGATTTTGGGCATGTGCCTGGAGACAAAGCATATGAGTGACATTTTCTGGGGGGTAGATGTTAACCTAAAACACCCATGATGTCCTTAAAAAATATGTCCCAAGGGATTTAGTAAATATTCTTACAATTTTAATTCTGTTATATCCTATTTAATCTATTGTATTCTGTTTTGTTTTCCTTTTCCATTGTTTTGGTGCTTTCTGTATTTCTGCAGCTGGACTTTATTATTACCTATAATTTTAGCATATGCTCAAAATTAAAGATTGCTTAGTCATTTTAAACTTTTGTCTTTAAATAAGTAAATAACCCAGACATGAACCAATTTAGCATAATTCTCTTAAGGTAGGCAAAAAGACCTACTGTATTAGAGACCCCTCTATTTAGGGGAATAAGAAAGAATCTTGTCTCTGGTTCTAAGTAGCCATACCTGAGAACCCGATTCCCTCTGGAGTCAGGACTATTAGGTAGGACATTTTAACCAGTAAGTAAATCAGTGCCACAAGGGTAGGTGCAGTAATTACACATTTGGGGATATTTTCACTAGGGTTTTTCAGATCTCCTGAGAAAAAAAGGCTTTCTATATAACCTTTGAAAGTGCCTTCACTATAATATATAATAAGAAAAATAAATGAGTCTGCAAACAACAAGAGCTTATTTGTTCATTTTTGTTGAATGTTTACCATGTCTCTGGCACATTATTTATTCTAGTTGTGTTACAGGAAAGGGGTCCAATCCAGACCCCAAGAGAGGGTTCTTGGATCTTGCACAAGAAATAATTCAGGGCAAGTCCATGAAATGAAAGCAAGTTCATTAGGAACGTGGAATAAAATGACCTGCTGATTGCCCATTTTTATGGTTATTTTTTGATTACATGTGAAACAACAAGTGGGTTATTCATGCCTCCCCTTTTTAGACCACTTAGGGTAACTTCCTGATGTTGCCATGGCATTTGTAAACTGTCATGGCACTGGTGGGAGTGTAGCAGTGAGGACAACCAGAGGTCACTCTCATGGCTATCTTGGTTTTGGTGGGTTTTAGCCGGCTTCTTTACTGCTTTACTGCAACCTGCTTTGTCAGTAAGGTCTTTATGACCTATATCTTGTGCAGACCTCCTATCTCATCCTGTGACTTAGAATGCCTTAACCATCTGGAAAAGCAGTCTAGTAGGTTTTAGTCTTGTTTTACCCAGCTCCTATTCAAGATGGAGTTGCTCTGGTTCACCTGCCTCTGACAGTTGTATTGTAATTGTATTAAATTCTGGGGTCTCAATGTTATATCCCTGAGATATTCAACATGGGCCTTTGGGTTGAGAGAGTATAGGTCATAAACCTTGAACTCTAGATCATAATGGGAGCTAACTCTCCCCTACCATGTGGCTGACATGTTAGAATTGTAACTGTGTTAATGAAGGGTTAAAATAGCTTATCTGTCCATCTGGTCACAATATTCTAGGACATTCGGGTAGACTCTCCTGTACTTTTAACTCATTGGATTAAGTGTCTGGACTAGTTAAGCCTTGGATTAAACTTCAGTGTATATTGCCAACACCAAAACTGACATGGGTATTTAACTATTTGGAAAATACAAAATTATATACAACCTCTTCAAAATAATTCACATGCATTAAAGAGTAAAATGCAAAAAGTAAGACCATAATAATGTAGAGAAAAAAGTATTTATATGAAAAAGTATATATTTATCTAAATCTTGAGATGGGAAAATACTTTTTAAATATAAAGACAGTGAAAAATTAAAAGATCAATTGTTTGATACTGTAGATATTAAGTCTTAAAAATCTCATGAATGAAATTAAAAATTGAAGAACCAGCTGGGAAAAAATACTTGCCTCCCATCCTACAAGAAAGAAGTATAAATGATTGTGATCATTTGCAAAACTCTTCCCTCTCTTTAGTAATAGGAGAAGAAGTGGGATATAACACTGAGGTTTAATCTCCATAAGTCTAAGTGGCAAAAGAATGAGAAAGGTATGATAATGCCATGGGTAGTCACATTAAGGTATATTTGTAGAACCTTTCTGGAAGGCAACTTGGACAATATTTCTCAAGACTTTTCTTAATGTTTTTATCCTTTTTTAGTAATTTTACTTCAAGTTTTTTCTAATAAAGCAATGAGCGATCCAACCAAGATTTATATAGAAGGATGCCAATTGCAACAATAAGTATTAAATTTAAAATAGAAAAACTGGAAACAACTCTAGGATCCATCAATGAAGAAAATGGTTAAATAATGGTAAATATTCATGTGATAGAATACTATGCTTTCATTAAGACCCAGTTATATTTAATAATATTTGTAAATTCTCGTTAAGTATGTATTAGCTCATTTTCATGCTGCTGATAAAGACATACCCAAGACTGGGCAATTTACAAAGGAAAGAGGTTTAATGGAGAACTCATAGTTCCATGTGGTTGGGGAAGTCTCACAATCATGGTGGAAGGCAAGGAGGAGCAAGTCACGTCTTACATGGATGACAGCAGGAAAGAGAGAGCTTATGCAGGGAAACTCCCCCTTATAAAACCATCAGATCTTCCGAGACTTATTCACTATTGTGAAAAAAGAACAGGAAAGACCTGCACCCATGATTCAATTACCTCCCACTGGGTGCCCACCACAACATGTGAAGATTCAAGATGAGATTTGGGTGGGGACACAGGCAAATCATATTAAGGTACTTTAAGTAAAATAAAGTCATAAGGTTATATGTGCTGTGTGATTCCCCCACCATAGGTGTGTACATGCGAGATAATTGGTTTAAAGTAATCTTTATTTTAATTTATATTTTCTGCATTTTAAATTTTTTCTCTGGTGATAATTATAATTAAAAAACAGAGACTGATAAACTCTTTTGTTCAGTGGAAAAAATGCGATTTGCCTTGGAGTCTTTAAGCTGCTCCAGATTTATGTGCACTTGCTTTAATTGTAAATACCTGAAAAAATATTTCACCCTCCAAAGTTGGTAGGCCACATGTGTAGAGAGCTTATTGCATTTCAGCCCTCTAATAAAGTAAAAGCTTAGCACATCATATCAAAGCAACATACTGTTTTTTTTTTTTCCTAAGAATTAAAGTACTTGGTTGTTACATGTTTATAGCTTAGTGGTGGTTCTTATAATTAAATAAATTAATTTTACCTGCTATTCAGACAAGGACTCCCCAGCCTGAATACACATAAAATTCTTGGAGAAAGGCTTCTGCAATCTGTGAGACATCTGGAATTGTGGCATGAAAATCTTTCTCAAACCTGACTAAGTGCTCTTTTCTTTCTCTCACAACAGCATTATTCCAGTTGGAGATATAAAGCGGAGAACTATCATTCTCATAACTGTTCTGAGAGTCACCATGTCACATCTTTCACTCCTCAAGCCTTCAGAATTCCAGTGCTAAACATTTATCTGGCATCTAAGGAATAAAGCATTCAGGATAGAAAGGCTGTGATACTACCCTGCTAGTGTCAATCCATATGCACCAGGTCCTGCTGAGGGGTTAAATAGGTTGATACAGGGATGGAAGAAAACAATAAAGTGTCTGAGAGAAATTCTGAGGAAAAAATACTGTGCACCACCTTTAGGGAAGGTCACCTGTAGCTCTGCATGACTAAGAGCAGCCATCATAGACACTATGGCACAAGCAGCCCAAATACTCAGGGAGACTCCACATTGAGTGAGGTGTATTTTAATGCTCCTTCAGGAGAAACAAATATGCGCGTACCTATTTTGATACCGAATAACAAATTTGTTCCATGGAAATGTCCTATTACTCATTGAAGCCAGGTATTTTCCTCCTTCTTCATTTTTTAAACTGGAAACTTAATTTAGAAAACATAAATTCCCAGTTTTTATTCTGTTTGCTGTGCTTCTGAAAGGCTTCATGTAATCTTCTTGTAGTTAAGTATTTTGCTTTCCTCTTCCTCCCTTACTCAAATATATTTTGTTATAGCACCTAACATAATTTTAAAAACTCACTTGTGAGTTAATTGAACTAATTTCTGAAATCTTAATATTAAAGTTAAAATGTTTTACCTGTTAAGCATTTAAAAAGCTGTGCACAATTAAGCAAGTTAGACACAGCTAATTGAGAATAAGAGATGAAAAAAATGCAACCTCATTAATGTTGACCCTTACACAGTAATTCTTTACATTTGTACAATGAGAAAATTACTATAGAATGATGAAAAATATGAGGTTTGAATCACATGATAGCATATCTTGAATCACACACTCATCTGCCACTTCCTAGTAATTCTGTTTCTTATTGATTTCAATTTCATCATTAAACAATAGATCTGATAATCCCTATCTTGTTTTTAAAAATAGAATTATATAAAGGAGTTGAAGTAGTTTATCTATAAAGAAATACTAATAAAAATCTCCTGGTAGTGTACATAATGTACATTATGACTCCATAAATGTTAGTTTTGTAATTGGGTTATTCTAATTATTACTATCTACAGTATATAGAGGGTGCTTCAGCTACTTTAAGATGCTTTAAAATATTTTGCAGTTAGTTGCAAATTAGGCTTAATTTTCCACAAGCACATCACTTAGTACACATATTTTGGGTTTTATACTTCCTCTATTGAACAAATTTACAAGCAAAAAGACTCTTATATAAGCATAATTTATCTTGTCAACAATATGTTGAATTAATCTTTATCCTCTTGAAGCTCCTGTTTAAAGAAGATATATATAAACCAACAGTTTTTAATACAGCAGTTGTAAACTTAATAGCCAACCTTTCCGTGGCACCTACTATGTGCCAGGAGCTGTGTTTAACACTTATAGTAACTTATTAAATCAATCAGCTACCTTGTCAGATAATACAGATAAATAAGGAAATCAAGGTATAGGAAATTAAGTAATTTTCCAAGGTTACTGTTACATAACAAAAAATGTATATTCAGTCTTTGCCCCTGGTTCCTGGCACAGAGCTCCTAAAACTCTTGGAATTTCCTGAATGATAGACGTAAGAGGAGCATATATTTTGCTATTTATAATAAGCACCTTTCAGCTACCCCTGAATTTATGCTAGTGAGGTGACTCTTGGAGGATGGGGGCTGGTTGCGGGGATAACCACCATGTGATTAGAGGATTAGAACTTTTAACACCAATTCCAGGGAGGAAAGAAGGGCAGGAGATTAAATTAATCACCAATGATCAATGATTTGATCCATCATACCTATTTAATGGGGCATTTATAAAACTCCTACACTATGGGGTTTGGAGAGATTCTGGGTTGGTGAATACATTCACATGTTGGGAGCACGGTGCACCTCAAACTCCATGGGGACAGAAGCTCTGATGCTCAGGACTCTTCCAGACCTCACCCTATGTACCCCTTCATCTGGTGCTCATATGTATCCTTTATAATAGCCTTTACAATAAGCTGGTAATTGCAAGTAAAGTGTTTTCCTGAGTTCTTTGAGCAATTATAGCAAATTATTGAAGAAGGGTTTGTGAAAACTCTTGATTTGTAGCCAAGTTGGACAGAAGTGTGGGTAACCTGGGAATCTATTATAATACATATGCTTGGCATCTGATGGTGGTGGGCAGTTTTGTGGGACTGAGCCCTTAGTGTGTGAGGTCTGTGCTAACTTCAGGCAGTTAGTGTGAGAATTGAATTAAATTGTCAGATAACCAGTTGGTCTCTGTGGAGAACTGGAGTCTTCAGTAGAAAACCCACACATTTGGTGTCAGAAGTCTTGTGAGTACTAAAACTTCTTTTTTTGTGTAGTCACTCAGCTATTCACTTAAATGAACTGAAATTAAAAATTTAATGTTTATAAAATTTTTTTAACATATTTATGATTTTACTTATAAAGAAATCTGTAAAGCCACAAAAAGTCAAGACACAATTCAATGATTGAAAACCGGTTTGTTTACTTAATGGCAACTTTTTCGTGGGTCCTTTACTTATCCAACCTCAGCAGTGCCTCTCCTTTGCAGGCACTGGAT
The DNA here is from genome assembly GCF_024542745.1 of Macaca thibetana thibetana. NCBI lineage: Eukaryota > Metazoa > Chordata > Mammalia > Primates > Cercopithecidae > Macaca > Macaca thibetana. The sequence goes on from NC_065585.1 coordinate 59,815,720, forward strand.
TAGGATTGAGCACCCAAGTCCAACTCCAAGAATAAGCGCATTGGTAGCCTCATTCTCCCTTTTCTCACAAGTGGTAAAGTTACCATGGTCTGTCAGTACAGGTTATTGCAACCAGATAAATAGACTTACGTCTTGACTGTGAGAATAGTGTTCTGAAAATCTCTATACCTGTTATAGTTAAAAGCAAAGCTCCTTGGAAATAGTCTACAGTGCTTTTCCTCTATTTTCCTTTTTCTGAAAAAGCTTTCTTTTCGTACTCAACCTATGATAAATCTTGGAACTAGCGTCCTGATGAAAGATTTGAAGTATAAATAGTATGTGGTATTTTGTTTCTAAAATTCTGTAATTTTGGCCAGGTGTGGTGGCTCACGCTTGTAATCCCAGCACTTTGGGAGGCTGAGATGGGTGGATCACCTGAGGTTGGGAGTTCGAGACCAGACTGACAACATGGAGAAACCCCATCTCTACTAAAAATACAAAAATTAGCCAGGTGTGGTGGCAGGTGCCTGTAATCCCAGCTACTTGGGAGGCTGAGGCATGAGAATCACTTGAACCTGGGAGGCAGAGGTTGTAATGAGCTAAGATCACGCTGTTGCACTCCAGCCTGGGCAATAAGAGTGAAACTCTGTCTCAAAAAAAAAAAATTCTATAATTTTTTTCCTTTACTATCTCTTCTTCCACTTTTTATGATAGCTATCATAAGACACAATTTTTTTTAGGTAATTTTAAAATTATACTTTAAGTTCATAAGACATAATTATTAAGATAAATGTAAAATAAAAGGTTATTGCAATCAAATTTTGAAAATCAAACTGCATTAGCATGAAAAACAGTTTTATTAATATATTTATATGATGTTCACATATATTCAAATATATTCTTTTGATTTTTGTCAACCTAAATAACAAACAGGCTCTCTAAAAGAAAATGTATTTATTTTTGAATAAAGCATCGCAGTGGGAATACTCATGCCATAATAAACTATGTACACATTCAGGAAGGCAAAGAAAGACAAAGGTTTTTAAAGGAAAAAATGAGGATTATTACACAATTGTTTTGAAATATTTTCCTTGGTTACATAGATCAATAAGAAGGGTGATGACAGTCAGTGGTTGTCCAGTAGAAACTTCCACTGGAACAGGCACCAGGGTAGGAAATCCTAAACTATAATTGATGAAGTGTGGAGGTTCAGTGTGGATAAGACTGAGAGATTAAAAACTCTGAAGGGACATAGAAACTCTGGTCGTAAGGGAGGCCCTCACATTTTGGTGAGTTTTACCACCAGGAGTTCTACCAGGTCCTCACAGCGAATATCAGAGAAAAATTCACACATGAATCTGTCACAAGGAGGGAAAAATGAACCATTCTGAAATATGCTAAAGCATTTTATTCTTCACAAGGCTTTCCTGCAGGAGAAACTATTTTACCAGAGCTTGACCTACTGGGCTTATGTCAGAGCCTCATCTTCCTATAGGAAGGGAAATACTCAACTCCACTCATCTTGCTCTACCTAAGGGGGAAAAACTGAGAAGCACTTGCTACATTCACGGTCCAGAGTATACACTCACCAAAAGACTGAGATCTTATCACAGGATTGTAGAATACTTCCCCTCTACCTGTACCTTACCACTACATTACTAAAGACCTATTTGCTGCAGTTTCTTTAACCCAGTACATTATATCTGCCTAGCAACAAAAAATAAGACATAATTAAAGGCAAATAACACAGTTTGAAGAGACTGAACAGGCATCAGAACCAGAACAATACCCAGATATGGCAGGAACGTTGGAATGATCAGACCATAAATTTGAAAATAACTATGATTAATATGCTAAAGGCTTTAATGGAAATAGTAGACAGCATCCAGTAACAGATGGGTAATGTCAGCAGAAAGATGGAAATTCTAAGAAAGAATAAAAAAGAATTATTAGAGATCAAAAACATTACGGTAGAAATGAAGAATGCCTTTGATGATAGGCTTATTAGTAGACTGACCATAGCAGAAAAAAATCTCTAAATTTGAGGATATAACAGTAGAAACTTCCAAAACTGAAGAGCAGAGAAAAAGGACTGAAAAAAGAAAAAAACCCAGAATATCCAAGAACTGTGGGCTAACTACAAAAAGTATAACATATGCATGATGGGGATACTAGAAAAAGAAGAAAGAGAGGAAGGAACAGAAGAAATATTTCAAGCAGTAATGACTGAGAATCTTCTCAAATTATTTTTAGACTCCAAAACACAGATGCAGGAAGCTCAGAGAACATTAGGCAGTATAAATGCCAAAAAACTACATCTAAGCACATCATTTTCAAACTACAGAAAAAGAATCTAGAGGAAAAAAACACCTACCTCTACCTATATAGAAGCAAGGATAAGAAGCACACTTGACTTCTCCTCAGAAACCATGCAAGCAAAAAGAGAATGGGGTAACATATTTAAAGCATTGAGTGAAAGAAACCACCAATCTGTACTGCTATGCCTTATGAAATTACTCTTTAAGATTGAAGCAGAAATAAAGGTTTCCTCAGACATAGAAAAATTGAGGGAATTTGTTGCCAGTAAACCTGCCTTGCAAGACATGTTAGATCAAAAGTACTTCAGAGAAAAGGAAAATAATATAGTTCAGAAACTCAAATCTACATATAGAAGGAAAACGTGTCAGAGAAGCAACAAGTGAAAGTAAAATGAAAGCTTACTTTTCTTATTCTTAATTGGCCTAACAGAGAACATTATTCAAAATAATAATAGAAACAATGTATTTGAAAAAATATACATATTCTGTATATGCTTATGCATGAGTGAAATGAATGATAGCAATGATACTATGGGTGGGAGGGAAGAATTAGGAATATTTTGTTATTGTTAGGCATTTGCACTATCTGTGAAGTGGTATAGTATTATTTGAAAGTGGAGTTGGATTAGTCGTAAATGGACATTGCAAACTCTAGGGCAACCACTAAAAAAGTAGAAAAAAGAGGTATAATCAACGTGCTAACAAGGGAGAAAAATGGAATCATAAAATGGTAAATTAAAACCACAAAAGGCAGAAAAACTGTGCAATACAAAAACAGGAACAAAAAACAAGGGCAACAAATAGCACAACAAATATGGTAGCTTACGGTAGCTATTAATCTAACTATATCAATAGTCCCTTTGTGCATCAATGGTCTAATGCACCAATTAAAGGACAGAGATTGTCAGAGTGGATAAAAAAACAAGACCTAATTATATGTTGTTTACAAGAAATCCACTTTCAATATAGAGATACATATAGATTAAGGGTAAATTCATGGAGAAAATAATACCGTGCTAACACTAATCATAAGAAAGTAGGAGTAGTTACTTTAATTTTAGAAAGAGTAGACATCACTGCAAGAAAAGTTAACAGGTTTAAAGAGAGCATTACATAATGATAAAGATTTCAGTAGTCAAAGATGACATATGAATCATGAATGTATATATACCTAACAATAGGGGATCAAAATTTGCAAGGCAAAAACTCCTAGAACTGCAAGGAGAAATAGATAAATTTGCTAATATAACTGGAGACTTCAGCGTCAGTCTATCAGAAAGAATGATGCACCCAGCAGAAAATCAGTAAGGACATAAACTCAAAAGCACTACAAACCCACTGGATATAATTGACATCTGTAGAGTTCTTCATCCAAGAACAGCATAATATACATTATTTTTCACATGGGACATTCACAAAGGTAGACCACATTCTGGACCATAAAACACACCTTTAAAAAATTTTAAAGAACAGAATTAATACAATTTCTAGTCTCAGACAATAATGAAATTAATAATAACAGAAAGATAGCTGGAAAAATTCCCACATATTTGGAGATTAAGCAACATTCTTATAAATAACCCATGGGTGAAAGAAGAAATCTCAAGATGAATTAAAAATATTTTGAACTAAATGAAAATGAAAATACAAGTTATTAAAATAGGGGATACAGAGAAAGCAATACTTAGAGGAAAATTTATAGCATTGTATGCATATGTTTGAAAAAAGAAAGATCTAAAATTAATCTAAGCTTCCACTATAGAAAGCTAGAAAAGTAGAATAAATTAAGTCCAAAGTAAGCAGAAAAAATTAAAAAATAAAAATTAGAGCAGGAAACAGGCTGGGCATGGTGGCTCATGCCTATAATCCCAGCACTTTGGGAGGCCAAGGAGGGTGGATTACCTGAGATCAGGAGTTTGAGACCAGCCTAGCCAACATGGTGAAACCCCATCTCTACTAAAAATACAAAAATTAGCCAGATGTGGTGGCAGACGCCTGTAATCCCAGCTAGTCGGGAGGCTGAGGCAGAAGAATTGCTGAATCTGGCAGGCAGAGATTGCAGTGAGCCAAGATTGCACCACTGCTCTCCAACCTGGGTTGACAGAGGGAGACTCCATCTCAAAAAAAAAAAAAAAAAAAAAAAAAAAAAAAAAAAATATATATATATATATATATATATATATGCAGGAAACAATGAAATTGAAAACAGGAAATTAATAGAGAAAATTAACAAAACCAAAAGCTGATTCTTTGGAAAGATCATTAAAGTCAATAAACTTCCAGTCAGGCTAACTAAGAAAAAAAGAGAGAGGGGTTACTAATATCAGAAATGAAAGAGAGGACATAATATTGATCCCATAGACATAAAAAGGATAACAAATGAATACCATGAACAACTCTCTGGCCACACATTTAATAACCTAGATGAAATAAATGGAGCAATTTCTTCAAAGACAATCTGTCAAAGCTCACACAAGAAGAAATAGGCAGTTTGGATACGTCTATGTTTATTAAAGAAATGGAATCAATCAAAACTTTGCAAAATAGAAGGCCCCACGCCCAGATAGGTTCATTGGTGAATTCTACCAAATATTTAAAAAAGATATTTTACTAATTATCTACAATCTCTTTGAAGGAAGAAGCAGAGGGAATTTTTTCTAACTCATTCTAGAAAATGAGTAGACAAATTATAGGCTATAAGAAAATATTTGCAAAGGATATACAGGACTGTCAGCCAAAATAAACAAAGAACTTAAAACTCAACAATAAGAAAATGAGCAACCTGTTAAAATGAGCAAAAGACTTGAACTAAGAAAAGAAGATAGGCTGAGCGCGGTGGCTCACGCCTGTAATCCCAGCACTTTGGGAGGCTGAGGTGGGCGGATCACCTGAGGTTGGGAGTTTGAGACTAGCCTGACCAACATGGAGAAACCCCGTCTCCACTAAAAATACAAAATTAGTCGGGCATGGTGGCGCATGCCTGTCAGGGAGGTTGAGGCAGGAGAATCGTTTGAACCCGGGAGGCGGAGGTTGTGGTGAGCCGAGATCATGCCATTGCACTCCAGCCTGGGGAACAAGAGTGAAACTCTGTCTCAAAAAAAAAAAAAAAAAAAAAAAAAAAAAAAAAAAAAAAAAAAGAAAAGAAAAGAAGATAGACACATCACAAGTAAGCATATAAAAATATTCAGCATTATATTATTAGGGAATTGCAAATTAAAACACTGAGATACCATTATACACTTAGAACAGTCAGAATCAAGATCACTGAAAACACCATTTGCAGGCTAGAATATGCAACAACGAGAACTCTCATCATTTATTGGTGTTGGAAATGTAAAATGATACAGCCACCTTGGAAGACAGTTGACAGTTTCTCACAAAATGAGCCATATTCGTACCATATGATCCAGCAATCACAGTTTGTGGTATATACTCAAAGGATTTGAAAACATGTCCACACAAAAACCTGCACATGGGTATTTATGCAGTTTGTTCATTATTGCCCAAACTTGGAGGCAATCCAGATGCCTTTCAATAGGAATGCATCTATAAACTGTGGTACAGCTATACAAAGGAATATTATTCAGTGCTATAAAGAAGTGAGCTGTCAAGCCATAAAAAGACATGGAAGAAACGTAATGGAACATTTATGAAAGAAGCCATCTAAAAAGGCTACACACTGTATGATTCCAAATACATGACATTCTGGTATGGCAAAACTATGAAGACAATAAAATGATTATTAGTGGCCAGTGGGTAGGTTGGGGAGGCGGATGAATAGACAGAGAACAGAGGATTTTTTTTTAGGGCAGTAAAACTACTCTGTATCATACTACAGTAGTGAATACATGTCATTGTACATTTGTCGAAACCCATATAATGTACAACACCAAAAGTGTAATCTAATATAAACTATGGGCTTTGGGTAATAATAATGTGTCAACGTAGGTTCATCACATGTAACAATGTACTATTTTTGTGTGTGATGCTGATAGCGGAAGAGATTGTGCTTGTGTGGGAACAGGAGATACATGTGAACTCTGTACTTTCCAAATCAATTTTGCTGTGAACCTAAAGCTGCTCTAAAAATAAATTTTATTAATTAAAAAAATTGCACCAAACTATGAGTTTAAAGGGAAGGTTTAATTATATTACTGCTCAAATGTTTCTGCAGGTGGCAGACCTCACTGCTCAGGCAGGAGACACTTCTGCCTTTGGCAAAGAGAAACATGGAGAAAATTCTTTCTTGACTCTAGCTAGCTTTACAATCTCTGGTAAAAGGCACTGAGACATGGCATTTCTCCTTATTAGCTTTGGGATCTTGTATATGTCTCTTAACATGTCTAGCTTTGAGTTTCTCTTTCTATAAATGAGATAAAAATAACCCATACAGATTTGTGGTGAGGAATAAATGGAATGAATATAAGAAGGTGTTTGGTAAAGAGCTTGGTATATATGAAGCAGTGAATAAATCTTGACATGTGAATCTCAGTCAGGGTGATGCAACATAGAATCTTTACATTTGAGTAATGTTTTTCTAAGTGGCTGTGCTATCAAATGTTGTCTGCACAAGTTTGGTCATTGTTAAGAAAGACAGAAATCTAGGAGGCAGTGTAAGAATTAGCTGTTGAAGCTGGAAGTAAATTTATTGAAGTCTTCCTATTCATATGGAACACACCTCTCCTAAACACTTTGCATGCATTATGTCATTTAATCCATCAAATGACACCATGAAGTAGGCATTATTGCTCCCCTCTTATTTATAGGTTAAGAAAGTGTAGCTTACAGATCAATCAACTGTCTAACCTCAGGACCCAAATTTCTCTGTTTGCAAATATGGGAATCTCTATCCTCAGAACCACAGTTATATTCTGAATAGAGAGTTATTCTATTTTTATTTTTTTTCCAGTTTTGCTTGAGAAAGAAGCGGAGGGAAAGAGGAAATAGGGTCCTCACTGAATTTACATCTCCAAGGATATTTAAGCTTAATAGAAGATCTAAAGAAAGTTGATTATTTCATAGGGGTTCTAAACTTTGGGGAAATAATCCCAGAGAGTCCAGTCAAGGCAATTGTGATTGTCCAGAACTGCTCTGGTATACTCAAATGTCTAGAACAGAATCCAACATTCCAAAACTCCTTAGGGCTGAGTTTCCTGATGTTTGTTCCAGAACACACTGGTGTGTCCTGTGAATGGGATTCAGAAGTGGGAAAAATGTTGTTCTCTATGTGAGAACCTGGAGGGAGCCGTGGGCTGCCATAGCTTCCAGACTGCTTGCCTCCATCTTTGAGTCACTCATCTGTTTACTCCCGTGTGGCATGCCAGCATTTTGTTTGGGTACAATGATGCTATGTTCCATGAGCTAGAAGCTCAGCTCCCCAGAAGATGGATAATGAGCTTAGTAGAGAGTGTAAAGGGATAAAATGCCAAGGTTCACATAGCCAGAAACAAGCAAAGCAGTAAAACCTGACTGATGCGTGATTAGCTATTTCTTCTTCCAGGAACAACTGGTATCCTCGACTCAGAGCCATGGTGCAAGAGAGGGCATCAGGGACCATTAATCCCCATGCAAATGCGATTTTGTTAGATGGGAAATTGAGAGGTCTCAAGAGGTGGAGTGTTTTCATGCTCAGAGTTACACAGTGTCTTCCTAAGCCAGAATTAGATTAGTTATAGAATTTTGCACGGTCAGTGAAAGAGAGGAAGTCTAGGAATTGGTAAAGAAAGACTTTCATTAAGGGGTAATTACAATAGAAGACTATTGTAATAGAGCTCAAAACCCTATTTCCAGAAACATTTCAAGGAAGGAGTGGGTAGGGAAAGCTTTTATATGCAGAGACTGGGGGATAGGTGGGCATGGAAAGAGGAGAGTGTGGAAAACTGCTGGGGGTGATCTTGAAATTTAAGGAACTGAGTCAAACATTGCAATAACAAGAAAGTTGAGGTAGGAAATGTCTGTAGTCAGGCATGTGAGTGCATGGGAGCATGGCAGAGGGGTGAAGTCTGAACCTGAGATGGAGTTGACAGTGAAGAAAGTTCACACAGAGTTTAGAGCCTCCTTGTCCTAGTCAAGCAAGCCTAAGTCATGTCAAGATGAACATTTGATCAGTCTTGTTAATATCAAGGCACTATTGCTTTTAGCTACTGTCTACTTTTGTTTTCAGAGTTTAACAAGTAATGTTTTATATATATTTACAATATATGATGTATCTTAAAGGAACTTCGTTCTTGCTACTTTTTTATGCTACCATTGTCCAGTTACCACAGTCTGTTTAAGGTATATCTACTGTCCTGGCTCTCATATTGTTAGAGCATATTATTATAGGTACAACTTTAGCAGTTGGATTACTGAATAGGTCAGTTGACTTGAAACAGATTTGAAAATTCTATTCAGGAGCAGACTATACTTCTAATCTAAGCTAGACATTTTGTGAAAGTGTATGCTTGGTAATAAGAGAGACTAGAGATTTATTTATTCAGTAAATATTTTTCTGTGTATTTATCATGTTCCTGGTAGTAAACTAGGAGTTGAAAACAAAAAGTTGAATAAAAGTTGTTTTCTGGATACAAGGAGCTCCTAATTTGAACTAAGAGTTATATTATTATGTGGTATAAGCTATATGTAAACACAAAGGTGGTATCTATTTTTTTTATGGAACATGGCCATACTCTATCTTTGAGACAGCTGGTTTAATGCCAGTCATTACTTTTCCTACATGGGAATTTGTCTTGACACTTTTAAACTTGTATGGGTTCCCCTTCTTTGTCTTATTTGTCATTTTCCCACTCCAAGGACAATCTTTTTCCTTGAAATTTTGTAATAGTATTGCATACTTCGAATCACATGCCCCACCCACTATGGAAAAAACTGCTGCAGATATTGTTACAAAGCATCAACCTCATTTATTTTTTGTTTGCTTGAAGAACCTAACTGGATTTTAAACACAGCAGTGCAAATCTTCAATATGATAGATCCCCTGGTCTTGCTGAAGGGAAAGTCATTGAGATACATGTGTTTGCTTCTTTGTGCTACACTTTCTTTGAGAAAAGGGACATGATAAGAAAAGTTGGAGTACACACCTGCCTCCTCCCTTCAACCCCTGTTGTCCTCTAAAGCTGACTCTAACTTTGTGATAAAGCAAAGAAGTTTTGAGATAAATAGGGAATGCTGGGGAAGACAAAGCATGAAGAGGAGAAACCAAGAGACATAAAAGCAGATGGTTGCAGCACAGTATTGGCCACAGCCGTATACAATTGTGCTGGACATGTTTCAAGGCTGCCGTGGTTCTTTGGGTCCTTCCTGAGTAACTCCTTACCTCTTCACCTAGCTACCAGCTGTGCTCCTCCACCCTCCTTATGTCATATTATGTAACTTTCATTCTTCAAAACCCACTCTGTTGCTTCATACTTTATGCCTTTTTATATCTGTTGACATTTTGATTGTTTTCCTTATGCAATCTTCAAACAACACATGCTGAACTTGAAGTCAACTTCATGCATGTGAATTGCAGGTGTTAGGTCGCTTTCTTTACTGTTCTTATTGTTAAGTTTTCTTAATGATTTTTGGTAGGGAGCTTTGAAGATACATCAAATGTTGATATTGATCTAATTCTACTTTATATAATATAATTTATTTTGCAGAGATTTTAAAAAAACTAATAATAAAAAGTCAACTTTAAACTAGAGTTCAGCTGACTAGAACTCTCAAGCAACTTTTTTCTCCTCAATTTTTACTTACAGAGAAAGGTATTGTGACAAGTCAGCAACTTATATAAGGGATATGCTTTAAAAAACTAACATCTCTAAGGTGAAATTTGAGAATCAGCCCACAATCTATTCTTTTTTCTTTTTTTGAGATGGAGTTTTGCTCTTGTCACCCAGGTATATTTAACATTTACATCAGTAGAATTGTGCAATGACAACTAAGGTTTAGAATGAATCATTAAGGAAGAATTTTATTTATTTAACAGTAATCGAAAGACAAAAATAAATGTTGACATATTTTCTATATATAAATATACACACATGTTTTCATAGCAAGGCTTAATTAAAAAGGATTTCAGTTGCTCAAGTTTCTGATTACCATGGGAGAACAATGAATTCCTTCAGAAAACTGTTTAATTCATTTTTCTTTTATATGTGACCTAAAATTTCTAACTTATGAGAGTAGTTGGAAGATGTTTTGAATTAGTATCTCATTTCAAAAGAGATAGGGATCTTTCTGATTTGGTGTGACCTACTTCTTGGCAAGTAGTGTAAAAATATTTGGATATGAAAATGAAATCTAAATCCCAACTTTAGATCAGGATATTAAATATCACTCAGTAATTTACTTGGGGTTTATTAAATTCTGAATAAAATTTTGTCTGTTCTCTGTGGGAAGGAAAATCGTTACATAGTGGTATCAAGGGGTTCCAAGTCTAACATGGAGGATTTTTCTTAGTGTCTGCCATGTCAAATGGATAAAGGAAATCATAAATAGATGAATACATTTGACTACATTAAAAAACATAAATCATATTTAATCAAAAGTCTTTTATTGATTTAATTCCTGCCTTGTTTAATTAAGGATATTGAGGTAGTTGAAGTAGACTAAAAAGGAAAATATGCAAATTAAAAGGCAAATAACCTTTAGGAAAAATGTTTTAAGTATGTACAGATAGTTAATTCCTTGATTAAATGAATAGCACATAAAATTGATAAGAATATTAACATTCTCATAGGCTAATGGGAATAAAAATTGACCGATACTTTGAAAAAAGGAACTAGAACTACGAAATAAATTGAGAAATGTGTCCAATGTCAATAATAGTAAAATAGATGCACATTTTATTCAATTGTAAAAATTATAATACATTGTGGATGTTTTTCAGTTACACTAACCAATGCTACAGATATGTTGAAACTGACATTTTCTTAACACTTGTGCATTATGCTTTGGTTTGCCAACACCTGGCCTATAGAATAACATCCAGATTCTTAGCACACCTCCCTTTACAATCTGTTATCAGTCTAATTTTCTCAAGGTGCATCTCCATGACTTTCCCACACACAACTTTCTTGCTGGCCTTGCTGAAGAGATGTGCTTCTCACTCTTCACTACTACTGTCCATGTTGGTCTTTCTGACAGACCATTTACTTTCTACATTGTCATCCTCACGAATACCTATTTGTTACTCAAATTTTAGTACTGGTCTCATCTCCTCTCTACTCTCTGAAGGCTTCCCTAAAGACTCTTGTAATCTTTATTTTTTTCATTCTCTCTGCCCCATAAAATATTGTCTCCAACATTGTTATAAGGACTAGACTCAATAATTGCTTTGACATGTGGCAAATTTTCTAGGTAGGAAAGAGGTGTTCTGTGATACCTACTCATCACCTATCTGATACCCTATCAAGGAAATTATTTTGATACTTCATGCCTTATTTTGGCATGTTATTTCTATTTGACTAAGATAATTTACTTCTTTTTCTTACTTTATATGATTATATACAAATGAGCATAGTCTGTTATTACTTTTCAAATGCTAACTTTTATCCTAATATCTGTCTCTATCTCTCCTCTTTCATTAGCCTTACTTCTCATACAGTATTACTTTTAATCTTCTTACTTGTCTTCAATCCAGACTTTGTAAGGTACTTAATTATTGCAGGTGTAAGCATCTGTTAAGTTTGGTTTATCTTCTTTTGAGTCATACTGATCATTCACATTCATAGATTGAATTATGTGTTATTTTTATTATAAATTACTTTTATTTTCTGTTTTATTTTACTATTATAAATTATATGCTTGTTTGTTTTTAATTTAGTTGTGTACGTAGGCTAACTTACCAACGTATTTTATGTCAAGATAATAAAGAAATATTACACAATATTTATTATAAAAGAGGCACTGTGTCTGGCCGGTTTGAAGCTACAAACATAATGTCTCATGTCTACATAAGGTGTGCCTGGGAAGTCCCACAGAGAGCCCAACAGCCACCTTGTGTAAGAACTTTGTTAGCACTAACTAGGATGAAGCAGAAAGCCTGGAAATGTGAACTGACTATGCTGGCTATCTTTGTTCAACTACATTGCCCTACAAATGGTCAAGACTTCGGTGGCAGTTTTAAAACTGAAAATATAGATTACAATAGTCAAGGTTACTACTCTGGACATGCAAACTTTGAGTATAAAAAGTAATTTAATAGCTCTAAGGTGAAGTAAAACTTTGAATAAAAACCAGAGGTTTCAGTGTCATGTGGGAAATGGTCTAGATAATCTTTAATTGCAATCTGAATCTTTAGGTTCTTCAGATTCTTCACTACTGAATTCCTATAATTCTGTATACACAATGTTATCAGGTATATTATTAATGTTAAGTATGTTAAAAGTGAATCTAAATATCTTTTTTACCGAAGCAAAAATATTAAATAGTAATTATAAATTTTTGCTATCATATTGTATTTCTCAAGTCTAGCAATTGTCAATTTTCTTAAGTTTTCCAAGAATCTTTTATAGTCTTAAAAATTATGGAGGCCTCCAAAGAGCTTTTGCTTAAGTGGGTAACATCTATTAATATTTTACATAATGGAAATTAAAACTAAGACATTAAAATATAATGTAACAATTCATTTAAAGTGACAAAAGAAACAATTACATAATATTATACATAAATTATATTTAAAGAAAGAACTGTATTTTCTAAAACAAAAAATATAGTGAGAAGAATGGCATTGTTTTGCAGTTTTTCAAATATCTCTAATGTCTGGTATAATGGCTGGATTCTAATATTTGCTTTTGTATTTAATTTGTTGTTCTATGTTGTGGCTAACTGTATGGAGAAAATCCATTCTTACACAGATGCATATTTGGAAAAAAAACAAGGAACATTTTAATAGCCTTTTAAGATAACTGGATTTCTTTCCTGAAATATAAGTACATATGTCAAAACTCAACGTGTAATTGTTTCTTAACGGTTAGTTGGAAAACAGCATTGCAAATCATTTTAATGAACTTTTCACATACTGTAATATCAAAATCCAATGGCCTGTCTTGCATATTGAATGAGTCTACCTATACATGATTTTGTACATTATATAGTCTTAATTTAGAAAATGTGGGTTCAATTATTTCTGATGATCTTTTCATCATTGACTCGATATAAAAAAAATCACATACATCAGTATCATCACTGATCTCTTGAAAAAATCATTAAGTATTGTGAATCCACCAGTCTCATCACAGCAGATAAAAATCTCTAGCATTCTACTTTTCACTTAAAAGCGTGGATTATATCAGTGGTAACAGATACGCCTAATACTCAAGTGTGAATAACCATAGTGTTTTTGTCATTGTTTAAATTTAAGATGATGGTCCAAGGGAAAAAATGTCCAGTTCAGCCTGCAACTCAACAACTGTAAGAAAGCTTTTTTCCAAGAAATAATTGTATTTCTAGATGGCATCAGTGGCAATTTACACATACTTCCCCTTTTATCAACAGAACATTAAGGTAGGTACTTAAAGAGTCAAGATTTAATGTAATTTATGTTTTGTATTCTTTCATCAAAAATATTTTTAGGGAGCATATATTTAGGGCAACTTGAATCTATGTCTCCCAGGTTGCAGTCTTCAAATTCAGCCCGAATAAACTGTCCATTTACATTTAATTTTTTTTTGAGATGGAGTCTTGCCTCTCTATCACCCAGGCTGGAGTGCAGTGGTGTGATCTCGGCTCACTGCAACCTCCACCTCCCGGGTCCAAGTGATTCTCCTGCTTCAGCCTCCTGAGTAGCTGGGGTTACAGGTGCCTACCACCACGCCCAGCTAATTTTTGTATTTTTAGTAGAGATGGGTTTTTACCATGTTGTCCTGGCTAGTGTCAAACTCCTGACCTCAGGTGATCCACCTGCCTTGGCCTCCCAAAGTGCTGGGATTACAAAGTGCTGTGAGCCACTGTGCCTTGCCAAAAAAAGAACATTCTTAAATGAAACCAGCTTTTTTTTTTTTTTTTTTTTTTTTTTCCTGCACGTGCATGGTGGGAAAAAATACAATGAGCACTAATACAGTTTGGCTCTATTTCCTTGATTTGTGCTAAGAAGCACTATTTTTACCCTTCATTTCGCCATTGTAAAAATATTAGTTTACTTAGTGAAAAAGGTAAATAACATGTTAGTACTAGTAGGAAAAGTTTTTGACAGATCCCCGCTGGAAGGGTCTCCATCTCAGGTGTTCACAGAACACCCTTTGAGAACTGCTTGTCTAGTCCTTCTATCTTTCTCTCTCTAGAATGATTATTTCTTGCTTTTTATCTATCCTAAAACTTACATCTCTGTCTCCATCCTCATTCTTAACTTTATTTACTTAAATATAGAGAATTTCTCAAACTCCTTTATCAAATCTACCTACCAACCAGCACCTGGGTCAAAATATTCTGCCTTCCTTCCCATTTCTGTGGCTGAATTATCTATTCATGCTCCTATCTCATGCCATCTCCACCACTTTTGCCTTTGATTCTGAGACAGGAGTTCAGCAAAACTTGTTTCTCAAGACACAGGTTACAAAGACCCTGCTGATAAAACAGAATGCTGTAAAGAAGCCAGCAGAAACCAGTCAGAATCAAGACGGCAACAAAAGCTACCTCTGGTTGTTCTTACCGCTCATTATGCACTGATTATAATGGATAAGCCTGCTAAAAGAAACTCCTACCATTGCCACCAGTTTACAAATGCCATGGCAACGTTTGGAAGTTACATGGTCCAAAAGGGCAGGAACCCTCAGTTCCACTCCCTGCTTTTTTCCCAGAAAACTGATGAATAATCTACCCCATATTTAGCATAAAATTAAGAAATAACCATAAAGATGGCCAGCCAACAACCCACGAGGGCTACTCTGCCTAGGGAGTAGCCACCCTTTTACTCTTTTGTTTTCTTAATGAACGTGCTTTCATTTTACTCTGTTGTCTCACTCTTGAATTCTTTCCTGTGCAAAGTCAACAACCCACTTGGCCTCCTGGCCTGAGCCTCAATTTTGGGGTTTGCTGCGTGACAATTCCATCTTCCCAAGATGTTTAAAATTGGACTCTTCATCTTCTTCCCAACATGGTACATTGGCAGTCTTCTCATCTCAATTAATGGCAACTCAACCCTTTCCATTATGTTGGCCTAAAGCATTGAAATCATCCTGCATGACTCTCTTCTATCATCCCTGACAGCTACCCTGTCAAGATACCACATTTATTCTAGCTTCAAAATACATTTAGTTTTGAGTTCTGTCTTAACACCCCCACTGCTACTGCTCTGGTTCAAGCCCCCACTGATTATTATTTTAATTGGTTTGTAATTGGTCTTCTGTCTTCCAATCTTGATTTTCTATAGCCTATTATCAAAACAACAGCTAAAGAGATATTTTAAAAACTGAAGTCAAATCACATTAACTTCAAAAGTCATCCTATCACACTTAACGTGATAGCAGAAATTTTCAGCAGCCTGTCAGCTTTGCATGATTTGGCCTTCAATCTTTTCTTCCTTTCTCACTGACGTTATCTCCTTTCTCTCTTTGCCTGACTTACTTTGCTCAAATCACAGAGGCCTCCTTGTAGATCTTTGGAGCCACAAGGCATGATCCTAATTTACAGCCATGCTGTACTTCTTCCTGAAGGGCATTTCCCCCAATACCTGATTTCCCCCTTACTTCACATTGCTTCTCAAATGCCACTAATCAGAAAACTCTCCTTGCGTACCTATGTAAAGTAGCCTTACTACAGCCACTCTATTTCCTTAACTTGCTCAATACATACTTATAGTAAGTATCATCCTTGAACATATTATTTATTTATTTAATTATTTGTTGTCTATTTCTATGATTCTATTAGAATGTAAGCTCTGTGAAGACAGGGACATTTTCTTTTTCTTTAATTAATTTTTTTTTTAACTTTAAGTTTCAGGCTACATGTGCAGAATGTGCAGGTTTGTTACAAAGGTATCTGTGTGGCATGGTGGTTGGCTGCACTTACTAGCCCACTAAGCCCCACATGCATTAGCTATTTGTCCTGATACTCTCCCTCCCCTTGCCACCCCCCAACCCTTTCTAGCTCCAGTGTGTGTTGTTCCCCTCCCTGTGTCCATATGTCCTGATTGTTCAACTCCCACTTATGAGTGAGAACATGTGGTGTTTGGTTTTCTTTTCTTGTGTTAGTTTGCTTAGGATGATAGCTTCCAGCTTCATCAGTGTCAAGACAGGGACAATTTTCTGATTATTACTGCTATGTTTCTGACTCCTAGAACAGTTCCTGGCATGTAGCAGGCATTCAATACAGATGTTTTTGACACTTAGATCAAGATGGCTGGCTAAAGGTGCTCAGCACTAACCTCCCTAAAAAAGAAGGACCAAAACAACAAATAGATAACCACAAGTTGAATAGAGTGTCTAGAGAACACTGGAATTTAGCAAGGAAGTGACAGAGACTCTCTGAGGCATGGAAGCTTGGGATAGGACCATAGAGAGCAAAGCAAACAAACTGGCCGGGATTAACTGGAAGAACTCATTCAGGGAGAAGTAAAGCAAGAGATCCTCAGCAATCCACACTCTTACTACAGATTCCTGCAGTCCTAGTTATGAGAGCCCAATATCCCTGAAGGCCCCGAACACAATACAGGGAGCTGCCTGGAGTCCACAAAACTGTATTATTCCACAGAGGAAATTTACACTGGGTCCTCCCAACTCACTGACACCCAGGTTACTGCAGCCTGGTGCCATTTTGAGAGGGGAGCAAACACAAGACTGCATCCTGCCCAGGGGCCTAATAGCCCTTGCATCTCCATATCCCTGGGGCACCATTGACATGACACCACATCTACCCAGAGGGCTGCAGTGTTTTGACACCAGTGATGCAGCCATGACCTTGGGACCCAAGCCAACACAGTGCCCTGTACTCTGGGGAACAAGAGGTCCAAAACAGCAGGAAAGTTGCCCTCAAGAGAGTGGGAGCCAGTGTGTGATCTTCTCAGAACCTGAGAGCTGCCCACCTGGGGTCTGCTGCCCTTACCATCAGCAACTCTGTCCCCTTCAGCAGTGGAACCACCCAGGGGCTGAAAACTGGCTTGCCCATAGCCAGCTCACTGTTGTCGGCAACCCTGCCCCCTTCAACTTGGATCACCAGAGCCCAACAACCAGCTCACACAAGGCCTGCTGCCCCCGCTGTCAGGTAACTTTGTCCCTTTGGCAGCAGAACCACATGGGCGCCTGAAGATCAGCCTACATGGGGCTTACTACTGCCACCACCAGCAACCCTACCTTCCTCAACAGTGGGGCTGCTATGCACCTGCATGGCACCCAGAGGTCCAAGGACTGGTCTGCCTGGTTCTCGCTACTACCACCATTGACACCCTGCCCTTTCCAGCAGCATAGCCATTGCACACCTGTGCATGCCTCTCAGGGACCTGAGGGATCTACCTTCCCAGTGTCCTCATCCTCAGCAAAGCCACATCATAGCCTCCACAAGCAACCACAGCCTACACCACTGAGGCATTTGCAGACACTGCTGTTACTGATTATGGCCAAAGAAATCATGCAGAGACTACACTACTGCATCCACCCAGAAACAAAACCAAGCACCCTACCTAACTAACACTATAGGACACATTTACAGGAAAAGGTCTCTAATTATGGAAGCTACTTCATAAAGTTGGGAGAAGTAACTATTTCACCAGAAGTTCAGATATAAACATAGGGCCACAAGAAACCAAAACCAAAACCAAAACCAAACCAAACCAAAACAAAACAAAAAACAGGAAGGAAACAGAACATCTCCAAAAGAACACAATAATTATCGAGTAACATGCCCCAAAGAAAAGGAAATGTGTGAAATGCCTGATATGGAATTCAAAATAATAATCTTAATATTAACAAAATCAAGAAAACAATTCATGATCTAATAAGATTCAGCAGGAAAAGCAAGGGTGGTTAATGGGTACAAAAATAAAGTTAGAATGAATAAGATCTAGTATTTGATAGCACAACAGGGTGACAATAATTTATTGTACATTTAAAAATAACAGTATAACCGGAGTGTTCATAACACAAAGAAATGATAAATGCTTGAGGTGGTGAATACCCTATTTACCCTGATGTGATTATTATACATTGTATGCCTGCATCAACATATCTCTTGTACCCCATAAATATATACAACTACTATGTACACATAACAAAAATCTAAAAATTAAAAGAGATTCAACAGAGAGATAGATATTATAAAAAAGAACCAAACAGAAATGTTGGAAGTGAATAATTCAAGGAATTAAACAAAAAATCCAATTGAGAGCTTCAACAATAGACTAGAGCAAGTAGAAGAAAGCATTTCTAAATGTGAAAACAGGTCTTTTAAAAATAACCATTGAACACAAAAAAAGGAAAAGAAAAAGGAGGAAAAAAGAATGAAGAAAGCCTGTGTGACATATGGGACACGATTAAGTAAACAAAGTTTTGTGCTGTGGGAGTTTCAGAAGCAGAAGAGGTGGGAAAAGGCATAGAAAACCTATTTAACAAAATAATAGCTGAAACTTTCCCTCATCTTGGGAGAGATATGGACTTCCAGATACACAAAGTTCAAAGCTTCCCAAATAGATTCAACCCCAAAAAGTTTTCTACAAGACACATTATAGGCAAACTGTCAAAATTAAAAGACAGAGAAAGAATTCTAAAAGCAGCAAGAAAAAAGCATCAAGTCATATATAAGGGAATCTTCTTCAGACAAACAGATTTCTCAGCAGAAACCTTATAGGCTAGAAGAGAATGAGGTGATATACACAAAATGCTGAAAGAAAGAAATTGATAGGCAATAATAATATAGCTGATAAAACTATCTTTCAGAAATGAAGAAATGAATTCTTTCCCAGAAAAGCACAAGCTTGTCATTACCACTAGACTGTCTATACAAGAAATGTCTAAGGGAGTCACACATTTGAAAGAGAAAAGATGGTATCTACCATAATGAAAACACATGAAAGTGTAAAACTCACTGGTAAAACAGACACACAAATGAGAAAAAGAAAGGAATCAAACTTTAGTACTACAGAATATCACTAAACCACAAAGATAAATAAAAAGAGAAGAAGAAACAAAGGATACACAAACAACTAGAAAACATTTAACAAAATGCTAAGAGTAAGTCCTCGCTTATCAATAACAACCTTGGATGTAAGTAGTATAAGTTCCTGAATTAAAATATATAGACTGTCTAAATGGATAAAAAACAAGACCTAACTATATACTGCCTACAAGAAATTCACTTCACCTACACACACAAAAACAGAAAGTGAATAGAAACAAAAAGATATTTCACACACAAAAAAATCAAAAGTAAGAGTAGCTATGCTTATACCAAACAAAAAAGACTTTAAGTCAGAAAACATAAAAGAAGCTAGAAAGGCATTACATAATGATAATGATAAAGGAATCAGTTCAGCAAGAGGTTATAACTATGCTTCAGTATTACACGCACACGCGTGCACACACACACACACACACACACACACCCCCAATACCGGAGCACCCAGATATATAAAGCAAATATTATTAGAGCTAAAAAGGTAAGGGTGGCATGTTAGGTACATATTTGTCATTTCACCATTTACTGGCTAGCAAGACTTGACAAGAATATGTGTCTAGCATGGGCAACTGAGCCTCACTTGGTATTTCATTTAGCATTTCAAGTGTGTGATGAAGTTGCCTTGTCTGGTGCAATTTTATGTGGCCAGATATGCACAGGTCTGAATTCACAAAAGACCTCATTTTCCTAATCAAGAACAGGTTTAAAAGAGATTCATACATGTCCAGAGGACTTTACTTCCAGGTATGTTGAGAGAGAGAGAGAGAGAGAGAGAGAGAGAGAAAGAAACACACACACACACACACAGAGAGAGAGAGAGAGGGAGAAAGGGGGGGGGAGAGAGAGAGAAAAAAACAGAGAGAGAAAGAGACAGACACAGAGAGAAACACAGAGAGAGAAACAGAGAGATACACTAAAGGTAGAGGTTAGCAAATTGAAGACCTTTGAAGCATACCACTTTCTTTGCTGTATACTTGATTTCTAAAAAAGTAGAAGTGAAAGTTTACTTTACCATAGTAAATTCTAATAAATGCACCTTTGCTTAATTAAGCTTTGGTGATATTTTTGGAAATTCAACAATGTGAAAGTTCTACCAAGATCTTTTCAAGAAATCTTCATTGCAGCAACTCAAGACCCTCAACTCAAAAACAGTGTGCTTCACGAAGGTTCCTTGAGCCTCCTGTTTGGGCTATGCTATCTAACACTGCAGTATGAGATATTTCACCTTGGGTCTGACCTATTATTTGCTTTTTGTTGAGCTCCAAAATGCTAAGGTTTGTTTTTGTTTCCTCAGAAATTAGATCTCCTTTAATAATCCTTTTATTATGTAATCAGATTTAAAAGTTTTTTGCTTATTGGAAAACTGCCTTGCTAGTAATAACATTATTTTCTCTGTCTGTCCTTCTCCCTATTTGATGTGATTCTGCTACAGCAAATTCACAGGGAAGAGGACCAGTTTAGGCCCTGTTGAGCCCATTCTTTAAGACAGTCCTGGGACCTAAGGAATTCAGAAGTTTTCTCCTTAGAATGGCGTTCTTTGGATGCATTTTGCCTTCGGTCACTTATTAAAAACCTTACGAAAACTTTACCCACACTTACCTTGTTTTTTCTAGTGAGAGTCTGACTGCAGAAAAGATCTCCTCTTCAAACCTTCTATCTACTAGGAAATGCGTATTTTTCAGATTTTAGGCAGCCCACCAATTAGGTTGTGGAGTCTCAAAACATTAAGAGCATAAGCAATGCGTTCAACTGATTGTTGCGTAGAATATGACATCTTACTAGAGGTAAAATCTGCCTGGATGGCAGAACTTAATCACGCTCACCAGAGCTTTGCCGACTAGTGAGTAATAATAGAGTTAAGATATCTACTGAAAGTAGTACGCCTTTGGAGTAGTCCATGATTTTTGAATACTGAAAAAATGAGGGTTTTTCTTTAACCTCTGCAGAAATCCCAGTGAAAAAAGTGAAAAATAATCAGCTCATTTAAGAATTTGTAGGTATTTTAATGCTTTCTAAGAAGGTAACTATGATAAAAGTATTAATCCATACAAGAAGGTAGAGCATTGAGGCTAAAGGAAATGCTCAAGCTGCTGATTGATTACACCTGACAGGCAGCCCTCACAAAAGAACTGGCCCTTATAATGCATGAGGAAGCTGACTACAATGCACAGGCTACTATAAAAATGCCAGAAATGTGGCATCACTTTGGTTCCAAGTGTGAAACAGTTACTGGGGAAAAACCTGGTAGATAATTGGGCAATTGATGTCTGGTGCTTTCAGGACAAGTGCTTTGTGATGCCAGACATTACAAAATATTCCCTAAGCCAGAGAGGACAAATCAGCTATTATACTCAAGTAACTAGTGGAAGGGACTTTTTGCAAAGGGATGAGGTGCCTTTGTGCATGTCTTATCTAACAAAACATTGAAAAATTATTATTTTCAATATTATGTGATCAAAATTCCAGCTGAGACCAAATAAGGCTACCAATAATAGTAGCTTTTAGATAGGATCTGAAAACATATTGCTTTGCACCATGGCTCAGTGTGGAAGTGCACAACGGGGAAGAAAGAAAAATATATGGTAAATATTAAAAATTACATACCTTTAAAAGTTGAGACTTAGAATAAGAAATATCTATCTGCAGTCATACTCCTGATTCTTCCTCCCAGAAGAAACCATTTTCTGTTATTTTCAGAGCTTGTCTCCATACTTCTAAGTATAATTTTATCATTTAAAAAAATTTTCAGTTTAGATATTAAAATTGTTAACTAAAGAGATTCAGCTCTTTTACATGAACCTACCAGTTCCATTATTTTCTCTCTTCCTGTCTTCCCAAAGTAGTTATATCACAATTTATTAAATTGTTATTTGGTTTTTGCACTGTCTACACCCTTTAAATATTTTCAGCTAAGCAATTTATTAAATTTATTTTTTCTTGTATTTTTTATTTTCTATTTTTCTTTCATGTACCTCTTACTAATTAATTCCCAAATATTTTGATGGAACTGCAATCTCTTGTCCATATATCCAAGCAGCTGTTTTGTTTGTTTGTTTGTTGTCCTTTTTAGATATTTCTTAGAGTTCTCAATCCTTCTGCTCCAATTTTTACTGGTTACTTTCTTTGTTTCACAGATGGAATCTTGAGACTCACCATTATGATCAGTCTGGGAATTTCCCTTTACCTCTTTCCTTCATCCTATGTCCTGAATATCATGTTTTCATTATTTCCTGGTTTATACTCTGCTGGAGTACAAATCCTACAGTAATTTCTTGAGAAGGGCTGTAACTATTTTGCCTTCAGTTTTTGAGTTGTTTGGGGATTCATCTTCTGGCTTCCTGCATAGTCTTCCTTAGTTATCAGCTTCTCTAAAGGCAATGTCAGTTACTATCCATTCTTCTAAGTTCTAAAATTTTGTTTCATCTCTTATTTGCTGCTGTTTCCTACTCTGTTCTCTTTATCTTTACACATTGCACATATTTTATTCCTTTATTGTCATTGTAGTGGGGTTTCAGGAGGAAGCAAGTAGCAGCACATTTGTTCAATATACCGTGTTAACTATAAAACTCTCATCTCATTTTTAGTTACCAGAATCGAGAATGACTAATTTGATGTGCATACAGTGAAGGCCAGAAGTAGCTCAGGAAAAAAGTCATTCAACAGAACAGTTAATGTATTAAATTGCTGCTGCCAGATGGAGGTTATACATTCTTCACTGTTGAGGATATTGTGGGCTTTTCCTCCTGTTTTAATTTTTAGTTTCACTAAACAAAATGGGCACTAGATGGCTCTATAAAAGCATATGTATTCAGAACATTCCATTCAGCTCAAGAATTAAAAAGCATAAAATCTTTCAGAACAAAAGAAAATTTAAGCATCTTTTTTAGTTATGAGAAAGTGAGTTGAAAACTATTACTAGCCATTAAGGAATAAATTACACACTTTAAATTTTTGAAGTATTCTTTATTGTCAATAAATATTTATCAAATATGTATGAAATGCCAGCTACTAGGAGCAGTGCTGGAGCTGTAGTGATAAGAGAAACAAAAACGGCCCTGTGGAATTTACTGGCAAAAAAAAAAAAAAAAAAATTCAGAAGATAAACAGATAATTACAAATGATGAATTAAATAGTTCCAAGAATGCAAAGTTGTTTTTTTAAAAATTTTCTACATTTATATCCTAATTTTCTTTTTTTCCTTTTTTTTTTTTTTTATTATACTTTTAAGTTCTGGGTTACGTGTGCAGAACATGCAGTTTTGTTACATACGTATACATGTGCCATGGTGGTTTGCTGCACCCCTCAAACTGTCACCTACGTTAGGTATTTTTCCTAATGTTACCCTTCCCCTAGCCACCCACCTCCTGACAGGCCCTGGTGTGTGATGTTCCCCTCCCTGTGTCCACATGTTTTCATTGTTCAACTCTCACTTACACGTGAGAACATGTGATGTTTTGTTTTCTGATCTTCTGATAGTTTTCTGAGAATGATGGTTTCCAGCTTCATCCATGTCCCTGAAAAGGACATGAACTCATCCTTTTTTTATGGCTGCATAGTATTCCACGGGGTATGTGTGCCACATTTTCTTAATCCAGGCTAACATTGATGGGCATTTGGGTTGGTTTCAAGTCTTTGCTATTGTGAATAGTGGAGCAATAAACATACATATGCATGTGTCTTTATGGTAGTATGATTTATATTCCTTTGGGTAGATGCCCAATAATTGGATTGCTGGGTCAAATGGCATTTCTAGTTCTAGATCCTTGAGGAATTGCCACACTGTCTTCCACCATGGTTGAACTAATTTACACTCCCACAAACAGTGTAAAACCATTCCTATTTTTCCACAACCTCTCCAGCATCTGTTGTCTCCTGACTTTTTAATGTTCACCATTGTAACTGGCATGAGATGGTATCTCATTGTGGTTTTGATTTGCATTTCTCTAATGACCAGTGATGATGAGCATTTTTCATATGTCTTTTGGCTGCATAAATGTCTTCTTTTGAGAAGTGTCTGTTCATATCTGTTGCCCATTTTTTGATGCTTTTTTATTGTTGTTGTTGTTATTTTCTTGTAAATTTGTTTAAGTCCTTTGTAGATTCTGGATATTATCCCTTTGTCAGATGGATAGATTGCAAAAATTTTCTCCCATTCTGTACATTGCCTGTTCTCTCTGATGACAGTTTCTTTTGCTGTGCAGAAGCTCTTTAGTTTAATTAGATCCCATTTGTCAATTTTGGGTTTTGTTGCCATTGCTTTTGGTGTTTTAGACACGAGTCTTTGCCCATGCCTATGTCCTGAATGGTATTGCCCAAGTTTTCTCCTAGGATTTTTATGATCCTAGGTCTTACATTTAAGTCTTTGATCCATCTTGAGTTGATTTTTGTATAAGGTGTAAGGAAAGGGTCCAGTTTCAGTTTTCTGCATATGGCTAGCCAGTTTTCCCAACACCGTTTATTAAAAAGGAAATCTTTTCCCCATTGCTTGTTTGTGTCAGGTTTGTCAAAGATCAGATGGTTGTAGATGTGTGGTGTTATTTCTGAGGCCTCTGTTCTGTTCCATTTGTCTATATATCTATTTTGGTACCAGTACCATGCTGTTTTGGTTACTGTAGCCTTGTAGTATAGTTTGAAGTCAGGTAATGTGATGCCTCCAGCTTTGTTCTTCTTGCCCTGGATTGTCTTGGCCATGCGGGCTCTTTTTTGGTTTCATATGAAGTTTGAAGTAGTTTTTTTCCAATACTGTGAAGAAAGTCAGTGGTAGTTTGATGGGAATAGCATTGAATCTATAAATTACCTTGGGCAGTACGGCCATTTTCACAATATTGATTCTTCCTATCCATGAGCATGGAATGTTTTTCCATTTGTTTGTGTCCTCTCTTATTTCCTTGAGCAGTAGTTTGTAGTTCTCCTTGAAGAGGTCCTTCACATCCCTTTTAAGTTGGATTCCTAGGTATTTTATTCTTTTAGTAGCAGTTGTGAATGGGAGTTCACTCATGATTTGGCACTCTGTTTGTCTGTTATTGGTGTATAGGAATGCTTGAGATTTTTGCATGTTGATTTTGTGTCCTGAGACTTTGCTGAAGTTGCTTATCAGCTTAAGGAGATTTTGGGCTGAGATGATGGGGTTTTCTAAATACACAATCATGTCATCTGCAAATAGAGACAATTTGACTTCCTCTCTTCCTATTTGAATACCCTTTATTACTTTCTGTTGCCTGATTGGCCTGGCCAGAACTTCCAATACTATGTTGAATAGGAGTGGTGAGAGAGGGCATCCTTGTCTTGTGCTGGTTTTCAAAGGGTATGCTTCCAGTTTTTGCTTATTCAGTATGATATTGGCTGTGGGTTTGTCATAAATAGCTCTTATTATTTTGAGATACGTTTCATCGATGCCTAGTTTGTTGAGAGGTTTTTAGCATGAAGGGGTGTTGAATTTTATCAAAGGCCTTTTCTGCATCTATTGGGATAATCATGTGGTTTTTGTCTTTGGTTCTGTTTATGTGATGGATTACGTTTATTGATTTGAGTATCCTGAACCAGCCTAAGAATGCAAAGTTTTATGAAAAGATATAAGGTGGTGTTGGAACATGTAGCAGGATGTTTGACTTAGACTAGGTCAAGAAAGCTTCTTTGAGGATGTGAGGTCCCAGCTGATGTCTGAAGAATAAATAGACTGATGAAGCAACTGCCTGAAAAGATGTGTGTTCTAGGCTGAGGAGCAGCACAGTTAAGGTTCCCATGACATGGCAGAGAACATGAGACTGAGAGAAGGCCAAGCTTCCTGGAGTGGAGTGGATAGAGAGAGAGTGGGACTAGGTGAGGCTTGTGAGGTTTCAGGGGCCAAATCATGAAGGTCTGGGATTTCACACTGAGTCTCCGGGAGGTGGAAAGCTATGAGTGTTTTAAGCACACTAGTCATGAATTTATGAATTCATGTTTTTATAGCTAACTCTTGTCACCGTGTGAAGTATGGATTGGATTTGGTAAAATTTCAACTTTTCTAAAGTTGTCCAAATCACTGGATTAATGATGGTCACCAAGGAATGATTGAAATCGTGTATAGTAGTGGCTTTAAGGGTGTGGCTTAGAATCTAGTTAGGGACATGGTAGTCCCCTAGATAAAACCATCAAAGGAAACTTTTGCAGAATACATATATATATAAATTTTTTTCCTCATATATCTTATATTTTAAAAATGTATACATGTATTCATATTGATATGGTTTGACTCTGTGTCCCCACACAAATCTCATCTTGAATTGTAATCCTCATGTGTTGAGCAAGGGAAGTGATTGCATTATGGGGGGTGGTTTTCCCCATGCTGTTCTCATGATAGTGAGTGAGTCTCACAAGATCTGATGGTTTTAAAAGTGGCAGTTTTTCCTATGCTGACTCTCTCTTTCTCCTGCCAGCTTGTGAAGAAGATACCTGCTTTTCCCTCTGCCCTGATTGTAAGTTTCCTAAGGCCTTCCAAGCCATGCGGAAATGTGTCAATTAAATATCCTTTATAAATTACCCAGTCTTGGGTAGTGTCTTTATAGCAGTGTGAAAAAGGACTAACACACACACACACACACACATTCACACAGAGCACTATAGCTAAATGCTTACAGTATAATGTGGTCTATGATTCTTATTAAAGTTATTATTTTATTTTTTGATTGAATTTTTAGTTAAGTAAAAATTACTTTATTGTTTATTTTTAATTAAATAGGCATTACTTTAATTGATATTTGGTTTGGATTGTATCATAAGATGTGAAGGGATTGAGAATGAGGTACAATGGCATAACTTTGCCTACTTTTTGTTATTTCTCATATATTATGTATAACATATAATATTATTCTCCACTATGTGTTTGTACTAGTTTAGCCTTAATCAGTTCAGTCTTCATTTGATCTATAATTGAACAACCCAAGCCATGGGAACATACTATAAATTTTTCTAGAAATTTTAGAGTTGGAAAGGGTGTTACTGATCTTTTTTTTTTTTTTTTTTTTAATTTTACACTGTGTTTTTGTGGAATCTTAGGCAGTTCTTTTAGGGTGTCTATAAGTTGCCTGGGAAGTGGATGAGTTTCAAACTGGCAATACTCTGCCTTCCTCTGCTTTAACTGGAGAAACCCTGCTTATTGGTAAGCTTTTGTGCAAAATTTCATATGATGAGAACTTCATGTTGATATAAAGTTGGAAATACTCTGATTTGTTCAATATACTCATTTTCATGGGAGCACACTGAGGGCCAGGGTTGTAAAAGGATTTTCACAATTTCCAAATAAAAGAAACAGGACTTTCCCTTAGACATCTGGTGTAAGCAACTCACGAATTCCATTACACACAAAGATAAGCTGACGTGTAAATAAATTTGCATGACTTTTTAAAATGAGAAAGCCCAAGTATTTCAATAAGAAATATAGAATTCCCAGAGTAAATAGAAATTAAAAGTTATACAATGTACATATAAAGAGAAAAACATTGTTCTCTTGTATGATGAAATCATATTCTTGTTTTAAATTGTACTGCTTTGCTTAGGTCCATGTTTAAATATAGTAGCATTTACTATAGTCTCTTACAGATTATAGATGTTCGAAATTTTTTTTCTGACCCTTTTTAGGAGTATCTGGAAGGAGGCTACACAGAAATTAGCAGGAAATAAGTGACAGCAAAATTTATCAGTTAAGAAGTGACCAAAGAATTAACTGCAACCCCCATCTGGTGCACTATCACATGGTGAAGTGTTAAGTGACAATAGCAATGTAAGAACCTGGCTGCTCTTGGGGATACTTTCAGGTTGATAAGTCCTAAGAATTCAAATGCTGGAATAATAACAGTCCTAAGAATTCAAATGCCCATTTTTCTAGGAGAAAATTATTTTTTTTTGTAGTTTTGGGAATCTGGTTCAGAGAATCATGAAAGACCAGTGGAGGCATCACTGTGAGCAAGAGTAATAACCACAATATTTAACCATCAATAGGAAGAGGACTTAAAGCAATCAGAATACAGTAAGTCTGGATCAAAGTTTTTGGGGTCCTCTACTGATTCAGATATTATCCCTTCAGTTGCTGGATACGGGGTTTGCTAGGGGGAAGGCATAGGGGCTTAGGATAGTGACTATTTACCAAGTACTACAGAAATATGTCAATGTACTAATGTTACTGGCTGAAATTCAGTTCCTTTTATGGGAATAAAAAGTCTTTCTCTTTGAAGAATGTTGCCCGGAAATTTATCTGGATCTACTGTATTTATTTCTTAAATCTCTTCTCTTGCCCATCTGTGCACTCATGCAAAATTTGATCGTGGATTTGCTCTTTAGATTCAGATATCACTCTGACTTATTATTTCATCTTTACCTCTTTCCCACATGCACTAATATTTTAGACTTTGGTGACTCACTTATCTCTGCTATTATTGGTGGCTGACCTCAGTTTATTGCTTTTTGATTACTTTGCTACATTTGTAAATTTTTCAAACATAATTTTGGGAGCTCAAAGAATGCCATCATTTTATACAAGAGGTGAGGGAAATATATAGAGTAAGTACCTTTCAAAGTTAAAAGGGTAGTGCTTCAGATGCAATTAATATGTGTTCTCTGGTAAAGTAGTTAAACAAATCGGGAAAACAATAAGTGGTTATGAATTTAGACGTTTTCTGTGGGAAAACAAAGAAAGTCTTGATAAACCTCCTAGGTTAAAGTTCAATTAACTATTGATTAATTAATTTAAATATTCTTAAAATTATAGTTATGGTATTATTTTCAAGCTTGCTTTCAGTCAACATTCCCCACAGCATTGGATTGTTGTGTATAGTGCTTCTTTAAAAATATTTATTTCTAGCTCCCATTCTGAAGAGAAATTTTTGTTACTGAATGAGAATTTCCTAGAAGAGGACCTGGAAATCTAGATGTTAAGAAGCACCCCAGTTAAATCTTATAAACAACCAATTTGAGAGACATTGTTCTGTTTTATAGATCATGTTGTTACAAGGCAATGTTCAAGAACAATCAGAGTGTTTAGTTGAATACTCATAAACATATTTGCTTCTAAATCTATATAAGTAATATTTTTTGTACAAAATGCATTAGTGCTTTAATAGCATAATGTTATAGAAAAAACATTATCTAACACAACTTTCAGTTTATCTATTGTAGATATAAGTTATTTTACAACTTTATAAGTGGTAGGATACTGGTAATGATAAAATGATTCTTTTCCATAGAAAGGTAAATTGTGTCTTATGTAAATGCAATTGATATTGACCTATTCTGCATGTTTTAAGCAAATTTATTATTTCATGCACACACATAGACACACACACACAAACACACACACACATACTCTTTGGGTCATTCTAACATCTTACTGGTTCTCTCAAGAATGAATGAGTCAGGAAGTCCTAGCCAGAGCAACCAAACGAGGGAAAGAAATAAAAGGCATTCAAATAGCAAAATAAGTCAAACTATCTGTCTTCACTGATGACATGATTCTATACCTAGAAAACCATAAAGACTCCACCAAAAGGCTGCTAGAACTGCTACAGGATTTTAGCAAGGTTTCAGAATATGAAATTAATGTACAAAAATTTCTGATGTATTTCTATACATCAGTAATGTTAGGCTGAGAGTCAAATCAAGAACATAATTCCATTCACAATAGCCACAAAGAAAATGAAATACTTAGGAATATAGCTAACCAAAGAGGTGAAAGATGTCGACAAATAAAACTATGAAACACTGCTGAAAGAAGTCAGAGGTGACACAAATAAATGGAAAAATATTCCATGCTTATGGATTGAAAGAATCAATATCATTAAAATGGCCATACTGCCCAAATCAACTTACAGATTCAATGCTATTTGCATCAAACTAACAATGTTATTCTTCACAGAGTTAGAAAAAACTAGCCTAAAATTCATGTGGAACCAAAGAACAGCCTGAATAGCCAAGGCAATTCTAAGCAAAAAGAAAAAAGAGTCATCACACTACCTGACTTCAAACTCTACTATCAGGTTATAGTAACCAAAATGGCATGGTACTGGTACAAAAACAGGCACATAGACCAATGGAACAGAATAGAAAACATAGAAATAAAACTGCACACTTATCACCATCTGATGTTTGACAAGGCTGACAGAAACAAGCAATGGGGAAAGGATTCCTTATTCAATAAGTAGTGCTGGGATAACTGGCTAGCCATATGTAGAAGAATGAAACCAGATCCTTAGATCTTTTACTGTATATAAAAATTAACTCAAGATGGATTAATGATTTAAATGTAAGATCTAAAACTATAAAAATCCTAGAAGAAAACCTAGAAAATGCCTTTCTTGACACTGGCTTGGCAAAGAAGTTTTGACTTAAGTCCTCAAAAGCAATTGCAACAAAAACAAAAATTGACAAGTGGGGCCTAATTAAACTAAAAAGCTTCTGCACAGCAAATGAAATTATCAGCAGAGTACTTAGACAAACTACAGAATAGGGAAAATATTCATAAGCTATGCATCTGACAAAGGTCTAATATCCAGAATCTATAAGAAACTGAAATCGACAAGCAAAAAACAACCCCACTAAAAAATGGGCAAAGGACAAGATCAGACTTCTTAAAAGAGAACATACAAGTGAGGTTGTTTTTTGAAAATGTTCATATCATATGAAAAATGTTCAACATCATTAATCATTAGAGAAATGCAAATCAAAACCACAATGAGATACCATCTCACATCAATCAGAATGGCTATTTTTAAAAAGTCAAAAAATAACAGATGCTGGTAAGATTGCAGAAAAAAGGAGATGTTTATATGCTACTGGTGGGAATGTAATTTAGTTCAGCCATTGTGGAAAGAAGTGTGGCGATTTCTCCAAGAACTTAAAAAGTCAAAAAATAACAGATGTTGACGAGGCTGTGGAGAAAGGGGGATGCTTATGTACTGTTGATGGAAATGTAAATTAGTTCAGCCACTGTGGAGAGCAATTTGGACATTCTCTAAGAGCTTAAAACAGAGCTACCATTTGACCCAGCAATCTCATTATTGGGTATATACCTAAAGGAATATATATCGTTATACCAAAAAGACACATGCATTCATATGTTCATCACAGCACTATTCACTATAGCAAAGACATGGAATCAATCTAAGTGACTATCAATGATTGACTGGATAAAGAAAATGTGGTACATATATACCATGAAATACTACACAACCATAAAAAGGAATGAAATCATGTCCTTTGCAGCAACATGGATGGAACTCAAGGCTATAATCCTAAGTGAACCAGTGCAGGAACAAAAAACCAAATACCACATGTTCTTACTTATAAGTGGGAGCTAAACACTGAGCACACATTAACATAAACATGGGAACAATAGACACCATGGACTACCAGAGAGGGGAGGGGTGGGGAGGGGGGCATGGGTCGAAAATCTACTGGGTACTGTGCTCATGACCTGGGTGCAATATATCCATGTAAGAAACCTACACATGTACTCCCTATAAATGAAATAAAAGTTGAAATTAAAAAGAAAAGAGCCAAGACACTCAGTGAAGAAGCAGAGAGTAGAATGGTGGTTGACAGAGAAGAGGAGAGGCAAATAGGGAGGCGTTGGTCAAAGGGTACAAAGGTCCATTTTTACAAGATGAATAGTAAGTCCTAGATCTCTACTGTATGTCATGATGAAATACAACACAATACTTTATTGCATACCTAAAAATTTGTTAACAGGATAGGTCTTATGTTAAGCATTAACATAAGACATACACAAAAAATAAAAAGGATGAGAGGGATAAAGGAATTAATGAATCAAATAATACCTATGAGGAGTGCTCGTTTAATATTTATATCACATTCATAATTATCCCCTCTTTAAAAAATTATCAACAGAAAGTATGTTATCCACATCTTTTGTATCCACCCAAGAAAGAACCAAGCCATCAGTTATTATACTGCTTTTTCACTCAAAAAGTATACATAGTGCCTAGTTGAAATTAATCAACCACCCTAAAATTTACCTTTTATAAAGCACATTGAGAGTTATATTTTTAGAGGAATTGAGAAAACAGTTTCTAGGGGCAATGCCACTCTGGTGAATTATATACACTATATTGGACAACGTGGACCATGACAATTTTCAGAGCAGGAGGATTACTGTTAAGTTACTACTTGGGAATCTATATTTGTGCTCTGACACTACTCTCTGTTCTTCCATGGGAGAGAAAAGCTCTAACGAGTGTCTCAGTCTGGGTTGCCCAAAGTAACTGATGCAATCCTGATTCCATATGGTTTAGTCTTTCATAGGTACTTTCTCCACATTATTTATGAATATAGGTCTTGAGTTTAGTAATGAGGGAGATCACATTGCCTGCTTCAGTGACTCAGAACTGAGGCAGACACATAAACTTATTATGATATTAATAATAGAGGAAGGTACAAGCTACACAGTAACCATGGAAACATAGTTAAATGATCAAGGAGTATCCGGAATTTTTAACAGAAAATGTGACATTTAAACATGATCATAATTTTTTTTTCTAGAATGTTTATTTAGTCTTTTAATTATTAAAGTAGTACACAAATCCATTCTAGCCATAAAAATGTCAAACATGAAAGCAAGGTCCTTAAGGATGAATTAGGGAGGTGGGTCTAGAGAGGAGAGTACATGCCAGTGAGTGGAAAATCACAAGTGAAACAGGTGTCATGAAACAGGCATGACATCTTTGGGGAATGTGAATAAGTTATTCAATGTAACTGGGACATAGGATATTATGGGGAGTGATTGACATGAAATTGCAAAGAAGCCTGGGTCAAGGTTTTAAAGGACTATGTTTAGATGTTTAGATTTTCCCCTTTGGCAGTGGGGAACCATTAAAGAGTTTTAGGCACAGAAATAACTTGATTGGATCTGGATTAGAAAGATCACATTGGGAATGAGCTAAGGTAGGAAGGGTCTGAAATCAGAGAGAAAAACACAGAGTTTTATCTGCATAGTTTATTTGAAATCTCACACAAGTATAGGCATTGTTATTTCCATTTTCTTAATGAAGAAATCAAAATCTAGAGGAATTGGGCAATTATTTTCCAGGGTCATGAGCTAGTAGGTGATATGTAATAGGAATCTAACCTCATGCCTCCTGACCCAAGCCCAGGTGTTCTGCTTTAGTCTTTGCTGCCATTCCAGTGATGTTATTGTAGTTAGGTGAGAAATACAGAATGCACTGAGGGCATGCAATGGGCATAAAACAACCAGGAATCTGTTAGAAACATCATTGTTAGTGACTTACTGACTATTGTGAGATAGACTTCTAAAGAATATTGAGACTGAAAATTACAGGACCTGGGTTCTTATCCCACATCTGATCTCAGCTGCGTCGGTGATTGTGGAAAGTCATTAAAACATTTTGTGATTCCATCTTATTCTCTGTAGAGCGAGGAGGTTGGTCTAGCTAATTTCTAGAGTCCCTTTCAACCTTAAACGTCTCTCTTTCTTCATAAACATCACTGTGGGCTGATGTGTTTACAGACAGTGAGACAGTGTCACGGGACAGGTGAGGCTATTCATCATTTCCACTCCTATTTAAGATGTGATCAATGTCTTTTTTCTGTTTCGTTGGCATCATATATTTGTCTTTAATGTACAAAATACCACAGTACATTGTAATTGCTTACAGGGGGAATATTAAAAAAACATTTAACAACCAGTTCAGCATAGGCACTAACCTAATGGGAGAACCCAGTTGCAAACAAGCGGAATGGTCCTCTGGTATGTGAGAGCCGAGTATCAGTTCTCAGGGCTTGCATGTTTGAGTCTTCTCTGGACTGTAAGTGACTCAAGGGCAGGACCTGTGTATTTCTAATTTTGGATCAAATTTTAAGCCAGTACTCGTCTTAG
The DNA here is from genome assembly GCF_024542745.1 of Macaca thibetana thibetana. Lineage (NCBI taxonomy): Eukaryota > Metazoa > Chordata > Mammalia > Primates > Cercopithecidae > Macaca > Macaca thibetana. The sequence continues at coordinate 59,849,986 of NC_065585.1, forward strand.
AATTTCAACATTATGTGCCCAATTTGTTGGATGAACAAGTAATTAATTTCCAGCATTTCCTTAGTGTCTGACAATGCACATACCTGCGTTGCTTGAGCTTGTAGTTAGAGAAAAGGATGGCTGAATAGCTCTGCCTTCAATGGAAAGCTGCCAACCCTGAGAGTAAGCAGTCACAGAAATACCTAAGACACTGGGCATTAATTAATTTCTAAAGATCTTTTATTCCTTCTTTAGAGAGTCAATTGTATCATACAACTTGGACTTCTTAAATTTTCTCTTTTTTAAATAAGAGGATTTCAATGGCAACAATTTATTTCTTATTTATTTATTTATCACTTTATAAGCTATGGCGTTTTCCAGTGAAAGTTTTAAAAAAGCCACATAGGTTTAATTTTATCGGCATCTCAGGACTCTTCTTTTTAAATCTCTTCTTCACAGTTTATCCTTTTCCTGATTATCTAATCATGTACACTGTGATTGTAGTGATTGTAAGGCTTTCATACGTCCAAGATGGCTGAGTCACCATTTTGAATTTATGTTCAAAGCAGCCATAAGGAAACACACACACACACACACACACACACACACTCCTTCAGTCAAGACATATTGATTAAAACTCTTCTTATTTGTTGCATGATGTTGCATGAACTGTACAGTCTTCAGTTCCTTTGTGTCCAGACTACTTTAACTATAACTATATTTAAGAGTGTTAGGGTCTAATTTAGGCTGATGTGTAGTCAAGCAGCTATATTGAAATCATGCAGCTTCTTGTTTAGAAAATGTATATCATCAAAACTCTTATGACTCTAGTTTTCTTTTTTCCTATTTTTAATTCTATGATTCAGTGCCACTTTCTCTATTTCTATTCTGTTTTACATTATTAACGCTTCCTCCAATGTAAACATTTGTTCATTTTTTGAGAGAATTTGCATATTCTCCAATTGTACATTTAGTATCTAACAGGAACTTTTCCCCAAACAGATTCAGCTCTTTGCTGTTTTGAATTAATGGCATGTTTGTGAGCTGAAATGTAATAATGTATTCATGACATGTGAAAGAGAGGTATACAGAGTCATTGTTAACAGCAAGGACTCTTTTTTTTTTGAGACGGAGTCTCGCTGTGTTGCCCAGGCTGGAGTGCAGTGGCCGGATCTCAGCTCACTGCAAGCTCCGCCTCCCGGGTTTACGCCATTCTCCTGCCTCAGCCTCCCAAGTAGCTGGGACTACAGGCATCCGCCACCTCGCCCGGCTAGTTTTTTGTATTTTTTAGTAGAGACGGGGTTTCACCGTGTTAGCCAGGATGGTTTCCATCTCCTGACCTCATGATCCGCCCGTCTCGGCCTCCCTACAGCAAGGACTCTTAGAATCTGCAGCCTGAATTCAAATCCTGCCTCTGCCCCACCCAGTTGTACATCATTGAGCAAGTTACTTTACCTGAGACTTGGTATTCTGATATTTAAAGTCGGGTAGTTATGGTACCTATATCATAGAGTTATCAAGCAATTAATATAGGATTTGGAACATAGTAAGCTCAAAATGTTAGCTTAAAAAGTAAAAGCATAATGGAACTGTAAAGCTGATACATACAATCATGCATCACTTAACGATGAGAATACATTCTGAGAAATGCAGTGAGGTGATTTCATCATTGTTCAAACATCATAGAGTGTGCTTACGCAACCCTAGATGGCATAGCCTACTACACGCTTAGGCTATATGGTAGAGCCTATTGCTGCTACGCTACAAGCTTGTACAGCATATTACTGAATACTGTAGGCAATTGTAACAGGATGGAATTTGTGTACCTAAATATAGAAAAGATACAATAAAAATACTGTATTTAATCTTATGGAACCACCATCTTATATGTTGTCCACCATTGCCTGAAATTTGTTATGTGGTGCAAGATTGTAAATGCACATATTATATCTAGTATTATTAGTACTGAGCAAAAATTCATGATTAGCTATTTCAAAATTCATTTCTTAATGAAGTTTATTCCTTGACATCAACTGATTTACCATTCATTCCCACCCTTTATCATTGTGCACAGCACTCTGTGCATACAAACATAACCCTGGCGATTACATTGAATTATTGTCAGCTTCCATCCACTCCAGCGTTGGACTGTTACTCTTCCTTTATCATTTAAATAATAACATCTGGAACTCTTCCCTCCCTACCATGATGAGATACCCAGCATCTCTCTCATGAAAATGCCTCTGAGGTCCTCTCCTCTCTTGTGTCTCTTTTTACCTCTCCTGAGCTGGCTGTACTGATATCTGATCCTCTGTTCCTGATCTCTTCTCTCCACTCAAGCCAGCCCTAAATGATACAGTCTTTTCCCTTCATTTCCTGCAAACACCACTCGCATAAGACATTTGTATGTATTAGACTTTTATTTTCTGAGGATTTGAAAGGATTTGCTGTATTATGGAAAAATGTGTTAAATTATCTAAAATTGTATATTTCACATTTTTCTTCATAAGAGCTTCTCTTCTCACTACAGGGAATTTCTCAACAGCTTGCTTTATTCCTGAATCTCCTGATTTTCCGGCCTTGGGCCTGTCCCACTCTCTCCAAAGACTCCCTATTCATTAATGTCCTCCTCCCACAGGGCCCAGAGCTCAACCTTTCTCCAACTTTATTATGCGAAACAGTTCTGTTTTCTCTATGTCAGTTTTAGCCCATTTGTCCATGTCCTGAGGGCTTTTGTTTTGAATACACATTTTCTTTTAAGCAACTGCTGCCAGCTTTAAAATAATATTCTCTTTCTACCCTTAACTCAAAGATAAATAAGCTATAAATTTTGCTTTTGTAGCCACAGTTGATTCTCAACAGAGTGATCCTTTTAAATTGTGAGTCAGTTACTTCAGCCCCCTGCCATGGCTTCCAGACTCACTCCGAGCAACAGCCATGGTCTTTGCAATGTTTGCAGGACTTCAAGGACCTTCTTGGTCATCTCTCTGACTCTATGTTATCATACTCTCCTCCTCTCTCATCTTCCTCCAACAGCGCTGGCCTCTTTGTTATGCCTTGAACCCAAAGCCTATCAGCCACATATTCACCAAACATCTTTCTACCTCAGGGCCTTCGTACTTGTTATTCCTTCCCCATGGAAAGCTCTTCATTCAGATATCAAATGATTTCAAACTTCACTGCCTTTGAGTTATTTTCTGATGGCCATTGATAAAATAGCCAGAATTTGAAAATCTCTCCTTCTTTGAGAAATCACAGCTTTCCATATTACTCATTTACTTACATATTTGATTATTGTCTACATCTTTCCACTAGAAGGTAAGCTCCAGGAGGCCAGGGACTTTGTGTGTTCTGTTTACTGCCATATCTCAGCAATATATCAGGCACATAGGAGTTGCTCAATACACTTTTGATGATTGAATCAATACATGCAGAAATAGTGGTAGACATTAGGTGCTTGAGGGGCACAAAGAGGTGAGTTGTGTTTGGAGGGATCAGGGAAAACTTCACAGACAAGGAAAAATAAACTAGATGAACAAGAAGCCAGGATAAGGAGAGCTTTCATGAGACAGAGGAAGCATGATGTGTAAAGGCATGAAAGAATGAGGTGCTTTTAGGAATCAAAAGACTTTTAATATTGCCAAACTGTATATTCTTTGTGTGTACAAAGGGCAGCCTTCCTCCAAGTATTGGCCACAAACCCGGTGCACTGGTGCAGATTTGCGGATAAGCTAATGAAGCTTCAGGGCCTCTCAATTGCATAATCTGATGAGAGGCTCTATCGATGTGTTTAGAAGGTTATGTTTTTGAAAAGTTTGCCACAGTAAGATATTTTAATTACAATTGGCTAAAAGAGCTGTCTCTTTCCACTCTGACTCACCTCTGTTACACTTCTCATGTGAGGTAGTGTTGAAACGGTCACAGGCAATTTTGGGAATGTGACCTGGGATTCTTTTAATTTGACCTTAGTGGAATACTACATGGTTCATAGTCACTTCCGTGTATAGTTAAATTTTCGCGGGTATTGCTGAATAACTTCCACAAAAACTATCACCTGTTGCATCAACTCACTGACATCAAGACATGAAGATGTAGGACCTGGAATCATACTGTGATAAGAATGTGTCCGTGGTGTCCAATACTAGAAGAAGGAAGAGAGTGAGGAGGAACAAGTGAGAAATGTTCAGGGCCAGAAACTAGCCTGCAGAACATTCTTCAACATATTCTAGTTCATAGATAGAAGAAATCTAGTTCAGAGATACAAGAAAGACATTTTTTCTCAATTTGAAAACAATCTTCGCAATCTAAATGTATCACCTACTAGAAGCCTAAACAAACTCCCTAGCTTGCCCAAATTAAAATCTTGACGAGTGACTGAAATCCAAATTCAGCCTTGGGCCTCTGTGGCTTTTATGTTTTCCCTTGCCCCACCATGTTTATCTCTATCCATGCTGAGACACCCCAAACCTCCAGACATGGATCAAATGCTAAATTAGGTAACTTGATGATACAACCTGGACTGTGGAGACTCGCAGCCCAGCAGGATGGAATTTGGTCAGTGAGAAGTGGGAGGAAGAAAGAAACCAAGATATAAATTCCCTCTCCTTTTTACTTTCCTATAAGGTATGCTTTTTCTTGCAACCATTCAGAAAGTCCTCCTTGCTGAACTAGTGCACTGCTGAGAGATGTGACGTGTTTCTTTGCAGTTTGTTGTAAAATGCTGGCCAGCAGGGCCATGTAGCATGTTGTTTCAAGTCTTTCCTTGCCTTGCAGCTTTTTTTTTGTTCATTCTCACCTTTCCTACCTTGCACCTTCTAACTTAAGTGTCAGCAGTTCAATCTTTGCTCAGGCTCTTGCCCATGGCAATCCAACTGAGAAGTTACGAAGAATGGACTGTGGCAGTACCAGTAAGAAAGGGAAGCACATGAGAGATGTAAGGCAAGTTAATTGAAAAGAATTCAGTGATCAAGTTAATACTGTAGGAAGAGGAGGTGGGATGAATTGACTATTCCCAGGTTTCTAGTGTGGGCACTGAGTGAATCATGGCGCTGAACAGGTCATATAGTAGAATGGATTTTAAGATAAATAATAAATTTGGTTTCAGACTTGTTGAATTTTATATGTCCTGGATTAAGAAGTAGTAGTTGGAGAGGACTTAACTCTGGAATAGACAAAATAGACAATAAAGTGAAAAGTGAATTAGGGAAGGCAAATGTAGGCATAATTATAGGCCAAATATGAAAAGAATTAGGAAAGCAAAATTTTCCCAGGAGGGAGTAGACAACTGTGACAAATGGCATAGAGATTTCATGAAATGGGAAGCTTACAAAGCAACAAGATGTCACAAGTGATAATTAAGACTTAATAACAGGGATGTCACAAGTGGTCTTGTGAGAGGAGGTCCAATGAAGTGGCCTGCAGGGAAGCCAGAGAGATGGGATTCAGGAGTGAAAGATCACTTGCACTGCAAGAACCATTCCTTTATGCTCAGTTTATGCTCCTTTCTCAGTTTATGCTGAGCATAAACCTGTGCAGAGGAGACCCTGATGATTGATACTGCAGATTCCTGTTGTCTAATAAAATGGTCCATCACTTTTAATCAGCAATCTATTTATCCATTTCTGATTAACTCCCGCTAAGTTTCCTCATAAAAAATTGTTTTTAATCTCAATAAGATACAAACTCACATGACATCAGCAACACTCCATGGATACACAATTATGGTTACCAATCATCCCTGCTTGCCCTGGACCAAGGGATTTCCTGGGAAGTGGACTTTCAGGGCTAAAATTGGGAAAGTCCTGGGTAAATTGGGACAAGACAGTCACCCCCTATGGTCCCATCTTACTTGTTGAGAATAAGAATCTAAGTGACAGCTTATGGGACCTTATGTTTTCTCTGCCATAAAATTATTCTTTGGTTTCCCTATATTCTGATATTATTCTATATGAGAAGAATTATTACTTTCTCCTTTCCAAATATAAATCATCCAGTTGTGTCCTGATCCATTGACCCTTGTATTTGGAATTTTGCCCCTTCAAGTGATGTCTCCTTTTTTGTTATTTTAGATGTCTTCCTTTCTTTAAACTTCTTCTTTCCACCTATAAACACACTTGTCTCTTCCCAGTTAAGGAAAAACAACTTCGCTTGGCCTTTTCCCTCTTATGTTATCTTATCTCTCTCCTCCCCTAGTATATGAAATTTCCCTCCCTCCCTCCCTCCCTCCCTCCCGCCCTTCCTTCCTTCCTTCCTTCCTTCCTTCCTTCCTTCCTTCCTTCCTTCCTTCCTTCCTTCCTTCCTTCCTTCCTTCCTTCCTTCCTTCTTGCTTTTGAGACAGGGTATCACTCTGTTGACCAGGCTGGAGTTCAGTGGTGTGAACATGGCTCACTGCAGTCTCGACTTTCTGGGTTCAAGCCATCCTCCAACCTCATCCTCCTGAGAAGCTGGGACTACAGGTACCGACCACCACATCTGACTAATTTTCCTTCCTATGTTGCTCAGGCTGGTCTCAAACTGCTGGGCTCAAGTGATCTTCCTGCCTTGTCCTCCCAAAGCACTGGAGTTATAGGCATGAGCCACCACACTCGGCCAAATATGTTAAATTTCATGAGAGTAGGGTGAGAACTCTGCCTGAACTCATGAGTTAGTTCTTCTTCTTCTCCTGCTTTTGTCCCCAGAATTTCACTAAAACAGTTCTCTTAACAACAGCAAGTGGTTCAACCAATGATTTGTTAATTTTTATTCTTTCACTTCTTCAGATTCTTGGATGAATTTTCCTGTATTGATTTTCTTCTTGAAATGCTTTTCTCTCTTGGCTTCTATGACACAGCCCCATCCTGATACTCCCTTGCTGTCTAATATTTTGTTTCCTCTACTGACTTATTTTTCTCTTTCTATCCTCTAAAATTTGGCATTCTTCAGTGTTTTGCACTTACTCTTCTTTCTATTCTACTAGTTGGCCACTATATCTCTTTTTGTTAGCTTAACAATTATTTCAAAGATGGTTCTAAACCCTTTGTTTCCAGATACTCCCTTGAGACTGAAGCCTTTATTTCCAGGTACACTTTGTGTATCTTAAACCAGAAATCCTTCTGAACTCCACCTTAGCCTAAGTCTGAATTTAAGATATTCTTCCACTTCCTCTTCCCGCCGCCAAAAGCTCCTCTTCCTGAGTCATATTTTTAATAGCTTACCACCTGTTTTTGTGGTCATCTGTGCTCAAAAGTCCAAGATTCTCCATCATAAGGAGTTCCTTTGTTCTAATTCAAATTTAATCAATTACTAAACTCTGTGGAGTTTAACTCAGACATATCTCTTGAATATGTTTCTTTTATCTGGTGTTCTTGCTACCACTGCCCTAGGTTAGGCCCTTATGGCGTTATGTTTTTCTTACACCCTAGCCAGTATGCTTATTTCTGATCTCTCACCACCTTTCCATTCTGTGCTCTGCTTGCTTATACTGACCTTCAAGTTTCTCTAAAATATGACCTACAACTACTTTTTTAAAAGCCCTTCCTCCTAGTAGTCCCCTGAGCACATCTATGCTCCACTGTAAGTGGTCTGTAGTTATTCCTAAAATATATTCTATAATGAATCATTGCATTGTTCTTTGCCCATGCTTTTCTCTCCATCTAGAATGACTATCCCATTGTAGACAACAAACTTGTGTTGATGCACTTCTTCTAATATCTTCAGAATTCCTCAGGCACTTGTGGCCTTCTAGTTAATTATTATCTATAACTTTCTTTTGCTATCTTCTTATAGTATGGACCATAGGATGTCCTCATAGGATCAAAATTCCTAGACTATATGGATATGGCAGCTCATGCCTGTAATCCAAGCACTTAGGGAGGCAGAAGCAGGAGGATCACTTGAGCCCAGCAGTTTGAGATGAGCCTGGGCAAGACAATTAGTTAGCTTCCTTAGTTAGTTAGATAGATTAGTTTCCTTTCTCCACAAAAAAGGGGAAAAAAGCCCTCAAAATTCCAAGACTGCTTAGATACTTTCATATGCTCTTTATAGTGACTTGTGTTCAGTAGATACTCAATAAAATGTTTATCAAAGTGTACTTATGTATTTCAGTTTCATATGTTTGAGGCCTGAAATATTATTTCAAAAGTTTTTGGAATTGCATTAATTCCTTTGTTGATCAGAAGGGCAAAAACAGCTGACATGGTTTGGCTGTATCTCCACCCAAATCTCAAGTTGAATTGTAGCTTCCAGAATTCACATGTGTTGTGGGAGGGACCCAGGGGGAAGTAATTGAATCATGGGGGCCAATCTTTCCCATGCTATTCTTGTAATAGTGAATAAGTCTCATGAAATCTGATGGGTTTATCCAGGGTTTTCCCCTTTCGCTTCTTCCTCGTTTTCTCTTGCCACCACCATGTAAAAAGTGCCTTTCACCTCCTGCCATGATTCTGAGGCCTCCCCAGTCATGTAGAACTGTAAGTCCAATTAAACCTCTTTTTTTTCCTAGTCTTGGGTATGTCTTTATCAGCAGTGTGAATATGAACTAATACAGTACATTGGTACCAGTAGAGTGGGGTGTTGCTGAAAAGATACCTGAAAATGTGGAAGCGACTTTGGAACTGAGTAACAGAGGTTGGAAAAGTTTGGAGGGCTCAGAAGAAGACAGGACAATGTAGAAAAGTTTGGAACCTCCTAGAGGCTTGTTGAATGACTTTGAGATAAATGCTGATAGTGATATGAACAATAAGGCCTAGGCTAAGGTGCTCTCAGATGGAGATGAAAAACTTGTTGGAAGCTGAAGCAAGGGTGACTCTTATTATGTTTCAGCAAAGAGACTGGCAGCATTTACCCCTGTCCTAGAGATTTGTGGAACTTTGAACTTAAGAGAGATGATTTACGGTACATGGCAGAAGAAATTTCCTTTATTATTATTATTATACTATAAGTTCTGGGATACATATGCAGAAGGTGCAATTTTGTTACATAGGTATACACGTGCCATGGTGGTTTGCTGCACCCATCAACCCATCACCTACATTAGGTATTTCTCCTAATGTTATTCTCCTCACCAGCTCTCCACCCTCTGACAGGTCCCGGTGTGTGAAGTTTCCCTCCCTATGTCCATGTGTTCTCATTTTTCAACTTCCACTTATGAGTGAGAACATGCAGTATTTGGTTTTCTGTTCTTGTGATAGTTTGCTGAGAATGGTGGTTTCCAGTTTCATCCATGTCCCTGCAAAGGACATGAACTCATCCCTTTTTATGGCTGCATAGTATATTCAAAAGGTGACTTGGGTGCTGTTAAAAGCATTCTGTTTTAAAAGGTAAATAGCATAAAAGTTTAGACAATTTGCAGCCTGATGATGCAATAGAAAAGAAAAATCCATTTCTGAGGAGAAATTCCAGCCAGCTGCAGAAACTTGCATAAGTAGCAAGGAACCTAATGTTAATCCCCAAGACAATGGGGAAAATGTCTCCAGGCCATGTCAGAGGACCAGTAGGAAAAAGTAGTTTCCTGGCCAGGCCCAGGGTCTCCATGCTGTGTGCAGCCTAGGAACTTGGTGCCCTGTGTCCCATCAGCTCCAGCTGTGGCTGAAAGGGGCCAATGTAGAACCTGGGCTGTGGCTCCGGAGGTGGAAGCCCCAAGCCTTGGCAGCTTCCACATGGTGCTGAGCCTGCGGGTGCACAGAAGTCAAGAACTGAGGTTTGGGAATCTCCATCTAGATTCCAGGAGATGTATGGAAATGCCTGGATGCTCAGACAAAAGTTTGCTTCAGGGGTGGGGCCCTCATGGAGAACATCTGCTCCGGCAGTGGAGAAGGGAAATATGATGTCCAGAGCACCCACACAGAGTCCCTACTGGGGCACTGCTTAGTGGAGGTGTGAGAAGAGGGCCACTGTCCTCCAGACCCCAGAATGGTAGATCCACTGACAGCTTGCACCTTTTGCCTGGAAAAGCTGCAGACACTCAATGCCAGCCCATTAAAGCAGCTGGGAGGGAGCCACAGGGGTGGAGCTGCCCAAGACCATGGGAACCCACCTCTTGCATCAGCGTGACCTGCATGTGAGACCTGGAGTCAAAGGAGATCATTTTGGAACTTTAAAATTTGACTGCACTGCTGGATTTTGAACTTGCCTGGGACATGTAACCCCTTTGTTTTCGCCAATTTCTTCCATTTGGAATGATTGTATTTACCCAATCCCTGTATCTCCATTATATCTAGGAAGTAACTAGCTTGCTTTTGTTTTTACAGGCTCATAGGCAGAAGGGACTTGTCTTTTCTCAGATGAGACGTTGGACTGTGGACTTTTGGGTTAACCCTGAAATGAATTAGGACTTTGAGGAACTGTTGGGAAGGCACTATTAGTTTTGAAATGTGAGGACATAAGATTTGGAGTGGCCAGGGAAGGAATGATATGGATTGGTTTTGTTCCCACACAAATCTCAAGTTGAATTTTATCTCCCAGAATTCCTACATGTGGTAGGAGGGACCCTGGGGGAGGCAATTAAATCATGGGGGCTGGTCTTTCCCGTGTTATTCTTGTGATAGTGAATACATCTCACAAGATCTGATGGGTTTATTAGGAGTTTCTGCTTTTTCTTCTTCCTCATTTTCTCTTGCTGTCACCATGTAGGAAGTGCCTTTCACCTCCCCCCATGATTCTGAGGCCTCCCCAGGCATATGGAACTGAAAATCCAATTAAATCTCCTTTTCTTCCCAGTCTTGGGTATGTCTTCATCAGCAGCGTGAAAACAGACTAATACAACAGCTGAAGCAAATGGTCACCAGGTGGCAGTGCTACAGAGTTGTTTAGAGATCTGAACAGAAATAAATTAGGATATTTTCTGCCCTTATCCATAGAAAATCACAGAATCAGCTTTGGAAGGAAATTGAAGACACTGCAGTTCTATATTCTAGTTGTAAAGATGAGAAAATTAAGGCCCAATTATATAGAAATATATACGTCTCTCTATCGGCCCACTACCTCTCTCCTTTTTCTCTCTGTATATGTGCAGACACGTATCTGCACATATACTTAGAGACCATTGGTTGAACCGCTGCTAGAAAGGATTTTCAAGATTTTTCTGTTTTTTCTTTAATAGATAAAGAAAGTGAAATTATGACCATGGGGATATATCAGTTAGGACAATTGATTATGAGTGTCATAAATTCAACATAAACTTGTTTTTAAATGAAAATAAAAGTAGGATGATTATTCACTCAAGCATCTGCAGAGTCAAGGGATAGTCCTGGCTTCAAGTAAGGGTAAATCCAAGGATGCAGCCCCCATTCCTGTCCTGCTTTCCTCTATGGAGGTTTTATTTCAAGCTTTGTAGGGTGGCCCCCCAGCTGCTCTTGCCTTATATTACCCTACTGCTAAAGTTTCTGCAAAAAGAAAATAGCTTTCTTCTCTAATGGCTTCAACAAGAGCCGTGAAATGGATCCCATTAGGCAAACTGGGTCACATATTCCAGCTGGAGTGTAGGTGGGCCCTGTTTACCTCTACCAGGAATGAGGGTGGTTTGGGGCAATGGCAACATGTACAGTTTTACAGGATGCTCACTGCAGGAAGGTGCCCAGCTACATGGTGACTAGGGTCTGAAATCCATCTGAGCTCCACTTGCCATGGCATGATCCACAGGGCCTAGACAGGAGACATTTTCTAATTTGCCTGTGGTCTGCATTATCAGAAGAATGAATGAATGCTGGGTAGACCTAAATAAAAATGTCTACTTTAAGTGGCTATCAAAAAATATTCTTATTAACTTTGATTTTATTTTTCTTTATTTCTTTCTTTTAGAAATAGGAGACAGGATTGTGTCATACAAAATGTGTGGGATTTAGAGTTGGAATGCCTAGGTAAAAATATTGGCTCTGCCACTTGCTGACTGTGGGAGTTTGGGAAGATTTAATATTTCTCATTCCGTTTACTTATATGTAATAATCACATTTCAGAGAGGTTGGAGGATTAAAAGAAATACATAAAAGTTGATCACACAGCATGGGACACAGTAGCAGCTCAATTAATGTTAATTAACTGTGGCAATTTTAAAACATGGGCCCCAAATTCTTTGATACTCCTCCCGGAGAAAGGTAGATCTCTTTCCCCTTCTTTTGAGTTAGGGAATACTTGTAACTGCATCAACCAACACAGCATGGAGAAGTGACATCATGTGACTTCTGAGGCTAGGTCATAAAATATCACTCAATTTCCTCCTAAAATGCAGCTTCAAATGCATCTCAGAAGTTTCCTCTTGGCATACTCACACTTTGAACCCAGCCACCATGCTGTGAGAGCTCAAGCCACATGGAGAGAGAGAGCTCCCTGTAACCTTTCAGCAGGAGGAATGTCGGAGAATTTTGGGGCCGTGTTTTTAAAATGCATGTTGTGGAAAGTACTATAATGAGCGTTATTTTCCTTATGAGTACTTATTTCCTTCATTATTGAGTGTCTATAATTGTGATGTTTAAACTTGGCTAGGTTATGGTGTCTAGCTGTTTGGTCAAGCACCAGTATAGATGTTCCTCTGATGACTTTTTTTTAGATGTGATTAACATTAAATCAGTTTACTTTGAGTAAAGCAAGTTGTTCTCCATAATGTGGGTGGGCTTTATCTAATCAGTTGAAGGCCTTAAGAGAAAAGACAGAAGTTTTCTGAAGAAGGAATTCTCAAGACTGCAACATCAAAATCCTCCCTGAGCTGAATTTGGTCTCAAGACTACAACATCAGCTGTCACCTGAATTTCTAGTCTGCTAACCTGCTCTATCAATTTCAGACTTATCAGACCCCACTATTGCATGAGCCAAGTCCCAGTTCCTTAAAATAAATCTCTCTTATATATAAAATCTGTTATATATCAAATCATATTTGTTCTGTTTCTCTGGTGGAATATTAATTAATACAGTAAACAATAAAAACAAAGAGAGAAATCTTAAGAGAGAATTTAATTTCAACTGCTAGTTGATTTTGAGTACTTCATACCTGTTCCCACACTTTAGAATTAGAGTGCTTATAAAGGTTCTTAAATTATTCTACATTTGTTTAACTTTGCAACCCTGATAAGAATGCAAGCTCCACATCTCATAATGCTAATCTTGTATCTCTCATACCTCCCATTGTATAGAATTCAGCTCAATAAACCTCTATAGGTTAGTCTCTGGCAGTGTGTGAACAAGTTTGCTCTTAATCATACAAAACTATTATTGTGAGGACTGTGTGCCTATTTAATCACATTTTCAACTGACTTTTTTTGTTCCACTGTCTCATTGACTCATTATGTAAATGTCATTATTGTGCAAGTAATATTTGCAAGTAGGAGTGGGATAATAATTTCCCCTGTTTACACAGAGATTTGCGATCTGATGGTTGGAGATAACATTAGGTGACTCACAAAGTGTTGTCTTGGTAGAATATATCAAGGATGCAGCTTTGTGATTTATTGATTGCCTCAAATCAACCATCCTTTCCCCACCCCTCAATGACCTTCATGAATCTGACGTCTAGATGTTTTCATTTGTCTCATCGGAGCCTAGCAGATGGAATCCACACAACTTTTCCCCCCCAAGTTTCTATGTAATCCTATTAAAAACAGTCTGCATTTTGTCCAATTAACACTGAACTTTTAAGAGGAGAAGCACATGCTATAATGGGAAAAAATAAACAAAAATCAAAAGACCTAGGTGCTGGTGCCAGGTCTTGACTTTTTCATTAAATTAATAGGAGTTTCTAGACACATATCTTTACAGCTTCGATTTTTATCTAAAACATGACCAGTTTTTACGCCTGTAATCCCAGCACTTTGGGAGGCCGAGGCGGGCGGATCACAAGGTCAGGAGATCGAGACCACGGTGAAACCCCGTCTCTACTAAAAATACAAAAAATTAGCCGGGCGCGGTGGCGGGCGCCTGTAGTCCCAGCTACTCAGGAGGCTGAGGCAGGAGAATGGCGTAAACCCAGGAGGCGGAGCTTGCAGTGAGCCGAGATCGCGCCACTGCACTCCAGCCTGGGCGACAGAGCGAGACTCCGTCTCAAAAAACAAAAAACAAAAAACAAACAAACAAAAAAAAAAAAAAAAGAAAATTTGCATTTTACTACTTAGTAACTATTACATTTTAACTTGGGATCATTTCTGAAGAAATCTTTTTACCAAGCTCCTACGGAGTCATTGCTAAGACGTTGCTAAGGAGAAGTAGCTGAGATTGGCCTAATTTAAAATTTATAATTTATTAATTATGACCAGCTGCAGGGAAAGGAAAGCAACTAGCAGATTTCCTGCAGGGAAAGGAAAGCAACTAGGAGAGAATTGAATTTTTAGAAAGTAAAAAAGGATAATATATATCTTCTAGATTAAGGGATGAACTGGGCAATTGCCCCTGAGCTGGGAGAGAGATTATAACAAAATCATGAGCTGTTGCTGGAAAAAAAAGAGCAAAGATCCAACTTTGAGACTTTTAAGTAACTAAATAGTTGGAGCCTCAATAGAACTGCATTAAATTATTTCATCCAATGAAGAAGCTAAAAGATGTGGGGCATTACGTCCATCGAATAAAGGAAGGACACTCTAGAGACAGTGTGGATCCATGAGAATCTGCCTAGAATCTCTAGAATAAAAGTCTCAGGACTGTTTCAGATAAAAATGGAACAACTTCTCTTCCCCACTAGCCTAACTTTTTTTCTAACTTCATTTCTGAACCAGAGGACCTGAGCCCTTTCTGAGTTCCTGGCCCATTGCCTACACCAAGCCTTGCCTTTTGGTTTTCAGTTCTCATTTGCAGGACTACCTACTCAGTAGACATCTGCAGGATCCTAACTGATCTGGAGTCTTGATGGGCAGTCTAGTATCCTGACAGGGACAATCCATGCTATTAAAATTTTTGGTTATTTCAAATCTGCATCTGTTTCAAAGAAGGAGATTCCTTTAGCCTGGACAGTGGGAAAACACCTGTGGCAATAAGCAATTTCCAAAACTTGTTTTAAGTAGCAAAATGTCTATACAACGTGCTTTTGTAGGTCTGATGACGAATGAGGGCCTACAAGTGCCAGCTCTTCCCATGCATTTTGCATATTCTCACAGCAACTTTGCAAGTAGTTGTTTTTATCCCCATTCAACAAATAAAAACAAGTTCAGAGAACTTAATGTGTTAGATAGCAGAGGTAATGAAAAGTGTCCTCAGCATTCAAAACCAGGATGGTTAATTCTTTCCCTTAACAACATAGGGCCTGGATGGCTCTGAGTGAGTTACTTAGTTCTTTGTCATTTTACCATGACTAATTTAATATTTGTAATACTTAGTTTATAAGATTGTTGTTTATTTAATAAAATATACTTACTAGAGGCTATATTTGTAAGGCTAAAGTTTTGATAGAATCCAAAAAGTAAAACTGAAAGATGAAGTGCTTAGCCTAAAGATTGACTTTTTGAAAAAATATCATGTTATGCATCTGAGACATTTATTTATTTATAAAATATTTTACAAAGTTATTAAGTTTCAATGTGCCTAATCTACAACTGCACCTCTTTTTCCTCAGTTAACATCATCAACTATGATGGGAGCTTATTTATTTTATTCTGTAGTTTTCTGGAAAAATTACTTAACTTCTGATTCTGACAAGACAGCATGAAACTATTCAAGTAAGTGTCTCTAAAATGATAATTTTTATATCCATGGCACTTCTCAAGAACTATTGATATCATCTCATCTAATGACTTCTTGGATTGACAACACAGAAAAACTATTTTCCCACAAAAATGTGCTCTTTGTGGTAGACTAGATTCCAAATGTATGTGTTTCCTTGACTATTGAAAGGTATTGTCAAAATGATGTGAGAAAAATCCCATTTTAAGAACTACGTTACCAGGTTACTTTAAATTTCTCTCAGTATGCTAATAAAATGCGGAGCTAGATCTAGGCGTTTTTGTGCTACAGGCAATTTTTTCTCTACCTATTGCCTTTTCCTCTACTTTGCTTTATGGACTGTCAGAACACAGAGTCTCCTTTGGAATACTCAGAGTCAAGCTCTTTGGAAGTAGGAACTACTTTTGGTTATCCTCGAATAAGCAGGTAAAATGGCCATCTATCTTGCTTAAGAGATCTTAGTTTTAATGACCTTATGTATTGATAATTGATACTTAGCCTGATACTCTGCTAAGTATTTTTCATTCATTATCACAATCCTATGGGGCAAGTACTATCATTCTCATTTTACAGAAGAGGAAACTAAGGATCAGAGACACTGAAGACTTACATGATTTTTTGTCGCTACAAAATGGTAGACCTTCAATATCACTCAGACCTTTGTACCTCCAAGGTCCAGGCTGTCAACCTCTCTGTTCTACTGTCACGTTCAAGGCTTTGGAGTTCCTTGTTTCTTCACAATCTGTTGAACCCCAATCAACCTTCCTGAGACTCGCAATAATAGTTTTTAATTTTTTTGTAATACTTGTTACATTTTTGCTTGAAAGTAATGATGCTAATCACTTAGCGAGCCTTTCTTTCTTTCTTCTTTTCCTTCCTTCCTTCCTTCCTTCCTTCCTTCCTTCCTTCCTTCCTTCCTTCCTTCCTTCCTTCCTTCCTTCCCTCCCTTCTTCCCTTCTTCCTTCCTTCCTTCCTTTGACAATCTGAAATGTTTTTAGTATGCAGAACTGGTTTAGGATTTTTACAACTATTTCATTAGAATTTTTACTCACTTTTTTTTTTGGCCTGAGTACTTTGTCTTTCATGAATATTTTTTATATATTGGGTCTATGACTCACTGAATTAGAAAATACAGTTACTGAGTTGAGAAATAGCACTAATGGCATAAAGTTTAAGGAGCCAATTTAGACCTTCTTTTGGTTTCAAAGACTTAGAAAATTGTAGCCACTTCTGTACAAAATATTCATATTACATTAAGAGTGAATGAACTATTAAATAAAATGCAAAGTCAGAAGACTTAGCCTTGGGTTATCATCTGAATTTTCCTTTTGATTTATTGTATGGAATAGAATACATCTTCTGCTGCTTTACATTTTCTCCTTCTTCTCTTTCTTCTCTTCTTCCCTTTTATTTCTTCCATTTTAGTGTCTAAAAATTAGCCATGACATTGTTTCATATACTTATTTACAATAATATTATAAGGATTGGCAAATTAATTAATTTGTCAGAAAAGGATGTTATTACCTAGTGGAGTAAAACATCTCCTCTTTCTCTGTTCCCACCTTTGTAGAAGGAAGCTTTTGTTCATAAAACACACTGAATTTGAGGGAAAAATGGCTATGGCTACACATGTGTTTATAAAATGAGCCTTTCTAGAAAGTGGATGAATCAAACTGGGGCAAATTCTTTATATTGTATACTAAGATTGGAGAGGAAGAAAGGGAGGGCTGAAAGCGTAGATACCAAACTGGTATGCTGATGGAAGACATATTTATATGTATATACACATATATGATATGTACATTTATGTAATATATAATATATATATGTGATGGTTCTTATATCAATATAGAATTTTAATATACTCAATTTGTGACAAATTAATTTCTAAAAATTTTCATAGTTCTTTGGAAAATATTTCTTCTAAAATCAGAGAAAACAGGTAAGTTTTGAAGTTTTTCTATTCTACTTCTGAACATGAATTCATTAATGTAAGCATGTGGCTATGCATACTATTTTTAGAAACTGAGTAATTTCATTTCTGTTCAAATATATTGTATAGAAAATTTGGACAAATGCTTTTAGCTTAAGAAAGTAATTGACCAAAATATAACCTTGTTAATGTCTGTTAATTTAGTTAACATTAATGGTATATGGCAATTATACTTTGGCAAATACTACAAAATACTATGTAACATGCTGAGAGTAAGCGTAACTTTTAGATCACACATAGGTACTAAGTACAATGTGTTTCTCCAAATTTATTATGATGTCAGGTGTAACTCTATTCATGGTACCAATTTTGAAAGTTTTTCATGTTGAAAATTTGCCTCTTTATTACATAGACAAAAAAGTTGTTATAAAATTGAAAATAAAGACGAAGCAAAAGATGATTTTTTTTTCCAAATTGTGAGAACTGCTACCCAGGTGAGTACTGGAATATCAAGGAACTCCTAGGTAACATTTTTGTGGGCTTTGTAAAATGTAAAAAAATTATTGTATATTCTTGGTTTAACCTTTAATAGTAATAGCAACAGTAATAATAGCAGCTAACACGTATTGAATGATTACTGTAAGTTAGAAAGGATGATAGGTGCTTTGTGTGTATTATAGTACTTAACATACAATAACATTACAAAATAGGCAGTGATAATGCCTATGTCTTACAGATGAAGAAACAAAGCTCAGGCAGGCAGGCTGGCTGGCAGAAGTTCACAGAGCTGTGTCAGCAGCACAGCCTGACGGGAATCCACATCTGTTCAAAGCCAAAGATGGTGTTCTTAACCCTCATGCTCTTCATCAGTGCTGTGCTGGCAGCCTAAAAGAACACCGGCACTTCCCAAAAGTAGCTCATTTCTTTTTCAGGGATTAAATATACATTGTGGACCTCATACACGTGAAATATGTTAGGGCTGTTTATCAGAAGATGGAAAACTTTTAAGTTTTGGAAACATTTTATTGAAGAACTCATGAATATGGGAAAATAATAAGCATTCAACATTGAATTGAAATGTTTTTGATATTTTAACAAACAATAATTAAATAAAACATAAATTTAGGGAGTTACAGCAACATCTTAAATAATTTAGAGAAGAATGATGTTTCCTTACTGTTTTTGCAAAAGATGCTCATGGCCAGTCTCATTCATAGGCGAGTCTAATTTCAGAGTGGATGAAAGAATCAGAATTTTGCAGCTGAAGAGACTTTAGAAGTCATCCAGATAAATCACTCTGAGTTTTCTAGACAGAGGCTTGTCTCATTTTTCTTTAAACACCTCTAGTGATGGAATGTGCTATGCCTTCTGGGGCATCACATTTCATCCTAACAGCTTTTGTTAGTTCTTTCTTTCAATTGAGTCCAAATCTACATCTGTAATTTCCACCCCATTCCTTCCTTGTCTTTCCTTTTCCAAATAACAGCCCAGATCTTTTCTTTCTCTTGCTCCAATTCCCTATTTTTCTCAAGTACTACATACGTAACATGGTTCTGGGTCCTCTTGTCATTCTGATTGATTTTCATAGTATATATGTTCCTTTTCTTTAAGTTCATTCTTAAGTGTGTGATTCCAAACAAAAGACAATGCACAAAGAACTGTTAGTAAATTGCAGAATAAAATAGCACTATCATTTTCCTTGATTCACAATGTTTTATGTGAATAGTACATGAAAATACTAACCACAAAAACACACAATAAAAATTATCAGCCTGCTGTTTACTCAGACTAAATGTAATGAAAAACTTAATCAATAATGCAATAATATAACATGAGGATTATAGTTATAGAACTGTATTGGGGGTTTCGTTCAATAAATAGATTTTTAGCTGCTCTTGTCACACAAAAAAGTGTGTGAGATGCTTCACTATAGTAGCCATATACATATACATATAATCATATGTGTATCACATAACATCGTGTTGTAAACTTCAAATATATGCAATAAAAATTATTTGAAAAACTAATATGACAATACAATTGCTCTTGCTACCAGCACAGTTTAAATTCAAAACTTTAGACTAATAATAGACTACAGAAAATACTTGGTCACAGAAAACGTTAGTCTTTTTAAGCTGCATCTAACTTGAATTTCTCCCTCTTCTCACCCATGCTTGTTTAATGACTACCCATTATTCTGTCGCCTCACCTTCTCTGTCCTCTAAGAAACTGCCCCTAAATATTTCAGCTTTGGTTGAGCTGCTTCTTTCTTAAATTCTTATTGAAAGTTAAAATTTTGTTAAAAATATCTTCAGTTAATAATCTACCAATAAAAAATTAATAATGTTGATGTTTATGACATCTATTATTTATACAAAATCTAATATTACCATTTCTAAAAAAATCTAAACATTAATTAAAGAGAACTATAAAGCTCAACATAGTACTGCTCTAAGTAGTTTTGTAATACAAGTTATAATTTAATATTGAATACCTTGGATTAATTTTAAGACTTGATAAATATGTTCTGATCTCATAACCCAGTTTTATCCACAATAAGTGAACTATTCTTAATATTGGCAATTGAGTAAATTGTTGAAAGTTGTAGTGTAATGAATGACATGCAATCAGTTAGAACCACTTAACAATTCTTTTAATAAATGAGCATACTCAAAGCCCACAAGACTTTGGTTCTGAGTTGTAAATTAATTAAAAGGTGAGCAGTTCCCTTCTTTGTTTTCAATAAATACATTTATTCAATTCCTTTCAGTAAAAATGATTATTTCCTCAGAATTCTAATTAAAATTCCAGTTAAATACTTAATTCTTTTGACCTCTAAATAATATACTTCCTTAATGTGCATTTGTGCATTCAAGTTCTTATTCCACGTAATGTGCATTTGTATAGTCTCCCAGTATAAACTGAAGTTTGCTTACTTGTAAAAAACGTATTGTTTTTACCCACTGCAAGATTTTAGAGGGAGCATAGGGTCTGCAGCCTGATCCATCTGAAGGAATGTTTATCTCCAGTATCTCTGTCTTGTTCATTGCAAACATAGCTCATTTTTGTCCTTGTCTGACAGATTTTCTTTTCAATGAAACATTTTGGTCTTTTCATAAATGCAATTTTTGCCTATTACTTAACCACTCTGTACCTCTATTTCTTCATCTGTAAAAGAAGAAGAATGGTTCTTTCTTACAGGGTGTTGTGAGTGTTAAATGTGTTAATACATACAAAGCATTTTGAACACAGTGAATAGCATGCTGTTAGTAGTAGTAGCTTGTGAAAGTGAATAATATGCTGTTAATAGCACATAGTGAATAATGTACTGTTAGTAGTAGTAGCTTGTGAAAGTGCCCATTACCAAGTAGTAAGGGAATCCACGGTTCTTAGTTGTCTGGGGAGAAAGATTTCGGCCGAGTGACAATTCAGATAACAGAGAGTTTTACTGAAGGGAAATGGAGAGCAGAGAGTTTATAGATAGAGAGACGGTACACTGAAAGGTGAGGCCGAACGGGTTGCCAGAAGAGGGTGAACCAGCAGCAGCCCCAGGGTTCTGTGTTGGGTTTTGATGCTGTTGGATTTTTTCTTGAAGTTAGCTCCTCTTTGTTTAGTCTCTGCCTTTTTTCTCTGTCTAGTTTTCCCGCTCCTGCCTTCAATCCCTGCCTTTTCCCCACCTAGTTCCTACCCCAGGCTTGTAGGACCCTCCCTTACTATTAGTTGGTGTGCACACGTGCGCTCGATGTTTGGATCTCAAATTTATCTAATGGCTGCGTTGCTCATTACCGCCACCCCTAGGAAGGTTGTTTAGCGGGTCAAATCTATACTTACTGTGCCTGCGAATCTCTGACAAATTTTCTCCTTTGAACTCTTCCCTTTTATCAGCATGTACCTAGTGACATTCTGACATCTTAACTGTAGAATGAGTGATTACTGGGCATCTTAAGGAGCACTGCTTCCTGTATAGGTTTTTCCCCTCCTCTTGGCTCGTATCTGCATGCATGTTTCGGGTGATCTCTGGGGTGTGAGATTATCCAGACCTCCTTTTTCTCAGGGGCTCTCGCTCCTGGTCATGTCTAGCTCTAGCTGTCTGCCTACTGGAACACTACCACAACACAACACTAGTTGAAGTAATGCTAAATAATCAATACGCCAGATTTCTCCCCTACAAAATCTATAGCAATGGTAGTCATTTGCTGACATGGAATAACAACAATTTGGTGATTTTTTGCCTTTTTGCTCCATTAAGACTCCTAGATGAACTATAAATTCAACTTAGGTTTATACAAAATAATTTGAATTAAAGAAATATCAAGTGGAAAAATTTGTTCAGCAGGTGGAAATATATTAAAATTAGGGAAAGTATTATTTAAAAATTTTGCTTTTTAATATACTTACATTCATTTTTATTATCATTAAAATTTTTATTTGTTTCAAATCCTTGTGCAATTATGTCTCAGATTACTCAACTTCATGGTTGGTCCTTTGGTTGATGCTTTTGAATGAAAATAACATATTCTAGAACTATCCTTACATGAACCAATAACAGAGAGGCTAAGTAGTTCTACCCTGGACTGAGAGTCAGTAATATAGTAATTTATTCTGCCATTTTCCAAATAATAAATGTATATTGACTGACTTCATCAGTAAGAAACTACTCTGTATTCACAGGCCCTTCAGATTTTTAAAGAAACTTAGATTCATCAAAAGCTTGGGGCATATAGTCAGATCCCCCTGAAGATCCTCACATTAACAAAGAACCTTATTTTGGAGCCCAGAAACTTTTAGATACAAGAAAGCTCTGTATTTTAGATAAAAAGAAAGCTCTGTATTCATTAGGACCATTTCACACCAAAAGTTTCTGTTTCTGTATAAAGGTTCTAACATACAGCATAATCTAACTAATACTAATTATGATGAATAGATGATTTAATTCCAAATGAAACTAAATTATAACTAGAGATGCTATTTTTTCCTCAGCTTAGACTAGCACAGTCTTCATAATTACATAAAAATATTACAGGTCTTGTCTTAAGAAAGATTTACCAGAGACTTGTGTTGTTTTTAGGTGCACGAACTCAGTAAATGTAAATTGAGAAACTCTTTGGTTCAGAAAATTCATTTGGTGCCTCTATGAGTTTATTATTGTAAATGGGAAGTATATGTACATTTTAACCTATAATCCTGACAACAGAAATCAAAACAGGAAATATCAATGTAGTTGAAATAGTTTTTGCTGTTGGAATAGAAGGCCATGGAAAGAATGTGCTGCTAATACACACAATCCTCCACACTTCACCACTCTCACCCCACCAAACAAACAAACCTGAAAACACCCTTGAATGCGGAAAACTCATACCTGTCAGGTCTAGAATTGTTTTCATCTTAAGACTTAAGTTTTCTTAACTCTCAAGTTAAGATTTCTTTGGCTGTGAAGTACTGACTTCTAAATATAACTCCATAGTCTCCCAATAATTACTAGAATTGGAAACAAATGAGTGTTTTATTGTTCCAAAAATAAAAGACTGCCAAAAGAATGGGCGTTTGCCACCATTGCCTTCATTTAAAAGAACATGCCACTGACTTTGAAAGTAATTCTAAAAGAAGAAGTTAAAAAGCTTCAACAATGGCAGCATTATAAAAATGTCTACAGGGGGCTGACAACATCATTCACTTTTCATTTGTATATGTCTACTCTACCCTATTTTCAAATACTCATTTGGAAACACAAGTTCTGGTATTAAAAAAGACCCAGTCTTGTAACTTCATTACACTAGTATCATATACTAAAAGAATTTTTACCATTCCACATTAATAAGATAAATACAACAGATTCCTTCAATATATTATTCCCCATATCTATCTGTCTCTCTCTCTCTCTCTCTCTATATATATATATATATATATATTTTAAAGAAGTATTTATTAGCACTTTAAAGAGTTATTTTTTAAGGAGGAGATAATTAGATGAAGTGATTCATCTTTTTGCTTGCTCGCTTTCATCTAAGCCAAATGATACATCTGTAGAAACATGGATGGGAATCAGAATATACACACACTATATATATGGGGTGTGTGTGTATATATATAGTAACAAAATACATAGTATATGTATGTATATATACTATACTATGTACTATACATATAGTGTATATATATTATATATATAAAAACAATAATTTTACTAATAAAATTACTTAAAGGAAAACTTTTGAAAGAATCATACTTGACTTCAATCATGATCTAAAGATATTCTTTCAGGAAATTCAGGGATGTATGGGTTTTCATGAAAATGATTCTGAAGCCCAATTTTAGCAGCACTGAATTTCTTGTTTTTCTGTCATCAGTAAGAGGAATGCAGCGATTCATGAGCTTCTCAGCCTGTTCTTTGTCTCACCTGTGACACTAAAATAGTCCATTTTTCTAAGTGCTCCAGGCATCCCAAACTCAATTATTAACAGATTAAATTTCTATGAATGTTTAAAAACAGTTGAGGTAGATAAGAGTTGTGATTCTCTACTATTTTCCAAATAATAAATGTACATTGACTGACTGCATTAGTAAGAAACTACTCTGTATTCACAGGCCCTTCAAATTTTTAAAGAAATTCAGATTCATCAAAAGCTTGGGGTATAGTCAGAAAACTTGTTTTTACTGCTATGCTACTACTACCTACCTTAATAACTTTGGGAGATGTTTCTCAAAATCTTTTGTTGTATCTCAATTTCATTATTTTGATGATGGAAATGATAATAATGGCAATGACCTCACAGGCATTTGAGTTTGGGATTATAAAAGTGCTTTGTGACTAGAACAGTGAGTTGTTATTCGCATTATTGTGAACTGAACAGAACTACTCTGATGGCCACCAGCTTTATCATGGCACTAACAATAGAAAGAGAGTAGCCAATTTTCCATTTCATTATCATTCTGCCTTGCTACAGGCTATTTTAAAATGAACAGATTGTTAATAGATGCCCACCTTTTGTACCACTTATATTGTAGGGTACATAAAGATATATAAAATACGAGAAGCAGCTTGGTGTGGTGGAAAGAACTTGGACTTGAATCCTGTCTCTTTCCTTCACTTCCTCTGTGATCTAGGAGTCACTTAGCTTATCTGAGCCTCCATTCACTCTTCTGTAAAAGGGGTTAAGAAATACTCATTTTAGAAGACTGGTGTAAGAATTAAAAACTGAAACTGAGTCAAGTGCCTGGCACATTATATGTATCAGATACATTCTTATTATGGTACCTGATGAAAGGAAACTGAAAATGTCTGATGCTTAAGGAATATGCACCCCAATGCCCTCCTTATTCCTCATAAAGACATAGCTTGACCTGGGGGTTTAGCAAGTGAGACATGAGTCCTGACAGGTCACAGATGTCCCGAGTCTACTTGTATTTTATGATTTGTCCATGACTGACACTGCAACTTAACTCTTTAATGATAACTAGGTCCAGCACAGAGCTTTCTTTGAGGTCATTGCCATTATTATCATATCCATTGTCAAAATAATGAAACGGAGATACAACAAAAGATTTTGAGAAACATCCCCCAAAGTAATTAAGGTAGATAGTAGCACAGCAAGAACTTAAAAACAAATTTTCGGATACATACAATGTGCCAGGCACTTGACTCAGTTTCAGTTTTTAATTCTCACATCAGTTTTCAGAACCAATATGTTAGATAGATAAATAGATAGACAGACAGACAGACAGACAGATAGATAGATAGATAGATAATAGGTAGATAGGTAGATTAGATAGACAGATAGATAATAGGTAGATAGGTAGATTAGATAGACAGATGAGAGATTTATTAGGGAAATT
Source organism: Macaca thibetana thibetana (assembly GCF_024542745.1). Taxonomy (NCBI): domain Eukaryota; kingdom Metazoa; phylum Chordata; class Mammalia; order Primates; family Cercopithecidae; genus Macaca; species Macaca thibetana. The sequence continues at coordinate 59,875,343 of NC_065585.1, forward strand.
GGCTCACATGATTATAGAGGCCAAGAAGTCCTGCAGTAGGTTGTCTGCAAGCTGGAGAACCAGGGAGGCTGATAGGGTGGCTCAATCCAAGTCTTAAGGCTTCAGAACCAGGGAAGCCACTGATGTAACTCTCAGTCTAAGATTGAAGACCTGAGAACCTAGGGGGCGCTACTGCAAGTCCGAGGCTCCAAAGGCTGAGAATCTGGAGTTCTCATGTCCAAGGGCAGAAGAATGGTGTCCCAACTCCTGGAGAGAATGAATTCCCATTTCCTCTGCCCTCTTGTTCTATCTGGGCCCTCAAATTGGATAGTGTCTGCCTACATTGAAGGTGGATCTTCCTTACTCAGTCCATGGATTCAAATGCTAATCTCTTCTGGAAACATCCTCACAGGTATACCTAGAAATGTTTTACTAGCTATCTGTGTCCCTCTTAGTCCAGTCAAGTAGACATCTAAAATTAACCATCAGAGTACCCATTGAATATTAATAGTTTACAATTACCTAGTTCTGTTTATTTTCCTTTCCTCTTCCCTAGATTCAGGTCCCAAGCTATGTAATCAAGCATATGTCACTTATATTTTTAGACTTCATCTTGTCCATCTGTAAAATGAAGGATTTGGGTTAGATGCCAGCTAAAGTTATTTGCATTTCTTACATTTAATGATTTCAGAAATTAGCAATCTTTTGCTGCAGGAAGACTGCCCCAGATCTGTCGTTGAGGTGCTGGTGATGATTACATCTGCTATGGAAGTGGACAGATGAAATTATAATGGGGGTCCCAACCATCTGAGGGCAAGCAATGAAAGAAGCCAGAGGGTCATGACAGAGAGGAGCACTAAGCATTATAGGCACACTTCATTTTTGAATGAGGTCTGGTGCCACTTCTGTGGAGAACACCCACAAATTGTGGACATAACAGCCACTGAGCAGGCTGTTAAATCAGGGAAATCCTGAGAAACTCCCTTTCTGCCTCTTCCTGCAGTATGAGTGATTAGAGTTCCATTTGCCCAGTTTAGTCCAGTCTTTCCTATATAGGTTGTTCTTTCCAACTTTTAAAATTTCCTATGTAGTACCACTGTCCAGATCAACAAATGCTTATTCCTCTGAAGAAATCTGGATTCCTAGTGCTGAGGACTGGCTAAGAACTCTTGTAAATGGTTACTTTTTCTAGTAGGACAGATTGCATTTCAAAGTGAAGAAGATTTGAACAAGCATAGTGCATGCTTTGGATTGACATGCAGACCTCCTTAAGGACAGCTACACAGTGTTGGGACCTCCATGTTCTAATGTAATAAATTACACTGTTAGAAAAGGGTGGTGTCTGTGTCTTATTGTATGGATGTTGCTAATAATTTTCCATCTCTTTCTCTGGGTCCAACATCCCTGACTTTTAAAATTTAAATTTTCTTGTCTTGGACTTGCCATTGGTCCTTTGACTGGGGGAAGATACATAAAAACGGAACAAAGCTGGATGGAGAATTACTTTGACGAGTTGAGAGAATAAGGCTTCAGACAATTGGTAATAACAAACTTCTCTGAGCTAAAGGAGGATGTTCGAACCCATTTGCAAAGAAGCTAAAAACCTTGAAAAAAGATTAGACGAATGGCTAACTAGAATAAACAGTGTAGAGAAGACCTTAAAATGACCTGATGGAGCTGAAAACCATGGCACGAGAACTACATGATGCATGCACAAGCTTTAGTAGCCGATTTGATCAAGTGGAAGAAAGGGTATCAGTGATTGAAGATCAAATGAATGAAATGAAGTGAGAAGAGAAGTTTAGAGAAAAAAATAAAAAGAAAGAGAGTGTTTATCTGGAAAATCAGTAAACTATTTTAATCTACAGTATTACCCTTACACTCACACAAAAGGGTTCTTACTTTGCTTTGGTTCTCCATTTGCCATCATATTCTCCATTATATGGAGAGTCTGTGGGTCCAACGGAACATGCCTATGCAAAATTTGCACCATCTTTTTATCTAGACCATGTTTTGGATATTTGGGATCCCAGAACATGAGAGAAGGGATGCCTTTCCCAAACAATGTTCAACTTACTTGCAGAATCTGCATGAGTCTTTTCCTTGAGTCTGGTCTCAGGCAAGATTTATGGTCCAAAATGAGAACTGCACAAATGATGAGTACATCTCTTGGCCCAAGAGGTGGCTTTGGAGTGGCTGGTTGCAGAATGGGAGATGTGGCTAGCTCTTAGATATGTAGGTTTGAATAGACATATCTGTGGCATGAGAATCCTCATGGTGCGGAATGAAGCCAGATGCAAGGAAGAGAGAAAAAGCCAGGGACAGGAGCTGAGTGCACCTTGATGTGGGCCTGGCTTTTCCTACACTGCCACATTTTTGGGTGGCATTCTGAGGATTCCAAGAACTGTAAAGGCAGAAGTGTATTTTATTTGAGATTATTGGCTTCACCTATAACTTTAAATATTTAGGAGGGGACGGTTCCAAGATGGCTGAATAGAAACAGCTCCAGTCTATTGTTCCCAGCATGAGCAATGCAGAAGATGGATGATTTCTGCAATTCCAACTGAGGTACTGGCTTCATCTCACTGGGGATTGTCAGACAGTGGGTGCAGCCCATGGAGCAGGGTGGGGCATCACCTCACCCGGGAAGCACAAAGGGTCAGAGAATTCCCTTTCCCAGTGAAGGGAAGCCGTGACAGACAGTACCTGGAAAATCAGGACACTCCCACCCTAATACTGCACTTTTCCAATGGTCTTAGCAAATGGCACACCAGGAGATTATATCCCACACCTGGCTCAGAGGGTCCCACACCCATGGAGCCTCTCACTACTAGCACAGCAGTCTGAGATCAATCTGCAAGGTGGCAGCGAGGCTGGGGGAGGGGCATAACCATTGCTGAGGCTTAAGTAGGTAAACAAAGTGGCCAGGAAGCTCGAACTGGGTGGAACCCACCGCAGCTCAAGGAGGTCTGCCTGCCTTTGTAGACTCCACCTCTGGGGGCAGGGCAGAGTTTAAAAAAAGACGGCAGAAACTTCTGCAGACTTAAACATCCCTGTTTGACAGCTTTGAAGAGAGTAGTGGTTTTCCCAGCATGGAGTTTGAGATCTGAGAATGGCCAGACTGCCGCCTCAAGTGGATTCCTGACCCCTGAGTAACCTAACTGGGAGACACCTCCCAGTACAGGCCAACTGACACATCATACAGCCAGGTGCCCTCTGAGGTGAAGCTTCCAGAGGAAGGATCAGGCAGCAACATTTGCCATTCTGCAATATTTGCTGTTCTGCAGCCTCCACTGGTGATACCCAGGCAAACAGGGTCTGGAGTGGACCTGCAGCAAACTCCAACAGACCTGCAGCTGAGGGTCCTGACTGTTAGAAAGAAAGCTAACAAACAGAAAGGACAACTACACCAAAACCCCATCTGTACATCACCATCAGCAAAGACCAAAGGTAGATAAAACCACAAAGATGGGGAGAAACCAGAGCAGAAAAGCTGAAAATTCTAAAAATCAGAGTGCTGCTTCTCCTCCAAAGGAACACAGCTCCTCACCAGCAACGGAACAAAGCTGGATGAAGAATGACTTTGACGAGTTGAGAGAATAAAGCTTCAGACGATTGGTAATAACAAACTTCTCTGAGCTAAAGGAGGATGTTTGAACCCATCGCAAAGAAGCTAAAAACCTTGAAAAAAGATTAGACGAATGGCTAACTAGAATAAACAGTGTAGAGAAGACCTTAAATCACCAGATGGAGCTGAAAACCATGGCACGAGAACTACGTGATGCATGCACAAGCTTTAGTAGCTGATTTGATCAAGTGGAAGAAATGGTATCAGGGATTGAAGATCAAATGAATGAAATGAAGTGAGAAGAGAAGTTTAGAGAAAAAAAAGTAAAAAGAAATGAACAAAGACTCCAAGAAATATGTGATTATGTGAAAAGACCAAATTTATGTTTGACTGGTACACCTGAAAGTGACGGGGAGAATGGAACCAAATTGGAAAACATTCTTCAGGATATTATCCAGGAGAACTTCCCCAACCTAGCAAGGCAGGCCAACATTGAAATCCAGGAAATACAGAGAATGCCACAAAGATACTCCTTGAGAAGAGCAACTCCAAGAAACATAACTGTCAAATTCAACAAAGTTGAAGTGAAGGAAAATATGTTAAGGGCAGCCAGAGAGAAAGGTCAGGTTACCCACAAAGGGAAGCCCATCAGACTAACAGTAGATCTCTCGGCAGAAACTCTGCAAGCCAGAAGAGAGTGGGGGCCAATATTCAACCTTCTTAAAGAATTTTTAACCCAGAATTTCATATCCAGCCAAACTAAGCTTCGTAAGTGAAGGAGAAATAAAATCCTTTACAGACAAGCAAAAGCTGAGAGATTTTGTCACCACCAGGCCTGCCTTAGAAGAGCTCCTGAAGGAAACACTACACATGGAAAGGAACAACTGGTACCAGCCACTGAAAAAACATGCCAAATTGTAAAGACAATCAATGCTAGGAAGAAACTGCATCAACTAATGGGCAAAATAACCAGCTAACATCATAATGACAGGATCAAATTCACACATAACAATATTAACCTTAAATGTAAATGGGCTAAGTGCTCCAATTAAAAGACACAAACTGGCAAATTGGATAAAAAGTCAAGACCCATCAGTGTGCTGTATTCAGGAGACCCATCTCAGGTGCAGAGACACACATAGGCTCAAAATAAAGGGATGGAGAAAGATCTACCAAGCAAATGGAAAGCAAAATAAAAAGCAGTGTTTGCAATCCTAGTCTCTGATAAAACAGGCTTTATACCAACAGAGATCAAAAGAGACAAGGCCATTACATAATGGTAAAGGGATCAATTCAACAAGAAGAGCTAACTATCCTAAATATATATGCACCCAATACAGGAGCACCCAGATTCATAAAGCAAGTCCTTAGAGACCCTCAAAGAGACTTAGACAACTACACAATAATAATGGGAGACTTTAACATCCCACTGTCAACACTGGACAGATCAACAGGACAGAAATTTAACAGGGATATACAGAAATTGAATCCAGCTCTGCATCAAGTGGACCTAATAGACATCTACAGAACTCTCCACCCCAAATCAACAGAATGTACATTCTTCTCAGCACCACATTGCACTTATTCCAAAATTGACTACATAGTTGGAAGTAAAGCATTTCTCAGCAAGTGTAAAAGAATAGAAATTATAACAAACTGTCTCTCAGATCACAGTGCAATCAAACTAGAACTCAGGATTAAGAAACTCACTCAAAACCACTCAACTATATGGAAACTGAACAATCTGCTCCTGAATGACTACTGGGTACATATTGAAATGAAGGCAGAAATAAAGATGTTCTTTGAAACCAATGAGAACAAAGACACAACATACCAGAATCTCTGGGACACATTTAAAGCAGTGTGTAGAGGGAAATTTGTAGCACTAAATGCCCACAAGAGAAAGCAGAAAAGATCTAACATTGACACCCTAACATTACAATTAAAAGAACTAGAGAAGCAAGAGAAAACACATTCAAAAGGTAGCAGAAGGCAAGAAATAACTAAGATCAGAGCAGAACTGAAGGAGATAGAGACCAATAAATAAATAAATAAATAAATAAATACATAAATACATAAATAAAACAAAAACAAACCTCCAAAAAATCAACAAATCCAGGAGCTGGTTTTTTGAAAAGATCAACAAAATTGATAGACCATTAGCAAGACTAATAAAGAAGAAAAGAGAGAAGAATCAGATGGATGCAATGAAAAATGATAAAGGGGATATCAACACCAATCCCACAGAAATACAAACTACCATCAGAGAATACTATAAACACCTCTATACAAATAAACTAGAAAATCTAGAAAAAATGGATAAATTCCTGGACACATATACTCTTCCAAGACTAAACCAGGAAGAATCTGAATCCCTGAAAAGACCAATAGCAGGCTCTGAAATTGAGGCAATATTAATAGCCTACCAACCATAAAAAGTTCAGGAGCAGACAGATTCACAACCGAATTCTACAAGAGGTACAAAGAGGAGCTGGTACCATTCCTTCTGAAACTATTCCAATACATAGAAAAAGAGGGATTCCTCCCTAACTCATTTTATGAGGCCAGCTTCAACCTGATACCAAAGCCTGGCAGAGACACACAAAAGAAGATAATTTTAGACCAATATCCCTGATGAACATAGATGAAAAGATCCTCAATAAAATACTGGCAAACTGAATCCAGCAGCACATGAAAAAGCTTATCTACCATGATCAAGTCGGCTTCATCCCTGGGATGCAAGGCTGGTTCAACATACAAAAATCACTAAATGTAATCCATCATATAACCAGAAGCAAGACAAAAACCATATGATTATCTCAATAGATGCAGAAAAGGTCTTCAACAATATTCAACAGCTCTTCATGGTAAAAACTCTCAATAAACTAGGTATTGATGGGACGTATCTCAAAATAGTAAGAGCTATTTATGACAAACCCACAGCCAATATCATACTGAATGGGCAAAACCTGGAAGCATTCCCTTTGAAAACTGGCACAAGACAGGGATGCCCTCTCTCACCACTCCTATTCAACATAGTGTAGGAAGTTCAGGCCAGGGCAATCAGGCAGGAGAAAGAAATAAAGGGTATTCAATTAGGAAAAGAGGAAGTCGAATTGTCCCTGTTTGCAGATGACATGATTGTATATTTAGAAAACCCCATTGTCTCAGCCCAAAATCTTCTTAAGCTGATAAGCAACCTCAGCAAAGTCTCAGTATACAAAATCAATGTGCAAAAATCACAAACATTCCTATACACAAATAACAGACAAACAGAGAGCCAAATCACGAGTGAACTCCCATTCACAATTGCTTCAAATAGAATAAAATACCCAGGAATCCAACTTAAAAGGGATGTGAAGGACCTCTTCAAGGAGAGCTACAAAACACTGCTCAACAAAAAAAAAGAAGACACAAACAAATGGAAGAATATTCCAAGCTCATGATAGGAAGAATCAATATCATGAAAATGGTTATACTGCCCAAAGTAATTTATAGATTCAATGCTATCCCCATTAAACTACCATGGACTTTCTTCACAGAATTGGAAAAAACTACTTTAAACTTCATATGGAATGAAAAAAGAGCCCACATTGCCAAGACAATCCTAAGTCAAAAGAACAAAGCTGGAGGCATCACACTACCTGACTTCAAACTATACTACAAGGCTACAGTAACCAAAACAGCATGGTACTGGTACCAAAACAGAGATAGACCCCAATGGAACAGAATACAACCCTCAGAAATAATACTACACATCTACAACCATCTGATTTTTGACATATCTGACAAAAACAAGAAATGGGGAAAGGATTCCCTATTTAATACATGGTGCTGGGAAAACTGGCTAGCCATATGTAGAAAACTGAAACTGGATCCCTTCCTTACACCTTTATACAAAAATTAATTCAAGATGGATTAGAGACTTAAATGTTAGACCTAAAACCATAAAAACCCTAGAAGAAAACCTAGGCAATACAATTCAGAACATAGGCATGGGCAAGGACTTCATGTCTAAAACACCAAAAGCAACGGCAGCAAAAGCCAAAATTGACAAATGGGATCTAATTAAACTAAAGAGCTTCTGCACAGCAAAACAAATTACTATCAGAGGGAATAGGCAACCTACAGAATGTGAGAAAATTTTTACAATCTATCCATCTGACAAAGGGCTTATATCCAGAATCTGCATAGAATTCAAACAATTTTACAATAAAAAAAAAACAAACAACCCCATCAAAAAGTGGACAAAGGATATGAAAAGACACTTCTCAAAAGAAGACATTTATGCAGCCAACAGACACATTAAAAAATGCTCATCATCACTTGCCATCAGAAAAATGCAAATCAAAACCACAATGAGATACCATCTCACACCAGTTAGAGTGGCGATCATTAAAAAGTCTGGAAAGAACAGGTGCTGGAGAGGATGTAGAGAAATAGGAACACTTTTACACTATTGATGGGACTGTAAACTAGTTCAACCATTGTGGAAGTCAGTGTGGCAATTCCTTAAGGATCTAGAACTAGAAATACCCTTTGACCCAGCCATCCCATTACTGGGTATATACCCAAAGGATTATAAATCATGCTGCTATAAAGACACATGCACACATATGTTTATTGTGGCACTATTCACAATAGCAAAGACTTGGAACCAACCCAAATGTCCATCAATGATAGACTGGATTAAGAAAATGTGACACATATACACCATGGAATGCTATGCAGCCATAAAAATGGATGAGTTCATGTCCTTTGTAGGGATATGGATGAAGCTGGAAACCATCATTCTGAGCAAACTATTGCAAGGACAGAAAACCAAATGCCGCATGTTCTCACTCATAGGTGGGAATTGAACAATGAGAACACTTGGACACAGGGTGGGGAACATCACACACTGGGGACTGTTGTGGGGTTGGGGAAGGGGGAAGGATAACATTAGGAGATATACTTAATGTAAATGATGAGTTAATGTGTGCAGCACACCAATATAGCACATATATACATATGTATCAGACCTGCACATTGTGCACCATGTACCCTAGAACTTAAAGTATAATAAAAAAAGTGTAGATGTGTGCCATATGAGTCTCCATTTTTCTTTTGCTCCAAGATTCCCAAATATTAGGTGAGTCAGTTTGTTGTATATAGAAATAGAAATTTATCCTTAAAGTCCAAATAGAGGGATGCATCCCAGGACTGCAAGGATGGTTCAACATATGCAAATCAATCAATGTGATACATCATATCAACAGAATGAAGGACAAAAACCATATGATCATTTCAATTGATGCTGAAAAATTATTTCATAAATTTCAACATAACTTCATGATTTAAAAACCCTCAAAAAACTGGGTATAGAAGGAACATACCTCAAAGTAATGAAAGCCATATATGACAGACCCACAGGCTAGTATCATACTGAATGGGGAAAAACTGAAAGCCTTTCCTCTTAGATCTGGAACACGGCAAGGATGCCCACTTTCATCACTGTTATTAAACATAGAACTGAAAGCCCTAGCCAGAGCAACCAGACCAGAGAATGAAATAAAATGCATCCAAATTGGAGAGGAAGAAGTAAAATTATCCTTGTTTGTAGATGATATGATCTTTTTTTTTTTTTTTTTTTAAATTTATTTATTATTATTATACTTTAAGTTGTAGGGTACATGTGCATAATGTGCAGTTTTGTTACATATGTATACTTGTGCCATGTTGCTGTGCTGCACCCATCAACTCGTCATTTACATCAGGTATAACTCCCAATGCAATCCCTCCCCCCTCCCCCCTCCCCATGATAGGCCCCGGTGTGTGATGTTCCCCTTCCTGAGTCCGAGTGATCTCATTGTTCAGTTCCCACCTATGAGTGAGAACATGCGGTGTTTGGTTTTCTGTTCTTGTGATAGTTTGCTAAGAATGATGGATTCCAGCTGCATCCAAGTCCCTACAAAGGACTCAAACTCATCCTTTTTTATGGCTGCATAGTATTCCATGGTGTATATGTGCCACAGATATGATCTTATATTTGGAAAAACCTAATGACTTCACCAAAAACTATTAGAACTGATAAACAAATTCAGTAAAGTTTCAGCAGAATATAAAATCAACATACAGAAATGAGTAGCATTTCTCTATGCCAACAGTGAACAATTTGAAAAAGAAATCAAGAAAGTAATTTAATTTACAATAGCTACAAATTAAATTATATACCTAGGAATTAACCAAAAAAATGAAAAATCTCTCAATGAAAACTATAAAATGTTGATGAAAAAAATTGAAGAGGACAACAAAAAATCAAAAGATATTCCATGTTCATGGATTGGAAGAATCACTATTGTTCAAATGTCCATATTAAAGCAATCTGCAGATTTTTTTTTTTTTTTTTTTTTAATAGGCTCTCACTCTGTCACCCAGGCTGGAGTGTAATGGTGTGATCATGACTCCTTGCAACTCCTGCCTACTGGGCTCAAGTGATCCTCCCACCTTAGTCACCCAAATAGCTGGGACTACCGGTGTGTGCCCCCACAGCTGGTTAATTTTGTTTTGTATATTTTGTAGAGGTAGGGTTTTGCCATGTTGCCCAGGCTGGTCTCAAACTGCTGGGCTCAAGCAATCCTCCTAATTTGGCCTCCGAAAGTGCTGGGATTACAGGCATGAGTCCCCATGCCTGGCTTGCAACCTACAGATTTAATGCAATCTCTATCAAAATACCAATGACATTCTTCACTGAAAAAGAAAAAAAATTCTAAAATGTATATGGAACCACAAAAAACCCAGAATAGCAAAAGCTATCCTGGGCAAAATGAAGAAGACTGGAGGAATAACATTACCTAGCTTCAAATGATACTACAGAGCTATAGTAACTGAAACAGCATGGTACTTGCATAAATACAGATACACAGATCAATGGAATAGAATAGAGAACCTGGAAACAAATCTGTACATCTATAGTGAATTCATTTTTGATGAAAGTGACAAAAACATATAATGGGGAAAGGATAGTCTCTTTAATTAATAATGCTGGTAAAACTGGATATTCATATGCAGAAGAATGAAACTAGATCTCTATCTCTCACCCTATAGAAAAATCAAATCAAAATGAATTAAAGACATCTAAGTCCCCAAACTATGAAACTACTAACAGAAAACACTGGAGAAACTCTTCAGGACATTGACTTGGGCAAGGGTTTCTTTCTTTCTTTTTTTTATTATTATACTTTAAGTTTTAGGGTACATGTGCACAACGTGCAGTAATATGTTGCCACAAACACAGGCAACCAAAGCAATAATGGATGAATGGGATCACATCAAGTTAAAAAGTTTCTGCACAGCAAACAATCAACAAAGTGAAGAGACAACCCACAGAATGGGAGAAAATCTTGGCAAACTACGTATCTGACAAGGGATTAATAACCAGACTATATAAGGAGCTCGAACAACTCTATAGGATAGTATCTAATAATCTGATTAAAAAATGTGTAGAAGATCTGAATAGACTTTTCTCAAAAGAAGACATACAAATGGCAAACAGGTATATAAAAAATGTTCAACATCATTGATCATTAGAGAAATGTGAATCAAAACTACAATGAAGTATTATCTCACACCAGTTAAAATGGCTTTTATCCAGAAGACAGGTAATAACAAATGCTGTCAACAATATGGAGAAAAGAGAAGCCTCATACACTCTTGGTGGGAATGTAAATTAGTACAATCCCTATGGAGAACAGTTTGAAGGTCTCTCAAAAATCTAAAAATAGAGCTATCATATGACTCAGCAGTCACACTCCTAGGTATACATCCAAAAGAAAGGAAATCAGTATATCAAAGAGAAATCTGAACTCCCATGTTAACTGCAGCACTATTCACAATAGCCAGCAAAATGCACAATTTGGTGGCAACACAAATAACTGTCAACAGATGAATAGATAAAGAAAATGTTGTATATACACACAATGGAGTACTATTCAGCCATAAAAATAAGGAGATCCTGTCATTTGCAAAAACATGGATGGAACTAGAGGTCATGATGTTAAGTGAAATAAGCCAGACACAGAAAGACAAACTTTGCATGTTCTCACTTATTTTGGGGAGCTAAAAATTAAAACAATTGTACTCATGGAGGTAGAGAGTAGAATGACAGTTACTAGAGACTGGAAAGGGTAGAAGTGGTGGGGGGTGAGGGGAAAGGAGTGATTGCTGTTGGGCAGAAAAAACAGTTAGAAAGGATAACTAAGATCTAGTATTTGATAGCACAACAGGGTGACTATATTCAATAATAATTTAACTTTACATGTAAAAATAACTAAAAGAGTATATTTGGATTGTTTGTAACACAATAGTAAATGCTTGAAGTGATGAATACTCCATTTACCCTGATGTAATTATTAAACATTGTATACTTGTATCAAAATATTCTATATACTCCACAAATATATATACCTACTATGTACCCACAAAAATTAAAAATAAAATACATTTTAAATCCAAATTGAGACATGTTTTTTCAATTTTCTTGGTGTTCTCATGTAATATTTACTGTCCTTTTTTTTTTTTTTTAATAAGAAATGGGATTACCACCCTTGATTCAAAAGGATTTATTTTGTTACCCAAGAAAGCAAAAATGCTTTGTGACGCAGGTTATCTGTAGTGCTAGTTAGAGAAATTACTGACTGTTTTCAATTCCTAGACTTTGGGAAATATTGACAGGCCCTCACATCCTCAACTTCAGTGTTACTAATACCTGTAGAACTGGTGAAACTGTTTGGGGCTTAGGTTCACAGAGGTGAGTCAGAGGATTTTATTCTTTTGGATTTTAACATAATGGCTTTTCTCATATTAGGCCCCTTCAGGAAGAAGAAAATAAGAAAAAAACCTGTTGTTAAAATTCAAAGAAGGTTTACTAGCTAACTTCAGAAAGATGCTGGAAAGAATGATTAATTTTTATACAACATATTTGAAAATGTACCAGTTAATAAAAGGAATGCTATCCAGAATGGAAGCAACTTTTTCAAAAGCTTATTATCCTGGAGTCTTGCACATCAATGCTCATGATTTCCTGGGTACAGTAATAGCAACACCTATTTATGCACTACTTGTCGTTTGAGATTTTTAAAATGATAAATAGCTGCTGTTTGGAATCTGCCTCTAGTTTGAATACCAAAATGACAGTATAGTTCAGAACTTCATGGTTCACCTAATGGGTATGTCTTGTTTACCGTTGAAATGTTCTAATATTCATTTCCATGATAATGACAACAAAAAGGAGAGCAGTGTTCTTTACCAGTGGAGCTGCAGTCACACCAGAATTATCTTCTTATAACACATCAGAGTGACAGGGATTATGGTTGCTTTTATGTTCTGGGAATTATTTAATTTTAACAACTTAGAGAGATGCCACTACTATGAATTTGGATATTTTCTTTTTTCTTATGCCTAGCATTGCTTATTTTTATAATTTGTTGATTTCTGAACCTAGGGCGAAAAGATCTATTTATATATTTTCCCCTCAGAAACAATACCAATTTGGTAGATATCTCAATAACTTACCTAGTTTTTCAAGATGAAAGTGATATACTAGTAGAATGATTGATTATATAATTCATGTAGAAGACCATGGGGCTAGAATTCCCTTACATCTTTGGAGTCAAAATGGGAGATGAGTGGGAGTAGAGGGCTACCAATGACTGAAATGATGGTGCACTGACTTTTGATAAAGGATTAAGAAAAGATCTTATCTCATTAAATATATCTGTGTTCACCTAGTATTACAGTGGGTCATTTTGTATATGTATCTATTACAGTTTTTTTCCCTTTGTAAATGTCATGAAACTAGTGATTTGACTTTTAAAAAACTATTATATTCAACAACTGATATCCAAGCAGAAAAAAAGTGACCAGCTGCTGTTATAGTGCACTACTCCAAAGCTGCCTTATCCACACACAAGAAAGATTACCAACTCAATTTTCAAAATAGCGTAAAAAAAGAGGAAGGTGAATATTACCTAATGTTGTAACAAGAGGAAACGTTGAGCAAAGAAGTTAATCATAATTATTGTAAATTATTCACTGCAAAAATGGAATAAGGAGTAACTGCTACTGTCTGATTTTTTGAAAAACAAAATGTGGAATAAAATATAAAGTAAGACAAGTTGACAGTAGATTACGAAAAGGATAATAGTATTTTTTTCAAATCTAAGAAATTACGTATTGATGTGCAAGCTACCTTTGCTCTGCATGAAAATAGAATTTACAGAGTTAGAAGAATGTGGAAGGAACAAGAGAGACACCTTAGAATTACCGTTATTCCACATGGGAGGGGAATTCTGTATTCCTGAGACTGTAGTTCCCCTCTGACCCTGGAGTGCTACATAATGTTTTTATTTTATTTATTTATTTATTTATTTTATTTTATTTATTTTTTTTTTTTGAGACGGAGTCTGGCTCTGTCGCCCAGTCTGGAGAGCAGTGGCATGATCTCGGCTCTCTGCAAGCTCTGCCTCCCGGGTTAACGCCATTCTCCCGCCTCAGCCTCCCGAGTAGAATAGCTGTGACTGCAGGCGTCCGCAACCACTCCCGGCTAATATATATATATATATATTTTTGTATTTTTAGTAGAGGTGGGGTTTCAATATGTTAGCCAGGATGGTCTCGATCTCCTGACCTCGTGATCCACCCACCTTGGCCTCCCAGAGTGCTGGGATTATAGGCGTGAACCACCGCACCGGGCCAGAGTGCTACACAATTTTGACGATGCCTTCTTAGAAGAGTAAACCTGAGTTGATAGACTATTCTGGAAAGACAATAGGTGTACCCAGATGTGGAGTATGTTTATATTCTATTCCCATGGTCTTCTACAAGGAGAAGGAGTAGAAGGCATCTCCTTTGCCCTCACGGTGCGTTCAGAAAAAATGTTGCCTCTTAATGTAAACGTAATTAAATATATTTTAAAAATACTTAATATGTATTTTAAAAATCTAACACGTTCAAAACATCTTTAAATATAATATGATTTAATATTAATTAATGGGTTTGAAATTGATAATTTAATTTTCTGTAACAATACTTAGTCCTCCCTTCCAAAATGGAAATTATACAACTTGACCAGTGTTCTATGTGAAAATAATTTCCTTGATTTCTATTTACTATGAGCATCTGCATAGAAGTGTTATTCTTTTCTATGCTTATGAATCTAGTTAATTGTTCAAACTGTGCTAGAGTATAAATATTTTGGAATACGTATTTCATTAGATTCATTTACAACATAGATGGTTTCCAATGGGAATTTCTTACACTAACCTGATTATCAAAAAAAGGTGAAAATGTATCATCTGCTTTCAAGTCTAGTGTTATGTCAAAATATATTTTTCAATTATGCATTTAATTATTCAGCTAATGGGTTTCATAAATAGTAGAGATTTCATTTTAAATTATTTTTATAAATAGTTCTAAAACATGCTTTTTTGTTGTTTTTTTGTTTGTTTTGTTTTTGAGACAGGATCTCTCTCCGTTGCCTAGGCTGGAGTGCAGTGGCGGGATCTAGGCTCACTGCAAACTCTGCCCCCCGGGTTCAAGCGATTCTTGTGCCTCAGCCTTCTGAGTAGCTGGGATCATAAGTGTGTGCCACCATGCCTGGCTTATTTTTGTATTTTTAGTAGAGACGAGGTTTTGCCATGTTGGCCAGACTGGTCTTAAGCTCCTGGCCTCCAGTGATCTACCTGCCTTGGCCTCCCAGAGTGCTGGGATTATAGGATTAAGCCATCATGCCTGGCTCAAAAACATGTTTTTCAATTATTATTTTTCTAATGAAGACATATAATTGACCTATGTTTACACATGTATGTTCTCTATATAGTGAAACTTTTTAAAGAGAGAATAGTATGGAAAATTCAAAAGCTCTGGCTCTCCAAGGCAAAGGCAGAGAAAGGGCAACATTTTGTTATGCCTCCTGATTTTACTCCTTGAGTTTTATTTTCTCCCCTTGTCTATTTTTTTAATGCTAGAGACTGTTTTCTTAAGGGAGCATACCTCTTCAGGCAAGCATGATAACTGACAAATTTTAATACAGTGTGACCATATAGTTGAGAAGTAATTACCTAATAAAGACAATAATGTTACTGTTTCGATTATTTTGGGGGAGGGGATGTTAGTTTTACACCATCTTAAACAAATCCAGGTTTCATATTCACTGGTAGTAAATATATTAACTTTCTGGATCAAAATGGAGAGCCTCTCAAGATAAAGAATTGTGCAGTCAGCAATGACAAATTAGTCAGGATAGCAGGAACCTGGGATCAAGCCTATCTTCACCATTTCGGTCTCACCACCATATGTAAGTGGGACCATAGTTGCGCTGCACTCGTTTCTGACATCAGTGTGGCATATCTCTGTAGCACTGTCTTTGTCACAGATACTGCTCTGGGTAGCAGGAACTCTGATTATCCAGTTCCACTTCTGTAGGATCACATTTTTTACAGAGGTACGACAAATGGTACACAAATTTGGTTCTCAACCTTGAGACGAGATCAGAGATATTCTTCTTATTGTCCAGGAGAACAGCAATTTGGATGTTTCTCTCCACAGTGTCCTCATTAGGATCTTTGGTAGAAGAGATGATGGTGAAAATAACCTGGGCCCACTTACATTTGTCATCAACAGGAATGATCCTCTCATCTTCATCTTGAGGTGTCACAAGAACAGCCTTAACAAAAATGGCCTAGACTGTCCAGAAGAGAAAATAGTTCTTCATGCTGACTTCAGTTCTCTTGAAAACCCAAATTCTAAAACGAGTCAGACACTTCCTCCAACGTTTAATATAGAATTATAACTAAATACATTTCAGAAAGAATAAAGGACAAGGAAGTAAGTCAAGAATAATTCCATTTGCAGAAAAAGGGCCTGCTGCCTTGTTTTATTTTATTTTTTTTGACCCAGGAAAGGTCAGGGCCCATTAACAAAGTAGAATCAACATTTAAATACATAAGCAAACATGAAGGCTTTTGTCTTTTCCTCTCAGTTTTGAACCCTTGGTGTCATCTGGGAAGTGGGTTGGTTTCACATCTGAAATAGGAGAAGGAAGGAATGAAGGAGTTGCCAGTGACCTAAGATAAATATCTGATGCATACTAATTTTTTAATGTTACCAGAGTGATCCCAAACTCCTTAGCTTTCTGAGCGCAACATGATTATAATATTCAATTAAATAGTTTGTGTCTTTTTGCGTTTTATGGCAGAAACTATATAATTCTCCTGTCTTGGTGGAATTTGGGGAGTGGATCTTGAGGCACTGCAGTTGCTCATCAACACCTGTGAGCTTAAACTCTCATTTTCTGCAAGCCTCTCCTAGTCCTCTTCCCAACATTTCATCGTTGTCCATGCTGCTCCTGCTCCTTGTTTATTTCTATCCAAAATGCCAAGAAAAGCTCTCCATAATGCCCCAACTTTAGGAACTAACTTTTCTTTTCCCTCATAAGTTGGAAAACAAATCTTCATATTGTTTTTGCATATAGAACTATTTAGATACTTTCAACCTGGAAATTGTCTTTCATAATCAAAAGACTCATACATATGTGCTTTTCTAAACCTGCTGATCTTAAACTGTTAGATGTCAGGACCTTTTACTCTTAAATTACCCAAGGCCCTAAAGAGCTTTTCTTTATGTGGTTATATCTACCGCTGTTTATCCTGCTAGTGATTAAATGAGAAATGTAAAAATATTACTGTCATCTGAATATTTGTAACACCCCAAAAATTTATTTGTAGAAACCTAATCCCCAATGTTATACTATTAACAGATTGGGGTCTTTAGGAGGTCATTAGGTCATGAGGGCAGAGCCTTCAGTAATGGGATTAGTTATCTTATA
Source organism: Macaca thibetana thibetana (assembly GCF_024542745.1). NCBI lineage: Eukaryota > Metazoa > Chordata > Mammalia > Primates > Cercopithecidae > Macaca > Macaca thibetana. The sequence goes on from NC_065585.1 coordinate 59,892,754, forward strand.
AAAAAGGCATAAAGGAGCTGGTTTGCCCCTTCCATCTTTAAGGACAAAGAGAGAAGTTGCCATCTGTGAACCAGAGCGAGCTTTCACCAGATGTTGAATCTGCTGGAGCTTTATGGTGGACTTCCTATACTCTAGAAGTGTGAGAAATAAATGTCTGTTGTTAATAAGCCACACAGATTATGGTACTTTTGTTTTAGTAGCCTGAACAGACTAAAATAAATATTTAAATATTAAAATAATACATTATGATATATTAATTCAATATATAATTATTCAGAAAAATACAATTTGAGTTATGCAAGATAAGTTCTAGAGAACTGCTGTACATTATGTCTGCAGTTAACAATACTGCACTGTGCACCAAAAAATATGTTAAGAAAGTAGATATCATGTGTTCTTATAGCAGTAAAAATTAACAATAATAAATTTATTGCAGTTTAACATGTATAACGTATTTTTAGGAAAAATAATTATATATTATAAAACAAAAAATTGTAGTGAGAATGGTGGCATTGTACATTTTCACAGATCTTTTTCATATCTGGCTTATTCATAGATGATAGTAGAGTCTCATTTCTGCTTCTACATTTACACTGTTGCAATATGTTGTTTTGGTTGAGGTTTATGAAAAAATCTGGAGCAGTTTCTAAAGTATAGGAAGTATCCGAAGAAGCATATGAAGAAAATACTCTGGGAGGAGTACAGTCACTTCCGCTGTGAAGGCACAGATGAGTTCCTAAAAAGCACTGAGCTGTGCAAAACAGTACTTTTAAAAATACAGGGTTTATAAGAAAATGAGTTTAGGAATATAGTGCTCAGAAACTTTTCTGACACACACAAAACCAGATAGTAATCTAATTAAAAAGCAGTCTAATAAAAATGGTAGCACAGTTTTAGACATTAAATAGGCAAGAAATGAATGAATTCAATGATAAATACAGCATTACCTTATGGGAAATTTATCTGTGGAACCAGGTGTCTTCACTCCCCCAGGCTGCTCTACCTGGCTCCCAAGTCCACCACTCTACAGGCAAGAGGAAGAGAACAAAAGAGAGATGAAGAGAGAAAAAGGAAGGTGAACACAGAGGGAAAATGCAAAATAGGCTGAGAGAAAATGAAGAAATTAAAGAGAGGGAGGTTGGGGGCCTCCTTAGTGTCCTTGGTAGTTACAAGGGTTGCACCTTGTGAGATTTTGTAAAGTACTGGCAGGAAAGTGATGTGAAATTGAATGGAATGTGGTAACACCATGTGTAGATGGGTGTGACTTAATGTCCTCCTGAAGTGTGTGTCTGAGTGGGATGTTTGTATTTGTAGGAGGGAAAAAGTAATATCTCTTCCTTACCTATCACAAGGTTTGAAGCTGACACTCCTATAATGAAAGGCAGATTAACAAGAGGAAAGCATAACAAATATGTTTAACAAAGTTTTATGTGGCACGGGAGACTTCAGAAATGGAGATCTGGAATGAATCAAGGATAGTTTCTCAAAAAGGATATTGAGCATCTCTCTCTTTCTTCCTCTTATCTTCCTGTCTGTCTCTGTCTCTTTCTCTCTGTCTCTCACACACATGCACACACGCACACAAATGTGCATGAACATGTAGTATGCCAGGTCTCCTATGAAGTACATCTTATTTTAGTTTGTGAGACAGTGATATGAAACCCAAATTTGGAATGATTTTATAATCATCAAGACAGAGTAGAGTACCACTTATCTTAGATATTGGATGTTCCAGTAGTTTCATACATTAACTCATGGTGAATTGAGAATTAAGAATACAGTATTTCATATTATTTGAGAAAATTATTCACTTTTAGGTTATTTTCTTTAATGTACCTTGAAATAAAAGCTTCACTTCAGACCCTAGGAAATGCTGGACGAAGGTAAAAATTACTTTGAATATTTCTGAAACTATAAAAATACTGCCTAGGGTGTTCTCTATTGATTATATATGCAGATTACCTTTTTAACTGCCTCTCTTATGAGGTATTAATTTGTGCTTGGAATATTTTATGTCCTTGATAACTTGATTGATTTTGAGCAAAGTCAGTAAAACATAGATCTTTATTTAAGTAAAATTCAATAGAAAGGCTTTCATCTGACATCAGTCAGATTTTATTGAGGATTTGATACAATTCCTTTTGATATATCTCATTTCATTAATAACAAATATAGGAATATATGCCAGATTCTGAAATGAATTACAATAGAAGCCATAGATGTTATTCTAAACCACATTCAAGTGTCAATTCACTTCCATTTCAACTAACTTGATAAATAATCATACCCTAAGTTTACACAGTTTCATATTCATTACCATATTTTTTCCTACTAACAACCCCCAAAACAGGTAAAATCATACTAGCATAAAACTTGACATGATGAGGCTATCTGCAGTGGTTTGGAGCCTCTGGAGAGAGGCCAGAACCTCCACCTTGGAGTGGGACTGAACAGTAGGGATAGAAGTGTTTGGGAACTTGAAAGGGTAGAAGTAGGAGCACAGAATGGTTTCAGATTCCAGAAGAAACTCAAGTCAGATGTATAGGTTATGGTACACAAAGTGTGTGTCTATGGATGATTGTCTAATATGTTCAGTTCCCATATGTGGGCAGGGAGTTTACCTGACAGGAAAGCCACAAGCACCTGTGCCACAAAAGGTTACTGGGAACAGGGAGAACTAGAGTGGTCAGAAGGAGGAATATGATCATATCATTATTAGGAGTACACATAAAGATCACCTACAGAGCTGGGTAAATGTGCACTGTGTGATTGGGTAGGTCCAGGATGGGGCTGTGGCCTGTTTGTTTTAAAAGCCACAGAAATGATACACTTGGTCTATGGTAAGAACCACGACTTAAATAAGAGTTCAGTCTGGGCTAGCAGCATTCATGACATAAGTAGGAGCCAGTGGTAGACTTGGGCAGAAAAGGCAGAGCTCTAAAGTCTAAGAGTTGAGGAATAGATTGTAGTGCCCTGTAAAATATCTCAGGGTGAATGTTTCAGAGCAATTATGGTCATACTTGTTTCTTTTTTAAAGGACACAGTGATGAATTCCATTGTGTATGTGTGTGTGTGTGTGCTGGCCATGTGTCAGAAAAATAGGTCTACCAAACTGTAGGCATAGGGCTGGTTGAGGCATGTTCATATTAGGGAGGTAAATTATTAGTCTGTGGGTTTTGCAAAAATGCAGTTGTCAGCAATGGGCAATTTATAACCAGTGTCTTTCAAAAATTCAGACAAGACATTAGCTTCAGGGATGTCTATCATGAGTAAAGGGACACCAAACACTCAAAAGATTCAGAGTCAAATACTTTTTTAAGAAAAATGGGAAGAGAAAATCAAGAGACATATTTAAGTCATAATATCCAATAACAAAATTGGGCTAGAGATATAAAGAGACAATTCATAGTAAAAGCACTAATGGCAAAACAAACAAACAAACAAACAAACAAAACACATAAGAAAAGATGTCCAAACTTTCTGATACTAGCAATAATAATTAAAGTAAGGAGATAATTTAATTTTGTTAAATTAGCAAACATTAAAAAGTAATAGCATCTATATTAATTTCCTATGACTGTTGAAACAAATTATCACAAACTAGGAGGCTTGAGGCAACACAGATTTATTCTCTTACAATTCTGGAGGTCAGAAATCTGAAATCAGTTTCACTGCACTAAAGTCAAAGTGTTAGTAGGGCTGGTTGCTTTCAGAGGCTCTAGGAGGAGAATTAGAGGAGAGGGGAATTAGTTTCTAGCCTTTTCTAGCTTCTGGAGGCCACCTTCTTTCCTTGGCTGGTGACCCCTTCCTCTTAATAACTACTCCAATCTCTTGGTTCATCATCACACTGCTTATTTCTGTATCAAAGCTCTCTCTAATAAAGACATGTGATTACATTTGGGAATGTAATCACATATGTAATGAGGAGAGAATACTCTCCTCGTTAGGCTTCTATTCTTTCTTTTAAATTTTATTTTAAGTTCTGGGATACAGGTGCAGAATGTGCAGGTTTGTTACATAGGTATACATGTGCCATGGTGATTTGCTGCACTATCAACCCATTATCTAGGTTTTAAGCCCCCCCATGCATTAGGTATTTGCCTTAATGCTCTCTCTTCCCTTGACCCTTACCCCTGACAGGCCCCAGTGTGTGATGTTTCCCTCTCTGTGTCCATGTGTTCTCATTGTTCAACTCCGATTTATGAGTGAGAACATGCGGTGTTTGGTTTTCTGTTCCTGTGTTAGTTTGCTGATAATGATAGCTTCCAGGTTCATCCATGTTCCTGCAAAAGACATGAATTCATTCTTTCTTATGGCTGCATAGTGTTCTGTGGTATATATGTGCCAGATTTTCTTCATCCAGTCTATCATTGATGGGCATTTGCTATTGTAAATAGTGTTGCAATAAACACATGTGTGCATGTGTCTTTATAGTAGAATTATTTGTAACCCTTTGCGTATATACCCAGTAATGAAACTGCTGTGTCAAATGGTATTTCTGGTTCTAGATCCTTGAGGAATCACCACACTGTTTTCCACAATGGTTGAATTTATTTATACTCCCACCAACAGTGTAAAAGCATTCCTATTTCTCTACATAGACTTGTATTCTTTGTGTCTGGTTTCTTTCTCTTAACATGAAGTTTGTTGCAAGAGGCTGCAGTTAACTTACTTTCATTGCTAATAGTATTACATTGTATGGAATACCATAATTTAATCTATTTTAATACTGATGCAAATGTGGATTGTTTTCATTTTTTGATTTCTTAAAAGAGCAATGCAGCTACACTTCTCTTCTATATTGATGTTTATACTCTCTCCTAGCAAATCAAGAAGTTTAGACTGCTTTAACCCCATGTAATCTATTTCTGTCTTCACTCCTATACTGGCCATGTTATTTTAATTCTCTTTATATTTTAAACCTCTGAAGACATTAAAAAATTTTAGACAGTCATTATTTATTTGGGTATACCCACATATTTACTATTTTAATTTCATTTATTCCTTTTTGTAGCGCTTTTTTTTTTTTTACTAGATTGTTATTTTGCCTAAAGAATACTCTTTTTCTAAACCACCAGGAAGAAGTTGAATCCCTGAATAGACCAACAGCAGGCTCTGAAATTGAGGCAATAATTAATAGCCTACCAACCAAAAACAGTCCAGGACCAGAGGGATTCACAGCCGAATTCTACCAGAAGTTCAAGGAGGAGTTGGTACCATTTCTTCTGAAACTATTCCAATCAATAGAAAAAGAGAGAATCCTCCCTCATTTTACGAGGCCGACATCATCCTGATACCAAAGCCTGACAGAGATACAACAAAAAAAGAGAATTTTAGACCAATATCCCTGATGAACATCGATGCAAAAATCCTCAATAAAATACTGGCAAACCAAATCCAGCAACACATCAAAAAGCTTATCCACCATGATCAAGTGGGCTTCATCCCTGGGATGCAAGGCTGGTTCAACATATGCAAATCAATAAACGTAATCCAGCATATAAACAGAACCAAAGACAAAAACCACATGATTATCTCAATAGATGCAGAAAAGGCCTTTGAAAAAATTCAACAGCCCTTCATGCTAAAACTCTCAATAAATTCGGTATTGATGGAACGTATCTCAAAATAATAAGAGCTATTTATGACAAACCCACAGCCAATATCATACTGAATGGGCAAAAACTGGAAAAATTCCCTTTGAAAACTGGCACAAGACATGGATGCCCTCTCTCACCACTCCTATTCAACACAGTGTTGGAAGTTCTGGCTAGGGCAATCAGGCAAGAGAAAGAAATAAAGGGTATTCAGTTAGGAAAAGAAGAAGTGAAATTGGCCCTGTTTGCAAATGACATGATTGTATATTTAGAAAACCCCATTGTCTCAGCCCAAAATCTCCTTAAGCTGATAAGCAACTTCAGCAAAGTCTCAGGATAAAAAATCAATGTGCAAAAATCACAAGCATTCTTATACGCCAGTAACAGACAAACAGAGAGCCAAATCACAAGTGAACTCCCATTCACAATTGCTTCAAAGAGAATAAAATACCTAGAAAATAAAATTCCTAGGTATTTTATTCCCACTTACAAGGGATGTAAAGGACCTCTTCAAGGAGAACTACAAACCACTGCTCAGTGAAATAAAAGAGGACACAAACAAATGGAAGAACATACCATGCGCATGGATAGGTAGAATCAATATTGTGAAACTTGCCATACTGCCCAAGGTAATTTATAGATTCAATGCCATCCCCATCAAGCTACCAGTGACTTTCTTCACAGAATTGGAAAAAACTGCTTTAAAGTTCATATGGAACCAAAAAAGAGTCTGCATTGCCAAGCCAAAAGAACAAAGTTAGAGGCATCATGCTACCTGACTTCAAACTATACTACAAGGCTACAGTAACCAAAACAGCATGGTACTGGTACCAAAACAGAGATATAGACCAATGGAACAGAATAGAGCCCTCAGAAATAATACCATACATCTACAGCCATCTGATCTTTGACAAACCTGACAAAAACAAGAAATGGGGAAAGGATTCCCTATTTAATAAATGGTGCTGGGAAAATTGGCTAGCCATAAGTAGAAAGCTGAAACTGGATCCTTTGCTTACTCCTTATATGAAAATTAATTCAAGATGGATTAGAGACTTAAATGTTAGACCTGAAACCATAAAAACCCTAGAAGAAAACCTAGGTAATACCATTCAGGACATAGGCATGGGCAAAGACTTCATGTCTAAAACACCAAAAGCAACGGCAACAAAAGCCAAAATTGACAAATGGGATCTCATTAAACTAAAGAGCTTCTGCACAGCAAAATAAACTACCATCAGAGTGAACAGGCAACCTACAGAATGGGAGAAAATTTTTGCAATCTACTCATCTGACAAAGGACTAATATCCAGAACCTATAAAGAACTCAAACAAATTTACAAGAAAAAAACAAACAACCCCATCAAAAAGTGGGCAAAGGATATGAACAGACACTTCTCAAAAGAGGACATTCATACAGTCAACAGACACATGAAAAAATGCTCATCATCACTCACCATCAAAGAAATGCAAATCTAAACCACAAAGAGATACCATCTCACACCAGTTAGAATGGCAATCATTAAAAAATCAGGAAACAACAGGTGCTGGAGAGGATGTGGAGAAATAGGAACACTTTTACACCGTTGGTGGGACTGTAAACTAGTTCAACCATTGTGGGAAACAGTGTGGCAATTCCTCAAGGATCTAGAACTAGAAATACCCTTTGACCCAGGCATCCCATTACTGGATATATACCCAAAGGATTATAAGTCATGCTGCTATAAAGACACATACACACGTATGTTTATTGCAACACTATTCACAATAGCAAAGACTTGGAATCAACCCAAATGTCCATCAGTGACAGACTGGATTAAGAAAATGTGGCACATATACACCATGGAATACTATGCAGCCATAAAAAAGGATGAGTTTGTGTCCTTTGCAGGGACATGGATGCAGCTGGAAACCATCGTTCTCAGCAAACTATCACAAGAACAGAAAACCAAATACTGCATGTTCTCACTCATAGGTGATAATTGAACAATGAGATCACTTGGACACAGGAAGGGGAACATCACACACTGGGTCCTCTTGTGGGTGTGGGGGGGAGGGATAGCAATAGGAGATACACCTAACGTAAATGAAGAGTTAATGGGTGCAGCACACCAACATGGCACACATATACATATGTCACAAACCTGCACGTTGTGCACATGTACCCTAGAACTTAAAGTATAATAATAATAAAAAAAAGAATACTCTTTTTCTTTCATTTACTGTGAATCTGCTAGCAACAAATCGTCTTAGTTTCTATTTATCTGAAAATGTCTTCATTTTTATCTTAAATATTGAAAATAAAATTTAATTATTGTTCTTGTATGCTTGGCTTAATTTTTAAGAACTTATTGTATATATTTAAGGTAAACAACATGATTTTTCAATAGACTATTTTTAGAGCAATTTAGGTTCACAGTAAAATTGGGCAGAAGGTATAGAGATTTCCCATATGCCTCTTCCCCGACACATGTATAACCTCCCCCATTATCAACATTCTCCACCAGAGTGGGACATTTGTTACAATTGATGAGCCAACATTGACGCATCATCATCACCCAAAGCCCATAGTTCACATTAGGATTCACCCTTGGTGTTGTACATGCCTGAGGGAACTGACTGAACACATGTGAAGCTGCATCCAAACTGTGACCAGATTAATTGGAAAAATGTAAAATGACATGTAGCCACCATTGTAGTATCATATAGAGTAGTTTCACTGCTATAAAAATTCTTTGTGCCTCTTCTATTTATCCTTCCCTTCTACAAACCCTGGCAACGACTAATGTTTTTACTGTCTCCCTAGTTTTGCATTTTCCAAAATGTTGTATAATTGGAATCAAGCAGTATGTAGCTTTTGCAGATTGACTTCTTTCACTTACAATACATTGTTATTAACTGTAGTCCCCATGTACAACATGATGTTTTGATATACACGTACATTTCAGTACTGAAATGATTATGGCAGCCAAGCCAATTAACATATCCTTCATGCACAAGTACAGTTTTTTTGTGGTAAGAGCACTTAAAATATATCCTTTTAGCAAATTTCCAGCATACAATGCAATATTAACTATAGTCCTCATGATGTATATTAGATATCTAGAAATATATTTATTATAGATTTCTAGATTAACAATATTTTTTCACCACATTAAAAATTTACTCCATTATTTTTTTACTTTCACTGTTCTTGTTGAGAAATTAGAAGTCATTTTGGCTTTTGCTTCTTTGAAGGTAATGTCTTTCTTCTTTTTTGCTTTTAATGTTTTTACCTTTTCTTTCTTTTTTACTAATTTTGCTATGTTGGACTAGATGGAAATGTAGATGTTAAACCCATCCATCGAGTTCTTGATTTCACATATTTTCTTTGTTTCAGATTTTCCATATGGTACTTTTTTACATATGCTATACAAATTGTCTATAGTTCCCTCATCTTTACTATATTTGCAACCATTTTTAAAATCTCTTTGAAGACATTATTTTATCTCCTCAAACATAAGCATAGTTATTTAAAAGTCTGTGTTTGATAATTCCAGTATTTGAAGACCTTTGTTCTCTTTGGATTATCTATATTCTCCTGCTGGCTTTTCTTCATTAACTCTTAACTCCCCTGTGTATTATCTTTGATTATGTGCCAGACATTATATTTGAAAAAAAAAGCCAGGAGCTTTGGAGGTTATTTGTGTTATTATAGGTTAATTTGCCAACATCCTTATAAAACAAGCCAGTCTCATCAGTATTGAAAACCAGATCTTCCAGATATCCCTTTTCCTATAACACTATGCAGGTATTTAAAAAATTCTTCTGTAGCTTCCTGATTTGCAAAACCTGCCTTGCCTGTAATTTTAACATTTTTGTAGGTGTATTACCTTTTAAAAGCTTCAAGCCAACCAGCACTAGCTAGAGGGGTTTAATATTTTCATAAACCCTGAGTAACATGACTGTAAATTTCTTTCGCTTTCAGCCTACAAAAACGTTGTTCACTATGCTTCTTTTTAAGTCATTATCTCACGAATCCCCAAAAGTAGCCACTTTCCATCTTTTCCATAGCTTCATTATACAATATAGATATTACATCAGCACTTTCTTAAGTGGCCTCATGTTCAGATTGGTGACTTTTCTTTCTTTTTCTGAGTGTACCATATTGTTGATTCATTAACATTGAATTCACAGCCAACAGCACTTGAACTCATGCCTAAAGGAAGCTTATCTAACACACACATTTTCTCTGTAAGGCACAATACAGCCTTTGTGTGCTTAAGAACGCTAGACAGCACTTCAGCACTACCCTTGGGAGCCATTTAAAGCAACAAAATCACCATCAAAAAGCATGAAATGTGAAAACACGGCACTAAAGACACTGTAAAACGGACACTTGTTTACTATACAGCATTGCATTTTGTTTAACCTCAGTTGGGAAAGCACGTGTTGGGTGACTCTGTGTACCTCTGTGAATGACTATAAAGGTACTGTGAGTATTGATTTATGGTTAAAAATAAATTTTAGTGAGTAGGCAAATTTACAAATATAAAATCCTTGGATAATGAGGATTGACTGTATCTGAGATTTCCTAAAGCTAGTTTAATTAATTAAATTTTTTTGAATCACATAGATGGTGTAAAGCTGGGATGCAGTTTTTTGTGAGCGCTGATACTTCTGGTGCACCTTTATTCCAGCACTGCAGCCTTTCAGGGTCCCAGTCACAGACAAGAAGGGCCCCAAGATTCAAATCTTCCCCCCTGACTCTGAAGCTGTCAAGAACACTGCTCAGTCATTGAGTCACTTTTTCTGGAATTGGTCACTGGCCTAATGATAAAAACTACCAGACTTCTCAATTTCTGTCTTTCCTGGATCTCAACTCAACGATTATGAACTAACAACATGGTTTTACATTTTATTATATCCTGATCATTTTCACATCATCACTAGATGACAAATTGTAAGACTGGACTGCAAGATCTTTTCTAATCTAAACTGAAAAATGTACTATTACAATTTTACAAGTTTGTTTTGTTAAGGTCACAGGGATAGATCACATGCTTGGAATTGATAGGAGTGTGGTTTCTTCTGTAGAGTAGAAACATTTTAATTTTCAGTCATTCTGGTTAGAGGTCAGGGCAGGGCTCAGGAGATGGGTTTTAGACTGAAGTGAGGTGAAGGTCATTTTCTCACAGACAGAGGATGTCAGGGGATGCTGTTGGAAAAAGTAAGCTGCTCTGGGTCATGAAGAGTCTGGTAAAGAATCTAGAACAGGTCTCAGCCTGGACAATGGTTGTAAATTACTCCTTGTGTTGACTTGCCTTTTATTATACTGTCAGGAACATAGCATCAAGTTTAATCAAAATTTGACCTAGAATCAAAAGTGCCTTGGGGAATTATGGGTGTAACCATTCCATTGCTAATAGAAAGGAAAATAGTTTTCTTCTTCTGAGATCAGACTAAAAGACAGCTATGCTCAACATAGCTGTGACCTCACAATGGCCTCACATGGATGGAGGCAGTATGATGGACATCTGTTTCCCAGGGCTGCTCTGATGAAATACCAGAAACTAGGTGGCTTAAAACAACAGAAATGTATTGTTTTCCAGTTCTGGGGTTAGAAATCCTCAATCAAGTTGTCATCAGGGCCATGCTTTGTCTCATGGCTCTGGGGGAGAATCTTCCTTTGCCTCTTGTTTTACTGTGTCTTCTAGCAATCCCAGGTATTCCTTGGTTTATAAATGCATCACTCCAGTCACATGACTTCTTCTTTCTGTATCTTCATAGTTTCTTCTCTCTGTGTGGGTATATGCCCAAATTTCCACTTTTTGTAAGGACACCAATCATATTGTATCAGGGCTTACTCTAATGACCTTGTGAATAAGTTGGTTAAATCTGAGACCTTACTTGGAAATTGTCAAGATCACATTTTGAGATATTGGGGATTAATATTGCAATATATCTTTTTGGAAGATGTATTAGTCTGTTTTCACACTGTGATAAAAAATTTCCCTGAGACTGGGTAATTTATAAATAAAAGAGGTTTAATTGACTCACAGTTCCACATGGCCGGGGAGGCCTCAGGAAACTTACAATCATGGCGGAAGGGGAAGCAGGCATCTTCTTCTCAAGGCAGCAGGAGAGCGAGGAGCTTGAGTGTGAAGGAGGAAATGTCAAACACTTATGAAACCATCAGATCTCTTGAGAACTCACTCATTATCAGGAGAACAGCATGGGGGACACCACCCCCATGGTCCAATCACCTCCCTCCCTTGACTCATGGGGATTACAGTTCAGGATGAGATTTTAGTGGAGACACAGAGTCAAATCACATCAGAGAGGGAGACAATTCAGTCCATAATAATGAGGAATCCAAGGAAAAAATATCTGAGGGAACTGACTGAACACATGCGAAGCTGTGTCCAAGGAGGATCCTATTGTTGACTGGGCTTTGAGGCACCATTTTTGTGGGTTATACTATATTCCAAAATACAACATAGGCAAAGTGGGGCATGTATCTGTCAGGTTTCAGTCAGGAGAACAGAGTTACTGTGAGTGTTTTAAAATGAGGAATTTTAAAAATAGAATTTAGACCTATACAATTGTGGAAGGATTTGGTTAAAAAAAGTCCAGAAGAGGGATTGGAGGGTCAGAAAAAAGTTGTTAACAGTGCATTTGGGAAAGCAGTCACAGCCACCAAACGGGACTGGAAGGGAAACATTCATGGAGGGGCTGAAGGAATGGGAAGCCATTGCTTCACTTCAGCTGCCCCCTGTGTGGGTCTGCAGTCAAACATCTGTGTTGGGCTAGGACCACTGTGGGGCAATAAGGTAAATGGTAGAAAAAAGAACTGGGTGTAAAATGAAGGATAAACTGGGACCTGCTGGGGCTATCTACAAATGCGTGCCAACCTATCCGACTATAAAGAATTTCACTTCAAGCTTCCAAGAGCTGCCAAACTGCTCTTTTGTCCATTTCTAACCTTGAAACATATAGGAATGGGATCCTGGAAATATAACTCTCATCTTTAACAATGTGCCACAAGGGAAGGACAAAGTTCTGCTGGAATTCACAAATTGGACATGAAACAGAAGTGAAATTTTATTACAAAGTTAATGGAATTACAAAAAGGAGATAAAGGGAGCTTATACTAAATGGGTTAGATTGTTTTATTTCATAGACAAGGAAAGTTAATAAAGTAATCTATAGTCACATAAGGCTTATGAGAAAGAAAATAAGCCCTGCTTGTAGCTGGAGTATAAAGACTAACTTTCTCTTTCGGATACTGAATGTAAAACTTGGGAGAGCCAAATTATGGTTTTCGTATATTGAGCCACTGACTAGCTCAGTGTAATTCAATATATATATTTGTGTACCAGACTTTATGTTTGCGCAAAGATGCCTAACCAGGTCTTCCTTTCTCCTCCTCCCTGCTTTCTCCCTGCAAAATACCTGGTCAATTGTATTAGTCAGGATTCTCCAGAGAAACAGAATCAATACGAAATATATTTATATCTTTGTGTGTGTGACGCACATATATATGTAATAAGATATACTATATATATACACAAATATATGTGTTAAAAGATATACTATACATTTATAACTATTTAGAATAACTTTACTATTATTAAAAAACCATACACAGATGGTCCCCAACTTTTTTTTTAACTTTTATTTTAGGTTCAGGAGTCCATGTGCAGGTTTGTTATATAAGTAAACTTGTGTCACATGGGTGTAATGTACAGATTATTTTGTCACCCAGGTACTGAGCTGAGTACCCAATTATTGTTTTTTCTGTTCCTCTCCCTCCTCCCACCCTCTACTCTCCGGTAGGCCCCATTGTCTGTTGTTCCCCTCTTTATGTTCATGTGTTCTAATCATTTAGCTCTCACTTATTAGGTGAGAACATGTGGTATTTAGTTTTCTGTTCCTGCATTAGTCTGCTAGAGATAATGGCCTCTAGCTCTACCCATGCTCCTGCAAAGGACATGATCTCATTCTTTTTTATGGTTGCATAGCATTTCATGGTGTACATATACTACATTTTCTTTACTTAACTATGGTTTTACTTATGATTTTTTGACTTTACCATGGAGCAAAATGATATGTATTCAGTAGAAACCGTACTTTGACTTTTAAATTTTGATATTTTCCTAAGCTAATGATATGTGATATGGCACTCTCTTACAATATTGAGCAGTGACATTGAGCAATAGGTCCCAGTCAACCACATGATCACTAGAGTAAATAACCAATACTCTACAGAGTACTGTGTTACCAGATGATTTTCTCCAACTGTAGGATAATGTAAGTGTTCTGAGCACATTAAGATAGGCTAGGCTAAGCTAAGCTATGATATTATATTTGGTAGGTTAGATCTATTAAATGCATTTTTGACTTACAATATTTTCAATTTACAATGGTTTTATTGGGATATATCCCCATTGTAAGTCAAAGAGAATGTGTGTATAATATATATGTGTGTGTGTGTATATATATATGTGTGTGTGTGTGTGTGTGTGTATATATAATATATATACGACATTGGCTCTTGCAATTACGAAGGCTGAAAAGTTACAAGATCTGCAGGGAGAGCTGACAAGCTGGAGACCCAGGAGAGCTTATGGTATAGCTCCAGTATGAAGGCTAGCAGGCTCAAGACCCAGGAAGAACCAATGTTTCAATGCTAGTCCAAAGGCAGGAAAAAGTCAATGCCCTAGTTGAAAGGGAGGTAGGCAGGCAGAATTCTCTCTTTCTTGGGAGAAGGTTAGTCTTGTTCTATTCAGGACCTCAACTAATAGGGAGAGGCCCAGCCATATTAGGGAGAGCAATCTGCTTTAGTCACTCTACCAATTTGAATCCTAATCTCATCCAAAAATGTCCTCACAGAAACACCCAAAATAAAGTCTGGTCAAATAGCTGGGTACCTTATGGTCCAGCCAAGGTGACATATAAAATTAACCGGCATAACATTATTCTCAACAACTTTCTGGATTGAGGCTTATTTTTGACCTGGGAAGAGCTTTTAAGTACTTTTATTATCTTAAGAGATTTAATTAATTTTCTTTTTCAGTTTGAGTGCTTATGTAGTCTTATATCTTCTGCATGTCTATTACAAACGTAAAAGAAAAACAAAACAAAACATATTAATCTAAAGATCCTCAATGGGAGAGGTTTTATTTGTCCAGGGATATTTGGCAATGTCTGAAGATGCTTTTGGTTGTCAAGGTCAGTATCTAGTGAGTTGAGTTCAGGGATGATGTTAAACATTCAACCATGCACAGGGATGCCCCATAAAACAAATCATTGTCTGGCCCAAAATATCAACATTGCTATCGTAGAGAAACCCTGAATGAATGATAATCCAAAAGAGATTCGATAATCAATTTCAGTTTCAGGCTACCTGAAGATGTTCTCTTTGTTCTCTGAATAAATATAAAAGTTAAGAGGATAAAGAATTTCAGGAACTAAACATTTTTAAAAGTGAAGTTGGCAGGGCAACTTTTGGCAAGGAAGGATCTTGATAAAGATGACCAGAGGTACTGTCAGTTTTGAGAGATCATTTTTCTTTCAATGCTTGGCTTACTCGGTTTCCAAGCTGGTTCACCAGGTCTTTATTCATTTGCTCGGTAGGAAGACTGACAGATTATGTCAACCTTGAATAAGAGATGCTTTTCTCCTAAGTCAACATTTTAGAGGAAAAGGATCAATTCAAGCAATTATCACATATGTGTAACTGAAGCACTTTTCAAGAGTGATTAGATGGTCTGTTGCCTTTCAAGTGATAGTCAAATATCAGGTGTGTTGTAGGGAGGTTGTGTAACACTTTTGCTTTGTATTCTTCAAATGATTTCAGGGGTGATGTATTAGAACAACAGTCTCATCAGAGGACTGAATGGGATTCTGGTGGTGTTTCTCCAGAGTGAGAAGCATGAGAGAACAGTGTTATGGGGGTGCTCCCATGTTCCCCATCCACACACCTTCCTTGCACATTCCACTTTCACACACATACACACACCCCGAGAATAGTGCTTACATTGTGAATGTCAAGTTTAGTAAGAAAAACTGAAGGTAAGAACATTAGTTTTTATAGTTGTCCTTTTTAGAATGGCAAGATTTTTTAAACCTTTATATTTTGAGAATGCAAATCAGATACTTTTTCCTTGTAGTACTACAAATTAGCTCATTAGAAAAGCTGGCCAATTTTCTTTGTGTGATACAGACATCCTTTTTTCTTGCCAATTTGGAGGCTCTAATGATCTAATTTGATAACTTGGAAAGGATGTGAAGGTTATCATCTAAGTAACTTATTTATGCTAATAAAGGCTTTCTACTTTACATTTCATCTAAAATTTAAAGGTTTTGTACTTGTGTTTTGATAGACTAGTGTCATTTATTTCAGACTTCTTATTTATGGAAATGGTTATGTTGTAGATTTCTATTCTTAGAGTTGGAAATACAGATTGGCAAGTCATAAAAATAGTAAAGCATTTTTTTCAGAAAGTACCATGAATACAGTAATTGGTCTCTAAAAAGATAAGGTTACAATTATGTCTTTTCCAAGAAATGAGAACCTGAAGATTTTATAATGAGATCATTTCTACTAATATCTGGCAGGCTTCATTTTTACAAATTTTATTTTAATATACATATGGATGATTTCATTCTAGGTTATTTTATTTCTACTGTCTAGGGAACTATAGCCTTTCTTTCATCTATGAAAGTGACTGTATAATATCCTGATAAATTTAATATACTCTTTATATTATGGTGTTAGCCAAGCAGAAAAGCACATAAATAACTGAAATATCTTCTCTTTAAAAGGAGACATCGTGTTATAATTAGATCATTAACTGTAGCGAATTGGTCACATTTACAGGAGGAAAAAATAATAATGTATTTTTTGGTCATGAATCCATGGCTTATATCTAGGCAAAAAAATTGTGCTTCATAACATTTTTCTGACCATATCAGTGAGAAATTTGGTTCTTCTGCTTATTTTGTACTCCAATTTAGTTCCAATGAATTAATTTTCTATTTTTGTAATTAATTGTTTCATTTGATTAGAGCCTTTTCTCATCTGTCTTCACCCTCCTCTCATTTAGTTTGAACCAATGGTATTAGCTTTCTAAGTGTTTATCTTTTACTTATGATTCAGTGTTTAGTACTTGATTTCTCAGCTTATTATATTCTCTGATGCCCATCTTTGAGATAATCAATGAAGTGTTTCTTCTTTTCCTCTCCCTATTCGATTTCTCCACTTTTTGATTATTTTTGTTATTTCTACATTATCAGATCATACAATATTTATTTATCCCTAATCCAGTATTTGTCTTTTGTTGTGTAACAAATTACCCTCAAAACTTAATAGTTTAAAACTACAAATATTTATTATCTCACACAGTTTCTAAGGATGGAGAGTCCATGAATAGTTTAGCTGGATGGTTCAAGCTTAGGCTCTCTCATGAGGTAGCAATCAAGCTGTTGACTGGGGTAGCAGTCATCCGACAGCTAAGTTGGAGCTGATAGAGCCATTTCTAAGATCTTTCTATGGATGCCTCATTTCCTTGCTGGTGATTGGCAGTAGGTCTCAGTTCTTCATTATATGGGTATCTCTATAAGGCTGCTTGAGCATCCTCATGGTGTGGCAGCTGGGTTCCCCCAGAGTCAGTGACCCGAGACAGAGAAAAAAAGCTACTGTGCCTTTTATGACCTTGTCTCTGGAGTCACATACCATCGCTTTTGCTTTTTTTGTATTCATTAGAAGCAAATTGCTATGTCCAGCCCAGGATGATGGGAGAGGGATTAAGCTATACCTCTTGAAGGGAGCAGTATCAAAAATTTTTGGACATATTTTAAAAAAAAACACTGGTAATCCCTTTGCCACAAAGTATTTATTCCATATGCAAAATACATCCTCCCCTCTCAGAGATCTTAAATGTTTTATACCATTTTAACGTCAACCTGAAGTTCAGCATCTTGTCATCTAAATTCAGGTGCATTTGAGGTTCCTTGGGCATGGTTTTATTAGTACAGCTTCTCAAGCATAGCTTCCCTAAACCTGAAAACCTGTGAACTAAAGAGATAAGTTATCTTCCAACTAATATGCCCATCATTCAATAGCAGGACAGGTATAAGACAACCTCTAAGCAATTCCTGCTAAAAGGAGAGTGGGGATTGGAGAGTCAAGGAGTTACTCATCTATAGCAATTCTGCAAATTCAGCTGGGCAAACATTGGAAATTCCTTGATCAGAGCTCAGTTCTGCTCCCACCTAGGAATCATTCTCCATGGCTCTTGGCTACACCCTCTGGGCTCATGGTTTCACCCTCTGAGTCATCCTCCTTTTTCAAGAATAGGCCTGGGTGCGGTGACTCATGCCTGTAATCCAGCACTTTCAGAGGCCGAGGAAGGCAGATCATGAGGTCAGGAGTTCGAGACCTGGCCAACATGGTGAAACCCTGTCTCTACTAAAAACACAAAAAAATTAGCCAGGCGTGGTAGCGGGTGCCTGTAATCCCAGCTACTCGGGAGGTTAAGGCAGGAGAATCGCTTGAAACCAGAAGGCGGAGGTCACAGTGACCCAAGATCATGCCACTGCACTCCAGCCTGGGTGACAGAGTGAAATTCCATCTCAAAAGAAAAGAAAAGAATAGTAAGCCATGTTTGAAGCTGCATAGTTTCTCATCCAGTTTCATGCCAGAATTTTGGGGAATTCAAGATTTCTTTTATTATATATTATCTCTGTACCTTTCAGTCTAAGCTGGAAGTTTTCTGAAAACATAGTTTTTATTAAAAACTCTTGAGTTTTCTGTGAATCTCAGTGAGTGTTTGCTCCATTAGATAAAAGATATGCTCATTAATCTCCTCAGGATAGGCCTTCCCCTTCTCTCTTACGCTTCTGCTCAGGTGGCTGAGAGATTAAAGACTTTAAACTTCTTAGAAATACTACTGTTGGGAGATATGCCTCAGTGAAGCATGTCATGAAGCTCTTCATAGGGCCTATTCATTGAATGGCCCTCTTATGCACCACCATAGACCTCTCTGAGGTCTTCAGAAATAATTCGAATAAAGGTGGAAGTCACACCTGGTGCTTCAAATTTGGACCAAGTTTTTCTTTTTTTTTTTTTGAGACGGAGTCTCGCTCTGTCGCCCAGGCTGGAGTGCAGTGGCCGGATCTCAGCTCACTGCAAGCTCCGCCTCCCGGGTTCACGCCATTCTCCTGCCTCAGCCTCCCGAGTAGCTGGGACTACAGGCGCCCACCACCTCGCCCGGCTATTTTTTTGTATTTTTTTTTTAGTAGAGACGGGGTTTCACCGTGTTAACCAGGATGGTCTCGATCTCCTGACCTCGTGATCCGCCTGTCTCGGCCTCCCAAAGTGCTGGGATTACAGGCTTGAGCCACCGCGCCCGGCCATGGACCAAGTTTTTCTTGCACTGTCCTGTGTTTCATCTTTGCTTGGAACCCACTTCTTAATTCTAGCATCATTTGTGATCTAGTAAGACTGGTAAATTTCAAAATAGTAAGTCGTAGCTCTTTTATTTGACAGGTTTTTTCCCCCTCTCATTATTTCCATTGTATTGTAAGCAGCAAGAAGAAACCAGATGGCAGCTTGCTAGTTCACCCAGCTCATTAGGTACATTTCTACGTAACTACAGGTCACAGTGATGATAAACTTTCTGCTACTACATAACAAGAATTCCCTTTCCTTCAGTTTTCAATAAAGTGCTCCTAATTTTCCTTTAAGCCCTTGATAGAAGACTCCTCAAAATCTACTAACAGTCCATTTAAGGCACTTTAGGCTTTCACTAACCATCTCCTCAAAGTCCTTTAAAATTTTCCCACTGCCAGTTTTCAAAGCCACACCCACATTCTTATTCATTTACTGTGAGAGTGCCCAACTTATAGCCACCAAAATCTGTTTTCATTATATATTGCTATATAAAAAAGTATCCCAAAAGTTAGTAACTAAAACCAACAAACATTTATTATCTCAGGCTGTTTTTGAAGCCCAAGAGTGGCTTAACTTGATGATTCTGGCATACGGAGTCTCACAAGGTTACAGTCAATATGTTGGCCATGGCAGCAGTTATCTGAAGGCCAGACTGGAGCTAGAGGTTCCGCTTTAAAGATGGTTCACTTCCCTGGCTGTTGGCAGGGTGACTATGTTTCTTGTTGGCTATTGTCAGAAGGCTCAGTTCGTTACCACATGGACCTCTTCATAGGGCTGTCTAAGTGTCCTCATGACATGCATTTGGTATTCCCCAGAACAAGTGTTGTGCCAGGGAGAAGCTGAAAAATGGTAGATGGGAGGCAGGACTAGATTGCAGCTCCCCTCAGAAAGACAGAGCAGTGTGTAAACTCACATTGAGAACTTTTGCTCCTGAACTACTGCAGGAATAAACCAGGAAAGCTGAGATAACATGCAGATCCTCTGAAGGAAGTGGATTGCTCCTGTAGGACCAGGGAGACAGCCCAAATACTGTGAGTGCCCAAGCTGTGGAAGTGGGAAAGGCGGATCATCTGCCCCCTAACACACACCCCTCACTGGGGAACCTGAAGGCCTAGATCACAGGAGAAGGATCTGACCTTACCTGGAGCTGAGTCAATTTAGAGGGCCGAGCAAAATACAGAGGTAGAGGAAGCAGCAGGAAAAGCCCTGTGGGCTCTCTGGGTCCCCTGGGAAGCTATTTTGGATTTATCTCACAGGGGTCCTTGGGGAGGGCTGCTAGAGGTACCAAGAAAAGACCACAGGGAGCGGGAAAACTTCAATGAACTTTGTAACAATTCCAACCCAGCGCCGAATCTTCTGGCCAGAACTCAGGGGAGGGCATGAATTGGTGTGCAGACGTCCCAGGTGGGGAGGCACGAAAGCCCTGCTTGCTTTTGCAGCTGGGAGGCTGGTAACCTGGGGCAAGTTCTCAGACCTGCTTGCCCACTGCCTGGAAACAGACTTAGTGCTATTGGTTGGGGCATAGTGAGAGTGAGACTGGCCTTTTGGGTTGTGTGGGAGCTGGGTAAGGCCTGTGACTTCCGACTTTCTCCAACTTTCCTGACAACCTGCATGACATAGCAGAGGCAGCCATAATCCTCCTGGGAACATAACTCCATTGACCTGGGAACACCCCCGCCCCACCCCAGCCCCCACAGTAGCTGCAGCAAGACCTGCTCAAGGAGAGTCTGAGGTCAGACATGCCTAGCCCTGTCCCCACCTGATGGTCCTTCCCTACCCACTCTGGTAGCTGAAGACAAAGGGCATATACTCTTAGGAGTTCTAAGGCCCTGCCCATTGCCTGGCCCTCCCCATACTACCACAGCTGAGCCTCTCTTGAAAGTACCACCTCCTGGCAGGAGGCCAACCAGCACAAAAAATAGTGCATAAAACAACCAAAATTAAGGTCCTTCGGAGTCCATTTCACCCACCTGCCACCTCCACAGGAGCAGGTGCTGGAGCTGGTATCCATGGCTGAGAGAGTTGCAGATGGTTCACATCGCAGGACTCTGTGCAGACAACCCCTCAGTACCAGCCTGGAGCCTCGTAGACCTGCTGGGTGGCTAGATCCAGAAGAGAGATAACAATCACTACAGCTTGGCTCTTAGGAAGCCACATCCCTAGGAAAAGGGGGAGAGTACTACATCAAGGGAACACCCTGTGAGATAAAAGAATCTCAACAGCAGCCTCGAGCCCTAAATCTTCCTTCTGACATAGCCTACCCAAATGAGAAGGAACCAGAAAAACAGTTCTGATAATATGACAAAACAAGGTTCTTTAACTCTCTGCCGAAATCACACAAGCCCACCAGCAATGGATTCAAACCAAGAAGAAATTTCTAATTTACTTAAAAAAGAATCCAGAAGGTCAGTTATTAAGCTAATCAAAGAGGCACCAGAGAAAGGAAATTAAAAAAAAAAAAGATATTAGAAATCAGGGGATAAATCTTCAGTGAAATAGTATAAATAAAAAACAATCAAAACTTCAAGAAATAAAGAATGCAGTTAGAGGAATGCAAAATGCTTTGAAAAGTCTCAGCATAGAATTGAACAAGCAGAAGACAGAACTTCAGAGGTCAAAGACAAGGTTTTCAAATTAACCCAATCCAACACAGACAAAGAAAAAAATGAACAAAGCTTCCAATAAGTTTGGGATTATGTTAAACAACCAAACCTAAGAATAACTGGCATTCCTGAAGAAGAAGAGAAATCTAAAAGGTTGGAAAACATATGTGGGGGAATAATTGAGGAAAATTCCCTGGTCTTGCTAGAGAACTGATATCCAAATACAAGAAGCTCAAAGAACACCTGGGAAATTCATTGCAAAAAGATCATCACCTAAGCACATTGCCATCAGGTTATCTAAAGTCAAGACGAAGGAAAAAAATCTTAAGAGCTGTGAGGCAAAAGCACCAGGTAAGCTATAATGGAAGGCCTATCAGATTAACAGCAGATTTCTCAGCAGGAACCCTACAAGCTAGAAGGGATTGGGGCCCTGTCTTCAGCCTTCTTAAACAAAACAAGTATTAGCCAAGAAATTTGTATTCAGCCAAGGAAAAATACAATATTTTTCAGACAAATACTGAGAGTTCACCACTCCTAAACCAGCACTATAAGAACTGCTCAATGTTGAAACAAATCCTGGAAACACATCAAAACAGAATCTCTTTAAAGCATAAATCTCACGGGACCTATAAAACAAAAAATACAATTAAAAAAAAAAAAAACAAGGTAGGCTGGGCATGGAGGTTCATACCTGTAATCCCAGCACTTTGGGAGACTGAGGCGGGCAGATCACGAGGTCAAGAGATCCAGACCATCCTGACCAACATGGTGAAACCCTGTCTCTACTGAAAATACAAAAATTAGCTGGGTATGGTGGCATGTGCCTGTAATCCCAGCTACATGGGAGGCTGAGGCAGGAGAATTGCTTGAACACAGGAGGCAGAGGTTGCAGTGAGCCAAGATCACTCCACTGCACTCCAGCCTGGCGACAGAGTGAGACTCCATCTCAAAAAACAAAACAAAAACACAAGGTATACAGGCAATAAATAGCATGACGAATAAAATGGTACCTCACACTTCAATACTAACGTTGAATGTTAACGGCCTAAATGTGCCACTTAAAAGATACAGAATTGCAGAATGGATTAGAATTCACCAACCAACTATCTGCTGCCTTCAAGGGACTCACCTAACACATAAGGACTCACATAAACTCAAGGTAAGGGAGTGGAAAAAGACATTTCCTGCAAATGGACACCAAAGTTTGCAGAAGTAGCTATTTTTATATCAGACAAAACAAACTTTAAAGCAACAGCAGTTAAAAAAGACAAAGAGGGACATTATATAATGATAAAACACCTTGTCCAACAGGAAGATATCACAGTTCTAAATATATATGCATTTAACACCGGAACTCCCAAATTTGTTAAACAATTACTGCTAGACCTAAGAAATGGGATAGGCAGCAACGCAATAATAGTGGTGATTTCAATACTTCACTGACAGCACTAGACAAGTCATCAAGACAGAAAGTCAACAAAGAAACGATGGATTTAAACTATGCCCTGGAACAAACGGACTTAACAGATATTTACAGAACATTCTACACAACAACTGCAGAATATGCATTCTATTCATCAGTGCATGGAACTTTCTTCAAGATAGACCATATGATACACCACAAAACAAGTCTCAATAAATTTAAGAAAATTGAAATTATATCAAGTACTCTCTCAAATGACAGTGGAGTAAAACCAGAAATTAACTCCAAAAAGAACCTTTAAAACCTTTAAATACACGGAAATTAAATAATCTGCTTCTGAATGATCATTAGCTCAACAATGAAATCAAGATGGAAATTAAAACATTCTTTGAACTGAATGATAACAATAACACAACCTAACAAAATCTCTGGGATAGAACTAAGGTGGTGCTAGGAGGAAAGTTCATAGCTCTAAATTCCTACATCAAAAAAGCCTGAAAAAGCACAGGTAGACAATCTAAGGTCACACCTCAAGGAACTAGAGAAACAAGAACAGACCAAACCCAAACCCAGCAGAAGAAAGGAAGTAACTAAGATCAGAGCAGAACTAAATGAAATTGAAACAAAAAATACAAATGATAAATGAAACAAAAAGCTCGTTCTCTGCAAAGATAAATAAAACTGATAGACCATTAGCAAGATTAACCAAGAAAAGAAGAAAATCCAAATAAGCTCAATTAGAAACAAAATGGGAGATAATACAACTGACACTACAGAAATACAAAAGATCATTCAAGTCTACTCTGAACACCTTTTTGCACATAAACTAGAAAACCTAGAGGAGATGGAAACTTCCTGGAAATATACAATCCTCCCAACTTAAATCAGGAAGGATTAGATACCCTGAACAGACCAGTAACAAGCAATGAGATTGAAATAATAATTTTAAAAATTATCAACAAAAAATGTCCAAGACCACATGAATTCATAGCTGAATTCTACCAGCCATTTAAAGAATAATTGTTGCCAATCTTATTGACACTATTCCACAAGATAGAGAAGGAGGGAATCCTCCCTAAATCATTCTATAAAGTATCACCCTAATACCAACACCAGGAAAGCATATAACCAAAAAGAAAACTACAGACCAATATCCCTGATGAACATAGATGTAAAAATCCTTAACAGATACTAGGTAAACAAATCCACAACATATCAAAAAGACAATCCACCAGGATCAAGTGGGTTTCATACCACAGATGCAGGGATGGTTTAGCATATGCAAGTCAATAAATGTGATACACCACATAAACAAAATCAAAACCAAAAATCACATGATCATCTCAATAGACACAGAAAAAGCATTTGACAAAATGTAGCATCCCTTCATGATTAAAACTCTCAGCAAAATCGGCATACAAGGGACATAGCTCAATGTAATAAAAAACATTATGACAAACACCCAGCCAACATAATGCTGAATAGGGAAAAGTTGAAAGCATTCCCTCTGGGAACTGGAACAAGACCAGGATGCCTACTCTCACCACTTCTATTCAACATAGTACTGGAAGTTCTAACCAGAGCAATCAGACAAGAGAAAGAAATAAAGAACATTCAAACTGGTAAATAGGAATTTAAACTATTGCTGTTTGCTGATAATAAAACTGTATACCTAGAAAACCCTAATGACTCCTCCAAAAAGCTCCTAGAACTGATAAATGAATTCAACAAAGTTTCAGGATGTAATGTACACAAATCAGTAGCTCTGCTGTACACCAACAGTGATCAAGCTGAGAATCAGATCAAGAACTCCACCCCTTTTACAATAGCTGCAAAAAAAACTTGAAAATACACCTAACCAAAGAGGTAAAAGACCTCTATAAGGAAAACTACAAAACACTGCTAAAAGAAATCATAGATGATTAAAACAAATGGAAACACACCCCGTGCTCATGGATGGATAGAATCGATATTGTGAAAATGACCATACTGCCAAAAGCAATCTACAAATTCAAGGCAATCCCTACTAAAATACCACCATCATTCTTCAGAGAACTAGTAAAAGCAATCCTAAAATTCATATGGAACCAGAAAAGAGCCCAAATAGTCAAAGCAAGACTAAGCAAGAAGAACAAATCTGGAGGCATCACATTACCTCATTTCAAACTACACTGTAAGTCCATAGTCACCAAAACAGCATGGTACTGGTATAAAAATAGGCACATTGACCAATTGAACAGAATAGAGAAATCAGAAATAAACCCAAATACTTACAGCCAACTAATCTTTGACAAAGCAAAGCAAAACACAAAGTGGGGAAAGGAAACCCTATTCAGCAAATGTGTTGGGACAATTGGCTAGCCACATGTAGGAGAATGAAACTGGATCCTCATCTCTCACCTTATACAAAAATCAACTCATGATGGATCAAACACTTGAATCAAAGATCTGAAACTATAAAAATTCTAGAAGACAACGTTGGAAACACCCTTCTAGACATTGGCTTAGGCAAGGATTTCATGATCAAGAACCCAAAAGTAAATAAAATAAAAACAAAGATAAATAGCTGGGACTTAATTAAACTAAAGAGCTTTTGCACAGCAAAAGGAACAGTCAGCAGAGTAAACAGACAACCCACAGAGTGGGAGAAAATCTTCACAATCTGCATGTATGACAAAGGACTAATATCCAGAATCTACAATGAACTCAAACAAATTAGCAAGAAAAAAACAAACAATGCCATCAAAACTTGGGCTAAGGATATGAATAGACAATTATCAAAATAAGATATACAAATGGCCAACAAACATATGAAAAAATGCTCACTATTGCTAATGATCAGGAAAATGCAAATCAAAACCACAATGCAATACCACCTTACTCCCACAAGAATGGCCATAATCAAAAATTAAAAAAAAAATACATGTTGTCATGGATGGGGTGAAAAGGGGATACTTCTACACTGCTGGTGGGAATACAAACTAGTACAACCACTATGGAAAACAGTGTGGAGATTCCTTAAAGAACTAAAAATAGAACTACCATTTGATCCAGCAATCCCACTAACTGGGTATCTCCCCAGGGGAACAGACATCATTATACAAAAAGATATCCGCACATGCTTGTTTATAGCAGCACAATTCACAATTGCAAAAATGTGGAACCTACCGAAATGACCATCAATCAATGAGCAGATAAAGAAACTGTGGTATATATATGATGGAATAATACTCATCCATAAAACGGAATGAATTAATGGCATTCGCAGCAACCTGGATGAGATTGGAGACTATTATTCTAAGTGAAGTAACTTCCGAATGGAAAACCAAACAGCGTATGTTCTCACTCATAAGTGAGAGTTAAGCTATGGGGATACAACTGTACAAGAATGACACAATGGACTTTGGGGACTCAGGGGGAAGCGGTGGAAAGGGGGTGAGGGATAAAAGACTATAAATAGGGTTCAGTGTATACTGTTCGGGTGATGGGTACACCAAAATCTCACAAATAACCCCTAAAGAACTTACTCATGTAACCAAATACCACCTTTTCCCCAAAAACCTATGGAAGTAAAAAATTAAAAAAAAAAAAAAAAAAAAAAAAGAACAAGTGTTGTGGAGTGAATGATTGTGTCCCTCCAAAATTCATATGTTGAATTCCTTGCCCACAGTATGATGATATTAGTAAGTGGGGCATTTGGGAGGTAATTAGGTCATGAGGCTGAGGCCCTCATGAATGGAATTAGTGCTCTTATAAAAGGAATCCCAGAGGGCTTTCCCCTTCTGCCTATGTGAAGATGCAATGGGGAGTTTGCAATCTGCAATCTAGAAGACGGTTGTCACCAGAACGAGAACTTGCTCATATATTAATCACTCCAGAACTGTGAGAAACAAATTTCTGTTGTTATAAATAACACAGTCTATGGTGGTGATGTTTCTCAGGGCAAGTAGCTCAAACTGACTAAAATAGTCAGTGAACTGAAAAAGGGGAATGCCAAGCTTTTTTTTTTTTTTTTTTTTTTTTTTTAGTGACCTAGTCTCCAAGTCACACACCATCACTTCTGCTTTTTGTTTTTTCCATTTGGAAGGAGTTACTAAGTCCAGCTCACACAAACTGGAGGCCTCTTGGAGGAGCATATCAAATAATTCGTGGACGTAGTTTAACACCACCAATCTGGAAATTTGTTTTAGTCTTAAATCTATAGTTAAATAAATTCATTCCTCATCATTAGTCCTATTTATGAAGTTTTCCCAATCATTTACTAGTTAAATGAAGATTTTTCTCTAGTAAATTCTTCAAGAACTTAGGGACATAATATTTCCTGAGTTCTGCATTTTGCCATTTTTTTTGGTACTGAAGTTCAGCTGGACTAGATGGAATTTGATCTCACATTCATTGCCACTGGTACCTTGTTGCTATTGCTTGAGTTTCTTCTAGACTTTAACGTTTAGGCACAGAAAATTATGGTAACTTAATTTTCTTCTCTTTTTAAGCAACTCTTTTTTTTTTTGCCTAGACACCCAAAGCGTTTTTTGCAAAGTTTAATAATTTTATCAGGATATGCTTGAGTTAACATTTTTGTCATTTTACCAGATATGTAGTATCTGCTTGCAATATATATGCAGGTCTTTTTTATTTCTGAAGTTTTCATTTCTTGAAAGCTTCTTGAATTTTGAATTATAATTTTAAACATGTTTTATGCTTAATTATTTTAGTTTTCTTCTTTGGGGGAAACATATATTTATATGGAAAATATATATACTTCAGGGGAAAAATATATGTATATATACATATATTATCATATAGTTACATATGTAATTGTTACTGATTGAATTGCACTCCCCCAAAAGAGATAGGTTGAAGTCATAACCCCTAAGTACCTCAGAATAAATAGGGTCATGACAGATGTAACTAGTTAAAATGAAGTTATGTTGTAGTAAGATGGGCCCCTCGTTGAGTATGAACAGTATCCTTATAAGAAGTCAGCCATGTGAAGAAACGAACACACAGGGAGAATGCCATGTGACAACAAAGGTAGAGATTGGAGTCATGCAGCTGCAAGCCAAAGATACCAAAGATTGCCAGCAAACCACCAGACACTGGAAAGAGCCAAGGAAGGATTGATTTCCCTGCAGGTTTCAGAGGGAGCATGGCCTTGCTGACATCTTGATTTTGGACTTTAGCCTCCTGAACTGTGAGACAATTAAGTTTCTGCTGTTTAAAGCCACTCAGTTTGTAGTATGTTGTTATGGTAGCTCTAAGAAATGAATACATTATTTTTTTTGATTGACTTTTATTTATATCATTTTGGGTGATCCTTTTTGTGTCTGTTTCACTTCCTCTTCTCAAGGATTTTTTTTTCAGTTGCTCCGTGAAGAATAGTTTCTTTAATATAGGATGCTTTTTTGTGGTCAGGCTACCTTTGATTTTCAGAATCTATCTTGTTTCAGCTGAATCATACTATAACCTACCTCCTTTCTTCTTTATCCTGTTCTAGTAGTTGCTATCTCTAAACAGTAAAACCTCAGCCTTCTAAGGTGACTCTCTTTCACCCACAGATTCACTTTCTGGGACCCTTCATTGTAATTCCCCTTTGTTGGTGTTAAGACCCATCAGGCATAATATCTACTCTCAGAAGTTTCTTTCCAGGTGGAGCTCTGTTTTTTGGGTAACTCACCCTTATTGGTCCTGCCTTCCACCTCTGCAAAGACTCCCTACACCCTTTTGTGCATCTCCTGCTGAACTCTCCAAACTGCTCTGGTCTGGTGTCAGGGTATTATCCCCCTTTTTACATAAAAATTAAAGCTTGTTGAACTTTCCTCCTAGTGACACTGTGAGTAGTGGTTATGAATGCTATTATTTGTGAAACTATAGTGTGGGATCTATATTATGCAGAAAGTTAGAGTGAAGCTAAAACACTAGATCACCTAACTTAAAGGATGTGTACACTCACTTGTTTAGAGCATACAAAATGACTGTTGTGGTTGCTTGAACATTTTATGAAGTAAATAGAACCTTTGCTTTGGTTTTCTCAACTCACAGGTTTTGAATGTCATAATGGAACTTATATTATATGCACAAGATGGAGGCGTAGGTATGGATTAAAATAAGGGTTCATATTCAACAGAAGCCGAGATGCTCAATTTCTCCAACCCCCATTTTTCTTATTTATAAAGTGGTTCTAATATTAGTCACCTTGCATTATTCTTCTTAGTTCCACAATTGATAATTAATGTAAGCATAATATTTTTAGCATAGAGCATAGTATGCCATGGGCATTCAAAAATTGATAGATATTATTATTAAAAATAATATACCATTAATATTAATATAATCAGTGAACCAATTAAATACAAGCTAATTTGGCCTGTTAGTCATTTTAATATATGAAATTGATTTAAATCATAAAGCCCTTCTGAAGCTCTGGAGCACATCAACCTGTCAAAGGAAACTGAGAAGATGATTAAAAAAGCATTGGTTAGAAAAAGATAAGTTGTAAATTCATTCTCTCACTCAGCTC
Organism: Macaca thibetana thibetana; assembly: GCF_024542745.1. NCBI lineage: Eukaryota > Metazoa > Chordata > Mammalia > Primates > Cercopithecidae > Macaca > Macaca thibetana. The sequence goes on from NC_065585.1 coordinate 59,922,335, forward strand.
AGAGTGGCACATGCTGATACATTTTATACTTGACAGGCTTGATTCTTATGAAGCCTTGGAATAAAATGAAAATAATTGAATTAGAAACTGCATCATTTACTTCGGGGAATATTACAACAGGTCCTGCTGTGGATGCAAGTGCATTTAAAGAGAATATATACTCAGGTACATTGTTCAAGTTCCACTTGGAAAATAATATTATTTCCTACACATCTAGTGTCTAAGGACCTCATTTAATATGGAAATTCAATGCTCATAGATAGCACCGATGGTGTAGAAACTGAACATTTTTCTTCTGCTGTAAACAGAGACAAGTTGAGTAGCCATACGAATTATGTGAGTATTCTGGTGTTATCATATTTGTTTCAACTATAATTTAAGGTAGTATTTTACAAACCTGCCTGGCCATTAGAACTACCTGGTAAACTTTTCAGACAAATGTGCTTCTGAGTGTCCCCCACACCTGCCGAAACATCATCTATCTGTTATAAGTTTCCCTCAGGTGGTTGGTAGAATCATAATTAGAGATGTTTCAGCTTACTCTATATTTCCTGGGATTTGGGTTATGAGGTCAGACAAGTAGATTATGAGGTTAGGGGTGTTAGAAGAGCAACACAGATCCTTGCTATTCAAAGTGTGGGTCCATGGGTTGGCAGCATCAGCTTCACCCGGGAGCTCATGCTGAACTGATGCCTTTCCTCAGATGTGCTGTATAAAACATAAATTTAAATGTGATTCCTGTGCTTCCTATGCATATCAAGGTTTAACCTGCATCAACATAGACCTATTATCAAACACATTTTGAGCTTGTAAAAAAACTGAACATAAAAATTTCCTGGACCAAGTAAAGAGGGAAGATGTAAAATCAAAGAGGGAAAATATTGATGGGTTCATGTAGAAATTCACTAGAGTACAGTGGTTACTTTGTATATAATACAAAATTGTTATTGTACTTATAAATATAAAAATCTATTTCATTCAGTAGTCTGAAACTAGAAATGGGTTCATCCACTACCATTCATTATTGCTATGTTGCTTATTAAGCTTTGTAGTCGGAAACTGGAGGTCTAAGTTTAATTTGTAATTTATCTTTCTCTGATTGACAGGTGAAATTTGTAATAGAGGCAGCCAGCAAAGAAAAAACTAAAAATGAACATCTTGTCCTGCTTTTTTTTTTTTTGAGAAAAAAAAATTTACAAAGTGGTTCACAGAAATTTATTAATTTCTCCTAGGCTTTTCCCAATTAGCTCCGCCAGCCTACCATCACTGCAACATTTGTGCTTCTCTGTTCAACTTGAGTTATGTCGCATCTAGATCTATGTTTTAGAATCACTTACTTATTTCATTATTCAGATTGTAATTCCTGGAGGGCAATTTGTAGTTGCTGTTTCTTGTAGTTCCCAATGCCTCCATTCTCTCTGTCTCTGCCATCCAGTAATTAGGGCGATCACATATCCTGATTTAATTGGAGCAATCCAATATGTCTGTTGTCTCAGAGTAATTATAAATAGTGCTTCCTTTCACTTTAAAAAGTGTCCTGGTTAGAACTATAAGTCATATGGACTCCCTATCAGTATTGAAGATGAAATGGAACTGTGGTTAGTTTTGTTTAAGGAGGCCCTTTTCTTCAGGGAGTCTTAATAGCTGTTGCCAGAGGAGACTTCCAACTATTCTGCATCCTCCTAGTATATCCCTCCTCCCTTTTCTTCTCTTTGCTATAGCTGTCTTTGATAAGTATGAAAAAGCAAATATTCAAATGATGAGAAATGACTCTTTGGCAATTTGTAGTTTACTAGGTATGATTCTAGTTTACTAGGTATGACTGTATTGCAGTCATTTTATTTTATTTTATTTTCTCATGATACTTTAACATTTTAAAAGTCGATTACATTGTATATACTATTTTTTTTTTAGGTCAGCATTCCCCCTACCCTTTGGTGGTTTCTTTATTACCCTTTCCTTTATGCCCTGTCTGTCCACAATTCATCCCCTTCCAAAACAACTGACATTAACAATATGTATCCTTTTGTATTTTTCTCCATGATGATAAAATATATCTGTTGGCATATACATATATTGAATTTTTGTTGTTATTGTGGCTTTTTTCTCTCACCAAAACCTTAAATTGTACCATGGATACAATATTCAAAAGCTGATGGCCTCTTAGAATGCTGCCATGGCCTTCAAAAGGCAAAGCTGTAGTGCCTGCTCAGAAGAACACTTTGGAAAGATGGGAAGCCATCAGAGACCTCTACATGATGCTCTGTTAACCATAGAAAGTGTGCATGTGTCAAGGAGAAAAGGGATACAAGCAGGAGTGACCCACTTACAATCACTCTCAGCGATAACTGGGGAAGGTGTGCTTCTGTCCACACGTCTTCACACTGCAGGGTTGGAAGGCCTGTTTCCCCAACGAGGCTCACTCTTGCCAGCAGACACATGAAAGACTCAGTTGAATATTAAGCTATGGCTGCTGCCAGGGGACTTTAGATACCTGATGTCCAGGAACCAGAAGACAAGAAAAAAAGTAACCATTTTGGAAGAGGTAATTGATGCTGATCAGCAGGAAGACATAGAATGCTTTTGCACAGGGAGGAATACATGTGGAAGTCAGGTGATTGACATTGATTCCTCTTGGTACATCTTCACTCCTTCATAACTGTAAACAAATACATGCAACAACCCTGGACCATAAAGGATGTGATTACCAAGGATTCAGACTCCTTTCGGATATGGGTTTGGGTCATACCATCAAGAAAGCCACTACTACCTGCCAGGGTGGTAACTGTGAATGAAGGGACTTTAGAATGAATGTTGGAGGAGGGAAGGGGTGAATACTAGTTGTGACCCTGAGATCAGCTACAGCAATGGTGGCTGTAGTTTTTCCCACTAAATTCCCTTTGCAAATATTCCTTCCCAGAAGAGAGACTCATGGTAATCATGGAAGAAGTGCAGTTTAGGGTAGACTGTGACATTCATGAAAACATACCACAAATCTATGACTCCACCACGCATTTTTATGGAGACCACACTTCCCGCAGGACACTCTCTCCCTGTGATTGAGTTGGCAGGGATGTTAAGGCAGATCCTTCCTGTGGGACTCCTCTAATGGGTGACTTTAGCTCCAGGAGTCCTTATTGATCTGGTCAAAACTTTCTTAGATCTGTAGTTTGAGACTCTTCATACCAGCCTCCTCTTCCTCTTTCTGCATCATAAGTGTCAGAGCTGTAGCACAGTCTCATGACTTCACCCTCCTCCTCACCACCCTTTGTGTTTTCCTCTCAGGCATTTCCCTTGATAAATCCCTGGTATGTATAAACCTGTCTTGGGTGTCTGCTTCTCAGAGGAAGAAGAAGGAACTAATCCAAATATTAATTTAATATACTAGATTGAGATTCCTTCAGCCCTCAGAGGGGAAGTTTTTATTTGGAAATTGGTGCAAGAAAAAAGGTGTTTTTTGGGGGGTGGGGTGGGGATCACTTTGCCATAGCAAATTTCTTCACTGAAGAATTAGAATTCAAGTACTGCAGTGTAACATTTCCCAAACTGTTTCCTATAGATCAGTGAATGCCATAAGGAAGTAAATAGTTCCTAAGATTAAATACATTTGAGAAATACTATTTTTTCTTATTGTGGATATTTATGATGCACATTAATATGTTAATGACTCTGTGAAGTTCTTTAGTAAAGGATCTAAGGATCTTTAGCCAGCATTTCCCAAAAACATTTGGCCATGAGCCCTTCTACCTTTTTAGTGGAATGTCTCTAACCCACTTAGAGAAGAACACAATTTGGAGTTATAGCTCTAGTGACTTCCCTTGAAGCTAAGGATCATAGGAAGATACAATTTCAAAGCTCATCTTTGACCTTGTGTCCTAAACCCCAATTCATCCCATCTCCTTAAAGACCATACTTACTTATCTTTATTCTGCAACTGTAACTTCTTTCTTTCTATTGGTTCTTTCTCATCAATATGATCAAGTTCCTCTTGTTTTGGAAAAATAAAGTCCCTTAGCTCTAGGATCTTCTTTCACTAAAACCCATAAACCAAGCTTTTTGAAGATGAAGTTAGTGTTCACCAAACCTACTTTCTCACTTCCACTATTATCTGGTCACTCTACTGATGATACCCTAATTATCACATACAGTGTACTTCTGCCTCTCTTTCCTTTTATGATATCATTGATAGCATTCATGTGTCCTGGAGACAGGTGAACCTTAGTCCAAACCTGATTCCACAAATTGTTAACTGCCGATCTTGAGCAAGTTGTCCTACTTTATCCACCTGTTGCATGGGAAATGCTTACTTTACAGACTTGTTTTGAAAATTAGATAAAATATCATAGAAGAAAATAGATAACATATTGCTTAGTAATTTTTACTTTTCCCTGCCACTTCTTTTTCTTGAAGTTTTTCCCCTTGACTTTTAAGACTCAATGCTGCTGAATCTCCTCCTATCCCTGACTTCTTTGTCTGCTTTGCAATACTTTCCTTCTCTTCCAATCCCTTCTTAGCTTTTCCTTCTTATCTTTATATGTGTTCTGGGTGAATTTGTCTATTTCATGGTTTCCTTTACCACCCATATTCTCATTATTCGTATGTTTATATAACTAGGCTTTATAAGTCTCTTGCAATCAGATTCAGTTGAAAAATTTCACACGCAAGTAGAGCTGAACATCATCAAATCTGTGTACTCTTTCCCCACATATGACCGATTTCTATATTCCTTTATCTAGCTAATAGCATCACTATCCATCCAATCACACAAGCCAGAAACTCATGTCATCTTACACCCCTCCAACTCGGTAGGAGTCTTTATGTGTCATGTCACCAACTCTTATTAATTCTATCTTCTAAATAATTATCAAATCAATCCTTGCTTTGACTGTAATAATTCAGCTCTCACTTGTCTCTGAACTGGTCTTTTCTCCAGCCTCAGACTTCTGTAATCTGTCCTCCATATTATAACCAGAATAATTGTTTTAAATGAAAATCCCATTGTGCCACTCTTTTATGTGTTCTTTGCATTACATACGATGACTTCAGTGAGTTTGCCTTTGCTTACCTATTGGATTCAGAGTCCAGAATGCTAACCATTACACCATGGAACCCCCCCTCTTTTTTTACTTACCTATTGAACCCTATCTCTTTTATCTACTTCAGCTTTTCACCCTTCTTCTCACAGTCACACTAAACCACTGATAATTGTCTTAGCTGGCTCCTTCTTCTTTTCATAATTCTCTTTTGCATGGGCCTCAGGGAAAAACATCTATTTATCTTTTAAGGCCATACATGAATGCCAGCCTTTCTCTGCAATTTTTCTCAAAAATCTAAATAAAATTAATGACTTCTTTCTTTTTTATCGCCCTAACTTAAACTTATCTCTATTATTTCCATAATAAGTGTTTGCAGGAAAATAAACATTCTTGAAATAATTGCAAATATCTCAAGATGACTTATTTTCAGTGGTGACACATATTTGAATGCATATATTCTGATATGCTTGCTAAAACATCCATTTCATTACTTTGTAGTGTAAACAACTAATCTGTTGTGAGATCTGAATATGGAAAATTAAATATTGCAGCTTAGAGAGTAATGCTGTTTGTGGGATGGTATTTTCTACCATTAAATCAAGGATCTGAATGTAGCAGATAATTGTGTTTAGATTTTAGCCCTAATAATGTAGTGGGTGTTCACCTGTTATCAAAAAATAGTATTCTCAGCAGAATATAACATCCTGCTTATTCTAGTTTATGACTGTTTATAACATGTTATTTGATAAAATGATTAATAATATGTTAAATGTCTTCTACAATTGTGAAATCAAAAGATCTAGGAGTATTTAAGTCTTCGTTTTAAATTATTTGACAGATTCCAATGAAGCTAATACAAAAAAGAAAAAGGCAATATGTATTTTACCTGTAAGATCTGTAAATCTCTCCTGAGTCTAGAATGAAGTAGGAGAGGGGAGAGAAATGAAAATCTTACCAGCTCAATTAGAACTACAAAATGCATGTTATCTCTATCAGGGAGAAACTCACATAAGAAAATGACTTGTGGAACGGAAAAATGATGGGTACCTGGCCTGTAATTTGATACTAATGATATCTGACAAATTAGGTAAATGAATCAATGAAATATACATAAATGAGAGAACAAATAGCCTTGTATGTCTTCTATGTGTTAAATCAGATTTATTCTGAAGTTTTGAACATTTTATTAATTTTTTTCATAAGGCAGTATAGAAAACACAAGTATGTACAAATAATTAAAACAAATTGTAATATTAGCTATGAAAGAAATATATATAAAAGGAGTGGTGAGAGCCCAGTGGGCTAATGTTCAGGTTTAAGTAAGTGGAGGAAGGGGATAGGATAGAAAGGAATAGTCTCAGATGACCATCAATAAAGGTTTGTTGTATTTAAGATGGGATACCATATATGTTTGAGTTCATGTTAATTTTTAAATTTAATTCCTAATGCTAAGAAAGATTGCCTAAAGTGTTGTTTTTCTCAATTTTCAGAAAAAATAAAACAGAGAAAATAAACCTTCATGTAATTTCATGTGAATAAATGACTTTGGGTAGTTCTCTGATTGGCCTCAGGAGCCTCTATGCAGTAGTGTCAGGTCTATCTCTCTGCCCTACTTTTCAGCTCCTCTGTAATATTGTCTGGGAGAAAGGGAGCCTTAAATGTCTGCTACAGAAGTCAGAGGAACTTTTACACATACTTTGGTAGAATGCCTCCCTTCCTAAACCTTTTTGTTAATAATGGATTGTGTTTCATCATTAGTTTCTCCTTCCATTTAAAATACATTCACATCTTTTACTTTGAAACTAGGCATATTATACCTATGAATTCCTTCATTTCCTTTCTATGTGCCACACATTATTATAGCCATATAATATAAGCAACATATGGCAGAGCCAGATTCTCTTCCTTTATTGGAGGTTGGAGAGAACTGGAAGAAGTGATAATTTTTTCTAAGATAATCACCTTTCCAAAGAACAAAAAAGAGGCTAAAAAATGGATGCTACTGCCATGAGGAATACACAGATTATTATGAACACATGGAAAGCAGACTAGGGGATGTAAACTTAAATAGGAGTGTGGAGAAGGTGCTCTGGGAGGAATGGATGAGAGAGCCCATGATTTTTGCTGATGGGAAAATATCAAGGAAAGGCACAGAGATTTAGTGATATTTGGTCTAAGCTTTATAATAGTGTTTATATATAAAAACCCTAAAATATGATTTGGAGTCTTTCCACTCATCATTGCTCAGAAAAAGTTTACTAATATAAGGCAATGTACTAAAAAGTTGACAAGAAATTGGGATTTTCAAAAAGTCATTCTGAGTCCTAACCTTTCTTTATAGTCCATTTCTTCTTGGAGATGGTGTATGCAGATTCTACTGCTGCTTGAGGTCTTGCCTCTATTTATTTTCAAATTAAATACATCGCAAGGCTCATACGTTTCTCAGCTTTGTGATTTATGTAGATAATAATTCAGTGATAGTAGTTGGGTAGAGAGCCCAACTTGGGACTTGTGAGCTCAAGGAAGGCTGGGTGATTTCTGAAGTCCATGATGCTTTTGATGATTGACATTTGTCCAGATTAGAGAATTCATATAAAGGTCTGTAGGCAATAAGCTAATAAAGTTATAGCAGTAAACCATGAATACAAGGTTAAACAGTTTGAACACTGATTCTAGCCCTCTAGAGTCAATGAAAATATTTGCATGGGGTAGAAAATGTGCAGAGTAGAAAATGATAAAAATGATATTTTAAGAGATTCTTCTTATAGAGGTATAATTGTCTGACTTATAAAGAGAATTTATGAAGAAATTAACTACTGGATTTGAAAAACCTTTGTTCAGAAGGCAGTAATAGGATTTAGATACTCATTAGATTTAAAGGGCAAAGAACAGAAGAGGCTGAGTGGGAGACTGGATTATTCATATCCCTACCTGAGAACAGACCTTGATTTCCCTGTTCCCCAGAGGTTGCAGTGACCCTATTTTGTGGGACTGGTACCTATAGGAGCAAGATAAAAATGAGCTTTTTATTGTGACGAATCCAAAAGGGCAATACAGAGTAAGTCCCAGAGCAGCGTTAGTGGTACTTGAGTGAGAGATGCAGTTGCATTTTTCTCCTTCTTGCCTTGAATGCCATTGGTGTCCCCTTCTCTAATAAGATAAGAGGAATATCAAACAAGAAACTAATTTCTATCGATAAAAGAGTTATGAGCAGTGAGGTTACATTGCTGAATTATATGTCCTAGTGAGGGCATGCAGTGACCGTATTCCTCCATGGGACAATGCAATGATGTTTGTACCACAGAGAATATGCATCAAATACACGTACACCACGGTTTGAGAGAAACTTTATCTAGGTCAGCGAAAGAGGAGAAATGATGGGAAGTGCTCACCTGTCCTTGAATAATGCCCATGGCCTGCCCAATCCTACCTCTGCCTAGAATCATTGTGCTCTTCTACTTAGCCACAGACTATAAAAAGCATCTGGGGTATGACTGGCCCACCATTGGATTTGGAAGGGCTCAGGGCCAATTGAGTTGCCAGTGGGGGATTTCCCACATTGAAGTACCCAAGGTTCCTCCAGCATGTACCATGGGATTGATTTCTAGAGAGATCTTAGATGTCAGCTGCTCTAACCTAACACTTAATTACATTTTACTTTTAGGTCTATCATGCATTTTGAGTTCATTTTAACGAAAGTTGTAGGGTACATGTCTAGATTCTTTTTTTTTCAAATGAATGTACAATTTTTCCAGCACTGTTGAAAAGACTATTGTTGATCCATTAAATTACCTTTGCACCATTGCAATGTATGTGTGGTTCTGTTTCTGGGATACCATTCTATTCCATTCACCATTCACCTGTTCCATAAAATCTTGATCAGTGTAGTTTTATAGTAAGTTTTGAAGCTGGATAATGTTAGACTTCCAACTTTGTACTTCTTCCTTAGTATTATGTTGGCTATTCTGCTTTTTGTTTGTTTTTCCATCTACATTTTAGAATCAGCTTGCCAATCTTTACTAACTACTTTCCTGGGATGTTGATTGGAATTGTGTTGAATTTACAGATCAGATTAGGAAAAATTAACATCCTAAAGTGGAGTCTTTCAATTCATGAACATAGAATATTGCTCAATTTACTTAAATCTTATTTGATTTCTTTCATCAAAGTTTTGTAATTTTTCACATATAGACTTTACATACATTTTGTTAGATTCCACTGATTTTATTTTTTGATGTTAGTGTAAATGAGATTTTGCTGTTAATTTCAAATTACAGTTGTACCTTGTTGGCATAAGCAAGAATAATTGATTTTTATAAGACGTTTTAAAAGCAGTTTTAGGTACACAGAAAAATTGAGAGGTAGGAATAGGAATTTCTCCCCTTACTCCTACACATACGTAGCCTGTCCCATTATCAACATCCTTCACCAGAATGGTACATTTGTTGTCATTGATAAACCTATATTGACACATAATAATCATGCAAGGTGTATAGTTTAGTTTGAGGTCCTCTCTAGCAGTTGTACATTCTATGGGTTTGGACAAATGTAAAATAACCTGTATTCATTATTACAGTATCATAGAGAATACTTTCACTGCCCTAAAAATACTCTGCTCAACCTATTCATCCTTTTCCTCCTTCCACTACTTCTCACCAACACCTGACAACCACTGATCTTTTTACTTCATAGTTTTTCCTTTTTTGGAATGTTGTATAGTTGGAATCATACAGTGTGTTGCCTTTTCAGATAGCTTCGTTCTTTTTTATTATTATTATACTTTAAGTTCTAGGGTACATGTGCACAACGTGCAGGTTTGTTACATATGTATACATGTGCCATGCTGGTTTGCTGCACTGATCAATTTGTCATTTATATTACGTATTTCTCCCAATGGTATCCCTGCCCCAGATCCCCACCCCCAACAGGCCCCAGTGTGTGATGTTCCCTGCCCTGTGTCCAAATGTGCTCATTGTTCAATTCCCACCTATGAGTGAGAACATGCAGTGTTTGGTTTTCAGTCCTTGTGATAGTTTGCTTAGAATGATGGTTTCCAGCTTCATCCACATCCCTGAAAAGGACATGAACTCATCCTTTTTTTATGGCTGCATAGTATTCCATGGTGTATATGTGCCACATTTTCTTAATCCAGTCTGTCATTGATGCACATTTGGGTTGGTTCCAAGTCTTTGCTATTGTGAATGGTGCCGCAATAAACATACATGTGCATGTGTCTTTATAGCAACATGATTTATAAACCTTTGGGTATATACTCAGTAATGGGAAAGGTGGGTCAAATGGTATTTCTAGTTCTAGATCCTTGAGGAATCGCCACACTGACTTCCACAATGATTGAACTAATTTGCACCCCCACCAACAGTGTAAAAGCATTCCTATTTCTCCACATCCTCTCCAGCATCTGTGGCCTCCTCACTTTTTAATGATCACCATTCTAACTGGTGTGAGATGGTATCTCGTTGTGGTTTTGATTTGCATTTCTCTGATGACCAGTGATGATGGGCATTTTTTCATATATCTGTTGGCTGCATTCTTTTGAGAAGTGCCTGTTCATATCCTTTGTCCACTTTATGATGGAGTTGTTTTTTTCTTGTAAATTTGAGTTCTTTGTAGATTCTGTATATTAGCCCTTGTCAGATGGGCAGATTGCAAAAATTTTCTCCTACTCTGTAGGTTGCCTGTTCACTCTGATGGTAGTTTCTTTTGCTGTGCAGAAGCTCTTTACTTTAATTAGATCCCATTGGTCTATTTTGGCTTTTGTTGCCATTGCTTTTGGCGTTTTAGTCATGAAGTCCTTGCCCATGCCTGTGTACTGAATGGTATTGCCTGCGTTTTCTTCAAGGGTTTTTATGCTTTTACATCTAACATTTAAATCTTTAATCCATCTTGAATTAATTTTTGTATAAGGTGCAAGGAAGGGATCCAGTTTCAGCTTTCTGCATATGGCTAGCCAGTTTTCCCAGCACTGTTGATTAAATAGGGAATCCTTTCCCCATTTGTGGTTTTTGTCAGGTTTGTCAAAGATCAGATGGTTGTAGATGTGTGGTGTTATTTCTGAGGTCTCTGTTCTGTTCCATTGGTCTATATATCTGTTTTGGTACCAGTACCATGCTGTTTTAGTTACTGTAGTTTTAGTATAGTTTGAAGTCAGGTAGCATGATGCCTCCAGCTTTGTTCTCTTTGCTTAGGATTCTCTTGGCAATGCGGGCTCTTGTTTGGTTCCATATGAACTTTAAAGTAGTTTTTTCCAATTCTGTGAAGAAAGTCATTGGTAGCTTGATGGGGATGGCATTGAGTCTATAAATTACCTTGGGCAGTATGGCCATTTTCATGATATTGATTCTTCCTATCCATGAGCATGGAATGTTCTTCCATTTATTTGTGTTCTCTTTTATTTCATTGGGCTGTGGTTTGTAGTTCTTCTTGAAGAGGTCCTTTACATCCCTTGTACGTTGGATTCCTAGGTATTTTATTCTCTTTGTAGCAATTGTGAATGGAAGTTCACTCATGATTTGACTCTCTGTTTGTCTGTTATTGGAGTATAGGAATGCTTGTGATTTTTGCACATTGATTTTGTCCTGAGACTTTGCTGAAGTTGTTTATCAGCGAAAGGACATTTTGGGCTGAGACAATGGGGTTTTCTAGATATAAAATCATGTCATCTGCAAACAGGGACAATTTGACTTTCTCTTTTCCTAATTGAATACCCTTTATTTCTTTCTCTTGCCTGATTGCCCTGGCCAGAACTTCCAACACTATGTTGAATAAGAGTGGTGAGAGGGAGCGTCTCTGTCTTTTGCCACTTTTCAAAGAGAATGCTTCCAGTTTTTACCCATTCAGTATGATATTGGCTGTGGGTTTGTCATCAATAGCTCTTATTATTTTGAAATACATTCCATTAATACCTAGTTTATTGAGAGTTTTTAGCAAGAAGGGCTGTTGAATTTTTTCAAAGGCCTTTTCTGCATCTATTGAGATAATCACATGGTTTTTGTCATTGGTTTTGTTTATGTGATGGATTACATTTATTGATTTGCATATGTTGAACCAGCCTTGCATCCTAGGGATGAAGCCGACTTGATCATGGTGGATAAGCTTTTTGATGTGCTGCTGGATTCAGTTTGCCAGTAATTTATTGAGGATTTTCGCATTGATGTTCATCAGGGATACTGGTCTAAAATTCTCTTTTTTTTTGTTGTGTCTCTGCCAGGCTTTGGTATCAGGATGATGCTGGCTTCATAAAATGAGTTAGGGAGGATTCCCTCTTTTTCTATTGATTGGAATAGTTTCAGAACGAATGGTACCAGCTCCTCTTTGTACCTTGGGTAGAATTCGGCTGTGAATCTGTCTGGTCCTGGACTTTTTTTGGTTGGTAGGCTACTAATTATTGCCTTAATTTCAGAGCCTGTTATTGGTCTATTCGGAGATTCAACTTCTTCCTGGTTTAGTCTTGGGACAGTGTATTTGTCCAGGAATTTATTAATTTCTTATAGATATTCTAGTTTATTTGCGTAGAGGTGTTTATAATATTCTCTGATGGTAGTTTTTATTTCTGTGGGATCGGTGGTGCTATCCCCTTTATCTTTTTTTATTGCATCTATTTGATTCTTCTCTCTTTTCTTCTTTCTTAGTCTTGCTAATGGGCTATCAATTTTGTTGTGAAGATATCTTCTTTCATGAGTAATATGTTTTTAATATTCCTCCATGTCTTTTCAGGGCTCGATAGGTCATTTCTCTTTAGTGCTGACAGCCCATTGTCTGGATGTTACACACTTTATCCATTCACCTACTGAAGAACAATGTGGTTGCTTCCAAATTTTGGCAATTTTGAATAAAGCTGCTATAAACATCAGTTTTCAGGTTTTTGTGTTGATATATTTTCAACTTCCTTTGGTAAATACCAAGGAGTATGACTGATGGATCACCTGGTAGGAGTATGTTTAGTTTTATGAAAAATTGCCACACAGTTTTTCCAAGTGGCTATACCATTTTGCATCCCCACCAGCAGTGAAAAAGAGTTCCTTCTGCTTCACAACTTTACCAGCATTTTGTGTTCTCAGTGTTCTGGATTTTGGCCATTCTAATAGGTGTGTAGTGGTATCTTATTGTTGTTTTAATTTAAATTTCCCTGATGACATATGATGTGGAGTATCTTTTCATATACTTACTTGCAATCTATATATCTTCTTTGATGAGGTACCTGTTAAGGTCTTTGGCCTTTTTTTTTTTTTTTTTTTTTGAGATGAAGTCTTGCTCTGTTGCCCGGTCTGGAGTGCAATGGTACGATCTCGGCTCACTACAACCTCTGCCTCCCGAGTTCAAGAGATTCTTCTGCCTCAGCCTCCCGAATAGCTGGTACTACAGGCACGTGCCACCACATGTGGCTAATTTTTGTATTTTTAGTAGAGATGGGGTTTCACCATATTGGCCAGGCTGGTCTCGAACCCTGACCTCAGGTAATCTGCCTGTGTTGGCCTCCTAAAGTGCTGGGATTACAGGCATGAGTCACCATGCCTGGTCTGGCCCATTTTTTAATTGGCTTGTTTGTTTTCTTATTGGTGAGTTTTTAAAGCTCTTTGTATGTTTTGGATAATAGTTCTTTAACAGAGGTGTCTTTTGCAAATATTTCCTCCTAGTCTATGGCTGGTTTTCTCATTCTCTTGACATTGTATATCTTTCTTTTTTTCTTTCTAATTTTTATGTTTTTAATTGACCAAAAATTGTACACATTTATGATGTACAACGTAACATTTTTACATATGTATACGTTGTTGAATGACTAAATCAACTAACATATGAATTACCTCACATACTTATTTTTTGGTGAGAAAATTTTAAATTTATTCTCTTAGCAATTTTCAGTTATACAATACATTGTTATTAACTATTACTGTAGACGTGTTGTATAACAATTCTCCTGAACTTATTCTTTCTAACAAAAATTTTGCATCCTTTGACCAATATATTTTCAATTTCCCTTCTAACTCTCAACCCCAGCTCCTGGGAACCACCATTCTACTCTCTACTTCTCTAATTCTATGAGTTTCAGTGTTTTAGATTTCAAATATAAAGGAAGGTCATTCAGCATTTGCCTTTCTTTCCCTGACTTATTTCACTCAGCACACTGTCCTCCAGGTTCATTCACATTGTTAGAAATTATAGCATTTCCTTCTTTTATAAGATTGAATACAGGGTTCCATGTGTATATATAACATATTTTCTTTATTCATTCATCCATTGATGAACACAGGTTAATCCTGTATCATGGCTATTGTAAATAATGCTGCAAGGAACATGAGAGTGCAGATATCTCTTTGACATATTGATTTCATTTTTTGAATATATATCCAAAAGCAGAATTGCTAGATCATATGGTAGTTCTATTTTTAAGTTTTTGAGGAACATTCATACATTTTTTGCATAATGGCTGTATTAATTTACAGTGGACTTTATTTCTACAGGTTTATTTTTGGGCTCTATTCTGTTCCATTGATCTATTCGCCTATTATTTCAACAATATCACACTGTGTTGATTACTGTAGCTTTAAAGTGAATCTTGAAATAGAATACTGTGAGTCCTCCGATTTTATTATTCTCCCTCAATACTATATTAGTTATATTGGATCTTTTGCTTTTTCATATAAACTCTCAAATCAGTTTGTTGATATCCGCAAAGTAATCTGCAAAGATTTTGGTTGAGATTGCATCAAATCCATATCCCATCAAGTTGGGAAGAACTGACATCTTGACAATGTTGAGTCCTCCTATCCATGGACATGGAATATCTCTCAATTTATTTCATCCTTCTTTGACTTCTTTTATCAGAGTTTTATTCATGTAGATCTTGGACACATTTTATTAGATTTATATCAAAGTATTTCCTATTCTTGGGTGATAACAGTGGTATTGTGTTTTAAATTTTAAATTCCATTGGTTAATTGCTGGTATATAGAAAAGTGATTGATTTTTTATTTCAACCTTGTATCCTGTGAATTTGCTATAATAACTTATTAGTTTCAATAGGGTTTTTGCTGTTGTTTATTCATTTGAATTTTCCATATAGATCATTCTGTTATCTGCAAATAATGATGGTTTTATTTATTTTTCCCCAATCTGTATACTTTACCCTCCTTTTAGTATTTTATTGTATTAGCTAGGACTTCCAGCATAATGTTGAAAAGGCACGATGAGAGGAAATATCCTTGACTTGTTCCTGATATTAGTGGGAAAGCTTTTACTTTTTCACCATTAAGTTTAATAGTAGCTGTAGGTTTTCTTGTATGCTTTATCAAGTTGAGGAAATTCCCCTTTATTCTTGATTTACTGAGAGTTTTTATTGTGGATGGGTGTTAGATTTTTGTCAAATGCTTTTTCTGGATTTATTGATATGACCATATACTTTAAAAAAAAATATTGGGATCTTACTCTGTTGCCCAGACTAGAGTTCAGTGGTATGATCATAGCTCACTACAGCCTCCAATTCTTGGGCTCAAGAGATCCTCCCACTTCACCCACTCAAGTGGCTGGAACTACAGGTGTGCACAACTATACTTGATTTTTTTTAACCCATTGATATGCTGGATTACATTAGTTGATTTTTAAACACTGAACCAGCCTTGCACATGTTGTCTGTCTTTCTATGCCTGGGTTTTTTGTTTGTTTGTTTGTCCTTTAACATCCTCTGGCTTCATTCCCATTGCCACAGATGTCAAGATTTCTTTCCTTTTTATGGCCGAATAGTATTCCATTGTGTGTATATACACACATTTTCTTTATACATTCATTTGTTGATGGACACTTAGGTTGATTCTATATTTGGCTATTGTGAATATTGCTGCAATAAACATGAGACTGTGCATATTTCTTTGACATACTGATTTCATTTCATGTGGATGTATATCCAGTAGTGGAATTGCTGGATCATATAGTAGTTCTAATTTTAATGTTTTGAAGAAACTCCATACATTTTTGTATAATAGCTGTACTAATTTAAATCCCCACCAACAGTGTGCAAGTGTTACTTTTTCTCCACAGCTGGCCAACACTTTTTCTTTTGTCTTTTCTGAAAAAAATTAATTATACTTTAACTTCTGGGATACATGCGCGGAATATGCAGGTTTGTTACATAGGTATACAAGAGCCCTGGTGGTTTGTTTCACCCATCAACCTGTCATTTAGGTATTTCTCCTAAAGCTATCCCTCCCTTAACCCCCTACCCCCGACAGGCTCACATGTGTGATGTTTCTCTCCCTGTGTCCATGTTCAACTCCCACTTATGAGTGAGAACATGTGGTGCTTGGTTTTCTGTTCCTGTGTAAGGGAATTATAATAATGCTTTCTCTGGCATTAGAACTGTTAAAAAGAAAAAAAAAAACACAACCTATTGACTATTTGACATTTGGGGATTCACATCGATTGCTCTAACATAAGTAATAAAGTTTCTTGTCTCTGACCCAGGAGTTTTATGTTTTCTGTCAATATCGATAAAATAGTAACAGACTAACTTATTAAATAAAATTTCAAACCCTTCACAGTTCTTGACAAAAATAACTCATTCTACCATTAATTCCAAATAAGTTCTGTAATAAATTGTTTTTATTAGACATAATTAGCATTTTTCACTTTCAAAGTACAATTTGAAGTAGAATATTTTAAAATGCAAAATCTGTTGGCCTCTTTACAGTTGAAATTAAAAGGTGGTAGTATATTTACTGCAAATTTATTAACAACTTGATGTGCGTAGATACACACTTGATGTGCATAGATACACATGTGCATAGATACATGCTAGTGAAGCATGTAAAAATAACATATTCATATTTAAAAACCCCAGGCTAATATAGTGATATAAATTAAAGTCTCTTCTCTCCTTCTGCAGTCATCTAAGATACAATAGATAATAAGTCTATTCGGTGATTCAAAAGGAGAGATTTTTTTTCACCCTGTATAGCATTGTTCTCCCCAGTGAATTGTTCAATTTTCTTTCTTTCTTTGCTCCAGACTATCTTTTATAACTCTATTCTAAATACATTTTTTATATTATGTAAGATAAAAAATATGTATTCAATTTATTGAGGCATTTAATGTAGGCTCTGTTGACAAAGTTACTTTTTAGAAATTGACATTTATTTGTAAAAAATAACTACATGGGGGTCAAGAAATTGTAGATAAAAGCATACTTTTTTCACTGTGACATATAGTTTTTCTTGTTATGGGGTTCTTGTTTTCATTTTCTTTTTTGTTTTTGAAGTAAGTATCTTATCCAAAACTTAGGAATAACATTATAAATGCAATAAATTGATAAAATAGGGATTTTCCTCAGACTTCAATGAAGCTGTGAATAAAAATAAAATCAAATTACACATTACACATTCAAATGGTATTTGCTATTTGTTAGGTTTCCAAGACACTGATAAAGAAATTATGATACACAAGGGCCAATCAACTTGCTCAAGGTCACACAGCTAGAAAATGATCAGAGAAAGTATGACCTTAGGCTCCATATTCCTATCCACCTCACTATATTGCCTCTTAAATTTCATTGTACGCCCACATCAAACAACAACAACAGCAACCACTAAAAAAAAAAAAAAAAAAAAAAAAAAAAAACCCACAGAAATCCAATTCCTTCTACTGTTCCTTCACCTCACTTATGGACCACACTCTGTGTCTTCCTAGAATAGCAGTGTATTTTTCTGCAATTACATTGTCATATAATTGAGGAACTAAACTATACAGAGTATATTTATGTAAGGTTTTAATAAAGATTAAAAATATGGCATAGCAGCAGAAAGATAGTACAGACAAATATCAGAGAGGTCTAAAACTTTCTCCTTTTTTTCCAGAGTCTGCTTACTAGTGAAGCAATTTTCCTATCACTTATTTGTACCACAACTAAACTATAAGATGTGCAAGAGGTGTTAAAGTGTCCCATTATTATCATGTGGGAGTCTAAGTCTCTTTGTAGGTCTCTAAAGACTTGCTTTATGAATCTGAGTGCTCCTGTATTGGGTGCATATATATTTAGGACAGTTAGCTCTTCTTGTTAAATTGATCCCTTTACCATTAGGGAATGGTGTTCTTTGTGTCTTTTGATCTTTGTTGGTTTAAAATCTGTTTTATCAGAGACTAGGACTGCAACCCCTGCTTTTTTTTTTTTTTTTTTTTTTTTTTTTTTTTGCTTTCCATTTGCTTGATAGATCTTCCTCCATCCCTTTATTTTGTGCCTATGCGTGTCTCTGCATATAAGATGGGTCTCCTGAATACAGCACGCTGATGGATCTTGACTCTTTATCCAATTTGCCAGTCTGTGCCTTTTAATTGGGGCATTTAGCCCATTTACATTTAAGTTAATATTATTATGTGTGAACTTGATCCTGTCATTATGATGTTAGCTGGTTATTTTGCCTGTTAGTTGATGTAGTTTCTTTCTTTACAATTTGGAAATATTAGACAGATCAATGAGACAGAAGGTTAACAAGGATATCCAGGACTTGAACTTAGCTCTGCACCAAGCAGACCTAATAGACATAAACAGAACTCTATAACCCAAATCAACAGAATATACATTCTTCTCAGCACCATATCGCACTTATTCCAAAATTGACCACATAGTTGGAAGTAAAGCACTCCTCAGCAAATGTAAAAGAACTGAAATCTCAACAAACTGTCTCTCAGACCACAGTGCAATCAAATTAGAACTCAGGATTAATAAACTCACTCAAAACTGCACAACCACAGGGAAACTGAACAACCTGCTCCTGAATGACTACTGAGTACATAACGAAACGAAGGCAGAAATAAAGATGTTCTTTGAAACTAATGAGAACAAAGACCCAATGTATCAGAATCTCTGGGATATCACCACCGATCTCACAGAAATACAAATTACCAGCAGAGAATACTATAAATACCTCTACGCAAATAAACTAGAATATCTAGAAGAAGCGAATAAATTCCTGGACACATACACCCTCCCGAGACTAAACCAGGAAGAAGTTGAATCTCTGAATAGACCAATAACAGGCTCTGAAATTAAGGCAATAATTAATAGCCTATCAACCAAAAAAAGTCCAGGACCAGACAGATTCACAGCCGAATTCTACCCAAGGTACAAAGAGGAGCTGGTACCATTCGTTCTGAAACTATTCCAATCAATAGAAAAAGAGGGAATCCTCCCTAACTCATTTTATGAAGCCAGCATCATCCTGATACCAAAGCCTGGCAGAGACACAACAAATAAAGAGAATTTTAGACCAGTATCCCTGATGAACATCAATGCGAAAATCCTCAATAAATTACTGGCAAACTGAATCCAGCAGCACATCAAAAAGCTTATCCACCATGATCAAGTCGGCTTCATCCCTAGGATGCAAGGCTGGTTCAACATATGCAAATCAATAAATGTAATCCATCACATAAACAAAACCAATGACAAAAACCATGTGATTATCTCAATAGATGCAGAAAAGGCCTTTGAAAAAATTCAACAGCCCTTCTTGCTAAAAACTCTCAATAAACTAGGTATTAATGGAATGTATTTCAAAATAATAAGAGCTATTGATGACAAACCCACAGCCAATATCATACTGAATGGACAAAAACTGGAAGCATTCTCTTTGAAAAGTGGCAAAAGACAGGGATGCCCTCTCTCCCCACTCCTATTCAACATAATGTTGGAAGTTCAGGCCAGGGCAATCAGGCAAGAGAAAGAAATAAAGGGTATTCAATTAGGAAAAGAGAAAGTCAAATTGTCCCTGTTTGCAGATGACATGATTTTATATTTAGAAAACCCCATTGTCTCAGCCCAAAATGTCCTTAAGCTGATAAGCAACTTCAGCAAAGTCTCAGGATACAAAATCAATGTGCAAAAATCACAAGCATTCCTATACACCATTAACAGACAAACAGCCAAATTATTAGTGAACTCCCATTACAATTGCTACAAAGAGAATAAAATACCTAGGAATCCATCTTATAAGGGATGTGAAGCACCTCTTCAAGGAGAACTACAAACCACAGCCCAATGAAATAAAAGAGGACACAAACAAATGGAAGAACATACCATGCTCATGGATAGGAAGAATCAATACGAAAATGGCCACACTGCCCAAAGTAATTTATAGATTCATTGCTGTCCCCATCAAGCTACCAATGACTTTCTCCACAGAATTGGAAAAACCTACTTTAAAGTTCATATAGAACCGAAAAAGAGCCCGCATTGCCAAGAGAATCCTAAGCAAAAAGAGCAAAGCTGGAGGCATCATGCTACCTGACTTCAAACTATACTAAAGACTACAGTAACTAAAACAGCATGGTACTGGTACCAAAACAGAGATATCGACAAATGGAACAGAACAGAGCCCTCAGAAATAATACCCCACATCTACAACCATCTGATCTTTGACAAACCTGACAAAAACCACAAATGGGGAAAGGATTCCCTATTTAATAAATGGTGCTGGGAAAAGTCATACATAGAAAGCTAAAACTGGATCCTTTCCTTACTCCTTATATGAAAATTAATTCAAGATGGATTAAAGATTTAAATGTTAGACCTAGAAGCATAAAAACCCTAAAAGAAAACCTAAGCAATACCATTCAGGATATAGGCATGGGCAAAGACTTCATGACTAAAACGCCAAAAGCAATGGCAACAAAAGCCAAAATTGACAAATGGGATCTAATTAAAGTAAAGAGCTTCTGCACAGCACACACACACAAAAGCTACCATGAGAGTGAACAGGCAACCTACAGAATGGGAGAAAATTTTCACAATCTGCCCATCTGCCAAAGGGCTAATATCCAGAATGTACAAAGAACTTAAACAATTTTACAAGAAAAAAATCAAAAAACCCCATCAAAAAGTGGGCAAAGGATATGAACGGACACTTTTCAAAAGAAGACATGTATGCAGCCAACAGACACATCAAAAAATGCCCATCATCACTGGTCATCAGAGAAATGCAAATCAAAACCACAGTGAGATACCATCTCACACCAGTTAGAATGGCGATCATTAAAAAGCGAGAAAACCACAGATGCTGGAGAGGATATGGAGAAATAGGAATGTTTTAAACTGTTGGTGGGGGTGTTAATTAGTTCAACCACTGTGGAAGACTGTGACGATTCATCAAAGATCTAGAACTAGAAATAACATTTGCCCCAGTGATCCCAATACTAGATATACACCCAAAGGATTATAAATGATTCTATTATAAAGACACATGCACATGTATGTTTATTGCAGCACTATTCACTATAGCAAAGACTTGGAACCAACCCAAATGTCCATCAGTGATAGACTGGATTAAGAAAATGTGGCACATATACACTATGGAATACTGTGCAGCCATAAGAAAGGATGAGCTCATGTCCTTTTCAGGGACATGTATGAAGCTGGAAACCATCATTCTCAGCAAACTATCACAAGGACAGAAAACCAAACACTGCATGTTCTTACTCATAGGTGGGAATTGACAATGAGATCACTTGGACAAAGGGTGGGGAACATCATACATGGGGGCCTGTCGTGGGGTGGAGGGCAGGGAAGGGATAACATTAGGAGAAATACCTAATGTAAATGAAGAGTTAATGGGTGCAGCAAACCAACATGGCACATGTATACCTAAGTAACAAACCTGCACGTTGTGCACATGTACCCTAGAACTTAAAGTATTAAAAAAAAAAAAAAAGATGTGCAAGATGTGCTGATTGCCTAAGTTTTGTTTTGTTTCTAATTTTAAAAGTTGTGTTAAAATTCATATGATATAAAATGTTATTATTTTAACCATTGAAGTGTACGGATTAGTGGTATTAATTACATTCATAACGTTTTACAATTATTGCAGTCATCCATCTTCATAATTCATTTCATCTTGCAAAACTGAAATTATATGTTCATTAAACAATAACTCCTCATTCCTGACACCCTCCAGCCCCTGGCAAGTATCAGTGTATCTTCTGTCTCTATAATTTTGACTATAAGTAATTACACAGTATTTGTCTTTTTGTGACTGGCCTATTTCATTTAATGGAATGTCCTCAAGGTTCATCCTTGTAGTAGCATATGTCAGAATTTCATTGCTTTTTAAGGCTGGGTGATACTCCATATGTCTATACTATATTTTGCTTATTCATTCATCTGCTGATGAACATGTGTTTCTTCTTTAGTTATTGTGAATAATGTTGCTATGAACATAAGCATAAAAATATCTTTTCAAGGCCCCGATTTCAATTTTTGTTTTTGGTATATGCTCATAAGTGGAATTACTGGATTACTTGGTAATTCTATATTTAATTTTTTGAGGAAACATCACAGGTCTTTTTTTGGACAAGATGTGTTTAATCTTCAGATTGTGAATCACCAAGATAGAGCGAGTTACCTTGGTCTCAGGGAGTCAAATTTACCAAGAGGTCTTTTACAAGCCACTGGTTATGTAGCTAAAAGCAAACTGAATAATTGCTTAAATCAGATGCAAACTACTGCTCTGTCTTTCTATAATATATGAAAATGTTGAATAATTTCTATTAATATGTATTCAATTTCATTGATCTTTTCTTTTGTCATATCTATTCTGCTTTAAATTCCATGCATTGTATTTTTTTGTCTCAGACATTGTATTTTTTTATTTTTGGAAATTTGATGTGATTTTAGTTTTAAAAATCTCCAATGTTTCTATTCACAATTAAATTTCTTAAGCTTTTGGAACATAATATCTTTGTTTACTAATTCTATTATTTGTATAATTTTTAGTTCAGTTACAATTGATTTATTTTTTTCTCATTATGGATTATATTTTCCAAATTTTACTTACTGATGATTTTTTTTTAAGGTGTGCATTTTTATTGAAGTGGTCACAAGTCAGTACCAGTACCGACTCCCTATACACCTCTACCCAGTCCCAGAAAGATGAAAAACCTTCATACATTTCAAGCTGGGGGACAAAAAGAGGGGCTATGATGGTTGATCATTCAAAATAAAACAAAAAGTATGAAGGTGAAGATTTAAAAAATGTTGCATTGCATAATTTATAAGAAAGCAATGCTGTCACCTCCACTGTGTGGACAGGGGAGAGGACTAGGCCATTCTTAGAGAGAAGTGGGATGAATTTTGGGAGGGCAAGGGACTTTCTGCAACAATGCATCTCATGATATGTAGAATGACTTTTTTTTAAAAAAAGAACAATGCACAATCAAAGTTCTCTGCCACAGTGTAGAATTTTTGGGGATGCTCACTCCAACTGACTTCTGTTACCGTCACCATTCATTTTTAAATCCTAAGTCATCAGACCTAAAACCCCAAAGCAAACAGACAAAAAACAAATACGTTCATGCCAATTTCATCTTTTTTTCTGTGCAAGTTAGGTTTTGTCAAGAAAGGGTTTAACACAACTAAGTAACAGTCTGCCTAGAAGCATTTGTGGTGGACGATGGAGGGGATGGATTTTTAGTATTCTTGTTTGCTGATCCATATCCACTGGAAAGTGAACAGGGAGGCTGGGATGGAGCCGCTGAATCACACAGAGAATGTGTGCTCATGGGATGCAATAATTTTAATATTATTGTGCTGGGAGTCAGGATAGTGATCTCCTTTTGTATTCTGTCCTGGATGCTCAGGTACATGGTGGTGCCACCAGACAGCACTGTGTTGGTGTACAGGTTCTTGTGCATGTTCACATCACGTTTCATGATGGAGTTGGAAGTAGTTCCATGGATACCTCAAGATTCCATATGCAGGAAAGAAGGCTGGAAAAGAGCCAGGGGCTATCAAGAAGAGATTGTTGCAGATGGCGATTACCTGGCTATTGGCAGGGAAAAGAAGGATGCAGGGGCTGTCAGCTCCTGATTGAAGTCCAAGATGATCCAGCACAGCTTCTCCTTGATGTCATGCATAATTTCCCACTCTGTCATGATAGTGAAACTATAGCTTTACTAGGGGAGGATCTTCATGAGATAGGTCCCGGCCAGCCAGGTCTGGATGCAGGATAGCATGGAGAAGGGCATACTCCTCGGAGAAGAGCACACTGTAGGTGGCCCTGCCACTGGAATCCATCACAATGCCAGTGGTATGGCCAAAGGCTAGAGGGACAGCACGACCCAGGTGGCCATGTCCATAGCTGGGATGTTGAAGGTCTCAAACATGATCTGGGCCATCTTCTCTTGGTTGGCCTTGGGGTTCAGGGGACCTTTGGTCAATAGCATAGGTGCTCCTTGGGAGCCACAGTTCATTGTAGAGGGTGTGGTGCCAGATCTTCTCCATGTCTTCCCATTTGGTGATGATGCAGTGCTCAGTGGGGTACTTCCGGGTCAGGATGCCTCACTTGCTCTGGACCTCATTCCCCACATAGCAGTCCTTCTTCCCTATGCCCATCATCAAACTCTGGTCCCATGGGCACCCCACTATGGAAGGGAAGAAAGTCCAGGGGGCATCTTTGACCAGGAATCTGGCCTTGCACATACCAGAGCAGTTGTTGACAACAAGTGCAGAGGTATCATCATCCATGGTGAGCTCGGGGCAGGTGTGAACCAGTGGCAAAGCAGTGAGGGTGAGGGTCTGTGCTTCCTGGGTGGATGAGGTTTTGGTGGTCTGCTGTTGATTTGTGATTCAATGCCAGACAACAGTTGGAATTTTTTAGTGTTGTTTTAAGCTTTGTTAGGTGACACCGGAACAACATTTAGTTTATTTATAGTTTGTACCCACTAAGGCAAGACACTTTTTAATGCTATAACTAATATCTGGTGAATCATAACGTTTCCCACTGTGGCTGTTGGAAATTGGCACCATCCCTGGCACTATGAGATTTCCAGGCAGTGGTTTCTCTTTTGGATGGTTCTTCTTCAAACTCACGTAGTTTCCTCACAAACAAGTGTTGGTCAGCAGTCTATTCAGTACTCCAGAAGTACCCTCCAAAGATCTTTGTAGTTCTCTCTCTGTGCAGCGCTTGTCTCTCCTGCCACTGCTCTGTAAACTCTAGCCATCTTGGCTTTCCTGAACTCCTAGCTCCAGGTCTTCAACTCAGGGTTTTGCTTGGGTTCCCCCTTTACTACACCACCACATGGAAACTCTTCAAACACTAAGCTGGGATGACTGTGGGGCCAACCTCATTTGTTTCCTGTCCTTAAGGATCACTGCCTTTCATCATTTTAGGTCCAATGTCTTGAAAGCTATTGTTTCATGTATTTGATCAGATTCTCAGTTCCAGTCCGCATTATTCCATCTTGGCTGGAAGCCGAAGCTAATTTATACATTTTCAATAAACAATGTAGACAGGTTAATACAAAATGCCTCGAGGAGTTTCAGATTTTAAATAGCATACTTTAATCACTAGGTAGCACAATTTATTCCTTTCTTGGCCGAGGGTCAGAACCATGGCTCCAGGGTTCTATGGAGGCAAGCGCAGAGGTACCACAGAGACCAGCTGCAAATTACTTTTCTCAAACGGTTCTCTGGAGATGCCATTGTTGCAGACGTTCATGCATTTTTCTGCTGCTTGCCATTGTTCCCTTTTCTCCCTGGCTAGCCTTCTTTTACTGGACCAAGCCGAACTGAGCTTGTGCTACTACTGTATCTAGTTCATTTTTTATTGCTATCTTTATCACACTGTATTATATCAATACCCCTATCAGACCCCTATCACACCACAGGACTATGTCTGTATAGCCTCAATGCCTGACACTCTGGGTGCTTCATAATAATACATCAAATGAATTAATGAATAGAATAAATGAATATTTGAATATGAATTGTTTTAACTGGTAAATTAACGTAGAGAAATTTGGAAACTAGTATAGGAACTGTTACATAGGGTTTTTACTTTGTTACATATAATTATATTATTGAAGGAGGTATAGCATTTTTATTCCATTTAATTTTTTACTTTCTCACCAAGTTATTTTATACTTTCAGGAAATCTGACCTAAAATAACTCTTCCTGGCACTTTCTGTTTCAGCAATTGGATCAGTCGAATCTTCTCCAAGATTCCTGTACACAAAGTAGAGAAATTAGATACTACTGTCATGGTAGTTTGTGATTTTGACAGACTGTAACTCTCAGAAAAACTAGAATTTTATTTTATAACTGAACATAGATTTTGTTGTCCTTGATTCCCTACTTCTTCTTAGCAACAGAAAATTAATTTTTAACTTTCAGATATTCAGTCTAATAAAAAAGTTCTTCCACTATATTTAGTTATGATTGTCTAAGTCAGTTGGTTTTACAAACGTCAGCTGGGATTTCTCTTCTATTCTCTTCCTTTAAGTTGCTTATAAGCTGTGTGTGTGTGGTGTGTGTGTGTGTCCATATCTCTGCATATATATTTATACATATCCATGCATATCTATGGTAAGTTAGAGTGCGATGGGGAAGGGAGGAGGGATGCCTATGCCTTGGACTCACCGCTATCTCTGTGTGGCTTCAAATGTGTATACTATCTATGTCACTGACACAAACAATATATTATGCTGCCTATGTTTGATAGCTTCTGGATCATCTACTGCTTGTCTATGCAGCTGTCTGACATGAAAGATTCTGTGAACTTCAGGCCTTATTTAGTCCAGACACTAATGGAGCCCTCCCTTTGCTTAGTGAGCTTGTCTCTTGGCTATTAATTTTGACTCGTGCTCCTAGCATCCACAGCTTTCTCTGAATCTGAGGAGTTGTATATTGGCACCAATCTCATACTTTTTTCCTGATCACAGATATCACAGATATTCCTCAATTTCAATGGGGACTCTTCCAGGAAAGGGTGGGAGTTGGGAAGGAAAGGAAAAAGAATCTGTTTTCCTTTCATGATTTATCAGAATCCCCATAAACTTCATTCTTTCATTTGTCTTCTGCTCCAGCCCTCATATATCCACCTGTGCAGGATTTTCTTTTCTTTTTTTTTTTTTTTTGAGTCTCACTCTGTCACCCAGGCTGGAGTACAGTGGCATGAACTCGGCTCACTGCAAACTCCACCTTTCGAGGCTGAGTGATTCTCCTGCCTCAGCCTCCTGTGTAGCTGGGACTACAGGCGTGCGCCACAATGCCTGGCTAATTTTTGTATTTTTGGTAGAGACAGGGCTTCAACATGTTGGCCAGGCCGGTCTTGAACTACTGACCTCAGGTGATCCACCCGCCTTGGCCTCCCAAAGTGCTGGGATTACAGGCGTGAGCCACCATGCCCGGCCCATATATCTAACTGTGCAAGTTTTATGAGAATACATTCCTTTTCACATCTTTCAGTTTTCTGTTCTCACTGCCTATCACAGTTGTATTAGTATGTATGAACTAGAGAAGTTGCTTCTTTGAGTTAATAAGCAAGAAAAAGTAGTTGGAGCCTGGTCACTACTCCGTAGCATATGCTGACCCAGCTTGTACTGAGGCAGTTGCAAAGAAGGAAAACACAGCACTTTGTATCATGGTTCCTGTTATTTATTTAGCAAAAATAAGCACTTCACATATCATTTCATTTCGCTTTATAGATAAAATAATTTCTCAGGGCCTCACAGACCACTTGCGTCAAGCTGGAACTTACCAAGAAATTACAAGGCATTCTGCCTCAATGTTCCCTAACATTTCCTGAAACTGTCATTCAAGAATCCTGGGATGGGAGGGTTAACCATAATGTCTTGAAGATTATTTAACTGAGCCATCTCAAGGCCGTACAAATCATGAGGTCTTTTGTAATACATTTGGGTTTTTTCCAGAATAGAGATTCAGGCAGATTCATTTCCTTTTTAGCTGCTCTTTTGCTTTAAGGTAGCAGTTGAATTTCTTTCCTGACATATTTATTTCAGGTTATCAAACATTTATATCCTAGGCTTCTTTACTTCTCAGGCATAGAAAGGGAAACTCTTTTGCTAGATACCAAATCACAAAAAAGTTCTTCTTATTGATTTTATTTTTTGAAGCTATAACTTGAATTCTGCTTTGAATTGTTTTTTTAGTTTTCTTCCATGAACTAGGGATATGCATGCAGCAGATGGTCAATAAATGCTCACTGACTCAAGCCCAGTTGCTCTGCTTAAATTACATATATATATTAAAAAATGACAATTCAACTAGTACACGTGAAAAAGGAAATTTCTCACAGCTATCCAAACTTTTCTAAGAAGTCAGCTTTAATGGTTACATAATGAAGCGAGCATCTAAATTCAGTTCATTGTATATGGTCAGTGAGCTTCACTAATGGCATTAATAAGCTGATCACATATATAGTTTGAAACACTGCAGAATTAGAAAACTTTGTATAATCACAGTATTGAGATTATTGATAGATTTTTGATAATCCAAGTATTATTCATTGGATCTGCATCTCTATGAGTGGTTTGAATCAGACATGAAAGGCAACCTTCATCTGCATCAAAGGAGAGGTCACAGAGAAAGGTTGTGCTTAAAGTAGACATAAAGGAAGAGAATGAGAATGGAGTGCTAATACGAAAGTCCTAATAGCATCACTGGACTTGCCACAGGTCAGTGACTACACACAAAAGCTTAACCAGGAGGTGGCTACTGCTCATGAAGAGCCAGGCTGTGTGCAGTCTTCCTTCTTCGTGATTCGTGTCTGGCTTGTGCAGATTATCCATTAGTGTGAGGTTGCACTCTTCAGGTGCAGCCACTGGGACAAGCACAAAAGTATTACATAGTATTTTACTCTGTAGTTTCTGTTTCTGTCAACCTCCCTTAGATGATTAATTCTTTAAAATTTTTGATTTTGTGTTCCGTGTGTGTTCAGAGGATGTGCTTGATAAACACATATTGAATACATGATTGAGTGGATAAACAATGATAAAGTGTCTACCTTAAATCCAAATGAAATGGATTGTATGTAGATGCACAGATATGTACATAGTTTTACTAAATACAAATGAGAGGAGGGGGAGATTGTCTAGCCAGAACACTGCATACAGAATAATCTCTATAAATATTTTAAACACTGATGGACATTTGGGTTGATTCCAAGTCTTTGCTATTGTGAATAGTGCCGCAATAAACATACGTGTGCATGTGTCTTTATAGCAGCATGATTTATAATCCTTTGGGTATATACCCAGTAATGGGATGGCTGGGTCATATGGTACATCTAGTTCTAGATCTTTGAGGAATCGCCATACTGTTTTCCATAATGGTTGAACTAGTTTACAATCCCACCAACAGTGTAAAAGTGTTCCTATTTCTCCACATCCTCTCCAGCACCTGTTGTTTCCTGACTTTTTAATGATCGCCATTCTAACTGGTGTGAGATGGTATCTCATTGTGGTTTTGATTTGCATTTCTCTGGATTAAGAAAATGTGGCACATATACACCATGGAATACTATGCAGCCATCATAAAGGATGAGTTTGTGTCCTTTGTAGGGACATGGATGCAGCTGGAAACCATCATTCTTAGCAAACTATCACATGAACAGAAAACCAAACACCACATGTTCTCACTCATAGGTGGGAACTGAACAATGAGATCACTTGCACTCCGGAAGGGGAACATCACACACCAGGTCTATCATGGGGATGGGGGAGGGGGAAGGGATTGCATTGGGAGCTATACCTGATGTAAATGACGAGTTGATGGGTGCAGCACACCAACATGGCACAAGTATACATATGTAACAAACCTGCACGTACCCTAGAACTTAAAGTATAATAATAATTAATAAATAAATAAATAAAAAAGAAAAAAATATTTTAAACATTTGTTTTACTTGCACTGAAATAAAAGAAAGACTGCAGTGTGTTTGTTTTTGCCAACATTTTGCCCACATGAAGAGAAGTGGGAAAGGAGAAGCCCAAATGTGTACGTTGATTCCAGATTATTCTGGAGCTGAAGTGCTGGGTTGAGTATTTAGGTAATGGCAGGCCATCCAGGTTTTGAAATGTAATTTTTTATAACAAGGAAAATGATGATAAAATACTTCAGTGGAATTAAATTCACAGGAGTTTAATTGAGCAATGAATGATTCACGAATTGGGCAGCCTTTTGAGCCAGGGTAGGCTCAGAAACTCCAGTGCAGCCTCATGGTGGAAGAAGATTTATGAATGGAAAAAGGAAAGTGACGCTCACACCTGCAATCCTAGCACTTTAGGAGGCCAAGACGGGTGGATCATCTGAGGTCAGGAGTTTGAGACCTGCCTGACCAACATGGTGAAACTCCATCTCCACTAAAAATACAAAAATTAGCCAGGCATGGTGGCGGCCACCTGCAATCCCAGCTACTCGGGAGGCTGAGGTAGGAGAATCACTTGAACCTAGGAGGCAGAGGTTGCAGTGAGCTGAGATCGTGCCATTGCACTCCAGCAGCATGGGCGACAAAGCAAGACTCCGTTTCAAAAAAAAAAAAAAAAAAAAAAAAAAAAAGAAAGGGAGGCACAGAAACAACTGATTTGGTTACTGCTCAGTGTTTGCCTTATTTGAACACAGTTCAAACAGTTGGCTACATTTGACCAAAACTCAGTGGTTGGCACAGGTTTGGGCTACAGCCTGTTTGTACTACCACTTGTTATAGTTCACGATGTAAAGATAACCTTTAGACTGGACTTAAAACACATGGAGGCAGCTTTAGGTTAAACTTGATTTAACAATTCCCCACTTTTCGTCATTTTCTCAATTTTGAGACATTGACTAAAACTTTAGTCATTGATGTACTGTTTTGGTCTGGAAACTCACTGGGAAACAGCAGAACAGTGGTTTTTGCAAGGTGGGAACAAGGACTGAGTAGAGAGTACTTCCTTACGGAACATCCTGTTTACAAGAGAAATGCAAAACCTGGTCTCTTCTAGGACTTATGTGTTTTCTTAAGGTCTTAGTTTGATTATGTCACGTTTAGCATACATGATTCCATTTTGGTGTGGTTTAGGCTGTTAGGGCCTAGTGAATGAGCTCAGTCCAAAACAATGTTCTCTCATAATTTCGTTTAAAAAAATTCCCCCATTTTGGCCAGGTTTTCACTCAGGTGAGAGTGTAACTAAAACTTAGGGCCTTAGCATCACCCTCAGTTACCATCATTTTGGGTTTCTGGCCTCAGCATGTCATTCATAGGTTACAGTGTCTTCATGGTCTCATATTTCTTTCAGCTCTTATCATTTCAGTTGAGGACAGACCATTTGATATTCTAGATATGGCTACATGCAAGTATTTAAAACCTTTGAGAGAATACAGCCTACAAGGGAGACTATTATTATGACTATCTGGGATAATACCAAGAGTTTGGCATATGCTCCTTACCCGATGTCCCCATAAACCAAATCACCTAAAATTAAGTAGATCAAAGAATAAGCTAGATAAAAAGTCTACTCACTTAACTAAACAGCCTCTTCATTAATCCTCTACAATGAAATGACTATAAGCTACAATTGATGTATTTTCCATTGTCTACAAGTACCAGCAGCTGCACAGATACTTTTCTGTTTAGTTAATTCTATTATTTAGCACACATTTCACAAGAGAATTTAAAGTCTATTGTGTAACTATAGCCTTTACAGTAGAATCTGCTATAGAGCCTATCATGAGAGATATATTCCTAATCATTGCTTGTTTTACTCCAAACCATGGAAAAAGGACCTAACAAATGATGTCCTTCTAGAGGAGTGAAGGAACCCTCCTGGCAATTTTTTCTTTAACTCTTGATGTGGGTTAAGAGGAGTGAACCAATATTCTGTTTCTGACTGATTATGAAGCAACATATGTACCATTTAACTTTTTCACCTACATTGGGCCCTCATAAAGATATAAGGTTATCCAGGTATAAGGCTGGCTGCAAAATCCTTCACAAATAAAAGTATACCCCATAAGTGCACACAACAGACCTCCTTTTTCACTTCTATTGTTCATAGAGGTATAAGCAAGGGAAAAATATTGAAAGATAAGTGTCTCATAATAGTAGAGAAGTCTTGATCCATGATCTTGGGAAAAGCTGTTCACATCAAGGATGCCATCTTCTTTTGGGGAGAAACTTCCCTGGTTAGCTTTATCTTAAGGGTTCCAATAGAGGTACAGTTCCAAGAGTTTGGAGGGACCCTTCTCAGTTGTGAGATTATGGAACCAAGGTTCAAGCTCCTAAAGTTTTGTTGCAGTGTGGATGGCAAGGGCAGTCTTTCTCTGATGTTCTCAGAAGATCCAATCTTTGGGTTCTAGATTGTGAAGAGGTTGATTGTGCTCAGTCAGTGAACCATAAAAAGCTTTCTTTACCTGGTGAAAATACCACTGTGGCATGAAAATTTACTGTTATAACATCAGCCTTCTTGCATGGGAAAGTTTTTAATGCAACCAGAAAATGACGATTGAATAAAATCCCTCTACATATGTTTAAATGGCCCATCAGGTAGCCAAATGTACCTGAAGCTTTGATTGTCTTCCCAGGCATGTGGGTTTGACAAAGTAAACATTGGTCATAAACTATTTTAGCAATTTAGAAATCACCACATGAATGTATATTTAATTTAGATCATTTTAGGTTTCCAGGATGAGTCATGGTATGCAAAACTTTTTTTTTTTTTTTTTTTTTTTTTTTTTTTTTTTTTAAGAACTCAGGAAGGACAAAGCAGTTGTCCTGGTTCTCCATGAATTCACGCTTAGCATTGGACTTATGTCCTCTAGAATACCAGTTGCTTCTTCAATTTAGGGGCATAGCACTAATAGCTGGTGGGTTATCATAGGTAATTTGACTTAGACCATGGAGTTCATTCAAATTGTATATCTAAACAATTTCACTATTGACTGATTTAGCATGAAAACCTGGCAAAGTATTTTCTTGGTATTCAATTAATTTTTGTTCTACTTGGGTTAGCATTTTATAAACCAGTCAGTCTTTTCATTAGAGTTCCAGGAATACTTACCCAGTCCAAATGATATGATTTTAAATTATCAGAAACCTGTATTCAAGAGTACTTTACAGGTCCTTTTTATTTTTTCATGAACCTCCTACAAGACACCGAATTCTGGGATTTTGCATGCTTGTGAAGCTTTCAGAAACTGCACCAGCATTAAGCAATTAATGGTGGAAATGACTTTAAATTGTCGTAGTTAAAGACACAATTGTCAAGGAAATTTAGTTATTTCTATAGTTTATAATAACTTAATAACCATAATTAGGATTGATAGCATATTCTCAGACATTAGAAGTTTAGAAATCCCATACAATTTTGGAACATATATTAATATCATTCACTGAAAAATATAACCAGAAGAAGTTTAAACATTATTTTTTATCTTGACAATGCTTCCCAGGTAACTTAACATGCCAAACAATGAGGTAGAAGAAGGTACCTCCTTTTTGAATGCTTCAGGGGCTCTCTGTAGCCCCTGAAGTTAGAGGTCAGAAAAGACAATTTCGAAGCTGAAATTTGATTTGGGGAAGGCTACCAAATATATTAAAGGTTTTAAACACTTGATACTATAAGATAGAATTCCAGGTCACCATAAGTCATTCATTCAGGCAAAATGATGACTCACAGATTTTAAAAAGTCAAAAACCATTACTCATTGAGAGAGGAAAGTCTTAGCTTTCCAATCAGTCTCTTGTCTTTCCCTTCTTTTTTTTTTTTTTTTTTGGTAGTTTATTCAAAAAGCAATAACAAATCTTTCATTATCCTTTAATATTACACGAAAATCTTGTTCAAGAGAGAAAGCCAAATTTCACCCTTGCATTAATAGTGTATTATTAATGTCAACCCCAATCTTTTTTTTTATTTTTATTTTTTAAGGTGGAGTTTTGCTCTTGTTGCCCAGGCTGGAGTATAATGGTGTGATCTCAGCTCACTGTAACCTCCACCTCCCAGAGGTTCAAACAATTCTTCTGCCTCAGTCTCCTGAATAGCTGGGATTACAGGCACCCTCCACCATGCTTGGCTAGTTTTTTGTACTTTTAGTATAGACGGGGTTTCATCATGTTGGCCAGGCTGGTCTCAAACTCCTGACCTCAGGTGATCCACCCGTCTTGGCCTCCCAAAGTGCTGAGATTACAGTCATAAGCCACCACACCCGGTCAACCCCAATCTTTAATATAACCTTATAGACAAATCTATCAATCTTAATGAGTTTGACCATAAGGTGAGATTTTCATAAACCTTTTATAACCCTTTACAAATCTTTGTTAAAGAGTAGATCAGTGCTCTAAGAACTTCCAATATTCAACTTACAGAAAAAAACTGGATAATACCCCTTTAAATTTAGCCAATGTGTTCATAGACAGGATCTCTTTTACAAATAATTTTTCACAAATCTTTCACAACTGTTCAAACCTTTAGCTGTATTCTATCTAATTTAAAATAATCATTTAAACTAGGCAAAAATTTACATTCCCATGCCTTCTTATAATCTTTTACTAAAAGGACATTTTACTTTTCTTATCCGTCTTGCATGTAAAACTGTTTTTTCAGTAGTCTCAAGTATATGTTACAATGTTAACTCTTAGCAATTTTTTTTTTTTTTGGTGAAAAATCTGGTAAGTAAGTGATTGTAATTATGTATGGATAAGGTCTGACTCTTTCCAGCATAGCTAGGGACCAGGCTAACTCCACATGTCCCCAGCCCTTATCTAGCTATAAAGCAGGTAAGTTGAACAACTTTCAAAAACCAAGGAAGCAGTTTATGATCTTAAAGCATTAGCAAACCTAATATCTGACCTGCCTAATTTAGACCAAGTTTCTTTATTTTACTAATAATATTTAAAACTATTTTTATTTCCCAAAGATTACTAAAGTCACTGGAACTAAAAGGCATTACGGTGTTTTTTTCTTTCAAAATATTTGATTTAAATGCTTTTCTTTAAGCCAATTAATTTGAGCTGTTTTATGTAACCATCATACTCACAACCCATATATAACTACACAGACAGACAGAAGAAGATCCAGTAGTTGTAAGACCTTTTATTTACCAGTTTTTAAATTCTTAATTGGATTACTGGCTTCAAAGTGGAGCCCTTCAAGGATCAGGGCCAGGAAAGCAGGCAGTTTCCAGGGCCTAAGAGGCAGGCACTCCCAGAAGACAAAAACAGATCTCCAAAATTAAGGGTCTCATTTTATGCTGCATTGTGGATCCCCCAAAAGAGGAAAATAATATGGAAGAAAACAGTGCAATGCTTTTACCGTACATTTCATTGCATGGCAACCCAAAGCCAGTTAGCCCATATTGTAATCTGTCCATCTCCCATGAGAGTCTTATTTGGGGGGCACATCGGGGGAAGGTATGGGGTGGGGGTATTTCCATACATTCCAGGTGGCCAAGAGCATGCTTCTCAGATCTGCATGCAAAGAACCGAGTATCCTCCCATAACTGCCATTAGCCATTCCCGAAAGCAGATTTCCTACCTAGTTATAACACACCAAAGCCCTCTCATAATGCCAAGTAATTTCTGATACCCCTAAAAGTAAAAAAGTAAAAAATGTCAGATAATGCAATGCAAAACAGAACAGAGCCTTAGATTTTGGGAGGGATCTATTCACTTCTAATTCCTGGAGTTTCATGAGGAAAACAGAGGTTTTTCCCCAAATGGGGTCTGTGGCACCTCCTGTTATTCCCAAGGAGTCTTAGGCTGTTAGATCTTGGATATTCGCTTTTAGTTAAGCTGATTTTGAACTATAGCACTCTTTTAAAAAAGTCCTTTTAAATTTCTTATCAACTGACGTTAGCAAGGCCAAATGGCCAATATTTTTGGCTTTTAGACTTTACAAAAAGCAACCTTCCAAGTGAAACTAATAATCCTCAACTAAGTTTATGACTTAACCACAAGTGTATGAGGTATTTTCAAAGAGGGAGCAAACAGTTTTTACAAAATTTAGAATCTTCAAAGGTAGTTCAGAGAAAGGAAAATTTAAGGAGGGAAGCTAGAAGTTGTTCACGGAGGAGAAGGGAATCAACAAATGGTAAAGGTCACACAGATATCAACAAGAAATTTCCTATGCTAGGATTGAATCCAGGCCACCATTGTAAAATGGCACAGCCTTAGCTGTGCACAGCACTGGCAAGTTTCCATTGCTCTTCCCAGAAGGAGTCGGGAGCAAACAGTTTTGAGCTTGCAAAGACTTTTAACTGCTTGAAATAATTTTTAGTGCTATGACATAAATCCCCAAAATCCTATTCCCTGGAAGGCAGTGACCATGAGAAAGTACCACCACATGGTCATAAGGTCAAACTTTCAAGGACATACAAGGTGGAGACCTCATCTAGTTTTTTGTTTGTTTCAGGGATCTGCAGCAAAGTTTGTTACTGACTGGCTTGCTGCGTCATCTTGAATAGTGAGCTTATGGGGTCCTGTATTAGTCTGTTCTCGTGATGCTAGTAAAGACATACTCGAGACTAGGTAATTTATAAAAGAGTTTAATTGACTCACAATTCAGCATGGCTATGGAGACCTCAGGAAACTTACAATCATGGTGAAAAGGGAAGCAAACATGTTCTTTTTCACATGGTGGCAGGAGAGAGAAGGAAGGATGAGAGTCAAGCAAAAAGAGGAAGCTCCTTATAAAACCATCAGATCTCACAAGAACTCACCCACTATCATGAGAATAGCACGGGGGAACCAACCCCATGATTCAATTACCTCCCACCGCGTCTGTCCCATGACACATGAGGATTATGGGAACTGCAATTCAAGATGAGATTTGGGTGGTATCACAGTCAAACTATATCAGGTCCTAAGCCCATGTTCTAGCCTAAGGTACTCCTCTTTATAATAGAACCATAAAGGAAGACAAACAAAGCACACCAGATTTGCTACAGCTTAAGACTAGCCTTCCTCAGAATCCTTTTTTGCATTAATCAAAAGTTTACAGAGTAGATGAACTGTGATTTCTACCATTCACTCAACCAGTTTGCACAGAGAGAGAGGCTAGATGTCTGACTGGTAAAGAGTCTTTACTCTTTTGCTGGCATGACAGACTTCTGGGTTTCCTTTCCCTGAGAGGCCCTAGCAACCCTGCTCACCACACTAGAGCCCTGGAAGCCAAGCTGCAATACAAAAGAAAATTATTATTATTTTTCTGTTTCAGAGAACCACAGGCAAAAGCCTCTCAATTTTATAAGATGCTGTCCAAGGGGTTGCATGGGGCAACCAAATTAACATTTTCCACTCTGGCCAGAGCAAAGCACATGTGACAAAACATAGACATTAGTCACTCTGATTAGCACCCAATATTGAACTGGAAAGGCTCAAACTTGCCCCCAGCTGAGCCCTGTCATCTTTAATGCAACCTCTGACCAGGAGTTTCAACATGTGGTCTCTGGGTAAGATGGTTGCCCTGAGTAACAGAAGAGATAGGAAAGCGAAAGGAGAGAAAGAAAAACAAGCAATTCCTGTGGCAGGGTGTGGAGAAGGTGAGGAGCTCGGGGAGGCCAGTGAAAGACCCACACATTGCAGCGATACTGAATCAAAAGTTCAGGTGGCTGCTTGTTGGTCATGAAGGGATCTTTTCCAACAGAACCATCAGCTTCAAGTTTTCCCCTTTGGGGAGAAAAAGTTCCCCATGTTCCAAGGTCCCATACATGCCTCTCTGTCACCCATAGCTGTCAGCAAAGAGTGCAGGGCACATTAATCCAAAGACAATAATGGTTAACATCCCATGGTGCCAAATCCATTTTTAACCAAGAGGGATTTTACTGAGGGAAGGGTCTCTAGTCCAGTTCCATCCTTTACTCAGGCAAAATGTGACCCGTTACTTACCCAAAGTCAGCCAATTGGTGCTGCAGTCTATTTCCTTTGAATTGGGATAGTACCTAAGCTAAAAAGTTAGCAGATTTAATTTTTTAAAACCAATTAGTTGCTTAAGCTTTTTATATGTCCTTCTTAAAGTCTTTAAATAAAAATATTCAAATCTTTTTAGAAGCTTCTTCATATCAATAGGCACCCCTAGATGAGACTAATTTGGGAGCCCTCATTTTCAAATGCACTTCAGTGTAGTTTTGTTCATTTGGAACGTTCCACTCTACACTATCTTAAGTAAGATCTTGCCATTTCTGTAAGACCTCACTGCTTCTGGGACCTAACATGCATGTGTAAGTCAGAAGGATCTCAGTACTTCGGAAATAAAGGATCCCATTTTTACCTAAGATACTGACTTTGCTCTCAGGTTCCCTTGATTAACTTAGCCAATGATTTTTTTTTTCCTACCTAAGCATGCAAGAAAAAGGGAACAAAGGGGTAGAACATGAAAATTCCTGTGAATTTTCAAAAGCCAAATTTTGCACCCCCTGCAATATCACCATTTACTTTTTTTCCTGATCCAGTCAGATGTAAGATGCCTTTAACTGGATTCAAGCCGGATAATTACCAGATCAAATCTGATCCTGGA
Organism: Macaca thibetana thibetana; assembly: GCF_024542745.1. Taxonomy (NCBI): domain Eukaryota; kingdom Metazoa; phylum Chordata; class Mammalia; order Primates; family Cercopithecidae; genus Macaca; species Macaca thibetana. The sequence goes on from NC_065585.1 coordinate 59,960,654, forward strand.
CCCAGTCCAGTTTCTATCATGACCTTTGAGCCCAGTTTGGATCAGAAATTTGCTAAAAGAAACTTGGAGAGCTCAAAACACAGCTCTGAAATTTGAGAACTTACCATGCTCCCCAACTGCTCTGAGAGATCAGTGGACACAAATGGGTCCTGTGCATACCTTGCTTTGGTCACTCAGTCTTCCTGGGGGTCGTTAGAAACTCTACTCGAACCCTGCTTCTGATCTGATAAAAGAAAAACTTCAGCTGAATTAAATTTAAAGGAGTTTAATTGAGCAACAAATGATTCGTGAATCAGGCAGGCTTGTGGGCCATGGTAGGTTCAGAGACTCCAGTGTAGTCATGTGGTGGAAGAAGATTTATGGACAGAAAAAGGAAAGTGATGTACAGACAACGAAAGTAAGGTGCAGAAACAACTGGATTGGTTACAGGTCAGCGTTTGCCTTATTTGAACATGGTTCGAACAGTTGGCTACATTTGATTGGCCAAAACTCAGTGATTGGCACAGGTGTGGCAATCTGTTTACCAAAGATTTAACAAGTGGAGGGGTCTGTCTACTCTTCCACTTGTTATAGTTCATGATGCACAGAAAAATCTTTAGGCTGAACTTAAAATATCTAAGAAGGCAGCTTCAGGCTCAACTTCATTTAACAGTGATGTGATTATATTTGCGCATTAGAAAGATTTACATGGCAAGAATCTATATTGTATTTAATGGAGAAGGCTACAGGGTAAATAAATTGAGGATGCTGTACTGAAATTATAAAAGGCTTTTTATACATTAGGCTGAGGTACTTTCACTGCATTGCCAGTGAATAAAGCAAGGCAAAAGGGAAAGTATCAACATGAATAAAGGTCAGTAAAAATGCGTTTCGTTTCTGGAAATTTTTGATAATAGTTTTGGCACTTTTTAGGAGATAAAGGTTTTTGTATTAACCACAGTGAACTAATCTCATTTGAATTGCTTTGAATCCTCCAGTTGTCAAGAAGGAATTTAACACATTTAGCAAAAATAATTGAGGAAAGCTAAAGGGAAAACCAGTCTTCTACACAGACTTAAGATAAATCATCAAAAGACAATGACAGTGGCTACACATTTTTTTCTATTTGTTTATAAAGAATAAGTGTTTTCTGTCTTAAAGCCTAACAAACAGAAATCATTAAAAAGTTAATAATGTTTTCTCCCAAACATAGGGCTAAAAACTAGAATTTTAAAGACATTTTAAAATAACATAAATAGAGCACAATGCATACAGAGAAATTACGATTCCAGAGAAGATTTTTACATCAAAGTTTCTTTCACTGGAAGAGAAAATTGACAGCAAAGCTAATCTTCAGAAAGATGCTCTTTTTGTTAGGAGTCTATCAGAGAGACATAAAGTTGAGAGGAATGAGTAGCTTTGAATGGGACTATTCTGTGTAAACTTTAAAAATTGGTCTGGCTCAAATAGTAGTAATGTTATACCTGAAGAAGTTAGAAGACTGTGAAATCTATAATGATTTTCCTCCAGAGGCTTTCAGTCTCAACTTAAAAGAGTGCTACACATTAGATCATTAGGGCATGGGACAGAGTAGTGAGCATAATCATATTTAGAAGACATCTTTTAAGTGGATTTCAGGTTATTTTGCATTTCATTAATGAACAAAATAGTCAGGGAAGGTAAAATTTCATAAGGTTAGTCTTATCTATGGACCACATCCTCTAGGATGTATGCAATTATAGCCTGATGCAGGCTAAAAATTTTGGACTTTTTCTAATAGATGATCATTAAGTATTTCCTTGACATAATTGTGCATGTGTATATGTATGTGTGTTTTAATGTGAAGGTGAATGAAGTGAGTGAAGGATATTTGGAGGTTGAACCCTTATTTAAATACTCCATGGAAAGAACAGAAGAGAAAATTTGAATTAGCAGGATTACACTCTCTCTCCTTTATTACTGGTATTTCTTGGGCCAAGAGACAAACAAAAGTTGTTCCCCTAATTGCACACAGTCTTATCTTAAATAGAAACCATGGCAAATATATTTTTATTTGTCTCCTTCCATTTTCAATAAGCAGTTTTGCACACTTTACGGGTTTTCACCTTATTCTCTTGACTTCTACTTCCACCCCTTAATTCAGTCCTAATCACCAGTGACTAAGGTCTTCCTTTTTCACTCTACATCAATCGTGGGTGTTGAGTGGTTTCCAAAAGGAAATTAGGAAGTCAGGACTGAAGAGATTTGAGAGTCAAAGATGGATCATCCAAGAGTGTGTGAGCTGATGGATAAGTGGTTGATTGATTCCTGTTTTAGTCTATTGAAACTGCTATAAAAAATATAGTAGTTTATAAACAACATAAATTTATGTTTACAATTTTGGAAGTCCAAGATCAAGATGCTGCCAGATGTGGGTATCTGGGGAAGTCTCACTTTCTGTTTCCAAAATGGTGCCTTGTTTCTATGTCCTCATACAGTGTAAGGTGGAAGGGCAAAAGGAATAAATGTTGTGTCATGAAAATGCCAGACAGTCTCTGAAGCCTCTTTTACAAAGGCATTAATCCCATTAATGAAGGCGGAGACCTCATTACTTAATAACTTCTCAAAAGGTCCTACTTCTTAATACCACCACCTTAACATTTAGAGTCCAACATATGAATTTTGGAGGAACACACACATTCAAACCATGACACTATCTATACTAATTGGGAGATACTGTTTGCTATATCCCTAATGGAGAAGGCATCATCCCCAAAACTTACAAAAATTTGTAACAACTTATAGCACGCTATTGAAGTCTGCTGCTGACAGATCCTTCTGATATTCTCTTTGACAGATTGCAGACCTCAGTTACTCAGATGTATAAAATGACTGTCTGTGGGTATAATACAAAGGATTTTGGTTCAAATAAACAACATGTACCACAAATATATGTAGTAGGAAATATCAGAGGATTATCTACCTCTGTTCCTCATTTTGATTACCAATTCTCTGTCTTCTTTATTTTTGTCATTAAGAGTTCCAAGAGGTCAGCCCCTTGGTCCTCTCTGTTCCTAATTCATTGACATTTTTATTTATTCCTTCAGCTTTCTGTAGTGTCTCTGTGGAGAGTTCCAGAACAAATGCTTTCAGTCTTTATCATTTTCATGATAGTTAGTACACTTCATGCTGGAAAATTTCACATTGGATATATATGTTTTCTAAAATTAAACATGTCTAAAATTAAATGTATTATCTTTCGCCCAATCTCATCATGATTCATGCATTTCTGTAAAAAATAACTCTATCTTCCAGTTATCAACAATATAGTCAAAGTCCAGAAAAGTATACAGATGGAGGAAAAAGTTATATACAATCCAACATTTTTCCTGAATGCATTTTTTAAATAAAATTAATCATGTATACATAATTTTTATCCTTCTTTAATCCTAAAATTTTTACCATGTCATTAGAAATCCTTTCTAATTATAATTTTAAAGCCTACATAGTTTTATTCTTTTTTTCTTCTTTCTTCTGATTATATCTTTTTAGGTAGTCTAATTTTGATCTATTGTTGATGCTCTCTCTTTCATTTTTTATTTAATTCATTGCATTTTTCAGCTTCAAAATTATTTTAAAAATAATTTCAATCCGTTAAATTTCTTATTCTGCTCATTGATTTTTTTTCTTATTTTATTGAACTATTTCAGTGAAAGAAAGAAGAGGTAGGAGAAGTCAGCAGAGCCTCATGGGTAATGACAAAAGCTTTGGATTTACCCTAAGGGCATTGGGATGCTATGAAGTTTTAAAACGAAAGTGTAGCAATTTACACTTTACATTGATGTTTTGAAAAGACAATTCTTAGATTGGAGCTATAGGTAGAGAGGAAACAAGGAGATAAAGTAGGAGGTGATTTCTAGAATATTTGATATGAAATTAGGAAAAGTAGATGAATGCAAGGTATATTTGGAGATAGAAGAACAAAACGTGGTGGCAGACTGGAGGTGGAGGGAGAAAGAAGAAATTTATGATAACTCCTAGATTTCTTGGTTTAAGTACATTAGGAGATAGTAGTGTCCCATTTCTAGAGATAGAATTCATTTTATGTAGAAAAACCAAGAGTTAACATTTGAGATGCTTGTGACACATCCAAATAAAAATGTCTAGTGAGAGGTTGGCTATAGGATAAGAGAGGGCAAGGCTATGAGTGTACTTTTGGGCTCATGAGCATATAAAATAGCATTTAAAACCAAAAGAAGCTGGGTGCAGTGGCTCATGCCTGTAATCCCAGCACTTTGGGAGGCTGAGGTGGGTGGATCATGAGGTCAGGAGTTCAAGACCAGCCTGGCCAAGATGGTGGAACCCTGTCTCTAGTAAAAATACAAAAAAATTAGCTGGGCGTGGTGGCAGGTGCCTGTGAGCCGAGATCGCACCACTGCACTCCAGCCTGGGTGACAGAGTGAGACATCGTCTCAAAAAAAAAAAAAAAAAAAAAAACAACAAAAAAACCCAAAAGAGTAAAAGAGATCTTTGAGGCTTAGGGAAAAACTATATTTAACTAATAATATGTAAAGAATTGGCATGTTTTTAACTTCACACTTATCTGGGAACATCTTACATCTATTCATATATTCATATCTTTTATTTCTATGAACAAAAATTTGTAGTGTGTGCTATTGTAGGTTTGCGCATTTCTTACTGAGCTTATTCTTAGGTATTTTAACTAGATATATTATCATTATTGAATTGAATTTTTTCACTATATTTTACACCTATTATTTGTATATTGCAAAGCTATAAGTTTTTACTTTTATTGGTAAAATTTAAAAAAATGTATAATTAAGCCTAATAGTGTTTCTTCCTACTTATTTGGAGTTTGGATAATCCACATCATACTTAAATAAAAATATTTCTCATCCTTTCTACTAGTCATACTATTGATTTCTGTTTTTGCTTTATTGAACTACCTTCCTCTTATGGAAAAAGATAAAATATTAATTTAAACAAAGAATGTTCTTGTAAATGTAATTTAAATTACAACATCTTTTTCAGTATAAAGTAGAATATTATTTAAGGTGCATATACATATATCTATGTGTGTGTATGTGTGTGAAAATGTGTGTGAATTTTTGTCATAAAGTCCCACTTTGTCATGGGGTATCCTTTATATCGTGTTGAATTGTTTTGCTAGTATTTTGCTTTATTTCAGGTTTTTACACCAATATTAGCGAATTAGCTAATTTAGCTATATTTAGCTGTTGGGTGCTACTTTTTAGTCAAGTTTTTATATGAGAGTCAGTAGTTCCTTAAAATGAATTGGACAGATTCAGAGATTTAGGCCTTTTTATTGCTGTAAAATGGATTACATGGCAAGGAAATGAACACTATATAAATATTTAACGGGTATCACATGCAAAATCTCTGAGCATGAAACTTTGGGGGGTTCATTCAATCATTTTTAACATTTTAATATTTTGTTGCGACTCTTCTAAGCAGCATATCATAGATTTTTGCAGACTAATTTTAGTTGTTTTTTGTCTTTCAATAGGGTGATTTGACTTATTCTCATTTAAAAAATAACAATTTTTTAGGCACTTAAAAATCTATTTAGGCATTTAACACGTACTTTGCTTCACATTCCATTGCCTGCCTTTCCTTCTTCCTCCTTTTCTCCTCACCCTTCCCTATTCTCTCTTTGTCTCCTTCCCTCCTTTGGGGTACAGGCAATGTCTGGTTTAATCTTGTCATTTTTGGGTTTGTTCTAGTAGTGATTACCTTTATATGAGATATACACTTGATATGCTATAAGTTTCATCAAGGTGAAGGGTTTCATGTCTTTTGTTCACTGATATATTCTAATAATCTAGAATAGTGTCTGACATATCGTAGATGCTTTGTGAATACTTGTTAAATGAATGGGCCTGTGCAGGATGAGGCATTTAACATACATTTGTTTTCTGTTGTCCTCTCCTAATCAACTTTATTAACTCAATCTGGAATTATAGAAGCAGGTTGTTATTTAGCAGCAACTATATTTACATATACATCATGTTTTTAATAATTTTTAAAATTCTATTTTAGAAACGTCTTTGCAACAATTATTTATATGTAACTCTATGACATATTGAATTCACCAGTCATCATTAGATATTTGTTCTATAAACATCTTTTGCATTTTTATTTTTCAATATCACATGGTACATCATCTTTAGGTTAATTGTTCCAAAGTGTTTTCAGGAATTCAGCATGAATGGCATACATTCTGAGTCTATAGAGGTATGAGATATTTCACACGTGTTTTCATATATTATACACATTGTACACTTTCACAAATTGAAGTATTCATGGCCCTGCTTGCTCTTATTCTGGCTTAGCACTTTTGATCATAAAAGGTTTTCTATCATAGATTCAGCCTTAGTTATTTTGGAGCAGCTGCTTGAGAGTCTCGTGGGGTTTGTTAGTTTTTCAGTTTTAGATTTCACTTTTCTCCCTGTAATTTTGGATTTTCTTTTAAAATAGATTTTTCTTAGAGTATGGTGCTTTTTTGAGTTGTAGATGGTCGTCTTTCAAGTAAAAATTTTTCTTCAATCATGTCTTTTACTTTTCCATATGTTCAGTTTTCTTTCTGAATGTTGTGATTTTTATTTTTATGGTTTCTTTCTAATTTAGTCTTGAGGTATCTCTGTCCAGAGTGGCCATAAGCCAAGACAGTCACTGTCTAGGACAGCCCTGACCAGGGGATTTTGGTGTGTGTGTCAGCTGAGACACAATGAGGAGGTGAAACCAATATGCATGAGACAGTAGAAATTTTTTACTCACAGGTCCCAGAGAGGTTAGGAGTAATGATGAAAGGCTTAGGGAAAGTCTTGATGTGACAGGGAGCTCAAGATGGGGGCTGGGAGGTGGAGAGAGGAGAGGATCTGTGGGACTATATGTTTATTAAGGTCCACGGCACTATCACTTAGGCTTTTCCATGGGGGTTGTGAATTGGCTAGTCAAAAAAAAAAAAAAATGAATGAGAGGGAAGAAACTTACATGACTGATGCTGAATAGATCTCCTTATACAGCACTGGGTGTGTCGGGCTGTAGGTCAGTGGGAAGAGGAAACAAATGGGCTATATCACCAGCAACCACATAGGGAAGGGAAGTTTTTACTAGGCCATAGGTGACAGGGTACAACTGGGTTTCAAACAACTTATGTCAGGCCTAGAAATTGATGCCCAGGCAGAAACCACATTAAAGAAATTTATGGTATTGAGTCGTCTTTCTCTGCCTTCAAAATTTAATATCATCTTTTTTATATGTTCACTTTACTTTTGCTCTATATCACATAGAAGTCTCTTAAAGTTATCTTTCACATAAATATTTATTTTTCTAAATTATACAGCTGGCATTTGACTAATTATTTTGTTTACAAGTTCCTTAAGTTTATTTATTTAAAAAATGTCTGCCTTCATATCCATTGTTTTTATAATGGCTCTGTGCTCCAATTTTATTAAGGTCTTATTGTCTTTTATTTTAAAACCTTTTTTTTTTTCTTTTCTTTTTTTTTTTTTTAGCATTTTGAAGGTCCTATTGTCTGCTACTTTTTCCCCCCCTTAATACAGAGCCACTGTTTTCTAAAGTGTTTCATAAAAAATATGTTAGAGATCTGATCATTCTCTTAATTTTGAGTGAAGTATATCTTCTTTTTTATAATGTAGTTTATTTTTGATGTGTCCCATTTTGTTTTTCTCCCCTTGCATATGCACTTATCTACCAAAGACTTACTACGTCTTTCTGTTTGCAGACCGAAAGGTGGTTGGAATTTCATGATTGTCTTTGATTGCTTGTTTGCTGGTTGCTTCTACCTCTAAGATTCAGGCCTCCATGGCAGGTTAATTACCACAGCTTTTGGTACAATTTGAAGTATACAGAAAAAAAGAAATCTAGTTTGTTTTTTTCTGGAATTAACTGAAATATTTCTCTTTCTTTAACTATTTTGTTCTCTGCCCAGTAGAGTATCTGAAAAAAAGTTCTTTACTGAGGTATATTAATTCGAAAAAAAACTCCCCCAAACAAAACAAAACAAACCCCCCTAACTATCTTATCAAGCATGCGCTACTTCTAATTAACTTCTTTTCCCTTGGGTAACTATAAGAATTATTTAGAATTTTTTTTCAGCTGCAATAACAGAAAATACAACTCCAATACAAAAGTTATCTGAGGCCGGGCGCGGTGGCTCACGCCTATAATCCCAGCACTTTGGGAGGCCAAGGCGGGTGGATCACGAGGTCAGAAGACCGAGACCATCCTGGCTAACACGGTGAAACCCCATTTCTGCTAAAAATATAACAAATTAGCCGGGTGTGGTTGCAGGCGCCTGTGGTCCCAGTTACTCAGAAGGCTGAGGCAGGAGAATGGCGTGAACCCGGGAGGAGGAGCTTGCAGTGGGCCGAGATCGTGCCACTGCACTCCATCCTGGGCGACAGAGCAAGACTCTGTCTCGGGAAAAAAAAAAAAAAAAAATATATATATATATATATATATGTGTATATTTGAATGATAAGCATATTTATTAACTCATTTAAGTCTAGAGGTAGAGTGACTTCAGGGCTTATTTAGTGGATGGAAGGCATTATGAAGACCCAGATATTTTCTTCTTTTCCCTCTGCCACCTTCAATATTCAGGTTACTCTCCTCATCATTAGAAGACAGGTGTTGGAGCTCCAGGCCTCAAATCCTCACAACACGGCTTTTTTTTTTTTTTTTTTTTTTTTTTTTTTTTTTTTTTTTTACAAGCAGAAGAGAACCCAACCCTCAACCGTGTTTCCTTCACCAGCGAGGACACCTTTCTGAGGAGCTCCCCAGAGGGTAAGTCCTCATATCTTGTTGTAAAGAATTGCGTTACATACTCATTTCTAAATTAACCACTTGTAAGAAGAATGGATTTCCATAATTTGCTTAGGTCGGCGGTTCTCAACACAGTCTGCACGTAAACTACCTGGGCAACTTAAAAAAATAAAAGCAAAACAAACCAAAAACCCCTATAACAACCAACCAATTAAATCAGAATATCTGAAAGTGGCCTATGGTTTTCTGTATTTCTAAAAGTTCTTAATTATTGTGTAGCAATACACAGATGTGGAGAATCATTGGCTTAGGTTTATCTAAGTTCAAAATCCAGGCCTCAGGGTTAAGGAGGGACCCAGCCTTCTCAGAAGCACCTGGCTGATATCGTTTGGCTCTGTGTGGGCACCTGAATCTCATCTCAAATTGTAATGCCCACGTGTTGGAGGAGGGGCCCGGTAGGAGATGATTGGATCAGGGGGCGGATTTCTCCCCTCGCAGTTTTTGTGATAGTGAGTTCTCATGAGAGTTGATGGATTTAAAGTGTGGCACTTCCTCCCTTGCTCTAGCACTCTCTCTCCTGCCACCATGTAAGATGTACCTTGCTTCCGCTTTGCCTTCCTCTGGGATTCGAAGTTTCCTTAGGCGTCCCCAGCCATGCGGAACGGTGAGTCAATTAAACCCCTTTTTTAAAATAAATTACCCAATCTCAGGTAGTTCTTTATAGCAGTGTGAAAACGAACTAATACACTAGCCGTTTGATATTTGAACAAAACCAGGATCTTATAGTTGAAGAAGGGCTGACTGGCGGGTCGTCAAATTTGTTCTGTGCAGTTGGCTACCATTTTGTGTTCTAAGAATTGAAGCATTATCTTGACTGTCTAAAGGGAGGAGCTGATGAGTATGCGGATGTGTGCCATCACCGTGGCTAATGTGGAAAAACATTCCCTTGTGTTTGGGTGAATAGCTATATTTTCTTCAATGTACAACTAGTTTGTGGAGTCAGTGTAAAAAGTTGTGGTAAATCTGAGCTTTGCCTGCTATACTTTGGGGCACCTATGCTGCTCTGTTACAGTCAACTAAGGTAATTTAAAAAATGTTTATCCATTTCCATCAGAGCTGTAAAAAGCAAGACTTTGGCAGCCAGTGTTCTTTTAAACTTGTAATATCATTTTAGACGTTTTTATTTTTTCCATCTTTATTCTGCTATTTCTCAGAATTGGTCACTAGACCAGACCAGGTACTTTGAGGAATGGAAATGTGTTTGTATTCACCATTGCATGCCCATTGTTATATACACATATAGAATAGAGTTAAGGCTCAAAAAATATTTGGTGAGTAAATGAACATGCTTCTCTGCTCTGATTAGACCAGTCTAGTCACAGGCCATGCTCATGTAGTGGTTTCTCAACCTACAAAATAGGGATTTCTGGGTTCCTTCCATTTCTTTAGTCTTTTCTCAATGTAGCAGCCCACATAGTTCTTTTAACCCTTATGTGAGATCATATCATTCTGCTCAAAACCTTCCCCTGTTTTTCCATCCAATGCCAAATAAAAGCCAATGCACTCAGATTCATCTGTAAGGCACTGTGATCTGGAATTCTAGCTCTTCTCTCGTCTCATCTCTTTTCTTTCCCTCATTTTTTCCAATCCAAACATACTGTCATGCTTGCTGTTCCTAAACACACCAAGTATATTCCTGCTTCGGGGCATTTACTTGCTGTCCCCTGTTCAGGAGACTTTTCCCATAAATGGTCACATAGCTCACCCTCTCCCCTGCTTCACATCTTTGTCCAAATGCCACCTTACCAAGGAAATTTCCCTGACCAGCCCATTTGAAAGGCTCATTTAAAACCTCATCAGCCCATTGTCCTTCTCTGCTTTGTTTTTCCCTTTGTGTTTATCATCATTTTCGTCTGCAATACTATACACGTGCTTGTTTATTGGCCTGTTAGCATGTCATCCCCAGAGGAGTACAAGCTTTTTAAAGTGAGGCATTTCAGTCTTTATTATTTACAACTGGACCCCTATTGCTGGGAACAGTGCTTGGCGCAGAATTGGTACTCAATAAAGAATTGATGAGTGAACAAATTATCTGCTTTCTTTACCTGTAAACTGGGGGTAACAATACCTACCATGCAATTTTCCTTTGTGCATTAGTGATAATGCATATAAGGTAATTAGCACAGTGCTCAGCACATAGTACTTGCTGAACAAATTATGGCTTTTGTTATTTTTATAATATGGTAAAAACCTAAAACCCTGTTTCATCTAATTCCGTGAACATATGTGGATCAATTGTTATGTCCAAGGCACCATTTGTACAGAGTATAAAGACAGAAAAGGCAAAGCGCTTAACCTTATACGAGTAGCACATAAACATGGCAACTATTTTTTATATTCAGGTACCCCAAATTCTTGCATGATTCATATTCAAATTTCTAGAGTTTCCAGATATCTCCAGTGCTGATAGGAAGCCTTTTCAACAACAACAACAAAATAAATTCATGTGCACTTTCCTCCTCTGTAAGAATGCCTTTGAACATTAGTGCATCTCTCTCTAGGTTATATTCTTGCCTAGGAATTTGAACATCTCTAGAAAAGGTAGAACACAAAGTCACAGTCTATTTCAAATTACCACTTTTATCTATGCTTTTTATATCACCCACATCTCTGTATCATGAATATATGTACATCTATATCTATGTATAGATAGATTTATGTGTAGAAACTTTTTATAGAAAAACTTTGTATTTCTATGTATAGATCTACATATAGAAACTTATCTATGTATAGAAACTTTGAGATATAAATCACATACTTTTATTATAAGGAAGTATTTTAACCCTAAAAAGCAACATAGAGGAAACATAATGAATATCAACGTAGTCTATAGTTTTATCAAATCTTAACATTTTCCCATGTCTGATTCAAACATTTTTCCTAGTAAATCGATTATTACAGATGTCGTTGAATACTCCTATTTTATTTCCCAGATTCTATTTTCCTCTGTTTCTCACCAGAGATAATCCTGACTTTGTTGTTTCTAGTTACAAAGAATTTATTCTTTTTAAGTCTTATAATTAGTAAATCCTGGATATAAATCATACCAGGATTCACATTAGAATAGAGCAAAATAAACAAAATGAAATATCTCATTTTAAACTCTGGAGGTCTATTTTCTCTGGAAAAATCAGAAAACTTGGTCAATCCAGGTCTTCATTTCTTCAGAATTTCTTCATTTCAGGTACCCAGACGAAACTGAGAGATGGTTATCTACTCATCAACAGAACTGCATTTAACGTCTACTAACTTACTTCTCGGTTATTTCTTTTATTTATATTTCTTATCAGGGCTTTATAAGTATTTGCATTTGTAACTTCTGTTTTCTAAACCTATTTTTTTTTTTTTTTTTTGAGACGGTGTCTCGTTCTGTCATCTAGGCTGGAGTACAATGGCGCCATCTCAGCTCACTGCAACCGCTGCCCCTTTGGGTTCAAGTGATTCTCCTGCCTCAGCCTTCCAAGTAGCTGAGATTCCAGGCATGCGCTGCCATGCCTGGCTAATTTTTGTATTTTTAGTAGAGATGGGGTTTCACCATGTTGGCCAGGTTGGTCTTGAACTCCTGATCTCAAGTGACACGCCTGCCTTGGCCTCTCAAAGTGCTGGGATTACAGGCATGAGCCACTGCGCCCAGCTATTGTTCTCTAACTTTTTTATTTTTATTTTTTGAGACAGATTCTCCCTCTGTCACCCAGGCTGGAGTGCAGTGGTGCGATCTCTGCTCACTGCAAGCTCCGCCTCCTGGGTTCACGCTATTCTCCTGCCTCAGCCTCCCTAGTAGCTGGGACTCCAGGCACTCGCCACCACGTCTGGCTAATTTTCTTTTTTGTTTGTACTTTTAGTAGAGACAGGTTTCACCGTGTTAGCCAGGATGGTCTTGATCTCCTGACCTCGTGATCCACCCGCCTCGGCCTCCCAAAGTGCTGGGATTACAGGTGTGAGCAACTGCATCAGGCCTTTTCTCTAAACCTTTAACGCCTTCACAATTTTAAATAGTTTCTTTTTGGCTTATCTTCTGCTTCATTTTTATTTTAATTCACTTGGTTGTGCATTTCTGCTTTGATAATTATTCTTTTGTTGAAGATGAAAGCAAAATTGGTGCTTTCCCTTTTCACATTTCCATGAGTCACCAGTTTACCTACCTTTAAGCAATGGGCCTAATTTTTCATATTTTTTCTTGAATTTAATGTAGTGAGTAATGTCCTTCTTTTTCTTTTTCCCTTAGCATTGTTTTATGACACTGACATTATTTGGAGTTAGAAGAAGCTCACATTCACCTCCTCAGCCCTTGAAAGCTTTCTTTTAAGTTGTTAAACCAAACATTTAGGGATTACAATCCTAAATCACCTATACTTTGATTTGATATATATTTTATTCCATCTTTGTCATTAAAAATTCTTAAACCAGGAACTGGTAACAGAGAGAAAGATCCATGGTTTTATATTTCAAGGTCTATGTGGAGAAAATCCAGTCCAATAACAAAGAATTATTTTTATACACTTTAATTATTTATCTTATTTTGAGAATAATGTCCATTGGGGAAAAATATGATACTCTCAATAATTTATGATAATGCTGGATTATAAATGCCACACTATTTATTGAACACTATGAGGACAAATGACAAATTGGGAAAAATATTCACATACATAATTTTCTAATACACAGTGCCTGCAACACTTCTCTCTGGAGTATCAGATTATTCCTAGCAAATTCATCTATTTGGTGCAAACCAAGAAGCCACCCTGCTAATTTTATATAGAACCATATGCAGGTTATTTTCAGTTTCAAGAGTCTAATCTGGTGGTCACAAATTCTCCCATGACTATTTTGGTAATCAAAAATAGTTAACAGTGCACCACGGTATGGTTTTTGCAGTTCCTTGAAAAGGAATTACATTCTTGATCCAGATCCTGGGTTCTATGTGCAACTTTCTACAGACTTTAAGTAGGAAAATTTAGTGTATTCATGTTATTTAATATTAGAGTTGCAATTCTTTTTCTTTGTCCAGAATTTTGGTTTTTAATAACTCTTGTTGGATAAAATGGCATCGTTTTTCATAAGCTTGGCTTCAAAAGAGAAATAAATTACCTTAAAGAAATTAAATAGAAAATTAAGGGAACACATACCAAGGCGGTTTTAAACTCTCCTCAGTTTCTCTGAAGAAAGAAGGGCTTAATCTTACTAAGTGTCCTTGGTGACATTTGTAGATGTTGTCTCTGTGCTCTTTGATGAGGAACTTGTAGTCATTTAGGTACAGACTTTAAGTCTGGCAGAACATAAATACCTCCCGATGAACTAGTTTCATCTTCAGTAGTATTCTGAAATATTTTCTTAAAATTCTGTATTTGGAGGAAAAATATACTTTCCTAAAATATAAACTGGAGTATGACTTCTGTCAAGGTTTGAAGGCCATCTGGCTTTCTTTTACATGGCAAATTATCATGTTCCAGAATACAGGTCACTCCCAAGAGGGTGTGGGCATGTAGAACCTATAATGCATACTTTGGTAAAAATACGCTACTTTCATTATGGTGATGATTTTGTGGTAGCACAGTGACTGAAAAAGTTCAAACTGAATATTAAAGCTAAATGTACCCCAAAGGAAAGATACACACCAACTTTGTTTTAAAAGAAACTGTATTTATTAAGAAATTATATGTTGAATTCTCCTACAGTCTGTGAAGATGGTTTCTTCCATTTCCACAGCACAAGACAACAGCTAAGATTATCTGGAAAACACTTGCAATGCTTGGGAATGGAGAGTTCCTAGGAACAGGAGGTGAAATGACATGAGTATGCACTAATTTAAACTTTTGGATCCAAAGGCAAGACAGTCTTTTCCTTGGCAATTTAGTCCTTACTTGTATGAACACTAAAACCTGTCCATGGAATCTCATACCCAGACTGAAGTAATAATTGGATCATTTTAGTTCTGTAGAGCGGAGCATGCTCAACTTAATCACAGATCAAACCAACAGTTCTTTAACTATTATATCACATCTGAAATATCTGCATTCTTTATTAATAAAAAGGGTGCTTATACAGGGCAGAAATATAACTTTTTCAAGTATTTTATCATTATGATCTCAAGTACTTTAAACTATAAATTAAAAATAAATTATAAAAACTAGCATAAGATGCATATTTTCTTACATGACATTGTTGGAAATAAGCTTTAAATACAGAATTGCAATATCACCTTTTATATATGATCAACAGTGAAACATGCTAATCATAAAAATAGCTTTTACAAATATACATTTGTATATAGTGTCTCCCTTACCATTCATAAATGCCTTTCACATTTTAAGACTAAAAAAAAAAACATAATTAGCAAAGGGGAAAACACATTTACAATTTAAACCATAAAAACCTGACAATTGTACAGCTTAAAACATAGAAGAAATGGAATTTCTAAAATTGAGCAATACTGTCCATTTTATTTATTTGGGTTTTTATATAAATTGAACCAAAGATGCTGCTGTCCAGTAAGAAACCTCCTTTCACATTTCTGGGGGTTGTCACAGTTTCTCTTCTGCTTTGCGGCATCATGCGTTATTTCAGATCACTTTATCTGTAGAAACTGAGAAAATAAAAATTTTTTAATACAGAGATTTGTGTTTCATTGTTGATAGCATGCATATACTGATAGATTTTAAGGTTAAATCAGGAGAAGAATAAAGGAAGAATTAGATATTTAGTACAAATAATTTTGATGGTAGGTTCTTAGGTCCTTTGTTCTAGGCAATTCTATAATTGTTTTCACTTATGGAGTGTTACAATTTTTTAAAAATCCAGCTAATTTACTGCCTGAGGTCAGCAATTATTTTCAACTTGAGTTCTTGTCCAAGTCAAAGTAGGAACCACTTAAAGTTCTAGGCTAGGGAAAGAAATTTGAATTACTCATGAATCTTTGTTGCCCCTATCAAGACTGACCATAGGATACTTACCTTTGAACAGTGCAGTCCTAAGCCTTATGCATCTGGGATAGGAAAAAAAGCCAATACAGGTCTTTGATCTGCATTTCACAATCTTGGTTGCAAAAGAAAATCAGAAACATCTAAAGACTTCATGGTGCAACCACGAGTCTGAAGCATTATGTAAGAGCCCAAATTCAATTGGTTGAAGAACTGATTGAAATTGAATATGAAGATAAAATAATGCAAGACTCTATCAGTGGGGAAAATCATGTATTTATCTAGAATCCTATCAAGTTCCAGGGCTTTATATTTAGACAAAAATATTAGACCTACTGTTATCCCATCAACTTCAAAGGTCTTAGGGGTTAGACAGAAAATCTGTATATGTCTTAAGAGTCAAAGACATGCAAATCAAGGCATCAGTCTGGATGGGACATGTTGGCCTTTTATAAGTAGCCAGAGAATTAGGTAACTTGACTTTATTTACTAAAGATTTGAAGTCCATGATACAAAGATTATGAAAAAGACTGAGTATGGCAAATGGGTGGTGAGAATTTCTCTGGAAGTTTGCAGCCCCCCAGATTTCATGCTGGCCAAGACTACTGGTTGAAAGAGACTCAGTGAACATGATGATTGAGTTTTCACACTCACATGTGAGATGTGCCTCCTTCAAACCTTGTTATGATGTTGGCACATTACCTGTCTAACATGAAAAAAAGAAAAAAAATTAAACTGAACTAAAAATGAAACATACCCACTTAATAGTCTTTTCTACAGTCAAACACATTTAAAAACTTATATTCCTAGGAAAGAAACTTTCATGAATAAGACGTAAGTACATTTTGATGCTGTATTTTGATATATTCTCTTTCTCTGTTTCTCTCCCTCACTGCCTTTTTCCTTTTCTCCTCCCTCTCTTTCTCCTTACTCAATTTATACTCTACACTGATCACATATATATGAATTTTGAAAAACGAAAGCTGTATTCAAATGTGTTTCTCATGCAGTTCCAGGTTGTGTTTATGTGCATGGGAAGAGTCCATTTGGTACTTAAGTCACAAAGGTTCGAACTTATTATACAACATAAGTAGACTACTTTTTGGGTGGTGTAAAGGAAGTTTTGTATATGACCTGCATGCATGTATCAACAATGATCAATTATCAATATGAGAATGAATAACTTAAAAAATAAAATACAAGTAACCCATAGGTGAACACTGATATATGAAAATAAGGTAATACAATGTTTGAATTTTGATAGATTCACTTGTATGCAAAAAGGAAATAAGGCTATTTATATGATTGCAATTGCACTCTTTCCTCTAAGGCCTCCATTGATCACTTTCTTATTATAAATGGAAAATGCGAAAAATACTGCAGCAGCTGTGTATATAAAGTTTACTAGTCATGGTATTTCTCCAGGTTAAGTCATGGCAGTTGACATGAATTTGGTACATTCTTACACCATCCTGCATGTGTCAAAAGAGGTAATGGCTGTTTAGTAAATATTTACTTCGTTAAGATGAAAAAAACAACCTGCAGATTTTTTGTGCATAATTCATTACCCCCAGTATAATATTTTCTTACACCTTTCTTTGCTTAATTGTAAATAATTACATAAAAATAATTGTTGGAGGAAGAAAGGTAGGTTTGAAAATAATTTATTGAAGTCTTCCTTCTCACCATAAAGCTTCAAAGCATTTGAATAAAACAAAAACCTCATTGACTTTGCATTGTGAAGCAGGTATTATTAACCATATGGTTACAAGTCATGAATATATTTCTCCTTATCTAAAAACAGTGGCAAATCATATTCACAAAGCTTTCCATAAAAGTGCTAGTATGAGAAAAGGCTTACTGTTGGCTGTAAAGCCTGGGAGAAAGAGGACAAACTATGACATTCATATTGCTTTTTTCTCAAGAAACAGTCACTTACGGAGGTGATTGGTTTAGCATAATGTAAAACTAATTGTGCTCTCCTTCTCTGAATAGTGGGTAATTTATCTACTGGCTGTTTGGGAGCTTGGAAGCTTTTAAAACAAATTCTCCTGATGATGAATGCTGCTTAAACTTTCAATCTCTCCCATTTCTGAAAAACAACAGAGCTACTCGGTCGGACTGGATTGTACTAAGCCAACCAATTACTTCTACTTGACAAAGATGAAATGGATAGTATTAATCTACATGGAAAGCACATTTAATTTTAAACTTTATGCATTACTATATTTGAAATAAAATAGTACAGCAATATATAGAATAAATCCACCTTATATATACCTCTGCCCCCAAAATCATACTTTTAAATAAGTCTTCTGACTTCTTCAGTAGCAGGAATGCTTATTTTTGTTCTAATTCAGATTTATAACTAATAAGAAATTAGAGAAATTTACATAATCTATATTTTTAGGGAGCATATATAAATGCAAAAAAGGTAAAAGAAACTGTAGGTAAGACAGGTCACAAAATACTTTATAGAAAAGCAAAGTCTTACGAACAGCAGTTATATTTGTTGCCACTATGGATCATGTTTCTTGAGTAATTGTTCAGCCATTCACACTTTTTACAGATAATGTGACTATATTTGGCTTTCACAAATCCCTCATTCTAAATGAGATACAATTCAATTCACATTTTTAAGTAACACAAACTAATTCCCAGCACCTATTATTCATCAGTTAAAACAACTCTTAGGAACCAAACTACATTACACTTTTAGGTTCAAATAATCATATCAAAAACTGTAATGGAGTGAAAACCAAAATGAGTAGTAACTTATTGGAATAACTACCAATGGTAGTTATATAACTGCTCCATTAGGTAGGTCTTGGAGGCTCAATAATCTCTATTCCTGAGTTGATGGCCATTTAGAGTGCAGGACAGTGAATCAGAAAACACAGGGGAGAATCATCTGAGATTTTCACTTTAAAAACAAGGCTTCGATGAGTAACATCTAGTATGTAATTTCCCAACAGGGTGACTACAGCCAATAATAATTTACTTGCTCATTTTAATATAACTAAAAGAGTATAATTGTTTGTAACACAAAGGATAAATGCTTGAATTTAAATTGTTAACCCTTGACATTGTCTATAGTGATTCTTGGTAAGTTGCGACTCCACTGGCAAACTGTCTTCTGAACATGCTCACTGCATTTTTACCTGTCTCCATTCTGCCTTCTCTTTCCTTATTTCCCTGCCCCTCCTAACTGTTCAGTTTTATAATTCGAACCCATTGTTCTGCCCAATAATTCTCATGTCTTTATCCTATTTTCCATCTGGCTCACAAGAGTCATGAAATAAAAAAGACCAAGAAACGACAGGGCTTTTTAGCATAGTGGATCACAAATACCCATATCAGTGGGTTTTGTTATTTCATACAGAAATGGAAAGATAAAAAGGCTAGGAAAATCAGTCACTTTCTATAGTATCATAGAATTTAAGTTACTGTATATGGTATGCTAAGATGTTTTATTTTTCTCTCCTAAAACTGAAGCTAAACATAAAACAATACTATAAAACAATCATAAAAGGAAAAAGGAGGAACTTAATGTTAAAATACATTTAACTTTATTTACCAAATCTACAGAAACTTTTCCTGCAAGTATTATAAAGTGACTGTCAAACTTTTGCACCATTCATGTTTTAGTTTAATTTATAAGATTGATTTATAGACACAGTATAAACAGCTTTTGATTTCAAATTGAAAAGAGTATACTAACATCAATTATAATTAGAACTACCATATTCTTTATGGACATTTGGTTTGGGACATGGCTTATTGTATTAGACACACCTGAGACTGGGTGATTTATAAGGAAAAAGGGTTTAATGGATTTACAGTTTCACGTGACTGGGGAAGCCTCACAATCATGGCAGAAGGCAAGGAGGAGCAAGTCACATCTTACATGAATGGCAGCAGGCAAAAAGAGAGAGCCTGCGCAGGGAAACCCCCACCCCCATAGCACAATCAGATCTTATGAGACTTATTTACCATCACAAAAACAGCATGGGAAAGACCTGCCTCCATTACTCAATTACCTCCCACCAGAACCCTTCTACAATACTTGGGCATTCAAGATTTGGGTGGGGACACAGTCAAACCATATCACTTACCATACGTGATTTTAAAGAACCCTCTTTTTCAGAGTTAATGACATCATTTTCTCTGTCTAATTACTGCTGTCTTTAATGAAGATGTTAGTGCAGTAATAGTTTTAACATCTAGACACACAGATCATTTGTGTTTCTGGAGTACATTTAACTGAAATCACAAATAATTTTCAAATAAGAGTCTATTTATTTTGGATTCTATAGGAATATTTTTTTTAGTTTGTTAAGATGTAATGATGTCAGGAACCATAATGATGTCTTCAGAACTGTAACTCCAGAAGCATCAGAGAACCAGAGT